>NC_139241.1:61785534-63092234 GCF_977018435.1 Lepisma saccharinum | reverse complement strand
GGGAGTAATGATGCACATAAGATTGAAGTAAACTTTTGCGGAAGCTTGGATGACAAATCGTTAAGCGGGTTAACGATCTTTAGTTGGTCTATGTGGCTTTGATTATCTCTAACAGTTTCGCTTTTTTATGAAGTGTTACAGGGAACAGAGAACACATTTTAAATGCAAGCAGTTACTGGAAGTTGTCGGCTACAAGGCCGAGAGTTGCTCACTCACGGGAATCTACTGAAATCTAGGTCAGAGCTGGACAGATGGTCCTGACTTCCAGGCACCGCACACCTGTATTTTGGAACATTCCTGCAATCTTATCCCTAATTTCTCAAGTTGATGTATTTATCGATGGAAGAGCTTGACCTGCTATATACATAGACAAAGACTGCAAGTCCAGCAGAGTCATTTTGGGCTGCCCCCCCATCCAGTTGTCAGCAGCTCTTAGGACAAGGAAACAAGTCAAGGTCGATTTAAAATAACATCCAAGCACATTCGGTCTTCTGTTTTCGCGTATCCAAGAGCAAGCGAAATCACAATGGCAAAACAAGCCTCGCGTGTTGGGTAGCGGCCGTCGTATGCGGTGTAACATTGGCATGCTTGGAGGAGGGAAGGGTAGAGATCAAGTGCTATTGGATATCACTCAAGCTTGGTGTGCTGGTGTCTATTTTTAGATCAGACTCACTTGCGAGCGGTAGAGCACTCGTGAAGGGAATGAGTGCGAGAAACGTATTTTTTGGCCGATTTCCTTCAATTTTTCAACTTTTTTCCAAATTTTTCCCGGTTCCCGGGAAAAGGGTCATTACTTCGAGAGGGTCGTTATATCCGGGGTCATAGAATAAAGAGTTGACTGTATACTGCTGGACAAAAAAAAAAAAACAAAAAAAAACGGACACCTTAATATTTGACATCTGAATTGCAATTACTTATGAATTATGCTCTCTGTTTGATAGTTTTCTGTAACTTTTGTTTTTGTTCTAATTTAACTTATTAATGTATGTAGAGCATCCTCAAAGTTTGTTTTCTGTTGAATATATTTCCAATAATTTAGTTAGCCTTCGAATCAGAATTTATGCGTTATCACAAAAAATGTAAGTGTCCGGTTTATTTTGTCCAGCAGTGTATAAATGAAAAAAGTTGCTTTGCCGGCAGGCCTATCAGGTAACATGATAGAATACGCTACTGGTAAGAACACTCTTATGTGATAAAATCTGGCCATGAGAAATATAACGATGTATTCACAACATTATTAAATGGACAATTTGGCACAAAAAATATGAGTCAATTTTTAGTGATATACGACTGGGATCTATATTCCAATACATATTCGAAGCTTCATTTGTGTCAATACTATGCAATTCGTCTGCAGACCAAGTTTGTTTCCAAAAATAATTTTGCTTGTATCCTCATCAGGCTTTATGAATCACATCGGATGGCTAGTTCCAAAAGAATGGAGTTAACACCCAATGTGATTCCATCAGTGTGTGGAGGGCTGGAAACAAAAGATTCTCATGAACTACAGCATGTGTTACTGTAGTGCATTTGAAATTTTTATCCCGATTTTTTTGTCAGATAACAGGTTGTATCTTTTTACACAATTCAATTTGCACAGGTAATTACTTGTTACAAGTATAATTTTGAAAGTTACTTTTATTCTTCTGGTGATGTTTCACAGAACGTAAGTCATAGCAAATACATTTTTATTTTATTTACATGTATCTTCCCTTCCCACAAAATGAACTTATTTCCTGGATATCTTTTTACCTGCAGTACTTTGTGATGACACTAGATGGCAGTGTTGTCTACAACATCAAACGGATGAGAGTGGTATAGTGAGACAGACCACAGGCAAAAAGATCCTGTGCAGAATCACATGTCCTGTGCATTGTATTTGCATATGGAGGGGAGTAGTAGTGTGAAGAATGTTTCCTTATGGCCAGAGTTGAACAGATGGAGGGTAAGATGCGTGAAGAATTTTGGCCGAAGGTTCTTCTGTTTGTGGTCACTCTATAACTGTGTCTATTTAACAAATGTGAAGAATGAATGTGACTCAGCTCGATCCTCATCACATGCTGGCAATGTAAATTACTTGGCCACCCACCCTATTTACCGGACCTTTACACATGCAATTTTGACCCGACATCAAAATTGAAGGAGTCAATTTTGTAAAGAAGAGGAATAAGCACATTTGGAACGATCATTTATTTTTCATGCTTTCTCCCTTTCCTACATATCGCCAAATGTAGCATACATTCCGGCTTTCCCATTGTATATTTTCAAATTTCTTGCCTGACCTACATTTTTGTGAAAGAGTTTGTTTTCAAGTCCACTTTATACACAGAAAGGCTAACCAGGACTGTTTAAAGTGGGATCTACTACTACGTGCCTCCACCAGGTATCAAACCCAGAATCCCTTCTTTTTTGAGAATGAAAATACTTGCCAAAACTTATTTAATAACCCCCATGTGTGTACAAACATGAATGTACTGCCAGATTGAAAAAGCTCTGGGAAACTGGAAAGAAAAGATCACAGAAGTATAAATGCCACTTTCAAAATAAGATTTATTATATTATTTTGTTACTACACTGGTTATAAGAATTTCTACGAAAAATGGAGTTATTTAGGGTAGCAAATGGAAGTTTGACCACTGTATGTGTGCTTTGCCTGCAGAATTAATAACCCTGAATTTGGTGAGTATATGAGTATACTTTCTCATCAATTCCCATTTGTTATTACCAACAGGTGAAAATGGAATTCACATCGCAGTAAGTAATATATTATTTAAATTTCTTGAGAAAGATGAGACAGATGTTGGAAAAAACATACAGGCTAAAACAGTCAGCAGGTACAAATAAATCAATGATGCTTGTGATTACACACTATATCTTAGGTTGTAAAGTGAGAAATGGGCCATATCAGGTTACCACTCTCCATTTTTCTTACAATAA
Organism: Lepisma saccharinum; assembly: GCF_977018435.1. Lineage (NCBI taxonomy): Eukaryota > Metazoa > Arthropoda > Insecta > Zygentoma > Lepismatidae > Lepisma > Lepisma saccharinum. The sequence goes on along the minus strand of NC_139241.1, from coordinate 63,089,297 downwards.
TGTTGTAATGCATTTAGCACGGGAAGGAGTGCAAGTATTATCTTTGGTTAAAGGTTCCATCAAATCACAAGATATAAACATTCATAAGCTGCCTGAAATCTTGAATGACTATTTCGTGGCCTAGCAACATTTCATTCCAGACTGGGTGGTGGCATAAAATCGCACAGTGTAGCCAGATGAAGAGTAGGGTGTTGTTAGAACTCTTCATCTGGCTACATTGTTGTCTCATGCAGTCTTTCAATCTTCGATGATGGAAGACGATGAAATTTCAATTAATCCCCCCGTTTTTTTTACTAGTGTTTCCAGATCTCTTCAAAATTTGATATGCCCCTTTTGGCCTCTCTCTGCTTTCCTTTTTCAGTTTTCCATAATATATACATTTCAATCTTTTAATGCCATGCATCATCATATTTTTACAGGATTAGAATATTTAACAGCAAATTAAATTTAATTGACAAAGAATAAGAAACAAAATTGACATAGAACACACTCACTGCTCTAAATTTGAGCCAACAATCCAAGAAATATTCTAAGATTTAAAGCAAATGCTACATCAGTATGGGAAAGTGTGGAAGTTTACTAATGAATATGAAGACAGTTCAAACACCACAGAATCAAACCAATTTTGACTTGAATTTTTTTGTTTAATGCAGAAGCTATGTCAGTACAAAAAAAATTGATGTACTTGCATGAGCACTAAAGTATTTAGAAAGGTTAATTAGTACTAAGAAAAAATCCTACACTGCTTGTTCCCTTCTTTGAGTCTGCCGTCTGACTTGCATTTCCTGGAATGACATCCACTAAAATCCACTCTGCTACACAGAAACTTAAGTTTAAAATGTAACACAACTATTCTGTCATCACCTTACATTCATTGTTGTGTGCAACATGTGACGGAAGCTCCGATACTCCCTAATGCAATACATTTGTGCTTGAAAGTAACATAGCTCTCGAAACATATTGCTTACAGAAATGAACACAACAAGCGTCACAATAGATTATGTTTCATTTTCCAAGAGATCGCAACAAAACACATCAAGTGTACACTCAATTTGCAACAAGACCCATTCGGCATACTGCCTTAGAATACAGTGAACAAAAGTCAACAGGAATGCAACAACAAAAACCTAACCAACAAAGTTATGATTTCCCAAAGCTTTCACCCTGAATAAAACACTACAACACTGGCTTCTTTGGAACTCCCACCAAACACACCATCAACCCTTTTCCACTAAAAGTGTCAACAGGTTCTAGTTTGCAGAGAAAAGGGTCAAGGGTGTTTCACAATCGAAAAAAAAAAATCATAAAAATGTCTCGGCCATGACATTCGTACCTCTACAATCATACATACAAATGTACAATAGAACAACTATATACACTTATAGAATACGTCAACAAATCCTGCTTCCTAATGTACAATCACGCAGCTCTGACTTGAAAGAGGAACGTTATCACATTTGTCTCGCCAGCCGGCACTCCATGCAAAAGTGTCTCTCCTATGTACAAGGCCCTTGCTTCGCAGTGCGGCAGAGGCTCTCTGTGTGTTATTTGTCATCGGGGCTCTGGGGAGTCGTCTCCCCATCCTGCTCCATGTTATTCTCCTGATCCAGGGGTTCCTCGTGGACCGGGTCCGGATGCTGGTGCATCGACTGGTGCTGCTGCTGCAGGGACTGTTGAAGAGACTTCCTCGACTTCTCCCCTTTCCTCCACAAAGTTATCTCCTGCAAGCATCAAACAAGGCATCAAACATGGTCATTCCCCATTTCATATACCATAATTAAAGTTCCCTACTTGCAGACCTCTGGAGCTCGTTTCAAGCAGCAGTTTATGGTGAAAATTGGTGTAGAGGTTATGGAGACAATAGAGAAGCGAATACTGACGGGGGGAAAAAATAGTTAAAATTTTCACCACCAGGTGGTTTGATTGATTGATTGATTGATTTAGTTTATTTTACTTCGCGTTTTGTGCCTCTTGGCTAATTTGTGAAGATGGGGATGAGTGATAAAATTGATGAATGGACATTCACAAACAACCAAGCCCGACCGGGATTCCAACCCGGGACCCTTGGCGTCGCAGTGCGATGTTGTAACCACTCGACCACAGGGTCGGGCTCACCACCAGGTGGAAATGTGGTGCTGAAATCTGGTACACAGTGAACAACATCCCAAGAAAGGCTTTGTGCAAGCATTTGCTAAGCCGTTTATGCTTCTAAAGGGTCGTTCACATTGTTGACATGCACATTGAACAATGATGTACTAACAAACTCAAAATGAAGTTTTGCATGTCCGATTTCTGTTGTTATTTCAGCACCACATTTCTATCTAGTGGCAAAAATTTGAACTGATTTCTTCCATCGGCATTCGCTTCCCCATTGTCTCCATAGACTATATACCAAGTTTCAAAACAATCTGATGATTTGAACAGGCTACGGAGGGCTTTAACTAGGCTGATGAGCTTTTATGTATTCACTAATAGTTATAAAAAAAATATTAAAAAATCATAATTGTAGCACAAACAATATATAAGACTTAGTAACCTATTTATTACTTCTAATATCTACCAAACCAAACCCCCAAGAAAGTGGAAAATTACAATAGTTACTTACTGTAACAGATTTTTACATGAAAATAGTTCAAAACATGACCCCTTTCCTACAGTATTCAATATACAATTTCTACCGTAAATACTGGTAATACTCAGTATATCAAATTGAAGTATAGTTTGTCCACAACAAATTTAAAATTTCTTACTTCCCCCCTTTTTTTTGTTTAAAAACCTGCTTTTAGTGCATTGCTACAAAAAATGTTGATTTTCCAGAAACAGTAAATTTCCTGCATATTTCCAAGACTTTTCCAGAGAAACTAATTTCGTCAATGTTTTCCACACTGCATAACTCAGATGGTTCATCCTGATGCCGCTCTGGCCACTTGGTTGTCTGTTGTCTGCTTGAAGACCTTGGCATCCATCACACAAGTGCTTCCACACACTAAGAGGAGTGCTGGTGACAGCATGAGCTTTATTCTCTGTCATTCACAGCTCACTGTTCCCTTCATGACGGGGATATCAATACTTAGTTGCCACATTCACCAAAGGTTAGGGAAAAGCAACCAACACACAGGGAGCAAGTATTTCACAGATGGGGAGAGAAAAAGAATTTGCCCTCGAATAAACAGTCAGTCAACATATTTGTAGGAAACATACACTTGGCAACAATGGACTGCAAATGACATACTATTTCTTGACAGGAGAGGTACCAGGACCCTTCTAACCTATAATGCTGAGGCAGGAGCACCTTCCAAGAGAGAGAGAGAGCAGCTACTTGAACCTCAGCAATGGAGTTTTTCGTTCTTGCAACTACAGTTTTGTTACAGGCAATCCCATGCTCTCTTCTACAGAACTTTGTTTCTAAACCAAAAATAAACACTGCGATGCCAAGGGTCCCGGGTTCGAATCCCGGTCGGGCTTGGTTGTTTGTGAATGTCCATTCATCAATTTCATCATTTCATCACTCATCCCCATCTTCGCAAATTAGCCAAGAGGCACAAAACGCGAAGTAAAATAAACTAAATCAATCCAATCCAATCCAAAAATAAACAAACTGCAGTAGGAAGAATGCCACTTAACTTTTTTCTTCTTCAATTACGTTGGGTGTCCATTCCCGGCATTCTCTCTGGAAAGGGCATTGCCCTTGATAGATGGGCACTTTCCTTAGTGATAGTAAGGAAAAATTATTATTATTATCTTAACAAGAACTGAATTTTAACAATGTTCTTTCTTCTCACCTGCTGCTTGAAGTATCTCCTATCCTCTTCATCCATGAGAACCAGGTTGAGATAGTACCGCACCGAGAACTTCTTGTTGATGTCTCTCATAGTGGGGGTGAGGTCGTAGCCTGCAAGGAACACTCTGATGGGGATGCTCTCCCCCCGCACGGGGGCGCCGTCCATAATCTCATACTTGGCAATAGTCTCGTTCTCTGTGAAGGTGTTAGGGCCTGCAACAGCACAATATAATTTGTAGTTTGGAAACAGAGAAAGAGCACCACTACCCAATCGCTGGGACTGTAGTAACTTCAGTCCTCCATAAAGCCTCGGGCATTTATGGAGGAGGCCAAGGTTCTCGTCACCTGCTTGCATTCAAGCAGAATAAGTGAGCAAGGATGATCTTTTCATCATTAGTTACTTGCAAGCCCATCTATATGAAGTGTTTTTTTTATTTTCTCTGAAAAGAGGCTCCGGTACTTTTTCATAGTAAGTTTCATACGGTGATATAAATGGTAGGGATCCCAAGTGTGTTATTGGAAAATACTAGGAAATATTTATCTATATTTCCCTTAATAATAAAGTTATTAATTTTTAATTTCATACAGAAATAACGTGAAATGAAAGAGGAGCTAGAAAGACATGACTTCCTCATTAACCTATTTTACTTTGACTGAGCCAATGTTAATGTATCAGTATTAGCCAGCAGTATCAGAAAGCATCGGTTGAAATTTACAGTGAAACCTCGATTTTACGTTTTTGATGCTGAAAAAACCTAAGATGTCCGACAATGTAATATCGAGGAAAATTTTACAACAATTTAATATGTTTAAATTAATCGATTTAATGTATAATGCGGAAAAATGTAAAATCCAGGTTTCACTGTATTTACCAATACTGGCCAATACTTATCCGGGATTTTGGTCTTTCACTGGGTCTGCAAAAAAAACAAAAAATGCCGAGTGACACTGTCAAGGAAATTGTGAAAAATTCGAAGGATTTTTTTTCTTTTATACGACATGGACGTGTTTAGTACTACAGCCATCTTTGCAAACTGACAGCACCAGCATGCCGTGGGGCAGCCGAGAGTTAACCTTTTGGTGCCCAAGCATCTCGAACGAGATACCCAAAAGTAACCCTCGGGGTACCAAGCATCTCGATCGAGACGCTGTGTCAAGGTCGTAGTTTTTACGTTATAACTTTTCTATTTTTGGCTAGAATATCGATTTTATTTTTTTATATTGTTCCTAACACATGTATTTAACAGAAATAGTTTTTTTGCATTTTTTTGTCTTCATGAAAATGGAGGGGAAAAGGTGGGAAAGGTACTTCTCTTTTGCGGCTCTTTTCAACGTCAAATTTTTGCCGACAAAGGAAGACCGGCTTTGTTGTTCTGTTGTTACATTGGTCATACGGCAATGATGCAAATATTTTTCTGTTTCTTACATGCCAGCGATAATTTCTATGTGCATTTTGAACTTTCCATATCCTTTTTTTTCGGGGGGGGGGGGGGGGGGGGGGGAGAAACCCTTTTTTAAAAAAAATTCAGGGGATTTCCCCCTTTCACCCTCCATATGTGCGCCGAATGTGAATAAATTATATATCGTCTGAATCTGTGATTCATTCTGCGTACAACGGTATATCGTTCATATCTCCAGGGCAAATAGTCTCTGAGCTAAAGTTATTTCAAGGTACCGCTGCATTTTGAAGCTTGAATCAGTGTCGTGCCGACAATTCCTTTTGGGGGTATAACTCAAGTTACATTGGTCATATGATAATAATGCAAATATTTTTGTGTTCCTTACATGTTAGCGATCATTTCCATATGCATGTCGACACTGTCATGTACTTTTTGCTTGAGGGGAGGGTGGGGGAACACGATTTTTTCCCCCGAAATTTTGGAATTTTGAGAGTTAGCCCCCTCCCCCTCGCCACATATACGCCGAATTTGCAAAAAATTCATATAGTCTGAATCTCTGGTTCATTCCGCGTACAACGGTATATCACTGATCTCTCTAGGGTAATTAGCTTCCGATCTACACTTATTTAATTGAAACTCTGCATTTTGCTCAAAATCGGCTCGGTACCCAGAGGCTTACTTGTGAAAAAGGTCTTGGGCGTCAAAAGGTTAATGCTGGGCCGTTCCAAGAAAAACCTATTGCATTGAATGTATATTTTGGTTTCTCAATCACACAAATATTTCGGCTGAAAGAAAATAGGAGCAAAGAGTTTTCAATTTGCCCTCGTACAAATATACGGTGTGCCTTAATTTAGTAAACTAAATAAATATGCACATTCTTTGTCTAAAGCAAAACTCATCACATATGCATTGTTGCAATACACATTAATTCAAGCCTTTCATCAAATGTTTACAACCTAATATAGCAGATTGGTAGACTTTGACTATGAATACATTTTGATGCTATTAAATCTGAATCTCAAATTTTGTTTGTCAATGGATATGCCATAATCATTATAGTCAGCCCCATACCTATTTATGTATCAGTAAACACAGGGTAAAAATGAAAAGTACTCACCAGAACCAGTGGTTTCTCTCTTTATGATGGCTATTTCCATGTGTTTGATTTTAATTCTAACAAGTAAGAAATATATTTTACCTACTATTACATCTTTTAAGTGATACCTGCAATGAAAGATGGGAACAGAATTATAATGGCAGGTAGTATAGCTGAAATGAAAATGCACATGGTTTAAAAAGCAATTTATAGAGTACTGAAGTTGAAAAAAATCCAATATGACATGCAAAGAATCGGTAAATGGGAAACGTCATTAGTTAGAAGTTGGGCTGTACTCTCTACAAAAAAAAAACACACAAAAGCTAACCAAATTGAACAAAAAATTACTCATAGTTTATCTGTGGGAGTGAACCATTGAAATGGTGGCATTTCAATCACTATTTTAATATAATAAAAGTACTTTCCAATGAAAAGTTTTACATTTCTTTAAATTACAGCATCTTAATCCAAGAGCCCAGGATTGATTTCCAGCAGGGGTTTGACTCCACCTTAAACTTTAAACATCATGCTGAGCCCCAACAAATCTTTCTATAGACAAACAATTATATATATAAAAAAGGAACAGTTTATTTTACTACAGGAAAAAAGTTGCTGTCATCTTGTTACAAACTATAATTAAGAATGCAGATGTGAACCATTCTTGTTGTTCAAGCAATATTTGTAACATGCAGTCAGTACAACAATGCCTATCAGTATCGATAAATTTTGTAACAGTCAGTCTAATATTAGCACATTTCATATTAGAGGCAATAGTTCTGAAATGTTGACACAACGGAAGTAAATTTCAATTGCTGCTTCATGATTGCAAATACATTTGTACTTCATATTCTGCAACTACAGTTAATTAATTTATCTTGAAAATAAATACATTATTTTCATCATTGCGCATAGCAAAATCTTACTTACTTGGATTTATTATATTCAAATTCTATGTGCAAACAATCTTCAATCCCTACTTCCATTTTGATGCTATTGTTCATGTCTGGATATGAAGAAAGTGTGTGAACTACTAGATCCATTTCCTTCACTACGTCTGATAATCTCCTCACTATCGTTACCCGTAAAAAGTATCTGAAAGACAGAATCAGTTATTATATACAAAGGAAGCAAATTTTAATGTTTCAAGTATATAAAGAGCAAGTGGTTCAATCTAAACAGCTCAATTCACAAAGCTATGTAAAAGTTTAGAGTTTATGGGACATGTGGTATGTAAAAATTATATGTTGGTAAATAATGAAAACTAAGTTGGTTGATTTGAATACGTGAAGTTCTATAATTCAACATTAACATTCATTGCAATTGTTGAATTTACTTTTTGTTATTTAATGTCGTTTTCTGCCACTTTTGACTAATCTCTACAATGAAGATGAGTGATGATATCACAAGATTGATGAAAGAACTCACTCACAAAGAACATTCATGCCCAGGCCAGGGTTCAAACCTGGGACCCAGTGTCGGAACACAATGTGCTAACGACTCTGCTTTTTCAATTGTCATTACAGATATACAGGGTTTTCGTAAATGATTGTCGGGGTTACAAAGAAGCACTTTATTTTATGTAATAAAGATAGATACATGCAATTTTTTTGCAAAATGTTAGTAAACTCACCAAATTTTTATGACAAATGTTCCATGTGCTCGCCTCGCGATATCCTGCATATACCTAAGCGATAGTCCATTTCCTGCCACACTCGGGTTGCATATCACGTGTAACACTGTTGATGGAATTCGTTATGCGTGTTTTCAGTTCCTCAATGGTAGTGGGTAATGAAGGATAGTAAACGGTATCTTTTACATATCCCCAGAGAAAAAAAAAGCAAGGAGAAAGGTCAGGGGATAAAAGGTTTCCATCCTCATCACTCCCGTGCCCAATCCAACGTTGTGGTAATTTTCTGTTGAGCAATGATCGCACTTCACAGTGGAAGTGAGGTGGGGCTCTGCGACGGACTAAATAAGATTAGATTAAATTTAATAGTTTACCCAGCAGCAACGACTCAATAATTGAATCTCATCAATCTTGCGACGAGCTACATGACATTCGTTCAAATTATTTGTTTTGCGAAAATTTGCCTGGTAACGCCGGTGACGCGCGCAGCGCACTGCGAAAGAAATTTTTATACCTTTGGATTTCAAAATAATTGATTTACAACTAACAATAACCACTTTCCATGGTAACAACACTAACCCAATTTACACATGCGAAATTCCCCCCTTCTGAAAAAGAAGAATTAATCATTTAAGCAATTACACATCAACGAAATACGAATGAAAGAAATGTTGAAGAACGCAAATAGAAACATAAGAAACAATGAACTTATTTATTGAGTTGAAAATAACAAATGTTTCCTGTTTATGAGAGCATTATCAATCAGTCCTTATTGAACTATGAGGCATGAAACAACTGTCGATACGTGATTGAAAAAATTACCATTTATGGTCATTGGGCATACACATTTTTATGTTATATAAAATGGGTTACAAAAGTCCATATTATTTCCTCAAATTGACGTAAAACCAATCTGGGAATATACTACTCATTTATTTTAGCATGTTTTGTACGTTTCTCGAACGAGAATAGTTCGTTTTATGTGTGCACACAACCTTATTCAGACATGGCGTCGATGGCCATTTTGTAATTAACACATGGTTTGTAACAAGTACTAGTACCGTGTCAAATAAGTTCCAACACACGCGAGATAGCTATCTCTTAAACGAACTTTGCGTATCTGTAGATTCCACGATTTGCGAGAATTTTCTTCTTCTCAAAGTCACTTAAGGAAATATAGTTCCCTTACATTGTATCTCCGGAACGAAGAATCCAGCATGCACGAGTTCACTCCTTAGCTCCCTGGGAACCGAGAGTTCGACTCACTTCCAACGTTTTATCTACGTTGTACTTTTACTCCATGCTTTTATCCGCCGTTTTATCCTAACAGCCGATGTCATATTCGTCCAGAAACCACTGAAAACAATTACAATTTCCTCAATCGTCGTGACATAACTTTCTTCACTCCATTTTTTTGTACCGGAAGTCCTCCTTCGATCACCACACCCCTATCGATAACTACCATTCTTTTTCGCAGAGCACAATTGTCTTTACCAAGCAACAATTTACATGATTTAGAACTCACACGTTAACAAATATGTGTATGCGTTAAAGTACCTATTGTAATGCTTATTAAGATAAACTTTTTGCTGTTAATTAACCAATGGCATCTAGACCAAAACGCTGTAAATTTTATTATTTTGCGCCATTACTGCGAATTGCCCATGCGTGCAATGACCGACACATCAAAATGTCCTTGTGCATAAGGAAACCGCGAGAAAATCGGATATCAAACAAAGGAATTTACAATTTAAACGCGCACAACGGTCAGAGCCATCTAGCGATTCTTCGCGTAAGTACTAAAGCAACAAAGTTTTTATATTGCATAGGCATTCCACCTATCGTGAATTCTCTGCACTAGACGAGTTCATCGTCTTAGGGCATAAGTTGGGCTACTTTACCCCAACAAACACACACGAAACTCAAGTTTCTAGAATACCTTATGACAGTTCGTCATAAATGGCGCCGAACATAGGGCTGAACCCTCACACAATACTTTTGATACAATACTAAATTTAGACTTACATCTAATAAACATTCATATTCTACATATTCACTAACATACATATTTAATATATACAGACATATTACTATATTGTTTACAATACGAAACATCCCGGATCACCAACTCTGGTGACTTCATCATTCTCCCGAAAGAAGGAACCCCGCATGTGTCTTGGTGTCTTGCAACACATACTGGCTTGTATATTCTTGGTTGGAGCAGGAAACAAATGAATGCCTAGGCCCACCGCAACATTATACTTACTTGACTAATAGCCCGCCGCAAGCATAACCTAACTTGACCTTTACCACATCATACCTGCCCTCACCCGCAAACTCAACATAGCCCCCATGGAACTACCTAAACAACTTTTTATTTTGCTTTTGGATTCATTCAATCAGAGCTAATAACTATTGTAAATGTTTCACCTTATTTTGGAGCAATCAGGAAGATTTCAGGCTCATCTCGCATGCTAGTACGCCGCAGAAATTTCACCTACTTGGTCAACTCGCCCGCCGCAGGCTCAATGTCACTTTACCCATACGAGAAATTTTAACCTTGAACTTCCCCTACCCCGCCTTTATCTACACTGTCCTTAACTACCACGTCTGATTTACAGCTAAACCCCATCGTCTGTAACATTTCATCCACACCTTCCAAATTCAAATCTAGTAATCTCTTCACCCACATTTTTACCTTGTCCTCTGAACAATTCCAAACTTTACAATTTTCTATCGACTGGTGATCCAATTTTTCTCCTGTCACACAATCTATCAATGAAAGCGTGGAATCTTTACTGTTCTTAACACAAAGATAAGGGCCGACAAAGAGGTCACAATATTTCCTTATCACCTTATCTCCTGTGCCACTTAAGACCTGATTTTTAACATGTTAAATTTACTTTTACGCAATATCTATATTCAAAATAGATACCAAAACACTCAAAATTTGGTGTGTCAGATAGCTAGAAATATGTTTTTCTTACAAACACAATTCGATGTTTGGACAAACTCAGTAACCTTAATTGCGACTGTGCAAGGAGAATTCATCAAAGCCAGAAGCTACATCAAATAGATGACGACAACAGCCCCGTAAATACATGGCGCGCAATCACTGCCACCAAATGTACCACTAACATTTTTGTTATTAATCTTGGAACCGAACCAGGATACTCGCCTTAAGTAAACCAAAGATACGTTTTATATGTCTTATAATTTCACGCTGCTATGCAAGATTAATTGAAATTAATTTGTTCCCTCTTGAATACTGGTTACCATCGGGTGGCATATCTCAGATACCCCCTACCATCACCATGTCATGTATACAGAGAAATCAAACCTATTGAATGTCGTTACTTAAACTCTCCAAAATACAGACTCCAGACGAACTTGTGTCAGGACTAAGCCGACACTAATGGCAAATGTCCCCTCGACACCCTATCGTTCTCACATTTTCTATGTGTGGAGACGTATTTTCCCAAGGACGAACAAATACAACATCTAGTGTCCCTGACGTTCCCTTGTGTTTCTTTAGTACGAAAATCAACACGATTCTACCCGAGAAATTAGCACAAAATTTTACAATGAAACTTGCATGCACATGTAACAACAAATTCAAATGATACTGCCCACTTAAAAGCTGTTGGCTCCAAAATGATAGTGAGGCTGCTTGACTTGTTAAATACTCCCATTTCAAATTTCCCGCATCAGACTGTCCATCAAATATTTTTCCTGAGCTATAAACTTGGCACTAGCCCCAACTGAACTGACGTTTGAAAATAAACACAAGTTAGTATTCAAACGATAATTATATTCAAAAATTTATTTTAAACTACCCCAAAGCTACATACGTTATTAAATCCTTCAAATTAAATATATTATCTTTAATATTTACATTTTGTACAAAGCGAAGTTACTTTCACTGATTAAAGAGTGATGATCGCTCCGATGATCTCAACAGGCTTCATCCTTGAGCAATCATACTCAACCATATGCATCCCATGCCATTTTCTCCTGACATGAGTGCGATGCCAGTTCAATCTAACCCTGTACCAAAGAGACAAAGCCAAGAGAAGACAAATACTCAAAATTTCCCCCAAAACTTTTGTATTGGTACTTTTCCGAGGAGACCTTTTTGTTCTTCTCTTCCTAATATGGCTTGGATGGAGAGATACTCTTCCTCCAGCAACAGTTCGACTTATTACCAAAGTTTTCTTGGGAAGTGAGTCAGTAGGTGACTTCATTTTAACTCTGATGCGCCTCCCATATCTGACTGAATAACCAGTGCCTAATTTCATGAAAGAAACGACACATGCCATACTGGCAATTCTTTTGGGCATAAGAACACGCATAGGACCACACCTAATGCAACTTCTGGGTTCGATTACTGAATTCCTCACAACAGTCTGCAATGGATAACCAACTACTGGTATGACTACGTTGTGTACCGAATGATCTTGAACTATGGACACTAAAGGTAAGTCAATACTATTTTTCCCAACAGACACAACAGACAGGATAGATTTGTTCTGAGATGATACTGAATTTGAGTGTAGACACTGAGAATCCACCTTACTTTCCGGACACCCTGTATCAACTTGCACCGTGTGGACACGCTTACTCAACGAAGATGAACCTAGAGAACAACTTTGTTTACAACCAACACCCAGTATAGGAATTTGCAAGCTCGGTTTTGGGAAAGATGCAACTTTTGTGCAAAAGCCGACAGGGAAAGACTCGTCTCTGTTACCCGACACCCCAAAAGACCACTCCTCGCTTATCAAATATTTTCCTTTATTACCCTTGTGGTGTTTTTGCTCTAACGTTCTGTTTCGGTTCAGTTCGCTGGTACTCTGTGCATAACTTTCCGACCAGGAAGTCAGAGTGCCTGTGCAGTGGTCATGTTCGACCGAATGTGAAGTACACATACAATTGGTGACCGCAGAAGAAGTTACAACACCATTCATCAGTTCAACCTCACTCCCTGACAAATCAAACTCCTTTGTCAAAGACTCATGCCTTTTTTCTATCAACTCAGCCCTGTACTGTGATACTGAAAGTGTGAGATCGTGCAGACCCTCACTTGTTTTAACTACATCTTGCCGCAGCTCTAAGATGCATTTACTAGTTCCCTCTAGATCAGACTGCAGTTTACCCACTACCTTACTTGTATGAGCTGCAAGTTCTGTTTTGAGCGACTCAGTGCACTCCTTGTTCCTTTCGTCACTTTGTTTAATAAAGGCGAACAAGGAATCTAACGTGACCGGTTCCTGCTCTGTTGCCATTATTAATATTAGCTTTAACAGCAGCAATAAACCAACTAAAGATTAACCTACTTGAAACCCAACAAAAAATTCACTAACGCAGCCCCTCTGCACTTGAGTCCTCGTAATCTTGAGACGGACTAAATAAGATTAGATTAAATTTAATAGTTTACCCAGCAGCAACGACTCAATAATTGAATCTCATCAATCTTGCGACGAGCTACATGACATTCGTTCAAATTATTTGTTTTGCGAAAATTTGCCTGGTAACGCCGGTGACGCGCGCAGCGCACTGCGAAAGAAATTTTTATACCTTTGGATTTCAAAATAATTGATTTACAACTAACAATAACCACTTTCCATGGTAACAACACTAACCCAATTTACACATGCGAAATTCCCCCCTTCTGAAAAAGAAGAATTAATCATTTAAGCAATTACACATCAACGAAATACGAATGAAAGAAATGTTGAAGAACGCAAATAGAAACATAAGAAACAATGAACTTATTTATTGAGTTGAAAATAACAAATGTTTCCTGTTTATGAGAGCATTATCAATCAGTCCTTATTGAACTATGAGACGTGAAACAACTGTCGATACGTGATTGAAAAAAATACCATTTATGGTCATTGGGCATACACATTTTTATGTTATATAAAATGGGTTACAAAAGTCCATATTATTTCCTCAAATTGACGTAAAACCAATCTGGGAATATACTACTCATTTATTTTAGCATGTTTTGTACGTTTCTCGAACGAGAATAGTTCGTTTTATGTGTGCACACAACCTTATTCAGACATGGCGTCGATGGCCATTTTGTAATTAACACATGGTTTGTAACAAGTACTAGTACCGTGTCAAATAAGTTCCAACACACGCGAGATAGCTATCTCTTAAACGAACTTTGCGTATCTGTAGATTCCACGATTTGCGAGAATTTTCTTCTTCTCAAAGTCACTTAAGGAAATATAGTTCCCTTACATTGTATCTCCGGAACGAAGAATCCAGCATGCACGAGTTCACTCCTTAGCTCCCTGGGAACCGAGAGTTCGACTCACTTCCAACGTTTTATCTACGTTGTACTTTTACTCCATGCTTTTATCCGCCGTTTTATCCTAACAGCCGATGTCATATTCGTCCAGAAACCACTGAAAACAATTACAATTTCCTCAATCGTCGTGACATAACTTTCTTCACTCCATTTTTTTGTACCGGAAGTCCTCCTTCGATCACCACACCCCTATCGATAACTACCATTCTTTTTCGCAGAGCACAATTGTCTTTACCAAGCAACAATTTACATGATTTAGAACTCACACGTTAACAAATATGTGTATGCGTTAAAGTACCTATTGTAATGCTTATTAAGATAAACTTTTTGCTGTTAATTAACCAATGGCATCTAGACCAAAACGCTGTAAATTTTATTATTTTGCGCCATTACTGCGAATTGCCCATGCGTGCAATGACCGACACATCAAAATGTCCTTGTGCATAAGGAAACCGCGAGAAAATCGGATATCAAACAAAGGAATTTACAATTTAAACGCGCACAACGGTCAGAGCCATCTAGCGATTCTTCGCGTAAGTACTAAAGCAACAAAGTTTTTATATTGCATAGGCATTCCACCTATCGTGAATTCTCTGCACTAGACGAGTTCATCGTCTTAGGGCATAAGTTGGGCTACTTTACCCCAACAAACACACACGAAACTCAAGTTTCTAGAATACCTTATGACAGTTCGTCATAGCTCCATCCAATTGCATGATGGTGTTAGAATCTTCTTCCACTTGAGGAAATAGCCACTCATTCAACATATCCAGGAATGTCAATCCCGTAACAGTTTTCTCCATGAAGAAGAATGGACCGTACGCCTTTTCTCGTGACACAGCACAAAAAAACATTAACTTTAGGCGAGTCCCGCCCAATTCAACAAACTGATGAGGATTTTTCATTCCCCATATGCACACATTGTGTGTGTTTACTTTTCCACTTAGGTGGAATATCGCCTCATCAGTGGAAATGAAATTGTCGTCGTCAGCTATGAGATTTTGCATATCGCTAAAGAACATTTCCCGTACACGATGGTTGTTGTGTTAGCTTTTGATGCAGACTTAGGCGGTATGGTTTCATGTTTAGCAGTTTTCGTAGAACACTCCATAATGTTGTCTTTGGAATGTTTAGTTCCTTGGATCCAGCAGGAATCCATTTCTTCAGGCTCCGTAGATAGGTTTCACAAACTCGCTCCACATCATGTTCCGACACTGATGGTCGACCACTGCTTTTGCCTTTGCAAATGCAAACATTTTCTTTGAACTGTGCATACCACCTTCTAATCGAATTGTCTGACGGTGCATCTTTCCGATATCGCGCACGAAAATGTTGTTGCACAACTGTAACGGACCTCGTTGCGTGATATTCAAGGCTACAGAATGCCTTCTCACTAGTAATATCTGCCATTTTGGAAAACCTCCTGCCTGGCGACAGAATCGGTAAACAGAGGTCTATGAAACAAATAAGGAACAAAACTTGTTGAATTTCTCAACAATATTGTGCATTTGTGTTCACCGCGTCATTTACCCAGATCGATTACAACAATGAGGAAACCCCTACAATCATTTACGAAAACCCGGTATATACCAGTATGAAACATGTACTGTATGTTTCATATCTCTCTGTCTCTCTCTCACACACACATAAGAGAGAGAAGCAGAGACATTGGGAGAGGGGAGAGAGAGAATGAGGGAGGGAGGGGGGAGAGATTGCGAGTGTGCAGAACATTAATTATATATTTTCCAGGGGATTGTGGCTATGAACTTCTGAGCAGGGAAATACAAAATCTAGGTTCTACCTTCATGTTTTGATTGAGTCAACTATTCATCAGATGTGCCACAAAAGTAACATAAAAAATTAAGAAAGCAGGTAAACCAACTGCAATTATCTGTTTACACAAATTAATTAAGGAACCAAATGAAGCATTCCAAGTCTTAATATAATTTGACATTTAACAAATCAGTTATTGATAAATAAAACACAACTCCCTCGGAGGATTTACTACCAACATAAAAAAAACCTCTGTGTGTGTGTGAAAAAAAAACTGGCGCATGATCATCCAACAAGTTACAGGGTGACACGTGATCAGCATGATGAACCGCCAGATGTTGTAGTTTTCCATGACTGGGTTACGCTACTCATTCATAACTCCACAATTTCCTCACTATGGAGGGTGACCACCGATCCCATACACTGGCAGAAATCTCAGGAGAAAAGTTTTTACACTCCCCCCCCCCCTCCTGGAGACTCAACCCTGCATGCATCCTGTAGCAAAAGCCCAGAGCATGAAGTCTTAGACTGCATGGCCACAGTACAAGAATAATTTCTTCAATACCAATTTTAAGTACTCACGCCATGAGATGGACACTCACCGTAACCTAACATTTGAGCCTGTATATGATTCAAAGGGCTTCTCTACATTGAGGAATTCAAAGCTATAAGATGTATTCTGGCAGAGCTCCCCCGGCCGTGCAAGCTCTTTGACTAGAGAAGTGAACTCGTGGTGGTTCCCCCTGTCGTAGTACAGCTCTATTTGGCCCACAAACTCTATCTTGATGCCTTGGTGCTCCAGCTTCGAACCAACCTTCTTTAATGTGATGTTCACCTGCAGAAAGAAACACATACATCAAAACTCAATAGAGCATAATTCATAATTAGTCATCCTGAAAACAGCTTGTGACCTTTTCACTAGGGAAGGGTGGCCACAAAATTGGAATAACGGATATCTAGCTTTCAAATTATTCGATATCAGTTTTGGATGCAATGGATAATCCAAATATCTGAATAAATCAGATATCTGGATAATCCGAATATTCAAATAATTTCGATATTAGGCAAGTACAGATTTAAAGAAGCATTTGTAGAAAATCCGTACAGTGAAATAAGAGCATGAACAATAAAAGAATAAGTGGATATCCCGTAAAACGTATACACGATAAAACTGTCCAAATATCCAAATATTCAGATATCTGGATATTTGAAATCCTGATAGAAAATTATCCAATATCCGGATAAAGAATGGGCAATGGCTAGCATATTAAAAGTATCATTTTTATCACTAACACCTTTGTAGAATGAAGCTGTGGTGGTTCAGTTGAGGTTTGATTCTAGATTGGGCCATTTCTGGTGTAATTTCTCCAACAACGTCCCTGCATAGAACAGCTTGGGGTTTCTCCCAGCCCCTAATACAGGGTGTCCAACATAAAACCAATATGCATATGTATCATGTATTACAGGTGTACTGGTTTTGTATGTGACACCCTGTACATAGATATCCCAAGATGTCTGGGGGCAACCCTGGAGGATAGAGGCAGCCAGAGCATGGTGAGGGTCACATCACCTCCGCTGATGGTGTAGATCTTGAATACCCCCACAAGCATGTCTAAATGTGTAGAGGGTTCAGACTCTTGCTAATCCTTCCTTCAGTTATAGGGTTACAGGTATTGTACTTGTCAGGTTTCAAAATGACCATACTCAGATGAAAAAATGAGACCATATGATGCAGTGATTTATCACATGTTTGCCTCTAATTTATGTTTATTTTATAATATAACATAGAATACAGTAAACCTGGAACATTAAGTTGAATAGTCTCTTGTGTATTCTCCCTAATCTGACACTCTTCACTGCTAGGAATGGCTGTATTAACTAATGTACTGTCATCTCAAAGACATTAGGCAAATTGTCCATTACTTTTTTTGTTTTATTTTCTCCTTCAGTTTATGTGCTTTTAAGAAATGCAATTGAACTTGTGCTGGAGAAGAGCTTGTACTCTGATTATTCTTGCTTTTATTTCAATTTTCGAACCACAAGTTGGGAAAATCTGAATGAATAAACCTGGCAATGCACAATTTTGCCTACTATTTACTACAGGCTATGCAATTAGGCATGCAAAATGAGAGACTGCCAGATATTTTGTTCCAACTTAATTCCAAGCATAAGATTTTTTGTTAGTACTTAGATTATCCCACATGTGAATCTATGAATATTTTTTAGCATAACTCTTATACACAAACACACTTCCAGCGGTCAGTGAGGAAACATATCAGTCAGAATATTGAGCCACGAGATTTGAACCTGTGACCTTTTGAATAGTTAAGCAACCAATATACAAAGTTTCTTTTACCAACCTTGCCAGAAACTGTCTCCCCGTCATAGTACAGTAGATGCCTTTCCTTCTTGCCATCTTCCGATTTGATGTCCGCCAACTTCCTGCTTTCGGTCCCATCCAGAACAACATCTATATCAGCACTCTGCCCAAACCCAAAGAAGCTCTGGAATGGAAAGTAAAATGTTTTTTCATCCATCACTTTATTCCTCCAATACCCCTTCTACATACCATACTTTCAGTAAGTTAGAATAGTCATGCTTAATGTCTCTGTATTTTCATACATTTATTTCCCTTCTGTACATACACAGATTTTTCAATAATAATTTCTTTAGTTATTTTTGGCATCTGGTTAGGCTTACTTTGATTGATTCAATTAGGTTATGTACCATTGCTCCTCACTACTTTTAGATCGTGTTGACAATGAGGATGAGTGATAATATGATGAAATTAAAATTGAAGAAATTACACTTGCAAAGAACACCCATGCTCTGACCGGTATTAAAACACAGCATCATAGCATGCTGTGCTAACCATTCTGCCATGGAGGTCGGCTCGCCAGGTTTCGTTGGGTGCATCAGTACCACAAACGCTCCTGAGCAAAAGTTAGATTTAAGTCCACTTTATGAAGAGATAGGCTAACAGGGACTAGGCCTAGAGTTTAAAGTGAGATCTGAACCACTACTATGTGGCTCCACCACGTGTCAAACACAAAACCCTTTGATTACATGGTGACAGCATTGCCACTATACCAGGGCATGAAATTTCAAGTTTGAAATCAGTCGCCGGACTAAAATCTTTGGTCGCCACTATTTTATATTGATAAATAATAAAAATATGAGTAATTATTAAATATTAATGTTTGTGTAGCGCTGTCGTTCTGCACTGAAGTACCACTTATCAATCGCAGCTGCTGGGTCAAACTCTGACAGGGAGGATGGGGGGGGGGGGTTCCATTTACGGAAACTCTGAACAAATCATCCAGTGTCTCAGTCTTCAGAGAGTTCTTGTAAGTAGTGTTGAGTCTGTTGTGACAGCTGAAACCTCCCTCACATGAGGCTGTGCTCACTGGTATAACAGAACAAAATGTCAAAATCTGGAGCAAGTTGGGGAATCTTGCTGAACACTCTGCACTGTGGATCGGCACTGTGGATCTTCTCCAGCGTCTGATTCAAAGCTGGAGAAGGAAACAAAAGTTTGTATTCTGTCCACCCTGCTGACAGAACATCCATTTTCTCATTATAAAGGATCGGGTTAAAGTATATGTAGATCTTTATTTCTTCTATCCCAAACTGAAGAATATTTTCTTTGGGAGGCCAACCCAAGGTGTCGAAAACATGCAGAGATGCAATCGCATCTGTTGACATAGACGGCAATGTGTCTGTGATGTACACCTTCGCATTGTTAATTAAGTTTTCTCTAACAGTCTGAAACTCTTGCACATCCCTGATCTTCCCTGAAATGGATACATGGTCCAAGAAATCTTGTTCGCTTGGTCCAACATTAGATTCCAGGTCAGCCAAAACTGAAATACAGTGTTCAATTCTTATTTTCAGAGATGAAATCAAAAGATTCTTATTTTGTAGTGCCACGCTTAAAGGGTTCAATTTCCCGTAGAAATCCAAAAGGAAGTACAGAAGCTTAACCAATTTAAATTGCTTTAAACTTTTCAGCAAATCCTTACCTTTAGCGCCATCATTGTCTTTTCTATGGGCCACCTGTTCAAGATGGGTCACAACAGCTTTGCATGATTGCAAGAGAGCTCTTTTTGCACGTTCTTTGCTGGCTAACCACCTAATAGTGTGGATATCACTCAGTTTTAGAATTTCTTCTACAGCTTCTGCCGTTTCTCTCAAGAGGTGAAGTCTTGAGGCATGTTTGACACACATTTGAAACAACGAAATTTTAGTCGCCAGCCCAAAACTTTTGGTCGCCAATGGCGACCTGGCGACCAGAAATTTCGCGCCCTGCACTATACCCTTGGAAAGGCCAGAAGTACGTTAGCAAAAACAATGGTAAGAATTTACAATACCGGACCCTTCCGTAATTTCTATCCTAGTTCTTATACTCACGAAATACCTAGTCCCGGTGAAGTACCTGAGGTTAACATGTGGGGGTGACGTGTTGAAATTGTTAACTGACGTGTATAAGTAAATAAGCTTTTCAATTACCGCGATCATTCTCCGTATACAAGCATGGAAACCATGTTTGTTCCACAGTTTGTTCAACGTAGTGTTCACTTGTTCAGTAATCTGCGTGTGTGAGGAAGATGGTGACTTTTAAGGTAGGAAATAAAGTTCTTTCTTTCGTAAGTTTTTTTAGTAACTTTTAGTTGGGTACATATTAATAATACAGGGCATTCGTTCATATTTCGCATAGTAAATAATTTAGGACACTTGATCATGATTGTGTAGTTAAAATTTGTTGCTCAAGTGCTACGAAACGGACATTTCTTTTTACAGTGCCTCACAAACCATTCACGCATAGCCCCACAAACCATTCACGGTAAGGTAAGGTTAGGTTAGGTTAGGAAAACGTAGTTAAAATTTCGTTCTATGACATAAAATATTGAAATAACCATTGTTTTCGTGGAGAAATCCAGTGTTTCTGCTCCGATCGCAGACCACTCAATTTTGCTTATTTTGCAATTTCTACAAGTGACACCAAATTTTAACTTCAAATTCGTGATTAGGAGGCCTCAATTAGTGAGTATGCGAAATATTACAAAAATCGGGGAGGTGTCCGGTATTGTAAATTTGCTCCAAAACAAGTAATTCTAACATGGCAAACGTCAGCTTTCATCTTCTTAATGTGTATACTTTTGTATTGCGATTACATACAAAAGAAAATGGATATCATGTTCTTAACAACTGCGGCAAATCTTTCTCCTCCAATTTCATGCTGCACATGGGCTCTCCTTGCCTTCTCCATGCTGCACTCGTTATTCTCACAACTCGAGACCGACCACCTCCATTCCCCCCTATTATGTTCCATATTTGAAACTTGCCTTGTGTTTTTTTAACCACAAGAAATGTATACTTCTGCGACATTGTTGTAGCTTGGTTACGTTGAATCTTTTTTAAAATCAGTACATATAACACCAAATTATGTATAAATGCATTACGTACAAATATGGTTTATTTAACACGTTTGAAATTATATTTTGCTGAAACAGAGTAATTTACAAATAAAACAGAATTACGCAGAACTAAGTTACATACAAAGCAGTCTCAACTGTACTATGTGAAGACAGGTTGAATCTGGGTGTCTTTGAAGGAAGCCACCCCTTACACACTACAATAGAAACTAGACAAAGCAAGATGTCAAATGTTACAACTGTAAGATGGTTAGCTGAGTACAAACAATGATATGAGGGCTGACACAGAGTTGATCAAGGGAATTAATATTTGTGCTACTAAGCAGACCTATCAACCTATCTGGAGGGTGTTATGGCATCTGATTTTTGCTTTTGAATATTACCCATTTTAAGTTTTAGAGCCTAAACATTATTCATTAGTTATTAGCTGAACCTAAATATTAAAGAGCAGTATACAGCTTCTTCCCTAACCTACTCCTGTAACACACAGGTGCATAATTCAAATGCCAACCAAAATTGCTAGGTTAAGCATAAACGAATCTCTTTTCACTTAACGGGGCATAAATGGCAGGTTTCTGGGAAACATGTTGTGTATCTGATGGAAAAAATCATTCTACATCACAGATGAATAAAACTGTGTTCCTCTTCATTATTTGTTTACAGACATGGTGAGTGTGTTCAGGTACAAATGATGTTACTTCCCATTGCACGAGTTTGATCTTGTCATTCAATATGCATCTGTTTTATAACATATGGACTTTCTACATATAAATTCACATACGATACAGACATAATGGATAGATGATACTTCTCTCTTTGGCGCAGAATGATTTTTCTGTCCCATACACTTCCATATACAGTATGTAACATTCTTATTCGTACACACGGATTTTCAAAGAAAATCCTTTAATATCTGAAAGGAAATACACTCTTTTGAAATTCTTTCTTTACAATTCAGTAACTAATATCATTAGGAACATAAAATCTTACCCAAATTTTGTATAACCAATGACAATAATAAATTAAATTAAACTGAGAGAGAAACATGCCATTTTTTGTACAACTTTTCTATTCGTATACTTAATAATATAAAAGAAAAAAGTATATTCAGAGCAAATTGACTGACAGTTTTCATACTTTGATGCATATCCTTTGGCTTTAATTACTGCTTGACACCGGTTCTTCATAGAATTAACAAGTTTCCGACATGTTTCAGAGCTTATTTTATTCCACTCGGCTTGCACAACAGTTTTCAACTCTTGTTTCGACTTGATGCTTGCTTTATGGACTCGCCTCTTCAAAATTGCCCATAAATGCTCAATGGGATTTACGTCTGGACTTTGAGCAGATGCTTGTAGTAGTTTGGGCACATTCCATATTAGCCAATTCAAGTTAACTTGCGCCTTATGCTTACTGTAATTGTCTTGTTGGAATCTGTAGATAGGTGGCATGTCCATTTTTTAGGCACTCTGCTTTACATTGTTCTTCAATATGTCCAAATAGACATATGCATCCATGATACCATCAATAAACTGGATGGTACCAACACCTTTGGACGACATACAGCCCAAAATCATTAATGACCCACCACCGTGTTTAACTGTTGGAACTGTGTTAATGTGATCATCTTTATTTGATTTTCTCCAGACCCTATTTATCCCATCTGACCCGTATCTCGTATTAATCTTGGACTCGTCTGACCATATGACACTATCACAAAATTCCTGGTCCTTGTGGATGTACTCTTTCGCGAATGAAAGTCTATTCCTGCAATTCACCTTATTTACATACGGCCTTTCCTGGTATTCTGCCATGATATCCATGCTTCCACAATGCACGTTGGATAGTTTGATCGGACATCATCTTGCCAGCAACATTTTCTACTAACACTCGTAACTGAGGAACACTTAGTCGGGGTTTTTCTCGCACTCTTTTCAGAATAAAGCGTTTATCACGTTTATTCAACACTCTCTCTTTTCGTCTTCTCGGCACATTCTGTGTTGAACCTTCCTCTCTAAATTTGTTTACTATGTATTGAACTGTGGAGTGTGATTTATTGACTGTTTGTCCAATTTTTCTTATCGAATAACCTCTAGGGGCCAAATTTATAATAACATCCTTCAGATCGGAACTAAGTTCCTTCACCTTGCCCATTTCGAACACGCTGATAGATAGACGATAGGCCTACAACAACACCTATGCCAGCATTACGCTTGACGGGGAGCGCACCTGCATGTTCAAACTTGTTACAAAGTTGCAAACTGCACGAAATCTCCCGAATAGTGGTGGCGCTGTATGCCAGGAAGATTGAAACTCTTGCCTGTATGAATAACAATGTTGCATGAAACAGTGTGTTTCTCTCTTTTCACACAAATTATATGCTCTGTTTATACACTTTGAACATACATTTTTATTGACATTTGTTGGTGAAACCTTCATTAACATTAATTTCCAGGTACATATGAAAATGATTATATTTACTAGTAGATATGACATTTTTTTCTCGGAAATTCTGTGTGTACGAATAAACATACTGTACATGCTTTACAGTCAGTGGTCAAACTTTTACTGTTGAGTAGATATCAGACTACCGTTACCAGGTTTTTACAAATTTAGTATCATGTGCAATTATGTTTTTAACATGAGCTTTTACTGGTATATTTAATAAAAGTTTTTCAAAGTTAAATTTATTCTACTTTACGAAAGGTGTTTTTTTTTCTGTGAAATATTCTCCCATAACAATGCTGACATGAGTAGGCTAGGTAGTTTTCGTTACATTGCCTATGTATTGTCCTAATTTCTTCCTCACCTTTACACATATTTAACATTTTTGTTTTAATCTGAAGAAATGTTGTTCCCATTTGCAACTGCATATGAAAGTACATTACATTCTCTCAGGGTAAAAATTTACTATTCCACAAACACATGTAACTTCTTCATTTCGTCACTTTTAACATTCGTACTTACCTATCTGCTTCGCGCTAACATTCTTGAAGGTGTATTCACGTTTTTTGGATGAAAGTAATGACAATTTTTCACATTACGAGTACTTCTTTATCTGCGTTGTTTCGTTTCCGTAAGAAACAGTATGGCGCGTACACCTTCGCAGATCATCGCACGTCGTGCTTGTGTTTTGTTGATGCAGTCTTTCCAACATTCGTAACCCAAAAAATACTAGTAAACTGATTTTTTTTAAGCTTCTTCGCATTATTTTACGTACAAACAAAATTTTAACTATGCTTGCCTAACCTAACCTAACCTTGCCGGAAATGGTTTGTGGGGCTACCGGTTTTTCAAGTACCCAATTACAAAATCCAGTGCACCCGGTATGAATTTCACAACGCATCCACAACACGTCATCTTTTTGGAAAACAATGGCGTGGTTGGAAACCCTGCAATCGACAAACACAAGCATGATGCGCGATAATCTACGGAGGTGTACGCGCCAAAAGCTATTGTGCGTCGGAGAATTAATTTTCAACAAAAATAATTAATTTCCGCTATGATACATTCCAACATGACAGAAAACACCTTTCAGATGTTAGACAATGCTAAAGGAACTTATTACCATAAGTAGTTTCTTGTGTAAAAATGAAGAAATCTGTTTGTGGAATAGTAAGTTAGTACCTCTCTCAGTACTTCCCCACTTTCTTCTTTATGTGTATATAATCATTATTTTTTCAATCCATAAGCACACTTCCAGTAACTGCAATTCATTAGCATGATGAATTTCAACATACTTTTCAGCATAAAATTTTTGCACTATTACTGTTTTCTGTAACTTTAAAAATTACATACTAACATGCTCCAAACTTCAAACATTATTTCTCACATATTTGTAAACTTGAAAGCACTTTCTTCTTGTCTCCTACTTTGTGAAAATCATTCGACATACAGGATTCAGATCACTGGAATGCTGCAATCAGAATTTAGACTTTAACTACTGAAAATGTCCATATACTTGTACCAACAGTGACCCAAAAATGAAAATGTTGTTGAAGTATTGCATTTAATGTTTTCAGAACAGAGTTCGGTAAAATTTCAGTAACCGCCAAACATCTGAAATTCCTATATTTTCTTCTTTTTCACATTGGTACTTAGTATTCTGCATTACTAAGTATTCTTGAAGGTGCCATTTCATTCTTTTCACACAAATAATCTCAATTTTCGACATTTCGAGTAATTCTTGTTTGTTCGTTTTTGCTTGCATTACACGCAATATGGCAGAGAAATCTTGACTAGCCTTGTCCATGATCAGTGGTTATGCAGTGTTGCAACCTTCTTCATCGAAAAATACCTACTTTCGTGTTACCGACTTTGTATTCTTTTTCAGGTTCGAAAACCCCATGAACCATGCACAGATAGCCCCACGAACCATTCACGGATAGCCCCATGAACCATTCATAAATAGCCCCACGAACCATGCACGGATAGCCCCATGAACCATTCACGGATAGCTCCACGAACCATTCATAAATAGCCCCACGAACCATGCACGGCAAGGTTAGGTTAGGCAAACATAGTTAAATTTGTCATCTTCAAAATTGTCATGTTCTTGGAAAACTACGGTGTGGTTGGAACCACTGATCGTGGGTTACATCATCGAACGCACGCAACATTAAATTCACATAGTGGAAGGACATAGAGGCAACAGCTTTTGAGCATTGGAGACACATTAATCTTCAAAAATACATGATTTACCGGCGAAATAAATTAACCGTTGGAAAAAAAACACTTCCACGGCCTTTCGAAAGTGTACGGAAAGTCAGTTCGGTTAAGTATTCTCTCCTGTAAAATTGACGAAATACGTTTTGCAAGTACGAAAATTTTACTCCGAGTTCATTATGTTACTCAATAAAACTTCAAAACAAAAAATTAAAAGAAGACATTCGAACATCATTTTTTAGATGCAAATTCAAAATAGGTTACTAAATTATCATGATTAATAAACCCTACTAGTTATTCTAACGATATTGTAGAATATGCACTTTAAGATATGCTAGTGTTATAAACTGTTTACAAGTGAATTAAACAAGAAATTTGATTATCAACATGGAACAAGTGTGTAATTTATCCAGTTATGTGGTTGTTTCTGGTGTGACTAATATTTTTCAACGTTGTAATTAATTTCATGGGAGAAGCATTTACATTGCTTCGGCCTTATCTGATACTGCTTTCACGCCCATCTCGTTAAACTAGTGGTACGAAACAATTGCAACGATCATGAATGCCGTACACATTGATGCAATTTTAAGCAAATTGTTGTATCATATTGATATAGCACACTTGACAATTATTCGGCCAATACTATCCACTGCTAAATATCTCTCGATGTGAAATTCTATCGCTGTCAGTTTGTTGATACCTATGTACGTAAACAGTGTAAAAGAAACAGCGATTTTTATCATTGAAATCATGCTACGATATATTTTTGTATTTGCTGATACACTGATATAAAATCAGATCGCTCCGTCAAATATTAGCATGCTGCGAATAAATAATCTACCATTCAGTCAATGCAACTAGGCCTATGTACTACGAACTCACGTAGTTTTAAAAAAATGTTTACACAACATATGAGTACACATATTTACCATAGTATTATTTTTAAGTCACTAGTCTTTCCTCTTAACAGTCTTTTTGTGCCCCTTGTGATGTTGAGGTAATAACACAGATAAATTCATAGAATACAGAATGTCGCACCACAAAACATTTCACGAATGTTAAATTCTCAAAATCCTATTTGCGTTTACAGCACACGAATATGGCCGCTAGTCTTGTTCGCAGAAAGTTTTCCTACAAAAAAAAAATGTTACTTTAAATCAATAAAGATTTGTTAAGGATTGAAATAACCCGTGATATAAATATTTTTCTGCACTCTAACAATGGGATCAATTAATTTAATTTTAGCCTAAACATTTATTAATTCTGATAACGAAACGCGATGTAGGGATTCACTTTTTGATCCTAGAAATCCCAAATATATAAAAGGTTGGTAATGTTTTTTTTCTTTATGTCAGTGTTCGAATGGAGAGGATGCGGACGGAGCTAGCAAAATTTTCAGAAAACATCCCCCACATCGCACTGTCTCCGTGATCACCCAGCCAGCCCTAGATTCGAACAAACATACAACCAACTAGCAATTTTCACGTTAAGCGCTGTTTCATACAATAATCCATATTTTTTATTTTCTTTCCCATTCTTCGTCGTGAAAATTAACATTTTTTACAGAAAACGAAGGGTTTCCGTTTCCCCCTCCTCTTGCCAACGCTGGAAAGGGGTTAGGAGACATTTCGACAACAGAAGGTTGCATCACAGACAAAGAAGCATTCTCTTTGCAAAGAAGTATACTTCCACAGACCATTGGTCTGTGTGTATGGTAGAGGTCTGCACGGACCTAAATTGTAAGGCCCGAGTCCGGCCCGGCCCGAGGAAAAGAAACCCGAACCCGACCCGAGTCCGATAATAAGTAAACATGAGCCCGGCCCGAGCCCGAAAACATAATTAAAATTACTTTCCAATTCAGCATTTGAAAAAAAATGGGCACTGTTGTACTTCGTTAACTAGCTGTTATAAAAAAATGTATTCTCATTCTCGAAGTAAACCATAATTTCAATAATTAAAAATTATTTTTCGATGACAATATTCGCTAACAAAATAGCCACGAGGCCCGGGCCCGACCCGAGCCCGAGAAGTTCTGGTTATTTATGGCCCGAGTACGGCCCGCGGGCCAGGCCGGGCCTAGGCCCGAGGGCCTGGCCCGAGCCCGTGCAGACCTCTAGTGTATGGTTGCATCCTCACGCTCCTTCGTGCGGGATGAAAAATGTTCGAAATTGACCCACCAATGGCGGCACGAGAGATGACCCTCCCACCGAAACAAGTAAACCCAATAATTGCTCTTTTAGCCCATGCAATTTTTGTGTGGTGTTTAGGCACTGGCTTCCCCAGGATTCAAGGACGATGTCTTCCTTTCTATTTGTGGACTTCTAATTTTGTCATCTATTCCTGCAATTGTTATTTTATAAAATACTGAGCCAAAAGGGGCGGGGTTTCTGATCCACACTAAACACCCTACCACACAACATTGTATGTAAATAACCAGTAGCATAATAGCCCATAACATACCGACTGACTGCCGGCCTCACTCCCACCAGAGGCGAGATAAAAGCCAACCAGTTATGGGGTGACGTGTGGTCAGCATGAGGAACCCCCCAGTCATTGTTGTAGGTTTTCTATGACAGTTATTCTACTCATTCACTGCTTCCTGATTTCCTCCACAATGGTGGGTGGCCATTGGTCCCATAAACAAGCAAAACTCTCAGGGGAAAGGTCGTTACACTTCCAACCCGAAGTGCCACAGTGCAGGACACATCATTGTACGTAGAGGTACATTAAACGTGACTACCACCAGAAAATATTCCTGTCCTCCTTTGTTATTTTCTGTCTGGTGCCACTAACAGTACCATAATTGTAAATGATCATTACTTCATCACTGTGGCACTAAAGTTAAAATAGACAGACTTTTTTTTTCTCATTACTGTGGCCTGTTTCTGCCTTATCCAAGGTTTCCTCAATAATATACAAGAAACAATAAAAAACCTTAATTATTCAGTTTTTAAAAAGAAGCAATAATTCAATTTTCCTCACATCCTTTCATTATAAAATAACTGGCATACCTCTGTCCTGAAATGTTATTACTTGTAGGATCAAAGCAAGAGATCGGAGACTGACCACATCTTTATCCTTCATGGTGTCTATCAAAATAACAAATCCAAAATTCTTGACTCTTGCTTGGCCTTTTTTTCCCTTCTTCTTAGCATTTATTTAATTGCCCCCTGCTTAGGTACACATGGAAATAAAGAAAATATACATTTTTGTTCAATGAAAAACCCCTACCCCAAGGGTGGTTGAGATGAACACTGAAGCTGTACTTTAACAAAAGATTTAGACTAGCTTTATTATTAATGCATGTAAAAATTAATCCTTCAGACTTCATCCTGGATGGCGAATGCTTAAGAAACACAGTGTACTGAACAAATCTTAACCACAACTAAATACAATTTTAGATTTCCAAAAATTCAATTTTATCAAATCCTAGAACAGATAACAATGCAAGTTCACTATACTGTAAAAGAATAGCAAAAATTCTTGACACCAAGCATAATTTCTTGACCTACCTGTTGATTTCTTGACTGGTAGACACCCTGTCCTTACATAGTTTTCTTATTTGCACACTATCCTTTCCATGCGTTTTCCACCCTTCCTCATCACTAGATTTGTTTTGTCTATTCAATTTCAGTTGTTTCATTATTGTTTTATTTTGAGGTATTCCCATCTTGTTTAGTACTTACACCTTCACAGTTGCTCTGTTACTGTTCACTTATTTTTTTGCAGTTATCCTTTTGTGCTTACAGCACTAACAGAAGTAAATTTGGGTGTAGGTAAATAAAACAATACACATTGAAATCTACTCATATTTATCAAGAATGTACAAAGTGAGGTATCATTTGCTTATGGTACTTACCTAGGGAACAAGGCATTTACATGAAATTCTAACATCAAAAACTAAATATTTGGTCATAAGATGAAACGGCATACACACGATTCCAATCCTATTTAGTATCGAGATATTAATATGTGGAAGCAAGCTTGAAAAATCCACATTAAAAGTAGTAACAGAGGGAGTATTCCAGCGAGCCATCTAAAACCTACAGATAGTTTCTATACAAATTATACAAATATTCTATCATATACTGCAACTGCATTTTGCTAAGCTTAAATGAAAACTGATGAAACAATAAAAAGATTGGCTGCTTGGATGCATTATAATACAGGGTGTTTCAGCTGATTTTCCCTGATTTCAATCTATATTTTAAAAAAAATACTACAACAGTTACAAACTTACACAAGGTATCGTTGGAAAGAGAAAAGTTCAAAGTTTATTTTAGTTTGTTTTCAATGTGGCCACCATGCAGTTCGGCGACAGGATGATGGCGAACAGACATGTTGTCGAAAAAATGTTTATGTTTCCTTCGAAATGGTTGCGGTTATCCTCCTGACTACATTTTTCAGTTCATGGATAGTCCTCAGGCCAGATTTTAAAACTTCTTGTTTCAGGTATCCCCACAAGTAAAAATCGCATGAATTTAAGTCTGGTCACTTGAACATTTCAAGATATCGATTCGAAATGACATGTCGGAAATGCTTGTTCAGGAATTCTAGAACTTCTTTGGTGATGTGCAGCCTGGCCCCACCTTGTTTAAACCACTGTATTTGTGTTGGAATAAGTTTGCATCGCATTTCTGGGATGAAATAGGTATTGAGCATTTCCAGGTAATTTTCAGACTCCTCGAGAGGAAAAAAAAGAAAGGACCAATGACACCATGTCTCAGAATTTTCTCGAGATAATGCGACAACTCTTGAAACTCATGTGGGCCTCGTCACTTGCCAATAAATTTTCCAGCACAGAATCACTGTCTTCCACAAGGTCAGGGAAATCATGCAGGAAGCCCAGGCGTTTCTGCTTTCCTGTCTCTGACAACGATTTCAGCGCAGGAAATATTGACAAACTGGTAGTGCCAACTATTAGCAAAACTTTCAAACCCTCCTCTTTCCATTGGTACCTTGTGTAAGTTTGTATCTGTTGTACTAATTCTTTTAATGAAGATTGGGCCATGGTACTACATGATCTGCCAAACATTCTGTAATATACCTGTGAGCTGTCATTGCCCCATTCTCTACAAGAACCAACTCTGTACATCCTTGTAAAGAGATACCTCCCCAGACCATGACACCACCACCTCCAAAGGGTGTTTTTTCAACAAAACAACATTGTGCATAACGCTAATTAGGTCTTCTATACACATGTTCACGCCCATCTGATGAACGTAGGTTGAATTTTGACTCATCGGAGAAAAAAAACTTTTCCCACTGTTGCACTTTCCAATGTAAGTGTTGTGTAGCAAATTCCAGTCTTTGCTTCCGGTGACGTGCTAACAACCTGGGACCTGTAGCCGGCCTCCGAGATGATAAACTACTTTCATTCAGTCTTCTACGAACTGTTCGTGAAGAAACCACAGCTCTATGAACATTTCTCAAATGCTGTGCACAATATTTGAAGTTGTACAACGGTCTCTTAAGGCTATGATACGCATTAAACGATGTTCCCCTGCTGTTGTGCAGCGTTTCCAACCAGAACCCGGTCTTCTACCATAGGAACCAGTTGCATCATACCGTCTGAGACCTTCATGTATAGTACTTCATGCTATAATTAGCACCCTAGAAATATAGCGCACACTACGAAAATCATCACAAAGAGCTACTGCTTTTACTACCTCTTCACGTCTCATTTTCAAGCTAGCAAACTTACAATATACACTTGCAAGAAAAACACCAGCAATGATAGTGTCAATAATATCTGTTACTATGGTTACTATGAACCAAAATTCATGGCTCTCTAGACATTAAACAAAATAACATCAACAGGAATTGAAAATCAATAAATTAAAACAAAATTGCATGTAACTGATTTTGAGCCTATTAGGTGTTTTTCCAAATAAGTAAATACGAGTAAATAAATAAAAAATAAAGAGAAAAAGTATGGAAAATATTCAATAATGAATGTTCAATAGTTCAACACTTAACAGAGAGCGTAATTCATAAGTAATTGCAATTCAGATGTCAAATATTAAGGTGTCAGTTGTTTTTGTTTTTTTTGTCAAGCAGTATATTATTCTTACTATCATGTGCATTTCCTTCCTGCACTGCTCTGTTTGTTCAAAGTGTTTATCAGATGGAAGAACAAGAAGAAAAAGAATAGGTTGTCTTTTTTTTAAAACTCCTTGCTTTGTATCTGGTGCTGGTGTTTCCTATTGTCAAAGCAAAACAACCTTGGGAGGCAAGATTCAAAACAATACCATTTTTCTTTCCTTCAGGGTGCACGAGTCATAGCTCTGGAGCCTAGAGACAAAACATTGGCGCCTGTTGCCAGCTGCCTGCTGCTCGCAGACACCCTTAACCAGTTTGTAACCCGAGGAAGGGGAAGGGGGAGATAAACAGGTGGTGGAGTGGCGCCAATGCAGTTGAACAAGTCTTATCAGAAGTGTGCTCATTCCAGGCCAAGTTGCAGAAAGTAAGAAGGAGGGGGGGGGGGGAGAAGGATCACTGATTAGATGCTCTCCCATGATGTCATGTCAATGCTTCAGACATATGAACAAGATATCTGATGCCGGGTATTATAGAAAGAATAAAGGGTTGAATCTTTCAATTACTGCATAGCTGCGTACAGTGGCAGATTAATGAGCTCCTGTGGGGGAAAGATGGGCTTCTTTTGAGTCATTCCACGCGAAATCAACACAGCCTCCAACCTGACCATCTCCGATTTTCATGAAATTTGGGGAGTTCAAACTATGCATGGAACTTAGTAACTATGAAAATTTTTAGTCTCGTGCGTCTTGTAATTGTTAAATTATTCAAGGTTAAAGTTAGCAGAAATTGCCCTTTTTGAGCCTGCTTAGCTATACTAAATGTGCTGTAACTCCGCCACTATTTCGCCTGGAAAGCTCAAATAAAGCTTATTGTACAGGGAATTGAACAAGCTTTCCAGTGATATATAACAAGCCCACCTTTCGATAAAAATATAATTTTGTCACATGACCTTGAATATATCAAAACATGTCATTACCAAAAATCATGAAAAAAATATATTTGGTCCCTCATGCCATACTCTAAAACATATCAAAAAATCATTCTGGGACTGCCATGGGATCAGAAGATACAAAATAATATGTTTAACTATGTGACTGATAAAAGCCTCATTACATGAACTATGACGAGTCAAAAGTCCTTGAACACTCCCTACAAAATGTAAAGGAGTTATCCTGGTCATGAAAGAAATAGGTTAGGTTAGACACAGGGAGATCTCTGGCTGTGTGTATCAAGCGCAGGTCCGGCGTATTGTTGACCGCCAAATTGAATTCAACGCAAACATTTCAAAGGAAAGTGGGTGATGTGAAATATCAAATCAGGGTGGCTGATGCCCCTTCTGGACTTGAGGAGTTACGGAGGGAATTGCAGGACATCAGAGGCGAGCTGGTCGTCTTCCGGGAAGACATGGAAACTATTCAATCCCAATTGACTCACCAGGAAGAGGAATTAGATAAGCTGCAACAATACAGCCGGAGGGAGTGCTTGCTGCTGCATGGAGTACCGGAAACGCCGGAGGAGGTCCCCACGGAAGTTGCTCTACAGATATTCTCCACAAAACTTGGCGTTGAAGTTTCTTCTGACTTCATGAGCAGATGCCATCGCCTGGGAGCAACGAGGAAAAGAAGGTCGGCGGCCGACGTCGTCAGACAAGGTCATCATCTTTCATTATATGTAATTATGCTCGAGCTGCTCAGTTGGACACCCACAAGGATTTCTCTCAACGTAAGTACGCTGTTTCATATCATTAATATACGTATCTGCTCTGTTCCTTCACTCACTAGTAAACAATGTCTCAAACTAAGCAGTTGGTAAACCTGCCCGCGCACGGCGCATCTGGAACTCGCCCCTTCCCTCGGACCCCTCGGAAAAGAGGTAACGGTTTCACAGGCTGTCCGTCGCCCCCGACACTTCCCAAACCGGACCCCTCCCCTCCAGTGCCTCACAATCGCGTCAGTAAACATGAGGTCCATCTCGGGGAAAATAGACGAGTTCAGACACATTGTTCTCGAAAGCGAATATGATGTAGTAATCGTCACAGAAAGTTGGCTGAAAGACAACGATGACGCTTCCAGTTTCCACGTCGAAGGCTACACGGTACTTCGAAAGGATCGAGTCCACAAACGCGCCGGTGGCATCGTTGTTTACTGTCATGCTGATATTCCTGCCCAGATGTTTGATTGCGAAAATGTTGCTCCCGGCGAGGACATAGAAATACTATGTGCGTCATTGAAAGTAAATAACAAATCACTTGGCATAATTGCCGCATATAGACCCCCAAATATCCCCTATACTAGGTTGTCAGTTCTTGAAGATTATATTGCGCACGTGTTTCCTACTGTGGATAATTTAATTGTAGCCGGTGACATGAATAGCGATTATTTATCAACTAATAAACCAGAAACAGTTTTCCTCAAATCAATAGTAGATACTTTCGGCATGACGCAAGTCATTCGTAAACCCACTAGAATCACAAGAACCTCTAAAACATTAGTGGACGTCATCATTGTAGATGATCCATCCATTGTACACTCCGCTGACGTAACGGTGCCGATCAGCAATTCAGACCATTGTTTGACTTACATCACGGTCCTTCTTGAGAAACCCGACAAATGTTTCAAAATAATTTCGTACAGAAACTACTCATCGTTCGATATGGAGAGTTTTGAAACGGACGCTAAACATTTTCACTGGGACAATATTAAGCACTTAGAGAGTATTGACAAAAAAGTAAACTTTCTTAATAATGGTATTAAGACTATTTTCGATAAGCATGCCCCTGTACGTACTGCACGAATAGCCAAGGAAAAAGAACCGTGGGTAACCGACAATACCAAACTATTAATGAAACTTAGAGAAAATATAAACTGACGAACAATCCGTCACATTGGGATTATTATAAAGAACTGCGGAATTTCACCACATCGGTTATAAGACAGGAGAAGAAAGCCTACCTCTCGTTTCACATCAATAGAAACGTCCATGATTCAAAATTAATGTGGAAAGAGATAAAGAAATGTGGTATTTACGGAAAGGTGGAGCCGAGTGTCCCACACTTTTTAAATTATCTGCATCTGTTAAACACTCACTTTATTGACAGCGCCAGTCCCTCTAACCAAGAAACCGATCTCATTCTCGAAGAGTGCGAACGCTTCCTTACAACTACATTTACTGAAAACGGCGACACCTTCTTCTTTCGACCCGTCAAAGAAGTAGAAATTGCACAACTCGTGTCCAAAATCCGTTCCAATTCCTGTGGCACAGACGGCATAAACCTAAAAATGATAAAGCTAATTCTTCCACACATTCTTTCACCTCTTACTCACTTGATAAATTTCTCGTTACATAAGAACACCTTTCCCCTTGCATGGAAGGAGGCTAGAATCCTGCCCTTACTGAAGAAACGACACGTGACCGACATGAACGACTTACGACCAATTAGTATATTACCTGTCTTATCAAAAGTTATCGAGAAAGCAGTGTACAAGCAGATATAAAGTTTTGTTACCAAAAATCAAATATTGCCTGCAGTACAGTCTGGTTTCCGACCTTCCCACAGCACCGCAACGGCGCTCATGAAAGTAACAGACGACATTTTACAAACACTAAACGAAAGTAAGGCTGCAGTCTTGGTGTTGCTTGACTTGTCCAAGGCGTTTAATCTTGTATCTCATCAGCTACTCCTTTCGAAAATGAGTTACTACGGTTTTTCGCCGGGAGCAATAAAATGGTTCCAGTCTTACCTTACTGGGCGAGTGCAATCGGTGACGTTTTCCCTCAGGAGCTACATCGACTCCCCTTACGATACCCTCAGGGGTTGGGCAAGGAAGTATTCTAGGCCCTTTTCTATATTCCCTCTTCACCGCCGACCTACCCCTAAATGTACGACACAGTGTACCTCATTGTTATGCAGATGACACGCAGCTGATGATGCCAGTAGACCCCAAAAATGCAAAACCAGCAATTGGTCTCCTGAACCGTGACCTTCATGATATTTATAAATGGTGTAAACGTAATGGTCTTGTAATCAACCCCTCTAAATGCTGCTTTACATTAATTGGTTCTAGCGCTGCCTTAAATAAAATTCAAATAAATGGGTTATCAATTAATATTAATGATGAGAGGGTCCCACACTGCACAACTGTTAAGAACTTAGGTGTGATATTTAATGAGAAACTTGACTGGCAAAACCACGTAACGTCTCAGAGTTCAAAAGCTTATGGTATACTTAGATCACTCTATAAATCATCGCACTTACTTTCGACTGATGTTAAATTGCACCTTATGCAAGCTCTAGTTCTTCCAATTTTCGATTACTGTGATGTTGTTTACGGTGTTAATTTAACAAAAAAGAATGCTAAAATTGCACAAAAAGTACAGAATTCTTGTATACGTTTTGCATTTAGCTTGAAACGAAGGGATCAATCACATACTGCCTTACTTAAATGACGTTAATTGGCTGAATATGACACGACGCAGAAAACTACATCTGGCCTGCACAATATTCAAAATTCTGCAAACAAAAACACCCACATACTTATACGACAGACTCCAATTTAGACACGACATACACAACTACACGACTCGACACTCTAAGAAACTTAATCTGGACAGATTCTCAAAATCCATATTCCTGTCATCCTTCAAAGCTGCTTCTGCATATTGTTGGAATGCGCTGCCACCAGATGTTACCTCGTGTGCGACATATAACAGCTTTAAAAGGGCAGTAACAAAAGTACTTCTACTTGAGCAAGGACAAATCCTCAGTACACATGACTAGATTCAGCATGCTTACGTTGAAATCAAAACAAAAAATGAGCAGATTCAAACCCAAGATGAACATTTTGATGTGTGTGAATGAGAAAAATTGTTTTTTATCTTTTTAGTGTGTTAATTACTGAAATATTTAGAAGTGAAAATGTAATGGAATTCGTATGTTATAGTAGTAATTGTATTTTGTCTGTTTTATTGTAGTAGATTTTGCGGGTTAAGTGGTAGAGCAGCCACAGGCTGAACTTCGCCCATGAATAAAGAAATTCTAATTCTAATTCTAAAAACTCTGGAAAAGTGCCATACCCCGTAAGCAAGGATGAAACACCTGTTCACTTAACATAACACATCCAAGAAGCCCTCACCATTTAAGGTTCCGTTGTTGAATATGGACCAACCATTCCAGTTCTCCATACACTATACCACATCATTAGCTTACCAGCAATATCCATTCGGCTGGGATCTGTCTACTGTAGATTATCAAATCACAGGTATTGCGTATAATTTTTATTAACTTTACTAGGAACATAAATATTAGCATCATCACTAAAGAATTTTTCATTCCAAAGGAAGTGTCACATAACTGTTTGAGATACTTTTCCCAATATTCTCCACTATTCAAGTATTTGGTGAATGTTGCTGATTCAAATCATATGCAATGGTGCGTATACTTCTTTCTGTCCTAAGATGTCAGCGTGATCTCGCCGAGTTCCTGACACGTTAGGAGCATTCTTAATACTTTGTTTTTAACACCTCGAAAAGGAGAAAATGATTACAAGCATGCAGTAATAATTTTTTGCTGGTTAAATATACTTTGGAAAAACCTTCGCTGCTTCATTTCTCATGAAATTCTAGCCTGATTTGATATTTCACATCACCCACTTTCCTTTGAAATGTTTGCGTTGAATTCAATATGGCGGTCAACAATATGCCGGACCTGCGCTTGACACACACAGCTAGAGATCTCCCTGTGCCTAACCTATTTCTTTCATAACCAGGATAACTCCTTTACATTTTGTAGGGGGTGTTAAAGGACTTTTGACTCGTCATAGTTCATGTAATGAGGCTTTCATCAGTCACATAGTTAAACATATTATTTTGTATCTTCTGATCCCATGGCAGTCCCAGAATGATTTTTTGGTATGTTTTAGAGTATGGCATGAGGGACCAAATATATTTTTTTCACGATTTTTGGTAATGACATGTTTTGATATATTCAAGGTCAAAAGTCAAGGTCATGTGACAAAATTATATTTTTATCGAAAGGTGGGCTTGTTATATATCACTGGAAAGCTTGTTCAATTCCCTGTACAATAAGCTTTATTTGAGCTTTCTAGGCGAAATAGTGGCGGAGTTACAGCACATTTAGTATAGCTAAGCAGGCTCAAAAAGGGCAATTTCTGCTAACTTTGACCTTGAATAATTTAACAATTACAAGACGCACGAGACTAAAAATTTTCATAGTTACTAAGTTCCATACATAGTTTCAACTCCCCAAATTTCATGAAAATCGGAGATGGTCAGGTTGAAAATTGCACATATCTGTGTTGAATTGGCATGGAATGACTCTTTTTTTCTTTTTACTGGCCGTACGCTATGTTCCTTGAATGTGCGTATTTAGGTTCAAAAGCAACAACGTAATATTAGAAATCAGAGGAAAGGAGACGGGAGTTTGCTTATCACCATTATGTTAATTGGTTAAGAGGTCTTGTGTAAGGGACTCTCACTTCCACACGAGCAAGAAAATCGGGACAGAAATACTTGGCACTTTTCAGTAATTACAAGACAAGTGATGATACCATAGGGAACATGAGCTGGTCCCCAGGGCACAGTGGTTAGCACATCACGCTACGACACCAGGGTTCCCGGGTTCAAATCCTGGCCTGGGCATGGATGTTTGCGAGTGTCAATTCATCAATTTCATCATATCATCACTCATTCCCATCTTCACAAATTAGCCAAAAGTGGCACAAAAAGCGAAGTAAAATAAAGTAAATCAATCAATCAATCATAAGGGCATGAGAAACAACCCCCCCCCCCCGCAAATGAGGAAAAGGAGAAGTTAGTTTCTAGTGTTCGGCGATATATCGTCCACAAGATATATCGCAACATTGAAAAAATATCGTCCAGGCAATATCAACTAGACAATATGTTGTCACAATATTTTTACGATATATATCATGTTGGCGATATATCGTCACAATATTTGGTGATATATATCGTGTCGGTGTTATATCATGATATTTGACAATATATATCGTCGGTGATATATCGTCACGATATTTGACGATATCACAATATGGAAAAATATCATCGTATCGTCTGTGACAATATATATAGATATTAAATTTCCAATATCGTCCATTCCTAATAGTTCCCCATGCACTTTGCACCATGCCGTAACGCATATATATATATGGGAATGTGGGAGATGGTGTGATCAGCACCATGCTCCGGCCCCCTTTACCCCACATATTCTTCTATTTTTGCCAATTTGAAGGTGATGTGATCAGCACCATGCTTGGGCAGCCCCTTTGCTTTGGTCCAAATATGCATTTTAATGGCATTTAGTTATGCATTAAATTTAGCTGCTCTCAGAAAATATTGCCGCACCCCTCGTTTATTCACTCATTTTTCCTGGCCCCATCACTTTACAACAATGCAATATGCATAGAGAAAACATTCTCTGCCTCATGTAGAAGAATCATTTATCACAACTTCATCCCCCTCCCCCACACAATTGATTTGACACAAATATATTTCCTTCAGTGAGTAAAATATCACCCTCTCTGCCCATAGAAAAAAAAATGATCAATTTAGCTTGTACATTTTCAGCTTCATTATGATAACCAAATAATATATTGTCCGTGAAAAAACTTCAGATTAAAAATAATCGAACTATATCCAATCATATTTCCTTAGGAATCTAAACGAATTTCCATTGAAGAAAAAGTGCCGTTGTTATCCGAAGTGGCAAATCCTTAATTTTTTCAATTTTCAACTTTGCAAACAAGGAGGAAATGTTTTTACAAACAATTTTCGTTCCTGTCAACTAAGAAGGATTCCGTAAATGTGTGGGCAAAGAAGTGAATGGTGATCGAGTCCCGTTGTCAATTTTCCACTCGTGTTTTTGAGGAGGGGAAGGGCGAACAAAGACACCTCACTCACGCACATTTTGTCCAAACTCTACGGAAGGCATCATTTAGAGAGCCATTGGTTTGGCAACAGTGCGCTTGTTGTCTGAACCTGCGGCAGAAGGATTGGCCCATTTCATCTTCACGGAGAATGTAAGAAGTACCATTTTCCCTTCCTGTCCCTCAAGGGAGGTATGACAAATGCAACTTGTGCACCTCCTCCTCCCCCTCCTGGGAACCATGCCTCTTCCCTCTCTCCTCTAGCACGAAAACCTAACTTCTGGAAGTTCAAGGTAGCGTGCCGAATGTGGAAGCAAGAAAAGGAAGGAGAAGTCACATGGTCAACAGAACAGGATTCTGGCAAATTTTAAAACATCGTCACGGCTCGGAGAACGTATAATGCGGGAAACGGGAGTTAGAGCGAACGTAACATTGAGGTGAACGTCCTATTATTTAACATGGCCTTTTGCTGGGGCCTGACTGGATGAACGTATTAAGCGGGAAAACGTATAATATGGGAACGTAAAATCGGGGTTTCACTGTAATCGTAAGTTTCTCAGGCCCAGGTAATGACATCACTTTCTGGTCTTGTTTAGCTGTCTTTTGTAATGTCTATGGCCAGATCATACCAGTTATAGGTTGTGGCATTGTTCTTAGTCTGTGCAGACACGCCATTTTGATGACAGTCCATGTTTTGTGCGTGCCACGATACCAACCACATAACTATTTTCTGCACACACATTTTATTTCTGTGTACACTGAATTTGTATTGTATACTGTTTTCTGTTTTGATTCTTTGGTAATTATTTGATTTGATTTCATTCACTTATTACTGTCACTATTTCTGGCTGAATGAACTTTGAAACCTGATATTCCTTACAAATGAACAACAGCAGTTCCCAGCATTGCTTGCTGAACTAAGTAATCAGAAAAGAGAAGAACTGGAAAGAGTGTTTGGTTCTTAGGGCCCAGAAGATAATGTTTTGCTGAGAAGTCATTGAAAAGTGATAATGAAAGCAACACGAATTGATCTCCTTATGAAGATGACCATATTTTTACTTGTTTTTCACTCAATACGTTTGGCTGGATTGAAACTACGAAACAGAATGTACATCTCTCACGTCAACAAGTAATAAATTATTGAATTTATTATTAAGTTATGCAAATTAGTTAATATGAAAAGTAAATTCCAAATAAAATTATAAAAGTTGTTGTTTTTCTTGATAATTTTTCTCATAATAGGTAATGGGTAATATTGCAATACAAGAATATAATTTTGTTATTATATAATAAATAAGAAAATTTTAACTTATAAGTGATATATATTAGTCAATACATATTTACACACTATTTTAGATAAAATTAATGTCAAAAGATGTTCGAAAAAATGACAAAGAATAAAGAAATCCACAAATTTTTGTATACCAACCTCATTACTCTGGAACACGTATACCAACAAAGGGTTAATTCTGTTTTCTTTTACTAAGTAGGACTAAGGCACCTCACACTTGAAAAGCATGCTGTGTGTTATATGTACAAACAATCAAGTCAGTGGTGGAACCATACATTCACAATTAACTCGCAAACTGTTTTTTGCGACCCAGTGTTTAATGAGATTTTTTTGCTACTACTATCATGTACTTTTCACAGTTTCAGTTTGCACTATCACTAATGATACACCCTATATATTTGTGTAAGAAGAAAATTACACTTTTCCTTTAATCTTCTGATAACTGTATTAAGACTGAAATGGTTCAGTTGTGATAAATAATATTCTAATATGAGGGGCAGTCAAATGAAAACCGAACACCCACTACAAAGTGACAATGGAGTTTGTTTTATTCAAAAGTAATTGCCACAAGTGTTAAGACATTTATCCCACTGGGAGACGAGACGATCAATTCCAGTCTTGTAGAAAGAGGTAGGTCGCTGACGGATCCACAACCCCACCCACTGAAACTGACGTCCACGAATGTCTTTCTTCAGGTCACCAAAAATGTGGAAGTCACAAGGGGAAAGATCGGGGCTGTATGGAGGATGTTCAAGCGTTTCCCAGCCAAATGTCTGAAGCTTACCCCTCACCAGATTGGCAGTATGGGGACGGGCATTATCATGCAAAAGGATGATTCTGTCCGACAGCATTCCAGGGCATTTTGACCTTATGGTACGTCACAGTTTCTGCAACGTGTCTGCATAGCGCTGTGCATTGATTGTGGCTCCACGCTCTAGGAAGTCGACAAGCAGAGGGCCCTTGGAGTCGAAGAAGAAGCTCATCATGACCTTACCGGAACTCGTATGGACAGCTTTGGATTTCTTTGGCGGGGAAAATCGACGTGTTTCCATTGTTCGCTTTGCCATTTGCTCTCGGGCTCAAAATGGTGGCACCATGTTTCGTCTCCTGTGACGATACGTGACAGAAACGCATACTCTTCCTCGTGGTACCGCTGCAAATGACTCAGACATGTAGTCATTCTGTCAATCTTTTGTCCCTCCGTCAGTTGATGCGGAACCCACTGCACGCAAATTTTTCGGAACTGCAGGTGATCTTTGATAATGGCATGCACAGAGCCATGACTAATGCCAACCTGAACACGAATTTCTTCCTCTGTGATTCGTTGGTCTTCCCAGATCAGACCATCGATCCTCGCAATCACATCAGGCGTAATGGCTCGATGGTCCTGTCCCAGGCGCGGTTGTCTTGCAGTGATGTGCGTCCTTCGCGGAATCTCTTCTGCCACTTGTGCACACTTGTCAGGGACATGCAGTGTTCGCCATACACTGCAGACATGCGACGATGAATTTCGCGTGTTCCAGCACCCTCAGTCACCAAGAAACAAACCTCTCTGCTCTTCTTTGCTTGCCTCCATTTCCAATGCTGGACGAACACACTTTTCACTACGATCACCTCCTGAGCAATGATGAAGCAACTGTGTGGACCTGTGCATTTTCACTATGCATTTCTCCTACCCTACAGATGGCAGTATCGATACGTAACAACAGTGTTGCCAACTTTTGCGAGGAATGTGTTTTATGGTGGGTGTTCGGTTTTCATTTGACTGCCCCTCATATTAAATTATTTATAGTTAATTGGTAGAAATGGTAATGGCTCAGTCTTATTAACTAATATGCTGAGGGATGAGGTGGCACTGAATACACTTTCACAATACTGTATCTGCTAGAAAGAAATGGATTATTGTCAATAATCCTCATCAGAAGAACTGTATGTTATCCCAAGGGGATTTGTCCTTTCTACTTCCTTTGTAGCACCAACATGAACAGCCTCTGCACCCGTGTCCAACTCCTGAGTCCTGAACTCCAGGGGCTTGTCCATGAGATCTTCATGCATGTGACACACAGAATCACCTTCCTGATATTCCTCTTCCTGAACCACCTCATTTCCCTCCACCTCCAGGATTGGTAGATGCAACCTCTTGATTGGTGGGAGGCTTGTAGCTTCAGACGGTGGAGAAATTTTTGTCAGGACTGTGGCTTCCTCTTCTGGTGGACCTGGCGATGACAAGAGGCAACCAATGAAACAAGACAAGTGTGAATATCTGTGATCATCTATTAAGACATGTACTCTCTGAGAAGCTTGGATTGCACCAAGAAGATTGGAGTAACTAAAATTAAAACACTCAAATTGAGTACTTATTTTTCTGCAAAATTATTTACATAG
This sequence comes from Lepisma saccharinum, assembly GCF_977018435.1. Taxonomy (NCBI): domain Eukaryota; kingdom Metazoa; phylum Arthropoda; class Insecta; order Zygentoma; family Lepismatidae; genus Lepisma; species Lepisma saccharinum. Next base: position 63,045,579 of record NC_139241.1, on the reverse strand, counting down.
GGTTCCTATAAATTTCAGAAGCCAATTTCAACATCCCCATGGAATGTTCCCAAGAACAGAGGTTAGCTGGAACCATAAATGAATAATTTTTCTTGTATGTATGCATTGCTTGCATTCTAGAATTTTCTCTTGTAGTCTATGATTATTACAAACATAAAATCACAGTTTTTCGTTGTGATGTTTCAGGAAAACACACACAACCTTCATCAGACATTTATTTTTAGTTTCATTAAAGATACAGTTATAACAATGGTTAATTATTTTTTTAACAAAAAAACAATCAGTCATATAATGGATGTTGTCAATGTTACATTGTTGTAATATAGCAACTTAACTGTGAAACAAGCAGTCTGTTTTATATTTATTTCAGATAAAAAAAATTGATCACATTTTAAATTTTTTATTTATTTTTATATCTTATTATTTTTTTAAAATTATGAATCCAAAATATCATTAGGCAATTGAAAATCTTCATTGTTTTCACAGTTTCTTGAGGTTTTCCATTACATTAAATTTTAAAGATGGTGGCTTACTCCACTTGTGAAAAACAAAACTCCATAGTGGGTCAATGTTACCATTTTGAATATTTAATTTATTCCATGTTCTTCTGCAATGAACGAAGCTTCCCAGACATTCAAATCTATGTTTCCCACCACTATTTTTAAAACCCTTCTCTTTTTAATCAAATGCTTCTCCTTGATGACGTGAGCTGACAAACCTGTTCTAAGGTTTAAATTTATAATATCCAAATTGTGTTCATGCCATCTTATTGATATATGAATAGTTTTGTAGAAAAATAAGTACGGTATTTGATTCCAGCTGTTTACTACCAAGTCTTTCCTTCCCTGAAACATTAACGAGAATGGTTAAATTGCAGAAAGTTAATGTGAAAACGTAGTTAATGTGAAAACGTAGTTAATGTGAAAACGTATTGGGACTGAACAAGTTAGCTGCAATAGTCAACTAAACAAAACACAAGAATTAGTCCATGAGCCAGGACCTCAAATTTAGGCGATTGGTACCACTCAGGTGGACGGGTTCTCGTATGATTTTTTTGCAAGGTGCCTGGAGCTGGCAAATGTGTGATAGCATGTCATAACTCTGCTTTTTATCTAATATTATTGAATTAGTAAAAATAGTCGAAAAATAATGGTTTTTATATTTTTTATAAATAGCATATAAATTCATCACAATATTTGAATAAATAAATTTAATTTCAACAGACTTATTAAATTCAATATTACTTTATAATAAGTATAATTTATTAAGTGTAATAATATTAATATAATCCATACAATAATAATAAAACTTTATTATATTGTTTATATACTGACATAGATTAAAGTCATACGTTTAACTTACAATTTTCAATAATAATAAAAAAATAAATATGCATGTATGTTACAATTTAACATAAACAAAATTTTATTATTTACATTCCTCATCAAAATTTTCTGAATAGGTGTCATCACTCATTGAGTTTCACATGTGAACAGTCTGCATTTGTCAGTGCACCTGATGTTATTTAGCCAGAAGATGCAGTTTGTAGTTTCTAATGGGATTGGTTGGTTGATTGATTTGGTGTTTCAAGTCCACTTTATGCACTGTATGGCTAATTGGGACTAGACATACAGTTTAAAGTGGGGTTTGAACCACTATGTGCCTCCACCAGGTATCGAACCTGGGACACCTTGATTACAAGGCAACGAGGCTACCACTTCACCATCAGGGAGGCTAGTTTCTGATGGAGTTGCAAGCTAGTACATCTAACATAGTTTGAGATGCTGGCTGCCACTCCATCCAATCCACTACCAGCTGCTCTGCTCCATTGTGTTTTTTCAATGTCCACCTTCTCCCACTTGGACTAGATGTACACGGATCATTCAGAAGACATCTCTTGCTCATAGCGGCTTTATAATCGCACGTTAAGCATGTTTTTTGAGACAGTTCCTCCAATGTGCAAGTTCATAAATGTCTATCTCAACCTTCTTTGCGATGTCATTCACATAATGTACGGAAGATTTTGGAGCATACAGTAAGTTCGAGAACTACAATTTGCCAATTACTTTTTCATTGAGATCCCATTGATCTCCGAGGCTGCGAACATATTTCCTGTGTTTGTCTGTTGGCAGGAAGGATTTTCAATGCACTTACTTTTCCTTTTTCTGCAAATGCATATGGAGACTTATCATATCTCAACAAATATTTTTTAATAAGAATTGAAGCTATTTTCCTAATGCCAAGGACCATCATGGGTATTTTGGTACTACAGTATATTTCAGAAACAATTTAACAATGATTCTTTTATGGAATCTCAAACACATAATGCACATCTGCGTCATCTGAGCCTCTCATTAATAGCAGCAGTATTCACCAACAAATTACCATATCCTTTTCATGTTTACTGTTGAGATTGAGCACTTTGGGGCTCGCTTCAAATGTGATTTAGCATCATTTATGTCCACAGTTGGCGAAGTGTTCTATTCAAAAGATTTACAAAATGCTCCGGTTTCCTACATTCGTTAACAAGAAATGCAATTAGAGTTGTTTTATTCATTACACGACTTAGAAATTTTCTTCACTTTCTGACAATCTGGGGAGATGAGATGCTCTGTGACTGATGCTTGAGTTCTTCCCACGTGTTTGTTCTTTCGGTGTACTTTATAGACATCTCATTGTACGTATCAAAGAGACATCGATTCTTGGACTCCTATTTCCTTCCGCAAAGCAATGCACAAGGCAGACAGACCTCACCAAAGTTTGACTCCTCTTCTTTAACTCTCTGAATAAGAGCCATACCATCAATCGCCATGGCTAAATTTCCAGATATTCCCAAAGGGGCATACATTTTTCTGCAAGTATGTCTCTAATGACCATGATAATGGCTCTAAGAGAAAGCCCATTTGAAGATCGAAGATTCCGATTGTATGCTGTCACAATAATTCACCCAAATAGTGCCTTGTCTGATAATTGACCTGCCATTACTATCCACTCCCTTCTTCTTGGATCAAGAGAGGAACAGAAAGAACTAGACGAAAACCATGTTTATGCAACTGAAAGAACATTCAGAGAACAGATACAATAGAATATGGATTAGTACAGGTAACAGAAAGTCCCTACAGTCGCTTGAACCAATGCTTACATGACGTGAGTCGCTATAGAGCAATGTGTGTATCAATAAACAGCTCAGAAACGGACAGGGTCACAGCAGTAAGTCACCCCTAATATGGTGTGTGATATCGAACAGCCAACACCGCTGCACATCTGTGTGACATGGGCTCGATGAGGTGATCGATGAGAGCTTGGAGGATTCCTCGAAACTCTTCAATTTGGGCAATTTCAGCTCTGGAAGAGTTGAAGAGGACATCCTGCCTAGAATGCATCTGCCAAGTGCATCCCAGACATTCTCTATGGGATTTAAGTCCAGTAACGAGGCTGACCACTCCATGCTCTCTATTCCCTCGTCCTCGGGCACGTTGTGCACTAACAGAATGCTGTGAAGACAAGCATTATCGCCTATGAAAATGAAACGATCACCTATTGCATCTGCGCACAACATGGCAAGAGGTCTGATGTTCTCGTCCTCATATCTAAGGGCCATCAAACTACAAATTTCGATGACGTGGATGTCTGTACATCCCACAATTTTGATTCCAGCTCACACCATCAGTACACCACCTCCATTTTAGAATGTTTCTTGCACAAACGCAGGGTTATAACGTGTTCCACATTCCCCAAGATAAGGTACATCTATTGTAAGGTTGGAGGATGAACCGCAACTCATAGAAGTACAGCGCTCAATCTCATTTGCTGTGGCCCCAATTGCGATGTTCCTCAGCCAAGTTTCTACAGATTGAAAGCTGTACGGTAATGGAACAAACACCATGAGTCTATATACATAGAGGCCATCTTTAAGGCGGCGATTGCAGACAGTTTGAGACGACACCTGCGCCCTATTGCTGTGAGAATGGCATGTTGTAGTTTCATTGCATTCTTTTGTATGTTCCAATCGGTTATTTACAAGAGGTACCCGTTGTTTCGTGCTGTTGTTGCTCGCGGACGAAGTTGACCTTATATTCGTCGTGCATTTCCAGTTGTTTGGAACAGAATCTACAGGCGAGAAATGGCACTTGGAGACACTCCACAGACTACTGATAACTCTCTCTGTCTGTCCAGCTTCCATCCTTCCTGTGGCTCTCCATACCATTGATTTAGGGAAATCACAGTTTAGAGACATTGTAAAACTTGCCCACATTCCTCAATGAACTCTTACACTGTCCTTGGACTGCTACTGTCATTCTCACAGCTGCGCACTTCAGTTGTCAATTCAGATATATCAGCATTAATGATGGGCAAATAGCCAATTGAATCCAATAATGGTGTTAAATCCCATCCAACTTGTTAATGTATATTATTAAAATATTCACATATTTCAATTAGTGTAATTATTATAATCTTAATTATTATTATCAACATTATTTATTTAGATCAAAATTACTATAATTGACTTTTACTATTAGGAATAATAGTAAAAGTCAAAATATTAAACAATATCACAACATTCAATTTACATCAAGGTATCTGGGAAATGAAGTGATAACACACACAAGGCAAAGAGTTATGACATGCTATCACCTATTTTCCATCTCTAGGCATCCCAACCTTACCAAAAAATCATATTAGAACCCATCCCCCCGAATGTTACCGACAACTTGCCTGGCTCAAGGCCTAATTTGCTTAATTTACATACTTAATATTCTACTTCCCTTATGGAAAATTATCCTTGCTTGTGCAGTGAACAGGTTACATTGAGTCTTCCCAAGGAGTGAAAAATAACTTAAAGATGTAATTAAACCTTAAGGTTTGGCTGGACATTTGGCTGATGCCAGGGCAGCTTTTTTTATAATTTTCATCTTCTTGCGAAAAATCATTATATTCCAATATCTGAAAAATTACATCAGCTTAGAATTCCATCTAGAAAATTCATGTGAATCTTTGTGTGATTTGCTTTCACTGTTGTCTAGATATTATCAATAGTTTAATAGGCTTATGCAGCCATGAAACTATTGATGATATTCTTTTCCTGTAGTTTACGGTTATTACAAGCATAAGAAAACAGTTTTTCGTTGTGACGTTTTCTTATGCTTTTAATAATCGTAAACTACAAAATAATTCTACAATGCAAGCAATGCATACATACAAGAAAAACTATTATTGATAATATGCAGACAACATTAAAAGCAAACCCGAAGATTCACGTAAATGCCCTAGATGGAATTCTAAGCAGATGTAAGTTTTCAGATATTGATAAGAGATTTTGATAGTCTGGGTGAAAAATGGAAAAGATTAACTTCCGGCATGAATAAATAAAATGTTTTGACTGATTTTGAAAGCTTATGTTATGTACATTTCAGATCTGATAGATGCCACTCTGTCAACCTTGAGCAATTTAAGTAATTCAAGATGGCGTCCAATATGGCGGACTTTCCAGTTAACGACCTTTATCTCAGTAACCAATGGTCTTAAACAGAAAAACTTTTTTTTAGTCTTCATCCTCATTAGATAGACTACGAAAAAGTTCTATTTAGTTTTTCGCTAATGTCCGTAGTTTTAACATAATTTAAAAAATAATCCTTAAAATATGTAATTTTTCTAGCACTTTTTGAAGTTTTTGCCTTGTAACTTTTGAATAAATTAAATGACAGGAAATTGTTTCGAATGAAAGTGGTAGCCCAGTTCATAACCTTTACAACAATATAAGACTTAATGCATTTCCATGAAAAATACACTATAAAATATGACCCAAAATGGAGGATAGTGCCAAAAAAGTGCCTTTATCACAGACCGGCGGCTAAATCACAAATCATTGACTTTTTGATAAAAGCAAGAGACTTGGTAGGAATAATTGTTCTATCATTAAATATATTTTAAGTCGAGTAGCCAATCGATATCTGCGCTCAGACGGCCGCCATCTTGAAAATAATCCGCCATATTGGATATTTTTTGATTTGATATATCTCGGGAACGGTGTCCCCTATCAATGTCCAGTTTTCTTAGAAATGTTCCAAATAGTGTGAACTTTCATAATAAATCTATTTTTGAAAAATAAGAAATAGAAGTTTTGCAGAAAAACTACAAAACATTTTATGGGAATAACTGTGGGTTGAAAGTCTTAATAATTTTCGAACCAAACAATGGTATTTTCTATTTTGTAAGATTACGAAGTGTTTGGTAGAAGTCTTTCGATGAACCGAATCCCTATTTTTTTAGATTTACAAATTTACCTTAAATAACATTTTAAGAGAAATACAATTTACAAACATGTTAACATAATTTCTGAAAGAGGGAGTCATTGAAATTTATACAATATTAAATTGTATTATTTGTAAGAAAAAACAAATCTTTATTGTAATTCACTAGTGAAAATTGTCTACCGAATTATTTTGATATGAATCTCTCTTTGGATCCCTTTGATCAGGTCTTCATATCCTTCACATTAAGATAATGTACAGGGTGTTCACATGAGACATCCCGGATTTAAAATTACAATTGTGAGGAAACTCTTCGACATAGAGCCTTGCTATTTGTCTCATTATGTAAAGCAACACATATATATAATTTAGTTCACTTCCACATGGGCTCCTTTCGTAAAGTTCAAAATGTCTAGTCGATACTTGATCTCAACTCATGTGCACACTAGCATGTCAGGGGTGATGGAGTTTTCTACGGAAAGAACTATGTGGTACCAAAGTGGAATTGTGAATATTGCAATATCTGAAAATTGTTTCAATCATCTGCGATCGTCTGTTCCATTAAATATGTTGGGCACTTTGTGAGTGCCCCTTCATCAATTTTAATATCATCACTCATCCTGGAACAAGCCCATTCCTATCAAATAATTTAATATGTTTAATTTCATATGTATCGTTTTTGAACTGAAAGACTGTGTTAAACACAATTATGGGCTGAAACTGCCAATTGGGCATTATGTACATTTTCTTCTTTTATTTTTTCCTAATTCTTATTGATAAAAACAAATTAAATTCTCCTGCTTGTGTAATATGGTATTGATGTGTGACCATGGAGCTTAAAGGGTAAAATTTCGTGAAAATGTTTCTAATTCTAATTTAATTTAATATAATCCATGTAATATAATAATTAAATTAACAGTTCTGAAATGATTATCTTATTTAATTAGAAAATTATATATTACTGAGCTAAGTGTTGATTATAGGGCTGAATCCACTGAAGGGTTGGATATTAAATATTAATCCTAATATTCTGTGTTAAGAATGCAAAAGTTTGTGTTAGTGGCATAGACTTTGCTACCATATTTTATGTATTTTTATTTAACTTAGTTCAGTGGCTTTAATAAGCAATAACTGGATGAGATTTTAATATTAGTTACATCTCAAGCCTCATCTTCTAGATTAGACAAAAGTGGCAGAAAGTTAAAGTAGAATATACCAAATTAATCATGTACTGTAACAACATGGCCTGACATTGTTCAGGAAGATAGCTCATGGGTCACCCGATAATGTATTGGCTCATGATGTCCAAGTTCGAGTCCCGGTGGAGGCACACTGCACATCCAGTCTCAATTAGCCTATCCAAACATATAGTGGAGTTGCAAGAAGCAGAAAATCAACTCACCATTTTCCGCTGGTCTCTTTCTTTGGTAAGGCCTGGGAGCTCCGAGATCAGAGGGTGTGGTCGGATCTACCTTCCTCAACTTCCTCACAAAGCTCCTGTACTCCAACTCGAGCTTCACAAGCTTCGCTTTGTACTCCTCGACCTTGTTGTCAGTGTAGCAGGGAACTTGGATTTGCTGCAACAGCCACAACATGTATTAACACATTGCTGAGTGAGAGAACCATGGGAACGAAACTCCAAAAATGAAGGTTTTTTTTTTGTTTTTTAAGTAACTACTTGCTTTGAACAGCTCTTTTTAGAGTCAGATTAGCGTATCTAAAAAAACTCAGTAAATTGAAGATATGCGATACCAGTTTACCATTGATCTGACTCAAAGTGAGTAGATATTTCTTAAAAAACGAACACTGTATATTTTGGAGTTATCTGGTTCTTACATGAATGCCATTTAATTATGTTAGATTCTGAATGTGCTGGTATAAGTGTGTTCATGAATGGAAACGATGTGATATCCTGAAGCAGAAGACACTTGACAATTTCTTTAAAGTTCAAATATTGTTTAACTATTTTTTTGCTAACGTCATTGTTACTACTGTACTGAGAAATCTAAGCACAATACTCATAATAATGCTGTACATCCGATTTTTCACAGACTGTAGTCTTTTGTTATATTGTTTCTTCTTTCACCTCTTCCGATTTTCCCAAGGTCTCATCTTGCAAGAAATGTTTCAATACAACAATAAAGGACTTTTTAATAAAGAAGAAATGTATCATATTAAAATCCTGCATTAGTTAAAAGATAACTTTTGATTTCTCACTGGTTACAGCTAATATATGAGAGATCTAAACCAATACTGGTAGGGTGTTATTCTCCGTCTCCAAAATGGTGCTTGGAACAAGCACTAATAAAACTACACATTTACCTTCAAGCAAAAATCCATTTCAGCTCTTATGTGTGGCAACCATTTTTCAATTTGTGTTCCTGAGTGCAGCTCAATCAATCTTGGTCTTCTGGTGCATTCGGATTTATCTACAAGAATATGAAAAAGCAAACTCTTTAGACAAACTGTTTTGGAGTTAGGTTTAGTTCACTATCAGCAGCCAAAAGTAAGTACCTTTCTGGCGAAATGAAGGATCAGTTCAAAAATTCAGTTTTTCCAGTTATTTAAGAGAGATTTCTTATCATTATATTCCTGTAGTTTACGGTTATTACAAGCATAAGAAAACAGTTTCTCGTTGTGACGTTTCAGGAGAACACATGCTCCCTTCATCAGACATTTATTTTCATTTTGACTAAAAATCAAATCCGTTAAATAATGGATGTTGTCAATGTTTCACTGGTGTAGGTATTACGATTTCTAACCTTCCACTTCAAAAAATTTGGCACTATATTGTTTAACTTGCATCTTCTCAAGAATCTGATTGTCTGAAGTGTTGTTTGAATCTTGATTTGATATTTCTGGAATGTACGTACCTCTCTCCCCGTAATAGATGAATAATAGTTCTTCTTGTATGTACGCATTGCTTGCATTGTAGAATTATATTCCTGTAGTTTACGGTTATTACAAACATAAGAAAAGTTTTTCGTTGTGATGTTTCAGGAGAACACACACTCCCTTCATCAGACATTTTCATTTTGACTAAATATATATATATATATATATATAAAGCAATGCGTACATACAAGAAAAACTATTATTCATCTATTATGGGGAGAGAGGCACATACATTCCAGAAATATCAAATAAAGATTCAAACAACACTTCAGACAATCAGATTCTTGAGAAGATGCAAGTTAAACAATATAGTGCAAAATTTTTTGAAGTGGAAATTTAGAACTCGTAATACCTACACCAGTGAAACATTGACAACATCCGTTATATAACGGATCCTTTTTGTTTAAAAAATTGCTAACCAATGTTATAACTGTATCTTTAGTCAAAATGAAAATAAATGTCTGATGAAGGGAGCGTGTGTTCTCATGAAACGTCACAACGAAAAAATGTTTTCTTATGCTTGTAATAACCGTAAACTACAGGAATATAATTCTACAATGCAAACAATGCGTACATACAAAAAAACTATTTTTTATCAATTCACATAATTTCAAGAAGCTTATGAAAGGAATATTATGTATACATATGTACAACAGGCCAGTTGAAACCTTAGAGGTGTGTACCTGGATGGATCTATGGATAACAGTTCTGAATTTTTAATGATTTTTACAGGTTTTAAATGAGTATTGGGAAGTGCTCTAGAATATTTGAAATGACTGTGGAAGTAATTTTGAAATTAGCACAGATAAAAGCTTCACTCAATATCATTTACTGGGCAACTTACAATTTGAAGAGTAGCATATGCATGCAGCCATTCATGGTTTAAGGTCGTCTCAGACACGGATTTTCACATGAAGTTTGAAGAGAATTTCATGCATGAGGCCAGATATTGTATGATCAGGTGTTGATGCATACAGGGGTTCTAGTACTAAGATTTCTAAAACTGACCTACCTAGCCTAGCATTTAGTGATGTAATAACTTTTCGCACCTCACATCATGTGACATAGTAGCAGCAACAATTAGGGTATCCTCAAGGACAGTAAACAAATGGCTGCTAGCAAAGATATACGCACAAAGGTGTACACACATTCTCCAGAAAACAAACAGTAATAAGTAAGCTGATGAAGGTAGGTCTTAACACAAAAATTGCATGTGTACCATGATGAGTTCACAATTAGGGGTACTAGTTTACTATCCTTCGGACACATTTATTTATTTTTACAGAAGAAACTACTTACCGTAATAAGTTCCTGTAGCATTGTCGAACATCGGGAAGGTGTTTTGTGTGATGTGGGAATGTTTCATAGCTGAAATTCATGTTGTTTGTTGAAAATTAATTCTCCGACGGAGAATAGCTAGCCCCACGAACCATTGGCGCGTGGATAGGTTAGTTCTGTTAGGTTAGGAAACATAGTTAAAATTTGGTGTCTTGTTAGTATCAGGATCTAGAAATTGGAAATAATTACGAACCATTGACGCTAGCCCCACAAACCATTGGTGCTAGCCCCACGAACCATTGGTGCTAGCCCCACGAACCATTGGCGCTAGCCCCATGAATCATTGGCGCTAGCCCCACGAACCATTGGCGCTAGCCCCACGAACCATTGGCGCTAGCCCCACGAACCATTGGTGCTAGCCCCACGAACCATTGGCGCTAGCCCCATGAACCATTGACGCTAGCCCCACGAACCATTGGCACGTGGTTAGGTTAGTTTGGTTAGGTTAGGCAAACATAGTTAAAATTTGGTGTCGTGGTAGTATCAGGAATATATATATTTGGTTGTGAAACAAAAAAAAATCGCGAAAATCGACAGTTTCCATTCCGAAAACTAACGCCTTATTTTCACTTATTTTGCAATTTATAAATGTTCTACACCTTCAGAAATGTTTCGCGAAGCAGATACGTAAGTACAAATGTCAAAAATTGATGAAACGAAAAAATTAGAGGTGTCCGAAGGATAGTAAATTTTTACTGAAAGCAATGATTAGAAATGATCTGTGCCATTTTATGGTCACAAAGAGATGTAATGATAAGAGTAGTAAAGGGTTCTATCTTGCATTAGTTTCCACAAATAGAACACATTTGAAGCTGCTCTTGATATTATATGCAAATCAGTGCATATAGGGTATAAATTTACAATACTGGAAGTATCTCCAATTGCTTTCAAATTCGGCATGCTCACTAATTTTGGCCTCGTAATAACAAATCTGCAGTTAAAATTTGGCGGTCATGTCTAGAAATTGCAAAATAACCTTGTCAATTACCGCTATGATTCTCCATACACTAACATGGAAACGATATGAAGACGTCTTCCTTTCCGCACGACGGTCCTGCTACCAACGTCGCTCAAGTGTTGTGCAATAGGTGAGAGCGTTGGTTTGCATGTGAGAAAATATCATCTTGCGTAAAGGTGGAAAACATGTTTGCCCCACGAACCATTCACGGTAAGGTTAGGTTAGGTTAGGCAAGCATAGTTAAAATTCAGGGTCATCATAAACATAGTTTTGATCATTCATAAATCAAGGGTGACCACCAAATTTTAACTGCAGATTCGTGATTACGAGGCTAAAATTAGTGAGTATGCCGAATTTGAAAGCAATTTAAGATACTTTCAGTATTGTAAATTCGCTCCCATTATGGTTTACCAAACAATGAATTAAAGAATGAGATGGTAATGGTTCCGATTGTTTTATGATTTTTTTAAAATACTTCTAGCAGAAAGACTAATTATCACTAGAATTTTGGCAATGAATGTCGCACAAAATTTGAACCTTCCTTAAAGTAATGAGCACTATTTGTATTTTGAAAGAAAGTTATTTATGTTGAAAACAAAACTGAAAAGTTACCAAACCTGGTAACAGTATGGTATAGTGAAAACACGTTTCACTCGTTTATTTCCTAATTATTTACATTTGTACTAACCTGTTATACATAGCGGAACATTTTTGAACGTGGGATTTTGCTTTTTTCACTGAAAAAAGCATTAATTTTTCACATTACAAGTATTTATTGTTCGTTGCTTAATTCACTTTCGTTACACACAATATGGCAGGCAAATCTTGACTCACGTTGTCTATCGTCAGCTGATATGCAGTGTTTCCAAACTTATTAACCGAAAAATGCCGCACAAACTATTCACAGAAGGTTTTTAAGCGAAAATTGATCCACAAACCGTTCACGGAAGGTTAAGTTAGATTAGGCAAACATAGAAAATTAAATTGGAAAAAAAACAAAAAAAACGCTCACACATCATCTTGTTTCCAAACTTATTAACCGAAAAATGCAGCACAGAAGGTTTTTAAGCGAAAATTGATCCACAAACCATTCATGGGAGGTTAGGTTAGGTTAAATTGGAAAAAAAAAATGCTCACACGTCATCTTGCAAAACTAGCACGTGGTTGCTACACTAACAGGGGGTTACATAATTGAATGCACGGAACAATTGATTCAAGTAGTCAACGGTAATGGTGGCAAGAGCTATTGTGCATCGGAGATACATTAATGTCGAAAAATACATGATTTACCGGCTGAATAAGTTGAATGAAGGAACAAAACACTTCCACGAGCTTTCAAAAGTCTACAGAAACTCAGTTCCGTAAGTAGTTTCTCCCGTAAATTTGAAGAAATGTGTTTTCACTATACCATACTGTTACCCTAAACCTGACCCACCTAACCAAACTACGAAAGCATGTATTGAATAAAATCTTCAAACATTTTGGCACAGGTAATCACTAAACCTATGCAGTTGTGTTAACAGACGTAAACCGAAATTGAACCATGTAAAATTACATACGTAACATGATGAAATCATAATAAAATAATAAAAGAAACTTGGGCTGAGTTCTATATGTAGTATGCATTTTTTTAACATAGTGTGTTTCAAAAAGGTTAAAATGGTGTTAAATAATCACAGACGACCTGGGGAAGATAATTATTATGGAACTGTGGGAAGGAGTATTTCTGGCTGTTGAGACATTTCCTATAAATTATATTTAGGTCAATTACAATCAAAAGAATGGTCTAAACATCAGTAACTTTTGGATAGGTTAGGCCAGTTAACCATAGTTACAACAGCATTTTCCATTTGGTTTCGGGACACCAAGCCCCCCCCCTTGAGTAGCACCTAAACCTTATTTCTGATTACATACGCGTGGCTATTTTTTTTTTATAGGTTAACAGTTTCATAGATCGGAGCCACATTAAAATCGGATATTTTGTGTTTCGCATGATTCGTACTTACCAATTGTGTATTGTGGAACATAGTTCAAGGTGCCATTATGCTTTTTACACAAAAAAAAAAAAACAATTCTGTACATAGACTAATTTCTTTGACTCCTTTTTTCGCTTCCATGACACAGAATATGGCAGGCAAATCTTGACTACCGTAGTGGGCATGCAGTGTAGTACCCCACGAACCATTTCCGATAAGGTTAGGTTAGGTTTGGTTACGTTAGGCAATCATAGTAAAAAAAAATGGGGGTTGACAAGGGCTTACGTCATCAAACGTACGCAGCATCCGGTTGTCGTAGGGCAAGCAAATGAAAGCAATGGCAATTGTGCGTCGGTGAGATATTTCTCTTGAAAACTACATGATTTCCCGGTTAAATATATTCCACGATGAAAGAAACGACGAACGTTGTAAACCTTGGAGAAACTCATTTCCAAAATAGTTTTACTTGTATGTACGCATTGCTTGCATTGTAGAAATAAATGTCTGATGAAAGGAGCGTGTGTTCTCCTGAAACGTCACAAAGAAAAACTGTTTTCTTATGCTTGTAATAACCATAAAATACAGGAAAACAATTCATTTCCATAAGTAGTTCCTTGTGTAAAATTTAAGAAATGTCTCTCCGATGTACGAAACTGTTACCTTTTTTTATATAAGTCCACTTTATGGAGGGGAAAGATGATTGGGATGGGACTAGTTTAAATTTGGACACGAACCACTCGTGCCTCAACCGCGTATCGAACCTGGGACCCCTTTGATTACAAGGCGACGACGTTACCACTTCGCCATCGGAGAGGCACCTTGATATTTTCGTATCCCGTCATGGCCCAGTCATTTCGGACGGGAGTACTTCAGATCTAATTATCAGAGTTACAGGGAGAGGGGTTGGGGTACGTGGTGAAAAATAGAGATGCTGAACATTGGAATATTGTAATATGTAGAGTGGTAAGCTACACTACACTCACAAGAATGTACCTTGATCTTTTGCCAACCATAATCGATTTAAACGACCGAAGTTTTTCTCGTAGTTCCTGGCCATGATTTAAAACGAATTGTTTTTTAAGATATTTCTGTACTTGAATTGACATCCTCCTCTGCGCTTCTTCTGTTTGATTATTGTGAAAACAAAACAAAACACACACGGGTGATAGCAGCAGAGCACAGATTATATATTGCTAATGTCTGCTAGATCTGTAATCTGTGGCTGGTAGTATTTCATCTGTAGATATTTATTGTTACTGTTGGCATACAAAATTTACACTTCTGTTAGCTCAATTTATATTTGCATTTCGCAACCATTATTATCTGATGTAGTAGGTTGGTGAGAGAGCCCTGACAGTAATTTCTACGTTACAACGGCAAAATTCAAAACAACCACTGATTGGCATAGTAATCTGTGTGTTGATCAAATACAATATTTTGATGTGGCCACTCCTACTATTAATCCAAGAATAATGTATAGATAATTCTTGTCTAACGCTTCTTTACAAAATATCGGGGAAATAATATAGTTTTGTATGTACACTATTTTTAAGTTGTATGATAAGTAAGGTCCACACGAAAAGTAGGTGGACCATTCGAGGCCGGACAACAACATAGCTACGGAACAGATTACAACAGATTATGTGCATTTAAGCAGTGTAACCAACTGCGACTATGAAGGCTTCGTTGTAGCAGGGACCCGATCCCCAATCCAGTCTTCCCAAATAGGATATGTACTGATTATTTCGTTTGATCTTTATTTATAAATTGACACGTTTGTGATTTGCATGTGATTCGTATCTGATAAAGATATCGTACGCTCTCCAGAAATACTGTTTGCGTAAACTAGAGCACACAATAACACCTGCTGACACAAAACGCTACTTATATTGTTGGTTTTATTTCCATAAGAGTTTACATGTAATTCATACTTACTCATTTTTGTTCTTGTGTTGTTTACAGTAGAACGTAAAAACCCTCATGGCCCAAGTTCCTTTTGTTTTATTGCGATTTCATCATGTTACGAAAAAAATTACCAACGTTTCGGAGGCTGAATCTGCATCCGTCTTCAGGGTAGCATGTAGTCTTTTAAATCATATGGTGTCTATAAATGGTTGCCCTGGAGGATTATTCTTGATGTCCTAGGATCCACCTCGTCTGTCGATCACATGGACCTCTATATATATTAAGTTGCCAGGGAGGATGATCAGTGGCCCAGGCTCCACTTTGTCAGGTGGCCACATCAAGACCTATTTTTTATATGTAGGTTGCTGGGGAGGATTATGTTGCGGTGGCCCAGGCTCCACCTTGTCAAAGGATTGATGCTGTAGAATATCAACCCTCAAAAAATGAAAAAGCTCCTTCAGTGCCGCTTATGTGCTACTGTCAGACCCTGAATGGTTGTGGACATACAGTTCTCCCAGTGCGTGTGCTACACTGATCATCATTTGTATGCTGACTGGCCAAAGCAGGATTGGAGATGTATCTGTAAAGATACAGTGATGATCAGTGTAGCACACGCACTGGGAGAACTGTATGTCCACAACCATCCAGGGTCTGACAGTAGCACATAAGCGGCACTGAAGGAGCTTTTTCATTTTTGGGGGGTTGATATCCTACAGCATCAATCCTTTGACAAAGTGGAGCCTGGGCCACCGCAACATAATCCTCCCCGGCATGTTACATACAAAAATGGGTCTTGACTTAGCCACCTGACGAAGTGGAGCCTGGGCCACTGATAATCCTCCCTGGCAACTTAATGGAGGTCCTTGTGACCGACAGACGAGGTGGAGCCTAGGCCACCGAGAATAATCCTCCAGGGCAACCATTTATAGACACCATATGATTTAACAGATTACACGCTACCCTGAAGGCGGAGGCAGATTCAGCCTCCAAAACGGTAAATTTTTTAAAAATAACACAGTGGTTAAAAGTCCAAATCCAAGAATGAATAAATCACCACTGATTAGTTACAAAGAAGAATACCACACATGACTTGAATCAATATATAAGTCTAAAAAGACAATGTTTCCTTCCCTTTTATTTCTGTATATGGGTGATTTTGTAAGTGTTTATGACAATACATTATGTTATGACAATGCTACACTTCTTAACGTTAATGAAAGCAACAAATAAATGTCTCATGAAGGGAATGTGTGTCTTCTCTCATAATGTTACATCAAATAAGTGTTTAAATGCCTGTGACAACCTTAACTAGAAGAATAATCCTAAAATGCAACTAATATGTACGTACAAGAAGGGAAAATAACTTCTTGAGGTTTGCCCAACTGAATATGCATTAGAGCAATGATTAGAATATTTGTACAAGTTCATTCGTAGTTACTTCATCTTATTCTTTCATCACTTTTGGTTAATTGCAATGATAAGAATGAATGATGATTAGATGTAAAGGATGAAGGGAACATTCAGAAGCAAACATAGACCTCACATAAGACCCCAAAGAGGAATATTCTGGCTGTGGGTCTAGGCACCAGACCCTTGTTAGCCTGCACAAAAGTAGTTTCCAAAAAAGAGAAACTGCCATTTGAATGCCTTCCGAAAATGTCCCCCCCACCCCCTTAGTATCAGTTTGTAATTATACGTCTCTTAATTAATTGACATAAGCTCTTTATGAACATTATTATTTTTTAATTCTAAATATATTCTCATTTTTCACTGTGTATAGATCTATTGCATAATATAATTATATTTTAATTGAATTTATTTCCATTCTTTATAGGCTGCTTTCTTGCTGTTTCTGCATTTCAGACACTGCTCAGTTCTGAAATCAACCTTTGTATTTTAATTTGAAGAATGTACGACTTTTTTTCAAAAGTGTGATGGGGCTGTGTGTTCATGATGATGGAATTTTGCAAGCATAATTAGTTAGTGAAGAATCTTTGACAAAAATGGGACTAACGTTTTCATTTAAAAGTATATTGTAGAACTTCCCTTGAGTGGCCTAGAAACAAGAAATATTTGATATTGATATGGATAAAAGTTTGTGTATGAACATCGAAAACATTGATAATACTAATGACCCTTTATGGGATCCACTCGAGATTAAATACAATGATTTACTGGTTAAGGAAGAAGTTAGTGCTTATGTACCTATTAGTAACCAAATATATGGATTGAAATCAGAGGCAGTGCTAGAAACCAAGCTCTTTGAAAGCAACGAAAACCAAATATATTACGAGATCCCTGAAGAAACCAAACCTAATTTGCCTATTTGCGCTTGCATTAAAAGCATAGAATCTAGGAGAGATGAAAACATTCTCCCAGATGGGCTAATTAATTCACAAGTCAAATCTGAGAAAAGCCAAATGGGAATTTCAGCCAGCAGAACAAGGTAGGCAAAGAGAAAAAATCAGCACAGGTATTGTCAAGTACTTTTTATATCCATTTTTTTAATGTTAGAGCATGTGAACTCCTTTATGCTAAGCATTTTGCTTTTATCTGAACACTTCAAATACATCACCAGTTGTATCAGATGTTGCGTGTTGCATACCATAACATGTAAGTAAGTACCCCTTATACAGTCGCTGCAATGGAATTCTTTACATAAGTAAAAAAAACAACAAAAACATGGAGAGTCTGATTCTTCTTTGTTTTATAGCTTGCAAAATTTCACCATTTTTTACTATCAATATTTTGTCATATTTTCACGAGCATGTACAGCTTCTTAATCTTCTGGGCATTGAATCTGCCAAATTTTCAAAATAAGTTTTGTCCTTGGTCACCCACAACTTCTTCAGCAGCTCTTGTAACTCTGCGATGGTAGATGGTTGTTTTTCTTGAACCTCTTTCTTTAATTGATTCCATGCATTCTCAATTGGGTTTAAGTCGGGTGAGTTACCAGGCCATTCAAGAACTTATATATTATTGTCATTCAACCACTTTGTAACCAATTTCTTCCTGTGAGCTGGCGCACCATCATGCATAAAGTACCGACATTCATGAATTGTCCAGAATGTCAACATGTGTTCTTCCAATACTTTTATGTATTGGTCCCCTGTCATAGTTACGTTCTTGAGGAGAAAATATAGTCTTACTCAGACTGTAGCTAGAGATTTCTGTGCCCGGGACGAGAATAAATTTCGGCGCCATTGTCTTTTTAAGGGAGAAGCATTTGTTGTTGTGCCTTACTTAAATAATGTCATTCATTCAAATTGACGTTTCATTTATGCTAATAATTGTAGCAGTTGTATGTAATTGTAGCAATTACAACTACCGAGTTGTTTGTACGTATACACGTATTCTTCTGAATCAAGGATCATTATTGACCTCTCAATGTGCGATGATAAAAAATCGTAGAAATGAAACTAATCCATGCAAAAAAATACATCTTACCATATGAATAGCATATATATTTCTTAGGTAGCAGAAGAATCTCTAAGAGAGATCATTAATGTTATGTTTTTTAAAATATATGAAACCCTTTCAAATACCCTGCAAAGTCATTGTACAAACTAACTAAAATCATTCAGTAGCTGAAATCAACAACAATAAAAACAAAAACATATTAAGAACTACAATCAGTACATGATTATTTGACAATTCTCCTGTGCGAACATACTAGATACAGTTTCACTCTTCTTGCCTTTCGAGTAACGAAGTCATTAATAACATCATCGAACACAAGTGATTGAACTCTGTACTTCTGAACAGACAAAATAGCCAGGTTAGTCAGCTTTTCTTGACTCAAGGAAAAACGCAAGTAATTCTTTATAAGCTCTAGCTTACTAAAACTCCTTTCACCAGATGCAATAGACGAAGGTAGAGTTAAAAATAGTTTCAATGCAGTGACAAAATTTGGGTACAACTCAATACATGGTATTTTATGAATGAATGAGAGAGCAGCAAGTGGTGACAATTCTGACGAGCATTCCAAGTGAAAGTCTTTGTAAAATGCTTGCGCATGATGTTTAAGGAACAACAGTTCATGAAGTAACTCACTTCCGTTGATATCCTCGGGGTATAATAAAGCCAGATCAAAGACTCCCTTTCTCAACGTTTCTTCTGACATAACTGCCATATTGCTTGGAATAATTATGGAAAAATCCTCCAAAACTCCTTTCATTAGCTTGAATCGATTGCCTATTTGTGACAAAATTAAATCCAATGCACAAAATAAGCTCTTCCTAATTTTTTGTTCTTCATTTATGGCTACACTTTCATCATCTGCAACTTCATCGAAAAACTTGGTTTTCTTTTTGGGACTCTGTTCTCTACTTGCAATGTTCATATCATTGTAGATCTGTTTGCTTTTCTCAAAAGCGTTCGTCACAATTGTTTCCCGATTGGCAGACAGAAAGCTTTGCAGTACCTGTAAGTGACTAACACCTATATCTACTGTAACATAATTTTCTTGTAGCCGTAGGTTAACGTCGTTAATAGGTCGAAGGATATCAGCCCAGCAGAATAAGAACACAAGAAAGTTAAACTTATTAAGGCTGTGTAGCAAGCATTTGGCACCGTGTACTGTTTCGGGTGACTCTTTTGAGAGGTCGCATAATTCCTCCAAAGTTGCACAAACCTCTGGAAATTGGGTACTTAGAGATTGTACCACGTTTGCTTTTGAAGACCACCTAATTGCTGATTGACTCTTTACAGTCGTGTAGTTTCTATTTCCGCCACTGAAGAATCTTCGTTAGCGTCTGTGGATTCAACATTTTTCTTGAAAAACTTTGATAAAATCGTTGAACTTGTAATGTCCTCTTTCTCTCTTATCTTCTTTCTTTTCCTGTTTTGAGCCCCAGAAAGTTTCTTGGAAGACACCACTTATAATAATTACACAATTTTGGATACACACAGCTTCATCAAAAGCACGTTGACTATACAATAGTCCTCGCAAAGTGAATGTATAGTTCGTAGTAGCTACATCTGAACTAGAATAGCATGAGCGCTTTTGTGAAGTTATGAGAGCATCAATTCTGATTCCCTTTTGCCCAGTCGCTCCCTTTTTTTTTTTTTTTTGTTCAAAGAAGACATCCGAGTATTGTGTCTCGATGCCAAGCAGCTTAGACTTTTATTTATTATTGTTGTACTAAGTGACGTTTACTCTCGTCCTGTACACCTTTTAGCTATTTGAAAGCTGCCTGGAAAGATCACTGAAAGAGCCAAAAACCATCACAACGTATTCTTTTAAATGAAATAGCTTTTTTGGAGAGATATTAGGAAAATTTAGTACAGTTGTTATGACATGCAGACTGCAGTTTACACCAATAATACTTTTACAACTGCATACACTACTGGAACTATTCACTAAGAAGTTGTAAAACACATCCTCATTAGCAAATTGGATACTTATATATTTTCTTTTGTTTGTTTAAAAGAAGAGCTTGTAATGCGAGCACACCGAGCAAAAAAATCAAATCAATATCTTTGCAAACTGGCAATGATATTGTTTTAATAGGGCACCAAAACTTTCGAGGGGATCGCATGCATCCTTTATTACAAGTAATTTTCAATGTTTTTCATCTTGCCATTTGGTGCCCCCTTCCATCAGTGCCCAGGGGGGCCACCCTGCTCCCCCCCCCCCACCTACAGCTCTGGTCTTACAATAAGTATCACTGAATGCATCCCATACCATCACACTAGCCAGATGTTTAACACTTACAGTGCTGACCTCTAAGTCGCTTTCCGTCCCAAGAATGCTGACCATTTTCACTACTTTTTAAAAAATCATATCTCAAAAACTAAAAATGTAAAATATATGTATCATACACTGTTGAAAAGTTTGATTCTTCCTCTTTATTTTGATATATGATATGTTACATTATAACCACATGGCTAACTTGGACGTTTCATCATAAATGATATGAAATGTACTAAAAATAAAAAGTTGACAAGATATATGACATGCAGTGGCGTCGATTAGGTCCCAAAACTAGGGGGGCAAGGTGCCAAAACTAGGGGGGAAAATACAGTATATTTCCCTTTGTGGATAAGATTTAGCATAATGCAGGGGCAAAAGTGGCGAAAATTGGGGGGCGCCCCCCTTAATTGCCGGCACTAGAAAAGGGAAGCGAGCATATCGCTATCAGACAATGACACAAACAGAACCGTTACGAGCATTTGCCCACCATCTAGTGAGTATGAGGAAGTACAATGTCCAAACATTACTCAGGATTGCTAACTCCATAAATGTATGGCAAATTACCGTTGCAATAAATTTTAAATTCAACTCCGTATATATACGTGATCCGCACACTAGAGAAGTTTGGGAACTCCGTATATATACGTGATTAGCACTCTTAGTGTTAACAGTGTACCTCGGATCATACCGCAACACATTTTTTCGTCTTCTCACAATTTTTGATACTGGTCTAACAAGTCCAAACGTGCTTTTGTCAGAAAACATTACATTTCGCCAGTCTTCTGATGTCCAGTGTCAATATTTTCGGTAAATTTCTCGTATCGGACAAACGGATTTCTTCAAATTTACAGGAGAAATTACTTACCGAATGCAGTTTCTTTAGACTTGTGGAAGTTCGGGGAAGTATTTTCTCGCATCGTTCATTGAATTTTGCCGGTAAATCATCTATTTTTCGATATAAATGTGTGACCGATGCACGACAGCTCTTACATCCATTTACTTCCAGGTGGATGTAGCCTGTGTCTGATGACGTAATCCCGGTCAGTGTTTCCAAACACGTGTGTATTTGTAACTGAAGAAGGTACGTTTCTGCAAATGGTTTGTGGGGCTATGTGTCAATGGTTCATGGGGCTATGTGTCAATGGTTCGTGGGGCTATGCGTCAATGGTTCGTGGGGCTATGCGAGAATGGTGTGTGGGGCTATGCATATTTTTTTTCGAAACCAATTTTTAACTATTGTAACCTATAGTGACCCTACCTAACCTAACCTTACCGGAAATGGTTCGTGGGGCTATGCGTCAATGGTTTGTGGGGCTACGTAGGTATTTTTGGGTGCAGTGGAGTGGAAACACTGCATGCCGAGTACGGTAGTGAAACTGTGACCGCCATTTTGCGTGTCACCGAAGGCAAAAAGAAACGAAGAAAACTTACTCGATATGTCGCAAATAGAGCTTATTTCCGTGAAATAAGCGAAATGCCACTTTCAGCAATGTTTCTCAATGCAGAATACGTAAGTACGAATATTCAAATTAAATGAACTAGCAAATTTCAGCCGTTTGTCCGATACGAGAAATTTACCATATTTTCTGCAGAAATTAAGCCTTTTCGACTTCACAGTTGAGGTTACAAGCGGTTTCTTGGCAGCACAACGAGCTGGTAAGTGAAGGTCTTTCTGTAGTCGATGTTGTATGGTGCGAATGGATACATCACTTAGCAGATCTGGATGCTTCTTCTTCAACTGTGGGGCCGTAATCGATGGATTTGATATAGTATCTTCACGTTTCAAAAATCTTGTCGGTTCGTGGCGACATTTTTCTGGTATCCCCAGAGCCTATTCTCCATTTAGGTGTTACCATGCCAAGTGGTAGACGCGAAGCTGCTTTTTTAAGGTCGTAAATAGCCTGTCTTGAAACTTGCAAATCAGCTGCAACACGAATTACAGACATACCTTGTTGAAGCAAAGTCAAAGCACGAGTCTTCTCTTCCATTGTCAACTTCTTCCTCCCCATTGTCTTCTTAGGCAGAAACAACGAAATGAACAAAATATGATAGCAATGTCTATCCCAGTAACACCAACTTTCAGATTATCAACGCAGAATATTAGGATTAATATTCTTTATCTGGCCGATCAGAAGATTCAGCCCTATAATCAATACTTAGCTCAGTATTATAATCTTATAGTTAAATAAAATAATTCTTCTAGAAATTGCAAATTACTTTTTTATGCTTCATGGTTACACATTAATACAATGTTACACTCATATAGAACTTCATTTGTTAAATCAAGAAGAATTATAAAGGAATAAAAGAAGAAGAAAATGTAGATATGGCTCGTTTTGCAGTTTCAGCCCATAATTGCGTTTCATATTACAACACAGTCTTTCAATAGAAGAACAAGATACATATAAACTAACCATATTAAATTATTTGATAGGATTGGGGTACACTTCTGTAACACAGATAAATTGTTTGCACTGGATACCACAACTGGGACTCCTTTTTCTCTGGTTCCCTTGTAAAGACTGTTAGCCAAAGCATAACCACAACACTGCCAGCTGTTGTTCACTGAACAATCACACGATTATAGACCCCTCCCACTTTGTTTATTTCGGAGTATAACAAGGCACAGTTGGTACGCGCGATAACCATGTAAAGATTTCCATTTCGGCGACTGTAATTGGAATGGAACATATCTTTTTTTTTTTTTTTTGTCTATATAATTTGCCCAATGAGTTACAAGGTCACAACTAGGGCTGAACCGATATACTGTATTAACCTATGTATCAGTATTGGTTGGAATTTATTTATTCATACTTTTGTGAAATTTAGCTATTTCAATGAGTCCACAAAAATGACATGCTTCACTCTTGGGGAGTCTAAATACCTTGGGAATTATGCAAAATTCACCAGTATTTTGTGAATATTGGATTTTGTGCAGCTATTTTGAATAATGTTTAATTGTTACAGTCTTCAAGCATTGGCATCAGTGGGAATCGGTAAGGGAAATTTCAGACCGAAGAAACAAGACATGTTCTATAGGCAACGAGCGAGTTGACAAATTGTATGTGTCGCCTGCTGCTTCCATATCGCTCTGACTGGACCATTTTCTCAATGACGTGCATAATGTTACCTCAGTCTGTTGTTCTTGCATGCAAGGGGCTTGTGTATTGAAACCCCCTTATTGCTCATCGCCTGTTGCTTCAGTCTGAAATCTATCTAAGAGTATTGATACATTGGTATTGGTTCAAAGTGGTAACAACCCTGCCCTAGGTACAACATAGTGTGGTAGTTTGATGCTTTGTAGTTGTTCTTTAACTCTTAACATTTCTGGTTAAAGCCACATTTATGCTCCACACCTTGTATGCAGTTCTTTCGGTATTAATTCGTAAGACAGATTTTTTTTTTTTATTCGATTGAATTATGAACACACTGAAATTCCTTACACCCAAATGTAAAATACAATGTTGCATCGTGTATTGCCTGCAAAAAAAAAAAAAAAAAAAAGCAAATATAAATTATAGGAATTTATGGGGTGTTTTAATGTCAATTGTCTCTTCAATGTAGATGTCTAACCTATTAGCTGGGTGTTTACGGGCCTCCCCAATGGTGCAGTGGTAGCGTTGTCGCCTTGTAATCAAGGGGTCCCGGGTTCGATACCCGGTGCTTCGGATTCCACTTTAAACTGTAGGTCCAGTCCTGATTAGCCTTACAGTGCATAAAGTGGACCTAACACACCAAATCAATCAATCAATCAAAAGCTGGGTGTTTGATGTTTGTGAGCTGCAAGTGTGTAACTATCCATAGGTATTTTTCATTGGATTTCTATAATGCTGCAGAAAATTGGCTAAACCCACATATACATTACATTAAGTATTCAGATATATTTGAGGTGCAAAATATGTGTTTGTTCTTAATTTGAGATGTTACAACAGCAGTAATTGTTAAAGTTGGGGCATGTATGCTTTATGACTTAAGTCCTGCCATTTTTGTTTGCTTGGTTCCTGCATTACTTTGTGCTGCATCGTGGTGTACTCCGATGGACATCAATTAACACTACCGATTCTGAGTTCATTTTTGTGACACCATGGAGAAAACAACAAATATTACTGAGGAATCATGACAAATCAAACGTGTCAATGTTAGCTGCCAAACAGCATGCATGCAACACTTTCGTGTGCACTGTGAGTTCTTGAAGTGGGAGAGGTGGAGGGTTGAGAGATATGCTATCCTTCAATTGGGAAAACTTATATATACATCCCTCCCTCACGTGTTTTATTGTCATCATGTTATACCACATGAGCATCCCTAAGGCTTGAACAAACATCCTCTGATCTAACAATTTCCACTCCAAGAGTTGTCCACTGGAACATACTCGAGAGAGGGAGGGGGGAGTGACTGCAGTTATACTCTTCGAAAGGTTTAAGGCAGAGGTTCCCAAACTATTTCGTTTCATGACGCCTTTAGTGTTTGAAGATACAAGGGGGTATCAAAAAGTTGTGATCATCACCATGGAATAACTACCTGAGAAACTTGATGTTATGTTGTGGTAATTAAGACTTCTCTACGTAGTCACCTTCCAAATTCACACATTTCTCCCAGCGTTTCTGAACCTTCCATAGGTCTTCATTGTAGAAGTCCGCAGATTGCATGGAAAATCACTGTTCGACCTCGTGAATGACATCATCTGTAGCATCAAATCGCGGACCTCACAGTGGCTTTTTCATTTCTGGAAACAAGAAAAGTCACTTGGTGCGAGATCTGGAGAATAAGGTGGATGTGGCAATAATTCAAAGCCACAGTGCTCTGCTTCCACAACAGCAGATTGAGATGAGTGAGTGGGTGCATTATCAGCGAGGAGGAGATGGATGCCTTTGGAGAGCATACTGCGGCATTTTTTCTTCAGAGCATCTCGCAATTTCTTCAGAAGTGAGCAGTAATATGCGCTGTTAATAGTCTGGACTTTTTGAAGGTAGTCTGTCAGGATGGCTCTCCGACAATCCCAGAATACCGACAACATGACCTTCCCTGCAGACCTTGCACCTCGGTCTTTTTGGGAGGGGAGGGGAAAAGATTGCTTCCACTCTTTGCTCATCTCTTTGGTCTCCGGAGCATAGAGGTACCAAAGTTACCAAACGACTAAAAAAACTCTTCTTCGTCATGCGATATACCCCTTCAAATGTAGAAACTTTATCACGCTGCGAGCCTCAATATTCCCCATCTTCCAGGTTACTTACTTCTACTACCAACTGCACAAACAATGCACAACTATTAACACGGTATTTGCACTATGATGTCCATAGACTTCAATGATTATACTGGCAAAAATTCATTCACGTACATTTAATAATTTGACCTAATGATCACTACTTTTTGATACCCCCTCGTATTTCCATGGTGCTGTAGTCAGAATGTAGGGCCTATCTAACACTTGCAATGCTGAATTAGTGTGGTTAGGTTGCTTGCCTTAAGTTAAAAATAAACACATTTGAAATTCGCAAACATAAAAATTCCTAAATAAGCACATATTTGGAACAGTCATATCCTTGATCAAATTTGATGTTATGGTTAGATTCTAAAACCATGTATAGACCAACAAGTAAATGTCATTTCAGTGAATATGTTGGAACATTTCATGGCGTGCCTGTAAGCCAATCAAGACACCCTCGCCACGGCGCACACTTTAGCAACCACTGGTTTAAGGAATTTCCTGATTATATGGTTTGTCTATATTTTATTGTTTGTATACCATTTTGATTAAATTATCTATTTTCAGCCGGGATGATAGAACTCATTCCAGTAATTATTTTACTGAAAATTCCCATGAAAACTTCTGTTCTGAAGAAAGAGAAAATAAGCATTCTGTAACAAATGATGACTTCACCCTCACCTCCCTGAGGAAGATTCGCAACATCAAGCATGGTCATGTTTATAAGGAACCTTGTGATTTGTCCAGACTACAATCTGATAAAAAATATCAAGAGAATAATACAACCCCCTGCACAGATGTTAGTGAATGTCACGTCTGTGGAAAATTCTTCTTCAGGAAACATAATTTAAACAGGCACTTGAAAGTGCACGGATTCTCCAATGTATGCATTGAATGTGGGAAACACCTGCCAAACAGTAAAAAATTCATCGGACACATAAAAACTCATGCGAAAGCCAGTTCTTGTTTCACATGTCCAGAGTGCGGGAAGAGTTGCCGTAATAAATTTAATTTTGAAGTACATTTGAGAGTCCATTCGGGAAGCAAACCATTCTCGTGTGATGAATGTGGAAAGTGCTTCTCGCAGTCGTCCCAGATCATTCTGCACAAGCGAGTACACACTGGCAACACCCCCTACTCCTGCAACGTCTGCGATAAAAGTTTCACCCAGAAGAATAAGCTAGAGATACATCTACGCACTCATACTGGGTACAAGCCTTATCAGTGTAGCTACTGTGAGAAAAAGTTTTCGGATCCCAGTGCATTCAGAAGACACCAAATAACCCATACTGGCAAGAAACCATATTCTTGTGATGAATGCCCAAAATCTTTTGCTGATAATGCTTCGCTGTTCAGACACAAGAAACTTCATGCACAATGTAGAGATTTTGTTTGTGATTATTGTGGAAAATGTTTTGTGCTGAGAAGCTATCTGGTGAGTCACATACGGAAACATATGAAAGAAAAACAACATGAATGCAGTGTGTGCCAGAAACGCTATGCACATAAATGTAGTCTTGACAGGCATTTAGTGACTCATTTTAAATTGAAATCACAAACAGAAATTTCGCAAGATTATGAGACCTAGTTATACAGTGCCATAGAGTCAAAAGATCTGAACCAATTGTAGTGCCTTTTTATGTCTTGTTTACACAAAGTAATGTCATTATGTATTCCCCCAAAATGCAGTATTCTGTCACAAATATGCTGACTTAACTGACCAATATTTAAAGACCAAGATGAAAAACATGACTTCTCCTAATATTATTAACCATTTTCTACCACCGGAATTTGCACATCCTTGCTGGCTCACGAAAACTTGAAATCACATTCATGGAACTAAATACTGGAGACGGTTCAATCAAACAATTATTGGCAGATAACTGATGTTTCATGTAAGTAGTCCAGATTCTTGTGAAGAATTCACATATTTGTTTACCTGGAATAATTTCTGCATTGCATTTATGCAAAAAATGCAGTGGAACTTCATTTTTAACATTTTTTCTGGAGACCAAAGTGAAAAACTTAAAAATGGAGGAAAATATAAAATCTGAAAGAAAAAATTAATTACATTATGCTCTATTGATACTGTGAAGACTGAATATATAATGTAGGAACATGTAAATTCAGAAAAATAAAATCAGGGTCTTCCTGTATATGGTACGTTTTACAATTTCTGACAGTGAGTGTAAACATGATATTTCTAACAGAATATGTTCTGAGTTAACATAATGTTATCCAGCATTTGTGCTATCAATTCTATGTGATATAAATATTAATAGTTCTATGTGAACTATTAAAACAAAAACTGTATTACAATGATAAATTATAAGATTCTAAGTTCAATTTATTAATTACTTAATTTTGTTTTTAAAATTGTATCTTTTACATGTACCCTCTAAGGTTGGTCATGTTAAATATATCTATATACTTTTCAATAATATTTTGCATTTCTTTCAATGTACTTTTACCATACCTGCGTAAATAATATTTCTTGTAAGAAGTAATAGAAGCCATGAGGCCCGAGTGCTTTTGTTCTGATGTTCACATAGGTAAGAGCATGTACTTTTGTGTGTGAAGTATCTCATCACACTTGCACAAAGTGTGTGCATCCCCCCCCCTTTATTTTCGACACTACAATGATTATGGTTGAATGCTTGATATGGACACATACCTGATGGTTTATCAGCCTAGAACATTGGTATGCAGACCATCATTTTGGTAGCATAACCGCATTCTGACAGATGTTTTGTGGAGTTAATCCATGGTCACGTGCGTGAAGGCATCTTCCACAGCTGCACGTAACTCTTGCGTTGCGTGATACCTATTATTTCTGACTGTCATTGATGAAGGTTACTGAGGTCAACAGCTCAGGCCAGGCTAAGGGAGGTGGTCACATCTTTAGAACCTCTTCCAATCTATCGCCTGAAAAAGGTCTTTTTCAGGTAATGACACACTTGCAATGAGATGCTTGCCGGAACATGGTGCAGAATTCGACTGCACTATAAAAATGACTTGTTTCGATATCGATGTTCTGCACTCTCAAACCATCAGGTATGTGCACATATCAAGCACTCAACCATAACCATTATAGTGTTGAAAATAAAGGGGGGTATATGCCCACTTAGTAACCTCTCTGTACATATCAAAATCTCGAAAATATTTAAAATATCCCAAAAATTCTTGAATTTTGAATGCAAAAGCAGCAAAGTAACAAGTAGTGCACAAGAGTTTCTGTAGTGAAGCTAATTTTTGGCAAATGTAGCTGTAGCTGTAGCTGTAGTTGGAAGCGTAACTGTAGATGCGCTACTTTTAAAATGCAGTATTTTGTTACAAGATCCAATCATGTCAGGCCTACAGGGCCTATGCTTAAATCTGTCAACCTCAATGGTGAAGTGGTTAGCACAGTGTGTCACGATGCTAGGGTTCCTTACTTTGAACCCCAGGCTGGACATGGGTTCTCTTTGTAAGTTCATCATATCATTCACCATTGTCGTCGGAATTAACTAACAGCTTAAATCTGTTCCTGCTAACAAGCTAATAGTTTCAACTTCAACACAGATAATGGATGGAACAAGTTGTTCATAGGAATTGTAGCTTTCCTGGCAACACGATTCGAACAGGTGTTCTCGGGTTAAATCAGTGTTAGCTTCCAACATTTCAAGTTCATACATTGCTCTCATCATCACAGGGAATGTACGAGTAATTAAAAAAGAAAAATTGAGGAGAGAGACACCAGTGTGGGCATGGGCATATATATAGCTCACATAAGGGGTGGGGGTTCAACTTTTCGTTCAATTAGGGTTCCTATATTTCATAAGTGAAAATCTGGGACGCTACTGACTGGTAGCTTGTTAGGGAGCAGGGGGGTGGGGGGGCTGGACCCTATAAAGCTGTATGTATGTACAACATAATTATCATTTACATCCACATTGTGTGGGAACTTTATTTGAAAACTGCAGACTGAACAGATAGACACCCAAGCACTGACTTCTTTTGTAAACAGGTTACTATACAAATGGAAGAGAATCATAACTGAAATTCAGCACTGCTAGCAGACGGCGGCGCCATCGTGAAGTCAAATATGTTTGCAGTACCATCTGTATCTCGTTAACTCTTGTATTATGGAGAGGGAATGGTTCAATGTAAAGTTAGATTGTTTTGTAAAATGAGCACTTTAAAATTATGTCCAATTTTACGTAAAATTTTAAAATATAAGTAAAGTTCAGGAAAGTATAGTCTTAATCATTTCTTCTTTCCCACCCGATTCCAGGACATTTGTGCATCCCAAAGAAACTATTCGGGACACCGGGGCAAATGATACCATTCTGGGATTGTCCACGAATATCCAGGACGTATAGCGTCCGTAGGCATGATCTGGCTATCAAAATTCACTCTGCCACCACATGCAAGGTCACACATTTATTAAATTAAGTCTATCTATGAAGTTCTAACTCTTCTACATAAAATGAGCAGAAAATGCTTTGAAATAGCTAATCCCAGCTTCTCTTTAGAAAAGAATTACAATTAATCTTTTCCTCCTTGCTACAAAGTTGAAAATAACATCATCGGTGTTATTTTAATATTCGTATGTATGCACACTTAACAGTGCAGGGTCCATTAGCCAAGGATCTCCCGTTAAATTGCCATGACATTATTTCAACCTCTTTAAATCCGCTCTAGTGTTGAAGATGAAACTGGCAGTGTAGCCAAGATCACCAACAATTTGTGCATATTTGAGTACAAGAGCTTGTCACAATTTTCTACTGCCTACAATGCAGACCATGGACATGTCTTTTCAAGTACTGTTTGTCACACTTTTCATTCAGATTTGAAAATGTAAAAAATATCAACCAGGCCATCCAACATTTTGACACACTGTTCCAATGAATGAGGAATAGGCATTACATATTGGAATAAGTTGTTGCAATTTTTCAATGTGTTGACTGTGTTGAGAGAAACTTGGGTTCATTTCTACTACAAAATGGTCCAAAAATGGACAACAGTAAAGTTTCTACTATTAGTGTATACAATTTCACAAGTCACCCTACTGAGTATTGATACTTTTCTGTCCATCTTGTGTTGAACAACCTGAGAACGTTACAGAACTTCCCTAGCTATTATGCACTGCATTTTTTACAACCAAATTACTTTGAGAAGATTGATTGATTTATTTGCATTATTTTACTTCACTTTTTGTGCCACTTTTGGCTAATTTCCTAAGATTGGGATGAGTGATGACATGATAAAATTGATGAATGGACACCTGCAAATGCCCATGCCCATACCAGTTTCGAACCCGGGACCCATGATGTGCTAACCACGGGGTGCTACTCCTTTGAGAAGACTCGAGGGGAAAAAATTATAACTGATTTGACAGTCTCAATATCGCAGAAAATCCACAGAAATGGGCAATAGCCAGGGTTAAAATATGTGCTGAACAATGTACAAAAATTGCTTTTGGACAGTTCTCTGAAATTATCTATCTCACCCCCTTAACTCTACCTCCCATTAAATCAGCACAATCATATTCTTCACCAACTATTTTTTTTTTTTCTAAATCCACACCCACTCAACCCAAAGAGAGTAGAAGTACTAATAGCTGAAGCTAACCCAGACGCAGTTACAATTTCCAATAGGGACAAGTTTCCAATCTAAAGTTTGGAAAATGGTTTATCGACTTCCGGGATTATCAAACAGTTGGGAAATTTGAAATTATCAAAAAATTAGAACCTGAGGAATACTTAAATCTTGAATGGTAACAAACCATATCGGGAACTTCCAATGAAAAATATAACATTCGTGCTATAAGTTCACAAGCAGCTGCTTCGGGCAGAAATTACATGTGGCATTTTAGAATTTGTGAAATGTCAGGAGTTTTCTGAGTATTTTCCAGAGAAATTCCGAAACTTTCAGGAAATTGCAGACATCATACTTTGCAGTCCCATCTGGTGTGTGGAATTAATTTCTTTCCCATTCGTTTACCGTTCTATACGCTTGTAATTTATGAGAACAAAATAAGTCTGAAGAAATTTTTAAGAACAAGTCTCTGCACATAGCGGATAGAACAGGTAATCTGGTAATTTTAATGAACTTAAGGAGGGGGGGGGGGTTGGACCCATTGAACACCCCTTTTAAATTGCCCATGAGAGTGGGGTTAAATACACGACTACAATGGGGCAGAACTTGGATGCTGTCTTCCTATTGGCTCGCTCTGGATCCATCCTGGTGTTCTAATTGGCTGGTGTAGTGTTTTTACAGAGGAGTGTGTTCCAGGCATAACTGAGCTGGAGATTGGTGCTTTCCCGTGAAATGGCTATGGCTTCCTTTATTCGTCGGTCCCAGTAACCAGCACATTCGGCAATTATTTCGGTGTCTGCAAATAAAATCCTGTGTCCTACAGTGATGCTGTGTTCTGCAAGTCCTGACTTTTCTGGTTGGAAAAGAACCAATTTAACCTGGCTGGTAACCTGAGACTACTTGTTCAAAACACTTCACATGATACATATCGAGATATGGTATTTTGAATGTGTTTGTGGCACCTAAAAAATGCTAAATGGTTAAAAGGAGTGATGTCACTCACTAATACACACAAAGTTTGTGATTATGAAAAACTAAATATGCTGGCTATGGCTTCCTTTATTCGTCGGTCCCAGTAACCAGCACATTCGGCAATTATTTCGGTGTCTGCAAATAAAATCCTGTGTCCTACAGTGATGCTGTGTTCTGCAAGTCCTGACTTTTCTGGTTGAAAAGAACCAATTTAACCTGGCTGGTAACCTGAGACTACTTGTTCAAAACACTTCACATGATACATATCGAGATATGGTATTTTGAATGTGTTTGTGGCACCTAAAAAATGCTAAATGGTTAAAAGGAGTGATGTCACTCACTAATACACACAAAGTTTGTGATTATGAAAAACTAAATATGCTGACCAAGGCAGTAATTTATTTATTAAAAACATAAACTAAAACGTAACGTTTCAACCTTCTAGCAAGGTCTTCATCAGACTCTGTATCAAGTATAAAAGGAACAAGATACACAAAAAGGCCATTATATATACACACAAACATTACTCCCGCCAGACTATTAGAAAGTTGTTAGGAACTTTCTAGCAGGTGGCTTTCACTTTCCAACTGTACTTTCACCTAAAAGGCTAAACATAATTACTTTCATATAGAATGTGAAGAGATATTCATATAGAATATCTCACGCTCTTTTTCCTTCATTTTTCTCCCTTCTCCTCTCCTCTTTCTCTCTTGTCCTTTCCACTCTTTCTAACACCTTCTTCCATTCTTTGTTTAATTTCAGTCCCCCATTTCAGTTCATTATGTCTTCTTCACCTTTCTTCTCTATTTCCTTGGCTTCCTTCCATTTTCTCACTAGCATTCTCTTCTCCCTTCCTATCTGCTTAGCCTCATCCCACATATGTTTAGCCTTTTAGGTGAAAGTACAGTTGGATGTGATGTACTCAGTTTTGTGCCACTTTTCACTAACCACGATGATGCAGATGAATGACGTTTTGATTAAATTGATGAAGGAACAGTCGAAAAGAACACCCAGGGCAGACTTCAACCCAGGAACTTAGGTGGCAATATCGAAAGTCAGCCATGTAATGCAGTTGACCACAGACTCTAATACATTTTCCTACTGTCTTTCCCAAAGACCCAGATTTATCTATGCTGACTAACGTCGTGTTGAAATTAAATGGAATTTAGGCCAAATCGTGTGTTATACAGGTAGTTACATTTTAGAAATATTTTACCACATTTCAAATATCTCATTTTTTACTATTTTGTGGACCTTTTCAAAACAAGTTTCCCTCATTGCAGACCCCCTTTACAGATGAAGGTTTAAGGCCAGCCCACTGTTAATAAACTTCATACTAAGTGTGTTGTATAAAAAAAAATGTACATTATAGAACTACTTCCTTGTATTATTTGTATGAATGATGATGATTTTGTAAAGATAAGTTATCAATTCTTATCACTATATGATAATAGAACAAGTTGAACAATTTTAATCTAATCTTTGACAATTCTTATCTCAAGTTGAAGAGATTCAGATAGAATCCTGATAAAAATGTGCATAGGAAACTGGATCAATCAACCAACCATGGTATTTTTTTTACAGGTACATGCCCAAAAGTTTTACAAGAGAAACTTATTGATTACTTCTTCACAAGCAAATTCACAAAACAGTAAGTGTTTCTAATATTTAACAGGGAAGTATTCACTTTTCTTCACTTCCTCCTATTGGTAGGAATGCAGGTTATACACACAAAGCCAGATCTAAAGTGACTATTTAATTAGTTTGTTCAGTCATTGATTTAACCCTTCATGGGTCGCGAGAGAAAAAATGTGTTGATGGTCATGCACATTGCCAGACACTGGGTTCTTAAAATATGTTCAGTTAATGGTCTGAAATTCCAAATCCTCAATTATTATGATTAGATCTTTTCTTCCAACAGTTGAGATTCTATAAAACTATAAAAAGGCACTCTTTGAAAGGCACGGAAAAGCAGACCAAATTTTCAGTAAAACCTAGGTACGCCTATAGTTGCGAATGGACTCGGACGCAAGGGGCTCCAACGAATCCTCCCTAGTGGCTCAAAGATCTGACTAACACTGAAAACAAAATCGTGTTCTAAAAGAGGGAGGGTGTTGACAAAACAATCATTGATAAATGAAGACATTAAAACCTCACACCCAGAGCTACTAGAGACCGTGCACGACCAACGCAAGGTTACAAAAAGGTGTAAGAAGTGTCCTGATGCTTGTTAAAAATTGGGTAGTAGCAATTATCCTGAAAGACTGAAGGAAACCACTTGTTGGGGGGGGGGGGCTCATTCAGGATGCAGTGATTTATCCACACCTGCAACACCCAAAATCCGCCCCCCCCCTAAAATTTTCACAAAGGCTCGAAGTTTATGTAAGCTTTCAGTAAATCCGTGCAAGGATGGACTGATAAATTAGGTAAGGGAAATTTATTTTTGGACATAACTTTATACAACTTGGTGTTTCATACAGCTCTTGAAATGAGCAACAGCATGTTTTCAGTCCCTGAAGCCTTCCTAAAATTCATATATATATATATATATATGTATATGTGTGTGTGTGTTTTTTTGTTTGTTTGTTTATATAAGGGGGGATCAAATGAAAAGGTGCCTTTCAAAATATTGTGAATGACAATAAATAGCCGCAAGTATATGTAATATCTCTGCGGCAGGATTAATAAAATGAAATAACATTTCACAAACAAATATACTGCTATCTTACAGAACATAAAGGAAAAGTGCTACACAGCCTATCAATTTTTACTAAAAATATTACAATTTAATATTCAGCCGTAATCAAGAAAGTGTGGAGCCCTAACTCCACACCCCCCTATATGCCTTCATGGTGTGGTGCAAAGCACAGGGAAGCACTTTACCTTTTTATTACAATTTAAGATATCTCATATTGCAATATTCAACAAATATTTTTTTTCAGGTTTAAATACAGTACATTTCCTGTGTTTATCTGTACACAACAATTTCTTGACTGAGAAAGATCATTAACATTACATGATCCATTCCATCAGCCAAACATTCTATCTCCCATTCTCATGCAGACAAGAAACACTTATTAAAGGGCCTTTTACCTCAAATATTAAATGTGAAATGCACTAAATGTATATTAAATATTCTCCTCTCCTTCAGCCTACTTATTCATTTTTCTGGCATTGTTACTTGCAGTCAGTTCATTTTCATATATTTGAACGCAAATTATACTTTTCTGTTGTCATCTTGGAGTTGAAGAAGACTCACTTTACTAACTAACAGAAATGATAAACAAAAAAGATTATTCTAAAGCAGCAATGTTGCAATTGTGTCATGTAATTCAGCAAGCCACACTCTTTTTCCAGACTCCTCTTGTATGTATCAGTGACTTTGATTTTATTCATGTGGGGGTTAGTTGCTACAGGTTAAACGAGTAGTTTCCAATTTGGAAAACCTTATACTTGGCCAGAAGAAGTAACAATCCTGTCAAATTTGCACTTTGCATGCAAAATATAATAATATATATTCATTTTTGGACAATTTTTTGCCAAAATATGCAACATATATGTGGTTTAATTTACTTACATTTTTCTCACAACGCATAAGAAAATAATTACTTTTATATGTGTCTTTTCAATAAAGACATACACGCCGACCTCTGTGATGGAGTGATTATACTGATCACATTTCCAACTGGCAGCTGGGAAACAACAAATCAGCGATCAGTTGAATTCTCTTTTTACCAACATCGGGCATTTTTGAGTCACAAGGCACCAAAAGTTCGTGGTGGGACGAAACAGATGGGCATCGGATCCGCCGGATGTTGCCAAATGTATTGTAAAGAAGGGGAGACAGAGATCCGCCGTTACTGGATAAAAGTTGTACATAGTACACAAAGCATGGGAAAATTAGTACACAAAACACCCAAACACTGTGCAAAGAAGCTAATAAAAACTGACAAAAACAGACGTACGCTTGGCAACGTTCTAACAGGAGAGGGATGTTACCCCTACAGCTCTCACACTCCCCTGAAGACGATTGGTGGACAGCTATGTAGCAAAAGTCAGCTGCCAGTTGGGCCCGCAATCAGTATAACACTGCATGCTACATACAATGCCAAAGTTCCCATGTTTGAATCTCGGCTTAGGCGTGGGTGTTCTTTGTGAGTATCCCTTCATCAATTTCATCATTCATCCTCATTGTTGCAATTAGCCAAAAGTGGCAGAAAAACATGCTAAATAACATAAATACAAATTCAATAAAATTATGCATTGGCTATGGATCAGTGAGAACCTTAGCTGGGAATCTCATATTAATTACCTGGCAGGAAAAACTGTGAAAGATGATTTATGCTGTCAAAGTAATAAAGGCTACAACAAACCTGGAGACAAAGAAAATAAATTATTTCAGTTTATTTCTATCCTTGTTAACCTACGGAATTATACATACAACAACAGGCAGATCCTTGTCTTACAAAAGAAATTTGTTCGGATCATGACTGGGTCAAGTTCAAATAAACCACATAGTAGGCTTTGAGCCAGGCACGTTGTCAGTACCACTCGGGGGTACGGGTTCTAATATGATTTTTTGGTAAGGTTGGGATGCCTGTAGATGGAAAATATGTGATAGCATTTCATATCTCTTTGCCTTCTGTGTGTTATCACTCCACTCCTCAGATACCTTGATGTAAATGGAAAGTCTTGATAATTTTTAATATTTTGACTTTTGCTATTAGGAATGACAATTACAGTAATTCTGATCTAAATTAATAATAATGATAATTAAGCTTATAATAATTACACCAATTAAAATATGTGAATATTTTAATAATTTAATTGACAAGTTGAATGGGGTTTAATACCATTACAGGATTCAATTGGCTATTTGCCCATCATTAATGCCGATATATCTGAATTAACAACTAAAGTGTGCAGCTGTGAGAATGACAGTAGCAGTCCAAAGACAGTGTAAGAGTTCATTGAGGAACGTGGGCAAGTGGTACAATCCATCTAAAGTGCGATTTAGCTGAATCAATGTCGTGGAGAGCCATAGGAAGGATGGTAGCTGGACAGACACACAGAGAGAGGTAGCTGCAGCCCATGGCGTGTCTGAAAGTGCCATTTCTCGTCTATATATTCGGTTTCAAACAACGGTAAATGTGCGCGAGCAACAACAGCAAGAAGAAACCAATTGGAACAGACGACAGAATGCAATGAATCTACAACATGCCATTCTCACAGCAAAAGGGTGCAGGTATCATCTCAAAACTGTGTCTTCTGTCTAAATAACATCAGGTGCACTGATGTTTTCACCCACATGTGAAAATCCATGAGTGATGACACCTATTCAAAAGATGATGATGATGAATGTAAATAATAAAATTTTGTTTATGTTAAATCATAACATACATGTGTATTTAAGATTTAGCCACTATGCATTAACTTATGCATTTAATTAATCTGTCAGTATATAAGCAATATAAAAAAGGTTTTTAATATTATAAGGATTATATTAATATTATTACAATTAAGGCCACGGTGGCTCAGTCGGTAACGCGTCTGACTACCATGCTGAAGGTCCCGGGTTCGATCCCCCGGCCGGTTCAAATCCGGGAACTTTTCTGACGGTGGAAGCGGCCCCGGCGCCCACCCAGCTTCGAATAACATGGGTACCTGGGGGAAACCCTGGGGGGTAAAGGCGGTCAAGGGCGTGATGCTGATCACATCACCCCCACTCACGACAGGATCAAGAAAGTGTGGGGCGTTACCCTCACACCCCCTATACGCCTTCATGGCATGGTGCTATGCACAGGGGAACACTTTACCTTTTTTTTTATCTTTACAATTTATAATTAAAATTATTATAAAATAATATTGAATTTAATAAGACTGTTGAAATTAAATTTATTTATTCAAATATTGTGATGAACTTATATGCTATTTATAAAAATATGAAAATCCATTATTTTTCGGCTATGGTTACTAATTCAATAATATTATACAAAAAGCAAAGAGTTATGAGATGCTATCACACATTTTCCAGTTCCAGGCATCCACACCTTGCAAAAAAATCATATGAGAACCCATCCCCCCAGAGTGGTACCAAGCACCTAAATTTGAGGTTCTGGCTCATGGACTATAGAAAGCTGTTCAAGAATCTAGGTATTCTGCCACTCCCATGCTTGTTCATATTTCATTAGATTATGTAAAAGCTAACTACTAAACTATACCCCACCAGTCATTGAACTACAATAGGATTCCATTGTATTCAGGGGCGCCGACTTGTCAAAATTATTGGGGGGGGGGCTCTGATCACTGAAATAAATTAATGAATGACTCCCTCCCTCCATTTTTTAAGTTTTGGCCTCAGTGTTCGGAATCTCGTAAATCTCAAAAATATTAAAATTTTCATTTACAGTTCGAATGCAAAATGTCAATTGTTCACGGATGGATATGTCACAAGTTTCGGCAACCATAATAGCAAAATATTCCCGACTTTTAATATCTGCTACCACAGAGCGCAAAACAGATCTCCCTAATATATCAATGATCTCGTTCTGAATGTCATGTGAGAGCCATCCATTTGTAGCCTAAACGTCCCATCCACTCTCCTAGTTCATGCACATCTTATTTTGAAACTCTTTTTAGTAAAAATGTTAACAATACTCATAATTATATACTTAGTATATAGTAATAAGTCATGTGTTTTGTTGTCTCTGGTCATAGCCCCCCCCCCCCCCCAAAGTTGATGGTTTAAAGTTCATGTGGCAGAATTCAGAGTAAACTTTGCAAGAGAAACAAAATAACACATTAGATTCTCTTAAGCAAAACTATTTGGGGGGGGGGGCTCTGCCCCCACATTGATAACATGAGGGGGGGGGCCTTGAGCCCCCCAAGACCCATGGAGTCTGCGCCTATGATTGTATTAGTATATTGTAGTATGATCACAAATTGACATCTGATTTCACATGTAAATGTAAATATGTGATTCATGAATGAAATAAATCTAATCTAATCCAATCTAGCTGTATAAATCCTGTCTAGTCAGAACAAAATGCACCAATGGAACAAAAATAACTGTCGTTTTGAACTTGGTGACACAAATTATTTTTATGGTTCAGCTGATACCTATGCCAATGTATCAGTGTCGGCCAATACCAGTGATATTGGTATTAGAAAGTATCGGTTAGATTTTATGTACTGATACCGGCCTATACTTTGCTGACATTTTAATTGTTTGCAGGGTCCACAAAAATGCCATGTGACACATTTGTGGACTCTAATTCTCCTGGAAATTATGCAAAATTTGTAGTTTCCATTGATTTTGTACCAATATTATGAGAAAAAAACTGTATTTTGTGATTCCGGTGTAATTTTTTAATATTTTGAAGCAAAAATGTGGTAAATTGATGCTTATAATTGGAGTGGAATACTTACTCAATAATATTAATCAATATTTTGAACGTTTTAATTGTTACAATTTTGAAGCATAAATATCAGTATTGGTAAAAATCGATGAGAGTGTCAGTTCAAAGTGGAATCAACTCAGCCCTAGTTATTTTACACATTTTAGGAATTTACGAGGTGAAAGTGTCAGTCACAATGTTTTGTGGAAAGTTTACACATGATGTCCAGTGTAAGACCAGTCATTCTGGCAGAAATAAACTCTTTTGCAGATGTTCATCACAAGCTTCATGTGAGGACTTATGGAACAGACTGATATAACTCATATAACATTCATTTGTATTAATGCTTGTGTTTATATGCTTTTTGGACACCCTTTAGAATTGTTTAAATATATAGTGTGCATGTGTAGCCTTTGCATAATTGTTTTATACTTTTTTCTTTCTTCAGGTTTCCTGTTATCAGAAAACTGAAACTGTGATGGATGCAACAAAAGGAAAGAATATACGTGTTACACACATGCAAAGAGTACAAAAGGAGATGGAAAATAATTCCTCAGATATCCAAGAAACATCACTGGATATTAATATTGCTGCAAACTGTGGAAATATAAAGTATGTGAAGGCACTGCTAATGGCTTAAAGGTGTAATAAAAGAAAAATTCATAACGTGTAATATTTAACCAATAGCACAATAAGTTGTGTATAGTTTGAAAGATAATCTTTTTATTATTTCTAACTACCACCATGCTTGTACTCATTAGGTTGCACATGTGCATCCTCCTCCAAGGTCAATGTATGGTGCGCATTGATGAAGAATAGGGTCATGGGACTATTGTTCTTCATGGATGAACTGTCAATGCAAGAACATACCTAGACATGTTGTATGCTGTACCTCAGCTTCCAGCAAGCTGCAGCACTGTGCCATTACATGCAAGAAGTGAGAGATTTCCTGGACAGCGAGTTTTCTGGACACTGGATTGGGAGAGGTGCTCCTATAGCCTGGCCCACTAGATCTGTGAACAATACTCCACTTGATTTTTTTTTTTTTTATCTGTGGGGTTTTGTAAAGTCTCAAGTATGCCAAACAAAAGTTCGTGACGTTCGTGATCTATGATGTCACATTTGTTCTGCAATCTGGAATGTGACTCCAGTAGTGCTATACAACACATGGGTGGAGTTTGAATATAGGTTTGACATCTGTCATGCAACTAATGGTGCACATATCGAAGTAAAAAAAACTTTTTGAGTTACTCTATAGTTAGAAGAAAGCTGTACAGAAATATCTTAATGAACTTACTAGTTATTAGTTTTTCTTTTATTATACTTTTAAGCTGTACATAAATATAAAAAATTAATAAGATTGTAATATCACATTTTCTTATTCCTTACTGAGTAAAGCAACTTTTTGTTACTCTTCCACGTCTCTAGATTCACCACAATGATGAAAATACACCGTGCTTTATCCAAAATTCAAACTTAGGGCCTTGGCATTGTTACAATATGCTAGGCACTCTGCCAGAAAGTTCTGAGTTTCATTTCTTTGATAAGCCTCATAAATTTATTCATGTAATTACAATAGTAGCTTCATACCAGTCCCACTTTGAATGTGCCTCAAATTTCAAATTGAAAATATTCATTTCTAGCAGTGCTTGAAATGGAAAACATTAGCTGTTTGGTTGAGCTTGGGTCTAGTTGGGAGATGCTCCTATGGTTTAACATAATGACAATGGAACAGTGGGGGGAGGGATGGGATACCATTCACCCTCACTTCTAGGACTCTCTCTTGGAAAATCTTGTAATCATGAATTTGTGTGTGGGGGAGGGGGGATATGACAATTACAAGATGATCTAGAACCCAGTTAATAAGTAGATTGTATCGAAAATTAACATTAATGAAAAATAAATGTGTATGTTTTACAAAAAAAAACATGATGTACTGGAATTATAAATTTGGATGGAATACCTGTAGAGAATGTTGATAATGTAATATTTGATAGCAAACTTTGCTTTAAATCACCTTAAAGAAATTGTATGGAAATCGAAGGTGAAGGTGGCCAACATAATTAGAATATAGAAAATGATGAAGTATACAAGCCTTATTTTGCATATTTGATAATGATA
This sequence comes from Lepisma saccharinum, assembly GCF_977018435.1. Taxonomy (NCBI): domain Eukaryota; kingdom Metazoa; phylum Arthropoda; class Insecta; order Zygentoma; family Lepismatidae; genus Lepisma; species Lepisma saccharinum. The sequence continues at coordinate 63,003,285 of NC_139241.1, read as the reverse complement.
AGGCCAGTATTAGAATATGTCGTCTGTTTTTTTGTACTAAAATGAATATAGAATTCAGAATCAGACATTTATTCTTAGTTCGATGAAGGCAGCATGTGTTCTTCCAAAACATTACAAAAAAAATTGTGTTCATGTGCTTGGAAGAAGAGTAAACTACTAGACAAATAATGTTTTATAATCTGTAATATATAGAATTGTGGCATATCTTTTCTTACACAAAAAAAGGAAACGCTGTAATTCTATTCATTATTAACTACTCATTAAACAAGTTAAATATGTAGTGTTTCCTTTGATAGCATTTACATATTTTGGCCAATTTAAATACTAATGGTCATTGATTGTGATAAAATAAAACTCCATATCTTATGGATTTACATATATATGAAAATTATTTTTATTTTTATGGGGTTAAGTGTTGATACAAGTTATTATGTATAATGCATGTAATTTTTATGATCGTGTATGTACTATATTTTTTCACTTCTTGGTTATAAGTGAATCAAAGATTGTAGTGTCTATTGATGAGATGTAAAAATGGTGGTGTATATAAGGTGATACACTAACATGCCATAATAATGTATTTTAAGTAAGTAAATACATATAATTATTATAATATTGTGTTCATTTTTGGTACTACTTCTTTACTTTGATTTCTGATTCTGTGAGTAATATAATGCTATGGTATTACTTAGAAGATATAAAAATTATAGTTGCTATAATTAAAAGAAGTAGCGGAACAAAAACAAATTTACTCATCTTCTGCCATAAGAATGCAGTTTCTGGAATGTACTGCATGGGGTTGACTTTTCTATGCCTTCTCACAAGGACATCCTTAGGGAACTTTCAGACCGAAGTGACGCATGACAAGCAACCTCCAGTAGTCAATGCAACCTTTCAAACCTAAATGACACAACAAGCTGCATGTGTTGCTTGTTGTTCAGACTGGGCAATTTTTAATACCGTGCATTGTGTCACCTTGGGCCATTGTTCACGCATGCATGGTGAATGCTTGGTTTTAGACTGAAGGGGTCCATGCTGCTCGTCTCTTTGGTGTGAATCCGCACTGCTACTTTGGTTTGAATTCTCCCTTACACTCAGTGACTTGAAACTATCAACCCATTACATTTTTTCTAAAATGTGGGAGGGGGTGTTTGTTTTTTTAAGTGTCAACTCTTCATTATTGAAGGGAGGTGGGTGAAACTTTAGTGGGTTGTTGTTACATGTGTGTACTATGAGATGGAATCGGTAATTCTGTTTAGTGGCAATTACTGGGCCTGGTGGTATATACCTTTTCTTGAAAATAAACTTTTGTAAAAAGCATTAATAAAAAAAAACACTAAAAGCAACTGTGTAGTCTTATGTGAATGCCATGAAATCAAATGTATAATAATGAACAAACTCATTTGTTTTGCAGATGTGTTAATGCTGTCATGCTATGGATCAGTGTCCTCAAACGAATATTCATGCTGGGATTTTATTTTAATTTTACGCACACATCAGCACACAAACTATTTTTGCCCATCACACAATACGGGGATATGCCCCTTAACTAAAACAAAATTGAGAACAGGGCTCTAACAGGCTATTTTTTTAAACTAATACATTCATTCATTACTTAACAAGAATTAAAACTATAGTGTCTCCAAGGATAAAATATCCTTACCTAGGTTAAAACCCGAGGCTATAAAGGGGCACTCAGCACGCACAAGGACAAACACAGGACAACACGACCCTACAGAGGATTTTCGTAGCCACAGGCCCAGGTGCCAGAGCTGCCACATTGCAGTTCTCAGGTAGTACTACAGAGGGAAGTGAGGTCACCCCTTACACATCAATCCATGCACTGGTCCACATTATTGACCAGTGGGCTTCGAGAGGTTAAATAAAGTACTTTTGTGTAGTTTCCTTCATATTTCTTACAGTTTTCATGGCCTTTGAATCATTCAAGATATAAAATATCCACATATCCTCTTTTGGTGTTACGGACCCAGGACTTAACCCACTAATGAAGTGTTAAAGTGTATGAATATTTATTTATAGTTGCTTATCAAGTGGTCTTTATTACAATTATACAAGATAATTTACTACAATGCTCATTTTAATTATAACAAAAATACTGAACAGTGAATGAAGGTTGAGATGCCTTTCACTTACATGTCTTGTATGCTTTGATTCATTAATTGAATTGTTATTTGTTGCTTTCCTGTGATGAATGATTTGGTGTTTCAAGTCAACTTTATGCACAGAAAGACTAATTGGGACTGGACCTACAGTTTAAAGTAGAATCTGAACCACTGTGTGCCTCCACCGGGTATCGAACCTGGGACCCCTTGATTACAAGGCGATGATGCTACCACTGTGCCAAAGATGAGTGATGAAATTGACGAAGGGACATTCACGAAGAATGCCCATGCCCAGATTGGAATTTGAACCCAGAAACCCTATTATCCATACCAGCGAACTGTAGACCAGGGGAATGAGAACAAGTCTCTGCGCAAGTAGTGACACGAGACGGCTCCACCAATGAACAGTGAGATAAACGGGATTATGTAATGGGCTACGGGAGTTTTTCCAATTTCCTCCTTCAATATGCAGCGTTGCAAACTTTTGAAAAGGATAACACCGAATGCACATGGCAAACGGACCGTATTTTTGTCTCCAGGTCCGTACGATTGGTTTAAGAATTTCTTAGGGAAATATTAGGGATAAAACTGCAAGAGCAAATTTTGACAAGCCGTGCATTTAGCGTACGGAATAAAGGTCTGCACCGTACATGTACGGTCAGGACCGTACGGTTGGAACGCTGCCCTTTCACCACTCGATTTTTCTCCTCCTCTGCTGATATGCGCGGCCCTGCTCTAGTTAGCTGGGACAGGGTATAGCACCATAGTCTGTTGTGCTAACCTCTCTGCCAGGGACATGTCTTGTATGCATTGCATGTGTGGGTTACTGACAATCTGGAAGTGTGGATTTTATAATAGTGGCTCTGTATAATAACGAATATCTAAAAAATGAAAATATTGTCATGTTTTTACTGCTAGCAGACCATGAAACATATAAGCATTTTTAATATTCAAATCAGTTAAATTGACAATTGATAGTCTATTTTCCTTGATCCTTCTTGCAGCATGGTGGCCATGGGGGGTTGAGCCCCCTTACCCTGGCATTGCCATTAGCCCCTCTGATGTTTGGTAAAACTACTTTGTAAAATTTGTTTGCAAGGGACAAGTAAAAAATGTAGACAGCAGATATTATTTTGCTCAAAACTTGACAAAGGTTAAATTCACAGAACACAAAGAACAGAGATCACATTTGTCCATCTGATTTACAAGCCAAAGTCAAAGTAGCAGGTAATATTTAGGATACTCTCTCGGCTTCAGCAATGAGTGGGAAGAAGAGATGCATGCAAGATATTGAAATAAAAAAGCTGTATGTATTTGAATGATATTTCTACATTTTCTGTGTCATATATTAACTTAATGAACACCCTCCCCTCCACACATAATTTACCTTCATATAATAGTATTAATCTTTTGAAAATGGGCTTGGTTTATAAAGCCTCCAATAACCATTGAGTTTCCCCTAGAGATCAATTCTGGCTATGGGCCTGACATCTTGGATCTCCTGTGAGGACATGGCTGCCTCCTTGGGAGGGTTTTGTGGACCACACGTTAACACTACCACATTATCAACTTTAAATACAAAATAACTGGAAGTAGTTTACAAGAAAAATAAAAACATTATTATTAGATAAATACACCAATCATACTTTATTGCTCATATCACCCACTTTTTCCGTAACTTCATCTAACAGTTAATATGTTAATAACAAATAATCACAAATTTTGGAAAAAAAAATGTAATTCTATTAGTACTAGTGTAGCAAGAAACTAAAACTTTCTTGCAACACAAAAAATTGTAACAAAATCAAAATTAAATGTGCCACAACCATAATTCTGCAAACAGTCAATGCACATTGTCTATGATGTACAATAATTTCTATCACATATAAAATGCACATACCAACACCATTGTAAGGATAGCAAATACACATTTAACTATTCGCTGCAAAGTTTTAGATTCTAAACATCACAAAACCATTTTTTCCTCCTTTCATACTAACTACATTTACACAATTTCTGTCAGTTCTCAAGCAGCATGTTTGTTTTGTTTGATATAAAATTCGTAAAACATGAATGGCAAATTACGCTGTTCTTCACAAAAACAACTGTCCTTGCATATTTTGTAAATGTCAGAGTACACACAAAAGCCCTAATACCAAACTAGAAAAATAGGAAAAGATCACATACATTCCACTAGCATACAAAACACACTATTAACAATGACAAGACACACACACACAATAGTAGTTCTCTCAGAAACGAAAAACTTGCCCTCCTGATCAAATACAATATGCAACAAGATGTCCTTACAACAAGTACTGACATACCAATCTGCCATTTGTGTAATGATACACCAAAATATTGAGATTGTACTTAAGAGGTCAATTTCTGCCATACAGTTCTAGCTACTGTAAACTAGTACCAATAAGTGCATTTACGTAAAATTTGCCAGCCATACGCCACATGTGAAACTGGTTTTATTTATACAGAACTAAAATAAAACTAAAATTAATATATGTTGGTAGTCACAAATAATTTTTTCTTCAAAAGGAACTACAGGGTGAGGGAAAAGTCACGGTACATGGTTGCCAGACCTGACACCCCTGAAGTTTTACTTGTGGGGACACGTAAAGACCATTGTGTATGCTAAGAAAAATTTAGAGCTCAGATCACCTCAAATAAAGGATCATAGATGTCAAATCCCAAATCATTCCATCACACTAGCAGACATCTTATGCAACTGGGCGGATCAAATTGAAGCATGCATTCAATTAGGTATATGCTTGTATGCATGTATTCGTTATCCTACGACACCTGACTTTTGTCTCACTCTGTACTTTCAGATGGGTCATATCACTAATTCTTTTACATAAAGGCACTTAAGCATAATAGCTTCCAATAGCAGAAACTAATTTTAACAATCGTTAACAATTATAAAATTTGTAATTCTCATGACACTGTTAACCTAAATTAATTCTAAATGCACATTCAAAAGACAATGTTGCACATTCAAAAGACAATGTTCTGAAGCAATGTTATCAACTGAGACACAGTACATGCAAATGAACAACCATCTATGCACAGAGCAATAAAAAACTCATGTACACCATAGCTGCAAGTTTGTTTCACTACACACATCTGCAGTTCTCTTTGATTTTAACACTTTTATTCACTGTAAAATATTATTTAACCACATGAATACTTCTATAAATGATGCAAGGCCATCAATAAGCAATGAACTCCAAGATTATATAATGTAAGCTTCAGTAATAATTTTACTTTAGCACTTAGAAGCTGAGCATTGGTCCTCTCATATGAAAATAATATTTGGAAAAGTGAATTTGTACAGAGGAAAATAGACTTGAAATGCTGAACTGAGTGTTGGAACAGCTCAGTGTATCCATTGCTACCATGTTTCAGCTGTAAGCATTCTAAAGAGCGATCAACACACTTAATCTGAGAAGCTGTCTTTAAAAGTTCCAACCATTGATGTGCGTCTATGTATAAATACTGACAGTCTATACCTATTTGGTAACATCGCCTTGTAATCAAGGAGTCCCGGGTTCGATACCCAGTGGAGGCACATGGCACAGTGGTTCGGATCTCACTTTATAAACTGTAGGTCGTCCTGATTAGCTTTTCTGTGCACAAAGTGGAGATAAAACAACAATGAAATCAATCAATCTACATCTATGTAAACAGCATGATGAAAGTGGAGATTAACAATGAAAATGAAATAGGTAATTCTGCATTTCAATTGCTGAGAGCGTGAGATGCATGCTTCTTTTCTATTATGAATGATTTTCTGCTAAGTAAGTATCAAATACAATATATGAAGTGTTCTCATGATTGATGAAAATAAATATGCTGCTTTTGTCTCACAATTGCCACATGCTTTTCCTATATTTTACCCCTTCCCAAAATTTCATGCTTGAAAAAGAAATTATTTTCCTTATGATTTGGCACACACGAAAAATGCAGGCTCGACCAGAACATTAACACCAGGGTCTCTGGCATACTATACCATTGCTCTACCAACTGAACTACCAAGCCATCCCTGGCTTTGCCTAACAGTGAAAAATCAGGCAAAGTCGGGGCTAGCTTGGTAGTTTAGTTGGTATAGCAATGGCACAGTATGCCAGAGACCTAGGTTTTTGAGTTCTGGTTGAGCCTGCTTTTTTCGCTAAAAATTTCTACACGAGAATTTTTTGTTGTAAGTAGTATGTTTTTATCCAGATACACACCAACATAATTGGAACGGTACTTTTCCTTCAAAACAGCATTGAGAATTAATTTTTACTGTGTACTAGGTATGCTATCTAAATTACAAGCCAATCCCCCAAAATATATTTCTAGATATGTGTCTAACTGTTTTTATGTTTGTATCAAAGTTTGCAACTAACACACTGCATTAAGGTTATTGACGATCTGGAAATGTTGATTTCATAATAAGTGGACTATAAACAATCAAAAACATTAAATATTGTTATATTTTTACCTCTAGCAAGCTGTGAAAGATATTTATTTTTTACATTGGTTTATTCAACAAATGACAGTCTATTTATCCTTTAACCTTTGTGATAAACATAAAAGTTTCTTAAATTTCGTCCAACTTTCATGGACCCCTAGTAATTCACGGACCACAGATTAAGAACCGCTGCAAAAATACTGTAAAAACATGAATAATATACTTTCACAGATACTTATTGATGGCCTGTGAAGAAACAGCAAAGATCAAGTCAAGTGATACCATTAACAATACACTCTAAGTCCTCCCCTGTTTTCATCTATGTTCACAGAACACAAGAACTTTCATCCGTCTCAAATTTAACAATAAACATTTCAATATAAACATACCAAGATATTTTCATTAGATATACAACACTGTTTCAGAGTTTTTCACGTGAGGTTGTGTTGTCTGTAAGGCATTTTGCAGTGTACAGGCACAATACTGATATGCCTTGGAAATGGACTGTAACTTCTACAACAATGTCACATTTGCCAGTGATAAAATAAGGGCAGTCTTTGTAGAATTACAGAATAAACAGTGTTCACACGACAAAAATATTTGCACATACAACAGTCTCTTGTAAATGCCACATGAATTGGAAAAACAAATTCCCCCACACCCATTTCTATATTATGTTATTTGTTTATACACGTTAAGGTTCTTTCTTTTATCCTTTCTGATACAAAGACATTAGTTCATGGCAGTCTTCTTTTTAATGGCATATTTAGTTAAAAGTGTGATGTGATGAAATGATTACAGATAATATGAGCACAAATTTCTTGTCTTTTTTACAGGTAAAACAGATGCAGACATCTGAAGAACAGTTTTTGTTTCCTCCCACCAATCATCAAGTAAGGATTACCAGTTACATACAACTTGACAACCCATGCTTAACATTGTAAATGCAACTTGTACAATTCATGTTTCAGGCTATGAAAGATGGGGTAGCAAATTAATACACAAAAGGGGAGTACTCACTTATACGTGAAGCTGGCTTTTATTATGGTCAATGCCAACATCCTCTTGGTAACGGCAGTGCCCACTAAAATTACCAGAACATTTAAAAAAAACTATTTCGCAGATAACTGAATACTTCCTTTTAGTGTATTAATACAGCTAATAAATATAAGCTACAATTCATTACAACCATTTAATTAAAATACATAAATAAATTTTAATGTTCAACCGATTATTAGCAAAAAAATTGCACGTCTTTTTTTTTTAAATACGTTGTCATTGCAATGTTCATCAGGTATTAATGCAGCATTTGCATCTGTCAATGCCTGTTTCAAATGTTCCAGCATAGGACTTACAGGCATTGGCTCAACAGTGTACTAAAGGCATGTTCTTTAAGTCTTAATGAAATGAACGAATGAAACGAAGATAACTGGGCTCATGAACTTGGTGAAATCGGTTATTTTACATATTTAAGGAATGCTCTAGCGTTTCGTTTATAGAAAGTTTCCACATGGCATCCAGTAGAAATAAACTCTACTGCAGGCATTGTTACTCATTTTAATCACATTTTAAGAACAGTTGAGGAACAGTTGAGAAACATTCATCTTGTGCATTTTGCTTCATAATTCTCTCTCTGTTCAACTGAAGTTGTATGTCCCGAACTAGCGTAGTTTAAAGCCATCATGCATGTGCATTGTCTGCAAGCAGCAGACGATTTTAACTGAACAAACCAGCCTTCCGGTCCATGCATTTCGTGAGAATGAACTTCACATATCGCATGAAACTCTACTTAAGGAACAACACCATAACGAACTTCAAGTTCACTACAAGCCTTGTGGAATGGCCAGTGGCCATAACTCGAACGCTTTAAACCAGTGGCCATAACTCGGTGAACGCTTTAAACTCGTGCAACTTTTGGAATGTGCCCTAAGTCTCTCAAATTACAACATAATGTGATAAAGTGTAATAAGAAAAATGCAACCTAAAAGAAATTTAGATCCCAGTTCCAATGTTTCTTATGTCATGTCATCAGAAGCTGTTTTTTGACAATTTCTATTAGCAACTGTGCACATTCATTATGGTCTAAGCTAGGGAACGAGCCAACGAAGAGCAACATTTCACATTCTAGCAGCATGACAGGGCCCTAAGAGTACTTCTCGGTAAATTGTTCATGACTATTTTTGTCTTTCATCTTGTGTGTTTTCACAGTTAAAAATGTACTGGTGCAGAGGTTGACAGAAATTGGTTTGATATTTAGTTTCAATTCTTCAAGTCTCATAGGGTAAAACAAAGAGAATAAAAATGGTGACGTACAATTTGCTTGGGAATACTTATACATCTCATTCTACTTTGAAAATAAATTATTTTTCATAATCTTTACCCTATGGTATTTTCTTCTTTCTCCTCCTTGCAAACATAAGTGGTCGGTCTCCTCTGTCCAATAGCAATTTTGTTCTAAGTTACAATTTTAACCTTCCCACATTTAAGAGTTTAAATCTTTTTCTGCTTTCAAACTCGGAACCTCTCTCCCCCCCCCCCTCCCCATTTCTATTTCAGTGCCAAATGTTTTCTTTTTGTTTACAAATTCAACTCTTGGCCTAAAACTTTAAAACTAGTAAAAATAAAAATGTTTTAATAAGGGGCAATAATGCAAATAAATAAATACACACTTCAAGATGCATTCTACAAACAAAAATACAACAATGGAAAATGATGCCCAAGGTATTTACACACTTGGCAGCATTCAACAATGAGATTATGATGTGTATGTATGTAATACATATATATATATATATATTTATATTCAAGTATAAACCAGATAGATATTTAGCTTTGAACAATTATGGCAGATAGACCAACCAATTGATATGTATGATATGCATAATTCTGTTGCGTAAGGCATTAATAATCCTCTTACAATGTTTTATATTCTTTCCAAGAATGGAGTGCCCTTGACAATGTTCTTGGAGATTTTCTCTTATAAAAAATGTACATGAAATTCTCTCAAATTATGTAAGAAAAACAAATAATAATGTACATATGCTAAGCCGAATTACATGGGATTACCAAAAACTTCCCAGAACTGCATTTAAATTGTTCAGATGGCAACCTTTGCTTGCAATGAACGTGTATGTGCATAAGGACCCATCATGCATGCAGGCTTCTCCCTCCCTAATTCAGGTACCCACTGAAGAGAGCGTGAGCCATGAGGAACATTTAGATCATCCCTCGTATTTATCAATCTTGGGTGACCTGTCTAGTAGTCACGTCATTTAAGATGACATTGGTTGATGTCTAGGATGAAGAGTATATTTCCAAGACCCAATTTGTGGATGATTGTATTGTTAAGAGCTGCAGTCTGGGAAATTTCGACACACTCACTGTCTTAAGCAAAAGTTTCTGATACCAATCACCTCACTGAATTTGAAGCTGTCAACTAGTACATGTGCAACTTGCCACACACACACTACCTACAGGACTGACTCAGAATCTTTTACCGTGACTGTACAAACAGCAAAATTATAATAAATTTACCCAAAATAATTACAACCTCAAATACCACATACTACAACGATAAATAAATATCTGATACCAGAAAAGAAAGAAGTTTGAGAAATATACAACAAAAATAAATAGGTCAATGGTCTTTATAAATACATGCGAATTACAACATACTTTTCACTTTTACAACACACTAACCTGTGGAATGTGCAAGTACTAAACATTTACAAAGTCCACTGCACAAAATAACAATTTAGAATGGGCACTCCAATGCACAGACTATTTTTGCCAGCATTTGCCAGAAAAAATGTGTTTTCAAAATTTTATTTCTTAAAAAAAAAGTTATCACAGTATTTGTTGATTATGTTTCCTTTGAAAGTACCTTTTTTATATAATTTTTTGTAAACTCACAGCTCACATTAGGTACACAATTTAATTTGTGCATTGATTTTCTCATCTGTATGTAATTCAAAACAGTCTTTATACTCATATGACGTCACCTCCAGAGTTCCCATGTGGTTAAGCATTCTCTGATGTCACCTTCATGCATTAAGGAAAGTTATATTCTTTGCAATAGCTCCATTAAGTTTTACAAAATAATAATAATATAAAAGCAATGTATCAATTAATAAATTTAAAGACAAAATGTGAGACTTTTATGAAAGACTAGATTGCACATTTTCCTCAAGATGTTGCAATGTGTGCACTTTGAACACAGCTGGATATTGTTACAATGTATTATCCACAGAACTATAGGTCCTGTTAAAATTCTGTTATAGAGCAACCATGAACAAAAGAACTTTCGACCAAAAATTCTCCATGCACCTTCCCCTTCATCGTTCAACTTGGGCCATAAGGAAGCATGCTCCACTCTGCCCCTCCCCTCCATGCAGGAATATGATCCACAGGAATTGCAGGTCTGCCTTTTGCCTGTGGTTCCACTATAAGCAATGGGCTAGAATCCAGTATTAACAATGTAAGGTAAACAGATCTGTAGCTTTTACACAACTGTGGTAATAAAGTTTTGGCTTTAGCACATCAGTAGCAAAATTTAAAATCTCTCCAAACACTGTAAGGTCAAAGTCCGGAGGTTCCACACTGTTCTTCTCTAGATTTGGACATTACATTGTTTGGAAAGAGCTCCAATTTTGTTGATTCTAATGAGAAATTATGTTCAAATTTGACTTCTATGGGATGTGAACAGTTACCATAGACATATGGCACCTACAAACTTCTAATTCCGAACGAGAAGGAACGTTAGGCTGGTGGAGGTGAATGTATAGCGAAGCATACCAAGCAAATCAATAAGAAAAGGTTTGGCTGTCAAAATGGTCACTGATATTAATTGCACTAAATTAAGAGGGCCGTAATACATGTTACATAAGCAATCGGTGATGATCTGTGAACTGAACATTTCCAAAATGTCCATGTCTCGTGTGATGTAGTGACCACAGACTACAAATGTACAAAGACAACAGAGGGCAATAAAGGCAATGCACCTACTGGAGTGTTACGCAGAAAATGGGCACAGAAGAAATCACCAATGAAAAACTTTCAACTGATTGAATACAGCACTTAGAAACAATAAATAAATAATTCTCATAAATGTCTAGGGTCACAAGTAGACATGGATGCCAGTAAGATCTACAAGGCAAGAAAACAGAGAACGATATTTTATCCTAGGGTTAAGTCGATACGAAATCCTTTTGGCCTTTTATAGGACATAAGCAAATATGCAAGTGCTCTTTATACGCTCCAAATCCACAGTTGAAACTATCACAGAGCTTGTATTCAGTAGCTGTGTAGTTTTAAGTAGCAACTATTATATTCAAAATAATGTGTAGTTAAAATATTATTTTAACAGCTTGCAGTTGTATTTTCAATTACTACAATGAAACAACACTAGTGTGTCTTCAAAAAAAAGTAATGTTTCCTTTGTCTCCTAGGCATTCTGTGTTCTGATTATGTAACTTCAAAATGGACACGCAACATACAAAAAAAAATCTTATATTCCACTGGCAGTTTTTTACTTGAAGCTTTTATACTTCTCTATCTTTATGCTGGGAATTGTGTGTGTACTGTTATAACGGTCATTCATATTCTATTCAAATATATATAAACTATCCATAAATTTAACATATGCATATTGCATTCTTAACATTATCTTTGTGCAGAATGAAGCAGTTTGTTAATACTTCTGCATACATTCTACCACATGATCAAAACTTTCCCAAGTTTCATTCCAATACCCAATATTCTGAAAGTGGCTCTTCTTTCTTGCCCGAAAGAATTAAACACAATTACTAGTAATTGAAGGGCTCAGGTGTAAAACATGGTAAATGACATTTTGGTCATTTTTGAGTTAAAAAGTGCAATCCTTCAATTTTCGAGTAAAATTGCCATGTCATACAATTTGCACTGGACTCAGTGAAGCCTTGTAAAATTGGTAAACACAACATGCAATTTATCTACAGTATAGCTTCTAATAAGCTTTTTTCTTAATGAACTCAGAAATGAGTAAAATGTCACCATGTTTTACACCAGAGCCCTTCATTTAATATGTAAATATTATTTTGACATCTCTCTTCTCTCTATAATTTCGGCATAAAAATGGTCTCAGTTTTGCATCATAAACTTATTCTTTCCTTGTACTGTAATCACCCTTGATATTGTACCCTGTGTATAAAATCAAGATATCATCACACCTTACACTTAAGTTTACTTAATGTCCCAGAAACACTTAAAAAAACACACATTTAATACAAAAAGAACTTTTCAAGTTGGCGAGGTTTGTGGATCAAGTGTTTAAATTAATGCTTACAATAAATAAGATATTTTATGAAATACAGGAAATCAGAAAACCTAAACAAAATACGTAAAAATATTACACACCGAGCACAATGAGGAACTCTGGAGGTGCTGAGGGAGGTAATTTCTTGAAATTCCCCTTGCTCCTGCCCCCTTGCCTATTTTGTACATGGATAGTAAAAGGAAGAATATCACACGCTCGCCCTCCTACCAGGAAGGGTGAATCTGCTTAAAGCTCCATTGCTGGAATGTGTTGATTGGGTCGCAGGGCATCAGGGACAGGTGGGACGTCTGTGGATGCAACGCCACACACTTCTTGTGTGTTCTGTGGAACAGTGTGTGTGATTCCTGAAATACAATATGTAATATGTAGAGCCATGCATACATATTTAGTTTTTGACGGAAACACAAAATGAGAAATAACATGATGTCATGTTAATTTTTGTTCCACTCTTTTGAAAAGTATGTGGTATATTTTCCTGCTATGTTCTGTCACGAAATGATGTGAACTGCAAAATGAACTCTTAAAATATAAAATTTAGAGTCTATTTCCCAACACTACAAATTCTGAAGTCTGAATTATCCTGCGAGTTATTGATTAATTCTGCTGGAAAAATCTGAGAACAAAAATGGACTCGTTTACACAGGAACAAACTTAATACTGTGATATTCTTTATTGTGTGTAATAAGTACGGTTTTTAAATCTAATTTAGTGTAATCTTCACTATTTTAACACTGAAATGCCATTTTATATATTGCCTAAAATATGGCAAGTTTCTTTACAAAAACATTGATATTTTATTCGATGTGGCCATAATAATATGTTTATACCTGACTGGGGCTACAAAAAACTACATCACTATCATGTTTATAAAATGCTCATGTCAGTGACTGAAAATAATCATTTCTTGGAGATAGGAATGAACTTTACATAGAGGTTAAAACCTTAAAGGAGAGGTTAAAAAATGTCTAGCCTATTCCGAAAGCACACTGTCACCTAGCCTCTTGTTCTGAAGGCACAATGTAGGAAGACTTAAAACTTTGGAGCATAAAAATCAGAGTTGCAATAACACTAGTTTCATGTGAAACCTTATATCTAATGCAAGCATCAAATAAAGAAGAGGAAAGTGGTTTGTTAATTACCTCATCATATTGCCAAGGTCCATCCACCGTTCCGAGGCGGCAGAAGACGAGTTTGATGCCCTGGCTGTCAGCATCCACACATCGCTCCCCTACACCCAGCTGCCCTTTTGCATTAAGACGCAGAAGCTGAAGAAAGTATAACAAAAATAAATAAATAAAAATGAGTTAGAACCACACATAGCATGCATAAATAACAATTATAGTACTGGATTACAAAGCATCATAAATACAGAGTTTAGTACTCAATTGTAATTTGACTTCAATACTTCCTAGATGAAGCAACAACTAGTATTTGCATGTAAATGTTTAATATAAGCTACACAAGTTATTTTTCCATTCACTAATTATTTTAAAAAAACTTACTACTTTTTGAATTAGTACACACAATCTTTTACTTAGCTTCAACTTAAATACCAATGAGAATTAGTGCCAAGATAAATATAATTAAAAAATATACTGAATATAAATTCGATCAGTGTATATACTAGTTGATTACAGGGAAACCTTTGATCCATATTTTTAGAGTGTATAAAAAAGTTCTAAGATGCCTAGAAAAATGTAAATTTAAGAATATGAATTATCAAAACAAAACAAAAGATAAATGTTTCTAGCAATGAAAAATGTGGTAGCAAATTCACATACAAGAATGAAGCCCTCATTTACCTGCACAGTTTTAAGAATCAGTGTCGTGGGTAACTGTGTACTTCATTTCCAGTAAAACAAAATGTAGGAAAACAGAGATTGGTCTGCATGGAATGACAGGGACCTGGCCTCCATGTGAGAGTGGCAGTAGCTGATGCTATGATGCCAGAAGTCCGAGGTCTAAATTCTGATTGGCATGAATGTATCATTATGTTTGTCTGATTACACATTGTGTTAGTTCATCCTTTATTCTAATTATCAAAATAACTACAAAAAATATAAAGTAAAAGAAACAATAGCAGGTGGGGTTAGGGTCTATTAGTGGTTAGAACAAATAAATTCACAGGAAATATAGTTTACCCGAGACAAAAAAATTGCGTGATAATAATATACCCAGGCACATGAAATCCTACCTAATTCTCTGTTCTTGATCTGGTTTTCTGTTCTCGTGGCCATTTATCAGTTCTGGTTCTGTGTGCCTAATTTTTGGTTCTGGATCTGTGAACCCATTTTTTTTTTTGTTCTGGATATACGTGTGAGTAGTGGGATTGGTGGTATTATAAACCCGAGAAAGTATGAACCCCCCTCAAGCAGAATTGCCTACACTTAAAACAAGCTCAACATGAGCATATGAGCTTTTTGCTCAAGTGTGGAACCCCCTCTAATCCAAGATTTTTGTAAAAATGCCCTCGGGAATTTCCCGGGAAAGTATGACCCCCCTCAGATTGAAGAGGCTACACTTACAAAAGGCACTTCTGTGAGATTGTTGTCCATAAACTTGTTAAAAATATGCCTCTCTTGATATGTTTTTTGGCCACACTTAAAACTATGCCAAACGTATTAATACGCACATACACACCCACACCCCCACACATACTGATCTTGATCTTGACATGACCTTGACCTTGATTTTGACTATATTTTGACTATTTTTTCGATTATTTTTTCGATTATTTTTTTCGATTATTTTTTTTCGATTATTTTTTTTCGATTATTTTTGCGATTATTTTTTCGATTATTTTGACCTTGACCTTGAGATGACCTTGACCTTGATCTTGATCACACCCACCCACACACACCCACACACACCCACACGCACACACCTACACCCACACACATACACCCACACCCACACACACCCACACACACCCACACGCACACACCCACACCCACACACACACACACACACCCACACTCACCCACACACACACCCACACCCACCCACACCCACACACACCCACACCCACCCACACACACACACCCACCCACACACACATATTTACTTCCGGTCCACTTCCGGTTTACTTCCGGTCCACTTCCGGTTTACTTTCGGTCCACTTCCGGTCCACATCCGGTTTACTTCCGGTCCCACTTCCGGTCCACTTCCGGTTTGACTACTTCCGGTCCACTTGTGGCCAAGTTGTGGCCTATTTCTGGTTTATTTATATTGCATCATGCTGTGTAACAAATTATTACCCAGTATAGAGTTTTGATTTGAACCCCAAGAAATTTTATATAAATACCAAAGCCAAAAAATATTAACACACACACACACACACATATATATATACACATACATACACAAATCACACTGCTGAACCCAACTGATATTTTTTATTAAGCATAGAGTTTTGATTTGAACCCCAAGAAATTGTATATAAATACCAAAGCCAAAAATATTAACACACACACACACATACACACATACACACACACAAAGCACAGTGCTGAACAACAAGGCCATATTTTGTAATTTTCTAGACCAGGAACTTGACCCTGTGCACCAGAAACAGGCCCTCCACAAATTATGTGAACATCATGGAGTACACAATATATTTTACAATCTCAATTTAAATTCAAGAACAAGAGATTTGGATTTGATGTATCTGGAAATATTGAATCTTGAATCAACCTGCAAACAACATTACATGTTAGGCTGGGCTATTTCAACAGCAGTAAATATTTACCAAACGTTTCAACGTTAAAAAAAAACAATCAGAATAATATCTTCCAGGAAATATAGATACCTGAACATGCAAACATATTTTGAAAGAAGAAACATTGCAAGATATATAAAATCAGACCACCTGTTGGATTGTTTTAGGGAAAAATTTGAAAATTTATCAGAGTATGATTTTTTTAAAGTGCAAAATGAAACAGAGGCAAGATGGGTACTTGACAGTGATGTTGGGTTTGGGTATGTGAGCATAGAATTGGGTTCTGAATATGATAATTTTGAATCCAATACATACTGGCATAGAATTGATGCATACCTGTTGCATTGTTGTTGGGGAAAATATGTTGCTTTTTTTACAAAAAGTACTTCAAGTTTAGAAAAATTTAGGTTTTACAAATTTTTCCATGATCATAGAATTTATACAAACAGCAGGGGGCCTGTTGATGACACAACAATTTCCATATTTGATGAGGCAGGAAAATTGGATGTAAATTCTGGTTTATATTTTAATGAGTTGATTATGTACCTGCTTAAAAACAATATCAATTCTGGCTCATTCAATACAAGATGGACTTAAATAATTACACAAAATATTTTTTTTGTAGATGGAACCTCCACCAGATTATAAGTTAATTCCATGGATTCTGTCACACTTATTTTAATACAATTAATATCACAAGGCACGTACCACATAAAATCATAATTCCAAGCGATGGCATGGATTCCACGATTACATATCATACATACTGCAATTGGAGCTTCAGCAGTTCGGGACTGTGCAATATATTGTCTATAAATATAGGAATTGTACGGGTTGCAAACAAAACTCCCAATTCAGGTTTCTTAAATTTGAAACAGAATCCAAACTGTCTGGAAGTTCATAAAAGTGAAGCCATTCTACAAGCGGGTCTATCTCAGCTTTTGCATGATATATTTGAGCAAGAGGTGTTGTGTTTATAATATTTGTTGGTATAGAGGTTTGTTCTGAATCTTATCAATTATGAACAGCTCTGCTGCATGTTGTGATTATGAATATCTAGTCCCTAAACCTAACAGAGCTGTGCAGTGATGTTGTTATTGGGAACAGGATTCAAATCCTACACAGATTTATGGATAGGAGTGATTGCCATGAAATTATATCTAGATCCCTGTGCAATAATGCTGTTATTGGGAACAGGATTCAAATCCTATACAGATACAGATTCTTGCTGAGCTTAATAGGTTATTGTCATGGAAGATAGTCAATATTTCTGCTGTTATTAGGTATAAAATTCAATTACACAATAATATCTAGATAAATAATAATGCATACAGAATCTATAAATATATACTCAATATCCCTATACCTGACAGCTGTGCGGTGATGCTGTTATTGGGAACAAGATTCAAATCCCACACAGAAACAGATTTTTGCTGGGCTTAGAACTATTATGGATAGGTGATTGCCATGAAATAATATCCCTATACCTGACAGAGCTGTGCAGTGATGCTGTTATTGGGAACAATTTTAACAGAGCTGTGGTTTCCATAAATCTATACTCAATATCGCTATACCTGACAGAGCTGTGCAGTGATGCTGTTATTGGAACAGGATTCAAATATACAGATCCTTGCTAAACTTAGAACTATGTTATGAACAAAAACAGTGATATAATTATTGGGAACAGGATTCAAATTATGGATAGGTGATTACCATGAAGATACTCAATATTTTTGTTATTAGGTACAAGATTCAATTATACAGTTACAAAAATATTTATTAACAGAGCTGTGCGGTGATGTTGTTATTGGGAACAGGATTCAAATCCTACACAGATACAGAGCCTTGGAATTATTATGGATAGGTGATTGCTATGAAGATAGATACTCAATATCTCTTTACATGACAGAGCTGTGCAATTATTGGGAATTGGAACTTAGGTACAAGATTCAATTACACAGATACAGACGCAGAAATAATATCTAGTTAACAGAGCTGTAGTTTCCATAAATTTATACTCAATATCCTATACCGTGCAGTGATGCTGTTATTGGGAACAAGCTTCAAATCTCACACAGATATAGAGCTTTGGAATTATTATAGATAAGTGATTGCCATGAAGATAGATATTCAATATCCTATTAGACACAAACACAGTATCAATAAATTTATAATATTTAATAGAACTGTGCTGTGATGCTGTTATTGAGAACAGGATTCAAATCATAGATAGGTGATTGCCATGAGGATAGATATTAGACACAGACACAGAAATAATATTTATCAATAAATTTATAATATTCCTATACCTGACAAAACTATGCAGTGATGCTATTATTGGGAGCAAGAGGATAGATACTAGACACAGACACAGAAATAATATTTTCCATAAATCTATACTCAATATTCTTATACCTGACAGAGCTGTGCGGTGATGTTGTTATTGGGAACAGGATTCAAATCATGGATGGGTGATTGTTATGAGGATAGATATTAGACACAGACACAGAAATAATATTTTCCATCAATCTATACTCAATATCCCTATACCTGACAGAGCTGTGCATAAAAACCTACAAAAAGCCCAACAATTCTCCTGTGCAGCAGATATATGTATTGTTTCTTCCTGCCCAACAATCCCAGATGCATGCATCCAAATTCACGGCCACAGTCAAGCACCTATTTGAATTCTGTCTCATTTCTAACAGCAAACACATCATATTCACATAAATTGGAAAATACAAGCTTGAACCTATCTACAAGTGATTCTGATTTTACATATTGTGACAAGTTTATTCTGTCAAAAACATAGTGCAATCAGTGCTGTGTATCATCCCTCTAGGACAATGACACATTCAAAAATGCAATGCTGTAATTTTTTAAGGGCATGTTCAACACTATGCCTGAGGATATTGTTCCTCTGCTGCTGATAATCTCTGTTTATTTCCAAATCCCACTGCCGGGGATACATGTTTGATTGTTTGCATTGCGGGATTGATTCCCACTGTACCAACCTATGTATGTATTATTGGGAATTTAAATAATTGTTTCTCGCACCTGCATGTTTCATTCCAAGAGGTTTTGTCTAGGCACAGTGCAAGGCACTTACTGCTGCAATTTCTGAATTTTTGTCTCAGAAAATACAGAACAAGCTTATTCAGGCATTTGTGTTTTAAATACCCAACAAGATCCGGGTGGAAATCATCTGCTCTGAACAAGTGCCCATCATCTGTGGTCACAAATTCAATATTCCCATTAAACAGATTGGGATTGGAAATTATTCTGTTCAAAAATTTAAAATGCATCCAATTTAAGCTCTGATCAGCCATGAGCTCTAAATCATAATCTTCATACCCATCACAACAATTGCTGTACCAATATTCATCAATCAATTTCAACCTGCAGAAATAATAATAATAGCTCCCAGTGTGGTGATGCACAAACAATCCACAAATTCTCTTAAACTTGTTGTACATAAATTTTTCAAACTTGCTGATGCTCTTCAGTGACAAGTATTGAAAATTCTTGACACTATCAAGCACTTAGTGCATTTCAGTCTCATTCTGAACTGTAAACAGATCATACTCGGACAGGTTCAGGAACCTAAGCCTAAAATCCCCAACAAGTGATTTAGATTTAATGTATTTTGAAATTGATCTCATGTCAAAAAATTCTGCATTATGACAGGCACAATGGCAGTGTGAACAATCCCCTGTCGCATTGGCATGTATTTTGTATGTTGTGTGTTTCAAGTGACAGGCATATGCATTCATGCTCACAGTTTTTAAATTTTTGCCTAAGCATATACATGAGAATTTCATTGAAGTTTGTATGTTTTAAAAATTTGCTCATGCCTGGCTTAAAATCTTCAGGTAGGTATAAATTGCCCTCATCTGTAGTGACATATTCAAGAGGATTCAGGTCCACATAAACTCTGTTTGAGATTTTATAATGGACCCAGTTTAGACTCTGCGGCATAATTATGTCTATTCTGTGCACAAAACAATTCCTATTGCAATTGTTATACCAGTAATCATCATACATTGCAAATCCACAATGCCAATAATAACACTCTACAGAATAATGCACAAAAAATCCAACAATTTTTTTGCATGTATTGAACATGGATATTTCAAATCTTGTCAGGGATTTCAGGGACAGGTAGTGAAAAGCAAAATCACTTGAAAGCACCCACTGCATCTCAGTTTTATTCTGCACAGAGAACAGGTCATGCTCAGAGAGTCCAGAGAACCTATGCCTGAAATCCCCAACATGTGATTCTGATTTTTTATATTTGTAAATAGATCTTCTGTCAAAAAATTCCATATTTTTGATTCAATCCTCTCTCCCACTACTCTGCTTTCCCTGCTGTTTCTGCTCTCTCTCTCTGCTGTTTCTGCTCTATCTGAAATTAAATTTTTAATCTAGATAATTGTTTCCCACAATTGCATGTTCCGCTGAGATGGCTCCCACCTAGAATCTTTGCAATGCAATCAGAGTCACAGTGTTTGAATTTTTCTCTTATGAAATACATAATAATCTTATTCAAGTATATATGCTTAGAGTACCACACACAATCAGGATCAAAATCATCCTCACTGTACAAGTGGCCACTGTCTGTTGTAACAAATTCAATATTATGATTTGTAGATATCCTGAATTTGTAATGCATCCAATTCAAGCTTGGATATGAAACAATATTCATCCTATGCTCTGCAAACAAATTATAGCAATTACTCAACCAATGATTATTGAATATTTTAAGCATGAAATAATAACCATAATTATCTGTGTAAAAATTCACAAAAAATCCAGCAATTCTGCCACACTTGTTGTAAACAATATTTTCAAACTTGCTTATATGTTTGAGGCACAGGTAGTGAAAGGGCAAGGCACTGTCAAGCACCCATTGCATCTCTGTTTCATTGCAAATTGCAAACAGGTCATACTCAGAGAATCCAGATAATCTGATTCTGATATTTTCCACTATTGTTTTTTTTATAAACGTTTCAACAAACGTTTATAAAAAAAACAATAGTGGAAAATATCAGAATCAGATTATCTGGATTCTCTGAGTATGACCTGTTTGCAATTTGCAATGAAACAGAGATGCAATGGGTGCTTGACAGTGCCTTGCCCTTTCACTACCTGTGCCTCAAACATATAAGCAAGTTTGAAAATATTGTTTACAACAAGTGTGGCAGAATTGCTGGATTTTTTGTGAATTTTTACACAGATAATTATGGTTATTATTTCATGCTTAAAATATTCAATAATCATTGGTTGAGTAATTGCTATAATTTGTTTGCAGAGCATAGGATGAATATTGTTTCATATCCAAGCTTGAATTGGATGCATTACAAATTCAGGATATCTACAAATCATAATATTGAATTTGTTACAACAGACAGTGGCCACTTGTACAGTGAGGATGATTTTGATCCTGATTGTGTGTGGTACTCTAAGCATATATACTTGAATAAGATTATTATGTATTTCATAAGAGAAAAATTCAAACACTGTGACTCTGATTGCATTGCAAAGATTCTAGGTGGGAGCCATCTCAGCGGAACATGCAATTATGGGAAACAATTATCTAGATTAAAAATTTAATTTCAGATAGAGCAGAAACAGCAGAGAGAGAGAGCAGAAACAGCAGGGAAAGCAGAGCAGTGGGAGAGAGGATTGAATCAAAAATATGGAATTTTTTGACAGAAGATCTATTTACAAATATAAAAAATCAGAATCACATGTTGGGGATTTCAGGCATAGGTTCTCTGGACTCTCTGAGCATGACCTGTTCTCTGTGCAGAATAAAACTGAGATGCAGTGGGTGCTTTCAAGTGATTTTGCTTTTCACTACCTGTCCCTGAAATCCCTGACAAGATTTGAAATATCCATGTTCAATACATGCAAAAGAATTGTTGGATTTTTTGTGCATTATTCTGTAGAGTGTTATTATTGGCATTGTGGATTTGCAATGTATGATAATTACTGGTATAACAATTGCAATAGAAATTGTTTTGTGCACAGAATAGACATAATTATGCCGCAGAGTCTAAACTGGGTCCATTATAAAATCTCAAACAGAGTTTATGTGGACCTGAATCCTCTTGAATATGTCACTACAGATGAGGGCAATTTATACCTACCTGAAGATTTTAAGCCAGGCATGAGCAAATTTTTAAAACATACAAACTTCAATGAAATTCTCATGTATATGTTTAGGCAAAAATTTAAAAACTGTGAGCATAAATGCATATGCCTGTCACTTGAAGCACACAACATACAAAATACATGCCAATGCGACAGGGAATTATTCACACTGCCATTGTGCCTGTCATAATGCAGAATTTTTTGACATGAGATCAATTTCAAAATACATTAAATCTAAATCACTTGTTGGGGATTTTAGGCTTAGGTTCCTGAACCTGTCCGAGTATGATCTGTTTACAGTTCAGAATGAGACTGAAATGCACTAGGTGCTTGATAGTGTCAAGAATTTTCAATACTTGTCACTGAAGAGCATCAGCAAGTTTGAAAAATTTATGTACAACAAGTTTAAGAGAATTTGTGGATTGTTTGTGCATCACCACACTGGGAGCTATTATTATTATTTCTGCAGGTTGAAATTGATTGATGAATATTGGTACAGCAATTGTTGTGATGGGTATGAAGATTATGATTTAGAGCTCATGGCTGATCAGAGCTTAAATTGGATGCATTTTAAATTTTTGAACAGAATAATTTCCAATCCCAATCTGTTTAATGGGAATATTGAATTTGTGACCACAGATGATGGGCACTTGTTCAGAGCAGATGATTTCCACCCGGATCTTGTTGGGTATTTAAAACACAAATGCTTGAATAAGCTTGTTCTGTATTTTCTGAGACAAAAATTCAGAAATTGCAGCAGTAAGTGCCTTGCACTGTGCCTAGACAAAACCTCTTGGAATGAAACATGCAGGTGCGAGAAACAATTATTTAAATTCCCAATAATACATACATAGGTTGGTACAGTGGGAATCAATCCCGCAATGCAAACAATCAAACATGTATCCCCGGCAGTGGGATTTGGAAATAAACAGAGATTATCAGCAGCAGAGGAACAATATCCTCAGGCATAGTGTTGAACATGCCCTTAAAAAATTACAGCATTGCATTTTTGAATGTGTCATTGTCCTAGAGGGATGATACACAGCACTGATTGCACTATGTTTTTGACAGAATAAACTTGTCACAATATGTAAAATCAGAATCACTTGTAGATAGGTTCAAGCTTGTATTTTCCAATTTATGTGAATATGATGTGTTTGCTGTTAGAAATGAGACAGAATTCAAATAGGTGCTTGACTGTGGCCGTGAATTTGGATGCATGCATCTGGGATTGTTGGGCAGGAAGAAACAATACATATATCTGCTGCACAGGAGAATTGTTGGGCTTTTTGTAGGTTTTTATGCACAGCTCTGTCAGGTATAGGGATATTGAGTATAGATTGATGGAAAATATTATTTCTGTGTCTGTGTCTAATATCTATCCTCATAACAATCACCCATCCATGATTTGAATCCTGTTCCCAATAACAACATCACCGCACAGCTCTGTCAGGTATAAGAATATTGAGTATAGATTTATGGAAAATATTATTTCTGTGTCTGTGTCTAGTATCTATCCTCTTGCTCCCAATAATAGCATCACTGCATAGTTTTGTCAGGTATAGGAATATTATAAATTTATTGATAAATATTATTTCTGTGTCTGTGTCTAATATCTATCCTCATGGCAATCACCTATCTATGATTTGAATCCTGTTCTCAATAACAGCATCACAGCACAGTTCTATTAAATATTATAAATTTATTGATACTGTGTTTGTGTCTAATAGGATATTGAATATCTATCTTCATGGCAATCACTTATCTATAATAATTCCAAAGCTCTATATCTGTGTGAGATTTGAAGCTTGTTCCCAATAACAGCATCACTGCACGGTATAGGATATTGAGTATAAATTTATGGAAACTACAGCTCTGTTAACTAGATATTATTTCTGCGTCTGTATCTGTGTAATTGAATCTTGTACCTAAGTTCCAATTCCCAATAATTGCACAGCTCTGTCATGTAAAGAGATATTGAGTATCTATCTTCATAGCAATCACCTATCCATAATAATTCCAAGGCTCTGTATCTGTGTAGGATTTGAATCCTGTTCCCAATAACAACATCACCGCACAGCTCTGTTAATAAATATTTTTGTAACTGTATAATTGAATCTTGTACCTAATAACAAAAATATTGAGTATCTTCATGGTAATCACCTATCCATAATTTGAATCCTGTTCCCAATAATTATATCACTGTTTTTGTTCATAACATAGTTCTAAGTTTAGCAAGGATCTGTATATTTGAATCCTGTTCCAATAACAGCATCACTGCACAGCTCTGTCAGGTATAGCGATATTGAGTATAGATTTATGGAAACCACAGCTCTGTTAAAATTGTTCCCAATAACAGCATCACTGCACAGCTCTGTCAGGTATAGGGATATTATTTCATGGCAATCACCTATCCATAATAGTTCTAAGCCCAGCAAAAATCTGTTTCTGTGTGGGATTTGAATCTTGTTCCCAATAACAGCATCACCGCACAGCTGTCAGGTATAGGGATATTGAGTATATATTTATAGATTCTGTATGCATTATTATTTATCTAGATATTATTGTGTAATTGAATTTTATACCTAATAACAGCAGAAATATTGACTATCTTCCATGACAATAACCTATTAAGCTCAGCAAGAATCTGTATCTGTATAGGATTTGAATCCTGTTCCCAATAACAGCATTATTGCACAGGGATCTAGATATAATTTCATGGCAATCACTCCTATCCATAAATCTGTGTAGGATTTGAATCCTGTTCCCAATAACAACATCACTGCACAGCTCTGTTAGGTTTAGGGACTAGATATTCATAATCACAACATGCAGCAGAGCTGTTCATAATTGATAAGATTCAGAACAAACCTCTATACCAACAAATATTATAAACACAACACCTCTTGCTCAAATATATCATGCAAAAGCTGAGATAGACCCGCTTGTAGAATGGCTTCACTTTTATGAACTTCCAGACAGTTTGGATTCTGTTTCAAATTTAAGAAACCTGAATTGGGAGTTTTGTTTGCAACCCGTACAATTCCTATATTTATAGACAATATATTGCACAGTCCCGAACTGCTGAAGCTCCAATTGCAGTATGTATGATATGTAATCGTGGAATCCATGCCATCGCTTGGAATTATGATTTTATGTGGTACGTGCCTTGTGATATTAATTGTATTAAAATAAGTGTGACAGAATCCATGGAATTAACTTATAATCTGGTGGAGGTTCCATCTACAAAAAAAATATTTTGTGTAATTATTTAAGTCCATCTTGTATTGAATGAGCCAGAATTGATATTGTTTTTAAGCAGGTACATAATCAACTCATTAAAATATAAACCAGAATTTACATCCAATTTTCCTGCCTCATCAAATATGGAAATTGTTGTGTCATCAACAGGCCCCCTGCTGTTTGTATAAATTCTATGATCATGGAAAAATTTGTAAAACCTAAATTTTTCTAAACTTGAAGTACTTTTTGTAAAAAAAGCAACATATTTTCCCCAACAACAATGCAACAGGTATGCATCAATTCTATGCCAGTATGTATTGGATTCAAAATTATCATATTCAGAACCCAATTCTATGCTCACATACCCAAACCCAACATCACTGTCAAGTACCCATCTTGCCTCTGTTTCATTTTGCACTTTAAAAAAATCATACTCTGATAAATTTTCAAATTTTTCCCTAAAACAATCCAACAGGTGGTCTGATTTTATATATCTTGCAATGTTTCTTCTTTCAAAATATGTTTGCATGTTCAGGTATCTATATTTCCTGGAAGATATTATTCTGATTGTTTTTTTTTAACGTTGAAACGTTTGGTAAATATTTACTGCTGTTGAAATAGCCCAGCCTAACATGTAATGTTGTTTGCAGGTTGATTCAAGATTCAATATTTCCAGATACATCAAATCCAAATCTCTTGTTCTTGAATTTAAATTGAGATTGTAAAATATATTGTGTACTCCATGATGTTCACATAATTTGTGGAGGGCCTGTTTCTGGTGCACAGGGTCAAGTTCCTGGTCTAGAAAATTACAAAATATGGCCTTGTTGTTCAGCACTGTGCTTTGTGTGTGTGTATGTGTGTATGTGTGTGTGTGTGTTAATATTTTTGGCTTTGGTATTTATATACAATTTCTTGGGGTTCAAATCAAAACTCTATGCTTAATAAAAAATATCAGTTGGGTTCAGCAGTGTGATTTGTGTATGTATGTGTATATATATATGTGTGTGTGTGTGTGTGTTAATATTTTTTGGCTTTGGTATTTATATAAAATTTCTTGGGGTTCAAATCAAAACTCTATACTGGGTAATAATTTGTTACACAGCATGATGCAATATAAATAAACCAGAAATAGGCCACAACTTGGCCACAAGTGGACCGGAAGTAGTCAAACCGGAAGTGGACCGGAAGTGGGACCGGAAGTAAACCGGATGTGGACCGGAAGTGGACCGAAAGTAAACCGGAAGTGGACCGGAAGTAAACCGGAAGTGGACCGGAAGTAAATATGTGTGTGTGGGTGGGTGTGTGTGTGTGGGTGGGTGTGGGTGTGTGTGGGTGTGGGTGTGTGTGTGGGTGTGTGTGTGTGGGTGAGTGTGGGTGTGTGTGTGTGTGTGTGTGGGTGGGTGTGGGTGTGTGCGTGTGGGTGTGTGTGGGTGTGGGTGTATGTGTGTGGGTGTAGGTGTGTGCGTGTGGGTGTGTGTGGGTGTGTGTGGGTGGGTGTGATCAATATCAAGATCAAGGTCAAGGTCATCTCAAGGTCAAGGTCAAAATAATCGAAAAAATAATCGAAAAAAATAATCGAAAAAAATAATCGAAAAAAATAATCGAAAAAATAGTCAAAATCAAGGTCAAGGTCATGTCAAGATCAAGATCAAGATCAGTATGTGTGGGGGTGTGGGTGTGTATGTGCGTATTAATACGTTTGGCATAGTTTTAAGTGTGGCCAAAAAACATATCAAGAGAGGCATATTTTTAACAAGTTTATGGACAACAATCTCACAGAAGTGCCTTTTGTAAGTGTAGCCTCTTCAATCTGAGGGGGGTCATACTTTCCCGGGAAATTCCCGAGGGCATTTTTACAAAAATCTTGGATTAGAGGGGGTTCCACACTTGAGCAAAAAGCTCATATGCTCATGTTGAGCTTGTTTTAAGTGTAGGCAATTCTGCTTGAGGGGGGTTCATACTTTCTCGGGTTTATAATACCACCAATCCCACTACTCGTGTGCAATTTTGGATTCTGGATATGTCTGCTCAATTTTGGGTTCCAGATTTGAATCCTGCATCTGAATGCAAAATTTGTAAGGTGTGGATCTGTGTGCCAATTTTTTTTGGTTCTGTATCTGGGTCTCTTACCACCTGAAAATTTCAGGTCAATTCTCACACACACATATACAAGACGTAACTAATTCACCAAAAACATCAGGTCCATACTTACAGCTAGCAATGAATGCAAGATTAGATTACCTGATTGCTACCAAGTCCGTGACAGTGGGATATCCCCAAGAGACTGGGCGGGCCATGGCCCATTGTGTCCATACATTTCCCTGTTGCCACGCTCCGCAGCTATAGGAAAACATGTGCATTGTCAGAAGTTAGTAACAACACGTATCTTATAGATAAATGACAGTCAAAATATCCTACCTGTGACACATCACCATTGTTGTTATCGCCCATACATTCAAAAGCATTAATTATTGTAGGGGCATCGCTTCCCAACGTGTCCCAACACACGTCTAAGGCTGCGCTATGGAGCTAAAAACACAAACGAGCAGTCTCAGAAGGCCACAAACACAAAAAGAAGTACAAAAGCAAATTCTCTGGCAGGTGGACAACAAAAAAAGAAGATACTACAAATTAAGAATGAACAAAAGAACATATTTACAAGACTCAAGCAAATACTATGGATATTTAATTCAAGGGAAGTTGACTGAAAATTAGAAGTCAGTGATAATGCAAAAACATTCATTTGACACATACTTAGATTGCAAACTAATACAAATTTCATACAAAAATGGGATTTAAGACTTACAAAACAAATACCACCAGATAATACAAACTCACACATAACAAGAACACACACATATATAATATCGAACATACAAAAGAACCACAATTTTACATTTAATCTTCATGGGCCCCACACATTTTAAGTTCTTTTTACATTGGTCCCCTGAAAAATGTAAAATCAAGGTTTAAAATCATGCATAAACATTCACCTTCTTTCGTCACTTACACAACTTGCAACAATTTACAAGAGTACTTGTCAATTTAGTTCATAAAATCCGATATAAAATTGCAGATGCTCCTTGAAGAACATAAGCTTTTTTGAATTTTTGAATTTGATTTTAAAATTGTGGGAGCGTCAGCACTTAGGCTATTTTGTTCCCATCACTTTATACGGGGGCCAGCCCCTTATCATTACAAAGAACAACTCTAACGTTGCATAATTAAAAATCCTAAAATGTTCGGACTTCTGTTAAAAGCTGAGGCTGTAAATGGGCACTCAGCACACATAAGGACAACAGGACAATACAAACAAAATTATACTGGCCATAAGGCCAGTCGCCAGAGCCTCGTTAGTCTTCAGTCCAGGGTGCACTAATGTGGAAGTGAGGTTGACATTTGGGTGTACTACGTGGAAGGAGCACCCTTTACACCCCGAAGAAGAACATAAGCTGTTCATCAGCTTCATTATTTAATGTAAGGGAGAATTCACAACGAAGAGACACGCGACATGCAACACATGTCACTTGGAAGTGAACCCTTGGTAATCAATGCAAGCTTTCGAACTGAAGAGACAAGGCAAGATGCAGGTGTCGCATGTCGCTTACATGTGTCTCGGACTGGGCCGTTTTCTCAATACTATGCATCATGTCGCCTCAGTTTGTTGTTTGCGTATGCC
This sequence comes from Lepisma saccharinum, assembly GCF_977018435.1. Lineage (NCBI taxonomy): Eukaryota > Metazoa > Arthropoda > Insecta > Zygentoma > Lepismatidae > Lepisma > Lepisma saccharinum. The sequence continues at coordinate 62,973,582 of NC_139241.1, read as the reverse complement.
CAGCGAATGCTTCATTCCGAGCTATACTTAGACCGGCATCATGTTTGAACCTCTAATTTGTTGATATAATAAAGTATCAATATGTACAATGTTTTAAGATTTAAACACAACGTTCTTTTCGCTTTATCAAGTTTTTTGATGAAAAACAATTCCTGGACAGTATTTAATTGATCTGGCAAAAAGGTTCCTGGGCCAAATTTGAATACTTTACTGATAAAAAATGTTCTTTATGGTCCAGAAACCATTTACGATTGCTGATCTTCTCTCCTGGACCGGAATTGAATTTATTTAAAATTCCTGGACCTTTAACAACCCTGCTTTAGTCCAAAATAACAGTTGGGCTGAAAAGTTCGTAGGCTAACATAGTAAAAAATATTTTTTTGACAAAATTCGATTTTATTATTCAATATAGTTGCCTTCGAGGGCGATACAACGATTATAGCGGTCATACAATTTTTCGATGCCATTTTTATAGTACGATTTCTCTTTAGCCTCAAAATAGGCCTGTTTCGGCGATTACCTCTTCATCAGTGCTAAATTTCTTTCCAGCGAGCATTCTTTTAAGGTCTGCAAACAGAAAAAAGTCACTGGGAGCCAGATCTGGAGAATATGGTGGATGGGGAAGCAATTTTATTACGGTTGAATATCGCTAAACATTGCTCCGAATCATCAAAACGTTGTTGCTTTTGATCGATTGTGAGCACGCGCGGCACCCATTTTACACACAGCTTTCGCATGTTCAAATATTCATGCACAATATGTCCAACACGTTCCTTTGATATTTTTAAAGTCTCAGCTATCTCGATCAACTTCACTTTACGATCATTTAAAATTATTTTGTGGACTTTTTTGATGTTTTCGTCGGTAACAGCCTCTTTAGGGCGTCCACTGCGTGAATCGTCTTCGATGCTCATTTCGCCTCGTTTAAATTTAGCAAACCACTTCTCAACGGTTGATTTTCCTGGTGCAGAGTCCGAATAATGTTTATCAAGCCAAACCTTGGCTTCAACAGTATTTTTTTTCGCCAAAAAGCAATGCTTTATTAACACACGAAATTCTTTTTTATCCATTTTTTCACAATAACAAAAGCTGCTTCACTCACAATGCTATATCTCACGAACTAATTATCCGGCAGCTGTGAAATTTATACACGTATCTTTTGAAGGTTAGTACTAAGTAAAAATCACATGGATTTAATTCTAGTAACGCCATCTATGAGTCAGCCTACGAACTTTTCAGCCCAACTGTTAGATCAGTCAACATTGTAAAGTACTCTAGTGCATTGTATCTCAAACGCCAGGCTGCGACTCGATACCATGCCCTCGTATCAACTATACTGAGCTACAAAAAGTTCTGCTGAAAGTGGTTGACAACTCTCATAATCCCAATATCATATATGAGTTGTGAGTTTTTGTTTTTTTAAGTCCATCTTATGCCCAAATATACTTATCAGCACTCGACCTACAGTCTAAAGTGGGACCCGTGCCACTATGTGCCCCCACCAGTTATCGAACCTGGGATCACTTAATTACAAGGAGACAACATTACCACTTCGTCATCCATATTTTTATATTTGTCAACAATCCTACACATAATCAAACTATTATTACTCTTTATGATTATGCAAGAATTTATTTATCAATATTTAATTTCATGGGTACATGTTAATTCATGCATAAAATCTTAAATACTTGGGCTAAGGGTATTGACTTTAAAAAAAATACCGGGACATGGTTTCACGAAGTTTGAGAACCATTTCTCTAGTGTTCAGGACTTTGCTTTATTCAGGCTGGAAAGTCTAGCATATACAGTTTGAGGTCAGTGCATATTATTTCTGTTTCTCATGCACAACATGCCTCTGCTGAGTTTCAATAACTTGCCCAAATTTTAAAATGTGATTTACATGAAACAATGTCTCTTTATGTTTTTTTTCGGGTGACTAATAAACTGATTAACGCAATCATATTGGTTCCATCATGCGAACTCAGCAAAGAAACAAGCGTCTCTTGCCGAGTGCACCTTGTCTGTTTGGTGTGAAACTCTCGTGTTGCATGTCTCTTCGGTGTGAATTCTCCCTAAACCATAGGTCCAGTCCCAATTAGCTTATCTGTGCATAAAGTGGACTTAAGGGGATGAGGGACAATTTCACACCAGTTGTGCATTTTTTCAATATCGTCCGAATGAACAGTGCTACCGAGGGAAAAAGCTGGCGTTCAACAGAGTATGAATTTCTCCACATGTTGCAAGTGAAAGTGTTTTTTTAAAGTTGATTATTAAGCTAGATATGATGTTTCAAAAATATGATGAATAAGAATTTTCAGAAACCCATGTATTCCTTATGGGGAATCAACTTCAACTTAAAGTTACGGCTAATCAAATGGAAGTTTCGACATTTCTGTCTGTCAATTACTACTTCAGTCTGTCCTTTTTCCGTTGATATATTTTTCTATGCCATCGGAAGTTTGATATTCCCAAGAAAACAAATAAAATAATACTTCCATAAGAGCAATGTATTTCCTCTTGCCTCCTACGGCCATCCTGGCAGTGTTGCCAAACCTGATGCACATAAAAGAGCTAAATTTCACCGTAAATGGAGTAAAAACTTTCAAGGAGCTACATTTATGCAACTGGATAAAGTGTTGTTGTTTTAAGTCCACTTAAGTGATGGCAATTTATTTTTAGTTTTCACGTCTAGATTCGGCGGCATCACCCATCTCAATAATCCAGTGATGGTCGTATGAAATCGAAAATAAAAGTATTCCCGGATAACTCTTCACGTCAGCCAAGGTGCTATAAAGATAAAGCAGCTGGGAATGTAAGATGGGGTGGGGTGACACAGCCGATATAACAATATCATTTCACATGCAAAAATGTATACTTATGACAGAAGTCTATGTAAACCAGAGCCAGTGATGGCATCATAGTGGGGCAAGGAGTGGGGCCACAGTTCACAACCAAACGAGTGCATGAAAGAACCAGATCTGGCTCCAAAAGAGCGAAACTGGCAACAGTGACCGGCAACTGCCGAAGAGAGAAGGACCTAGGGGAAATTGTCACTTTTCCCCTTAAAACAACAATTTAATCAATTGACAGCATTTTACACTAAATTTCAGCCTATTGACAGATACAGCCGAACCTCAATTTTATGTTTATCAGTAGACAACGATGGATTTCTTTTAAATGTCCCCTCTTCCCAAAAAAAGTAAAATCCGGGATAATTTCATAACACTAATTTATTGGGATTATGAAAATTGAATTTATAATCATTGGTAATTTTACTGATAAACCAATATGCCTACATTGGCCAATACTGATACAGCACTGATTAATGTGCCCCATCCCTACAAAAATAGAGCAACCATATTACAATCTACAATAAACATGGAAAGCTTGCCTACCTCTCCCCAGTGAATGTTTGGAGGCAGCTCTGGGTACTTCTCCAGCACATCGTAAGCCACATTGTCCATGAACCACTGGAAGCTCCTGCACTGCAACCTCTGCTTCAGGGCCAACTGCTCCGTTATGTCCCCCATGTCCAGGAACCTCGCCAGGGGCTCACGTGTGTAGAAATACTCCTTGTACTTGTCATCAAACCACACCTCAATCACACGCTTGTAATTCTGGAAAGTAAGGTGATATAAATCACTGTAATCAGGCTTCAAATTGATATTGAAGAAGCATTTGATGTCTACTGTGTAACATTTGAGTGCTTGAATTGTGATTTAATATAAAAAAAATGATGCACATGGGGAACATACATTTATGCAGTCTTAGGTACATGCAAGGAAAAAAAAATTAACAATATCTTAATTTAATTTCAGATTGAAACTTATCTTGAAACCTTTTGGTTAGCATAATGTTTGGAAAACCTGTCATTGTGTCACATTTCAACATCTGAGAATGTAGACATGTGGATTGGCACTTCAATGATTGTGTTCAAATTTAAAAAAAAAAAAAACAAAAAAAAAACGAACTATTAAACGATTATCAATACAACTTCACGTGGTTGTGGAACCCTAACAGTACAATATTCTACAATTTTTTAAAATCTTTGGTTTATCGAAGGGACCATGTGGGCTCTCCAAATAGAAACTTTTGTTTAAAACTTTTATTTTCTTGATCTTATAATTATGTTGTTTGATAAGGAGATAACAAAATTTCCCTTCCACAAGAGAGCACAATTCTTTGAGGGAAATAGAAAAAGCAACTTTATCTGTCTACAGCAAATAGTTTTATTTTTTTGAAAGTGAACTAATGTAAGGAAACGTCCCAGAAAATAAAATGATTTTGTAATTTCTAAAGTGAAAAGTGACTTTTAATGACAAACTGTATTTCAATGAGTGATAAAAAAAAAGAGTATGAAAATTTCATTAGAGGTTCAATTTTTATTTTCTGCGGTATGTGAACATTTTTCAAACTAAATTTTAGATTTCCTTCACCACAATGACACCAAAACATTATTTTGTATACTGAATTTGAAGCCAAACTGGATTTCATTTCACTGCAAATGTAAGTAATCCCTGATCGAATTATTTGGGAGCTTCCAGACCAAACCAACAAGTGACACGTGTCACTTGGGAATGAACCAATCAATTCCACATTTCATCATTTCACACCCTAGCAATATGACAAGTTGTTGCTTGTCACTTCAGTGTGTAATCTTCATTGCAGAATAACTCTTTGAGATAAAGTTTCATCGGTAGCATGATGAAAAACTCTGATAAAAATTTAATTTAATATTTGTAAATGAGAAAACTTACATTTATTATGAGTGGCCCCTTCTTCTTCCTCGCCAACTTGCCAAAGTTGTACGGCATGAAGCCTCTGTACACGTGGCCGACACGCGAACAGGGAACCCACTCTATGCTACCCCCACACTGCCATATCTGAAAGGAGAAGAAAAGTAATTACACTCCCTAATAACAACATTGAAGAATTTTTCATGAACTTCTAGGATACTTACGGAAATACTGAATCAGCATCATTGAGCAATATAAATGAACGACAATGACTATATCAATTGATACCAACCAACAGTGTGTCAATTAATATGTCCCAACCCTAATGGTAATCTATATTGAAAATCTCTACAAAAAAGAACAACAAAGACTATAAATGTGTTTACCTTGAAGGACAATTCAAAGTTTTCTCCACCCCAGACCAACAGGCCAGGGTCATAGGCACCAAGCTCCAGGAAATACTTGCGGTTGATTGCAAACAGCCCTCCTGCGTGGGTTGGGGACCTGCAGAAGAAATTAGATAATTATAGTTTTGAAGAGTTGTTTATTATTCTTTCCAGTACACATACTATGACATGTTAATGGAAACTGCCATGTTCCAGTACAGTGTTTGATATCATCAACTGCAAATTGCACAGCATGACTAGAATTTTTGATTTTGCAGCTGTCATCATCATCATCCTTTGCCGTTTCCTGCCTTTGGCTGGATCGGCATAGAAGTCAAGCCTCGCCATTTTTTCCTAGTCTTCCACCACTCCTCTCTTTTAGACGGTGTTCCAATCTCATTCTCTTCTCCTAACACACTCTGCTATCTGCTCTTTCCACTGAAATCATGGTCTCCCTTTTGGCCTTACTCCCACCCCTTGTGCGTGGTAAGCTCTTACTGGTAGTCTTTCTGCACCCACCCTCTTCATGTGTCCGAACCATCTCATCTGCACCTGATCTATTCTGTCCTGAAGCTTCACTACACACACTGTCTGTCGGATCTCCTCATTCTTATTCTATCCCTTCTAGTCTTCCCCAATATACTCCTTAAAAATTTCATCTCCACCGCTTGCATCTTTCTCTTGTCTCTCCCTGTCATTGTCTAAGTATCTGCTCCATACATAATTATTAGCAAATAATATGTGTTATATATTACCTTCCTGCATTTCATAGGTACATCCCTGTTCCATATTAATCTTCGGATGCTTTGATATAGTCCACCACCCATTTGTCCTCTTCTGTTTACCTCCTCATCTATTCATCCACTTCTCTCAATTATTCTTTCTAGATATTTGAAGCTCTCCACTACCCTCGACTCTTCCGTGTCCATATCTAATCTTGGTTCATTTCTGGCTCTATTTCTTGTTGTTATTAGTACCACACTCTTTTCTGCACTGAATTTCTTTCCTGCTCTTCTGATTTCCTCATTCCAACTATCAAACTGTCTCTGTACTACAGCTTCCCTGTTCCCCCATATTACTAAGTTATCAGCGAACAACAGGGCCTTCATCTCTTCCTCTCTTATCTTCTTCCCCACCTCTTCGTTAATTGCATCCATTGTAATTATGAAGAGCAGTGGGGAAAGAGCACTTCCCTGTTTTAATCCATTACTTATACAGAACCACTCTGTTCTTCCCACTGGTGTCTTCACACACCTCTGGTTGGCCTTGTATGTGCACTCTACATGCTATTTCTTCCTCGACATTTGCACCTATGTTAAGTTTTCAAATCACCACTGTTGGCGACTTGACAGATGCTGTGTTCGATGGACACAGTGATTCACTAATTTCTTCTTACTTCCTTTTTTTTAAATTTAACTTTCAAAATGTGTACATAAATATGTAGTAGAGTATGGTAAAATATGTGAAGTGGCTTAAACATGTAACTGTTATGAATTACCACTCATAGTCTATTTATTTTTAAACAGCACAATGTAATTCCCAAATCTGAATGAATATGATTCCGTAGTGATTGAAATATATTTAACAAATATCCAGAATTTTATTCCTACAAATGACATATGTTAGTACCGTTCATTTTCATGAACATCAAATGGGAAGAATTTCAGGCAACTTTTTGTGGAAAAGTGGTTGACTAACTGCTACAGGTTTGTAATACAGTGCAAATTATATTTTTATTTTTTATAATTTTCAATGGCTATCAAAGTGAAAAATAATGCTAGTGTCTTTCATACACTGGTATTTTTCTCCTTTAATAGAAGTATAAGTTGTAGACTAATCTTCAACTTTGGTGAATAGTTTAATGCATTAGGAACCAAATGATGCAGCACAAAATTGTCAGCATAATATTACAAGGTAAAGCTAAACTCTGTACACTGCACCCTGCCATGAAGTTAAATGGGAGGGGGTGGAGGTAGGGTATCACACTTTCTCAAGCCACAGTGGGAGGCGGTGTGATCAACACCACACACCAGCTGCCTTTACTACTCTGAGCAAACATGGTCTAATTATCATCATCATCGAGGTCGAAGTTCCTCTGCAATTCTTGACTAGGATAGGCTTATGAGCAACAAAAAACTTACTTGTAGGGTTCGCTGTTGTGTTTTCTCTTGTTCTCCTCCTTCATAGGTAGCTCATTCTCCTTGTACAGCATCCCCCATTCAAATATCCCTCTGTAGTGGCGGTTGTCGTGGTACACTGGTCGGTACTCAAAGCTGTTATGGTCTATGCCATCAATTACTGGTACAGTCATCACGGTCCTAAAAAACAAAAGATGGATGATTAGCTGTTAACCTTTGAGGTTGGCACACAAGGTAAAGTAACTACACTTAGCTTGATTGGTTATCTCAAAGATAAGGATGATGATATGATGAAATTGATGAAGGGACACTTGCAAACAGCACTCATGTCCAGGCCAGGATTCGAACCTGATACTCTTGGCATTGTAACACACACCATATACTCTACAATGGAAGTCAGCCATAAACTACATGTGATAAATTTGGGCCTGGTTCAATATACAGTGGAGGCACACATTGGGTGAAATTCCACTTTAAACTGTAGGTCCATTACTTGTTAGCTTATCTGAGAGTCAAGTTGATTTTAAAAACTCAATCAATGTGCTAAATGCCCCTGATGAACACTCTGGATGCCTGAAAGCAATCTCTTCCTTCTTCTTTGGCTTTGCCACTTTTCAAGAAATTATACTGGCATTTGTGGATAGACAGGTTTACAACATAAAATCTGCCACTTTAGCTTTGAAAGAAGCCTACCTGTTCCTGTAGATCGGGGCAAGCAGAGGAGGCAGCCAGTTCTTGTTGACCTCGCAGTGAGCATCCAGGAAGAGGATAACCTCCCCGTGAGCATCCTCTGCCCCTCTTGCTCGGGTCCTTATAAGGCCCTCTCTCTCAGTGTTCCGGATGAGCCGAACCTTCCCCCTGAACTTCTGGATGTACTCGTCGAGCTGGGTCTTCAGGTGTTCTGCAATAGGTAATCAGAGTGAGACTAAGTACCTTATAAATGATACTAACATTTTAATTACATCTGAGTGGATAGCCTTTCAATATGTTAATACGTTTAGTGATTCCTAGCAATAGTTATCAATCTCATATATACACATTGCAACAATTTAATGTTGTTCAGAGTACATACATTCCATGGTAAATGTACACTCCAGTTCAGATAAATGGGACATACTTCAACTGTCCAACCTTAAAAAATGTGCCACTTTATATGAACTGGATGTACATTTGCATGGAATGCATATACTCTGAAGAACGCTGAGTTGCTGCAATGTGAATGTAACCATATATTTGCTCTACAACAGTGGTTCTCAACTTTCATGAGGCTGCAGCCTGGTAAATCCTTCTTTTTCGAGTGGATGTCCCAATCTCAACAATATTACTTGTTAAAACCTTCGTATGTTTAAAAAAAACATACATATAAATATTAATTAATATGCACCATTGAAATTAAATGTTAGCAAATAAATTAAACCATAATCGTAAAGAGAAATACTACGTTTCAATATGTCTATTGAAGAAAAACTGTTTCAGGAGAACCTCTGGCGGCCCAGTGTAATTGATGCCAAGGCCCGGTATCAGGCTACAGCCTGGTGGTTGAGAAACACTGCTCTACAATGCACATACATTTTCCAGATATTCAGAACCTTAAGGATGAACCATCATGTAATTTCAGATGACTACTACAGATATGGATAGACTCAATATAAAACTGCACATGTTCCTTGAAGAATATAAATGGAACATTAACCTCAGTAAAATCAAGGTTGCCATTGACACAAATATTCAAAATACCATACCATACCATAGTGATCATTCATCCTTTATAAGTTTAAGCTAAGGGATGGAAATTTTTATAAAGACAAACAATAATCGTGAAAGTGGAGGGAGTTAATGCAGCTCAGATCTACTTGTTCTTCACTGCCTTGTAATTCAAGGGTCCCAGGTTTGATATCCAGACCAGTCCTCATCAGCCTTTCTGTGCATACAGAGAACATAAAAACAAACAATATCTACTTGTTATGTAGATGTATAAATTGAAGGGAAAGAAGACTCATACAATACCCACATGCACAAAACAAAGAGGGCAGGAAGGGGGAGCCCTTGGTGAAGTGTAATCCTTCCCTAAAATAGTAGTACCAGAAATAAACCACATTGCATGAAAAATTATCTTTCTTGTCCATTTCTTTTATATCAGAATCATTTGTAATGCTCCGATTTTCCAACCAACAGATTCAATAGGCTTGTTATGTAAGGAGCTGACTGTAGTGTCTTGGAATGAAAACTTTCTTAAAACTTTAAATCCTCCCAAGTAACAAAGATCATCCAACCTCTCTTGCAATGTAAGTGAAAACTAGTGTGACTGTTGAAGTTGCAATATTGGGATTGCGATTTTCTGAATCCGAAATATCCAGGAAATATTGAATTATCATAAATGGAGTGTGTTTAATTCTCGAAGTTTTCTGGACTATAATTGTTGCAGTCGGGATGTGATGAAATTAATTAATTACCAATGTAGGAATAGTGGCTGAAATTGGTCTTTCGGAACCAGAATTGGCATAGGTAAAAATCCAACATTTAAACCAATACCAAATTTCATACGTCCCAAAGTTTTATCAAGTATATGTCAAAAACCCTGATGGAACTGATATGCAAACTATATCCAAACACCATAAATTTGGTGCAGTGAATTTAGTCAAATCCACTCTCCTCACCTCCTCGTTGGGGCCCCCTGGGATCTATCAAGATGCGAAAGAGAGAGTGGTGTGCGGAAAGCAATGGGAAGCTACCGCATATATCTTTTCCCTAGAAAAACTGCAATCATGATGAGTCCTTCCAAGGCAAAATATTCCGGACGTAAACTAGCCCCCCCCCCCCCATTCGGATGTCCAGGAGGGGGATGTCTGGGAAGGACACATTATGACAAAGGACACTGATGGGGAAAAGAGGGGAAAAGAGAAGCAAACAGAAGGTAAGATTAAGGATTGCAACGCGGAATGTCAGAACCCTGTTACAGTCTGGAAAGCTAGAAAACTTAAAAGCAGAAATTAGAAGAAACAAAGTAGATGTTATGGGAATATCAGAAGTGAGGTGGGAACAAAATGGTGAAATAGTGAGTGATGAGTTCAAGATGTTTTATTCTGGAGGTGATCAACAAGGAAACCGTGGTGTGGGAATAGTGCTAGGACCACGTGTGAGACATAATGTTATAGCAGTGCGTTATGTGGATGACAGAATTATAATGGTGAAACTTCAAGGAAAAAAGAAAGACTTAGCGTTAATTCAAGTGTATGTGCCACATAGTGGGTTGTCAGAAGAAGAAGTGGAGGAAAACTATGAGAAGATAGAGACTTGATGGAAAAAGAGAGAAAGGGATTGTGCATTATCGTAATGGGTGATTGGAATGCTGTAGTAGGAGAAAGGCAGGATGGAAGTGCAGTAGGAAGATATGTGTAACGTTTGTCCCTTTTGCGTGGATCCAAACCTTACGTAATAAAAAATTGCTAGTCCAATTTTTAGCCATCGAGGGCGTTTTGCCTCTCGATTGCTCTCTCTGGTGCTGCCCCTGGCGGTGAATTTTTGCAGCTTATGCCTGCTCGGAAATCCCGCTGCACCAGGCACTTCAGTTCGCCCTCAGCCTTTCTAGATAGCACGCCCACTCCGAACGGCTCGCTTCCCTTGCGATCCGCGTCATCTAGTCCACGCCGGCAAGAGTGTACCGATCCACGACTTGTAAAATTGACGTCTGCCACGCCAACCACTGAATGGGGAGAAGGTGATGAAACGAGTACATAGACTCTAGTGGAAGGAAGACCATGCAACTTTACGTGATTTGAACATTCGTGGGGAGGTATGTACAACAATCTCTAGACCGTGAATATGGCAATGTGAACATATATACTTTTTTTTATTCATATTAGCATCAGTGATTGGCCCTCGTGTATTTGCCTTTTTTGTGAGGTGAACATTTCGTAGCGTTACAACCTAGCGTATATTTTGTTGACGCACGACGGCAAGGGCAAAACAAGCAAATCAAAGCATAGAATATAAAACTAGTGTGGACTCAGAATAAATTACGCGAACCAGGCCTTTTTGTAAATTGGCGTTCGTAATAATTACAGAAACTGTGCGTGGCCATTGTTTATGAACCTTTTGAGTAAAAACGCCTGTTGGGGCAAAAATTGGATTTTGAATTGTGCAACGAACTTATAGTTCCAGGTCAAATTAGACTTTTCTCGTGCGACGTCAAATGTGGGCGCATTCGCGGTTGAACCAAAAATAACGCAAAGGCATAGAATAACTACGATCCCTTCTGTTCCTTTTGTTTGTCTTTTCTCGTATCCCGATAATAGACATATCCGCATTGAGGTAGCACTAACGATGCATTTAGAAAATGGGGATACAAAAGTAAAGTATAACGAGTAAAGTAAAATAAGGGTCGTTTTGGCCTGTGTGTTCGATTGAGTAAAGATGAGTCGTACGTTGTTATCCAAGCACGCAATGTGCGTTGTTTAATAGAGGTAAAACCTCTGTACGAAATATTATTATTATAGAGTAGTTGGCAAAAGACATAAGATTGTTTAAGTGGACGTGCACTTTGTAGTTTGCACTTGATTGTTAAAATTGAATGGGGGAACTATCCGATACGTTAAATGGAGCGCTGGACGCTCGAATTGTTGATGATGAAAGTATGTTGTTAAATTACTCATAGTAGCTACACTTTGGGTATGTTTGTATTAAATGAATGATGTACTGAATAGCAATCAAGAATACATTTGAGTTTGTTAATTAAAATTGTGTGGAATTTTAATTTCTGTTGCTGCATTCTAAACGGCGAGAATTGCGAAAATAAATAATTGGTTACGAAATAATCCACAATTTAACTAAACGAGAGAATTGGAGATAAGCCTGCAGTCTTTTGGCACGTCTTTTTGAATAATAGATATAATAGTAATAATAGAAACGAAAGGGGAAATTACATTGGAAGAATATTATAGCAATTTTACTTTTTTACAGCGAAGAAGGCAGGTATTGCTAATCGCTGTTGAACCCTTTTGAAACTTGTTGTGCGACGTGCGTGAGTTTCTTTGTTTTCAGGGCTCCTTCCCTATTTGTCTCGTGCTTCTTGTACTCGTCGCTCGTAAACTCTTGCGTCATTGTGCCGGAAGTACGACACAAAGAAAGGAAGTACACAACTTGTAACGTGAAGAGCGGGTCTTAAACCTTTTGAAGATGAGTCGCCGCGTAGCCGCTTCCTATTAATTACCGCGTGCAGTCTCATCAAATCCTGCTCCCACGTCACATATGGATTAGGTGAGAGAAATGAGAGAGCGGAAAGCCTGGTAAATTTCTGTAAAAGAAACTCCCTAATTGCTGGAAACACACTGTTCCAGCAATATAAGAGAAGGAGATACACCTGGATATGTCCAAGAGATAGCAAAAGATACCAGATAGATTACATGCTGGTACAAGAAAGATTTCGAAATTGGTTGAAAAATGCGAAGACATTGCCAGGAGCTGACATTAATTCAGACCACACCTTGGTAATAGGAGAAATCAATCTTAGATTGAAGAAGATAACACAAAATCAGATGAGCAAGAAACCCCACTTAGAGAAGCTAAGGGAAGAAGAACAAAGACAGAAAATTTCCAAGGAAACTATACTAAGTTTAAAGCTAGTTGTAACAATAAGGATGAGATGTGGGATGGAATAAAAAGCTGCTTATAGAAGGCAGTGGAGAAACAATAGGCTACAGGGAAAGGAAAAGTGCAAAGAAACCATGGATTACTGAAAGTATGCTGGAAAAAATGGAGGAACGGAGAAAATCGAAGAACGTAAATACAGAAGAGGGAAGAAATAATTACAGGATACTGAATAACCAGCTAAGAAGAGAAACTGACAGGGCAAAAGAACAATGGATGAAACAAAAATGTGAAGAAATTGAAGAACTGGAAAAAAGAGGAAGGTACGACTTGATGTATCGTGAAGTAAATTGCTTGGGCTTCCAAAAGAAGCCTGGGAAATGGAAAAAGAGAAATACTGCACTTATGCAATGAAATCTATGAGAAAGGGGATTGGCCACAAGATTTCACGGAGACTGTTTTGGTACCTCTGCAGAAGAAAAGCAATGCCAGAAAATGTTCTGAGTACAGGACAATCAGCTTGATATCTCACTCGGCAAAAATTCTTCTAAGAATTCTGAACAGACGCCTATACTCGAAGGTCAGTGGCGAGTTAGAGGAAGAACAGTTCGGTTTCAGGAAAGGAAGAGGTACGAGGGATGCAATTGGTTTACTGAGGACCATTGGGGAAAGATATTTAGAGAAAGGAAAGGAGGTGTTTGTAGTATTTGTAGATCTGGAGAAAGCCTTTGATAGAGTGAATTGGGTTAAACTTTCAGAAATTCTGAAGAAAATTCGTGTAGATTGGAAAGAGGGAAGACTTCTAAGCAACTTATACATGAATCAACGAGTTAAAGTGAGAACAGGATATGAAATGACAGGAGGCTGTGAAATTGGAAGAGGAATACGACAAGGATGCTGCCTATCTCCTACTTTGTTTAATATCTATTTAGAAGATATAGTCAAAAATTGATTCCAGGGCACAGGAGGTGTCAAATTGGGAGGAAGAAGAATAAACTGCATAAGATTTGCTGATGACATGGCATTATTCGATGAGGATGGAAGAACCATAAATAGTATGTTAGAAGAGTTAAACAGCAGCTGTGAGCAGTATGGGATGAAGATTAATGTGAACAAGACAAAGGCAATGGTCACAGGACGGAAACCAAGGAATATTAATGTGAGAGCAAACAGTGAAAGAATCCAGCAAGTGGATAGCTTCAAGTTCCTCGGATGCACTATAAGCAGTGACATGAGCTGCAACCAAGAAGTGAAAATGAGAATCGCAATAGCAAAGGAAGCTTTCAATGGAAGAAAAAATGTTTTTTGTGGACCCATGGACATAGGTCTAAGGAAGAGATTAGTGAAATCTTTTGTGTGGAGTGTAGCACTATATGGTGCAGAAACCTGGACGTTGAGAAGAAATGAAGAAAAACGACTCGAAGCTTTTGAAATGTGGACATGGCGAAAAATGGAGCATGTAAAATGGACGGACAAGGTAAGAAACGAAGCCGTACTGAAAAGAGTTGGTGAAAAAAGATCTATCCTGGAGACCATCAAGAAGAGGAAATTAAACTGGTTAGGACACTGTCTAAGAAGGAACTGCCTCCTAAGGGATGCCTTGAAGGGATTGGTTGAAGGAGGAAAAGTCCGTGGAAGAAAAGATATCAGCTTATGGATGATATTAAATTAACTGGGTCGTATGTTATTACGAAGCATAAGGCAGAGAATAGGGAAAGATGAAGATTGCAGTGAAAAACCTGCCAATTAGGCAGAAAACAATGAATGAATCAATGAATGTTAGGAACTGTCTGTGCTGAAATACCACATTCCTCTCCCTCTCTCTCTCTCTCTCACACACACACACATGAAAATTGTTACCATCAAACCCCCTCAAATTTGTTTCTTGGCACCTTACCTTTATCACTAAAATCATCCACAAGCAGCACTTCTTCTAGGAACTGGGGTGGTGTCCTGTTGATCACACTGTGCACCGTACGCATGAGTGTAGACCACCCCTCGTTGTGAAACACTATGATCACACTGGTCGTGGGCAAGTCTTCAGGGTAGTTCCAGTGTTTGCATCTGAAATAATTCATTAGAGCTAAGTATTTGCATTTAAATGTTACTTAACACGTTGATTGCCACGATAGAAAAAAAAAGATTCTCTGGGGCACGATGTTTGATTACGAGAATATAATAAAAACATTGAAAACAATATGTTTCTTGATGACTGGATGAAAAATTGTGATTTTTAATTTTAATTATTTTATGTGCGTAAGTCATATGCAACTCACACGGGGCTGGAATAAATTCTTACGCTGCACGCCACGTCAGTTATATTTGGCTCACAGCATATTTATTGCTTTTTTTTTTAGCATTGTTATTTTTTCTGGGCATTGAGTCCTTTGTTATTTGTAACATGACTCTGCCATATACTATTGTATCGATATCGTTCGAGGAGCTGGCCAGCAATAATTCAAGGCCAAACGCACAATCAGAAATATTTGAAAACAGTTCGTGAGTGAAAATGTCTTTCTTGTTTACTTCTCAGATTTAAGTGAAATTTAAAGGCAAAAATAAGCATAAAAGAAGTTAATGTACATCTATCAATTTGATCCACATTTTTAAAATTGCTTGTATTAATTGTAACAATAACAGCATCACTAAATAAGATTTTCATGGAACATCTGCAACATTTTGTTCACAGGACTACACTTTACGTAACATGTATGTTATAGAATGGTAGCGTGAGTTGCTGGTGCACCATGAGGCTCACCAAGTAAAGATATGTGCGAGTTAAATATGGTTCGTGAGGCGCGAGGCGTAGCGTGAGTTAAATAAAACTCTTGTGCAAATTAACATGTTAAACCTCTGTAGCTTAAGTATGATGGAGGGAATGAGCAGTGATTAAATTAAATTTAGAAGAAGCCCCAGGACTTGAACAAAGAACCTTTGGAGGAGGATTATAAGCAAAGCACTAGGGTGGCTATTCAATGACCCAGATAAAATCCAGGCTGTCAATGTATAAAATAATAACTGTTATAATAAATATTTACAAATAGTTCTGTACAGATTTACTAAGTATGAATATAGTTCATGGTCCTCCTCCCTACTGCTAAAAAGTAACAATTAACAAAAGAATAAATGACAATTGACAACTCTCTCTCTTCTTGGATGTCTAAAAAGTCCACCTCTCCCTCACCTAGTTGACATCCAAAAGGTAAATAATCATCTCTCTGAATTGTCAAAATTAACAAGAGATAGTTAGGGTAAGTGTTAATGCCAATTACCAGCTTTAAAGTTTAAAAATTGAATCATCATACCTAATCTAGAATTAAGGGTTTACCCTCGAGACACCCACGTAACAATAAATTTCTCATTAAGGGAAGAGTAAAGAGAAATAATCCCCCCCCTGCATTTTTGTAAAAAAGTGACTACCCACCTATGTTTCAAAGTAATAATATAAACCTGCAATAAAGCTAGATGATGATGATGATGATAGCTATACTCATGTGCAACCTAACTTGACAGTGACGTCATAACACCATTGCAAACTTACAGCGTTCATACTTTCACTGTCTGCACTCTGAAAAAAGAAAAACATGGGAATGAAATTCAATAGATTAAGATACAAGGGAAGGAATTTCAAAATGTCACAATGTGAGGATTCTTGCAGAATATAATAACGTATAATAAATAACCATTACAATGAGCACGATACATAAACATAATAAACTGTACGAAACTGATTTGGATTCAGATAATGAATGTGGGATGTCAACGTGCCTTCAAACGGCAAGTTCACGAGACTTGAGCACAAAAATATAGTTCCTTACTTGAAGCACGTATCGTATACAGTACATAGAAATGTATTACAGATGTTAGATTCTGAAAAACTGTTGAAATGAAGAGTATCTGTTTTGCTGCAAGTAAAAGCTTAAAAAAAAATATGCGTGGGTTCGTTGACCCGAATCTCGGAGCAGGGTTGCAGGTCGAAGTGAGGCTAAGGGCGACTCTATATTTGTCTGCTAGCTATCTTCAGCGAGCGAGATCCGGGCAAGTGTTTCGGTTGCATGTTGCTTTAAATTGCATTGTAAAGGGAAAACTTTGAATAGTCACATGGGGGAGGGGGATGTGTAAACGCATTCGTATTTGCGACTTGTGATGAAACGCCAATTTCAATTGTCACAAAAACGTTTAGGGGTAATGGGAAAACTAAATTTCCAAGAGTGGGAAAAGTGGCTGCCGCAATTGATTGAGATCCTGATCCATAAGCACATCAACAATGAGGCATATTTTGTATGACCTGTGTTGAGATAAGGAATCATTCGTAGACGACATTGTTGCTTGGCTCCACCAATATCTGCGCCAATGAAGCGAAATCGGATTGCTGTGAAAGAAAAATCTTCATTACATGTATAAGACAGGAGTTAATGTCGGCCTTCGGCCATTCTGTAAACAAAGCTTGGGAGGGCACAACAGATGTTTCACATTGCAAGCATGTATTTAATGATGGGGTCTATGGGATTCGGACCCCCAAAAGACTTAGCAAGTACTAAAATTAAATATTCAAAATATAATTGTATAGCATTTGTTGTACAATCGATGGTCATACCCTGCTGAACTTATTGAAAGGCAAGGAATTTGGGTCTGGGTTCCAAAGATTTATACACACTACTATGTGTGATATGCATGAAATGTTAATCACCAAATTTACTTTTCGTCAATTCCAATACACAATTAAAAGCCATCACAGTACAATTATTTTTGCCTATTACAATATGATTAGTCTTCTTCTTTTTTTTTTTGTTATTCAATTAATATTTAATTTTATGTCTATCTGACATAAATTTCCTTGCCAGGGCTGTTGCTTTTACACAAATTTGGCGATTTTAACTACATGTAAGTTGCATAATGGATAGATGTTATTATATATCTTTCACCATTTTTTACCTATTCATGTAATAACAACAATGCAATATTAATTAATTTACATATTCAAATAATATTATTTTAATTCAATGTAATTTTTCTAATTATATTATTATTATTACTATTATTATTGAGATCCCCACCAAAATGTATTTCTAGATACGTGCCTGTCAAAGTTCAGCCCTAGGCAAAAAATGGAAGGCTCGTTGTTGTGTATGTAGGAAGCGAAGATGCTTTTGTGGAAAGCGTTTCTTTGTTGTTTTGTTCGAGAAAAGGCATTGAGGCAGCGTTTTTAGACGTGGTTCGTCGATATTCTACCCAAACTGCAACCAAATAGCGTAATTGTCATGGATAATGGATTATTCGTATCATTCTGTTGGCAATGAGAATGTACAAAACAATGCTTCGAGATAAAAGTACATTAAGAGTGGCATTCGTGGAAGACTGTTAAAAACAAAGTTTACTTTATGTCAGTACTTCGTTTACTACATGTATTCAAAACATTAAAAGTCTATTAGTTTCTCACTCCAAATATAGTTTTAACTTTGTAATTTGTTTATATTTTCATGTTCGTATTTAGTTAGCGCCAAGCATTGACATTTCTCCGCATGAAGATCAGCTGCACACAAGAACGGTCCACTCCTCCTACATGCTTTCTCTGCGGACTCCGAGATGCAAATGTGACGGAGAAAATTTTTCATGCTTGGCATGGACTGATACATCAAGTTGCAGTGCGGTCCCAGCTGACGTCACTGTCAAGATACGTTGCACTACGGTATAACAAAAAAATTCCAAAAAATTTGTAAACATGCATTTTAAAATAAACATGGTAATTTTTCATATCTCTGAATTTATGCATACTGTATTTCACTGCATAATCATCACAGATTTTATGCCAAATTTCATTGCAAAAAAGTGAGGTGTGACCACTGTGTAAAAAGAAAAAAGCAGTTACTACTAGGTAAACTGTTTTTGGTGCAAGAAGGAAATAGTTCAAATCGATGCACATCATAGCTTCAGTTTAGCGAAAAATTTTCCAGTCTGAAAAAAAAATTAACACATTAGTGTTAATGATTTGTGCATTATAGTTGCAATATTACACTTGAATAAATTTTCTACAGTGTTGCAAAGTACAGACTTTCAAAACTCAATCTTCTATGTCCGAAGAAACTGTACCGCTACCATTGGTTTCGTTATCTGACACGTTGATGCGATAATTACACGATGAAAGATTATAAGCCAATTTTTGGACTGAAAAAAACAAAACAGGGATGAGACAATTATGCAGTGAAACACAGTAAATTCCCAGTGCAAAAAATTCACTCATATAATTGCTGGAGTTAAAGGAATTCAGAGTAAATATCCTGAGCACTGAATATGTTTGCCACCAAGGGCACTGATGAAATTACAGGGAGCTATGTTTTAACAAATTTGCAAACTTGTATTCTCAGAAACAGTTATACTGATGGAGATGATGAAAAATATACACGGCATGGAAGAAATAGCAAACAGGTAACGTACTCTGCCATTCTTGTGTCTGGAATGCTGCGATCTAGCGAAATCTCATCCGAGCATGCCATGTTCATACCAAACTCTGACAGAGACTGTGCTGCTTCATTCTGCTTGTTGTCGTGCAGCTTGTGTGGCTTCCCATGCTCCCCAGGTCCTGTCCGGACCTGCTCATCTCTTGGCTCAAAGTTGCCCAGGGTGCCTGCAACGAAGGAAGGCTCCTGGGAAAAGATTCAAGAAAAAGAATATCATTACAAAGGGAGAAAAGTTTTCTCATTGCTATTACTTCATCTGTAGTATGATTATACTTATTCTTGTGCATGTACACTAGAATTACTAACTAACTAACTAACTCTCTAGCCTTCTTAAACCCGAAGGTTCATGGCTGCAGCAACACAGGCCTTCCATCTTTCCCTATCTTGAGCAAGATCTATATACTCTCTTCCATCTATACCGATTTCCCTTAGGTCAATCTCAACATTGTCCCTCCATCTTCGTCTTGGCCTTCCTACAGGTCTCTTACCATCAGGTTTCCCAACAAGAATCCTGTAAACTCCTCTATCCTCTCCCATTCGTGCCACATGGCCTGCCCACCTAAGTCTTCTTGATTTAATTATTCTAATAATATCTGGACATGAATATAAATTATGTAGTTCTAAATTATGTAACCTTCTCCACTCACCTGTCTCCTCATCCCTTTTAGGTCCAAAGATTTTCCTAAGGATCTTATTTTCAAATACTCTCAATTTATGTTCCTCTTTCAATGTAAGGGACCAAGTTTCACATCCATATAATACTACAGGCAAAATTACTGTTTTGTATATTT
This sequence comes from Lepisma saccharinum, assembly GCF_977018435.1. Lineage (NCBI taxonomy): Eukaryota > Metazoa > Arthropoda > Insecta > Zygentoma > Lepismatidae > Lepisma > Lepisma saccharinum. The sequence continues at coordinate 62,953,484 of NC_139241.1, read as the reverse complement.
TAACTTTTAGTTTCTTAGATATTAAACGAGAAGACAAAAGTTTATGAAGAGAGAAGTAACATGCATTTCCTGAATTAAGCCTACTTTTTTTTTTCCTCTTTAATATAATTTTCATTTGTACACTAGAATATCAATAACATTTTTCATGACAGCATGGTGAAAAAATTTAGTCATGAAAATGTAAAAAGAGAATCCCCCAAATTATTTTCACACACACACAAACCTACAATTTTTCATATAAGCTCAATTTGTACCCATTTTGGTGTAAATTTATCTTTACACTTCATTCCAAAGATTAAAATTCTGGATGAAGAACTGGGTTTCTGTGTACACAATTATACACACTAAATTGACCAATAACTAACGTATAGCTTATGCCCTGTGAAGTGGCACAGGTATATCTCGGTAAACTGTCCATTAATACTTTCAGTACATACTCTCTTTACACCATTCTGTAACAACGGATACTACGAAGAAGTGTAACTTAGAGCCTAACATTGGAGGAGCAGGGAAAAGGGAGGTAGATAATGAACCTCAGGTTCCTCAAGCTTTTAAAAAAATACCCCTAAGGAAGAATTCACGCCAGAGCCACACACAACAAGTGTTGCTTCAGGATTTCACGAATTGAATGAAGGTTGTGCAGCATGTTATGCCGCTATGGTGTGAAAAACGTTACTGTTGATTGGCTCATTGTCAAGCAACATGTGGTGCATGTCCCTGCGGTTTGAAAGCTGCTTATCACTTAAATTTTAAAAACCTGTAAATTTGGGGTAACCTTCCTTGCCCCCACCAGAGGGGAGAGGGAGATTCATCAGTACCGGACGAAACAAGAATATTGATTCTGCAATTTTGCTATTATTTTAATACATATAAACATATAATTCATATGTCCAAGTTTTCAAAAGGAAATACCTAAACATCTAGTCACCTGGTAGCATACATTAATTATGGAGTTTAACAAATTATTCATATTGTTCAAGGAGCACTGCAATTTTATATCAGACCAGTATCAGAAAAATATTCAATTACCCCCCCCCCCCCCTTTACTGGTACATTAACTATAAAACAGGAGATAACAGAACTGAAATTATTGAAAGCATTGACAGGATTACGTCTCAACAGCTTCCTCAATCACTGATAAAGATTACTTATTTACCCCTCAGACAAGATTGTTACTGTCATTCATGTTTGCTTCTCCTTTACAAATATTGCACAGAGATCATATCACTTGATAGATTTTATTGATGTAGTTCATCAATTCTCAAGCCGGCAGTTTTTATCTAATCAGTGTACAAAGACAAATTAATTACTATCAATTCTTAGTACACAAATACAATTTCTGGAAATTGATGATTCAAAGACATTTTTCTCTACTTGTAGGACTTCCATGACAAAAATGAAAAAATAATCTTCACAGCCTGAAACAATTAGGGGCCCAGTAGGAGATGTCAAATTTTCATAATTACATGAAAATTATGAACTTCTAAATTTAGTTACATATTTTCAATTTTTTAATGGAGGAAAGGGGATTACAAGTCCTTGAAGAATGGTCTTATGTCATTCTTCCCTGCATATTTGGTCCAGCTTGCATTCATAGGTCCTATGCTAGAAGTCATTTTCTGGATTTTTTCCCATAAGATGGCAGCACTGCTTTTCTTACATATTGTTATTATTCACCCCAGGAAGAATCAGTCTACTTTCAAAGCAACTTTGCATGCTTGTAGAAATATACCACTGGTACATAAAGACATTTTTTTGTGTTGACTTTGATCTGTTGTGGTGATCACATGGGGTGTGCAAATATGAATTCTTGTGTAAAATTTTTATTTTCTTCTTATTTTAACTTTCATTATTGGGAGGTAAATGTACAAATTGCACCACCACGAAACTCATTCTAGAAAAAAAAAATCATCTCTATATTACAATTAGTTCTCTTGCTACTTGAAAAGTTTTCACCCAGAGAGGCTAACATGCACAAGAGGCTCCTGCCCACTAAAGTTTAATGAACAATCTCTGGCTGAATATTATTTTGTCGTATGTCCATCTGCACATATGCACAATTTACTTATGTGGAATTGGGAAACACTACACATAAACAATTCATTATTGTTCACATATTTCACGCCATCTGACAACATCGCTTCGGAAAGTGACGAATTGACATGTACGAAACACGATAAAGTCATCAACTCAACTCCGACAAAACAGTATTAAACTGGCAATATGTGCACCAGAAATAAAATAACTGATAAGCAAGGCAGATACTGGCACAATGTGAAATATTATGAAAGAGGAGAACAGCGATACTCACCTTCTTAAAATTTTTAGCAGAGCCCTTAAGCTTAGCACTTTGGGGAGCTTCGTTCTCAGAGTCACTGCCGGACGAAGAAAGGAGATAGATGAGGAATATAACAACCAAGGCACCCGCAGTGATCTTCAAAAGTCTCCCCCGTCGAAGCTGCACTATTTTCTTCATGGTTGGTGTCTCTCTCTCTGCATCGCCTTCGACTCCAAACAATCTGTAATGAATTCTGGTACGATGGAATAGCAGAATAAGCAGAGATGTGATCTTTGCCATCATGCCCCAGTTACTTATGTGAGTAGGCTAGGTGGGTCAAGTGTGGTGCTCTTAGAACTACAGGGTGTCTGAAAAGTCAGGCAACCGAGACTTTGGACGTATGTAATCTTGTACAAAAAGCGAGTGACATCCACTGGTTATTAACTTTGCCCCTGTGTGTAGGTTAGGTAAGTTAGTTTTTTTTATTATGATAAATTTTAATTATTTTATTTTATCCTAGCATTGATTGAAGAACACAGCCAGATGTCAGACACACCTGGTATTTTCCTCTGACATGACCAATGTTACCAGTACACCTTAAAATGTTTTTAAAAAAACATACTTTTTAATGAATATGTCTTACTTAACCCCATAAATTTTCTGTAATGCTATCAATCTATTATGAATTCAATAAATACCCACAGACACCATCCATTCACATAAAATATTGCAAACAATTCTATAACTATGTTCTCCATGTGTTTTATTACTTTGTACAAAAACTTTTTTGCATCTTAGTAACTTTTCCATATACTGAATGTTTGTGGAGAGAATCATTTTCTTGTTTAGTCTTTCAAAAATATCTGGATAGACAAAATTAACACACAGTGCAAGGATCATGTCCCTATCACTTCTTGTACAACTTTGTGCAAAGTCTCAGTTGCATCAGTGTACATTACACCTCTAAGTGTTTATGGCATTATTATTTTTTGAATACATTAGGACTCTTCAAGTTTGACTGTCTTCGTATTTCCACACTCCCCTTTGTGTCCAGCATGTGCATACATGGTTTTCCAGATGGAAAAAATACTTCTGACAATTGTGAAGGGTATGGTCATTTGAACAAACTACTTTTTATGACGATGTTTTCTTTCTGCCCCTTCAAAATGCACAATTTATTTTCAATGAGCTTCAAACTTACTTCCGCACACATTTCCAGTATCCTATGCACATTCCTCATACCATTAGGCAAGTTGTAATAATCATCACACAATGAGAAATGTGACCAAAAATAAGCCACAATAAAGATATGAATCCAATGAATTCAACTTTCCATTTTTGAGTAATCTCTTCTAAGATCCAGTTAAAATTTTAGATTCTTATGGTGAAATTTCCGAAAATTCAACACAAACAATGACTTTTATTTTAAATAATAATACCAAGGGTGCGACTACTGTCAGCAGGTGGTGAGTGTGACAGATTGAGCTATTTTTATTAGCATTTCTCTTATTTAGTACTTATATTATTACTTTTCACATGATAATGTTTTGGGTAACGGTTCCGATATTTTATGATATTTTTCAAATCCTCCTAGCAGGAAGACTAACTATCGTAGAATTTTGGCAATCATTGTCATCCGAAATTTGAACCTTCCTTAAAGTAAGAAGCCCTATTTGGATTTCGAAAAAACTTATTTATATTGAAAAAACAAATTAAAAATTACCTTATTGAAGCATGCACACTTCCCCTGGACAATGTATTTTCCGTTGGCAAGCGGCTGCAAGTATCGAAGACTAGTGGGTATTAAGGTAGAAGTAAATCGGAACCTTAGTAGAATGCATTTAGGGACTTTATTCTAATGCTAAAAGAACAAAACCTGGCCTGCCTAACCTAACTATGAAAGCATATTATAACGATATCACGTGATTTTATTGTTATTATTATTAGTATTAGACTTAGCTATGCTTTGAACTACAATTCGGTTGAGATAAACTGATTTCAAATATTAGTATAGATTTTAATGTTTGAAGGAAAGAATAACCAATTACCTTTACTTTCTTTTATTACAGAAGAAAACTAAGAATAAACTTCACAAAAAAATAATTAAAGGTTCACACTGATTCGCTGGTGGTTCTTGGTTTACATAAGTAAACCCAATACAAGAGTTGACACCAGTACTTTAGATTATCTTGGTGAAAGAAATATAAGAAAAAATCACTCTCACATATATTTATAAAAAAGAACAAATTTAACCTTTTTAATCACGATTACATGGCCGGCCTTTAGAAAGAATTAGCACTTTCCAAAATTTAGTGGGATTTTTTCATCAGAAGATCAAGCTTGTGGTGGTTAAAACACGAGAGCTCTCAACACTGGGGATCACTTCACTAAAATCCTCATTGTTCCGTCTTCTTTTTCAGACGTTCTTGGTGTCTTGTCGCTGGAGAAAATCCTTTTCTGCCATCTCGGCTTCACTGAATGGAAATCTGCTAAATTGCTGCAGACAGAGTTCACTCCTGCACGATCTCTTTTCCGGAGAGCCTTAATGCCGATTTAACGTTTCTTGTGCCTCTGCAAACAACGGCGGACTAGTGTGGTCTTCCGACTGAAGAGACTACTTTACCACTTCGCCAGAAGAAAATGTCACCGGAGGTATGCAAAACTCAACAGACAGAGCACTAAATTGCGCGACCACCTTCCAGTCAAAATCTCCGCACCAATTGCTGTAACTTCTCCGCACCAACTGCTTCAACTACTCCGTGCGCAAATCCACGAGCGCTTACTTACCTTTGTGTACCGGACTCAGTCTATTATTTCAAAAAGGGGCGTTTTCGATTCATTTTGCTTCTTTCTTCCCGGAACGTTCTGTAAACAATCTGTTACAATATATTGAATAAAATCTTAAGTAATTGCTAAAACTCCGCAGTATGCGTTAAAAGAAGCAAATTGAAATTGAACCATGTTAAAATTGCATTTGTAGCAAATGAAATTGCAATAAAACAAAAGGAACTTGGGCCATGTTTTGTATGTTAAATCACTCACACTAATCATAAAGCTTACTGGTAACATTGAAAAATAAGACTAGTATTATTATTTTTATATAGAGGGCAGTTAAACCAACTATCTTGGCTACACACTATGGACAATTCTTACCGATTAGTTTCTTAGAGACACATGAAACCTAATAAGTAATAAGAAGTGCAAACAGAAAGACATATCTTACAAGAAGACATGTATGATTCATAAAAAATCACCTACATGGCATAGACACTGAGTCAAATGAATTGGTTTTAACATTTTACATTCAATATATATTATATTGCATTTTACACCTTGGAAAAGATTATTTTAAAAAGTATATTGTTTTTAGCTTAGGAAGATTTGTTATGGTGAAGTAAAGTACCTGAAGCAAAGCAGTCTGAAAGCTTCGAGGAGCGATTTTACAATACCGGAAACTTCCCCAATTTTGTTCATTTAGGGCTCCTAATCATGAATCTGCAGTTAACATTTGGCACTCACGTGTAGAACTTGCAAAATAAGCGGGTCCATGATCACAACCGATACCCTTTATTTCTCAAGAAAACCCATGTTTATAGCAAGATTCTGTGTTTCAAATACTTAAAAAACTAATTATACATTTCTCATTTTACTACGACCCCAAATTTTAACTACGTTAGTCTAACCGCCCCAAGTTCCTTTTGTTTTATTGCGATTTCATCATGCTACAAATAAAATTTTTACATGGTTCGATTTCGATGCACGTCTGTTAACACATACTGCGGAGTTTTAGAGACTACTTAAGATTTTGTTCAATATATGCTTTCGTAGTTAGGTTTGGTTACCTTAGCATTAAAATAAAGTCCCTAAATGTATTCTACTAAAGTTTTACTTCTACATTCATTCCCACTCTTCTACGATATTTACTGTCACTTGTCGATGGAGAATATCTTGTCCATGAGAAGAGTGTAAGGTAATTTTCAAGTTGCTTTTTCCAACATAAATAACTATTTTACGAGTCCAAACAGTGCTCATTACTTTAAGGAAGGTTTACATTTCGTGTGACAATGAATTCCAAAACTATACAATAATTAATCTTTGTGCTAGGAGAAATCATAAAACAATCGGAACCGTTACAGTCTAACCTAACCGGCCTAACTTTGCATGGTTCGTGGGGCTATTCGTGAATGGTTTGTGGCGCTATTCGTAATGAATTGCGAACGTCACTTGTCAGAAAACATGGTTCCCAATCGCTTTTTGTGTATTGAGAATCATCGTTGTAATTGATAAGGTTAATTTACAACTTCGGTAAATGTTTACTATCCTTCGGACACCTATAACTTCTGAGTTTCGTCAATTCTTGACATTTGTACTTACCTATCTGCTTCGCAGATCATTTCTTAACGTGTATTCACGTTTTTTTGATCAATTTTTATTTTAAAAAAAAAGTGTTTTTGTAACTGAAGAACATACGTTTCTGCAAATGGTTTGTGGAGCTGTGCGAGAATGGTGTGTGGGGCTATGCGGGAAAGGTGTGTGGGGCTACGCATATTTTTTTCGAACCAATTTTTAACTATTGTGACCCTACCTAACCCAACCCTACCGGAAATGGTTCGTGGGGCTATGTATGAATGGTTCGTGGGGCTATGTATGAATGGTTCGTGGGGCTATGCGTCAATGGTTGAATTTCCGCTATGAAACATTCCCACATCACACAAAACACCTTCCAGATGTTAGACAATACTACAGGAACTTATTACGGTAAGTAGTTTCTTCTGTAGAAATGAAGAAATCTGTCCGAAGGATAGTAAACTAGTACCACAATTTCTTCACGTTAGTTTACAATTTCTACATGTGAGCACCAAATCTTCAACTGCAGAAACGTCATCAGGACTCCATAATTAGTATTCGAATTATTAACGAAATTATGGCATTTTCTGGTACTGTAAAATCATAACGGCTTCTCACAAGTGAATACAGCACCCAAAATGACAGATACCTACCACTGCATGAACACAAAAATTTAATGACAAAAGTTTGTAAATTTACAATAAATATGAATTATTTTATATTAAAATGTATTATCAAACAAAGTATATCAAATATTAAGAACTGAAAACGTACAAAACCACATCAGAAGTGAAACTATCGTTTATAATTTTACTATGTTACAATGGGAGTACTAGGTTTGATGCTGATAGCAATTCTCGACGTTTTGTTGGGCTAGGAGTGGTAAGTTTTGGGGACATTTTCTTTTGTATGTATTTTCTCGCTATATATATATGTATGTATACAAACAGTTCCTTTTACAAATAAAAAAGGTGCAAAGGTTCTGAGACCGGGGGCTGTATTTTTGGATCAATATTCCGGTTATTTGTGGTTTCCGTGCCATGGAACACATTTCATTTTACATAAAACACCTTAATTTATTAATTAATAAAGAATTCGACATAATTCTGGAGGGAGTACAGTCGGTCGGGGGGACCTTCAAGAAATTCTGTCTTAGATGTTAATTTTCTTGCTTTTTTTCCTTTAATTCAAGATTAAATTGAGTTGACTAAGGAATCCAAAGTAATGGCAATTGATGTAATTGTTATCGCTGTACAATCTCTACATCTTTAATTCATGATTAAAGTGAGTTGACTAAGGAATTCAAAGTAATGACAATTGATGTAATTGTTATCTCTGTACAATCTCTACAGAAGTAAAAGTAATAGCAATTGTTGTAATGTCTACAGGTACATGGTGATCCTGATACCTAGGGGTAAACATTTCTCCGAAGTGTTTAACTCAATTAAAAATTATTTTGGTGAACGTCACAAGTCAAACAAAATGATCCAACTATTGGTTGGGGCTGACACCTATAAATCAAATATTTCGCACTTTTTACATTGCTAACGTATTATTTTGGAATGCGGAACATTTCCTAAGGTGAAATAATGCATTTCGAACTAATATAATTTCTATTTCTTACACTTACGAGTACTTATTGTTACTTGTTATTTCGATTCTGTAACACATTATGACGGGCGATAGCATACTGGTTCAGAGCATGTTGTGAGAGTGTTTTGTCGATTTATGCAGTTTTGCAACCTCGTTTTGCAACCGGAAAATACCTACTTTCGTGCCCGGATTTGAAATTATGCTAATACCTCGCAAACCATTGACTGTAGCCACACAAGCCATTGACGTTAGCCCCAAAAACCATTTTCCGTAAAGTTAAGTTAGGTTAGGCAAGCATAGTAAAAAAAACATTTTTCAACTTTGGATAACTTTTTTTTCCCATGAAAAAAAGCCTTATTTTTAACATTATAATTATTTATTGGTCGTTGCTAATTCAGCGGGCAAATCTTGACTCACGTTGTCTATCGTCAGCTGATGTGCAGTGTTTCCAAACTTACAAACCGATAAATGCTGCACAAACTATTCACAAAAGGTTTTTAAGCGAAAATTGATCCACAAACCATTCACGGAAGGTTAGGTTAGGTTAAGTTAGGTTAGGCAAACAGAAAATAGAATTGGAAAAAAAAATGCTCACACGTCATGTTGTAAAACTACCGCGTTGTTGTTACACTAACACTTATTAACCGGAAAAAGATTGTTATTAATTCACAAACAATTCACGGAAGGTTAGGGTAGGTTCAGTTAGGTTAAGCAAACAGAAAATTAAATTGGAAAAATAAAAATCCCGCCCACACGTCATCTTGTAAAACTACCACGTGGTTGCTGCACTGACAGGAGGCTACGTAATACAACGCACGGAACATTTGATTCACGTAGTCGACGGTAATGGTGGCACGAGCTATCGTGGAACGGAGATGCATGAATGACGAAAAATACCTTACTTACAGGCCAAATAAGTTGCACTATTCGAAAAAACAATTTCCGCGGCTTCAGAAAGTACACAAGAACTCAATTCCGTAAGTACTTTCTCGTCTTTTCTCCTGTAAATTTCAAGAAATGTGTCTAATCTAATCGTTACCAAATACTCAAAACATCATGTTCTAGTGAAAGCACAGCGAGTTTGAAACACTGACTACGGGGTTACGACATCTGACACAAGGAACATTTTGCTCTCGTGCAGAAAGCAAATAGCGGCAGCAGAAACAGCGTGTCGGACAGAGATTTAGGCAGAAAACAACATGTATTCACATTAACGGGATCAAAACTACATTCACGAACTTCCACAACGCTACAGAAAATGATTTCCGTAAGTACTTTCTCCGAAATCCGTCACCCCTATACTATAATGTTACCCAACTATTTAACAAAAAACAAAAGAAACTTTACTATAGAGAAAAACTGGGCGAATTATGTGAGTACTATAATTTCTCACGGTACAATTGTAGTGTCATCAAATTGCAATTCACAGTGAAAACAATCAAGACCGGCTGGAACATCGTTAAAAATGAATTTAAAACAACATGTGATTAGGTTTACCTTCTTACGTTCTTTCATTAATTAATAATAACATGTTATGTACCTTTCGGCTACTTGCCAATATTGTGAACTTCACATTCAACTACGGGACAACACACGTCACATATCAACTTTACGTCTTCCACCCAGAGGTATCCACACTTTACTTCTTCTTCTTTGGATCAGGTTTAAGGGTCTCTCTTATCGCACAACACTTTAGCAACCTTCCGTTCTGACGAGGAACGCCTATGTTTTTAGGTTAGTTATATTAGTATAAATACAATGAAAATTATTATTTATGCTAAGAGAACTAAACCTAGCTAGCCTAACCTAACAACGTAGGCATTCCTCGTCAGACGTCAGAACGAAATGTTGCTCAAGTGTTGTGCGATAAGGAAAATCCCAGGTTCAATGTCTTATGAAGGGAAATCATCCTTTGCAAAATAAGGCCCCTTGTTTAGAACAACTTACTATTACAAAAATTTCACACATACGCTCTTGTTGAAACGACGTAGATCCAAATTATCGTCTCAAAAAACGACCACCTCTTTACGGAAGTCGAGACAATTTCCCCCCTTTTTTAAGGTGTGTTGGGGTGGGTATGAACCCCTTATGGAAATCTTGGGCACAAAATATACTGGACTCCATATATTTTTCGTATATTACGTCGCCTTTTATCGTATATGATAATCAAAACGATGAGGGTTAATGATAAACTGGCTATACCAAAACTTAATGAATTTAGAAATAAAGAGCCAGGGAAAGAAATTACAGAGGAGGAGGATGAACTTAAATTACAATACTAGATTTCAAAATCGTGACTGAAACAAGTTTTGGACTAATTTATTATAGCAGATTTGTCTTTAAATTCTTGAAAATACATAAAATTGCATTGCTATGCTAGATGTTTACATTGAAATGTGTCAAGTAGATGGATGCCTAAATATGGGCTAGTTGGAGACTTCAGATGTTCTAAAACTATAGAATTCTCAATTTATACTAGGGTGACCAGAACAGTCCTTTTCTTTTAGGGTAATGTCCTGCGCTCCGTGATGCTACTCCAAAAAGCCAAATATGCCATATTTTTCAATACAGTCCTGCAAAACGTGCAGATGATTTGTTTACCTCTGTGAAACTATTAGTGCCTTTTCAATGAATAATTGAATAGTATTGTTAGTTTGCATAGAAATACTTGTAATCTAAAAAAAAATCTTATAAGTAGATATTGCATACAGTATGCATGATATGTGGAAGGTAACAGTGGTCGCGATGGTTGTCGGTAACGTGTCTGACTACCATGCTAAAGGTCCTGGGTTCGATCCCTGGCCGGTTCAAATCCATGAACTTCTCTAACATTGCAAGCAGCCCTGGCACCCACCCAGCGTTGAATGACATGGGTACCTGGGGGGTAAAGGTGGTCAGGGGCATGATGCTGATCACATCATCCCAAATCACGACCTGATCAAGAAAGTATGGGGCGTTACCCCCACACCCCCTATATGCCTTCATGGTGTGGTGCTGAGCACAGTGGAATACTTACCTTTACCTTTTTACCAAGTGATATATGCGGGGGCGTTTTGAAAATTGAAAATAACCCAATTCCGGGGATTTGTATGTTTGATGACATGATTACTACAGCTGCAGCAACAAATATATTCTCAGTATTGATTAATATTTTAATATTATTTTACAATGTATGGATGCTTTATGGTAAGATAGTAAGGAAATTCAGATAAAAAGTAAGAACGAGAGAGATAAGAAAAAGGACAAATGAAAAAGACAGAAATGACAAGGGAAATGTATAAGAAGGGAACACTTTTGTGGCGGGGGTTGAATCCCAGCCTCTACATGGATGTTCTTTGTGAGTGTCCATTCATGAATTTAATCATATCACTCATATACATTGTTGCAATTAGCCAAAAGTGACAGAAAAGCAAAGTTAAATAACAAAAATCAAAACAGATTAAAGAGAATTGTGTAATATTTCTGGAGACATGTAAGGGGCATGCCTTTTTTGTTTGCCAAAGAGGGGGTGGGTGCACTTGGTCCTGTGTACTCTTTTACTTGTAGCTGCAATCCCACCCCGTAAGCATCCATGGATGTCCTGCTTTTCATTTCAGTAAATCTGGTCACCCTAATTTATGCAAAATGTTCTATATATATATAATGTTCTTTGTAAACACTAAGTTAGTATACAATAAAATGTATATACTTAATGGTACTTACAATAGTGGAATCCTGAAACGTAGTTTTCATTAATATCAATACTCACTATTGTAAGTACCATTAAGTATCTACATTTTATTGTATACTAACTTAATCAACGTGAGTAAGTCGCACGAGCACTAAATATGAATGAATTGTAAACACTATTTATGTTTTAACATTAGTAGGTAAGAACCTCCCCCCAGGGGGCTTACTATTAGTAAGTACGTGGAGTGGCACCCAGGGGGCCCTGAGCTGGTTAATGGCTCCAAAGGCGAAAGAAGATGGATGGTTATCTCAAAGGAAGAGGAAAGCGGAAAACCAAGAGGAGTAACACCTCTCTAAAAAAAAAATTGATAATCTGCCTCCGAATGGTAGCACCTCATAAGGACCCCTTCGGTACAGCACAGATGGCAGAAGGAGCACTATTATCCCAAGTATTTAAAACTGGGAAAACCACTGTCTGGTGGCAAGGAGGGATCCTCAGAAGACTAAGGGAGAAAACCAGCCATGGCCTTGAGGCTGAAAGGACTAAACAACCAAAAGGCCCCCTAATCATCTGAATAGGGGTAAATGATGATTCAGAGAAGAAATGATTGCATAGGAAACCTCGGACAGATCTCCCAAAGATGAAAACGCAAGAATAAGGAAACGAGAATCGGAACCTGAAATATCAAGACATTAAATGGTAAAGAAATAGAAATAATCAAAGAAATGGAAAGATACAAAATAAAAATACTTTGAATAAGCGAAGTAAAGAAGAAAGGAAATGGGGAAAAAATGCTTGAAGGAAGAAATGTATTGAGATACTCTGGAGTACCAGTTGGAAACCAGTGACGTGCGGTGACGTCGACACTTGGGGTAGCAGTCGGTGGCGTGCTCAAGGGGGGGGGGGGGTTGGTGTGTATCACACCCCTCCTCCCTTTAGGGCCAGTATTCCTACAAAAAAGAAGAATGTCAATAACAGGAAAAGATTGCAAAATTATGAATGAGTACTAGAAAAAAGTACATGTAACCCCACCCACATTCGAAAATAAAAAACTATTTGATTTGACTCTAAGCCAGAGATCCTGGGTTCGAATCTTGGATTGGCCATTTGTGTTCTTTGTGTGTGTCCCTTCATCAATTTTGTCGTACCAAAGGTGGCGGAAAAGCAAAGTAAAATAAACCAAATTGAGCAATTAATCAATGATTTGATTTCATTTTTGTTACTTAGCATCGCTTTTTTGTCACATTTGGTTAATTGCGAAGATGATACGATGAAATTGATGAAGGGACGAGCACAGGGAATGCCCATGCCTGGGTCGGGGTTCGAACCCGGAACTCCTGGTGTCGTAGTGCGCTGTGATAACCACTCCCCCACGCTTGGTTGATTTGGTGACAAGTAACAAACCACAACACACTTTTTTGTAGTTTCTTCAATGATATTCATTTGACTTTTTGAGTTCTGAGATACATTTTTCATTCCAAATTATTTCATTATTCACTGCAACACATAGGACAAGAATGCGCACTCATCACGGGTTTGAATCCTGGCCTGGATTGTTCATATGAGGTCCCTTCACCAATTTAATCATATCATCACTCAATCCTCATTTTCGCGATAACCAAATGTGGCAGAAAAGCGAAGTAAAATAAACCAAACCAACAACAATATGAACACGCGTTCTCTTGCCCAAATAAATACATCCGTATTTATGAGTGTTAGAGACCAAGAGTAGTATATTTAAATAAAACACTACTAAAACGAGAGTCAGAGAGAGCCTGAGCACATATTTGTAATTTAATCATTATATATTCCATATTTGAAAAAGAAAGAAAGCATAACATTATTGTCTGCACATAACACGTTCCCATTTCATAAATAATAAAACTACACCCCATACTATACACACGCACATATTGTACAACGTGTAAAAGGTTGTGTAAATACAGAGAACATAAGGAACATAGAGGATTTACAAAAAAATTATGAGAAACCAATCCCCTATCTGTCCTATAGGAGATAGACTGGGGGACCTGAAAGCATGGCCTTTCAACCATTGCAGCGGGGAAAGGGAGTTTGAGGTAGAAATCTTCCTTTTCCTTGGGCCGGCCGTTTCTACCTGGAAACTGGTCTGGCGGAAGAAGAGCGAGCTAGGGTATCCAGCCAGCTTTGCCCGCGGAGAACACCGATGGACGAGAAGCGCGTGGAAAAGACAGTGTTGCGTATGAGCTGTGGTGGCTTTAACAAGACAATAAATATTGTGATTTGAATATAATTCGAGATGTGAGATTGATTCTAGACTAGCTACTCCTCAGTGCACGTCACTGTTGGAAACAGAGCAAAAGAGGGAGTAGGAATTATAGTAACAGAAGAAATAGACAGAAGAGTAATCAACTGGGATCCAGTAAATTCAAGAATAACAACTCTAGACATAGACTTAGAAGAAAAGATTATACTGATTCAAGTATATGCACCAAAATTACAATCAAAAAGCAGAAAGAGGAGGAAGAAAAGTTATAATTATGGGTGACTTAAATGGAAGAGTGGGAAATAGGAAACTCCTTCTACAAACGTAAAACAATACATTAAGTAACGTTTGAAGGTAGGGAAGAAATGCCAAAAGCATCATAGATTATATAATATACCCACAACATATCTGAGACATAAAAGTAATAAGAGGAGCAGAACTTGGAACCGACTACAGGCTGCTAATAGCAGAAACACAGTTTTACACAGGGATAAAGAAGGAAAATAAAAAAACCTATTACAAAATAAAAACTGAAGACTTGAAGAAAAACAAGAATATCAGAATAAAGTAGGAGAACGACTAATCCAAGAAACATTTGAAGATGAAGATATAGCGCAAATGTGGCAAAAAATCAAAGATATAATACTCAAGTGAGCGGAAGAGGTATGTGGGAAGAAAAGAGTAAATAAAGGAAGGAAAAGAACCAGATGGTGGAATGAAGAGGTGAAAAAGGCAGTACAGGAGAAGAAAAAAGCATGGAAGAAATATATTAATACAAGAAGAGATGAAGACCAATTAGATTATCTAGAAAAAATAAAAACAGCTAAAAGAAAAGTGAGAGAAGCAAAGAGGAAAACATAGGAAGAATTTGGGGAAGAAGGGGAATCACAATACAAATAGAATAAGAAAGGATTTTGGTGCAAAATATAAGGAATAAGAGGAAAAGGTGCAAGAAGAGTAAAAAGTGTAAGAAACAAAGCAAATATTCTGGAAACGTGAATTGAAAATGTGTTGAAAACAAGGGAAGAATACTTTGAAAGTAAATTTGAAAAGGAAGGCATAGGAACAGCAGATGGGAGGATTGGAAAACATAATAGACTAAGAACAGGAAGATGTAGAAGAAGAATACAAAAGCAGGATAAGGAAGAGGATGGGAATGAGATAGGAGAGCTAGTAAAGGAAATTGAAATAGGAGAAGTATATGAAGCAGTGAAAAGAGTAAGAAATGGAAACGCAGCAGGAATAGATGAAATAGCTCCACAATATATAAAATATGGAGGATATACACTCTTGGAGGCAATGACTAAACTGTATCAGAAGATCTGGAGAGAAGAGAAATTACCAGTAGAATGGGAAAAGAACATTATTATACCACTGTATAAGAAAGGAGACTGAACCAACTGTGAGAACTATGGTGCAATATGTCTATCCACCGTGGCACTTAAGGTGTACTCAAGAATATTGGAAGTAAGGCTAAGAAAAGAGATAGAAAAGGATATGGAAAAAGAACATGCTGCTTTTCGTTTTGGGAGACAAACACAAGATCACGTATATTCCATCCAAACAATATGTGAAAAATACTTAGATAAAGGAAAAAAGATGAACGCAGTATTTTTAGATCTAAAGGCTGATTTTGACTCTGTACACAGAGAAGAAATATGGGCAATATTAGAGAAAAGAAAAATTCCAGGAAAACTCATTCGAGTTTAGAAGAGTGGAAGGAATAGTAACATTGGATGGAAAGATGTCAGACACATTTAAGTTGGAGAAAGGAGTGAAACAGGGAGATAGCCTGAGCCCGCTACTCTTTATAGTATTTATGGATGAAGTTCTAAAGAAATGCAAAAGAAGAACAGCAAAAACAAAAGTGGGTAATTGGAATATGAGACCGATACATTGCCAAGCATTAATATATGCAGTTACAGTTACAGAATGGACAGAAGTGCTAAAGGCTAAAAGAATGACTGTAAACACAAATAAGAGCAAAGTGATGCAAATAGGAAGAACAGAAGAGGTAATACAAAGAATACACATAATATGCGATGGAGCAGAACTGGAGCAGACAGAAAGATATGAATACCTGGGAACAATTATAAACCAGACAGGAAGAATAGAAGAGGAAGTGTTGAATAGAGTAAGGAAATCTAACAATGCATACTACCAACTAAGCCAGACCATTTTTGGAAAAAGAGAAATAAACACCAAAACTCAACAAGTGTATAAGTCAGTAGCGGAACCAATTCTACTATATGGAAGTGAAAGCTGGCTGGTAAGAGGAAAAGAAGTACGACAAATAATGACAGTTGAGATGAAATGCTTCCGTAGAATAGTTGGTAAAACGAGAAGAGATAGAGTACGTAATGAAAGAATCAGAGAAGAATTAAATCAGAAGCCAATAGAAGAAAAACTGACACAAAGACAATTAAAATGGTTCGGACATGTGGTAAGAATGGATGAAGATAGAAAAGTAAAACAATTTATGGAAGCTAGAACAAAGATAAGGAGAACAAGAGGTAGACCCCGGAAGATATTCGAAAATGGAATAGAAGAAATAGGACAAAAGAAAGGTAAGGGAATAAGAGAATTGAAGAAGATGGCAAAGGAACGGGAGAGATAGAAGGAGTGGATAGAGGCAACCCCGACTCTACGAGGCAAAAGTGGAAAGAAGGAGGAGGTAAGAACCTGTAGTTTAAAACAAGATCCACAGTACAAAACCTAGGACCTCTTCATTAAAAGGCAACAGCATTAACAAGTATATTCTCAGGGAAACTCAGTGTGCATCTTGCAAACGTCAATTGGAAAAGTCAAATCATACCTAATCTAACAGGTACCTTAATTTATAATCAAAAGTACTTATCAGATTTTCATTAATAATGTGGAATGGTATTACATATCACAAATTACAAATTGAGCAGGGCAACCCAGTTGATACTTGCTACACTACTACGTGATAGAACATGTAACATGGCTCTATGCTCAAATTTCATTTGTCACTCTTCTGAACAGTTCTATTATAGTACATGCATTGTAGCAGAATGGATAAAATATTTCCCCAAGTCTTTGGTATAGAATGAGTTCCAATGAGTATATTCTGGGATTTGAATTCCATCCTGAGCATGGGTGTTCTTTTCTAATTTCATCATATCATCGCTCATCCCCATTGCTAAATTTTTTTTAAAAAAATATGCTCAAAGATGTAATACATTTATCAGTGGCACAGGAATGTTTGTGAATCGCAGGAGGGGCGGGGAGTATAAACTTAAGATATTTCTGTGTGTGTGTGTATATATATAAAACCATGGACCATTCAAACTTAGAATGGGCCATCTGGTTCTCCATTTTTAAAAATAAAATTTGCATAAATTTGTTAATTACAAATAAAAAAGCAATATTCACAAAGTAGTTTTGAATTTCTTAACAGCCTTTAGAAACACAATTCAGGAACTGATAAGATCTAGGCTTCTTTCCATCATTTTTGCACTCATTATAAGCAGGTCTTACGTTCTCATACAGTTTTCCAAGAGCACAGATCAAGTGAGATAACTAGTAGCACAGTGCTTTTGAAAAGAATCAAAAATTCTTTTGGATAGGGAGATAATGTCAATAATATGGAAGATACTTACATGAATTATATGTCTTCTTAAAGCTTGTAATGTCCTCTACAAGGGTGTCACTACTTTTCCATGTAGTCACCATCATTGTCCACACACAAATGTCAACGTTGGACAAGATGTTGCATCCTGTCAGTGAAGAAATCAGGAGTCTTCTCCCAGCACCAGCGACGCAAATCTGCTTGCACCTCTGCATCACTGGTGTAACGGTGTTCCTTCAGATGCTCTTTCAGCCTTGGAAAATGGAAAAAGTCACAAGGTGCGAGATCTGGGCTGTACAGTGGAGGGTGGGGCAAGGTCTCGTGGAATTTTAGATGCTGCAATGCATTCTGTATATGGCGACTTGTGTATGGGCGAGGATTGTCATGTTGAAGAATTGCATCCTTGTCAAGCCTAACTCGCAGTAATCATGCACACAGTTTCCTATAGCCAAGCACAGCATGAATAACGTGATGCACTCGCTCAAGTTAAATCCCAACCATTGTGACAATGTTTTTCATTTTGACGGCGACTGGCACAAATCAGTTCGTCCACGCATGCTTGATGCTATGCATCTGTGGCTGTTATGGGTCGTCCACTGCAAACCTGATCTTGCAGGCTTGTTGTGGCCGGATTGTTCCCTCCATTTTCCTTGCCTACCTCCTGACAGTACTCACATCCACACAGGTGTCACCACAGACAGAACTCATTCATCGATGAATGTTAACGGGCGCACAACCCTCTGCTGTGAGGAATTCAATAACAGCACGTTGTTTCAACCACACTTCGCCATTTTACTCACTATTGTGCACAAGCATGATGTTGCAGGCGATCGCAGCTAGACCTTGCAACAGTCAGTTAATCAGCGATTACTTTCACACTAATTTTGTCTCTGAGCAGTGTTGCCAGGTTATTGCATAGGAGGCAAAACTTTTCAAAACGCCCACATAAAATAAAGCTTTTTGCATTTAGCTACAAAAAACTAAATTCATGTGTCTGTCAAATTAAAGAGGGGTATAATTCGATCAAAGGATTAAGGAATACTGTACCTCTCTCAAAATTTGGGGGGGAAGATACAATAAAGGGGGAACCCCCGAATGTTACCAAACCTCCACCCGTATGCATTCGAGGGCATACGGTTTGTACCAGTGCCTCTGTGAATAAACTGGGACGTCTTTTGCTCGAATTACGGTTCCCCCGTTATTGTTTTGCTCTACCACTTTATTAAATTTCCCATTACAATATTTGAAAGTATACAAGAAAATAACATTACTACATACATGAAATTATTACATAAAATAGTGTATGGACACAGTATTACAGTACACAATTATTTCTTCGTGAGATGGAGATTCTGTATGAAAGTGTTTGCAGTTTATTGTAGTTTGGTATGGCTGTAAGTACCGGATTCTGTGGTACCAGAATCTAAGAAATTGAGGATTTGTATGGCTCGAGTGCTCTATTTAATATAGTTGGTTTTTAAAGGTATGATTAGGCTCCTGGACCAGCCACCGAGAGAGGGTGAGTTGGTTGAAGACCATTTTAGTTTGTATTGTTTCGTCGTTTGCTCCACCCCAGAGGCTAGGTGTTCCGCCCTCGGTGTCCCGTCCTGTTTCCTTTAGGAGGAAGTGGACAAGGTATAGAGCACTCGAGTTCCATCACTAAGTGGAGTATTGCAATTTGTAGTGAGAAAGAAAAAAACAAAAAAAAAAACAGAAGTTGTAGATAAAATAAAAGAAAAGATCGTCGCCATGTTGTGTATGTGTAGGCCGAAATGTGTGCACTTCAGCTAATTCATGGCGACGTGTATGATTACAATCAGATAACTAGTAAATGTAAAGTAAAATAACTTTTAATAAAATATTAATGAAAATAACAATGATAATACAAAAATAAGATACTATATTATTATGAGTATTAATAATGAATACAATGGTTTATGAAGGTCCGGATTTCCGGTGCTATGTTCTTACTGGCGTACCAGTACGTGTATCTACAGAGGGGTTTTATTTGATAATTTTATGAATTTGGGTTGTGTTGTTTTGAGGCTGTCTCCCTCAGAAGGTAGTCCTTGTGTATTTCTCCTTGCATTCACATGAGACGAAATCTTCTTCTTTCGGCTGCTTCACTTCTGCCTGTAGATTCATGAAGAATTTCCTTCTGGGGGCATTTACTGGTGCGTCCTCCTTATCGCTCTTCTCCCCGGGAACTACTGTGGGTGATCTCTACACGTCGAGAGCATTTTGGGACCTCGTCACCCTTCTATCTTGAGGCTGGCTGGGAGTAATGAGAGGTGTAGTAGGTCGAGTCTGCAGCTGTGAGTTGAACCGTTTCATTTCCTCCAAGGAAACTGCGTTTGTCAAGCATTTCAATTTGTCTATTTGTTGCTGACAGAGAAGGATTTTGATATTCGTCGTTGGTAGTTCCTTCCTCAGATTCTTGATGTAGTCTCCAGCTGCCGGGCAGAAGAAGACCTTATGTTCTGGAGTATCCTCTGCCTCTCCGCATGTGGTGCATACTGTTGTTTGCCTGCTGCCAATTCGGTGCAAGTGAACTCCATAAGGACCATGGCCTGTCAGCAGGTGAATAAGTCCTCTTATGGGGAGATCACCAGTAGGAATTTTGGCTCTTATGTTCGGGATGAATTCATATGTTCTTCTCCCGTTTTTCGCTCTTTCCCATTCTCGTTGCCAGTCCGTGGTTATTTTGTCGTGAATTTCTTGGAGTGTCGGGTGGAAGGTCCCTATAGTTCTTATTATGTCTCTTTCATTGCCCTTCTTGAAATGGTATTTAGTGGCTCTCCATCTCGCTTCCAGATCCATTGGCAGGTGTCCTGTGACAGCCAGAAGCGCCTCAGTCGATGTTGTACCAAAGGCACCTGTCGTTCTTAAAAGTATCCTTCGTTGTGAGCCTCTTAGTGTCCTTAAATTTTTTTGGTTGTTTAGGCCATCTACCCACGTTGAAGCCGCATATGTTACTATTTGTGCATATATGGATTTAATGTAAGATTGTATAATGCTAGGATGTAGATTAAAATTCTGGGAGGCCAACCTTGTCAGTTTATTCATGGCTAGCTCCCCTTTACTTGTAATAGATTGTATATGAGCTCCAAATTTTAGCCCCTCTTCCAATGTTACTCCCAGATATTCTACTGCATTTGCTCGCTGTATAGATTTCCCTGATATTCTGATTGTTGGATTTCTACTTCTGCTGAGGCGACCTTTGACGATCAGATACTTTGTTTTAGCAGCCGATATCTCAAGCTTAGCATTACGGCACCACCCGTTCAGTTCACTTAGAGCGTTATTTGATTTTCTCTCCACCTGAGCTCTCGTGTTTCCCGAACAAATGAAGGCAACATCGTCTGCATAGGCTATGACTCTATCGACATTATTGTTCCTTCCTAATAGTCTCAAACAGGGCTCGAGGTTTATATTCCACAAATGTGGTCCCAACACTGATCCTTGTGGGCATCCTTTTGTTGACAGTTTGGACACAGTTTCGCCATTTAAATTTAATTTAACTTTCCTGTCTTTGAAGTAGCTATCCAGGATTTGGATTATGGTCACGGGACAATTCATTTTGTATAGTGTGGAGAAAAGGTGCGGCCACCATAAGTTGTCGAACGCTCCACTGATGTCGGCAAAAATAATTATGATATATTTTCCATCTATTTTCCTTGTTGCTTTTGTTAGTGCATTTATGGCATCCTCGGTGGAGCGACCCTTCGTGAAGCCGTACTGATTTCCAGTGTTACCAATCATTTTGAGGAAGTCCTGAAGTCTTCTATTTATAAGCTTTTCCAGTAGTTTACCAATACTATTTAACAGACAGATAGGTCTATAGGTTTTTAATGCCAGCTCATCTTGTTTTCCCTCGTTTTTAATTACTATCAATTTCCCCTCCTTCCATGGGGTAGGGAAGTGTTTCTCAATTAGGCACAAGTTGAAGAGTGACGTAATGAATTGAAGCGTCTTAGGGAGAGACATTTTAAATATCTCAGCCGGAATGCCATCAGGCACTGGGGCTTTGCCATTTCTTACTGTAGCCAGTTCGCTCAACACTTCTTCAGGTGTAAAAGGAAGAACTGGGTTATTATTTGGGTACCTTCCCATCTCGCTTCTAATTATGGCATTAACCTCGTTGTCCGTGTCTTCATCATCATCTGGCAATAGTCCATACAGCAATGCTATGGCAGTTTCCTTTAAGTCCATGGTTATGGACCCATCAGGTTTCCTGAGAGTAGTAATTCCTGAATCCTGTTTAATTTTATTTGTTGCAATCCTGTATGGTATTCCCTATTTGTCCTTATTGAGATTTTTATTTACAAATTTTTGCCAATTTTTCTTCCTAAAATCCTTGAGCTCCTCTGCGTACCTAGCCTTGGCCCTGCGGTAGTCATCGAGTAGGATCGCTCTAGTGTTTGGAATATTTGATTTTTGATATGCCTTCCTACATCTTCGCATGTTTGCTCTTAATTTTGTGAGTTTTTCTGTCCATGGTCTCTTTTGTATTGCCATACCTCTCATTGGGGTGGATGTTTGTATTGCAGTTTGGAGTTCTTTAGTAAGTATCTCTGCCCATTCATCCAGACTATGCTCAGGTCCAGGATAATCCGGCAACACAATACTATCGAGGAGGGTTTCCATGTTTGTTTTCTTCCAGTTGTACGAAAGATTTTGCCCTGTTGGAGCATTTGGGATGTTTGGAATAGCATCCAGTCTTATATTAAAATGTATGGCATTATGATCACTGGTAGTGATCATGTCCAGTACCTGCCATCCTTCTATTAATGGACACATACTTCTATTTGATAGTGTTAGGTCGATGTTGCTGGATGCTCCAGCTCTACCTCTAAAAGTTGGCGGATTGTCTGGTTGATTTTCTATATTTAGGTTAGTTTCAGCAATGAGATCCATCATCTTCTCTCCATTGGCATCGATTACCCTACCAAACCATAGGGGGGAGGAAGAGTTGCTATCTAGTGTGATCAAAATTTTCCTGTTAGGGTAGGTTTCATAGGCTCTTCTTATACAGGCGATGTACTTGTCAATATTGTGACTGTATTGACAGTAACAGTTAATTATTATAAAGTTTATTGTTTCATAGCAAATTTCCACACAATTGACATGGGAGTCTGATAATTGAGCAATTTTTAAGATTTTAATTTTCTTGTTCAGTGAGATTATTGCTGCTTTTGCGTTTAAAGATGGGTTGTATATTGCTGTGGCACTAAGTGGTGCATGAATTATTTTACCATTTCGAGTGTAGGGTTCTTGCAACATTAATAAATCCACATTGTTTCTTCTGGCATAGATGAAAATTTCCTCTGTGGCCAGCTCAGCCCCATTTAAGTTCACCTGTAGGCAGCCTATTTTATTTTCCTTCAATGCCTTAATATCGAAGTCCACGATGGCCATGGTTTACTGGTGTCCTGAACAACTCTTCCATATCCCCTGGCAAAGTCCTTGTATACTTCATCAAGGTCCAATTTTAGATCTCTACGCTGTAGTGCCTGTTCTAGTAAATCCTGCAGTTCATCTGGATCCACGGGGATATTGCTGCATCTCAGGAGCATTTTATCCACTATCGCCGGGAAAGGAAAGGTGATGAAGTTTCCGTTTTCATGTTTCATTCTGACCAGTAGGCGCAGCGCCGCAACGAGGTTGTCCCTTTCTTCTAGTCGGCTTAACCTTAGGTTCAATTCAAAGTTTTGGTAAATGGCTTCATGGTTTATATCAGTGTTATGTAGATCTGGAGTGTCAGGTTTGGGGGATGTCATTAGTGTAGGTGCCGTGAAGTTTGGGTACTTATTTTGGTAATGGTACGGTGGTGCTTCCGGATTGAGGTTGCTGGACGTGGTAGGTTGAGCCCGGCAGTTTGAAGGAGCAATTCTTTGGGGTTGGTTGTTTGAGGTGCAGGAGTCCTCCGTTTGGTATGCAGGGCTGTCCGGGGGTGGGAATTGTAATAAGGGGTGGGTGTGTGGCTATAGTCGGAGATATGTCCGTAAGGAAGGACATAGGAGTAGCAATTGGTGATGGGTTTAATGATTCTGTTTCTGAAAATGAGGAAGTCTCCCAAGAGAGTGGGTACTGGCGACAAATCAGATTGTGAGATGAATAAGGATTGAACAGACTCAGAGGGTGATGTGTGAAGTGATTGAGTTAAAATGGGAGATTGAGGGGGTGAGTTGTATACATATTGGCTGGGCTCTGGGGTTGAAAGACTCAAATAGGGAGGAGAAGGTAGAAAGTATTGGGGGTAGAATATCGAGCAGGGGTTTAGGCCTGGAATATAATTACTAAGAAGGGGTTGATAATGTATATAAACCTGGTTAGGTTGGGATACAGTGTTGAAGGAGTAGTTATTTAGGGGTGGTGTGGAGGAGAGTTGATGCAGTTTGTTGTGGTTTAAGTCATTTAAATGTTGGGCTAAGTCTATGGTAAAAGTAGTTTCAAGAGTGTATTTTAATTCTTGTTGTTTTCTCAGTGCGTAGGCTGCCACTCGTCCCGAATTTCGTCGTCGACGGCTAGGAGTATTTCTATTTTTTTTTCTTTTAACTTCACTATTCATAGTTGGTCTTTTCAATCAATCTCTGTTGGAAAAACTTTAATGTAGGGCACTCTTTCGGATTTTCGTGGCAATTTCTCTTCCTTCTCTTGAAAGGTATGCAAATTTCAACTGACTTGTCTATTCTGCATTCCTCCCTTACGTGATCCTCCAATCCACATCTGATACAGCATTTGTTACCCTTGCAGTGTTTCGCGACGTGTCCATAGTCTCTACACAGCAAGCAGAAAGGGACTACCAGAAAGTCCCTCATTGACAATGAGAGGTAGGCCAAATGGATCTTTTCCATCTTCAGTATGGTTCTTCTTAGAGCAGGGTCCACCTCATAGACTCTGTGGCATGTCGTTTTGTTTCTTGGACCAGTTTTAAATTTAAACTTGAATTTGCTTGAAAATTCCTCTGGAGACATAATTCCCTCGATTTCATTTAGCACGTAAAATTCTTCAGTTATTTCTTCTTCAGGCTTTCTTGTTGGTACATCGTAAATAATCATGAGTGGATTCCTCTTTTTCGGTAGCTCCGCATTCAATTTCTATCTTTGAGCTTAGGATTGTTTATAATCTTTTCTGCATCTTCTTTTGTGGCTGTTTCCACGATTAGTGTTTTTGGTGTTGACCGCATTCCCTGTATTCTTACTCCTTCTCGGACTGGATTTACCGACATAGTGAATTTATCCCATATTTCTCTCCCCGATTGGTTGTCTTGCGCCGTAATAAATACTGTGTGTTTTGCATTCTGGGTTGCTTTTTGGATTTGTTGTACTTTTGTGCTTTGCATCGCTGGTGCAGAGAGAGTCTGGGCATAAGTTGGCTTGGTTTCCGTTGAGGTAGGGTTTGATTCAAGGATGAGACACGCCGTTCTTAGGGATTTAGTTTCTGCAGTTCTTTCAGTGTACAAATGGCTCATTTTTGCAATTAACTCCAGGAATTGAGCTTTTTTATCTGAACTTAGAGTTTTTTCTTTTGATACAAGGGTAGTAAGATCAAGTTGCACCTTCTGGAAGGCACCTAATTGTACTTCCGTTGAATCCGGCAGGATTTTTGAAATTTGACTTCCAGAGGGGTTGGAGATGAAAGAAGGGGTGGGGGTTGAAGAGGGGTTGCTGGTCGCTGCTCTATTTTCAAACGCACTGAAGGTTTGTTCTGGGCTATCCTGGACGTGTTTCCTCTTGGGCAGGGGAGAACGTGTTAAACCACCCCTTTTGAAGGGGTTTGCTCGGGGGGCTGCTCCATGTTGGAACGATTGTTGTTTGTCTTTGGGGTGACCCCCGTAGGAGCCATCCTTCACACTACACCGTAATCACTCAAGAGCGGCTCAGCACCCGCGCAGAAGACACAGATACAGTGCTCCCACCAAAAACGCACGTGGAGTTTGTTTTATTATTGCACGTGCCGCAGCTGTCAGACAACGTCCTGCATTTCTCGCGTGGCACTACGTCACCGCCCCGGATGACAGAAACACGTCGAACCAGGGTCGCTGTCCGTGTCAACGCTCGATCGCTATGGCTGGCCAGCACCGACACATGCAGTCACTTTACTGGGGTTGGAAAAAACACCCTTGCACGTATGGGGGTTGTGATGGTCCCAATACACAGGGGAGGGATGAGGCTTTCAGGGGTATAAGTCCCACCCCTTAGCAAAGTCTAGTTTTGGAGTATTTGAGTTGGAAACACAAAATTCGCTTCCGATCAAGTTAAGCCTAATTTGTCCATAAGATTACTATGGGGGAGGTTTTTTTACAAGTTCTTTATTAAGGGTAGTATCACAATGCGGTTTTTTTGGATATGATCCTTGATCCTTCCTACGTGGGTTAAAGGTCTTTCAAAGGATAAGGATTCATATTCTGGTATCCTTAGGGGCTTAGTTTCGGTTCCCGGCGCGATTGTTCAATATCCCCATAAGGATAACATAGGGGTGGTTTTCCCCTGATAGAAGGCCAGTACTTACCCTCCTTGTGCCGGTTGGGATGTCAGAAAGTCCTCTGGGGTTTCCTCTTGACAATTGGGGGGGGGGGAGTCACCACTATATAACGCACTTGGGGGGTTCACAGGGAGGATTTGTTCACACCAAGGTGCACTTTCTTTTTCACTTTCCAAGCATAATGGCACTTTCTCTAGATTCATAGACGAACTTTTCCTCGTATCTCAGGCCCCCGTGGACCAATTTTCATGAAATTTGGGCAGTAATCAATAAACACATTCCCGCTCCCAATGATGTTCAGTGGCGGACCACACACAACTGTTTTCCACCCTTCCCGAGGGTCGCGTCGCGGAATACCGGAACGACACAACCACTCGCGAGCGAAAGCTGACACGTGTGACACGGGGGGAAGAGTACAATGTACTGCTGTAGCCCACGTTCCTGTACCACTGATATTTATACTCACCATTAATAGCAGACAGCAGAGTGAAAATAAAAGCCTTCTAATAATCACCGAACAACTAAATAGAAACAGAATTGAGCACACAACAACTGACAAAGGCTAGAGAAATTTTAGGTGGTTTTATTAGCTAAGTACAAATGAACTGAGACTCTAATCAACAGTATGTCAAACTAGGGAAATATTTCTCGACAAGAATAAAAATATAACATTTTAAAATACAATTTACAAGTACAAAAAAACAGGATGAGAAACTTTGTACACAGGAAGAAAAATACTATTCCATATAAACAACCAATATACAAAATCACAAAGTTCAGAGAGAAAAATAAATACTATTTACACATTTTTACAGGTACACAAACACATTACAGATTTTTTTTTTTATATAGTGATGAAATATCAAAACATTTCTTAGTGAAAATGTGCACACATCACCACAAATCGATAGGTTTCAATTTAATATAATTGATTTTACTTGACACCCATTACTAGTAAAAAAAGGGACAGAATGTGAATACCTCGTGCCTCGGTTGAAATAGAGGCTCCATTCAAATCTTCTAGCTTTATTCATAGAGTAAATAACAAATACTCGACTCTGACCTATTGATACATAAGGAAAAAAAATATCCAAAAGACAAAAGATGTGTATCCGAGGAGTGCACATATGTAGAGGACTGAGTTAAACAAGACGTACACATGTCAGTTTTTGTGAGACAGCAGTTGTACAAAATTAATAATGAAATTAAATAAAGTTCAGTAATTGCCAATTATACTGAGGAGCCATAACAAGAGCAAATATTTCATAACAATTATATGTAAATATCTATTTATACATTTATTGCTTTAGAGCACTTTTGCGCCTCTCTAGATTAACTTTGATGATAGATAGGGATGTCAATTTATCAGTCTTACTGTTTTTCCTAAATTGGTGTTATGATTTTAAAATATTTGTTTTTGTGACGTGTTATGATGGAGATTGAGTGCTCCCCAACTGTCAAACGTGAGCACTTAACCTTTTGGTGCCCGATCGTTTCGATCGAGATGCTCTTAGGTAACCCTCGTGTGCCAGATCGTCTCGATCGAGATGCTTCGCTATTTTTGGCTAGAATTCAGATTTTCTTTTTTCATATTGTTGTTAACACATGTATTTAACAGAAATGATTGTTGCACGTTTTTGTTCCATAAAAATGGCAGGGAAAAGAGGACTTCTTTTTTGCATCTTTCTTCAAGGGAAAAATTTTGCGGACAAAAGGAGGCCAGCTTTGTTGTTCTAAAGCAATGCGTTTCCCTTACCCCTGGAAACTGGATTTGAAGGAAGTTTGTTTATCGGTACCCGAGTTCAAAAGGAATGTTTTCCATGTGGGTGCAAGTGGGGGGTGCGGGTTGGGGGAGGGGAACGAGGGGTTGTTGAAACTGCATCGTACGAATGGAAGTTTGAGGCACACTGAAGAAAAGCCTTTGTTCTTGAGCACAAGTGGCTACAAATGTTACCCTGCATTGTCTAAAAATAGAATTTGGAAGTAGCTGCAAGAATTGGGGTGCTTTTTTCAATCCCTTCTAGTAACCCTGCATTTGGCTGAAATCCGAAGCTTGAGACAGTGGCACGCAGCCCTTTCGTTTCGGGAGTACAACTCGCGTTACATTGGTCATATGATAATGATGCAATTTTTTTCTGTTTCTTACATGCCTGCAATAATTTCTATGTGCATGTTGACCTTTTCATGTCCTTTTTTGGGGGGGATGGGGGAAAACCCCATTTTTAAAAAAAAATATTTTAGGGGGATTCCCTGTCCCCCCTCCATATATATGCTGAATGTGCATAAATTTTATATCATCCGAATCTGTGATTCATTCCGCATACAACGGTATATCATTCATCTCTCTAGGGCAATTAGCCTCTGAGCTAGTCATTTCAAGGTAACGATGCATTTTGAAACTTGAATCAGTGGCATGCTGACAATTCCTTTTGGGGGTACAACTCTAGTTACATTGGTCATATGATAATAATGCAAATATTCTTGTATTCCTTACATGCCAGCGATAATTTCCATGTGCACATCGACAATGTAATGAACTTTTTCCTTGGGGGAGGGGGGAAATCCCTATTTTTTCCCCAAAATTATGGAATTTTGGGGGTTCTCCCCTCCCCCCACCACATATACGCTGAATTTGCATATACAAGGTAACCAAAAAAAGTTCTTGCCGTTTTTAACGTCCCATTAATCATGCCCTCACAGAGAGGAAACGAAATGACGCACGTGCCTGCCAAGCGATCGGGAGTTAGTCTGACCATCGACTGTCAGTAATACAGGCATGTTGCACACACACAGCAGCCATAGCTCGTTAAGTGTCGAAGAGAAATGGAGGTATCGAAGCAGCTTGTTCGCGTGTGTTTGTTGTATGACTTTAAAAGTGGGTCTGTCAGCTGCCGCGTCAAGTCACCGCATTTGCCAGGCATTTGGGGAGAATGCCATGAACGAACGCACGGCCAGGCATTGGTTCCAGAAATTCCGTTCAGGAGATGTGAGCCTTTCGGATGAACCTCACAGTGGATGACCACATGTGATGGATGACGAGGCCCTGAAAGCAGCCATCGAGGAGGACAGTGGTCTAACGTGTGATGAACTTGCAGAAAGGTTCCATGTTTCTTCTGAAACAGATAGACTGCACCTGCATGGGATAGGGAAGTCATACAAGTTACGCAAGTGCCCCACACATTGGGCAGGCAACAAGGAACAATGAGTGACAGCCTGTTCGTTCTTGCTCACTCAGCACCTGTACACACCCATATTTGATTGCTTGCTCACTGGTGACGAAAAGTGGGTCCTCTATGACACTCCCAAGCATACCAGACATTGGTTGTCGCCAAGTGACCCAGTTCCTCACACCTCAAGACCACCTCTGCACCCACAAAAGGTTATGCTCTCTGTATGGTAGAATTGTCGGCAAGTGGTGCATTACGAGTTCCTTCCACCTGGTCAGACCATCACTGCTGACCTCTACTCTCAGCAGTTGCAAAGGGTGCACCGTGCACTGCAGCAGAAGGAGCCAGCATTGGTGAATCGCAAGGGTGTGTTGTTCCTGCACGACAATGCCAAGCCACATGAGGCAAAGAGGACCCGGGAGACCCTTCAGCAACTTGGCTGGGAGACACTGTGCCATCCACCATATTCACCCGACCTTGCACCAACAGATTACCACCTGTTTCATTCCCTCGACAACCACCTCCGTGGGAGATCCTTCACAAATGAGGGAGACCTGCGGAACGCACTCACGGACTTCTTTGCATCCAAGCCCGCCGAGTTTTATCACCAGGGTATTGTGCAGCTGCAGAAACATTGGCAAAAGGTGTTGGATGCTGATGGAGATTACTTTGAAACCTAAAGGTATTGCTCTTTGTATATCACTGCTCTAGAATGGCAAGAACATTTTTGCTTACCTTGTATTTTATATAGTCTGGATCTCTGGTTCATTCCGCGTACAACGGTATATCATTCATCTCTCTAGGGCAATTACCCTCTGATCTACACTCGTTTAATTGAAACTCTGCATTTTGCTCAAAATAGGCTCGGGCACCTAGGGGGTTCTGTGAAAAT
Source organism: Lepisma saccharinum (assembly GCF_977018435.1). Lineage (NCBI taxonomy): Eukaryota > Metazoa > Arthropoda > Insecta > Zygentoma > Lepismatidae > Lepisma > Lepisma saccharinum. The sequence goes on along the minus strand of NC_139241.1, from coordinate 62,923,213 downwards.
GAAATGGGCTCCAAAAGGTTAATCTTCATTCAGAACCACATCACTTTGCTCTGTTATGCAAAATACTCTGATAGTGCTTTCGTATGGCTGTTGGAATTATTTCATGTATAATATGCACCATAGCATTTTTTTACATACATTTTTTGGAAAACATGCACATTATACATGGTATATTTTATTTTTTTATACCCGAGACACAAGAATGATGGATTTTCCTGGCATTTTTTGCTTTTGAAATTTGTGTAAAAAGCCACAATTTTCATTTTACATCAAATTCACATTTTTTACAATTTTGAATCGATAAAAAATGTGTTCAGAACATGCCACTCCACATACAACAGCTCGTTTTAGCAATTAACATTTGGTTGTGTTTTCGAAAAATCACAATGATAAAAACTAACAAATAGAAAGAACCAGCCTTACAAAGGATTTCTACCACATAAAGACTATATGGCATTCACTCATTTTAGTGTAAAAGTTGTCACAGTACAAGATTCATACTGTGATAATTTCACAATACATATTACAGTTACATATAAAGCCTCATTCTAAGAGCTATAATTTTGTAATAGTTTGCACAACTGAATGTCATTCGGAAACGTTTCATGTAAAAAAAAAATTGGGCAATTTTGGGGAAAAAGTACAAAGTAAAGTGCAGAATAAACATTTTTACATAAATACTAATTCATGTTGAGGGGAATAAACAATGCGGTTGATAATATAATATGTAAACGAGTTACTAAAGATATATCCGCGAAACTTACTTCAGAACTTGAAACAATATGACATAAAACTCGCACACAAACCAATGAACAAAATAGCCAGTGCCCTAAGCAAACACAAGAGATCATTCCTTTCCCCACTAGACAACCCAGGCGTATATGATGCCCAGTGTGAGTGCAACTCTCACTACATTGACAGATGCATCAGATCTGTCTACGAGCATATACAACAGCATTTAGCAGATGCAAAAAAATCCCAACCCACTACCTTGACTATCGGCACCTCAAGGTCAACAAACACAGGATCCAAAAAGTTTCAGTTTGGCACACATCACACACCCTAATCGACACCAAAGTCAAAGAGACGCATGCAATTATGCACTTTCGCACGTGCTGAATATCGACAGGGGTCAGGCTCATCATGTTTGGCTCCCGCTAATACAACAGCTCAAACCCATCACGCACAGCAGACGAAATGGCTACACCAGCATCCCTAGCGGTAGTCGAGGAAACAACAACAGTAACCGGAAGTCAACCTAGCAGTGAAGCATCGAGTTCCCAAGTGGATGGTGGCAGAGGCCACCAAAATTAATAGAACATTTACAAGTAAGATTCGCGGATGTATCTTTAGTAACTCATTTACGTCTTATATAAATACCAAGCTAACCTTGACTATACCACTTCATAACTATGGCTTTCAGTGACATTCTGGTGTATATCAATAGTAAAACTGGTAATAAATCATGTAAATGGGAAAGTAAAGAACAATTAGAAATAACAAATACAAGCAAACAAAGAACACAATAATGTCCAAGCAAACTTATAGCAATACTTTTTTGAGGAAATGAAGGAAAATATATTTGTAATTGAAACAATGTTCAAAAATACATCTCTGGTAATGCGTAATATACCACTAAATTCATTCTCTAATACTAAATCTTGAATAAAAAATATAAATGAAAAAATAGCTCTTAAATCTTTATAACAATATCAAAAGTGCTTACCAAATAACAACAACAGTGAGATCCAATTATAAATTACAAGTAACTTCCTAAGCAGATTCAATCTTCCTATTCTGTAACTTGATGTGCCTTGTCCTCAGGTGGACCATCAGGCTCGTGAGATGCCGGAAGAGAATGCCGCACATGTCACACATGTACGTTTTCTGACCTGAATGCACAAGCATGTGTCGCATGAGCTGCGGCCTGTTGCGGAACGTCTTTCCGCAAATGTTGCACACGTGCGACTTTCCACCTCCGACATGGGACACTTTGTGCATCCTCAGCTGCGCACACGAAGCAAAGAGCCTCCCGCAGATGGTGCAACCGTAGCACTTCTCAAGCAGGTGCACCCGCTTGTGGTTGTTAAACCAGAAAGTGGTGGAGAACGTCTCACCGCAGATCTCGCACATGTACCTCTTGCACGTCGCATGGACTCTTTTGTGCTTCGTCAACAGATCCAAAGAGAGAAACGACCGGTGGCATTCGCTGCATGGAAGAACATCGATATCACACTCGAACAGCCCGTGCATCCGGCTGTGCAGCTGAAGTGCCAGCTTCTGGCCGAAACTCTTCTTGCACACTTTGCAGAAGTACAGTCGTCCTCCCGAATGCTTGTGCATGTGCATCCGGAGATGCGACTTCAGGTGAAACATGCTCCCACACATCTCGCACATGAAGCGCTTGTCGCCCTCATGCACCTTGTGGTGCTCCTTGTAGCACGAATAGCTGAACAGTACCTTGCTACAAAGATCACACTTGTATCCACGACCCATATAATGACTCTTCTTGTGCAACACCAACTGGGTTTTCTTGTGGAAAATCTGCGAGCAAATGTCACACTGGAAGAGATCTAGTTTATGAGCTTTTCTCTTGTGCTGGGCCAGGCTGGTTTCCGAATGCTGCGGAACTCCACAGACATCGCAGGTTAGCTGCACTTCAATGCAAACTTTGCTCTTGCTTTCTTCAATTTCCCCCAACTTGCTGCTGAAGATGCGATGTTCATCTAGCAAGTACTTCTGAACACCCTCTCCTTTGTTCAACTGCTGCAGTAACTCAAGCGTTTTCACTTCTTCACCTCTTAAATTAGACCCAAGTGACAATCTGAAAAAGTAGAGAAATAAAAAAAAGTGTTTATACATTAACTTCTCAATTTACATTCTCTCATTTCACATTAAATAATTTTATAACACTGATGACAGTAATTTCATAATAGGATGTCATTTTTGCATTAACAGTATTCTTTCTTTACACTTTATTTATCGGTTTTCAAAACTAATTTTTTAGATGATGAAGCAAAATTCTTGGGTGTATACAGGGAAAATCCTCTTACCTAAAATTCTTAACTGAGTGTTAAATAAGGGGTAGAAAAAGCTCCTTGAGAGATTTGAAAAGTGCAGGTTGTAAAGGGACATATACAACACATTAAAAAGGTAAACAGACACTAAAAACCTTTGTCTGAGGAACTTAAAATCTGTACATTCGAGAAGGGTGTGCCGAACAATTAAAACGACTCTACAGACACTGCCCAGCAGAGGTTGTGTGATATGGCTGTGTCTGATTGGAAGCAGAGTTAAGATAACGTGTTCTCGGCAGGAGGGACGGGATATGGAAAGCCATGCATCAATGGTGGGCTTGAGAGTTATAATGTGTATAAACAATGGGACTGTTGGTGCCAAACTCTTCCAGTGGTGGTGGAAATTTCTTGTATATTGTTTGTCCTAAGCTTTACATTGGAGGGCATTATTTTCTAGTGGTCAAGGGGGTGCAGGTGGGGATCATATTCCATATTGCCTTATTCTATCTGTGGGAAAATCTCAACAAAAGGACACAAAAAACACATTTCAAACATAATTTTTGTCTCTCTCTTTACACATTTCATGTGCTCATGAACATGAACAGCTGAAACAGGCAATTTTATAAAACAATAGAATTTACATGTAATGATGTGGTGCACTGAAAGCCTACAAATCTGTTCATAGAAACTAAAAATTGGCATTCAGGGCAAATCTGGGTTCTAGTTATGTATTTCTTAACAAATACTCCCTCTGTTCCATAATTATAGCCCGGTATGCCAAAATGGTAACTCTTTATTTATGTTATTTTGGATACTTGAGCGGTCAATTTGTACTGATCCTTGAGTAATAACATTGTATGACTCATTCCAGTGTTTCATTTTCTTCTTCGGTATACACCAATGTCACAGTTTGAATATCGGACAATTATTATGGAACAACAAACAAAAGTGTACTGGACAATAATTATGGGACAGAGGGAGTAATTTTGAAAATAGCAGAAAAGTATAATCAGCAAATTGAGCAACTGCTATTACCACTATCAACTAAATAAATTGTCTCATGCCTAATAGCAACATATTCTAGTGTCCAGTGTTTAATGGAAGCAACCTGACTTTTTCAGCATCTAAGGCATCTTTTGTTTAATATAACTGCACAAAAGATTCACATCTACTGTGCTTGTTGCAAAATTTAAAGAAAAGAAAGGACAATATGCCTTCAGTTCCTTAGACTGCTCATATCTTCTAGTTTTGGAGCACGCTACAAGCTCATATAAATACATGACAAGGCTGAGAAAGGCTCAAAAATACAATAAAAATTTACCACGAATGATTCACCAGTGGAAACCTACAAGGATTATTTGTATGTCTAGACAGGATGAATGTAAAACCAACCTCGCTAGACCAAATTTTAATCTCCTCGTCACATCTTGAATGCAATCAGATTCCTCGTGAATGTTCATTGCCTGTATCCTGTAATGGATTCCATCCTGGCTATCGTCCAAGTGTGATGTGGTTCCTTCCACACGTTCAGCTTCGCAGAGTGGCAGAACAATACGGAGAGCTGAGGCTTCCTCATCGCTCAGCCTTCTTTCCTCCATATCCACCTGAAAAACAACATTCAGTTACACATCCAATGACAAATCACATAACTATAGTTATTCACACAACTGAGATGTACTTGTACAGTTCTTGCTTAACTAACTACAGGAAAACTAAATCGCATTAACTCTTCAAGCCGGTTCGACGTACACGTGTACGGACCCTCATAGTGATTCGAGAGGCGGTTCGACGTACACGTATACGTCCCGTGTAGTAGTGACGAAATGGTGCATATTCTGCCATCTGTTGTTTTCCCACATGAACGAAAACGCATGTAACTCAACAGTAGACTGCAATGTGCTGCCATCTGTTGGTTTTCCTTCCAATTACATGAAATTATGTGCGATTGCATCAATTTATTACGTAAAAAAACAGCTGAGAAATGGCGTCGCACTAGCGGGTAAAGTGCATCGAATCGATCGAAATTTGTGCATTTTTAGAGGAAAGTGACAGTGAAGGTTCAATTTATTCATTTTTATCTACAAGTGAAAGTGAAGTAAACTATGCAGAACAGGAAGTAGATAGTGTCAGTGATAGTAAATGCGAATTAGATGGCATTACATCCTCACCTGTTGCGTCATCAAATATAACCTGGAACTGGAGAGAAGTTGATGACTCTTTCACAGCAAATAAACTTGCGTTTTGTGGATTGTGCGGTCCCCAAAAAGCAGTAAATAATGTTATTGATGCTTTTTTGTTGTTTTTTGACAAAGAAGTTGTAGAACTCATTGTCAGAGAAACTAACATATATGCCGATACTTATATTGAACAATGCACATTGAAACCACGTTCACGAATGCGCAAATGGCAACCAGTTACCGTGGAAGAAATATATCTTGTTCTGGGAATATTTATGCTTATGAGTATAGTACAAAAACCAACTATAATGAGTTGTTTTAGTAAAGATGCATCTGTTGAAACCCCAATATTTCCAAAAACAATATCAAGGGACAAGTTTGAACTCATATGTAAATTTGAAGACAGAAGGAGTACTTTGTAAGCGCAACATGTAAGTTTCTATTTTTATTATTATTTTTGTTATCATAGTATTAATGTTATTATTTATACATTTTTGTGTAGCGTGAAGTCTCGTTTACAAGTCCTGAAAATTTCATTTTAATTGAGCAAATGGTTTTTAAGATATGTTCAATTTTGTGACATTATGCGAAAATTGCTGTTTTCGTGATTTAAAATTACCGCCTCTCGCAGAGGCTGATGGGTATTTAACTCCCGGCTTGAAGGTTTAAACAATGTATCCCATTCTAGTTTAGCCCAATTAAACCTTCATACTGCTACTGCAAACAAATACATATTCTTGGAAATAAATCACAGTTCACACTTATTTTGCGAATCCAATTCCATGACTTTTCCAGCCAGCTCACTATAGTATAGTCAATTTTGCATGTTTGTGCCAATACTTTCTTATCAACCTGATGTAAATTTGCCTTTCATAGAAAAGAGTGTTTTGTGTGGTAATGGATATGAGAAAAGTGGCTAGAAGCTTTGCCAATGTAGTTGCTCCAAAAAATAGTGTGAAATGGGTGGCTACACTTAAGAAAAAAAGTCTACGATTGAAAGTTGGTGAAAAAGCAAAGAAGGGTTGGAGAATCAGCTAAAGGCTTCCTGCTGAGAGCAGGAAGAAAATATCAGCTGATAGATGACTTTAAAATAAGTTAATTCAACAATGCTATGATGCGAGAGTGCAAAATCGGAAAGCTTTAAGACTGCCCATTGGACAATTAACATGTTATCCGATAGCACAAAGTTATGAATTATTTCAGATAGGCTACCTTAATGCTGTTTAAATGTGAAGGATAAGTTTTGAAACGGTACTAATCTGATAGTCCACGGACAGATTTCTTAATTGTTACAGAAGAAACTACTTACGGTAATAAGTTCGTGTAGCATGTCTAACATCTGCAAGTTGATTTGTGTGATGTGGGAATATTTCATAGCGGAAACTCATGTTGTTTTTTGACAATTAATTATCCGACGGAGAATAGCCTTTGCCGCGCGTACACTTTCCTCGTACACCTTCCTACATCATCATGCGTCGTGATTGTGTTTTGTTCATATTAATTGCGTATCCGGTGTTTCGACGCAGTGTTTCCACCCATCTGTATTTGCAACGAATGTCAGAAACATGACGTGTCGTGGATGCATGGTGAAATCTGTACCGGGTGTGGAAGATCAAGTGGATTTTGTAATTGAACATGGGATCGTGAAGGAAGGAATTGAATGTTCAAAGTGTGGGAGTGAATGTAAGCTACTTGTTAGAAGGAATGGGCTGTGGGTATATGCGGTATTTTTTAGTATGTTTACGTAATCTAACCTGCTGAAATGTGCATGATTATATTGTAACTATGTTTGCCTAATATGTTGTGTCGTGGATGCGTGGTGAAATTTGGGGGCAGGTAACTGCCAATTTCTAACATGCCTTTAACAGGGAGTCTATAGAAAAAGCCAGGGAGCCGGAGCGGAGCGGAGGCGGGGCCACAGTAGCGGTTGGGGCGGTAGGTTAATTACCCCAGGGGCGGAGCCCGGAATCGGTGGGAAATTTGAATTGAAAAATTTGAAACTATTTTTTTTTTTCATTTCACAGAGATTCCAGGACAGATAGCCTTAAAAATCATTCACGGATAGCCCCACGAACCATTACAATTCTCTTAGTAAAACAATGCGAAAAAAAAAAATTGATCACGAGCTTTGTTCACAAGCATTTCTTGGGTTCCGAAGGTTGAAACACTGCATAACAAATGAAAATCGACAAAACACGAGCACGACGTGCGATTACCTAGGAAGGTGTACGTGCCATATTGTGTCTCAGGCAAGCGGAAAGACTGCGAGGAAAAAGTACTCGTAATGTGCAAAATTGCAATAACTTTTTTATCAAAATGAAAAAGTTATAGGTGTCCGGGGATTATCAGATTTTTACCCCGAACTGACTTTCTGTACACTTTTGAAAGGTCGCAGAAGTGTTTTTTTCCCATCCCTTAATTTATCTTGCTGGTAAATTATGTATTCTTCAAGGTTAATGACCTCTAATTCACGAAAGCTGTTGCCTCTATGTCCTTCTACTACGTCAACCAAATCTTGCGTGCGTTAGATGATGTAACCCCCGGTCAGTGTTTCCAACCACGCCGTTTCTTTGCAAGAACATGACAATTTTGAAGATGACAATTTTAAGTATGTTTGCCTAACATAACCGAACCTAACCTTGCCGTGCATGGTTCGTGGTGCTATCCGTGCATGGTTCGTGTGGTTATTTATGAATGGCTTGTGGGGGCTACGTACATGGTTCGTGGGGTTTTCGAACCCGGAAAGAAATACAAAATGAGTAACACAAAAGTAGGTATTTTTTGGTAAAGAAGGTTGGAAACACTGCACACCCAGTGATCATAGACAACGCTAGTCAAGATTTGGGTACTACTTTACTATACCTGAGACACCTGGGAATGATTTCTTTCGCACTTTTTTACATTGCTAACATACTATTCTGCACTCCGGAACACTTATTTAGGTGAAATAATGGAATTTGTAACGAAAATAATGTATATTTCTTACATTTACGAGTACTTACTGTTCTTACTTACGGGGACGAGGTATGCCTACTAGGTTAGGTTAGGCCTGTTAGGTTAGGTTCCATTAGCACTCCTTTCGTTCAATTTAGCATATACGGACATCGGCTTCTAGCAGCAGCAATAGCACGTCGGAAATAGATTTTCGTAGAAAACCACATGCATTCGCATTAAAATGGATCAAAACTACATTACCGAACATCAACAACGCTACAGAAAATTATTTGCGTAAGTACTTTCTCCTGTAAATTTGAAGAAATCAGGGTTTACGCGTACCACGCATTGTACTCTCGTCCACAAAGAAAATGGCCGCGCAGCAATAGCGTGTATAGTGCTCTCGAGTAAAAAGCAAATGGCGGGAGCAGAAATAGCACATTGGACAGAGATTTTCGTATAAAACCACATGGATTCGCATTAAAATGGACCAAAACTACATTCCGGAACATCAACAACACTCCAGAAAATGAATTACGTAAGTACTTTCTCTTGTAAATTTGAAGGAATCTGTCTCAGGTATAGTAAAGTGTTACCAAGATTTGCCCGCCATATTATGTATGATGTAACCAAAAAACGAACAAACAATAATTACTTGATATGTGGAAATTAACTTATTGTCGTGAAAAAAACGAAATGCCAACTTCAAGAATCCTTAGCAATGCAGAATACGGGAGCGAATTTACAATATAGAGAAAGTCTCCAAATTTGTTAATTTTCGGTACACTAACTAATTTTGACCTCCTAATCACGAATCTGTTGAAAAAAAACCGGGGTCAAGACTGAAAATTTGAAAAAAAAAGCAGATTGTATTTTTTATATATATATAGGTGTATATGCATAGTTTTACGAACAAAAATGTAATAATCTCCTGTCGTTGTGTCCAACCACGCCGTTGTTTTACAAGAAAATGATTTATGATGTTCAATTCTAGTACGATCCCTACTTTTTCGATGAATTTAGAGGGTGAAATGAGTGCTAATGGAACATGGAACCTAAACTAACATGCCTAACCTAACCTCGTGTGAATGGTTTGTGGGGCTACCCGTGGATGGTTTTTGCGGCTAACGTCAATGATTTGTTGGGCTACCCGTGGATGGTTTTTGGCGCTAACAAACAATTTTTCATCAAAATGTACAATTTCCAAACCCACGGTTTTTTACAACAGATTCGTGATTAGGAGGCCAAAATTAGTTAGTATACCGAAAATTAACGAAATTTGAGACTTTCTCTATATTGTAAATTCTTACCAGAATACGTAAGTACCAATGTGAAAAAGAAGAAAATAAAGGAATTTCAGACGTTTGGCGGATACTGAAATTTTAATCTTTTTCATTGCAACCTACGCCATTAGCAAGTTTACCTTGTCCGTGTACTAATTGAATCTAGCTATAGTAATTCCTTATTAAACTTTTGTTCTTTTTCAGAAATGTTCAATCTAACTCACCCCTTCTTAAATGTCTTCCACTGTATTGTCAAATGCCAACGTCTGTAACTATTAATTTTTCACATCTTGCTTGTGCATCACGTCCGAATTATTATAAAACAACAAAAAATACCAATGTAGGTCTCCAATACACATAAAAACATCTGCTTTCCAGTTTCATCTGCCTTTGTCTACATACTGTAAGGCTAATATATACACTGTAATGATTATGTACGTCACATTTACAAAACAAACATATGGATAGCAAGTGTAGCTGCAGAGTACACCTCATTTAAGAAATATATTTTTTTAAAAATTCCTCGTCTCGTGTTTTTGTGTGTTTAATGCAAGAAATGGATTTTCTTGTTTTGACATTACCGATCACGTTATACGTATTATAAACTCAAAAGCTATGAGGAGTCTTGTAATAGATCCCATGGCGGATTCCCAATAGTGTGACGTCACAACAGACGACGCGCTGAGACTGAGTCCTCACAACGATAAAACTTCTTTTCTTGGTATCCAACTCAATACTATTTTCCTTCGGAAAATTATGGTGCGTATCGTACATCAATGAAAAGATGAGATTTCGGAGAATACGTCTATATACAGGGTGGCTCAATAAGTCATTTAACACCCCCAGTACAAGGCCACTGCAGCGCGCAACAGTTTATAAACAGAATATTCGATGATTTTTATCTGATAACCCATTTTCGACAGATCAAAGCTGAATGGTTAGTGTTGATAAGTTAATGGTGTGGCGTGCTGTGTGGAACACGATTGGTTAGTCAATTTTCCATCAACGGAACCTTAAATGCTTAGGGCTACTTGGATTTGTTAAATAAACAGTTTTTTTCATCCTTGCTTATGGAAGAAGGTATTTTTACAGAGTTTTTTCAATAGGGAAGAACACCAGAACACTTATGGGAACGTTATGAACCAGTTTTTGTCCAAAGTTAGTTATCAGATAAAAATCATCGAATATTCTGTTTACGAACTTCCTTATGAACATAAACATTAGCCTTGTCACTGTGAAGGACTTTTAATTCAATGGAAGCGTCACACTGTAAATTGTTCGCGACAACCATTTATAATGCGCAGCTCTCCAGGGTTATATATTTGTTAAGGAATCTAAACAGTCATGTACCTGAAGATTACGTAAGATCAGCTTACTTCGCTTTCTTTCAAAGCATTATTTCATATGGAATTTTACTTTGGGGGAACTGCAGTTATGTACAAGAAATTTTAATACTGCAGAAAAAAGCTGTGAGAATAATTACCAACTCACACAAATTAGTTCATTGTAAGCCACTGTTCATTAAGTTAAAATTTATGACTGTGATAAATCTATATATTTACACTGTGCTGTTGTATGTAAAGAAAAATTTGCCACAGCTACAAAGTAGACAAGATGTACATGCCTATACTACAAGAAACAGCAGGCGTATAAATATACAATATCATAGACTCTCAAAATCCCTGAATAGTTATGAAGTTCTAGGATTAAGACTATTTAATAAGCTACCTCTTGATGTGACAAATATGCCTATGAATGTATTTAAACATAAACTGTATGCCTGGTTAGTTGCTACACCATTGTACTCAACTCAAGAATTTCTTGAAATTAAAAATATTGTATTTTAGTGCAACTTAAACATAAAATGGGTTATAATTTTATATTATTTTATAATATGTTTCACATGTATTTTGTTCTTGACGTTGTCTATTGCTGTGAAAGCTTAATGACAATAAAATATTATTATTATTATTATTATTATTATTATTATTATTATTATGTATCCCATTAAAATCGTGTGCAATGGCATGCGAACGTCTCTCCATAGACGTCACTTTGATCTCGATGCATTACCGATGCGCTAAACAAATTTTAAGGCATTTTTCTAACACCTCGAAAAGGAGCAAATAGGTACAAGAATTCAGTCATAACTTTTTACTGGTTAAAGATACGTAGAAAAAACCTTCACCATTGCATTTCTCGTGAAATTCTAGCCCATTTTGATATGTCGCACGACCCCCTTCCCATTTAAAATTCTGAAGTTGAATTCAAGATGGCCGCCGACCGTGTGGGTGGCGTCAATGTGGTTCCCCCTTGGCCAGATAACGATTGGTCATCGCCAATTTCAAATTCCATGCCGCAGTGGCCTTGTACTGAGGGTGTTAAGTAACTTATTAAGCCACACTGTATAACATATACCTTACAGATGAGAATGTAAAGAATAAATGGAGCAGGAAATCGAGTAAAGCGAATGATCCAAAAGAAATCTCAGCCAATGGGCGTCGTCGGTTGAATGGTTCAATCCTACGGTTTCCCACACAGGTTTCCCATAATGAATATTGAGATCGGGTGAGGTTCGGCTCTACTTCGGCTGTGCTCGGAACTGGGATGTTTTGAAAATGCATGATTTTCTTACTTCGGTTATTCTTTACCTTATCCTCTGTAAGATATGTGTGATATATAGTCGTATTCTCCGAAATCTCATCTTTTCATTGATGTACGATACCCACCATAATTTTGTTTCATAACTGCTGTCACAATAATTAAAGCTACCCCTTCCGAAGGAAAATAGCATTGAGTTGGATACAAAAATAACAAGTTCTCTAGTTGCGAGGACTCCAGTGGCGGCGCCAACCCCGTTGCGTCCCTAAATAAATTCGTTCGTCATTTTGTTGCCCTAAGCTTTACATTGGAGCGCGATGGGATGGCTATTCAAACGTTATTTTCAATGAAGGTAAGAATTCCTCATGTACATCGATAATAAAAAGGTAGTGTCTGCTGCCACGTTCTTTTCTGCTGGAACCTAAAAAAAACATGCGCGTGGCAGCAGACCCGGTCTTTGTCTTATCGTGATTTCATCATGCTATGTGTGGAATTACGTCTGTAACACATACTGTGACGTTGTAGCATAGAATAGTTTGGTTGTAGCGATTACTTTTACAAAAATGTTTTAAGATTAGCCTATGTCCCTTAGCATTCTTCTAATAATAAACCTAAAAGCTCTCGTAGTTAGGTTAGGTTCTGTTAGCATTAAAATAATATCGCTAAATGCTTTCTAAAGAAAAAGATTCTAAATAACCTGTACATTCATTCCCACTAATCATAAACTTGCATTTCTCTCGTCTCAATCTGTTCTTAAGATTTGTAACATCCTCTTAGCAGACGAATTACGTGGTAGGAGCAAATTTGACGCTTATCTTACTGCCGACACGTGCGTGACAGCAGACTCGGCCTAATATAAATGGGTTCAGCAAAGCTTTAAGATAATGTAACCAGTCATAAGTTTCCGAAAATTACATTCTCCTGAACCTAAGAATTGATATATTAAAGCGCAAAGGAATGGTTGCGAAAACAAGCTAAATTTAGTACGTTTATGCACAAAGAACACTAAACCTGACGTCGTTTGGGTCGTCTCTAGCTGCCATGGGTCGATAATACAAAAATTTAGATTTTTACACTATGCTTTGCTTTTTTTCTGGTTGCGAGCATGTGTAATTCACCGGCGGGTAGGAATCGAAGAAACTCCCAACATTATAAAGAAAAATGTATTAAGTGCGTAAATGCATGATATATATTGTTATACACTATGACTGACATTATGTCCTATCCAGGCACGTATCCAGAAATTCTTTTTTGGGGGCTAAACATCATTTTCTTACAGGGGTATAGATAGAACCTCGCAAGGTTTAAGGTCGATCGTGGCGATTCAGTTCCAAAACGGTGAGGGGGGGGGGGCAAGAAAAGATTACTTTCTCTTGGTAGACAAAGGTTAGCATTAAAAAGCTATAGTGCGGGACCAAATATGGAGAGCAACTATCTCCTAAATCTGCCACTGTTTAAGCTGCTGTTTTTTCTTCTTTTCTTTTCTTCTTTCAGAACGTGATATCGAGACATTTTTTATCACTCGACTCCTGTGTTGCAATGTACGAACGTTTGTTTTTGTGCCGAAACGATCTCAATGTGTATGTGTATCCGTTTCACGAAGCTGTTATGCACTGGACATCCTTGTGACTTGGATCTTCAAGATTTAGGAAGAATTCAGACCGAAGGCACACACACGTCGTTTGCAATGAGTGACCCAATCAACAGAAACTTTTCACACCGTAGCGGCACGACAGGCTGCACAAGCCTGTGTTCGATTTGTGAAATCCTGAAGCGACACGTAGTATAGCTTGTAGCTTCGGTGTGAAACCTGATGGGTCAATCTCATTGTCATCTTGAAACGGCAGCTCGTGTGGACCACAGAAGAAAAATATCTTGTCAACCGGTGGGAATGTCCCTTAGTTTTATTCTATCTTCTTTTTCTGAGCTTGAGCTTGTTAATTAAACAGGCTACATCTTACGGTTGGGCATACACAAGAGATGTGCTATGCAGAAATTTTAGCGGAAAATGCAGGCTCCACCAGGCATACCGTGCCATTGCTCTACAGGGACAGCAAAAGATCAAGCGAAGCCAAGGGGGACTCGGTAGCTCACTTGGTAGAACAAAGAATGGCACGGTATATGCCAGAGACCCTGGTTTTGAAGTCATGATCGAGCTTGCTTTTTCCGCTAAAATTTTCACATTGCAACATCTTCTTACTTTCTCTTCTCGACATTCATAAAAGTTTCGGCCTTCATGGCTGCCCCTTTGTGGTAGTTAGTGTTTGAGTGTTTTTCCAAAAATGTTGACTTAAAAAGTCCATTTTTAACCCACGAAACTCTCGGACTGCATACACGAAACTTGGTTCGGTCACTAATAAATCGTCACTCAAAACTTAGATTTTCAGTCGATCTGTGCAGCTTATTTCCTTTTTTTTTTTTTAAAAAAAAAAAAGGATGCTCCAATGCCCATTACTGCTAAAATATTTACTTTAGGGACCTTCGATCTCTTCGGCTCATGACCCGAAACTAGCACTGCACTGTCGGCAATGTCTTCAGCTTTGGACCCAAACTTGTACTAATAGTGGTAGACTTCAGCACTTTCCAGGAAAATGTCCTCTTCCCCCCTCCTCCCCCCGAATCTCTACATCTAAAGCCCCTATCACACGGAACTGGATTTCTAGTTAGTTGGTGATGAACTAACTTTCTGGGTAGTAAGCCCCTATCACACGGAACTGGATTTCTATTTGGAATGCTCTAGTTGACGCTGGACTGGCTACCCATTTGCTAGTTTTCGCCTCACACGGTACTTGTTATACCGTACTTGTCGATACTCTTTCGTTCCCGTAATGGCGGCCGCGCGAGATGTAAACAACGTATCACTTCACACTTTTAAAATACGATAACTATCCAACCGAGAGGAATATCGCATCGCATTAAATGGTTTTAGGTAGAGAAGAACGGCGCTGATAAAATACGTACTTTACAACGTTTACTATACACGTATGGAAGAATATTTTAGCTTTTTCAATTGTAAACATGCCTTTCGTGTTGTATGCACTCGGAAGTCACAGACAAAAAAAGGCTACTTCACAAACTCACAGAATATCTTCACATGGCCAAACTTTGCTCTGATTGGCTGTTCCATAGAATCTAGTCGAAGAAGTTAGTAGCAATTAGAACATGTCCTATTTCTCAACACCAGTCAAGCAGTCAGCCAGGCGGCCATGATTACTACCCAGAAAGTCAGTTCATCGCCAACTAGGGCATTCCAACTAGAAATCCAGTTCCGTGTGATAGGGGCTTTAATCATGGCCGCCTGGCTGACTGCTTGACTGGTTTTGAGGAATAGGACATGTTCTAATTGCTACTAACTTCTTCGACTAGATTCTGTGGAACAGCCAATCAGAGCAAAGTTTGGCCATGTGAAGATATTCTGTGAGTTTGTAAAGTAGCCTTTTTTGTCTGAGCTTCCGAGTGCATACAACACGAAAGGCACGTTTACAATTGAAAAAGCTAAAATATTCTTCCATACGTGTATAGTGAACGTTGTAAAGTACGTATTTTATCAGCGCCGTTCTTCTCTACCTAAAACCATTTAATGCGATGCGATATTCCTCTCGGTTGGATAGTTATCGTATTTTAAAAGTGTGAAGTGATACGTTGTTTACATCTCGCGCGGCCGCCATTATGGAAACGAAAGACTATCGACAAGTACGGTATAACAAGTACCGTGTGAGGCGAAAACTAACAAATGGGTAGCCAGTCCAGCGTCAACTAGAGCATTCCAAATAGAAATTCAGTTCCGTGTGATAGGGGCTTTATAAAACTGTCAATGGACACTGACTGATCACTAATCGTGAAGTCTTATTGAATTATTCTGTTGTACAGACCAACTGTGAAACTGAATCCGCGTATTCATATCCATATTATATTCTAGAATGTTCCGCACTTTTGTTTGTAGTAATGCAACGAATCGCCCGACTCATGGCGCTACCTTCAACAGTGTTTTGTTGTGCAACTTCCAAATGCTGACAAATCTTTAAATAATGCTCAAGTTCGTTGCGACAACACCGAAAGAGTAAGAAAAGTTTACATACAATATTATCAATAACAGGGTTATATCCCTCAGGTTTCTAGAACATTCTCCGCCTTTCCTCGATAATCAAATTTCTCCTTAAATTATAATCACAATATTTTATTTCACACACACAAGCCAGAAACCTCGTTTTATCTAGTGTAAATCGAAAAATTTCGGAGGGCGCTCGAGCCCCCCTCTGGATACGTGCTCCTATCCGATAATTTAATGACGTATGGTTTCATTGTATTAAGCAGATATTCTCCCCTCGTATTTTCGTCCATCTTTTTCTTGGTAACAACAATTTAAAAATGATAATACCTGTAAATAAGATAGCCATAGAGGTTGCGAGACATGAAACAGAAGAAAATATATTTTATGTAATAACTATTCTTGACGATAAATGTGTGTATATAAAACCGTGATAAAACAAAAGACCATATTTACTAGCTACGTGGAAAAGTAACTTATTATATCACGTGAAAAAAGTCAGTTATTAACAAAAACTATAAAAATAAAAGTACAGTCCCGCGGAATTATTATGCATTATTCTTGACCGGATTCTCAACAATAGATCACTTAAATTGTGAAAATTACAAGTGACGTAAAAAAGTGCTGTGAAAATTTTAAGGCTTCTTTGAGTTCCGATATATTTTCTGTTGTTGACGATCGTCTTTTCAAAAGTCTTACTCTTACACCACTGATTATTCAACTATCATATTCAGACATCATTTCTGAGGTTAAGATGATATGAAACTTCCAATTTAATGTAATAGCAGCACGTTCGGCATCAAATTCCCCATGTATTTAAATGGGAGAACAATTGCCGGTCAAAAGCGTGGGGACACAACAGGGGTGCTGCCCAAGGAATATTGGGTGCTGCCACCTACATTTGTTTGCTTTGACCAGGCCCATTGGTACCATATTTCTAGTCTTTAATAGATTGATTGCGTATAGTAAGGAATATCATACATATAAAAAAAAAAGAAGAAGAAAAAACTGAATGCATACCAAGAGACATCTTTCAATACAAGTGAGCGTAATATCATATGTGTGCGTTCTTGCGATGCCCAAAGAAGCGACGCGATGCGAATCGCTGTTTACTGTTTTAGCACATACGTCGACGGCGGGAACCATCTCCAATTTGGATAATCACAGCGGAGCAATAGAAATACATAAATAAGGTAATTAATATGAGGTGAAAAATGAAGAAGTTTTCTAAGCGAGCGTTTGATTTCATTACTTGACACGAATGACAATGATTTTTAACGTACACCTCATTGTGTAAAGTACGAAGGCAGAAATACTGTTTCTGCCTCTTTTGAGATTTATGTTATGGCGCTTTTTTTTATTACAAAATTAATACAATACTTATTGTAATGTGTTTTTACCGTGGCAGTCCTGTTCCATGAAGTTTATTTATCGTGTCAATAATAGAGTTTAGTGTTATTAAATTAAATTTAGTAAAATACTGAACGATTTTACTGCAAACCATACAACTCGTTAATCCAGCATCGCGTACAGCCAAGAAAATCCAACGATTACGTATTTAAACATTATACATACTGTGTTGTTGCATAATATGTAGTAGGCTATTCTGTTCGTATGTATGCACAATTAAATTGATTTTAATAACACCATTTACTTCAAATTTAAGACATTAGTATGCCTATATCGGAGTGACTATTGTCACCAGGTGGTGAAGCTATCTTTTCTATTTACTGCTTTAGAGCTATTTTCACCAGATTTTAAACCGCGCTTTTGCATGATCTACAACCTGGCCTACTAAATGTATGTGTGCATTCTTTAGTTGATTTCTATAAGCTTATCTCGGCGTGCATTTATTTTCGTATGGGCAACAACAAGTAATTTTGGTAACAGTAGGGTAAGCCGGAGACGGATTTCTTAAAATTTACAGGAGAAAAGACGAGAAAGTACTTACGGAATTGTGTTCTTGAGGACTTTCTGAAGCCGGAGATATTGTTTTTTGGAATCGTGCTACGTATTTTGCCTGTGAATAAGCTATTGTTCGTCAATCATGCATCTCCGTTGTGCGATAGCTCGTGCCGCCATTACCGTTGACTACGTGAATCAAATGTTCCGTGCGTTCGGTTATGTAACCCCCTCACAGTGTAGCAACCACGCGGTAGTTTTACAAGATGACGTGTGAGCGGGGTTTTTCTTCCAATTTAAGGTAAATCCGAAAGGTAGGAAAAATTTCCTGAAAGAGTAATACGAGAAAAACCGATGTTGTCCGGATATGCGTGATTGAACATACTAAGGAATTGTTTAGATAATGAAGCACATATTTAGGGGTGAAATGAGTGCTAATGGAACCTAACCTAACAGGCCTAACCTAACCTCGTAGGCATACCTCGACCATGAAGATAAGGACGTAAAGTAGAGTTTAGCCTCAATTTTCGCTTAAAAACCTTTTGTGAATAGTTTGTGCGGCATTTATCGGCGCACCGCGAACGCAAAGAAGCATTCACCATGCTGATAAGGACGTAAAGTACAGTTTAGCCTCAATTTTCGCTTAAAAACCTTTTGTGAATAGTTTGTGCAGCATTTATCGGTTCATATGTTTGGAAACACTGCACATCAGCTGACGATACTGCATATCAGCTGACAATAGACAACGTGACTCAAGATTTGCCCGCCGATCAATAAATGATTATAATGTTAAAAGTAACGTGTTTTTCATGGAAAAAAGTTATGGCCAGCTTCAAAAATCTTCCGCTATGCATATGAGGTAAGTAGCAATGATTTTTATTTGAAAACAACCGAGTTTAATGTGTCTCCGGCTTACCCTACTGTTACCTACCGTAATTTTTCTGCACACTATGAAGGTGGAAAAATACCGCACGATATTCCAATATGAATTGGTGCTGGTAATATGTCACATGACGTAAGTATGAAGCGGTATTTAATGCTTTCATTGTTAGGTTAGCCAGGTCAAGTTTAGGGCTGTTTGCATTAAAATTCTGTAAATAATTCCAACATCAGATCATGTAATTTCTGGTCTTAGCACTTTCCGCTATTCTCACTACCTGGTGACAGTAGTAGTTGCGCCAATTTTAAATTTAAATTAACTCCTTAGCAGTAACTTAGGTAATAGGCCTACTGCAAATTAAATTAAAAGTCTGGTCCATGGTCGCATTCTACACCCTCGATTTTGCAAGGACTTTTTAATTTTTTTTATGTGTGTTTACAATTGTGAAGAACAAAATTCTGTAGCGCGGAAACATGTATTTACGACTGTACAGCTGTTTAAAGTTAAGATGTAGCCGTTTGAAGTTGCGAGGTGGAAGTCTACTTGCAGCCATGTTAGTTTCGTTGCACACTACCGATGGATGTATGTAAATGTCGGTTTTTCAGTCCTATGCCATAAGAAATGCCATGAAATTTGCTGTCGATTCCGGGCTCTGCCTCTGGGGTAGTTAACCTACCGCCCCGCTGTCGCGGCCCCGCCTTTCTCTATAGAGTCCCTGTGGAAGGCATGTTAAAAACTGGCCGAGTCACCTGCCCCAACACTATTTTCCGCACTGACACATGAATGTTCCAAAAAATGAGGACTCAAATTTAACCTCAGAAGGTAACTTACCTCTTTTTTTCGAAGGGCAGGCGCTGAATTGCGGGTCGAAGTTGAATTTGGAAGTCCAAAAGAGAAGTAAGTTGTATGTCAAAAGTCTTTTGTCCTTTTCCACAGAATACTACCCTCTCCTTACATTCCATCATAAAAATAAGAAGTTTGAAATTATCCCATCCCACAAGTCATTCAGGAAATACAACCCTCCCTTTTACAGCCTGTAATTGCCAAAAAAAAAGAAATGTGCATGATGTTTCACAAGATAACGTATTTACACTCCCCGCCAATACATCACACAATTAACATATCGCAATCGCAAATTATCCCATTGCAAGTCACTCATAAGATGAAAAAGTTGGTTTGAAGATGTGCGCCTGTGACATGAATCCATGATGGACCTAAAAAACCGTATGGATGTTACATATGTAAGGAATTTTAATATTAAGGAAACGTAAGTTTCGTAGCACGTAGATCTAAAAAATTACCTTCCGCGCAATTTTGATACACCCTTTGTTATAAAAAACTAATTTTTGTGATGAAAATATTTGAAATGTGCGGGAAATCGAGGGTGTAGAAAGAGACCAAGGAGCCTTTAAGTCCACTTTATGCACAGTTAGGCTAATCGGGACTGTACCTACATTTTGAAATGGGATCCGGACAACAGTGTGCCTCCAATGTGTATCGAACCAGGGATTCCTTGATTAAAAGGTGAAGAAGTTACCACTACGACATCAGGAAGGCCCTCAATACTGCTGATGAATGTAAAAAAAAATATGATAAAGTACCGGGTGTCCGAGAAGTCTTTGTATGAAAACAAAAATTAACTGTATCCGTTATATGCAACACAGACATGAAAAAATGGTACCAAAATGTTCGGAAACTATTCAAGTTTTATTGGCAATAGGAAAGAAATCAATATACCTCCACGTGAGCACCCTTGGTAGCACGGAGTACATCTAGTCGAAATTCAACTTCTCGCCATGCATTAGCCAACATCACAGGAGGGATCGATGTGATGACTTGGGTTATCCGTTGTCGCCGAGTTGCAAGATCGGATACAGGATTTCTGTAGACATTGTATTTCACATAACCCCATAGAAAAAATCTAAAGGGGTTATGTCTGGAGATCGTGCAGGCCACGCTGTCGGTCCATCTTGACCAGGAAATGTCTGACCAAGGTAGGAACTAACCTCCACACTCCAATGTGGCGGTGCACCGTCTTGTTGAAAGATAACATCTAGGTGGTATCCTAGCAATTGCGAGATACACTCCAGATGTTACGGTGTCCTCACAGAAAAAGAATGGTCCGATAATTCTGTCATGCAGCAGCGTGCACCAAACATTCACCTTCGGGCTGTCCCATGGTCGACACCCTCACCTCATGAAGGGGCTCTTTAACCCAGATACGCACGTTGTGTCTATTCACTAAACCACTGACATGAAAGACCACCTCGTCTGAAAGCAACACGTTCCAGATTATCCATTATCAGCATCAATGCGTGATAACATTTTCACCGCAAAGTTATACCGACGTTTGCCGTCATTGGGCAACAAAGCCTGCAGGATTTGCACTTTGTATGCACGAAACAGTAAACGTGTGTGTAACACATCGTGAACAGACCTTTTTGGCATCTGTAATTCACGTGAGGCTGTACGCACGGATTTCTTCAGACTGCGCACAAAAGCCACTCCGACATCTTCCACCCTTTCGCCTGAGGTTGATGGTCGGCCACTTCTCGGTGCGTCAGCAACAGATCCTGTGGTCTTGAATTGTCATACCACGACTAAATGCTTCTAACATCGGGTGGCACCTTTCTGTACGATGTCTCTGCACTGTTTTTTGTGACCTGCTCTCGTGAAACCACAGGACACACTCAGCTTTTTCCTGATTTGTGTACATTTCCGGTTTGTTGGACACTGGCACTGCTACACTACTGCAACGTTACAGAAACCTGAAACAAAATAAACTTGAATAGTTTACGAACATTTTGGTACCATTTTTTCATGTCTATGTTGCATATAGCGGATACAGTTAATTTTTGTTTTCATACAAATACTTCTCGGACACCCGATTCAATGCTCTGGTCAGGTAATTACTTTTGCTGGTGAAAATAGCCCATAAGCTGTTCTCAACACCTGATGAAAATAGCCTTATAGGCTATTCTCAGCACCTGGTAAAAATAGCCTTATATGCTGTTCTCACCACCTGGTGAAAATAGTTGCGGCCTTTATATATATATATATATGCACAGGCTCCTTTATTGAAGAACTTTTTTTCTGTCGCCTGATGGCACAAGTTCCGAACTAATCATTGAATACACACATCTTAACATGGTTAGATTTCTGTTTGCCAATATTTAGTCTAACAACTTTTGAACCTTTTATAATATTGATACACTGTACTGAATAATGTTATTAATAGAGTTACAGTATATATTGTGTGTGTAATGCTATGATCAAATTCTGTGTCCTATTTGCAACCACTTGTCTACATTATAATTCAATATTTATTTTGTTCCTGATGTCTTTTGCCATCCGAAGAAAAAAATTAAAAAGAAACAAAGTGCATGAGTTATTTTCGACAAGGGTTGGCAACATGCACAATATTATTTTTTTAAAAAAAGACAGGAATTTCAAATATACATACATGGAATTGGAAGTAAAAATAAAAACTTACCAAAGGCTGAAACTAACACGTTTGTTCAATTTCCCGCAACTCCTCGTCGCTTTCCAATTCCCCAGGTGTGTCAAAACCATCTAGTATATTGTTTACCTCCCGCTCCAAATCCTCCAGCCGTATAACCGAACTCATGTTCGCACAACATACACACACAAAAAAACAGTAAAAAACATACCTCTCATTACACACTACCACGACAATCAAAACACAAAAAAAATATGTCACTCCTTTTGCAAACATACGAAAACTATGCACACGACATTACTGCAACGCCTCTGTGAACTCAAATGAAGTGTCCTTTTAAAAATAAATGGGACAGTCAGCTGGAAAAATTACATGAGTTATTTTTAGCCCCGATACTACCTCTTACTCTGCCCCTTTCATCTTCTGAAGCAAGCATTGTGCAAAGTCCATTTCATCCGCTGAAAGGATATCACCGCAAACACTTTTGACAACAATGCTCCCTTCCCCTCTGACCATGACCTGCTTCGGCATGTTGAGAAGGAAAACAATAGACAAACGATTTCATTTCCTCATACGTCGCTTCTCTGCAAGGAATGAGATTATAAATAACCATTGTAAACAAGCATTTACAACGGCGTCAACTCACTTCTGTGAGCTTTGTCATTCGATAACTCTTTTACTACGTCGACAAAGAGGAGCAGCTGCTGCTGACGTCATTAGGGAGTTGAAGAGCACCAGCGTCGCTGTCGATGCATATCGACTCTTGGTTTCAAGTTCCACGCACTTCGAGTCATGAGCATAGAAAATGAACAGGGTTGCAAGGCAACGAAAGAAGGTTCTGTTCCATCGGTCAAGGTATGACCGACCGGGACTGTGGCCAAAAGTGGCATCGGTCAGCACATGGCCGATCGGGACTTAAAAGGTTAAACTGTAGGTCCAGTCTAAACTAGCCTATCTGTGCATAATGTGGACTTAAAACAAGAACTCAGAATCATTTTGGTTGAATTAGTTTTTTGTGTATTGAATATAGATAAAAAATAATTGGAGAGGTATGAAGCATCCACTTTCAGATTTAATCATTCAAATGTGATTTTGTTGTAGGTAGTGAAAGATGGACAGCACAGAGGATGAGCCTCTGCAGCCCCCAGATGAATTTCCGTTTCCGTTCGAGCCATATTCCATTCAGAAGGACTTCATGAAGAACCTCTACTGTGCATTGGAGGGAGGAAAACTTGGAATTTTTGAGAGCCCAACTGGCACTGTGAGTTGTTTGTTATCAGTATGCAGATTAAATTGTTGTGGAGTTAAGTTTTATAGGGATGCCACATTTAATATTCATGCAATGAAAAATTAATTTTTTTCCAGTATCACTTTTTTTTTACATTTTTGTTGATTTTATGTGGAGTTGCAGCATGAAACTGAATTTTGAGTAGGGTTCCCACTGACATGGACATTCTAATAAAGATAGGGAATTTTGAAAATACATCCAAAACCCTGGAAAAGTCAGGAAATCAATTACTTTTTACATGTTCCAGGATTTGGGCATGGAAATTCTACTTTTTTCTTTAACCATCTTCTTATAATTTCTTTTTTAATGATGTTGAATGAACTTTATTTTCTTGAATAGGAAGTATAGGTTAACATTTAATCATTAGCAGATGGCTAGTTTCAAATGAAACCACCTAGATTATGCATTTCCAGACATGGTTTCAAATGAAACAACCATCACATGGCAAAATTATCACATAATTTCTTGAAAACTACAGATGATAATTCAGTTCTGTCCTTTTTTTCATTTATGTACTTATGAAGACATGACATACTGGAATGACAAAACAATGTATTTATTGTTACTATTTTTAACAAATGCATTTTTAAATTGTCAATTTTTTTCTCCAAAAATATCTTATGTAACTTATGAATGGATATTATTCTTCAACCACTGCTTTTTGCTGATATATTTTACTTTTACATGTAATTATGACATTTTTTAAAAAAACTTTTACAACATGCAACAAATATAGGGTCCAGTGGGAAGCATCCAATTTTCAAAATTCCCCAAAAATTACGATTTTCTAAATTTAATGCATATTTTTCTATTTTTTCCCTCCCAAATTTGTGTGTCCTTGATGTGTGGTATTTTGTTGTTCTTCCTTGCAAATTTGATACATTCAGTGTTCATAGGGCTGACAATAGAAGCAATTTTCCGGAGATTCTTAAAAACATGGTAGGAAAATGTACCTCTCACCTTTCAAAAACACGAAAAATGAACATTGGAATGTGTTTTGTGAAAACAAAATACATGTCTCTTATCGATTGAACACATTTGATTGGTTAGTTAATTTTTTAAATTGGACATTTAATCAGCTGAGTTAACTTATTAAATTGATAACATATTGTAGATTTGTTTGTGTACTCACTATTAAAGGAAAGAAATACGTTAAATAGTATTGATTAATTTAACTACTTACGTGAGTGAATATGGAGTGTTATTACGACAATGCCTCCATTATGCATTGAATTTAGACTTGCAATTTAGAATGTTAGGAAAATGTATAAGGGAAGCATATGGGCAGCTGGAACGGCTTAATCGAGATTGTTACAGATTACACTTGGAGATAGGGAAACAATTAGATGAAGTAACATGGAAGCATATCGAGGAACAACATTTTAGAATGGTAGAAAAAGCGAGGGTCAAAGATAAGGAAATCTTTAAGAAGAAAATTGCAAAATTAGAAATACCCCAGGCGATAATAGGGAGAGGGGAAATAAACGAAAGGAAAGAAGAAAATAGCGAAAACGTGTTGAATCTAACAACACACAAACCCCCAAAAGCCTTAAGGGAAATCATGAAAATGGGGCATAAGTTTGCCATCAAAGGCGAAAACATCTGGAAAGAGGAATTTATTATCGCAACGGAAAAATGGTGTTGAAGTTAGGTGAAAAAGAGGACAGGTTAGAAATTATAAAAAAAGTTCGTGCTGTGATTGACGAACAAATGCAAAACGAAATTAGGAATGGTTATGGAACCAATGGTAAAAGTAGGACACAAAAAGAGGAAAAAGACAAAAAACTCAGGGAAAGGTTACATAAGGTGAAAAATGGGTTAAAGATAATAGTGTATACCTGATCAGGCCTGATAAAGAAAATAAAATGGTAATAATGGGGACGGAGGAATATCATAATAAGTTAGAAGAAAGCTTCAAAAACAAGGATTACGAAGAGGTTAAGGGAAACCCGATAAATAAAATAAGAAAGGAAGTGAGGAAATGTATAGAAACTAGTATCACTCTAGGAAGCGGGGATAAAAAGAGACTTATTAAAGACGTTAAAGAGTGCAACATTCGTACTGCTTTTGGTATTCCTAAGACACATAAGACCGGGGTTTCACTTAGACCCATAATCTCGACCTACGAACACCCGGGGTTCGGGTTGGCTAAAGTATTGGTAAAAAAAATCAAGAAAATGAACAAGGACACACAGTATAGTTTCAAAAACTCTGTTGAGGTTAAGAAATCTATCGAAAGGTTAGCGATCGGGAATGAAGATATGATTAGTAGCTTTGACGTGATAAATTTGTATCAGAGCGTACCTAGAGAAAAAGCGGGAGACTTCCTTCAGATGTGGTTGTTGGAAAAAGGGGTCGAAATTCTCACCGCTTGGGAATATGTTAGGTGGTTCTTCCTTGTAACCGCTTATAATTATTTTTATGTTAACGATAAGATTTTCAGACAGAAAGAAGGGTTGGCAATGGGCAACGTGGTATTGGGCATTGTGGCTAGCATTTTCATGCATTTTGTAGAAAAAGCTGCTTTAGAGCAAACAGGATGTAGTTTAAAATACTATGGGAGGTACGTCGACGATATTTTAATAATCGGGAGAGAAAAAGAGCTTGATATTTTTTTTGCCGAATTAGGAAAGCAGCAAAAAAGAATTGGTTTTACAAGGGAAAACCTCGTCAACGGGAAGATTAATTTTCTAGACTTAAGTATCACAAAAACCGAGAAAGGAATAAAATCAAGGGTTTTCCATAAACCGAAAGCTGGTGACTTGTATATCAACAAAAAATCTGAACACACTGGAAGGATTAAGACAAATGTTTTTCTTAATTTTTTCATCAGGGCAGAAAGGCTATGCAATGAAAGAATAGAAAAAGAAATTTCATGGATAATGGAGGTAGGCTTAAATAAAAAGGGTATACAAATCAAGAAATGAATAAGGTAGCTAGAAAAGCGCGAAGGATCATAAAAAGGGAGAACACCAACGACCCTAATGGCAATGCAAAGGAGGATGCTGAGGTAGGGAATTTGATTAATAAGGATCTTTTTGTCGGAATCCCTTATTATAAAGGGCTATCGGAAAAAATAGAAAAACTGTAAGAGAATGTGGTATGAAGGCCCCCCGGAACATTGAAAAACATTTCACTGAATATAAAAAGGGGGGAAGGAGCAGGGAATCCCGGAAGAACGAAAAGGAATTTATAGGATAGAATGCGAATGCGGCAAAGAATACATAGGACAGACCAGAAGAAGTATGTGCATAAGGTGGGGCGAACATGACAAGGATATTGGGGAGGGAGTACCCAAACTCATCTTTCTGAACGTATTATTGAAAGTGGGCATAAGATTGTAAAAAAGAAAAGTCATTAGGAAAGATAATAATAAATTAAATAGGAATGTTTATAAAGCTGCGTATATTTGCACAATATAAACTCAACAGAGACGACGGTAATTTAGAGGTCGGATGGATCAGTTTTCTTAAAAAATGGGATAAGGCATTGAAAACTAATGCTAAAATAGGTTTCCATGTTACTTCGGAGGTCATCAAAGCAGCAGCAGAAGAACGAGAATTCACTTTGGATTGGTGACATAAGAGATATAGGAGGGGAGCTTTTTCCTTCCGGTTGAGGTGGGGGCTGCTCACCAGTGTAGGCCTCACAACCAGCCTGGGCTCGTAACGGCCACTTGGGATCCTTTTTTAGTTATTTTAATATAAGTGTGGAGTATTTTTACGAAGTTTTTAACATGCTGAGATTTTTTAATTTGGAATATGGCAGAGTTTTTGTAAATGTTCTTAACCTTAACCAAATCCTCATTCAACACTTCTTTTACGCGGCACTATGCTCTGTGCCTAGAAACATCCATGAACCTAATGAAGGAGGCAGTTTGACCTCCGAAACATTGTCCTAATAAGACTTCATATTCACTCACGAAGTAGTTAAATTAATCAATACTATTTAACGTATTTATTTTATTAAATTGACAGCACTTATTTATACATCTTTGTGTATGTGTGTAAATATGTGTATGTATGCATATGCCTTGTATATGTATGATTGTGTGTATACTTTTATTAATATAGGGGAGACCGGGGTAATTAGAACAGGAAACAGCCTGTAGAAGTTCCACTGTAAATTACTCAGAAAGTTCCTGATGGATTTTTTAAAAATTTCTACCATTTAAAAGGACATCTTTTGCATATTTTTGAAAAAAATAATGACCATACCTGCATTGCAAATACTTGTCCAAAAAAAAAATTGTCATGACACCATAAAATTGTTCCAATTACCCCATTTGGGGTTAATGAAACATAAGTTAGAAATTTCAACTGAATAGCTTTAGATTGCTGTTGGGGTAATACGAACATCATATATAAATGTCCCATTTACCCTGCAAATTTGAACGCAATAGCTCTACTTCTTCTGGAGTTATCAATGCTTGTTTAAATAAAATCCCAAGTTAACGTCTTTTTTTCATAAAGTTCAATTTCCCAGCTGTGAAACAAATATGTGTGAATGAAAATCAGTGTTCTATGATTTATTTGAAAGGTTACAGGCCATTCTACAATGTAGTAAAGAAAAAACTTCTAATAGTTACATGTACAATCTAGTATACCCAAGCGAAATCAAGCAAATTACGCAATGTTCTAATAACCCATTTGCAGAAATTTTTGGGGTAATAAGAACTTTGCTTATAAAAACCAGGCAAATTACCCATAGACAACCAAACTCACATGAAATGATGTGTGCCCTTATGTTTTATTATAGGGGTGAAGAAAATTTTGAAAGGGTTCTTTCATTCACATCCAGTATATGCAGAAGCAGAGAAACACCAAGCATGCGTCACATCATTTTTGCTGGTGTATAATAAAAGTCAAATAAAACTTACTTTTGTGTAGTTATTCCAATAACAAATTTTCTGCATGTAGGTTTAGTGTAGGTACATAGGTATGAAATGTTATTACACCAGTCTTTTCGTTTTAAATTATTCTACATTAACATGTTCCAATAACCCTATAAGGGGGGATTTTGGTTTTTTGGTTTTTGTCTTGATTGGAGTTTGCTTTAAAGTTGGTTTTACAAAAGGTTAACTTTAAATATATAATATATCAAAAACAGCAAAAACAAAAGAGAACCACGCTTCACGCGGCCACACGCAGACCCTATTCCACGTGTGGTGTTCCGTATAGTAACAGATATCCCCTGAGATATCTGTTAAGCAACAGACGAACTTTGGCCTAACTTTAATAATTGGTAACTAGAGGAGGGCTTAATAGGCTTATGATTCACTAAAATGATAGAAGGTCAGACACCTTTAAACGACATATTTATTCATTGAAAAGAACATCGCTTGTGGCATAGCTGCCACCAAACATGAGCACTTCACTGTACAAGGCACAAAAAAGATATACAAAAGATTTTGTACTTACATATCAGCCGTTTTCACACTATATCACTCATACCTGGGGCTTTACACACGCTATTTCACTCTTTATCGCCACATCCCGACACATGGACAAATTTGTGGTACACCACACTAAAAAATTACTATTAGGTGCTTCCTTGGTGTAACAAAGGCTTTGGGGGGTGATAAATGAATTTTCCTGGCTTTTCTTGGATGGATGGCTAAGAACAACTTGGATATTCTTTGATATCCTATGGATGCTTCTATGGCGTCATTCCTGCCGACCATGTGGTCTGGATTTCCACATGGGATGAGGGACACAAAACTCGCTATTTTGCTGAATTTTCACTGGGATCCCTAAATGCACTTGTGGACACAATATCCCACTTGGTCACACACACTTAGGCCTGTGTTTACTGTAACAGGACCTTAGATCCCTTTTCCCTTTATGTATCCTTTGTTACTGGCCCAGGTGGCCATTCTCACACTGGATTTTACCAGCAACTTCCAAGCTGACCTGCTCTCAGGTGGGTCTGTAATACAAGTGAGTTTGACTAGCAAGCTCAGAACACAATAGGCCATCTGAAAGTCCCCTCTGTGACGTCACAGCCTTGACGGCTTCTCATTGGCCAGCTGGAGTCCTTTGAGATCTTTCCTTGTCTTTGGGAGAATTGCCACTTTCTCCCACCAGATGGCAGAGTTATCAATTGCTTAAAAAGCATAAACAAAAGTGTTTTTTCAGCTTTTCTGGCTTAATTATGCCAGATAATTGCAAATGAGTTTACTTTTAATAAATTAGGCATTATTTTACCTATGGGTGAGTGTTATCTCTGATTTTCAGTAAAGAATAAAAGATTTAGTAAACATGTGATTTGGAGCACATGGTTTTTGTTCTCCAAAATGGCTACTGTTAGCCTAACAATGGTTGGTTCTTTATAAATAAAGCATTTCTACCCCTCCCATGAGTGACAACTGGTTGATAAACATGACCCATGATTCTAATTGGGGGTGGGGGGTATAAGTTTCTGGGAAAATAGCTCTCACAAGCTTTCCCTGATGCCAACCTAATGGCCCTTGTACTTAGGTTGGCCTGTGGTTATTTGTGTGTGGGCATGTATGCCCAATGCTGATTGGTCATAACCCCATGTTCTAATTACCCCGGTCTCCCCTAATTTTAATTGTACACTGTATAAAATTGTACTCTTATACTTTGCACAATTATCGGAGTAATTGTTTTTTCTCTCCTTCCTTCCTTCTTTCGTTTACTAATGTATTGTATTCTTACAGTTGGTACTTACGTATTTTCATTAATCTATAGGATGTCTAAAAATAACGTAACTGAAATGTTACCTTTGTTTTGAAACACCCTGTATCTATGCTTATTGTAATTGGAGCCAGAGCTCTGATTTCGGTGATAAGTAAAAATATAAATAAGTAATGTTTGTGCAAGGCAAAATTCATGCTCTGAGAAAGATATTGTATTTTCCTGTAGGGTAAGTCCCTGAGCTTAATCTGTGGAACCCTGACATGGCTCCGTGACCACAGTCAGCAGGAGCTGGACTCTCTAAGGGAGAGGATTGAGTCCTTGGAGTGCGAGCAGGAGCAGGGCAACGGAGGGGTCGACTGGTTCACGCAGCACGTCATGCGGAAGGAGGGGGAGATGAAGCAGCTGCAGCTCAGCAAGGAGCTCAAGAGGATCGAGGAGAAGAGAGAACGGCTGAAGAGGATCAGGGAGAAGAAGGATCAGTTGAAAGTAATTTGAAATCAGTTGAAAAAGTAGAGGGTGATTCATATAAAACTAACACATTCCATTATCAATTTATGTGAACGAGAATAAAGCTAGCAATAACTTATTACATCTGAAAATGACAAATGCAGTCCAGGATGCATTAATAGAAAGCAAGTCTAATTCTCTTGTTAAATACAGCTTCAGTTTCCATCTTAACTGCCCTTTTGGTAGGGGTTTTCATAAAATAAATATGTATTGCCTTAATTGCTAATTTCCAACTTTACCTAAGTAAGGGCCGAATAAATAAAGGTTGAGCCAAATTTCATTTTTCTTAACCTTTATATATTCGACCCTTACTTAGGTAAAGGTGAAGAAAAAGTAAAGAATTTTGGTAGATACCCTGTTTAATAACCTTTACATTGCATGCTGAAAATGTCCTCCCTCCCTCCCTTCCTGAAAGCACTGCTGGACACTTTGAACATTTCATATTCCAGCAAGTGATTTTGCTTGTAATGTTTTCCTTCAGTGTCTGATGGCATGTAGTGTATACTTTTTCATTAAGATACTGTCACAGAAAGATGTCTGAGGGTGTCAAGTAATCTATGTGGCCATAAGTTTCATGAAATTGTACACTCTTCATAGAAACTTCGGATCACCGCCAAGGACTCATTGTATGGTACGTGATGCTATCCTGTTGAAATAACCTTCAACTGCTTGATTGCTCAATAACAATTGGGACAAGATATCAAATCCCGCACAGTTACACACTCTCTGGAGAGTACTTTACTCCACATTAAAATGTTTACACGAGCTAAAACCAACTCTAAATGTTCATAAACAATAACATTTTCACAAACTATGTAAAATATTTCACTTTATTAATCGCTTGGTTGTTTCTGTAGAGGAAATCCATCCAAACCCTGGACACAGAGTTTGATCAGCTGTTCCGGCAAAAGAAGGACATTAAGGAAGCTGTTGCGAGGGACCTTGCTTCTGGAGCAGAGGAGGGTGGTGGCAACCCAGAAGATGATGATGATCTCATTTTGGAGGAGTGCGGAGGGCAGGAAGCTGACAGCACGGAGTCGCCTGAGAAGGAGAAAGATGAGACTGAGAAGAGCGAAGAGGAGTATGAGGAAATAAAGGTAGATTAATAGTTATTCAAAAGTTCTGTGCCGTGGCCGTGCGGTCTTAGGTGTCATGCTTTGGGCTCTGACTGCAGATAATTAGACGTAAGCGAGTTATATACTTTTTCCACGAAACTTACTTGTAGAGGTTCTATTAATTTTGGTGGCCTCTGCCACCATCCACTTGGGAATTTGTTGCTTCACTGTGGGGCTGGCTTCTAGACCCATACACAGGCTGACATCTCAGGAGAAAAGAGGAATTAATAGAACTTCTACAAGTAAGTTTCACGGAAAGAGTTAGTAACTCGCTTACGTACTTCATCTTTTATTCGCCAAGCATGAACAACAGATAAGTAAACAATAAATGTACTTCTACTGTTTTTTGATGTGGGGATTTTATATGGAAGGTTCTTCTGATTCAGACCATGCACAGACTAGTGTAGGAAAAAGCGTGATTAGAAAACACCTTAAACATCAAAAAAGAAAATCGCAAGCTGTGATTTAAATAAAAATGTGCTTTAAATTTTTAAGAAGGTATCTTTTTAATATGTAAATAAAAATCATGGTGTTTATCCACCCTGGTTCAACATGTCTCTCCTTGTTACTTTTGTCAGCACTTTGATTCAACCCACTTGCACATTCTTGGCATTTTCAGGCGTACAAACTCTAAGGTTGTGAAGTGATGTTTACTTTAACCCAGAGTTACTTCAGATTGATTTGTCTGTTTTTCAGGACCCCATCACGTATCAAAGTGAGCATGGAAGCTTCTTTGGGTCCCTGGACAGTCTTTGTGCAAACTTGACACAACCTTGCATGTGTCCTTTCCCAGGTTTCGCCATAGGAAAAGTGCTTTTTCCACCTCAACAGTAAACTGTCTGTTGTCTGCCTTCTCACACACTAAAGTGTGGGTTTCACCTTCACCCAATTCAGACTAGTGACATCGCTTGGAGCAATTTCCATGAAGCATGTGAAGTGCAACACTGCTGGTCCAGTTATATAGTTTTATGAGATATTTCAATTGTGTCACCTGTGTCACCCTGTATGTATTAATGATTGAATCAAAATGCTCTGTGCTGAATTATTTACTTTTGGTTCATGAAGAAAAGGGTTTCAGATGTATAGAGTGACCACAAGGAAAAGAAACTTCAATGAAAAGTCCCCGTGTGCCTATCTCCCCTTCCATTCAACTCCGGCCATAAGAAAGCATGCTTCACTCTCCCCCTCCCCTCCACGTGGGAGCACGATGCAGAGGAGTCGCGGGTCCGCAGATTTTTTTGCTTGTGGTTCCACTATAAGAATATTGTAAGTTCAGTGAATTAGATAGTCACAATTGACTAACCACTACTGTGCTTTGTTCCAGGTCATCTACTGCAGCCGCACCCACTCGCAGCTGTCCCAGTTTGTTGGGGAGGTGAAGAGGAGTCCTTTTGCCAGCGAGACAGCCTTGGTGTCGCTGGCCTCTCGCCAAAGCTACTGCATCAACGAGGCTGTCAGGAGGCTCAGTTCCATCTCCCTTGTCAATGAGAGGTGGGTTACCTCTGTCCAATTCAGTTAGTTTTTATTTTTCTGTTGTCGATTTATGTTGAATAAACTTCAACATTTTACCACTCATGTTATTTTTATTCCAATGATTTGGAGACTTAATCTGCCTGTCGAGAATAAGTTATTCTAACTCAACTGCATATTGAACACAGCTGTCTCACCCAGGGTCACTTGCTACAAGGGCTGGACCCTCTAATATGTCTAATATGCTCTCCTCAGGCAGACTTTTCATAATCCCAACTGTTTGTATTCCCTGTTGGGAGAATATGATAGGGTTTTTTAACAAATGTTTTTTGCTTTTTATGAAGAGCTGGTCTATTACACTGTCTGTGAGGAAGTTTTTAGTTTATTCTTATTTTAAATGTGTTGCGTTTGTCTTGTGCAGATTCCTTTACAACCTTCCTCAAGGGGCTTCTTACACTCCTTGTTTTAATCTTTTAAGTAAGAAGTTTAGATAAGGGGATATTTCCCCATTCACATTGAAGGGTGCAAAATGGTCATATGTGCCAATGCACCCAACAATTTTAATTCAATCAATGTAAACATATTAATCAATACTTGATCTGTACTGGCTGCAAAATTCTCCTAGCTTATTATTTTTTTTAACAAATACAAAGGCTGTCGCAGAGAAGGTGAGACAGATTTTTTCCTGGCGTGGTAACACTGCCTATGGTTTCAGCACTAGTTGCGTCGTGTAGGATGACGCATTCTGTTTCCGTAGCAAGTTGTCACTTGTTGCGAAACAATGTTAGTGAGCAACTATGTTGATTTACGTGGAACGTGTTTCGTTTACCCCTCCAGGTTTTTGTGTATAACATTGCTTTTCGCGATGAGTATTCAAGATGAACAGCGACATGACATAAAATTTGGTTGGCATTTAGGGAAAAGTGCTGCGGAAACATATGCATTGTTCCAACAGGCATATGCCGATAAAGACAGACTGAGTAGAGCCACAGTATTACCAAGGAGTCATTGAGACTCTGAGCCAGCACGTAGCAAAAAAGAGGCCACATTTGAAGAACTCCTTCATATTGCACCACGATAACGTACGCCCGCATACTGCGTGGGCTTTTCAGGATTACGCGATGAAGAGAAAAATATAAATATTCCAGCATACAGCCCAGACCTTGCACCCTGCGACTTTTGGATATTTCAACTTTTAAAGGCCGCTTTACGTGGTTGTCATTTCATGACTAACAAAGAAGTGATCACCGTCGCGCAAGTTTTCTTCAGTTCGCTACCTGACGACGAATTTTCAAAGACATTCACAAAGTGGCAGGAGTGTATGGATGCTTGCTTAGCTGTCAATGGTGCCTATTTTGAAAAAGATGTACGTCTACTCGATATGGCTGATTCTGAATAAAAATTTTGTGGTTTGTAATTTTTTTTGTTTCATTTTAATGATTCTTGGAGGGGTCCATGTACATGCTTGTCTTTTAACTGCTACGCAGTCACTACTTTTTGACCTATTGCGCTCGTTTTGGTCTCAATCGGCAGCTAATGAACCAAATTTTCACCCTAGTACGTTTGCTAGTAAATGGAGGTCGTTGTTTTCCTATACAGGAATTAGTCTCACCTTCTCTGCGACAGCCTTTGTATAATAGTATAAGTCGTATATGCTCGTTCTGTAAAATGGATGTCTAAATATGTGGTTACATTTTAGCATAAATTGTTGCACAGTGAATGAGCCATTCATCTTCTTCATGGACCTTTTGCAATCATATTTTGGATCATTGGGCTTACATTGGCATCGGGCTTGCTGATACCCATTGGAGGCACATATTAGCTTCTTATTTCTCACCCCTTGTGAGCAATCAAGTTAGGCAAGCTGTGTGAGTGATCTACTGTTTTGAATCTATAATCCCTTGTTTTCTATATCAAAGTAAACCTTGATGCGGAATGAGTTTCAGTCCTGGTCATTCCCCACTTACCTTTATCCTTGTTTAGTCTCAGT
This sequence comes from Lepisma saccharinum, assembly GCF_977018435.1. Classification (NCBI taxonomy): domain Eukaryota; kingdom Metazoa; phylum Arthropoda; class Insecta; order Zygentoma; family Lepismatidae; genus Lepisma; species Lepisma saccharinum. Next base: position 62,887,879 of record NC_139241.1, on the reverse strand, counting down.
TCTTCCAGAGGACACGTACTTAGGTGGAGCTACGGGATTGAATGACTGAGCATCGTCTAATCCTATAGAGGATGCTGTCCTTTGGGATGAAGAGACTGAAATATTTTTAAAATTCTGTGCATAATAGATTGAAAAGAGTTAACCTTCACTCTATCAAAAGAAACATTCTTTTTCATTTCACCAATGGATATTAATTACTGCTGAGCTGATACTGTAATACTTTTCCAACATTTTGTAAATTCACGGGGTCCACAAAAATGTCATACAAAAACTTTCGGGAAGTCTGATTATCCTGGACGTTATTCAAAATTCAAAGTTTCCATTGATTTTGTACCAAAATTATTTGAAGAGACTGTATTATGTGATAACATAACTGGTATTTTTATGTTCTGATGTAATCTTTGAATATTTTAATGCAAAATCTTTATCAGTACTTTGAACAACTTTTAATTGTTACCATTTTGAAACATCAGTATCAATATCGGTTCGAAGTGATACCAGCTCAATCCTAAATTTAATTAAACTGAAAACTGGGATAATTAATCATCCTTAAGATATATCTCGGGACACCAGAACCTCTGCGAAAAATGGGACTGTCCTGGTAAAACCAGGACTTGTGGTCACCCTACTCGACCAAGGAATAGATTGCTTGCTTTATGTGATTTTACATATTTTAATAAATTGTGGTGTTGTTTACTTTAACTTTAAAGTGACATGCTCATTGCCAGGTGCCTGGACTTGCAGAGGAAGAAGAGCAAAACGACGCAGGTATCGGATGACGGGCGGACAGTGAAGAAATCCAAAGGCTCCAGCGGGTGTCCGTATATGAGGCAGGGAGCGATGGAGCGGCTGCAAGAGGAGGTGTTGGGGGAAGTACATGACGTGGAAGAGGTGGTGAATGCAGGCCGGGAGCTCAAGGCTTGTCCCTATTATAGCACCAGATCTTCAGTCAAAGACGCTCAGGTATTCTTCTCTTCATTTTACAGAGAGAAGTAGTGAAGCCTCTTTCTGATCCATAATATCAGTTAAAATTCACATACCAGAACTCATGTTTGGCATGGGGAATGTGCAAATATTTTGTGATTACGTAACAGGTATTTACATATTTTACTGTAATTTTTAAAATATTCTAAACTGAAGCTGGTAAATTGATGCTTATAATTGGAGCGGAATACTCACCAATATTAATCAATAATTTGAACAACTTTTGATTGTTACAGTTTTCAAGTATTGCTATTGGTGAGGATTGTAAGAGTAGGGCTGAGCTGATATCGGTAATCAAAAGTATCGGTTGGATTTTATTTACCAATACCGGCCGATACCTTTCTGCCATTTTAACCGTTCACCACAAAAATTCTGCACAAGACTTTCGCAGAATCTAATTATGCTAGAAATTAGGCAAAATTAGAAGTTTCTATTGATTTTGTACCAATATTATGTCAAAAAACTATAGTTCTTTGTATTCTGATGTACTTTTTTTAATATTTTAAACCATCGGTATCAGTATCGGTGGAAATCGGTAAGACTATCAGTATAGGTTCAAAGTGGTATCGACTGAGACCTAGTATTAATTAAATATTGTTGAAGTGAGATAAATGTGATGTCTTATTGCAGGTGGTGGTGGTTCCGTACCAGACTCTCCTGCACCGGAAGACTCGGCAGGCGAGCGGTCTAAAGGTGAAGGGGAACATCGTTGTCATAGACGAGGCTCACAACCTGCTAGACACCATCAGCCATATCCACAGTGCGGAAGTATCAGGGGCTCAGGTGAGTGGAAGGATGCATTCGTTGAAGAACTGCTGTGATATTCCAAATTCTAAGAAATTACTACATTCAGGGGCGATTCCTCCATGTAGGAAGCAAGGAACTTCCTACAGTTCATTTTGTGTTATAAAATTATGAGCGCAATGTGCGAACAATTGCCTATGTTAGCTACTGTCAAGAGTTGACTGTTCTTGATCGCTCCAGTAGCAGTCTAAAGATGATGGACACGGGCTTTTCTGCCGCTCGCTGAGGAATCTCGGCGGTCATCCTACAGACAGATGGATGTGGGGTGGAAGGGGCAGTGCAAGGGAGTGGGGAAAGGTTACGAAGATCGCTGAGGATCGAGGAACCAACAAGACTTTCCTCAATCAGCGATGCCAACTCCAACAAAATGTTACTGAACCAAGCACAATTAGATCTTTTTTGGCACTTAGCACCGTTTCTAGCATAATCTGCAAACGCCAATCCCTGAGAGAGGGAAATCGAATTCAAAGGAATATGTTTTCAGGAAATAAGAATAATATTATGTTCAAATCTTATTTCTACTTCACCAGCGGACATGTTTCAAACGAAAGAGAGTATGCCGATCCAGCGGAAACCTTTTTTTAAAACTATGCCACGATCCATCCTCCGTCTCTTCTTCATCCTGCCCGATTTAGTTCGTCAGGAGATTTTATGGTAGGAAATCGGTAGAAAATTGGGGGTAAACAATTTTCTCAAACCTTTTTAAGTTCGATGTTGAACCCATGTCGTTTGTTGCACCATTTTAAAGAATTTTGGGGGAAAATTTGCACTGTTACATAACTGTTAAAAAGTTCAAAACTAGAAAAGCAGATGCATAATTGCAATTATCCGGAAAAAAATAATTAATAATAAATCCTAACATAATTTAGAAGCATTTAGCATAATTTCTAAGTTTAAGCAACACTTTTTATTATCGTCAATCCACATGAAAGGGAAATATAAATTCTTGAAAAATCAGAAATATCGTCAGTTATTTTCGTCGATTTTTATAGGTTCACATTTAAATATTTCGTAGTTCAAAGTGAGGAGCAAGGGCTCCTTGCCACACCTTGAGCATGGGCCTGCATCTAACATTCTAAATGCAATGTGTAGTACAAGCAAAACTTGTGAATGTAATCGAATCCATTTTTCAAACCTTCCTCGGTCCCTCCTTACTTGCCTTGGAAACTGAAAAATTAGGGTATTTCAAAAAAATTCTCAAAAAAATGGAAAAGTTGAGGAATATGAATTTTTCACATCTTTATAAACACTAATTCAGTACCATAAGTGTTTTGCAGCTAGAGCATTAAACAAACAGTTCACGTGTACTTTGTTTTACATGCTTTTATTTTCCATTTTCTGTTTCAGTTGACCCACGCTTATTCCCAGCTGTCTCAGTACAAAGATAGATTCCAGAAGAGACTGACTCCTTTGAACCTTCTCTACGTTAACCAACTCCTGCATATTATAGGGAAGCTCATTCAAGTATTGGGTGTGTATCACTTCTTTTCAGTATTAAATGTTTAAAAGTTCATTGTCGTTTCTAGTATTTTTCTTTTAATCTGTGTACTTAGTGTTGCAGTGTTTATTGATTAAACTTTTTTTGCCTCCAATTCTACTGCAAATTATTTTTACTCCTAGTAAATGTGCAGGTTAGAACATTCTACAACCTACACTTATTGATAGGTAAACATGTAGCCAATCATTTTTATGTAGTTCTTAGGGCTGAACCAATATCGATGCATCGGTATTGGATTTAATTTTCAGATACCAGCCTATAATTTTTCAGCATTTTGGTTTTTCTCAGGATCTGCGAAAATACCATATGGCACTTGTGCAATGTCTAATGATCTTGAAAGTTGTGCAAAATTCGAACTTTCTATTTATTTTGCATTAATATTGTGTTAAAAAACTGTATAACTGATCAGATTAAATAAACAAAATTAAATATGTTTATGAAGCCATATACGTCGTGATTGAGAATGACACATACAAGGAAAGATGGAACTTACCCTGTTTGTGCATGCAGTCTCGAACACCTCTCTCTCAAAGTGATCTGACACCTTTTCCATCACTGCGGCCCCTTTTTGTCCTGTTCTACTTCGCAATTGCATTCCGTTCATCCCGGCAGTGACCGAACATTTATCTGAGAAACTCCTGTCTCATCATATGTTAGGTGCGAAACTCATACCTGCACCGATAGACATTACACGATAGTGTGATTGCGTAACAGGTATTTTTATATTCTGATACAATTCTTGAATATTTTGAAGGAAAACTGTTAAATTGATGCTTAATTGGAGTGAAATATACTCACCCACTAATTGTCATGTAAGAACAAGAGGAATGTAACTCCCAATTTATCAAATTTACAGAACAGAGGAAATAATGTATTCTTAGGAATGTGTCTGACTCTTGAAAAGAGTCCGTGAATTGGGGATACGCGACTCCACCTTACCGCTACAGTCCTGCAGAATTAACTTGAGACAAATGACTGCCGGCGCCGCTGCAGGAGTACCAACCTACAGCGAAAGCTTGACTCTCATGCGAATCACAGGCAATCATCTGACAACGGGAGATGGGAGATTTGAAAAATAATTACATTGTGTAACGGAAATATCACTGTATTAAGAGGACACGCTAAGAAAATTATAAGTATTCTGTCTTACACAATAAATGGATAAACAGTTTATTCTGTACCTTTAGTCCGTAATTTGAAAACACAGAGGCTCTATGCACTGCCACTTCACTTGCTTCACCAGTCACTGCACGTGTCCTTTCAACAGTTGGTAACATTTCGCGCACCCAAACATTAGAGTTTCTGTTGGCCCGTTATAGCAGGAAGTCCCCCGCTCTAGCCAATTCGATCGCAGTTGCATCACTCACAAAGCGGCTGTTTCTAAGTTAATTCTGCGGGACTATGTATTAGAAGTGAAGATATGTCGATCTGACTCCAAATAGTCTGGTTCTTATAATGACATAATATTAATCAATGTTGTGAACAACTTTAAATTGTTACAAGGCATCAGTATCGGTGGGAATTGGTAAGATTATTGCTATGGGTTCAAACTTGCATCAGCTCAGTCATAGCAATTCTAATGCATTTGACTCTTTAACCTTGGAAACATACCCTAACTCTATGCATAATTTTGATTAGATGTCAATTTGTGGATGACTAGTTTGTACTCATAACCACTGAATCTGTTTTTTTATACATCAACATGGACTCAGATGTTGCTCTGTGTTCAGGTTTGTGTGTTGTTATGTGGTCACTTGTACTTGTTTCCTTATACAGACTGCCTAGGGGGATTATTTAGTAATAGCCGAGACTGTGTTTGGGGATCAAATACACGTGTCCATGTAACAATATACTGTATTTATGCATGTATAATGCGCACCCTGGTTTTTGATGGGGAAAAGTGACAAATATAATTATATCTCGTAAATAATGTGCAATACAATTCAGGTTCAAGAAATGGCTTTTTTTAGTTGTAGGTTCTAAAGCTGTCGCTATGCTGATCAAGAGCGAATGACATCATACCAACCTATTCAATGAGTCACCAACCCATGTCACCTCTCCCCTCTTCCTCCACTGTGTTTAGCTTCCCAAAGCTTTCACTTCTGCAACTACCCTGTTTATTCTGTAGTAGAAGAAAGCAAGATAAATATGTTATGGATTTACAGCACTCAGGATGTTATTTTCTATTATTTCTCGCCTGACAAATACCGCTGATACACATTCCATGCTCTAATTCTATCAGAATGGCACAACTTTTCTCAATGTCGCAAAACGTACCAATAAAAAGCGAAAAATCATGGGAATGACCATTTATTTAACTTTTATAGCATTTTTTTTTTAAAAAAAAATATTATTACTAAAGAAACCAACCTGGTAATTCGTATTTGGCCTTGTTGATATATACATATTATATGCAGTGACATAGTGAAAACATTCATGGTGTCATGTTGCCTGTCCAAATTATTCCATGCATAATACTAATCACAGTTTTTAGGAGCAAAGATTTTTGGAATAAAGTAAGCATTATACATGGGTAAATACGGTAATAATCTGTGAAAACTGAGACAGATCTGGTCTATGAAATGTTGGTGTATATATTTAAAACAAGTACAGTGATTAAAAGTCTAAGCAATTTATCACGAATCAACCCGTTACAAAAAATAATAAAATTTTGTCATAATGGGTAAAATTATGGATTTGCACAAAGTTAAGATAGCCTATTGGAGCATAATGAGGTCTAGCACCTAGGTTTCATTCCTAGGCACAAATATGGCATTCATCCTTCACATTGCAATTTACCAAGGGAGGTAGTAAAGTGGTGTAAAACGTCGAAATTGTAAAACAACTCTTATCCCGGTTTTAATTCTGTTTTGATTACAGGAGGACGGCCAGGGTGCAGTCCGGCAGAAGCGAGCCAGAAGATATTGCAGCCAAAGCTCTTTCACTTGGCAGACTTTGTCACGGTGGCAGATTTTGACAACATGAACCTCTTCAACATCTTGGAATTCTGCGACCGAAGCAGGATCGCTCAGAAGGTCAGCTTTCTTTCTTGTGCAAGAAGCATGGTACTTAAATCCATGACTCAGGAAATAAAATATTGCCATTTTGTTATTATTTGTATGATGGTAAATTGTTTACCAAGGTAAATGTCGAGAAACAGGGATGTAATATTCACACAAAACCCCATTACAGTTACCTGCTTCCATGCAATTAAATACCAAGAACATTTGCAATTTCTGATTGGATTGGTAGAATAGTGTAACACTATTAACCCTTGTTTCCATGTAATATATAACACTCAAAATGCTGACCAAAGCAAAACTTACAATAAGACACTATAAACAAAATGTTTCCACCCTCTAAGAGGGTCTTCAGACAAAATAAATAACAATTTATTGTGAATCTTTGTCTGGAGAAGACCTGGTCAGAGTGTGGAAATGTTATGTTTATAGTTTCTTATTTTACAATAATTTTTGCCTTGGTCAGCATTTTGAGTGTTTTATAGAATATTTTAAAGCTAAAAAGATAAAGCTCTCCCACATGCAGTGCACCATGCCATGAAGATGTACAGGTTGGAGGAGGAAAGGCACCAGACATTCTTGATCTCGACCATAGTGGAGGTGAAGCAATCAGCACCATGCTCTACCCACCTTCACTGTTGGATACTCATTTATTAGAGACTGGGTGAGACCCCGAGTCTCTTTATGCAGGGACATTGTGGGAAAAATACCCACCTAAGAATCAAACCAGGGTCTTCCATGTGGTAGGCTGATTCCCAACTGACTAAACCAACATGGCACATGGTAGAATTATTAATGTCTGTAAACTTTGCTTTGGTATTTTATCGAAACTGGCAAAAAAATTCACATAAATCCATCCTTTCTTTCTAGTTCATGAAAAACTTCGACCTCTCCCATTGGCTTGGCAATAGGAAGTCACGTTAATACCCAGTTCAAAATATTAAATAAGTTTCCAGATCAGGTTGTAATATTTTATCTTCCTTTACAACATACATTGGAATCCCAATTTTACATTACCAGATTTTACATTTTTCTTGCTTTTAAGTTCTTTCATCTTTGTCCTCTAAAAAACATAAAATTCGAGGTTCAACTATTTTTAGAGTGGGAAAGCTGTAAACAACTAATTGTAAATAGTTAACAATATTCCCAGAAACAACTGCAAGAAAACTTCTCTCAGTGAGGTATTTTCCTTCACTCATAGATTATAAATACGGAGAAACTAGTACTCACTTTTATCCGCGAAGCTGTTTTTTCTTCTTTTTCGATTAATTTCAGTGGCCACTGCCACCATCCTCGTTGGAACTTGCTGCGCTGTTGCTTGGCGTGCGTCTTTTGTTCGTAGTTCTCTGGCTGCCGTTAGGTGCGCTGTGCATCTTGGTACGTCGTCTGCTATTTCCGGGCGATAACTGCTGCAGAAGTGGAATCCAAGTACCACTTCTGCAGCAGTTATCGCCCGGAAATAGCAGACGACGTACCAAGATGCACAGCGCACCTAACGGCAGCCAGAGAACTACGAACAAAAGACGCACGCCAAGCAACAGCGCAGCAAGTTCCAACGAGGATGGTGGCAGTGGCCACTGAAATTAATCGAAAAAGAAGAAAAAACAGCTTCGCGGATAAAAGTGAGTACTAGTTTCTCCGTATTTATATACTACCGCGTCTCTCTTTTCCCAATCATGAATCATAGATTATATACAGAAATATTGCATTGGGAAATTATATCATCAAGTTTACTGCTAAACGGATACACCAATATGCCTCAACTGATCCTCGTAGAACCCTTGTAGCTAGTGCCTATGTAGGTCTGACGAATTCCATTGTATTATGTTGTATTTTTGTTATTTAGTGTTCCTTTTCTGCCACTTTTGACTAATCGCAACAATGAGGATGTTATGATGAAAGAACACCCATGACCAGGCTGGAATTCGAACCCCAAGTTTCCAGCATCGTAATGTGCTGTGCAAACCACTCTGCCACATTGGTCGACAGGCTTAAAGAAATGAAGCATACTAGATGCCAGTCTGGCCCACCATTGATGCATGATGTTCCTCGTATTATCCCTCCCATTGAGAAGATATGATTTTAACTTGGCTGCAAATTGGACACAGCTGGCTCGCCCACGATGATTTTAACTTGGCTGCAAATTGGACACAGCTGGCTCGCCCACGATGATTTTAACTTGGCTGCAAATTGGACACAGCTGGCTCGCCCACGGTCATTTGATGCAAAGGCTGGACCCTTCAATGTGTTATGTATGTAATGTTATTTTAGGTGTTTGGTATATTCTTATTGAATGTGCTGATTTTACTTTCCTCAGACAAAATTGTAATCTTTCCAACTGTTTATCATCCATGTTGGGAGATGACGACAGTGTTTTAACAAATATTTTTAGCTTTTTGAGAAGAGCAGGCCTCTTACACGGTTTCTGAGGAAGATTGTAGTGTCTCCTTGCCTTCTTAATGTGTTGGTATGTCGTGTCCAGGTCGCTTTTCAACCTTGCACTTTTAACTTTTCTGAAGGGACTGTTTGGGTTTTAGATAAGAAGATTTCTCCTCAAATAGAGTGCAAAATGGCTGTGTGTGCCAACCTCCCCCCCCCCCCCCAAATGTTATTTCATCCATTCATTTATTGTGTTGCAGCTGCAAGGGTTTGCAGAGAAGTACCACCCCACGGTCACCCTGAACAGGAATGCAGAGCTAGGGCAGAAGGGCATCAAAGCATTCTTGTGTCAGCTAGCAGCCAGTGGCAAGAAGCCACAGCCTCCAAAGAAAGGTGAGTAAAAAGTTTGCTGTGGTTTGTTTTAAGTCCAGGTTTATGATCAGATATGCTAATAGTGACTGTACCTACACTTTAAAGTGTGGCATAAAAATAGGCTTTTTTAATTGCAATGAAACTAATACTACATTTTATTTTGTAAAAAATACAAGCACATTAACTAAATCCGCACAGTATGTTCATCTTTTGAAAATTATGTCCTGCAGGTGACCACCATTTCTCCATTGACATTCTGACAGTTCCACTAAACTGAAAACTATAGGTTAAAAAAAAGTTTGACACTCCTAGGCCTACCGGTTGGTTTCTGCTTCAATGCACTTCCTGTTGCTTCAAAATTCTTGACCTGCATCTTGATTGGATTGGCCGATTGAATTGGGTCATCCTCCAAAGATTATAACAACATTGATATTCTCGCCTCGCTGCATCAAGAGTTTTGCCATTTTTATGAAAGGCCCTCACAACTACAGCACGTTGAGCTCTGTTCTAGTGATCCTTGTCTGGTGATGCAAATGACAATCAGTAAGTGTTGCCAATACCATTACAGAAACTCATCTAATGAAAATAAACAAACAAAGAGCATTTTTATGCCACATTGTGAACCCCACGAAAGATCAAAATGCCACAAAGTATTGGTTGGTATTGGTAATTAAAAATCCAACAGATTTACAGAATGCAAAATTTGAATTGAATCAAAAAATGTAATTATAACCAATCAGCATTGGGCATACATGCCCACACACAAATAACCACAGGCCAACCTAAGTACAAGGGCCATTAGGTTGGCATCAGGGAAAGCTTGTGAGAGCTATTTTCCCAGAAACTTATACCCCCCACCCCCAATTAGAATCATGGGTCATGTTTACCAACCAGTTGTCACTCATGGGAGGGGTAGAAATGCTTTATTTATAAAGAACCAACCATTGTTAGGCTAACAGTAGCCATTTTGGAGAACAAAAACCATGTGCTCCAAATCACATGTTTACTAAATCTTTTATTCTCCCAAAGTGGCAATTCTCCCAAAGACAGGAAAGATCTCAAAGGACTCCAGCTGGCCAATGAGAAGCCGTCAAGGCTGTGACGTCACAGAGGAGACTTTCAGATGGCCTATTGTGTTCTGAGCTTGCTAGTCAAGCTCACTTGTATTACAGACCCACCTGAGAGCAGGTCAGCTTGGAAGTTGCTGGTAAAATCCAGTGTGTGAATGGCCACCTGTGCCAGCAACAAAGGATACATAAAGGGAAAAGGGATCTAAGGTCCTGTTACAGTAAACACAGACCTAAGTGTGTGTGACCAAGTGGGATATTGTGTCCACAAGTGCATTTAAGGATCCCAGTGAAAATTCGGCAAAATAGCGAGTTTTGTGTCCCTCATCCCATGTGGAAATCCAGACCATATGGTCGACAGAACTGACGCCATAGAAGCATCCATAGGATATCAAAGAATATCCAAGTTGTTCTTAGCCATCCATCCAAGAAAAGCCAGGAAAACTCATTTATCACCCCCCAAAGCCTTTGTTACACCAAGGAAGCACATAATATTAATTTTTTAGTGTGGTGTACCACAAATTTGTCCATGTGTCGGGATGTGGCGATAAAGAGTGAAATAGCGTGTGTAAGGCCCCAGGTATGATTGATATAGTGTGAAAACGGCTGATATGTAAGTACAAAATCTTTTGTATATCTTTTTTGTGTCTTGTACAGTGAAGTGCTCATGTTTGGTGGCAGCTATGCCACAAGCGATGTTCTTTTCAATGAATAAATATGTCGTTTAAAGGTGTCTGACCTTCTATCATTTTAGTGAATCATAAGCCTATTAAGCCCTCCTCTAGTTACCGATTATTAAAGTTAGGCTAAAGTTCGTCTGTTGCTTAACAGATATCTCAGGGGATATCTGTTACTATACGGAACACCACACGTGGAATAGGGTCTGCGTGTGGCCTCGTAAAGCGTGGTTCTCTTTTGTTTTTGCTGTTTTTGATATTATATATTTAAAGTTAACCTTTTGTAAAACCAACTTTAAAGCAACGTAATATAATATAGACAAAGCACCCCCAAAAACCATTCCCCTTATATAATGTTGAGGATTTTGTTGATTTGTTCGCTGTTGCCTAGATATTCTCAATAGTTTAGTGACTACAGAAGTATATTAAAGTATTACAGAGTCACATACTTATGGTGAATAAAACATGAAGATTTTGATACACAAAACTGGGCACATTTCCTGATCAAAAGTGGCTTAAAAAAATTGCATTTTGGTGTTAAACCCTAAATTTGATTTAAAAGCTACACTTAACACACAAATGTAACATTTCCCTTTTATACTACATTTATGTAGTTATTAGAGTAATAGGTTTATTCCTGTGTAAAGGAGTCCATTTTTGGTCAAATATTTACGCGAAATTTATGATTTTTCCGTGATTTTCATAACACGGAAAATAAACTCTTAAATTTTGTTTGAAAGTTTATTTCTGAATTTGCACTTCATTTTGGGAGAAGACATGGTTGAAAAAATGCACCTCACACCTTTCAAAACCATGACAAATGAACATTCCAGTATGTTACTTTACATTTCATGTTTTCATCAAAAACGAAATGTGCATGCCTCTAACTATTGATGGACAACATCAAAAGCAAATCATGCAGAGTTTCACGTGAATTCTCTACAAGGAATTCTAGAGATTTTGGAATATCAGTGGTTTTTACGAAAGGAGAGGAAAATTCTAAAATAGTTACCCTAATGTACCTACATAGGTTAAGGCCAGCCTTAATCATCAGTTTCATATAAACCAGACATCAACCTCTTGTGTTTCCAGAGTCCCCCGTGCATGTGCCTGACAGTACAACAGATGAACCAAAGAGCAACAACCCTCTGCTGCCAGTGCTAGCGTTCCTGGAGGCCCTCACCAACTCCATGAAGGATGGGCGAGTTGTTTGCACGTGGCATTTGACCGTCGGGAAGGGAACGCTCAAGTATTTGCTCCTTAATCCTGCGGCGCATTTTGTAGATATCCTCAACGAGGCAAGGTAGGTTCATTCTTTTTATGATGTCTGTATTTTATAAAAAAATCAGTAGATCTTGCTTTTAGGATGAAATTTCTTTTTCTTTGTTTCTCTGTCTTTCTGAATAGGATATAACAATGAGGATATAACTATGAAGACTTTATACATGGTCTGCTGTAACTGAAACAGTGACATATTAGAAAATTTCATTTGGCAATATATCTGCTAGCCTTAAGTTTTTTCATGTAGTTAGTTCCGTTTGTCATGTGTATCTCTCAAGTGGTTTGCTGTAAAAATAACTGAAACATTTATGCTTAGTTAGAGTGATTCTACTCAATTGTAATGTATCAAAGATGCACAAGAGAAGTAGTTGGTGTATCACGTAAACCACATCAAGGGTTTGTATATCAATTAAAAGTAAAGTCCTGTTATTCAATTATGAAGTTGTATATGTGGGTCAGTATTTATATTTTGAGCCTAACAATGAAAAAACAGGAATTTGGCATTGAAAACTGCTTTATTGTTTTTCAAAGTATTTTCCTTTATGGTCAATACACTTTTGCATTCGTTTGAACCATTTGTCAAAGCAGTTTTTCCAATCTTCTTGAGACACCTCCATAATATGGTTTTTGAACGCATCAACGGCTTCTTCCGCCGACGAAAATTGTTGTCCACGCAATTTATTCTTGACATTCGGGAACAAGAAGAAGTCATTGGGTGCCAAATCAGGACTGTATGGCGGATTACCCATCAATTCGATTTTTTGACTGTTCATAAAGTCGGTTGTTAGACGAGATGTGTGACAGCTGGCATTGTCTTGATGAAGAATGATCTGACGGCGTTTGTTTGTTTTCCGTACTTGACCGAAGACCTCTGGCAAACAAATTGTTGTGTACCATTCAGAGTTGACCGTTCTACGTTCCTCTGAAGGCACAGTTGCCACATGACCAGTTTTCCCGAAAAAACAGGCAACCATTTGTTTCGATGTGCTTCGAGCGTGAACAACTTTTGTTGGATTGGGTTCATCTTGACACCCATACAGTCGACTGCCGTTTACGTTCCGGCTCATGCATATATCCATGATTCGTCACCTGTTACAATCTTATATACGTCTTTTGAAGCACCACGATTGTATTTATTGAGCATTTGTTTGCACCCTGTTACAATCTTATACAGGAAAACCTCGTTAATACGAAGTTCAAGGGACCAAAAAATGTCAACTTCGTATTAAACGACTTCGAGTTATCCAAACTTTTCAAAATGGCGCCTGTTTTCAGGTGTAAATAAAGTAGAGTATAAATTACCCCCAGAAAGGATGTTTTATACTTGGTGGTAGCTCAGAAAATAAGCTTCACATGTACTATATAATAATATTGTACGTTTTAAAGAAAGTGTAAAAAATGTTACACAAAATGAGAACACGGAGCTTAACGCGGACACAAAGATTCCAAGGAGACTGTTAACACCATTTATCCTGCCTAGTTATACAACCGGTTATGCACGGGATGCATGTTGTGGCAAAAAGTCTTTTAAAAAAACGGTATTTTCTTTTAATTGTGAAAAGTCGTTGCTCTTCCACGAAATTCTTACAATTTTAGTTCATAAGAAACCAGTTTGCACCGAGACCTACGGAAAGGAAAACAATCTCGTTTATTGCAAGAAGTGAAACTCGGAAGAATCTTGACAGTAGTCACACTGGCGCGAGCAAGAGACGGGAGATAATCGGACAGAATGAATATTGGATTTTATGTGCGTTCACTAGAAAAAAAAATAGGGGCTGTAAATTTTGTTCTGGTTCGGCTGTCTAAAACACATTGTAAAAAAAAGTCACGTATTCTTTGCTTCAGTTAACTTCATATTCACGCCCCCCCCCCTCCCCCTTTGCAGGGATCAGTTCAAACTCTTCCTCAACTTGCATTGTAAGCCACTGTGAAAAAGTAAACACACAACTTGCGATCTGTTTGCACCCAATGTGTATCCTAGGACACATTAAACAGTGCCGCACTCGATAATCACTCTGGTTTGGATCCCACTTTAAACTGTATATTTAGTCCCGCTTAGCTCACCAGCATAAAATGAACTAAAAACAAGCTTTACGAAACTTGGGTATTTTCAGATTAATCGACAATTTATTGTAGGTTTCAGGAGTATTCTGGAGGTCAAACACTCGCTCCGCCAAAACTTTTCCTCTCGTATTCCTACATTGAGCATTGCGGTTTTTTTGTTGTTGTTTTTTTAACAGCAACACGCTAATGGTTCTGAAGAAAAGCGGGGATTATATGGCTTTGTGAGATTCAAAACAATGACGCTTATTCTTTCGCATTGGATGAGTCATTGCAGTTATCGCCAAGCGAGAGTTTTCCAGACGCTAGACTAAACACTGGCGCCAGCTGCAGCGTAAACACAATGAGACCGGCTGGAAGTTAGAGCAGCAGGTGGCAGAAGGGAAATCATGGGCATTTTAAAGATAAGGCAGTTGTCGAAGACCGAACTCTTATCAGCAGTGTGAAAAAAAATATATATATACATAGTCTTACCATAAATACTGTCCCAAAGTTGTAAGTAAATAGACACAAAATGGTGAGAGATATTGTAATATCAGAATAACATGAGGTGCATGGATGCATTATGAACCAAAATCACAAATACTTATTCGAAATGGCCACCTTTAGCACTGACAAACTTCTGAAGTCTTTATGGCCGCGCATCAATGGAATTACGCAACACATCAACTGGAAACTCTGCAGCTGCCTTCTGAAGAGACCGCTTTAAACTGTCAATATTGGGATGTCTCTTCTTGCAAGCCATCTCCTGAAGCTTGGACCACAATTTGTAGTCCAAAGGGTTTAAGTCTGGACTGGCAGAGGGCCAATCTGACGTGGATATGAAGTCAGGAACATTTGCCTCCAACCACTGCTGGGTGGTGCGTGCTTTGTGTGCTGGGGCTGAGTCCTGCTGGAAGCTCCAGTTCTCTCCATGGAAGATGGTGTCGGTAAGATTCTTGCATCGTTTCTCAAGCACTGTCTGCTGGTACACTTTGGCTGATGTTTTTACCCCTTTTTCACAGAAATGGAGCGTTCCCTCATAGCAAATGTTCCAGACTTCATTTCCACTTCAGATTGGCCTTCTGCAAGTCCGGACCTATACCCTTTGGACTACAAAATGTGGTCCAAGCTTCAGGAGATGGCTTGGAACAAGAGACATCCCAATATTGAAAGTTTAAAGAGGTCGATCTCTTCTGAAGGCAGTTGCTCATTTTCCAGTCGATGTGTTGCGTAATTCAATTGATGCGCGGCCACGAAGACTTCAGAAGTGTGTCAGTGCTAAAGGTGGCCATTTCAAATAATTATTTGTGATTTTGGTTCATAATGCATCCATGCACCTCATGTTATTCTGATATTACAATATCTCTCACCATTTTGTGTCTATTTACTTACAACTTTGGGACAGTATTTATGGTAAGACTATGTATATGATCCTTGCATTACCTTTTATACCATGCAATCAGACAAAAATACGCGCAATATTTCCTATCCAGACAGCTGCATTCAAACAAGAATGAGGGACCTGAATTCTGCAATTATCACATTACCATGCACACCAGTGGCGGATAATGAGCTGTTGTAGGAGAAGGAAGGGGGTCACTTTTCTTTTACTTATCATGCGGTTTTTGTTCGTTTTGAAGAAGGTATTCAGAACTGGTTTTTTTTAGACACCAAAGGAAAGGAGCCCGTGTGCGCACACGAGCCGAAGCAATTAGCAACGGACCCCCCCCCCCCCCCCCGTTTGCTGATAGAAAAAGGGGAGAAGTCACTCAGACAACAAAACACTGGTTTTGGCAAATTTTATGACCGGCACAGTTGGGAAACGTATGAAGCGGGAAACTGGAGTTGCAACATACGTAAGATCGACAACTTTTGCGGGAAACCTAGATGACAACGCATTAAGCGGGTTGACGATCTTTAGTTGGCCTATGTGGCTTTGATTATCTGTAACAGTTTCCCTTTTTTTTATGAAGTTCTACAGGGCACAAAGAACACGCTTTTAATGAAAGTGGTTACCGGAAGTTGTCGGCTACCAGGCCAAAAGTTGCTCGCTCACGGGAAATTGCTGCATCTCGAGATCAGAGCTAGACAGATGGGTGAGACTTCCAGGCGCCACGCGTCTTGTATTTTGGAACATTCCTGCGATCTTATCTCGCATTTCTCATCTAGCACTGGTGAATATTTCCAAGGTGGCGCATTCAGTGGGGAAAGAGCTTGACCTGCCATGCACATTGACAAAGAATGTCAATGTCCAGCGGGCATTTCGGGCTGCTTCCCTCGAGTTGTCAGCAGCTCTTAGGACAAGGAAATATGTTAAGATCAAGTTAAAATAACGCCCAAGCTCTCTCCACATTCGATCTTCTCTTGTCGACTTACGCAGGTGTCTACTTCGAATTAAGCGAAACCAGTTTTGCGGAAGGGTCTTGTAAACAACTTCGTATTAAAAATTATCCGTATTTCGATTTATCCGTACTGAAATACATTATAAATCCTATGTTATCGGCTGGGGAATGGGAAGAACTTCGCATTAAAAGGTACTTCGTATTAACCAATATCGTATTAACGAGGTTTTCCTGTATACGTCTTTTGAAGCACCACGATGGTATTTATTGAGCATTTGTTTGCACCAATTGACACGAGCGTCTTTTTGAGTTTTTGTCAAATTGTGTGGGATCCAACGAGAACATACCTTTCTCACAGCTAAATGATCATGTAATATTTTATATATGCTGGTGGAACTAATGCCTATGGTTGCCTCAATCTCGCAGTATGTCACATGATGATCTTGCAGTATTAGGTTTTGCACAGCATCAATGTTTTCTTGAACAACAACTGATTTTGGACGACCTTCGCGAACCTCGTCGGTGAGCGAATGGCGGCCACGATTAAATTCGTGATACCAGCGTTTCACAGTGGCAAAGGATGGGGCTTCATCGCCAAATGTGGAAGTAAGTTGATCGATGCACTCTTGTCTTGATAATCCACGTCGAAAATTGTAAAAAATCATCGCACGAAAATGTTCACGAGTTAATTCCATTTTATTGTTGTCGCGCAATCTCCAAGGCAACATAAACAACACAAATCAAGCTATTGACAAAACATTTGAAGTACGTTATGGTCAATAATGCCAGACGATTCCGTGCAAACGTCAAATCGCGCCTAACTTCAATCAGTGTTGCCAAGGCTCAAAATATAAATAGTGACCCTCGTACCCTGTAGTTTCAATGAATAAATTTTAAAAGTGTGTAGTTTATTTTAGTGAAAACTTATTGAGGGCTTGTTCCTCTATTTTGGGATTAGTGCAAGTAACCAATATGTTGATGCCCCCATATTATGCTAGGTGCAATAGCCTTAGTGTTGATGCACCCATTACAATTTAATATCAGTACGGCCACATATTTGTGGTGAATACAAGATTAAGTTTTCGGTACAAAAAGTGGGCACATTTCCGGACCTAAAGTAATATCTAAAATGACATTTCAGTGTTGCAGTGGTGAATACAACCCTAAATTTTATTTGAAAACTATACCAATTATACAAAATAAACATTTTCTTTCTAAAAGCCCATTTATGTAATTAGCAGAATGTTATTTTTTTTCCTGTGTAAAGAATCCATTTTTCCTAAATTTCTACAGTAGAATTACTCAATATTCCATGAGTTGTGTGTGTAAATATCAACTCTAAAGTTCATGCTTAACAGTTTATTTCTCATTTTGAATTATTTCATGACAAGACATGGTAGGGAAATGTATCTCATGCCTTTCAAAAACATGGAAAATGAACATTACATTGTGTTATTTTGGGTTTATGTCAAAAACTAAATCTGCTTGTCTCTAAATATCAGTCATTGACTATCAATGTCTGAAAACTGTGAATAGCTGGCACTTCTAACCTGAGAAAGAAGACTAGAAGGTATTGGGAACATTGACAACTTGGAATCTTCAGATTGCAACCATGGTCTTTACATTTGTTGGCATTTATTCTATTGTAATAGAGAGATAACATACTGTTTGCAGGTCTGTGATTGTAGCCGGAGGAACGATGCAACCGGCAGGGGAGTTCCAGGAACAGCTGTTTGCAGTGGCAGGGGTGAGGAAGGAGAGGATAATGGAGTTCTCATGCGGCCATGTGGTTCCTCCAGATAACATCCTCCCCATTGCTGTGTTGCAGGGACCCTCCGGAAAGGACCTGGATTTCTCCTTCCACTCGAGGGACAAGCTGCCCCAGGTGAGAATTACTAGGTGGGAATCAAATCTCGTGCAGAGAGAGGAAAGTGTGATGATAGAAATTGTATGCGTTTTCACCAATATTGAACCTCCTAATCTCTCCCTCCTAAATAGCAGAGTGCATTGAGTGAATCGTGAAATTGACACCTAAGGTTTGAGTCCTGGAACAGGTGTTGGGGTTCTTTTGTGAATGCTCCGTCAACTCTGGAAACATTGAAATTTGCATAACTACCAAGATGATAAGGTTCAGCAATTATCTCAACGTGGCATTTCTTACCAACCTCACGAAACACCAAAAGGCTGGAAAAGTTTTGGTCAGTATTTTTAAATAAAATCCAATATTACTTTCCAGTACCAATATATCGTCATTGGTTTAGCCTAGCCCTGGTTAAAATGCAATATGTTACCGATGTGCTAAACAAATTTTAAGGCATTTTTCTAACAGCTCGAAAAGGAGCAAATTGGTACAATAATTCAGTCATAACTTTTTACTGGTTAAAGATACGTTGATAAAACCTTCACCATTGCATTTCTCGTGAAATTCTAGCCTGATTTGATATATCATATCACCCCCTTCCCATTTAAAATTCTGAAGTTGAATTCGAGATGGCGGTCATCAAGATGGCCACCGACCATGCAGGTGGCGTCAATGTGGTTCCCCCTTGGCCTGATAACGATTGGTCATCACCATTTCCATGTTGCTCGCTGCAGTGGCCTTGTACTGGGGATGTTAAGTGACTTTTTGATCCACCCTGTATTATTATTATTATTTTTGTGTGTGTGTGTTCTTTGCAGAACAATCTAACTGACAGACGAAAGATTATTGCAAGATATCTTAAGTGGATTAATTAAATTTGAGTTTAAAGTTCTTAAACAAATGACAATTTTTCGTAGATTATTATATCCCGTAACATATGTGACTTGTATATTTGGAAGTGTTTTGAGTATGTTCACACAGACCCTTTATTATTGTGTGTGTGTGGGTGGTGAGAGCTGATAATACGTAAGGTTGAAGTAGAGAAAACATCTACTTGTACCATTGAACTTTTGGAAAAGTCACTTTGAAAACTGGGAATTATAGTTGAATTTTATAATGGTCGTAGAGTGGCTAGCTACCCTGTGGTAGCTCTCAGATTGCATAGTGCTTAAATTTCATAATTAAATTTCTCATAGCTAATTTGCAGTGTATTCGGTGCCGAGTGCTCAAGTAATGTACACCCTTGTTCACATAAAGTGGTGCATTTTATAAGGTTAGACAGTTGTATGTATGCACCACTTTATCTGAACAGGAGTGTACATAACATAATGAACAACTAGTTGGAACCTTTGTAATGCTGTTCCCTCTGTGCTTCAGGTGAATGAGCTAGGTCGGGTCCTGCAGAATGTGTGCAACGTGGTACCTGGAGGTGTGGTGTGTTTCTTCCCTTCCTACGATTACGAGAAGTTAGTCTACGATCACTTGGAGAAGCATGGGGTCCTGGAAAAGATAGAAAAGAAGAAAAAGGTAGTCAGAATCATTGGAAATATTGAAATCTATAAAGTATTATTAAGCTTGGAAGTAAAGATTTGTTATCTTTAGAGTGGAACCTGATTTTCCGTTCACACATTTTACATTTTCCTGCATTATATATTCAATCCTCATGGTCCCGTCCCAATAAAGCTGCATGTAAATAAAATTTACCCAGAATTTACTATTTCATGGTCCCATAAAAACATAAAATCGAGTTTCTACCTGAATGGATTTAATTTCAAGTACTGTAAAGTTCATGTCCTGATTCAAACGCCACTTTACTTCAAAGAAAGTTTCGAAAGATCAATTTCCCTCTGATAACCACATGTCAAGTCCATGTGGAGCCCAGTAAATCCTCGCCTCAAACCTTTCCCACCAATAGCACCCGTTTTAGGAACTGACAGTACTTGTCGAGGCCACATGGAGTAAATGAGATTTTGCCAATTCAGTTTCTTTAGGTTCTGTTGAGCTTTTTTCTTTCTTTCTTTTTGGTTTTTAATATAGGGTGGCACGCGGGAGTGTGGGAGATTTTGATAATGCCGTAATGCACAGTAATAATATATATATATATTGTTACATAATTCTGAACATAAAAAGGTACATGTATGCCATTTTCAAAAAACAAAACATAACTCAACGTTTTGAAAATAATGTCCTCTAAAAACCTCTAAATCCCTGCATTCGGGAATGGACGTTCCTCATAACTTTCTGCAGTACGTCCGCAGTGATAGACCGAATCTCTTCACATATCGCAGCCTATAGTTCCTCTGATACACCTTCCAAAATGGTCTCATAATGCGAACGCACGCTGCTCCCCTGACCACTGCTCCATAGTAACTGAAATGGCATTGTCTACGCAACATTCTCATGGTCTCTCAGCGTTGCCAACTTTAAGAATGACCTTGTACTACGTGATTCAAAATCTTCCACTCCCGCGTGCCACCCTGTATATATGTGTACACACACACAATGTGGAGACCTTGGTAGTGAAACGTTGCCGCAGTTTGTTTTGGATGTCCAAACACTGCAGGTAAATGTGACAACAGTACTTCTCAGAAAAAACAGGTGCTCGCTGGAAACCAGATACGCATCTGGTCAGCTTCCTCTCGAGCTATGTCAAAGATACCTAACTGGCATTCGAATCAGGACTTATATCATACTTGAATGCTCAGGAATCTAGTTAAACTACACATACTCAACAAAAGATCATCTTGTTTGTCATAAGCAGAGAAACACATTTATGGTAAATAAGAATTGAACAAAGGGGTAAATAAAATATTGGGATCATACACATTTTATGTAAATTGATAAGCTTCTTGAAATGTGTATGTAGGTAGTTTGGATGAATTTAATTATGCAAAGAAAACTGTCTTCAGACACTTATTCTGTGCTGCTTCATTCTGCATTCATCCTCTCTTGCTGTGCAGCAAGCTTGACTAGTGGTAACGTCATCGCCTTGTAATGAAGGGGTCTTGGGTTCCATACCTGGTGGAGCCACATAGTGGTTCAGATCCCACTTTAAACTAGAGCCAGTCCCAATTAGCCTATTTATGCATAATGTGGACTTAAGAAAGAATTATGACGTTAGTATCTTCTGTTACAAAGAGGCAATGCAAGCACGCAGCGTTGCTTGATGTACATTTTGTGTTTGTGATCTAATTGGGTAATATTTTGTAAAAAGATGTTCACTTCTTTAAAAAAGATATACATTTTGAATTAATTTGCAAATAAATTAATACATAATTGATCACTGGTGATGCTGGTATTTGCAGAATCCTAGAAATTACATTTGCTTTTCACAATTTGTATTTTTGCACATCTGAAAAATTCAAATTGACCTTAACAAGATAGACATAGCATTACTTGAGAGTAATCCGCTGGATCATGATAGTGTAACAAAAGAAACAACAAACCTTTAAAAAAAGGTACTAATTATTGTTTCATTGAGTAAATTTACCCATTAACTGCGGCAGAGCTATGGATGGGTCAATACTGATAAAGTACCGATAAATTTACCAATACCGATAACCGATATTCTATCGATCCGATATAAAATTAGAAATGGTCCTTGAAGAACCCCTGAAAGGTTCATTGACCTCCTTAATAAATGTGTGTTTCAATTTGACTGCAGTGCAAAAGAAATTGCATATTTAGTCATTTACTTTTTTAGAAATTAGGGCAAGGAGATTATCCATAAATATTACAACAAAATGGCAGAATTTTGCACTAAATTATGAGATATTTATAGATATCTTGGATCGGTAAAATAATCGGTAATTTTACTGATAAACCGATACACTGATATGCCTATATCGGCCAATACCTATAGAGTACCGATTAATCGGTCCCGTCCCTACTATATATAGACTCTCTAAAAATTTGCCTTTTTTGCGGATCATTATTTATAGATTGTTCAAAATTAACTGTTCTTGTATTGCAGCAAGTCATTTTTATAGAACATTAAATTACCCCTCATGCGCTAGACTTCTGGGTATTACAATTCCAGCCTTAGGGTTTAAACCAACTGTAATACCACCACGGTACAGCAGACTCTCTCCAGGAACACTTAAGTCTACATGCCCATTGCTGGCGAAAAATGGACTGTACCTGACTGCCATCAGAGTAGGAAGGACAAACCTTTCGTATATTGCTTTGGACCTCAAGCACTCAATCACGTGATAGCTCATGTCAGAACTTCCCAAACCAAATCCTCTACCTATATGCACAGTCTCATTAACATTTTTGCAAGCAGTGAGAAAGGTACAAAGTGGATAGCAGAAGTTGTATTGGGTAGGTACTCAGTACTTGACTTAAGTGACTTCGTGTATGAATCAGAACATGCATTCTGACCTAACTTGCTTGTATTTGCAATTAGCTTTTTCTCCTCGACAGATATTTTGCGAGCCAAAGCGAGCATCCCAAGTTGATGGCATCCTGGAGGAATTTGCAATGGCCATCCGACTTGCTAAATCCAACATTGGGTCTGGAATGAACGGAGCTCTTCTGTTCAGTGTTGTTGGTAACTTGCATCTTTCTTTATATTCTTTATTGTCATTCACTGTGTAATTTTGTTTGGCATGTTCGGAAAGCAGAATCAATGTGGGGAATGAAAGTTACTTTTTTATTTTCCTCCCATCTATTGTGTCAGTAATTGTCATTCTCATATTTAATCTTAGCAATAAATAGAAAATACCTAAAATTGGATCACTGAGTACTGCTCTTCTGTAGTGCCATTGTTAATATCAAGGCAACGTCAAACGTGGACAGAAAACAAATTTATCTGCATTGCGGATAATTGTTGACTCACCCTCGTACATTAATTAAGGCGATAAAATGAAACAATGTTATTCTTCAAGGAAGACTACTCAGATTTGTAATCTATTATCTCTGTCAATTTTATATCTCTACTTAGCATTGGCAAAAATTCTTTAAAAAAAAACTTGTGGCTTAACCGGAGATTGAACCTGAGTCTATCAGCTCTCCTACAAAAATTGTATTAAATAATAGAAATATGTAATATATTGTATGGTATCACTTTGTTCCTCTTTTATTGTACAGGAGGTAAGATGAGTGAAGGCATAAACTTCAGCGATGACCTTGGCCGCTGTGTGGTTATGGTTGGTCTCCCCTATCCCAACATCATGTCCCCAGAGCTTCAGGAGAAGATGAACTACCTCAACAGCGTGCATTCGGTGAGTTTTAAATACACCTAACTTTTCCTTATTCAATGTTGATATATCACTTGTGTGGCCCAATATGACCTGCAGTGGTGAATGTGTAAATGATTCTACACAAAACTCTGGTGTATGTATGCTACAGTTGTTATGCAGTATTCTCACTGACCTGCAAATCCTGGGAAAACTGGAAATAAAATATTGTTTAATTTGCAGTGAGCATTGATTTTTTTCAAATACTTGCAAATCTTAATTTGAAACAATAATCATTCATGAGTAGTCCTGCACTATAGCCATGTGGTCTAAGGCATCATTCTTTGTTCTCCGGGTACGGGTTGTGCAGGTTCGAGTTTCCTGGGGGAAGCATAACTTTTCTCCTGAGATTTCACCCTGTGTATGGGAATGGTGGTCACCCAGTCATGGAAACTACAACGATGACTGGGAGTTTGTCGTATTGACCACACGTCACCCTGTAACTGGTTGGTTGGTCTCTCACCTCGTCAAGTGGGAAAGAGGCACGCAGTCAGAAGGTAGGCCCTGGCTGTCATGGACTGTTGTGTCATGGGTTTTTTATTAATCATTCGCATGTAAAAAGAAATACTTTGTTAACCTGGACTGTTGACTTCATATTCCAACCCTGTAAATAGTAGAATTAAACTAAGTTACAACATATCAGAATAGTTTGGAAATTTATTTCAACACTCCTTGAAAATCTGGAAAAGTCAAGGAATTTCCTTTGGCCAAATGAGTGGAATCCCTAAACTATTCACATTTTGGGAAATGAGAGGCAGGGTAGTAAATACAGTAGACATAGAGAGCTGATAAACTTATTTCTCTGCAAAACTGATTTTGTTATTGTATTAATTTTTGGTGCCTATTGTCACCATCCTGCAAGTTTCAATTTATAGAAAGATAACAAAAATCAAATTTACAGAGAAGTGAATACATCAGCTTTCTAAATCTATTCTGAATACTTTAAATTGTTAGTGGTCACTTTCCAATAGCTGTGTCAGCACCAGTATCAGTACTGTTATCAGTTCAAAGTTGTCTCACTTTTTATTGCTGTTACAATCTGTAAATAATGACGATATCGTTCTTTACATGAAGGCTTCAGCACAGAATGGGAGGACGCCTGGCAAGATCTACTATGAGAATCTCTGCATGAAAGCCGTGAACCAGTCGATCGGTCGAGCAGTCCGGCACCAGAAGGACTACGCAGCCATTCTCCTCCTTGACAGCCGATATGCCCAGCAGAACATCCGGAACAGTCTTCCTTCGTGGATCAAGGGGTCTGTTGCAACAGAGCCAAAGTTCGGATCAGTCGTTGCTTCATTGTGCAAGGTAATATTCTTATTGTATAGTAAAACCTATTTTCTGTGTATGCGTATTTTTAAGAATACAAATTATGAGTTGTTTTTTTAAATAAAATCTTAATTATACATTATGGCAGAGCCGATGCCAATGCTGTTGTAATCAGCTGATACTAGTGATTTCGATATCGGAAATTATTGGTTGGAATTTATTTACCCAATACTGGGCAACACTTTTCCATTGTGTCTTTTACCGTGTCTGCAAAAATCCTACACAACACTTTTTTGGAGCCTAATTATCCTGGAAATTATGCAAAATTCGAAACTTCATTTTATTTTGCACCAGGTTTGTGTGATAAAATTGGATTCTATCATGATGTAACATAATTTCTGATGTAATTATTGAATAGTTTAAATCAAAACTCTTGGTAAATTGATGCATATAATTGCAGAAGAGTATTTACAATAATTTGAAAAGTAAAAAGTAAAGTGTTCCCCTGTGCACAGCACCACGCCATGAAGGCGTATACAATAATTTGAACAAGTTTTAATTATTGCAATTATCAGGCATCAGTATCAATATTGGTGGGAGTCAATAAGAGTATCGGTATCTGTTGGATATCTGTCCAAAGTTCAATCAGCTCAGCCAAAATATAAACTACATTAGGATACGCAGTTATTACAGTATGGAGATTGACAATTGCACTGACCATTCTAAAACCTGTATCGACAATTTAATAAAGATATGTACGTATTGACTAAAGCTTCTATTTTTGTTTTATAGTTTTTCGCCGGAAAGAAGAAACTCTAGGCATAGAGAAGAGAAGCCACAAGTGTTCAGAAATTTTATCTGTGATTTCCTGTAAGATATATTATTCCGTGCCTTAAACAATGAAAACGAATTTGTTGCCATTCCTGCTGCTCCATGTCGCTTGTAGCTCGTGTTGAGGACTCGTCACCTTGAGATTGTGTTCCGCTGTCTTGATGTAGTTCTTGCCATACCAACTTAAAAGCTTCGAAAACTCGTTTAGTTGTATATCCGTAGATGTCAGTTTACTATTGCTGCCAAGAAGTGACATTCATGTTCTGCAGAGTATGATGATCTATGTGGTAGTGGTCTTTGTAGAAAGCTATGTGTTACGGAGTAAGTTGCATCTTAGATGGAAGAACAGCACAGGAGCCCCACCCAATGTTCTCAGTGTGCCAACCAAAGAAAGGAAACTATTTTGTAATTTTTTGGTACAATATGAACCAAGAGTGTCTAGCCATTGTGAGAAAAATAATAGCATATTATCATGATGCGTAACTATTACAATGTGACAGCATACATGAAATCTTTTGCACTCACATTACAGTGTGTAATTCTTCTAACTTATCACCACAGAAAGTGCTTAATACTCAATTCATATGTAGATACAGCACACCTTAAGTTTTGCATATACGTGCATAATGTACTTGGTCTTACTGGATTAAAAAATAATGTTATAATGCAGGTACACCCCCCCCCCCCCCAACCTTGGACAATATATACAGGGTGGCTCAAAAAGTCACTTAACACCCCCGATACAAGGCCAGTGCAGCGTGCAACATGGAGATGGTGATGACCAATCGTTATCAGGCCAAGGGGTCGGCGGCCATCTTGATGTCCGCCATCTTGAATTCAACTTCAGAATTTTAAATGGGAAGGGGGTGATATGATATATCAAATCAGGCTAGAATTTCACGAGAAATGCAATGGTGAAGGTTTTTCGGCGTATCTTTAACCAGTAAAAAGTTATGACTGAATTCTTGAACCAATTTGCTCCTTTTCGAGGTGTTAGAAAAATGCTTTAAAATTTGTTTAGCGCATCGGTAATGCATCGAGATCAAAGTGATGTCTAGGGAGAGAAGTTTGCATGCCATTGCACACGATTTTAATTGGATACATCCACGAAGAGCTGCGCATTATGAATGGTTGTCGCGAACAATTTACAGTGTGACGCTTTCATTGAATTAAAGGTCCTTCACAGTGACAAGGCTAATGTTTATGTTCATAAGGAAGTTCATAAACAGAATATGCGACCCTTGTCATCTGATAACTAACTATGGACAGAAACTGCTTCACAACGTTCCCATAGTGTTCTGGTGTTCCTCCCTATTGAAAAAACTCTGTAAAAAGTACCTTCTTCCATAAGCAAGGATGAAAAACCTGTTTATTTAACAAATCCAAGTAGCCCTAAGCATTTAAGGTTCCGTTGATGAAAAATTGACTAACCAATCGTGTTCCACCCAGCACACTACACCATTAACTTACCAGCACTAACCATTCAGCTTTGATCTGTTGAAAATGGGTTATCAGATAAAAAGCATCAAATATTCTGTTTATGAACTTCCTTATGAACATAAACATTAGCCTTGTCACTGTGAAGGACTATCCATTTAATGGAAGCATCACACTGTAATTGTTCGCGACAACCATTCATAGTGCACAGCTCTTCATGGATGTATCCGATTAAAATCTTGTGCAATGGCATGCGAACTTCTGTCCCTAGACATCTCTTTGATCTCGATTCATTACCGATGCGCTAAACAAATTTTAAGACATTTTTCTAACACCTCGAAAAGGAGCAAATTTGTACAAGAATTCAGTCATAACTTTTTACTGGTTAAAGATATGTCGGAAAAACCTTCACCATTGCATTTCTCGTGAAATTCTAGCCTGATTTGATATATCATATCACCCCCTTCCCATTTAAAATGCTGAAGTTGAATTCAAGATGGCGGACATCAAGATGGCCGCCAACCGTGTGGGTGGCGTCAGTGTGGTTCCCCCTTGGTGTGGCAATGATTGGTCATCACCATTTCCACGTTGCATGCTGCAGTGGCCTTGTACCGAGGGTGTTAAGTGACTTTTTGATCCACCCTGTAGATTGAAGTTTCCTAATTAGGTCATAATTCCTGTTAGTCTCCTAACAGAAGACCTAATTTATACAGCCGAAATTGTCATAAATTAGCATTGTTATACATTATATACGGTGGTAAGAAAAGAAACTATAACTACTTAAATTCATTAATTCAAGTTTAGAAATTCAGAGGAATGTACTTAACATGAAAATATCATATTCATGCATAATATCCATATTTAACCTACAACAACCACTGAATGCTTGAAAATAATATTCTCATGAAGCAGGAAATTTAAAGTTCATTTTGCAAAAGCAGGACAATTCTGTGTCCCCTAATTGTTTTGTGGACAGAGGGACATTTATACTACTACAAGCAGAATGTTCGGTCATTTTAGTTTCATTCATAGTAATTACATGGTTGAAAATTTCCTTTGTATAAAATAAATAAAAAGTTCATGTTGCAATGATTTTCAACCATGTTTATGTGATGGATATACAGAATCTTCTTTGAAATCAAAAATTGGGGACTTGAACAGAATGGCTTGAGAGAAATTTGAACGTGCTACCAAACTTAACAAGATTTCTACCTTTTTATTATATGCAGAAGTACACCTTGTGTTCAAAATTGTAGCACTTTGGTTATGTATAATTATCAGGACTGCCTTGTAAACAATGTTAAGCATAATAGTCATCCTTTTCAGTTTATGAAGGTTTTTCTTCGCATTTTTTTACTTTTTTAAGTAACTGATCATTTTGCAGGTTTTTTTATTGCATTTTTATCATATTTTTAAAAGTTTTCACTCATTTTTGCTCTTTCTTGGTAATTTTGTGCAACTTGCTTTGATTTGCTTGTCCCAAAAATTGTTTATCAGAAAATCAATCTTTTGCTTTGGTTCAAGTGCAAAGTGGTTCTTGGTGCCTGCTCGCAGGTAACAACCAATATGAAAGGGATTGAAAACTTTGTTGCAGGCAAGGGCAAATAAAAAAAAAAACTATAATTGCATCAAACATGCTGTTGGGTTTATGTATTCAGATATTGTCATTTACAAAGCTTTCAAGCATGCAAGTAATTTTATAGGTATGTTTTAGAATGTCAATTTCAGAGTTCCGGTAATCATAAACTGAACATCTTCTCACTACTAGTGTTGGTGTTTCAATACGACTTCATGCAGTGGAAACAAGATACCAGTGTCACACTACATGTCCGAGATACAATGTTATGTATTACAAAATGTAATTTGATCTATCGTGTCTTTCCTCTGTTCAATTCTAGTCCGTCTGATGATATGACATGTCACCACTTAAGTGAGAAATTGTTCTGATTATGAATGATATGTATAAGCAAGACCCATGATAATAATGGGATGTTAACAGGTTGATACTTTTTAACAATTCATGGTGCTAGTTTTACATTTTAGCAGTTAAAATAAGTGAACTAAAAGGTTTTATATGATTTGTCATACATGAGAAAAAATCCTCACATTTCTAATGCAGTCAATTTTCAGAGCGATATTTCTGTCACACAATGAACATACTTCTTCCCAAAATATATGCAACAGAGAATGTTATTGGGCAATAAATTTCAACCAGTATACTCCCAATAATCTTACAAGTGGTACTGGAGCGTCTCTGTGTTGATTCAGCCATATTCCAAAGTATTATTTGTTATTCCACATAGTAATGTGGAAGTAATCATGATGTCTGTTGTCTGCAATTGTAAAACATGGTACATGAATAGTAATGTTCAATGGTTTCTTGTCAGTAACCTATTTTTCTGTCTTAAAGAGTATGTGATATTTTACAAATGTTTTTTTAATGTCCTTTGCTGTGGCTTCATATAGAACTCTAGTGTTTTTGTGCGCTGCCTAGTATGAGGAAAATGAATATGGCCTCCGTTGTCCACTTTCTGCATCTTCATCTATGCTTTTGTGTGATGGCAGAGGGAGGTTGATGAAACGTTTTGCTGAGTTCCCATGGTGTCATGTAGCAGCATACTTTCATAATGTTTAACTGACACCATTTTCCAATGATGTACTTATAGCATTTCTGGAGGGGTAAATTTTGTACACACACAGAAGATATTGCCATACAACACATAATATAGATGACTTCAAGATATACAACTTTTCTTCATAATGTTTTGCTCATGGAAGCGTTATTTTGATGTCACAACCCCTCAGAGGAAAGGACATACAAATTTCTTTATCCTATATGTATGGAACCACACAGCACAAGTTAATGTTTCCCATCGACACTAGTTTTCTCATCAGTTTAAGTAGTTAGATATTGGAACTATTTATAATTTTAGTTAAGAGGTTCCAGGTTCAATACCCAGTGGGGGCACGAGTGGTTCAGATCACACTTTAAATTGTAGGTCCAGTCCCTATTAGCCTTCCTGTGCATAAAGTAGACTTAAAACAAAATCTCAAAAGTTATAATTTCAGTTGTTACATTTTGATGTCCCTCAAATGAATGGGAACCGAGAATGTGCTTTCACGGCATGGTGCTATATGCACGAGGAACTTTACCTTACCTTACTATGAAGGTTCGGTAATCTGGGCTGCCTCGAGGCTTCTTATTGCACAAGTCTACCATACCAATCTTTTCTTTGTACATTGCGTATCCTACTTGATATTCAAATTCAAATTTGTAAGTTCTCTTCATTCATGCCCGCACTCTAGAGGGCAGCACTGTATGTGTATTGCTAAAGCTTTTCATATATTATCAAACAGGTAAAAAAATGTGTGTCGCTAGCAATTTCAAACATGCTGTGTGGTTGCATGCATACAGGACAGAAATTTTATATATATATATATATATATATATATATATATATATATATATATATATATATATTTATATATATATATATATATATATAAAAATCAAATAAGGTAAAAGGAAACACTCACCAGACAGTAGGAAAATTCAAAATTTTCGCTAATTTATAGCATCATCAGTGTGAGAAGAAACAGAAGACGGAACCGGAATATATATAATATTAGTTTGTAGTGCCAAAAATGAAACCTCAAAGTTATTTATCTGTGAAAGTTCGTAATTGTTGTAGGATGACACCTTGTGTTTGTGTGGTGCAAGTTTCCAGTGTCCTCGATCTGTGGTTACATTGCAGTTACAATTTGGAAAAGTCATAATTGAAGAGTAACGATATATGTATATTTATTTGGTTTGAAACACTTGTGGGGAAGCCAAATTCCCCCCTCATCACGCCACGTACCAGCACATTTTATAACAATTAGAAGACCTGATTTGGCTCATCACATTTATAATAACCTCTTCACATCTTTGTAGCAGTAGGATTAATGAAACAGCTAAACAACATGTACATTGATTTATGATGTTTGTTAAGGTATTGTTCCAACACCAACATTGTATTTCATTCTGATTGTAACTCTTGAAGTGCATCAAAAGATTGAGAAAAAAATACAAAGTTTTATTCCCTACAAGTACAGTGTTTGCATTAGTTCTTTTTTCACCTAGGATGGTGGAAGCTACATATGTGTTACGATTGGTGGGGAAGACATGTTAGTTGACACCCTGTGGATATTGACATGGTTTATTTGATTCTAAAGGTAAAAAGCAACATTCTATATTTATGATAGTTGATGAAAGCAATTACTTTCATTTAGCTCGAAAATGCAGAAACCAGGTCAAAACTTTCTTGTTCTACCGCTTAATCTAAATAATAAATAAGATCATCGGACAAAAAATATTCGCTTGGTGTGTTGAAGATGGTCGTAAGAAGAAGCACCGGTAAATTGAAGATGGCCGTAACAATAGGCACTGGTAAATGGGATAAAACTATGAAAAGTGGGAAAAAAATACCTGGGGAGTGTGGGACATGGGATCCATAGATTGTGCAGAGGGTACAGAGTGCAGTGCCTGTCTTATTTGCCGTACATAAGATGGTGCATGAAGCAAATGTTACCGAGTTGCAAAAAGAGGTGATTGCATTTGGTTGGGAAACACCAAAGGCCATTTTATGAAGGAAGCAGTTACATTTGCAGGCGTATCGATGCAAATGGTCATAGGGGTCTACCAGCAATAGCGAAAATCCCTGCAAGAAATTCTCGTTAGAATTTCGGCTTAAAAGCGACAGTGACAGGCTGGAACTGCCAGCATGTATCATCGCTTGTGGCTAAAAATTGCATCACTTCAAGGTAGGAATTGTTGCATGACGTAAACACCTGTCCTTTCCAATGTATTTGTGAACAAACACTTCGCAGTGAACTGCATAGCATGAACATATGGAGCATGATGGCACCCAAGAGGCATCAGCTCACAAAGGTGCCTGGTTACAGTGGGTGGGGAGAGAGAAACTCTGGAGGACTGGAATGGGGGAGGCTCTGTGATGTTCTGGGGGTGTTTTAATTACATGGAAATGGGCCCTTTGGTTGAGGTGACAGCCAATTTGAACAGCATGCTGATGGACAACTAGGGTTTCCAGTTTGCCCTTCATCTGAATGAGGAATGGCATATTCCCATTCCTGTCTTCCACGATGACAATTGCTGCGTTCACTGGGCTGCAAATGTGACTGATTGGCATGATGAACATTCAGGAGCAAGCACCCATCTGGACTGTCCCACAAAATCCCCAGATTTGACCTCAATTGAAAATCTGAGGGACCAACAATGCATGAAATGTCATGGAAAGCATCTATGCAATCTGGCCGACCTAATTCTTTGATGCAAGAGTGGTTGAAAATCGATGTCTCCTACATCCAGAACCTTGTTCAGTCCATGCCACAGCAATTTTATGGAAGTATTGGAAATTTCAAGAGAACATTGCAGGGCTCCTACACATCGGCCCCTCAGTGCTATTAGTCCCAGGCCACTGCTGAATAGATTATATCCCCAAGGTCTCTATTTTGTTCTTTCTGAAGTTTTCATGTTTGTGATGGTTCCTATATAGTGGGACAACATGGTCTGTATGCTGACTTAATGACCAAAGACATTAATGGAGGTGAACTTGATCTCACTACTTTTAAGTTCTCAGTTTTGAGCTTCAGTCTGGGCACAAGTGTCCCCTTATCATTCATCCTCATTCTCGCAATTAGCCAAAAGTGGCATAAAATAATAAGATACAAATTAGTACACTTTGTGTTGCTACAAGCTTGACAGTGGAGGACATGTGCCTACTTCATGAACCTGAGCAGAAGCATACAATACTGGATTCAGCATAGTAAAGATAAAACATTTTTTGCCAATGATATTCAACCCAAGAATATGACAATGACAATAATTATCATTATCCATACGGTACTCAATCTTAAATGGTCTGTCCATTACCCTACACAAGCAAACATTTCTGGTGCCCATGCATGTACAGATGTAGTGAACAAGATAATAGATAAATATTGAATAGTTTGTGGAAATTATGATTCAAGCAGGAATAAAACTTTAATTCTTGTTATTTTGTGCTATACCAATTAAACTACCATTGACACAGAATGCCAAGGACCCATGTTTCATCAGTTTGAACCATAAAGTTCTCAGTAATGTATATAATTTTTGTATACTGTGATGCTATTTCTACTAGTTTGATGGAAAGTTTCAATGGGTGATTCTACAAGGTCTATTCTAAAAGTATCCAACCTTGGTCAGGGATAAATGCAATTATACTAAGTGAAGTGAAACAGTGCACCAGTGAAACAGAAAGTAAAATTCGTGTGGGTAATAATATGTCTGACAAATTTACAATTCATGATGGGTTAAAACAAGGAGATGCATTATCTCCATTGCTCTTTAATTTTGCCTTAGAATATGCTGTTAGGAAGGTAAAAGAAACTAAAGAAGGACTAAAATTAAATGGTGTGACTCAGTTGTTAGCATATGCAGATGATGTAGACTTACTGGGGGATGATGTGAATACAATTAAGAATAATGCTAAAATATTTTTCAAAACTGCTAAAGAGATAGGTTTGGAAGTTAACAAAGAGAAAACTAAATATATGCTTACAGGCCGAAACCAAGTGTTAGGTAATAATCAAAATCTAATTATTGATAACAACTCGTTTGAACCAGTTTCCAATTTCAAATACTTAGGAGTAATATTAACAAATGAAAATTATATTAAAGAGGAAATAAAAAGTAGGCTTAATTCAGGAAATGCATGTTACTTCTCTCTTCATAAACTTTTGTCTTCTCGTTTAATATCTAAGAAACTAAAAGTTAAAATATACAAAACGGTAATTTTGCCTGTAGTATTATATGGGTGTGAAACTTGGTCCCTTACGTTGAAAGAGGAACATAAATTGAGAGTATTTGAAAATAAGATCCTTAGGAAAATCTTTGGACCTAAAAGGGATGAGGAGACAGGTGAGTGGAGAAGGTTACATAATTTAGAACTACATAATTTGTACTCATGTCGGGATATTATTAGAATAATTAAATCCAGAAGACTTAGGTGGGCAGGCCATGTGGCACGAATGGGAGAGGAAAGAGGAGTTTACAGGATTCTTGTTGGGAAACCAGATGGTAAGAGACCTGTAGGAAGGCCAAGACGAAGATGGAGGGACAACGTTGAGATGGACCTAAAGGAAATCGGTAGGGATGGAAAAGAGTATATAGATCTTGCTCAAGATAGGGACAGATGGAAGGCCTGTGTTGCTGCAGCCATGAACCTTCGGGTTTAAGGAGGCTAGAGAGTTAGTTAGTTAGAAGTGAGTGTACACACTTTTTCCAATGGTCCTGCCCAGGACCCCATAAAATTTTTCAAAGCTCCAATTTATGGTCATTTAGGCTCTAGAATGAATTTCATGGAAAATTCTGGATAAACCCCTGCTTTTGGCAACATTTTCAGCTTGAGGAGAAAAAATATATTTTTTGAATACACAATTAGGGTTGCATGATTTCTAAAATAAAAAATTGGACATACAGATTAGATTACATAAGCATGGATATAGTTAAATTTATTTTTTATAACATTTTTAAACATTACAAAATCAATTGCTGTTTAAAGCATTGTTAATCCATAATTTTTAACATTTTGACAAAATATATTAATATTTGAGTGAACTCTTAGCTTCCTTTAAGAGGGCATTTTTTCCCCAATGCATTACTATAAAATTTAGAACATGATTTATTCTCATTCACTTATTATTTCTTTAGCTAAATACAGGACAAATGGGCATCCCGAGAACATTTTCCGGGATACTGGGACATTTCTTCAAAAAAGGGGACAATCCCGTATAGGGTCTGGCAACCCTATACACAATCTAACTTGAACAATGCCAATTTTCAGGAGGGAGTTATCAGACAAGTTTGACCCCTTCCCCTCCTGATGCCTATGTTGCTTCTAAACTTAGCATTCACTAAAATTATAAATATTTTTTTGTGTCCAATCTTTTCGCTTTACTGCCTACATCCACTGATGTATCGGATCTGTATCGGATGTATCTGTATCGTATCGGATCTGTCTGAAAACGATGCATAGATACCTAAGAACAAATGTTCCCTAACTCATGTTAAAACCAAAAGCCACACAAATGTTGTCGCCTTTTCCGAAGGCACTGGCATTACACCTTTGAATTCAATGTTATTCTTTTCAAAACCGGAAGTGCAGTCCCCGCCAGCACCAAGGAAGCACAGAAATGTGAACATCCGGTGAATAGCGCCAATAAGAAATGCCACTGAATAAATGTGAAAGTAATTAGCTGTAATATGGAATGTGTTACATCAATCTTTATTTCTTAATAGTGTAGTACATGGTGGTAAAACCAGCTATAAATACAGTATGTAACATTCTTATTCGTACACATGGATTTTCAAAGAAAATGCTTTAATATCTGAAAGGAAATACACTCTTTTGAAATTTTCTTTTTACAATTCAATAACTAATATCATTAGGAACATAAAATCTTACCCAAATTCTGTATAACCAATGACAATAATAAATTAAATGACACTGAAAGAGAAACATGCCATTTTTTGTACAACTTTTCTATTCGTACACTTAATAATATAAAAGAAAAAAGTATATTCAGAGCAAATTGACTGACAGTTCTAATACTTTGATGCGTATCCTTTGGCTTTAATTAATGCTTGACACCTGTTCTTCATAGAATTAACCAGTTTCCGATATGTTTCAGAGCTTATTTTATTCCACTCGGCTTGCACAACAGTTTTCAACTCTTGTTTGGACTTGACGCGTGCTTTATGGACTCGCCTCTTCAGAATTGCCCATAAATGCTCAATGGGATTTAAGTCTGGACTTTGAGCTGGTGTTTGTAGTAGTTTGGGCACATTCCATATTAGAAAATTCATGTTAACTCGCGCCATATGCTTACTGTCATTGTCTTGTTGGAATCTGTAGATAGGCGGCATTACCATTTTTGGGCACTCTGCTTTACATTGTTCTTCAATATGTCCAAATAGACATGCACCCATGATGCCATCAATAAACTGGATGGTACCAACACCTTTGGACGACATACAGCCCCAAATCATTAATGACCCACCACCGTGTTTAACTGTTGGAACTGTGTTAATGTGATCATTGTCTTTATTTGATTTCTCCAGACCCTATTTATCCCATCTGACCCGTATATATTAATCTTGGACTCGTCTGACCATATGACACTATCCCAGAATTCCTGGTCCTTGTGGATGTAGGGGAGAGCGGGGTCAATTGTAACAATTTTGACAAATGATGCATTTTCTATGATACTATTTATCTTTGCAGCGTGAAAATCGGCATGGAAACACTACAATATGTTGTTATTGATATTATGCAGTCACGATCCCACCATATATAATATGCTAATCATAATTAATGTTTTAAAAATGTGTGGCAAATGTTACAATTGACCCTTGCTCGGAGGCAAATGTAACACACTACAGGGGCAAATGTAACATACTAACATTTACCAGAAATACAATTCATTTTTTTGCTGGAAATAACATGTAGCCTTACACAATTATTAAAAATTAGCTAACTGTGTTTTCGTTAATAAGTAGGCTAATCGAACCATACCAGGTCCCAAACACTGCTTCTAACAAAGATATATCTGATAATTCTGACTGACAGTTATGTCAAATGTAAAAGCTGTGTCCTTTGGTGCGTTTCTCATGTGACCAGTTGTCACAAGTTAAGCACTGCACCCATTGCTCACCAGATGCACTATTGGACCACTTCTCAAGGCAAATTAAACAAAAACATTCGTCGCCTTCAGAGCTGCTTTCCTGACACCTTCTTGCGCTTCTGCTTGCAGTTCTCTTCTTTTTTGATTGACGACTATCACTTCTGTCGAACAGCCTCTTTTTCCCTTTGCTGTTTTCTTGTCTCGATCTTTGCTGTGCCATAAGTAGTTCATTTTCAGGTGTATCTGTCCATATAGAACTTTTCTTTCTTCTCCTTCGAGGTGCTGATTCTTTAGTTTCTCCATGAGGCAGAGGTCGAATGTCAGCCGGAGAAACCGCTGTTGAGGTGGACGGAAGAGGTTCATTGCAAGGGTTGCATTGCTCTTTGTTCTGGGTAAAACTAGTTTCTTCCAAGTTACTTGAGTGTCCTGTTTCATTAACTTATGGAAACATTGCTTTCCAAAACTAACTTTGCAGCTTCTTCCATCTTATCTTGTGAAGGGCTTCGTTCGGTAGTTCTTTTTCTGTCTCTCACCATTCTGAAACATACAGAATGTAATAATTCAGGATGGTTGAACAATGTTTTTTTATTACAATGCAAGTGAATATTTTTCATAAGAAACGCATAAGGGGCAATTGTAACAGTGTTACAACTGCCCTGGTTACATTTGTTACATTTGCCCCATCCTGACGCCATATTGTTTGCTGGCTTGCAGCTACTAACTCCGACACCAGAAATTGATCACAACTATCTTAACAAATGCATCAAATATTGTGTATTGCGATGATATCAGTGGCGTACGCAAGGGGGGGTTACGGGGTTTAAACCCCCCCTTGAGCTTGTGAAATATTATGAAAAGTGCTGTGGAAAAAATTTTAAATGGCCAATTTACCACAGTTAAAGATCTGGGACAATACTATGACTTACTACATCTACTACTACTACTACTACTACTACCACTAATAATAATAATAATAATAATTTGAATTATTATTTCCATGTAGCATGAAGAAAAGCACAGCATTCCAAGCACACGCGTCTTTCAGAGTGATGTCTTGAAAATAAGCACAAGTTCTTGAAAGTGAAATATGAGGGTAACTATGATTTAGAAAAGAAATAAAATGGTTTGTATTTCAGTTGCAACAATGTTCAATACTCTGGCGTACGCAGTTTTTTTTGGGGGGGAGGGGCCGGAATAGTAAATGTGGATAACACACGGCTTCATTTTGGAGGGCAGATGCATAATAAAATATTTCATATTTTTGGAGCTTTTCAGTCTATTAAAATTGTATTCAAAGACAAAAATGGTAATCGGGACTCACTTTAAAAGAGGTTTCGTATTTACACATTTTGATTTTTTAAAGTTCTTAACGGATTTTTATTTGAAAATTCTGATTTTCTCAAAATTTTGGTAGGGGCTGTAGCATCATCGGTAGAGGCATGCATATTTCATTTTTGACAAAAAGAAAACGAAATTTGAAATAACACATTGCAATGTTAATTTTTAAGGTTTCTGAAAGGTGTGAGGTGCATTTTCCTACCCTGTTTTGTCACGAAATGATGCGAAATGAACTGCAAAATGCGAAATAGACTCTTAAACACGAAATTTACCGTTTATATACCGACGCGACACTTTCTGAAGTCTGAAGTATCCTGTGTGTTATGCAATTCACGGAAAATTGATTAATTTTGCTGTAAATATTTGAAAAGCAAAAATGGACTCCTCTATACAGGAATAAACTTAATATTCTGGTAATGATTTAATGTGCTATTAGAAGGGATATGTTTATTTTGTGTAATAGTGCAGTTTTTAAATCAATTGGGATTATATTCACATTTTTAAAACCAAAATGTAATTTTATATACCAATTTTTCACCGCTATAACAGCGAAATTTCATTTTATTTACAGCTTTTGAACCCGAAATTGACTCTGTTTTTATACTGAAATTTTGCTTTTTTATTTACCAAAAGTATGTGCCTCTAACCATCGGCCATGCCTCTACGTACCCCACTGTTCAACGAACATTAATTTTTTTTTGTGTGAACAATGAGAATTAACTAAAGAAAGTTCTTGGTTCGTTGTTAGAAGCTAATGTATAGATAAAGGCTAGGCGGACAAGAATACAGTCACCAGTCTGCCTTCCCATTGTATTATTTACCGCAGCACGTTTGAATGTATCTCTTTAAAATGCCTCACCTTGTTGACTAGACAATTATTCAAACGACAATAAGCTTAACTATTGGAAAATGTTTTGTTGGTAAGAACAGTGAGACAATCCAGATGTGAATTATCGGGGACATTTATGCGGGTAAGAAGCCGGAAAAATTCCAACCAATTTCGGGAATCGAATCCGGATCTCCCGCGTGATTGTCAAATGCTCTACCGACCAGACCACCGCAGCTTCTTGGATGAGTTCCATACTTTAATTATTTCAATTTATTTTAATATATTTTCTTGTTTTATGGATTTTCTTCACCCTTAAAATGTCTCACCTCGTTGACCAGACAAAAAACAAAAACAAAAACAAAAAAAAATGCTCCCAGGATTTGATAAAAATTGAATGATTAGAAAGTAATTTCTTTCTATTGTTTTCATAAATGGTATATTTATGTAGATCTCTACTACATAATAGTAGTAATGGTATTAGTAGTATTATTAGTAGTAATTCAGCTAATTAATTAATTATGAGTATTATTAATTAATTGTGATTATTATTATTTAATTAAAGTATAATAAATCAAAGGTAATGTGAATTTGGAGAAAGTTTTAGAAATAACCCCCCCCCCCCCTTGACGAAATCCTGCGTACGCTACTGGATGATATATACAAACCTTGATCAGACGACATCGTGAAATCACTATTAAACAATAAAAAGGAACCTTATGTTTTTACTTACGTGTTGAAAATTTGAAAAACTCCCAATAATAGCAGGAACAATCGCTACGCAAGTACCACCACCACATGAGTCACTCCCAACTGACGTCTCCTTTCTACAGGTTTGAATTGTTTTAAAAATACCTCACGAGATTAGCACAGTAGCGATTTTTACATTTGCCCCGTGTTACAATTGACCCCGCTCTCCCCTACTCTTTCGCGAATGAAAGTCTATTCCTGCGATTCACTTTATTTACATACGGCCTCTTTCGTGGTATTCTGCCATGATATCCATGCTTCCACAAGGCACGTCGGACAGTTTGATCGGACATCATCTTGCCAGCAACATTTTCTACTAACGCTCGTAACTGATGAACACTCGGGGGTTTTCTCGCACTCTTTTTAAAATAAAGCGTTCATCACGTTTCAAATTCAACCGTCTCTCTTTTCGTTTTCTCGGCACATTCTGTGTTGAACCTTCCTCTCTAAATTTGTTTACTATGTATTGAACTGTGGATGTGATTTATTGACTGTTTGTCCAATTTTTCTTAACGAATAACCTCTAGGGGCCAAATTTATAATAACATCCTTCAGATCGGAACTAAGTTCCTTCACCTTGCCCATTTCGAACACGCTGATAGATAGACGATAGGCCTGCAACAATACCTACGCCAGCATTCCGCTTGACGGGGAGCGCGCCTGCATGTTCAAACTTGTTAGGAAGTTGCAAACTGCACGAAATCGCTCGAATAGCGGTGGCGCTGTATGCGAGGAAGATTGAAACTCTTGCAGGGGCGGCGCCAGAAATTCTCGACCGGGTGGGCAGAAGTTGTATATTCATAAATTAGGGTGGGCAGTATAAATGTAAGACCTTATATGAGTTTTACATGCATTCATGCCCCCCCCCCCTCTCCAACACATACAGGGTGTCCTAAAACAACTTCAACAACGTTTGGATGCTGGTAGATATAAAAAAACCAAGGAACTTTTGCTCATACAAATAAGCTCGAAAGTACTTAGTTTCTGATCTATGAACGCTGAAAATCTAACCTGCATATATAAGCAACCCAACTCACCAAATGATCGCTCTGACGTAACTTCCAGGGAGCAAGATTGACACTTGAATTGAAAACAACAACTTGGGAGGTAGTCTTATCTTGCAAAATATAAAAGAATAAATACACACTTGCGATGTTGTAAGCATAGGTGTGCGCAGACTACCTATTTGGGCAAGGCTAGCCTAATAGTCGTAACTTCATGTTCCTTTTCACAGAAACTACTAGATATATGAACATGAAATTTTAACATTATATTTGTTATCATTTTAGCACAGGTTTTACTATCACTGTGTCGATATTTTAAGTAATGAAAGTAAACAATTGAAAATGATAAATACAAGGCTATATCTGTACAGGTACTATCAGCTGAATCACTCTCACGAAATATATCTGTAGGTTCAGGTTCACCATGTTTTATAATGCACATTACTTCATAAAATATAGTGCCGTGCCTGGTCAATCGATAGTTAATGCCGCGTGTTATATATAATTTTAAACCGTAGAATTTAGATGCAAGAAAAATCAGAAAATTGCTACACTTTTCATTGAAAGAGAGCATTCATGAATGTCTTTGAACATGAAAGTCTTATTGGAAATGTTGGAAGGTTGCATTAACAAACATGTCCGTCCTCGGGAAAAGAATAAGTACGGGCCGATATGTGAAGGGGCTCTGCGACTTATAAAGGAAACAATAATTTCTTTACTACGTGATTACCGATTACTATAGTGAAGGAATATCACATTGTTTTGTGGAGAGAAGAGAAAGACACACTCGGAGAGCGAGCTGGTCATTTCAAATGAAACTAAGTTCCTTACTTTTTTACCACGGATATTTTTTATTTTTTGAGAAGACATTTGGGGGTAGCCAGGTACCTTTGGCACACCCGTGCGCACACCTATGGCTGTAAGAAGTATTTACAACATTTACAAACTGGCAAAGACAAAGAATTTCCAACAAATGCGGACTGAAATTCAAGACTCTTTATTCTAAAATGTCCCCATCGTGTTTCGAGTGTCGTGCAGTACCAATAATCGTGAATCGCGAGATTCACGTACGACATGTTGATGAAATCGACGAACTGAGAAATGCAAACATAGGTGTTCGCCACAGTGTTTCACACGCAGACTGTTATTTATTTATTTCTAAGTGGTTGATCAAGTCCCTCACATAATACGGGGGTAAACCCTTCAGAAAAGAATGAATAGTAAAAGCTTTGCAATAAAAATAATATATAAAAAAATTGAACATTAATTAATTCGCACATTAAAACTAATACATAATAACTCAAATCAATCAAACCTAGATAAAGGTGTCACTACATCACGTGTGCATTCCGAGCGCCCAATACAGCTCAGGGTTTGACATAAATTTGAATAATGTCTTATTAGCAATTTTTTAAAAAAAAGCAAGAACCCTGGTATAAATCTAATTTTTAGTTCATTCTGCATAATATTTACTTAGGCTAAAGAAGGGCATTTTGGCAAAAGTAATAAATAAATAACATTGTATGCATTATGTAATGAAGCACAAAGTTCTAAAATTTCGTCCCTATTCTATGTTAGTTAACCACAAGAATAATCACATGATTACGTAACTGATGGGGAAAATGTATCTGTAAGAAGATTTTTTGCCTTCCTGATGGCATAGTGGTAGAGTCGTCGCCTTGTGATCAAGGGGTCCTAGGTTAAATAACCGGTGGAGGCACATAGGCGTTCGGACCCCACTTTAAACTGTAGGTCCAGTCCCGATTAACCTATCTGTGAATAAAGTGGACCTAAAACAACAACTCATGTAAGAAGATTTCTAAATACGGTTGCTAACTCATTATCAAGTCAATAATTCTGCAGCTATTTTTCCAACCTACAGAGCTGTTTTATCAAAATCTATTTTTGTGATTCGTTCTTATTAGTAGAACGAATATAAAATTGTTTTTTTTTTTTTTTTTTTGGATACCATATCGAAATTAGAA
Organism: Lepisma saccharinum; assembly: GCF_977018435.1. NCBI lineage: Eukaryota > Metazoa > Arthropoda > Insecta > Zygentoma > Lepismatidae > Lepisma > Lepisma saccharinum. The sequence continues at coordinate 62,845,145 of NC_139241.1, read as the reverse complement.
GATGACAGGTATATAAAATCGTGATGATGAAAGGGACAAATCAAATTACCTCTGTCTTAGTATTTCAATATACTGTAGACCTAACTAAACAACCTTGTGTGTTGCTGAAGGAAGCAACGCGAAGAGGTTTTTATTTTTTTAATAGATTACCTTAATCATACCCAAGCCGGAAGCCCGGAGTTGACAACATCAAGCAACTCCACTCCACCCCTTCTACACTCAGTTTCAGTTGTAACTTTTTGGCCAAACTATGGCAGACAGTTAATTATATTTCTATATTTTTGCCACATTTCAACTATCTATTTCTTTTCATTATGTGGCACATTTTTAAAGCAATTTGATGCATCGTCCCTGTGAAGGCCAGGAGCTGCAGCCCTCACGCCCATAATCCTGTTCTAATCTTGATCATATTCTGCACAATTTTGCGCCTCCATAAAGCCTACTCATACAAGTGGGCATTAGATCACAGTTTTTGTTTCAAACGCTTTGGAAATTCCTTTCGTTTTCCAATGATAAAGTTAAGGAAGTTGAAAGAAAAGCTTAAATTAATTCCATTCAACTTATTATTTACTCTTGACTTTCATAAACCTATTCACTAAATCAGTGTTTCGGCAAAGGACAACAAAGCTTTTCATTGAATGACAATATGTGAACTTGTCTGTAATATAGATAATATTCACAAGTAAAATATACATGGAGTGAACACCATAATAAACTTATTTATTGAGCCATTCGCATTTTTCCAAGTGTGTATATTTATTGAATTTGATTGGGTGGGCACTCGGGTGGGCAATTGCCCACCAGTGCCCACCCCTGTCGCTGTCCCTGATGCCTGTACGAATAACAATGTTGCATGAAACAGCGTGTTTTTCTCTTTTCACACGAATTATATGCTCTGTTTATACACTTTGAACATACATTTTAATTGACATTTGTTGGTGAAACCTTCATTAACATTAATTTCTAGGTACATATGAAAATGATTATATTTACTAGTAGATCTCTCTCTCTTTCTCCTTCATGACATTTTTTCCTCGGAAATTCTATGTGTACGAATAACAATGTTACATACTGTATGTGCAAGTCAGAACCACCTGAGCGCTAGTGTCGCTTCCAATATGGCCCCTCTAAGTAGGATAAATCTTTGTTTACATTCAGCAGTAGTACAAAATAGCAGCGTGTTGTCATGACTGGTATGGTAGAAAACGTTTAAATTACGCATTATTTTTAAATATTACGAATGCGATGTGAATTCCAGGTTCTCTAACGAACGTGAAGCTGTACTGAGAACGAAGCATTTAATTATGATGGGCAAAAATAACACGGAAAATGCAGACGAAACTATGTATACGCACTGGTTGTCCAAAGTAGTGCTGTATCATCTGCACGTCATGTTGTAACTGGGGTTCTCGGAAATTATTTGAAAATAAAGGAATTAAATTGGCCTGTACTTGAAAAGCTGGGACAGGAGAAAATTGCAAACATATCGTTGCAGTTCTTTCTCGAAAGAGAAAGGCTGGTTTAATAATAATATTCACGATTTCATGACCAGGCTATACTCACTGAAAAAGGACATCGTACTGAGTGAAACAGTAACATTAGCATGTCCACCTTTTTTTCTGGTTACATTTGACATTAATTCATTCTCAAACTATTTTCATCTTCTCTCTTAATCGACTTGCACCTGTTCCGAATTTCACACATACGTAATACCGGTAATACATGGACGCATTGGGTAAGACGCTTCATGATTTTTCGAAAAAAAAAAGCTTTATTTATAAAGTACAATTTAAAACTTTACTTTCATGGTAACATATATTTATCTCTCGAAAAATAAAGTAAGCAGACTCGTGCATCTTCGTAATTTCCTTGCCGAATTACAGTGTTATAGATATCCCCCATACCAATCTTCTGTCAATTACGTTTTCCCTGATTTATTAACAAATTTCATTTTGTTGATTCCACGGAGTGGAAACACGTGAAAACTTTTAATTTGTTCTGACTCAAAAAACGATTTAGAGCAAAAAAACCTGAACAGTAGACCTTACTCTCTCGCATATTCCCCATGCTTTATACGACTTCAACACAACGTATCCTACTTAGAGTACTTCCTGGAAATCCCACCAGATGGCATATCGGTTAATTTTAATCGCGAATTAAATTTTGAAATTTTTAAAATCACTACAAATTACAGTGATTTTTCTCCATCTGCAAACTTAGTGCATGGACATTTTGAGATGCTCGAACACCCTTAAAATGGGAAGACCATTGCATATGGCAATGGCATATGATTACAAAATGTTAGCTCCAGTGAAGACGTCAGAAAAGAACGAGTTGCAAGGAATACCATGCACAGTACATGTAAGAGCTTAAAGGGTATTTGCAACCAAGAATCCAGTGGAGGAACATTGCAGCGCTTTCGTCCCCGCTTTGAACTATAGATCCGGTCCCAACTTGCCTACCTGTGTTATAAAGTTGGGTTAAAAACAACAATATTTATATTTGTTTTTTGTTGGCATAAGGGGGTCGGACTAGTAGACTAGAAAGGATACCTACCCCTTGACCCCCCCCCCTTCCCGGCGTCAATGTTTACCGCAGACGGTGGCTCTAGCATCAAATGTTGTTTTCGTTTTGTACTGCAAAGAACACAACATGTTCCCGTAATGCATCAATAAAGGATTGGTTAATTGGTCGTCGAATGATCCCGTTTGATAAAATGCAGTCGAGTACTCGTACTGTTTGATGGAACGACGGTGTCTGGTAGCAGTAAAAAAACAATTGAAGTACAATCAATATTGCCACCTAAAGAATAATTCTCCAAGTTAGGCACCTGACATTTTTCTCCCCTCTAGAAGAAAACCACTCATCTTGCCATGTTCCGTTTGTACTCACAAAATCAAATAACCATTTTATAACCTAAAAATTCCTCATCTTTTACAAATCTCAGAAATGTTAAGCCAGCAGGACATTTTTTTATATAGCAAAGAAGACGCCCACAATTTAACAACTGTCTTTACTATGTATATTTGTGTTTTCGTAGTCGCAGAAATACATTTTATGTTCATGTCGATATATATTAACATTTACGAGGTTTGAATCTGTGGTTTAATCTCTGCTATGGAGGTTGGATTTCCCTGCTTTTTTAAAAATTCAGTTTCAATTTAGTTCATATTTATTATATGGTGTTTGCAACATTGGTTGCTGTAATGTAAAGATGAGAACGGAAGAAAGGTTGTTGTTTATTGCATCGGAAATGAGTTTTTCTTGAGTAAGAAGAGTTCTGTCATCGTAATGATAGTCCTTTAAGAGTAAAAGGTAAATGTATGGTTTTCGGTATTATATTTATTGCATATCGCAGAAGTATGTATATTTTTTGTTTGAACTGATTTACTCCTGAAATATTCCTGCTTGGTTGGCAAAAGTGTGCCTTTTACAGTCTTTAAGTTTTCACAGTTTCTCCATTACTATTTATCTTTTCAATAAGTTGTTTGCATATAAGCACTCGTTAAAGTACTGTGCGAAAACGACGTTTGTTCATTACGTGATCAGAATAGAAGACACTGTTGGAAAGACGATTCTTCGCTAATTAAAAGTGCAAAAGCAATCTGATTCAAAAAGCTATTTCCATTTACTTATTTTTTTCCGTACACAGTCGGTTGTATCTCACGAGCTTGTTTTTTTATTACACTGGAACACTTACGTGCATGAATCTGCCAGTGTGATGATTTAGATTTTAGATTAATTATGGGTACCTCAACACAGACTTTTATTGACCCCTCCAATACGGGAACAGAAACACCTTAATAACAAAAACTAAATGAACTATAGAAAATTATAGAGATGAACTCCTTACCAAGTACATTCTAAAATTCATTTAAAAAGTAAAGAAACCACAATTTTGATAATTAAAATTTGGGTAACACTTCGATCTGGTCCCAACAGATTTCTTCATTTTTACAGAAAACCTTAGAGAAACTTATTTACCGTAGTTTCTTCTGTAAAAATGAAGAAAGTGTCTCCGATGTATGAAACTGTTACTGAAGAAACTACTTACGGAATGAGTTTCTGTAGCATTTAGAAGTTCGTGGAGTTATTTTCTTTCATCGTGGAATGTATTTCACCGGGAATTCATGTATTTTTCAACAGAAATATCTTTCCGACGCACAATTGCTGTTGCTTTCATTTCTTTCCACTACGTGAACCAGATGTTGCGTACGTTTGATGACATAACCCCCTGTCAGTGTTTCCAACCATGCCGTTGTTTTGCAAGAAGATGACAATTTTAAGTATGTTTGCCTAACCTAACCTTGCCGTAGGGTTTGTGAGGCTATCCGTGCCTGGTTGGTGGAGCTATCCGTGAATGGTTTGTGGGGCTACACGTGCATGGTTCGTGTGGATTTTTCGGTTGAGGAGGTTGGAAACACTGCATACCCACTGATCTACCACGCTAGTCAAGCTGTCTCGCCATATTGTGTGTTTCGCAAGCGAAAAAGGAAGAACAATAATTACTTGTAATGTGAAAAATTGAATTTATTTTCGTGAAAAAAGCCAAATAACACCTTGAAAAATCTTTCGCAATGCCGAATAGGTAAGTATGAATGCTCAAAATGATGAAATAAACGAGTGAGAGGTGTTGGGACCAGATCGAAGTAGTAATAAACCACGTGTATGGTGGCACTTGTACACATACTTTGACATGAGACGGGACGACACAAAATTCCGCAGAGAATTATTGACCAAGGCACTAGAGCGTCATTAGCCTGCATGGCACCGGTTGTACTACAAGCAAGAAAGGTTGATGTTTGAGTTCGTTTCAAAAAGTCATCCCTTCTTCACCACTGGAGTAGAAATTGAATTCATAACGCAAACAGTTTAATCTCACAAATTTGAAGTAGTTGTAGAAATGGTGGTAACTGTTCTGAATACTCACGTTTTTCACAAGTTTTGTAGGACTTAGTTAGTGCTTTAGAATACTAGAAACGATTGTAGAAGTAAGGTTGAAGATCAGAGAAACTATTTATCACAGTTAAACAGCTTCAGGAAGTATTTTTACTGCAGAAATTATGATTTGAAAAGCAGCAAGCAGCCATTCTTGGTTTACGGTCATGTGTCATATCGGACAGAAAATTCTGGTGGATTTTTATGCAAGGTTTGAAATGGGTTTTGCATTTGGTACCAAATAATATGTGGTCAGTGCTGGAAGCCTTTAGGGACTTTTTAAAATTGTAAGAGCCCTAAGCCTGAACCACATAATCTAGCAGCAAAATCATATAACGATGTTTTATTAACATTAGGAGCCCTAAATCTGGCCTGCCTAAACTTACAAAGCATTTTGCAACATTCGCCTTCAGAGGACCTTGAACAACTGCACCACCTTGAGAATTAATTTGTTTTTAATTGATAGTTTTTAATTTTTTATGTAATATAGAATGTGTTTCAGGGCACAAATAACCAAGGTATTTGATACCAAATATGGCTCGCTTAATTAAATACCGGCCCAAGTTCCTTTTGTTTTATTGCGATTTCAACATGCTATGAATGCAATTTTTACATGGTTTGATTTCTATGTACGTCTGTTCACACATACTGCAGAGTCTTAGCGATTATTTAAGGTTTTGTTCAATATATGCTTTCGTGGTTAGGTTAGGCAGGTTAGGTTTGGTTCCCTTAGCATTAAAATAAAGTTCCTAAATGCATTCTACTAAGGTTCCGATTTACTTCTACATTCATTCCCACGCTTCTATGATATTTACTGTCGCTTATCGACGGAGAATATCTTGTCCATGAGAAGTGCGTAAGGTAATTTTCAAGTTTTTTTTTTTCAACATAAATAACTTTCTTTCGAGTCCAAACAGTGCTCATTACTTTAAGGAAGGTTTAAATTTTCGTGTGACAATGATTTCCAAAATTCTACGATAATTAGTCTTTGTGGTAGGAGAAATCATAAAACAATCGGAACTGTTACCTCTCTGAGAGCTAAAATCAACAGAAAAGATCAAAAACAACATAATATTCATAAACCATGCAAAATGTTCCACTTTCTACCAGGACTACAAAGTGTCAAGAGTACCTCCCTTTGCATCTCACATCAAATGGCGTAGTAGTAGCAGCAGTCTGTATCCGAGATGACAGTAAACGAATGGTTGCTAGCAAACAAATGCATGTGTATCATGATTAGTTCAGGATTAAACAGTAGGAACGTGAGTCACAATGATAACCTTGTCTAGTAAGTTTGTGAGCAGTAGATCTAGTTTGTGTTCATAATGACATCACTCATGATTTCATAGAATTTCTTTCCTTGCAGATCTGGGTTGGTGCAAATGCCAAAATGGATGTGAAGGTTGAACGTTCAGATGATGAGGTCGATGACTGCTCAGTCGTGGATCCATTGGATGTTGAGAATTGCGTGGATTCAGTGAAAAATGAACCGGATTGTGTCCAGTTTATGACAGTGAAAGATAATGACAATGCGAAGGGCAACTCTGTGAGCGATTCCTGTGAGGAATCGTCAGTGACTCAGGAACAGCCATCTGATTCGTCAGTGGCGACGACCGAGTGGATGGACGTGGGTAGCTTTCGCAGAGTTAAAACTGAGCCGGCTGACCCCGAGGACTACATCTGCTCCGGGGAAGTCGATGGAAACTTGCCTGATGCCAGGCTCAGAATTGCAAATATTTATTCTCTGACTGAGAGGTTCGGGGAGAGTGCAACAGTGCGGGTGAAGCAGGAGCCGGTGAGCAATTTTGCCGATGGAGAGGTGGACGACGACTCCATTTCCGAGGAGTACATTTTGGGTGGGAGGTCTGACCACGATCCAATCCAGTGCATCGTTAAAGGTGAACCTCGTCACGTCACTCGTGTTGACTGTGATACGAACAAGGCAAGTACGAGTGTGAACGACGAAGATAGTGATGATGATGATGATGAGGATGAGGGAAGAGTGATGGACGAGGATTACGATGGGGGAAGGGAAACGTATGAGGAGAATGAAAGTGACGTGGAAGGTGAGGTTGGGAGGAACAGTAAAGGGGAGGGCAAGGGAAGTCTTCCGAGGGTGAAAGTCAAGAGAAGAAAGAGCCTTGGCCAAAGGAAAGAGAAAAGCAAGAAGATGAGACTCCACACTAAGGGAAATGTCATGAATAGGTAAGTTTTTTCAATTACTTTTGTAGCAGAATTTATAACTTTGCAAACACCAAGATCACTATTATATTTTTAGATTCACAAAATAAAATTAACCTTTCAGTGGGATGTGTTGGTGCACAACAAAGAACCTATTTTGAAAGTTTCAGATGTAAACTGAATTTGATGTATATAATACAAGGCTGGACAAATGTGAATTATAAATTGTTCGTGGTTCAACTATCAATCATGGTACTTGCAAATGTTAATATTAGGAGAGAGAACCATCCTTTCCTTATGCATTGTTGTAGGAATTTACCCCTGGTACATACCACATTTGTGTTCACTAATCTATTGTAATGGCCACAGGTGCATGCTGAATTCGAATTTTTGTGTTTAAAATTGCCATTTTTCTTCTTCTTCCTTCAACTGTTGTTTGTTATTGGGAGGTAAAATGTATAAATTTCACTCCTGCTAATAGTCCTGTCATTCCACAAAAAGATTTAATATCTCTACAATAATTATTTCTCTTGCTATGAGTTTTTTTTTCTACATTTGTACATTGCAATAAGTTTGAAATCGTCGGCAAGAAAAGCTCCCATCCACAGAGGCTAACATCCAGGGAGACTATGGTTTGCTAAAGGTTGTTAAAGTCCTCCAAAAATTACAAATGCTAAGAGCATCAAGTCTAAGTCTAAACTGCCTGTGACAAACCATTGTCAGCACCGTGAAACATAACCAGCCAAATGTACTCGAAATGTATGAAAACTAATACTCCCATCAACTGGGAAGATGGTAGTTGGAGAACAAGAAAACTGTTACAAGATCTAGAAGTATGGATTCTGCTTTCACTATGCTTCCAGCATGATCTGAAGGGGACAAATGATGACAGATATTTACTTCTTTTTCAAGCAGGTGCAGAAACATTTCTGCTAACTGTCTTCCTAATTAGGATATCATAAAAAATGTATACCTTTGTGACACCTTTCCTATTCTCAGGGATACATAAGACCTATTCTCCAAAATATGTATTACTGTATCCAAAGTAAAGAATAAAGAAAAACTTCTAAAACAAACAAAGAATGTACATGATATTTCAAAGTTTCATTCAAATGTGGAATATTTAATAGTGACCTTTGTGTAGTCGTTGGCAAAGTAGCTCAAACTCTGGCATTAAATCTAATTTTGTGAGTAATGCATAATTAGCATAGGATTTGCATGGTTGTTTTGAATGTGAATTGTAGGTTTCAACAGACATTGAATCTTGGGTTCTTTTAGTTAACGGTGCCCGCAGGATATTTTCTCAGGGCGACAGAGCAAGATTTCATAGTGTGCCCCTCAGCTGTAGACTTATATTTTACCTATTATTATTATTATTATTATTTTAAAATTGAAAATGAGTGAAAATATCTTGGTGCTGTTGACAAATTCCAAATTGAGTCCACTATTTATATAGAAACTGGATTCGCCTTGCTTACTTTCCTTAAGCATCTATCACTTTGGACTGATTCCATGTCAAATCACCCAGGCCATGATACACACTGTCCATTGGTGTAGGGGCTATCCATGAGGAAAGAAAAACATATCGAATGGCAGAATTGATTGTGGAGCTCCAGCTCGGCAACTTCCGGTTTACTGTAATGAGCAACTAGGAAGTAAAAAGATTGTAGCCTGCATATTTCATAAAAGGTATTTTTTTCTGCACAGCACTTAATGCACATAAATCTTTGGATGCCTATATTTATCTTTTAGAAAAAAAGTGGGAGATGTACAGACACCAAAAAATGGAAAAAGAAGTTGTTGTTTTCTTAGGGTGTGTGTGCAGGATGCGGTAATGCACATTTGGTGGTTTGGTTCCCATTTGAACGTAGCAATACAAAACACTGTTTGTTAATTTAAGTCAATTTTCTACTATTTGTGTTAATCATGACGATGAAGATGAATAATAAACTAGAAAAATGAATGATGGGAAAAACACAATGCCTGATCAGTGTTCAAACATAGAACCCCTTCACTATCAATGTTGCAGAGATTACCATATGCAAAAGACAAAAAATAATAATTAGCTATACCCCCACTTAATGTTCTCGTTACACAATTTTTTTTTCTGGTTACACAAAAAATTGATGTGTTCTTCAAGAACATAACGTATAACCTAGCTGACTATGACCGAGCATCTTTTGAAATGAAATGTAATATTTTTGCTTATATCACTAGAACAGAAAGATAAAATCAAGATTTGAATTATTTCACTTTTACTTTTAATGAAGTGGTTACTAACTTAATGAAGTGGTTACTAGGGGGTCCTGGGACAGGATCAGGATGGGAAATTTTGAAAATCCTGACATTCAAGATGGTAAAAAAATTATTTCCAGACTAAATGAAGAGATTTTTGAGATGTTCAAATTACACGACTTTGAAAAAGTTTAATTATACACACAATTTCACCCTTAGGTGACGATTGATTTTGCATTTCTCGAATATGAACTGCTAATTTCAATAAATTGTGAATGCTTATAGTAATAAAAAAAACATGTAGGGAATAAACCACTTGTAAACACTATTATTTAGATTTTCCTGAAGTCAGGATCAGGATAAATTTCCTTTCTGGTCCTGACTTTTTAGGTTCCTGTACATCCGTTGTGTCTAATGCTGCTAGTGGGCTTCCAATTTTCACTCCTGACAGCTTGAATGCAATATTTTTTGCACTCTAGATCTCTTGGAGATGGATGAAGAGAGATCTGTGAAGGATTATTTAACCCTGATCGTAGTTTACATCCTACTGCTTCACATCCATTCGTTCTTTTCCTATATGACACAATCTTAACTCTCTTTAGCGGCATGTTGTGAGCCTACAAACTGTAAGTTGTTCCGCTACAACTATGGCGTCAGCACGAAGACAATTCCTTCCGGTGGATAGCCCCTGTAGGAGAATGTTCTGAATTGACATTGATGTATTTTTTCCCAGTTAATATTTTCCTCTGGACTTTGAATTGTTGTTCCAATTCAGACAAAGACCCTTGGTTCTGAGTGTACAATTGTTAATGTATTTTAACTTTTGACCACACCAGTTACAATCTCTTTCTATATATTCATCATTTATCAAAGTTATAATGATTTTAGATTGCAAATGTGCTTTGCATTGTTCTTGATAAGAAGTTTAGGTATTTGCACTAATATTCTTTATATTTAAAAAAAAAAAATATTTGTTAACGTAAATGAACTTTCGTTGGAGTTAAAGGGGGCCATGTTGTCATGCTAGATGAAATGTTTGAATAGACTCAGTGCTGCTGCACATATTTAATTTTAAAATCCTTTCAAACTAAAGATGAAATGTGGCAATCACTTCCTTGTCTACTACATCCTAAACAGTAGAGAAAGAGAATCTTAGATCATGAGATGGGTGAAGTCACTTTTGCTTGTAATGAGGACAAAGTTGTATCTCGAGGAGAATATTTCTTAAATTTTTTTGCAATTATAACAATTTGTTTAATGTATCTTACAGTTTAATATTTTTGAATGTTTTGTTGCAGCTATTTGGAATGCCAGCTAAATTTTAAGATCTGTGAAGAAATTTCACAAAGTATCAACTTGTAATTTTTAGGTGTCAAAAATTCCTGCTTAATTGCTGGAATGCAATTCATTTCCAGTCAGGATTAGGTATATATTTTTTAAAAATTCTAAAATAGAGACATTTCATATTCTGGATCCATGTTGAATCCAAAATTGCAAATTGAGAGAAAATTGTATTACTTGTATCAGAAAGTGGAATGCCCATATTTCGGATTAACTTGTGGAGAATTGTTTAGTATATGTTGTGTGAGAGATTGATGAACAAAGTAAAAATGCAACAAAAGATGTTCATTATAAAGTTAATATGATCCTTAATGTGATATCTGGAATATTGGATTTAGTTTCATCTGGATGTGACTTCAGTGTGCCCAATGAAATATACTCTTGTGCTCAACATTTGTGAAATATAACTTCATTCAAAAATATAGAGAAAATGCAGAAATAAATCAGAGAGATTCAGAGAAAATCTGGTTAAGTATATTTTCCTGTGGCAAGTAGTGCATATGGTCTGTCTCACTGCGTCCCTTCTTCATTACACGGTGTGGGGTTAAAATTACAAAGGTTGCACTGAATATTGCATGGCACAATGTCAGTTCCGATAGTTCATTCACTTGTAATACAGACATGCTGCTCGACTAACTAGTGATTTTCTCTTGCAGCTGTGGATTGGCTGACGTGTTGGTGGTTGATATTGGTGATTCAGACTCCTCAAATTTCCTGAGGGAGGTGGACTGCAGCGATTCCGATGAGAGCATCGATAACATGAAAGATGCCCTCACGGATGCAGACATTGAAAACAGGCGCAAGTGGAAAAGAGTGGAGAAGGTGACCCAGTGCACGACTTGCTCCAGGAAAATATTTAACGCTGCCTTCGACTGCGGTTCTGCTGAAACCTATCAATGCAGCGTCTGCATCTACGAACACTTCGAAAAGTCTCATAACAAAAAGGAGTCCGCACAGCAAGCTACCTCGTGCACGATATGGAAGTGTAGCGAGTGCGAAAAGCTGTTCCCCTCGTTTCCGGACTTTCAAAAGCACTCTGCGACCCACGCGAAGCAAAATTTGTACAAGTGCTCCATGTGCAACGTGTTGTTCTCCGACCTCAATAGCCTCGTTCAGCACTCTATGACTCACGAAGAGAAGAACACGTACAGATGCGGCCTGTGCAACAAGGAGGTCACGGGACTCAAGTGTTTGAAAGACCACATGACGCAGCAGCATGCTCAGCTCGGGTGCAACATGTGCTCAGAATCGTTTTCTTCCGCAGAAGAGCTGAGCATACACCTGTCGCTTCACACTAAATCTAACATCCTCAAGTGCTGCTCATGCAACAAAACGTTCAATTACAATTCGTTTAGCTCAAATCATAAAGACTTCACTTGCATTACGTGTACATTCAAAAAGCAGAGGGCTAAATAAAATGTACCCACGTTCAAAGTGATTTGTTTTTCTGTTTTTAAACACAATGCTGACATATTTTTGATTGGAAAAATATACCTTTGGACAGTATTGATATTTATGTTCCCTATAGTTTCTGTTAATTGTGGCTCCCAATGTACAAAAACAACTGAAATTATATTGAAAGTAAATAATTATCATGATATTTAGTTATTTAATACTGATATTTAAGCAATATGGCTGTGGATTATTGTATGTTCGAAACATGATTGTCTGGAGCGGGTGGAGGAGACATGGCTAGTGTCCTGTATCAGGGAGAAAACTCCTTCTAGAATTCTGGATTAAATATTTTTCCCAAAGGGTACAAATGTGTTTTGATTAGATAGCATAAAGCATAGGAGATATGGAATGACCTAATAAAATATACATTGCTCATGCTAAGTGGCCGCGGTGGCTCAGTCGGTAACGCGTCTGACTACCATGCTAAAGGTCCCGGGTTCGATCCCCGGCCGGTTCAAATCCGGGAACTTTTCTAACGGTGGAAGCGGCCCCGGCGCCCACCCAGCGTCGAATAACATGGGTACCTGGGGGAAACCCTGGGGGGTAAAGGCGGTCAGGGACGTGATGCTGATCACATCACCCCCACTCACGACCGGATCAAGAAAGTGTGGGGCGTTACTCCCACACCCCCTATACGCCTTCATGGCGTGGTGCTATGCACAGGGGAACACTTTTTTTTACCTTTTTACCATGCTAAGAACAGAAACAAATGTGTTAATTTTCTCTGCGTTCATGGATTAAGATTAAATTATTCTGCACGTTTTTTTTATCTAGAAAATACTAGTCAAAAAGTGTGTGTGTGTTTTTAAGAAAATGTAAATTATTGCTTTAAATACGTGTGATGGCCAACAATAGTTTGAGAAAACTTTTAAAAATATCCCAATAGAGTTTGTAATACTCCAAATAATTAGTGAGCTACAAGTCTCAGTGGGTTTTATCTAGAGTTGGAAGTGGTTGAAAAAAAACTGGCTTTTTTTTTAAAAAAAAAACTAATTTTTCTGTGATCTTTTTAGCTGGGCTTTTTTGGGCTTTCCCCCCAAAGTATTTCAAATCAATTAAAATACATAACTTGCAGTGGTGTGGCATGACTTTTTCAAAAGTTTAACCGGCCATCAGATGTTATCATCTCCACCCCACCCCTCCCCCCCAAGAATATGCCTTCGATCTAAATTGTTGTTCATATCATTTTTTTTGTGCAATTTACTCAGTGATTTAGCCACAATCACTCCTAGAAAGAACTATCACTCATGAGAGAGTTACAGCGAAAATCCAGTGAATTGGTGGTCATGCTTTGCGAATTCTTCATCTCCGTTTCTTTGCAAAGAAGTGGAAAGGGGAAGAAGAACCACACATTTCTCGGGACAGTTTGTTGTGCGGTGAGCAGACGACAGAATTCCACTCCTCCAGCGGTGGAAGGAAAGTCCATCTGTATGTACTACTGTTGCCAACTTAGTTCTTTGGAGCAAAGTTTGTCCATATCACAAATCACACCAAGTACTTATCTTTTCATCTATTACATAAAGGGTCTCAGTTGTAGTTAAATCCAACCTTGTCTTTGCAGTCTAGCTCTAGTTGCTTCAGAGAAATAGTATCCCCGTTTTAGGCAGGATTTAGCTCTTTCCTGCCTATCCAATGTGACAACACTGGCCTGAGTCTGGCAGGCCTGACTGGTAACTGGGCCCTTGAATAACCCCATAGCACACTTGTCCCAAAGTCTTTCCTTGCTCTTCCCTTGCATTGGCACCCTCTCCTCGTTACCTATTCAGGGTAGCAGAATGGCCTGCCTCTTCGCTTTTGTCGGCTGCAGAAGAAAATGTCCTCTGCAATATACACTCGACTGCGATGCTGTCGGTTAACGTATTTAACAATGTTATTTTATTGAAACTACTTTTTAATTCCTTTACCTTACTGCGGTAACACCTCTGATTACTTGGCTGCATTTTTCTTATTTCACAGCCTTCATTTATCCCTCTACTTTATAAAGATTCCCTCTACTTTATAAAAGATGCCCATATCTAAATTTAAAGTACAACTTTCAACATGGAATTCATAGCTAGAGATAAACAGTTTGCAAGAATGACTTGCTTTTTTGAATGGATAGTTTTTCCCAAAAGTTATAAAACAAATTTCAGTATATTTTTAAATACATCTACATAGTATTTACACACACTCACATAACATGACTTTGTTAAGTCCACTTTATGCATAATTTAGCCATCGGGACTGGACCTACAGTTTAAAGTGGGATCCAAACCATGCGCAATTTGCCTCCACCGGGTATCGAACCTGGGATTTCTTGATTACAAGGCCACGATGTTACCACTATGCCATGGGGGAGGCACTTTTCAATATTTGGTTTTACACATAAAGGAAAAGAAGAAGAAGAAATCTTGCTACATCTTTTAACGCACTTAATCAAATGTATCCTTGATACAGTTTGTTCTTAAAGTATGTCTATAAACGAAAATCTAGTATCAAACTCCTTTACATTTGTATTATTTTCTTGTAGTTTACGGTTATTACAAGCATAAGAAAACAGTTTTTCTTTGTGACGTTTCAGGAGAACACACGCTCCTTTCATCAGACATTTATTTTCATTTTGACTAAAGATACAGTTATAACAATGGTTAGTAATTTTTAAACAAAAAGAATCCGTTATATAATGAATGTTGTCAATGTTACATTGTTGTAATATAGCAACTTAACTGTGAAAAAAAGCAGTCTGTTGTATTTTTATTTGAGACTTTTTAAATTATGAATCCAAAATATCATCAGGCAATTCAAATTCATAATTTAAAAAGTCTCAAATAAAAATACAACAGACTGCTTTTTTTCACAGTTAAGTTGCTATATTACAACAATGTAACATTGACAACATTCATTATATAACGGATTCTTTTTGTTTAAAAATTACTAACCATTGTTATAACTGTATCTTTAGTCAAAATGAAAATAAATGTCTGATGAAAGGAGCGTGTGTTCTCCTGAAACGTCACAAAGAAAAACTGTTTTCTTATGCTTGTAATAACCGTAAACTACAAGAAAATAATTCTATAATGCAAGCAATGCGTACATACAAGAAAAACTATTTTACATTTGTATTTGGCCTAAAATATTTGTATTCTGGCTTTGAAGTGTATTAAGTATAATTGGACTTACGGGCCACTAAACTTGGTCATGGAACAATTTTGGCCACTTAGCATAAACCTGAAAACTTCTGAGAATTGAATGTAAACAATAAGCACCAAGCTGTATGCCGTGTGACAGCCTTTGTCAGTAAGTGACTGTGTGTTTCTGATTGTTGGGTCAGGAGGGGAGGGGATATTGATTCTTTTCCTGTTACTTTGGACCATAATACTCAACTTACAATTGCATGTTTAGCTCTAGCACCTTCTCCAACAGCATTTTGCCGACCACTGTGGCAGAGTGGTTAGCAAAGCATGCTACGACACCAGGGATTCTGGGTAGGACGTTGTTTGTGCATGATCATCATATCGTCACGACTTGGCAGAAAAGTGACGTAGAATGACCTAATTCAATCAGCCCTACAGAATTTTGGATCTTCTCTTTGTTCCAAATTTTTGGATCTCCCCCGTCCTTGGAAGGCAAGGATTATATTGAGATCACATGGCTTTGAAGGACAGTGTCAAAGAAGATTTATGCAGGCTACTACTTATACATAAAATATTAAAATATTAATCAGAAATTTGCTTTTCATGAACTGGATCTAACATTCTTTTTTGTTATTCAATAAATATTCAATTCTTTGTCTTTTTTAAATTAAACTATACTGTTGTTGTGGGGAGAATTCACACCAAAGAGAGACACGACATGTGACATGCAACACGTGTTGCTTGGAAGCAAACTCACAGTTCGAACGTTTCGAACCAGATAGATACGGCAAGCCTGCATGTGTTGCATGTCGCTTACGTGTGTCTCGGACTGGACCAATACCGTGCATCGTGTCACTTCAGTTTGTGTTCACATATGTGCAGCGAATACTTCATTCCAACGAGCTATATTTAGACTCTAAAAGAGAGCCCAACTGGGATCGTGTTTGAAACTCTTAATTTGTTGATATAATAAAGTATTGATATGTACAATGTTTTAACATTTTAAGATTTAAACACAACGTTCTTTTTGCTTTATCAAGTTTTTTATGAAGTTATCGGTTGTAATTTGCTTTCAACATCATGTAAAGGGGCCGTGTTTTGGCCCTTTACGACGTGCCTGCTTTTATTTTAAAAAGCCAGCATATGGAGGCACTTGAGTCCACAATAGAGCAGTCAACATGGTAAAGTACCTGATACCGTGCCCTCGTATCAACTATACTGAGCTGTGAAAGGTTCTAACGAAAGTGGTTGACAACTATCATAATCCCAATATCATATTTGAGTTGTGAGTTTTCGTTTTTTTAAGTTCATTTTATAAACAAGTATACTTATTAAGACTGGACCTACAGTTTAAATTGGGACCCGCACCACTATGTGCCTCCACCGGTTATCGAACCCGGGATCAAGGAGACGACGTTACCACTTCATTCATATTTTTAAATTTGTCAACAATCCTACACATAATCAAACTATTATTACTGTTTATGATTATGCCAGAACTTATTTATCAGTATTACATTTGATTAATTCATGCATAAAATCTTAAATACTGCAAAGGTATTTGTGAGGAAAATTCTTGTGCTAAGGGCATTGACTTAAAAAAATACCGGGACATGGTTTATTCAGGCTGGAAAGTCTAGCGTATACAGTTTGAGGTCCGTGCATATTATTTCTCAGTTATCTCATGCACAACATGCCTCTCCCGAGTTTTAATAACTTGCACAAATTTTACAATGCGATTTACATATAACAATGTCTCTTGTTACGTTGTTTTTGGGTGACTAATAAACTGATTTATGCAATTATATCTGTACCATCATGCGAACTGTCCAAAGAATCAAGTGTCGCTTGTCGCATTACGCATGCACTTTGTCTCTTCGGTGTGAAACTCTCATGTTGCATGTCACGTGTCTCTTCAGTGTGAATTCTCCCTTATGCAAATTTTGGTTGTCTTAAGCACATAAGCAAGATAATGAGTATGTACTGTTATATCTCTATTCTTATACCTTCTTTTTACGTATTCATGTAATAATAACAGTACAGTATTAATTAATTTATGCATTATGAATAGACCTATGGATTATATTAATATATTAATTTTATTTGTATAAATCATTCAATCAAGAATGTGGCCAATTTCCAACAACAGTACTTGCATTTATAAGTAACTTTGTGCTCTGAATCTCCCTTGTAGTAGCATACTGATCTTAAGTATTAAATGGGGTATGTATGCACGTAGTTCTGCTTATATATTGTGAACAGTAAACTTTTTAATTGTCGTGAAACATCTAATAATTTAATATTAGCATTTACTTTATTTTTTTGTGACATCATAGGAATGCAACTTGAGTATAACCAAATCATTTTATTTCTAAAAGGTCAATCATATGACGACATAAACACATGAAAGTTTGTATTAAGTTCATTTTATGCTCAGATAGGCTAATCAGGACTGGACCTACAGTTTTAAAATAGAATCTGAATCGCTATGCAATATGTCTCCACTGAGGATCACACCTGGTACCCCCTGATTATAAGACAGTGTTACCATTATGCCATGAAGGCGTATAGAGGGTGTGGGGGTAATGCCCCACACTTTCTTGATCTGGTCATGAGTGGGTGTGATGTGATCAGCATCACACCCCTGACCACCTTTATCTCTCAGGGTGTTATTCGACGCTGGGTGGGCGCCGGGCCAGCTTCCAACATTAGAGAAGTTCCCGGATTTGAACCGGCTGGGGATCGAACCCGGAACCTTTAGCATGGTAGTCAGACATGTTACCAACTGAGCCAAACTCACATATGGCAAAAACAATTTAGTAACTAGCAGAACTGGCCAATGTGTGTCTCTTGGATGTAAAATTATTTAGGTAGTTCCAAAATATGACTTAATGAACCTTTAAAACTCTTAACTGACACTGCAAGTGAAATAGCTTAGCCGTAATTAGTAAAAAGCCAAAATTTCAGTTTCTTTTAATAAAGCCAGCTTTTTATTGAAAAACCCCTGTCCATTCAAAAAAGCCAGAATTTTTGCAACTTTAGTCTTATCAGACAATTTTTCTTAAATCATGCTAAAAATATATTAATTACAGAAAAAACAAGTACGTCGTGGGCCAAAAGTCACTATCAGATACTACTTACAATGCAAGAATATATTATTCGCAAGCAAAATTGATGTATAATGTTGTAATGGATTGAAAGGAATGTTTATTCTTCTCACATATGTTGTTTGATAATAGAAGTCAGTCAATCCAAATACTGTGGTTAGGAGTCAGGTTTCTTGGTAGAGAAGTCTCAAATAACCAAATGCTGCAGTTAATAGCCATGTTGTGGCTGCATGAGTTCAGTTTCCTGCCTTGTGTTTCTTTAATGTATCTTGTTCAGGCCAATACAGTTTCTGCATTGATTACTTCATTGTTCTTTCACAGTAATATCATAAATATCTTGACTTTTGGCCTACCCTACGCATAATTCCAAAACATGAACGGCCTGCTAGAAGACACATCGGAAGAAATGGTTAACGGGGAATGGATAAGATGATGATATCAGCTGATAGATAATATAAAATTAAGTGGACCCTATGTTGACATGAAGCATAACGTGCAAGATCGGAATACCTGGAGGTTTCACCGAAAAACCTTGTTATTGACTCCTTCAGTGTGGAATTTTATAAAATAATAAATATGGTGTAATGTAAAAATTTGCAAATAAACGTCAAAACATCGACTGAAAAATCATGAGTGACTTGCCCGTAATACACACGGTAAACCAACAGTGACAGGTACAAAACAGGTCACTAATATATGGTAGGCTCTCCTTTGGCTTTCTTTAATGCAGCCAATCGTTCAGGCATGCTTGCAACAAGGGTACAGTAAATTTCGACCTAGACTTCATGAAACAAAACCTGGGCGATCTGTTCTATGAGTTCCAGCCTTCTCGAAAATGTCTTGATGCACAGTTTTCTACCCATGACTGCCCACAGATTTTCAATGAAATTCATATCTGGGGAGTTACGTGGCCAACGGAGTCTCGGAATATCCATGTTCATGAACCACTGATTAACTCGTGATCGATGACATGATGCATTGTCATCCTGGTAGATGTACTAGTCCATATTTGCCACAGAAAAGTGGTATCTGGCTGTTACCAGTACTTTGTGCCGTAGAATTAATTATTGTACAATAATTAACAACTTTACGCTGGGAGGAACCAGGCAACGTAGATGTCTACTGTGTTTCAAAGGCAACAGATCCCGTTGCGGTATCACTGGCAGAGATGATTCCACACAGGTAAAACAGCGATAGCGAAAAATCAGGCGAGGCCAGGCCGGCTCGGTAGCTCAGTGGTTAGAGCAATGGCATGGTATGCCAGAGACCTGGGTTTGAATCCTGGTAGAGCCTGCATTTTTCGCTGAAAATTTGTACGTAGTACTTCTTCTGTGTGTGCCTAATGTACAATAATCATTTAGAAGTTCCTCGCCTCTTCCTAACCACAACTTCACACCTGCAGCGTTTCCTAGAATTTTAAATTTCTTTGCATCTGATAAAATCACATGTGTCCAGTCAACTTCAGTCCAGCTTCTGTATCGGATCACAAACTTGCATCTTGCTGACCTGTGGCCCTGTGTGAGCTGTGGCTTCCTAAGCATTTTTTTTTGGTAATAACTCCTTCTCGCAATCGAGACACTAGTGGTATGACTGAGATCAATTCCAACGTTCGTTCGCAGAAGATGCAATTTGGCGGGTACTCGGTCCTCGATCTGTCAATGCTGCTGTTCTTATTTTCCGATCTGCCCTAGGTGACGTTTTCTTCCTTCTGCTACAACGATGTTGGCAAGAAAATTTGTAATGTTCATTCTCTTTTTTATTAACTCTTGCTTGCTCTTGAATGATGAATTTTCAGAACTCCACCACTCTGTATCAGGAATTTGCCTTCATTATGCAAAGCAAGGATTTGCCCTTGCTTATGAGGTGAAATGTCACATTTTTTAACCATTTTGCTCGTTCACACTTTCAGACAACAATACTATCACGTCACACTGTCGAAACAATACAAAGTCTCTGCATAAACAATAAGAAGTCACCATGCAGTCAGCACCATCTGGATTGTGTAGTAACAATACAGAAACAAATGACAAGCACTGCTCATGGGCAAAGACATCCCAGATAACCCAACAGTATTCTGCTTTCATTTGCTTTTTATACGGCGACGTTACATACTAATATTCTATGAAAATTGCTGTGAGGATGATGTGTCACTATTATTTCTTTACAAACTGTACATGTGGCATTTATTGTTACGAGGACATATCAAAAAGTTTCGAGACTAGTTCTGTAACATGCCAACAGATGGCAGCGCAAGGCTGCACGCACAGGCACAGGGAGCACCAACCTTCATAAGTCAGTGTGCCAAGAGACATCGTCCTGTGTACATCGTGAGCTGTGCAGCTGGTGCTCTTCTGACCACGTGCCACGTGATTTGCCACGTCTGCGATTTCATCATGGACAGCAAGTTAGAACAACGAGCGAACTTGAAATTCTGTGTGAAACTTGTCAAATCCACCACAGAGATGCTTGACATGATTCGGCAAGTGTACGGCAATGCTGCAATGAGTCTTGCGAGGTGTTTTGAGTGGCACACGTGCTTCAAGAGTGGAAGAACATCACTTGAAGACGACGAGAGATCAGGACGAGCACAACACCCAAAAATGTCGAAACCATTCGACAACTTGTGCATGAGGATCATCAGAGAACAATCCACAACATTGCTGCCATTGTCGGTGTGTCATACGGAACAGTGCAGGCAATTCTCACGTGTGATTTGAACATGCGCCGTGTTGCTGCCAAGTTCGTCCCCAGGCTGCAGACCCAGGAGCAGAAGGAACACCACGTCCAAGTCTGCCAAGAACTCCGTCAGCATGCAGTCTTCCAGTGATGTTCTTCAACTCTTGAAGCGCGCGTGTCTCTGTGGCAGATTTGCCCAGTTTCACACAGAATTTCGCGTTTTCTCTGTTCTACCTTGCTGTCCTTGATGAAATCGCAGACGTGGTAACGCACGTGGTGAGAAGAGCACCAGCTGCACAGCTCACGATGTACACAGGATGATGTCTCTTGACACACTGACTTATGAAGGTTGGTGCTCCCTGTGCCTGTGCGTGCTGCCATCTGTTGGCATGTTACAGAACTAGTCTCAACTTTTTGATACGTCCTCGCATGTTACAGCACATTCCACTTAAGTCATCCAATCACCTCTTTTCTCTACAGTATCACAGTCGCTGACATCCTTCACCACTGATAGCTTTCTCTTCACTGCATTCACCGCCACTAATGAAGAGCATTGAATGAATGAGTTCAGCATCTTCTTCCGGAGCCTTACTACCACATCATCAGTGTTGAGACAGAGAAAGGTGCTTAGAACTGCACGCTTAATCATTTCCAAGAAAATAAATTACTTTGCCTGCATGAATCTCAGAGATACTACACGACTGATGTAGGGTTAATCATCTTTGCAGATAATTGGTTACCAGTGTAGCTGGAGAAGACTGAACCACACTGGTCAATTATCTTTTTGATAGATTAGACCATGCTGTACCCTACACAGTGGCACACACAGACTACAACTCCCTCTGAAACTTTGAGAAAATCAACATTTTAAAAGAAAAGCAGTGAAGAACTCAGAAAAATTCAGAGTGGTAAATGCAACTCCTCCTCAAAATGACCCCCTATTGCCATTTTCGAGAGAAGAAATCAGTGACGTGCGGTGATGTTGACACTTGGGGTAACAATCTGTGGTGTGCCCAAACGAGGTTCGTGAGGGTCATAATCCCCCCTCTTTCCTTTAGGGCCCAGTATTCCTAAAAATAGAACGTCAAAGAAAGGAGAGGATTGCAAAATGAGGAAGGACTACTGAAAAGAAGCACACGTTAATCCCACCCACTTTTGCAAATCCAAAACATGTTGATTTGGCTATTAAACCAGAGATCCTGGGTTCGAACCCTGACCTTGGCATGGGTGTTATTTGTGTTTGTCCCTTCATCAATTTTATCGTATCATCTTGACGATTAGCCAAAAGTGTAGGAAAAGCGAAGTAAAACAAACCAAATCAAACAATCAATCAATGATTCAATTTGATTTATGCTACTTAGCGTCGCTGACACATTTGGTTAATTGCGAAGATGATACAATATAATTAATGAAGAGACAAACACAAATAACACTCATGCCGAGGTCGGGGTTCGAACCTGTAACTCCTGGTGTCATAGCATGCAGTGATAACCATTCCCCCGCGGTTGGTTGATTTGGTGTTTAAGTCCACTTTATGTACATAAAAACTAATTTCGACTGGACCTACAGTTTAAAGTGGGATCCTAACCACTATGTGCCTCCACCGGGTACCGATCTAGGGCCACTTGCACTCCTCCACGGAGGTCGGCTGACAACAAAGCTGAGTGCAAAGCTCTAACTATTCGGATACGTGGGTATCGGTAAATAAACTGCATATTTACTCAGTGGTATGTAAATTTCAATTGGATTTTTGAAACACCATATTTGTATATGATTAACGTTTTTCAAAAAAAAATTGCATTGCTTGATTTCCCTAATTTCTCCATCTCACGATCTCGTTACTGAAGGATCCAGGCTCGAGCCCTGGCCTATGCATGAGTGTTTCTTTGTAACCACTCTTCATCCATTTAATTTAATCAACATTCATCGTCATGGCAGAACTTAGGTAAAGTTATGGAAAAGCAACGCTAAAGAAAGGGGGAAAAATACAAATGATTTCCTCCCAGTGCATCTGCAGGGCACTGTGAAATCAGGAGTCCAGAGTTCTCTGTTTATGATTGTCCCTCGTGACTTCCATAAGCTCATTAGCTACTTATCGCGATTAAATCTATACAGCTAGAAAAAGCGATGGGAGGTGGCAAAAATTCAATATATTACAGGAGATAAACAGGTAATAATACACACTTTTTTCTACTTTCTTCAATGATATTCATTTGGATTTTTGAGTTCTGGGATACATTTTTCATTTCAAATTATTTCATTATTCACTGCAGAGTACAACACATAGGAACAAGAATGCAAGCTCGTCTCGGGTTCGAATCCCGGCCTGAATTGTTCTTTGTGAGGTCCCTTCATCAATTTCATGATCACTCATCCTCATTTTTCATTTTCATTAACCAAATGTGGCAGAAAGGTGAAGTAAAATAAACCAAACCAACAACATCAATTAGAACGTGTGTTTTCCTGCCCAAATTAATACATCCGTAATTATGACTGTTTAGCTTACCCATTTTTTATTGGAGGCCAAATTATTAGTATATTTAAATAAAACACTACTAAAACGAGAGCGAGAGAGAGCGTGAGCAAATATTCGTTATTTGATTATTATATATTTCATATTTGAAAAAAAGAGAAAATAAACCATAACATTTTTGTCTGCACATAATACAAGTAAAACTACATTCCATATTATATATACATATTGTACAACGTTTAAAAGGTTGTTTAAATACAGAGAACATAAGTACTGCAGAAAATTTTCCCCTGAGTTCTTTAGATGAATTACAAAGGAATCGAAGGGAAACCAATCCCCTATCTGTCCTATAGGAGATAGACTGGAGGACCTGAAACCACGGGCTTTCAACCATTGGAGTGAGGAAAGGGAGATACAGGCAGAAATCTTACCTTTCTCTTCGGCCGGTTGTCTATACGTGGATGGTAAGGCAGATGAAGAACCAGCTAGGGTATCCAGCCTTGCCAGCTGATTACATCAAGGGATGAGAAGTGTGTGTAAAGAAGTGTTGCATATGAACTGAGGCTTCAAGACAATAAATATTGTGATTTGAAAATCGTGAGATTGATTGATCTATCTCTGTTAGACTAGCTACTCCCCAGTGCACGTCACTGGAAGAAAGTTCTAAATATACAAAAAATCTTATTCCCCCCCCCCCCCCCTAGAAAACAGCTACTGTTGTACTATCCACCTTTAAAATTCCAGCCTCTCCTGAATCCTGTGTATGCCAGTGACCCTGCATGATGTATCTGGATATACTTTTTGTGACTTTGTTTTTCCTGTTATATTTCTAGTACTTCCAAGTCTGTCCAACCCAAGTTGGTCCTACTCAAGGATAAGAAGGCAGAGAAACCGAAGCGGAGGCCAGAGTTCAACTTGGGGGATGGGAAGTGGGCGATTACGAAGTGCACCTCCTGCAGCATGAACTTCTGCATCCCTGTCGACAAGGAAGAAGTAGTGAGCTACATGTGCAACAAGTGTACTGAGTCGGGAGCCAAAAATCAAATTTACAAATGCAATGTGTGCAAGGCCGTATTTCAAGTACTATCTGCTTTCGAGAATCATATGAAGCAGACGAAATTGAGGTGTGTTCTCTGTGGTAAGCTCTTCTGCTTTAGACAGTCTTTCGAAATGCATGCGGTGCATTGTTACCAGGCACGCTTTGGGTTGGCAAAGAAAGAGGAGAGTAAAGCGAGTGCTGGCAACACTGTTCAGGCTCCTGGTGGCGTTGCTCAAGTTACTGTGAAAAAGGAACCTGTTGGCAATGGCAACCCACTGTTGGAGGTTGAAACAAAATACTGTACCCTCTGTCACCTACAGTTTGGCACCAGTGCAGACTTTGAACAGCACAAAAGCAGCCACATACAGGACGATGTTCTGATGTGCCGCATATGTAAAAAATCATTCAACTTCAAATCGTTCGGCACCATGCAGAAAATGTTTGTATGCTTCGGATGTAGAAAGCAGGTTGCACTCAGTACACGGAGAGGTCCTGCTTTTGTTTAATGGAACATTTATAAAAGATCAGCTTCAGCTCAGAGGAAAGTGTGGATAATGGGACAAAAGTACACAATCAGAATTGGCCCAGAGGGGGTGGGGGTTACAAAGAGGGTATTCACTCCAGTACCCTACACCAGGTTAGACCTGCTTTATATAAAAGCATTGTCCTTGGCATTTTTCTTAACATTTCTGTTACAATCTAATTCTACTGTGTAGAGAAATTTTATACCATTATAATGCCATAGCATATTCCATGACATATTTCAGATAGAATCAGTCTTAATTTTCTAACCAATCAGAAGCAAGCTTTATACCACAAGTACACATGAAATGGCAGCCGAGTGTGATATAAACATTTCTCATTTTTAAAAGCCGATAACTATTCAACTGAGAGGAAAAAAGTTTCCTACAAAATTGTTTTAGGTACAAATTAATGGTGCTGCATAAATACATAAATTATATTTCTTAGACTTTAAATACTGGGTGTACAAAAAAGAATGTCCTAGTTTTGAACCTCTGTAATTTCATACATATTTGGCGTACAACAATGATATACGTATACATTAAACGAAAGAGTAACACTCACAGTTCTTTTGGTTCACAAATGTTCAATATGTGACCCTTTTGTGACCCGGCACACATCCAAACGATAAGATAGCTCTTCCCACACTCTAACAAGCATGTTTGTAGTGATTGAGGTTACAGCTGTTCGTATTCGGCGTCACAATTCTGGTAGATCATTTGGAAGGGGAGGTACGTATACAGCATCTTTAATACAACCAACCCCACAAAAAATCATAAGGGGTCGGATCAGGTGACCTGGGGGGCCATGACAAGCAAGTCCTGTCATTCTTTCCAGTACGACTAATCCAGCAGTCGGGGACCACACCATTTAACCATTCTCGCACACAAGTGTGCCAGTGAGCGGGAGCACCATCTTGCTGTCAGATAAAGTTCTCTTGTTCAGCTGCTAGAAGTTGTGGGAACAACCATTCTTGAAGCTTATCCAGGTAGGTTACCCCTGTCACAGTTTCTTCCGCGATGAAGAATGGCCCATACACTTGACTTCGAGACACTCCACAGAACACATTGAGTTTAGGTGAGTCTCGTTCACATTGCACGAACTCGTGAGGATTTTTGGTACCCCAAATACGAACATTGTGTGTGTGTTAACATGTCCTGAAACATGAAATGTGCATTCATCACTGAAAACAATTCAATGTAAAAATTCATTCTCATCCTCATGCTGCAACACTTCATTTGCGAATTCGAAACGTTTACCAAGGTCGATAGGAAGCAAAGCTTGTAAAAGCTGTAACCGGTATGGACGCATTTGTAGAAGTCTTCGTAAAATAGACCACACTGTCATCACTGGCATTCGTAGTTCTTTGCTGGCCTTGCGAACATATTTCTTTGGACTACGAACGAATGCTTCCTTGACACGTTCAACATTTTCTGCAGAAACTCTTGGCCGACCGGTACTCTTCCCCTTGCACAAACAGCCTGTGGTTTCAAATTGCTTACACCAACGTTGTTCTCCACAAGTGGAGCTTCAACATGGAACTTCGCACGGAAAGCATGCTGCACAGATATCACTGATTCACATTTCGCAAAGTTCAGAACACAGAAGGACTTCTGCTCGGGGTTAGCCATCTCGCCTAATCTATTCCTTTGCTACGCCAGCCCCGCCAGTCCTGCCAGCCTGGAAAACTGAGAACAAATGAACACCAACAAAATTTCAAACATTCAAGTCATGAATTAAAACTGAATGAACACTGTTCACGTCAGGTGCGGTTGGCCCTATAGCGCACAGGATCAGTGAACCCCTAGTAATATATGATAATCACCTCGAGAATGAACAATAAACAATGTCTTTACATTTTCACATTATTTCGCTAAAAATTCTACACAATAAGTCATGTATTTGTGCCCGTAACACGGCGAACTCTCTTGCTGAGAAGAAGAAACCGCGAATCGGTCACCCTGATACAGACCCTCAGTTGAACCCCCACAGGACAGCTCTTGCCATTGTGAAAGCTTCGTGCGGGAGCAGAAGCGCGAGGAGGGTTTAGGAAAAATACATGGAAGATGAGATTGCAGAACCTATGTCTCCACCCAACGGTCATGCGCAGTTCGTTCTCTCGCAGAAGCCGCGGGACAAGGCTCCGTTCTCGCTGCTTCCTCCCTTCCAGTGTTGCTGTGTGGGGTTCAAGTTTGAAGCGCACACATTACATATTCAATCTTCTCTTGTATCATTTTTGCACCGAACTTCTTGGAATAAATGCAAGATTGTGCCAGAGATGGATGAGTGGAAACAAATAGAAGCTGGAATTAGATGTGATGAATTAAAATAAAGGAGATACATTACCAAAATACCTTGTGCATGCATTCAGAGGTTTTCCTTAAAGGTGGAAACACTTCGGGTTCGCGAAAGAGAAAGAATGGCGCGAAGACGTGACTCGCTGTCGCTCGGTGTCAAAGTCTCAAGTTTTTTAGTTTTTGAAGTGCTTGGATACTTGTTGGAAAGTATTAAGTGATGCTGCGAGTGAAACAAGGGATGGACTTTACCTAGGTTATGTCATTTGATGCAGTGTAGGCGTTGCTGTCCGCGCAGGTAAGAAATGACCGATAGAAATGCACATAATTAACGTAAACAAACTTCCTTGTCCACTGAAAAAAAGCATGTGCTGGTCGACCAGCCCCAAATTTGAACAAACCTGTCGCGTATAAATGAAAGGGTCTCAGGTTCGATTTCTAGTATGCGCATGCCATTAGTTGCCATTTCCCTTTAATAAATGTAGGACCAGTTCTGATTAGTCAGCATGGGCATCCGGAAGGGGAAAAGGGGGCCGCCCCCCCCCCCCATGGAAATTGAATGTAAACCAAAAATTATATATTACACGCATATAATTTAATTTCAGTCACAGTAATTTTTGGTAATTATTATAAAAGTGGTGCAGTAACTTCAGACTGAAGGAGTGTTTTTTGCTCCTCCTGGGGAAAAAATATATTACTTGCCCCTACTTGAGGACGTCCATGATATTCCAACAAAACTCAACTTTTTTCATAAAGGCACAATTTATTGTAGTTTCAGCCCTAAATTTATTCGCACACCCCTACTACAAAACCTTATACTCCCAGATAAAAAGAATTCTTGACAAAGCTTTTAAACCCTCCCCCATCCTTTTGTTAGGCGAAGGAAGTATATTTTGCGGAAAGTGAATATATGTCACATCACTTCAGTGAACCCCCGGGTAAATAATGCACGAGCCGCACCTGGTTCACGTATTCTACAAGAAGTTATAACAATTTGAAACTAGTACATTCGTTTTTGTACACACTGTATATTAGTTGTGTAATTGAAACTGCTTAACTCGGCATGGCTTCCATGTGGTATATATTATCTAATGTTTCTGCATGCTTCACATCACAATCACAAATGCTAACCAGCATGTCACATGAAATACTTGTGTATAAAGTATTTTTTTGCTATAAAAGATGGTATAAGATTTTTGGAAGCATTTATGCTAGCAATAATGTTAAAGGAAATGCTTGCATCTAAAGCGAGCCTTAGCCCCATGTGGAAAAATTTAGACAATAATTTTACAGTATCTCCTGATTTCCAAAAGCCATATACTGTATTTGAAAAGTAAGTTACCACACTAAAACATATTCTAAATACTGCATGTGTACTATTCATTGTGATATTTGGAAAATGTCCATGGTGTAGGGAATTCAATTAACTTTGTGCAATGTATAGGGATTTTTACTTATAGCATGCCTACAGGGTTAAAACGTTTGAAACCCCCCCCCCCCCCCTTAAAAATACCACCCTGTAATAATACCATGATTTAGAAATGTAATTTTATTTGATGAAGCCTGAATTCACTGAAGTGTAAGCTGTACAATTTTTTGATAGAAATTGTGTTCTAATGATATTAAAATTACCACTACAATTAATTGTAATAATAATATAACCAGCCCAGTTTTGTAATAAACATATCAGTCCACCTAGGGCCAGCTCTGGAAGTAATGCCTCTTTAATTTCCACACCATAAACAACCTAAGTTTTTAATAAGAACCAGTTTGATAATACATACAATAATCATTACTTCTGTCCACACATTTATAACATAGAAGCCACAGAGATGAGGATTCCTGCTCAGAATGTTCTTTGTTAGCCAACAGATGTATGAATTTTGTCCCAAAAATTAATGTGAGTGTATTTACAAGGGTGTTCGGGGAAGATGTATGTTGATATATACAGTAGCTATATTTGGCAAAATATTTCCAAACACCTCAACAGTCCAAATTTTATCTACCACTTGCAACAAGTTGACAGAATGTTTTTAATCATACAGGGTTATTCAAAATGATGGACTAACTTTCATTCATGTATATTTCCTTATATATACGTGGGTTGTAAATTTAATGTCAGTTTGATCCCATGTCGATGTGTTGAGTGCCAAAAGCGGTTGTTGCAGCGAGTTCTGTTGTGTGTGTGTGCGAGGTTGAAATGAACACCATTTTGTGGACTGCTCTAAAGCATATTTACAAAGGTAGAACAGCGATTGTGGATCAAAATCCAGGTGGCCGTGGCAAAAATGCACGAGAATGTCATCAATACATGCATGAAGCCTACAGCAACAATACCTGGCCAATGGGTAAGTGCATTTCTTGAGGAGGTTTGGATGTGCCAGTGACAAAAACCTGAACTTGAGGAAAATTGCATAATGCTGGGTTTTGCCAGGCCACCTGGATTTTGATCCACAATCGCTGTTCTACCTTTGTAAACATGCTTTAGAGCAGTCCATAAAATGGTGTTCATTTCAACCTCGCACACACACACCAGAACTCACTGCAATGACCACTTTTGGCACTCAACACATCGACATGGGCTCAAACTGACATTGCTCACTGATAGCACATGCACGGTGTTGTCACCTTTTCTTGTCAGTGTTGCCACTTTTAAATTTACATCCCACGTACATTGAATATGAATAATATACGAGTCATTCCATGCCAAATCAACACAGCCCTCAACCTGACCATCTCCGATTTTCATGAAATTTGGTGAGTTGAAACTATGCATGGAACTTATGAACTATGAAAATTTTTAGTCTCGTGTGTCTTGTAATTGTTAAATTATTCAAGGTCAAAGTTCGCATAAATTGCCCTTTTTGAGCCCGCTTAGCTATACTAAATGTGCTGTAACTCTGCCACTATTTTGCCTAGGAAGCTCAAATAAAGCTTATTGTACAGGGAATTGAACAAGCTTTCCAGTGATATATAACAAACCCACCTTTCGATAAAAATATAATTTTGTCACGTGACCTTGTTGACCTTTGACCTTGAATATCTCAAAACATGTCATCACCAAAAATCGTGAAAAAAATATATTTGGTCCCTCATGCCATACTATAAAACATATCAAAAAATCATTCTGGGACTGCAATGGGATCAGAAGATACAAAATAATATGTGTAACTATGTGACTGATAAAAGCCTCATTACATGAACTATGACGAGTCAAAAGTCCTTTAACACCCCATACAAAATGTAAAGGAGTTATCCTGGTCATGAAAGAAATAGGTTAGACACAGGGAGATCCCTAGCTGTGTGTGTCAAGCGCAGGTCCGGCATATTGTTGACCGCCATATTGAATTCAACGCAAAAATTTCAAAGGGAAGGGGGTGAAGTGATATGCAAATCAGGCTAGAATATCACGAGAAATGTAGAAGCAGCGAAGGTTTTCCCAACTTATGTTTAGGCAGCAAAACGTTATACGCATATCTTTCACTTACGATATATGCACATTATAGTGTTGTCAAATGTCAATGTTCCTGTGAGCACACTCGTTGATGTCTCTCACACTCACATAGAACATTTGGCAATGTAGCAGGTGCAACATCATTGCAAGCAGCAACTATGGCTTCTCTCAGATGGTCAATATCAGGTACTTTTAGTGCATGCACCATTCTCTTCAAATGTTTCTGAAGGTAAAGGTCCTCCTAAGATGTTAGATCTGGGGAATGTGCAGACCTTTTAATAGATTAACGTCTGCCCTTCAATCTACCTAGAAATTTACCATGAAGAAATTTCCAAAATGTTCACATAGTGTGGTCACACGCTGTCCTGTTTCAAAACTCTGGAAAAGTGCCATATCCCGTAAGCAAGGATGAAAAACCTGTTCACTTAACACATCCAAGAAGCCCTCGCCATTTAAGTTTCCGTTGTTGAATATGGACCAACCATTCCCGTTCTCCATACACTGTAGCTAACCAGCAACAACCATTCGGCTGGGATCTGTCTACTGTATATTATCAAATCACAGGTATTGCATATAATTTTTATTAACTTTACCGTGAACATAAAAATTACCCTCGTCACCGTAGAATTTTTCATTCCAAAGGAAGTGTCACATAATTGTTTGAGATACTTTTCCCAATATTCTCCACTATTCAAGTAGGTTGGTGAATGTTGCTGATTAAAATTATATGCAATGGTGCGTATATACTTCTTTCTCTAACAAGATGTCAGCGTGATCTCGACGAGTTCCTAACACGTTAGGAGCATTCTTAATACTTTGTTTTTAACACCTCGAAAAGGAGAAAATGATTACAAGCATGCAGTAATAACTTTTTGCTGGTTAAAAATACTTTGGAAAACCCTTCGCCGCTTCATTTCTCGTGAAATTCTAGCCTGATTTGCATATCACTTCACCCCCTTCCCTTTGAAATTTTTGCGTTGAATTCAATATGGCGGTCAACAATATGCCGGACCTGCGCTTGACACACACAGCTAGGGATCTCCCTGTGTCTAACCTATTTCTTTCATGACCAGGATAACTCCTTTACATTTTGTATGGGGGGTTAAAGGACTTTTGACTCGTCATAGTTCATGTAATGAGGCTTTTATCAGTCACATAGTTACACATATTATTTTGTATCTTCTGATCCCATTGCAGTCCCAGAATGATTTTTTGATATGTTTTATAGTATGGCATGAGGGACCAAATATATTTTTTTCACGATTTTTGGTGTTGACATGTTTTGAGATATTCAAGGTCATGTGACAAAATTATATTTTTGTCGAAAGGTGGGCTTGTTATGTATCACTGGAAAGCTTGTTCAATTCCCTGTACAATAAGCTTTATTTGAGCTTCCTAGGCAAAATAGTGGCGGAGTTACAGCACATTTAGTATAGCTAAGCGGGCTCAAAAAGGGCAATTTATGCGAACTTTGACCTTGAATAATTTAACAATTACAAGACGCACGAGACTAAAAATTTTCATAGTTACTAAGTTCCATGCATAGTTTCAACTCCCCAAATTTCCTGAAAATCGGAGATGGTCAGGTTGGAAATTGCACATATCTGTGTTGATTTGGCATGGAATGACTCATACATACAATAGCGAGAGGAAGGTCTAAAGTTTACAAACTTACAATAGAAGTTATAGATGTTCAATATGGTTATAGAAGTTATAGATGTTCAATATGGCTGGCGTCTGCTGCACGGCAAACATCTAAGCGGTAGCCGAACTCATTCCACACACGAAGAAGCATCTCTTGAGTTACTGAGTTTACCACAGCTGTGATACGTAAACTGCTTCTTTGACATGCCTCCACAGGGAAAAATTCATTCACATGGCGTGAGATCAGGAGATCTCGGGGGAGGGGGGGGGGCACAACAGAAGAGCCAGGTCTTCATTTCCCATGCGACCTATCCATCGTTGAGGAGGGGCTTCATTCAGAAATCCTTGAACAGCAAGGTGCCAATGGGGCGGAACTCCATCTTGTTGAAAAATGAAGTTTTGGGAATCTTCATTAAGTTGAGGAAAAAGCCAGTGTTCCAACATGTCCAGATATGTTATCCCACTCACAGTGCTATCTGCCAAAAAATATGCTCCATAAATCTTTCTATGCGATAAGGCACAAAACACATTTACCTTTGGTGAGTCTCTCTCATGTGGCATTGTTGCACAGGGAATTTCCAGACCCCATATGCGACTGTGCACATAACTGTCTTCAATTCGTCTCACTTCCTCCTCTGACACATGCGGTTGGCCTGTGCTTTTTCCTTTGCAGAGACATCCAATTCATTGAAATTGGTTAAACCAACAGCATATGCTCTTCCTAGTTGGCGGTTGTATGCCGAATCGGAGACAGAATGCCCGCTGCACTGCAGTTGCCGACTCAGTTTCGCCAAACTCAAGATCTTATGCTGCACGGTGGCCATCTTACTCGGAACTGAACTGAAGCGTGCTTGGTGGTGCACGCACTCGAGCGGTTGGTTACACAACTGTGCTCTAGTGGTAGTATTCGAAACTTTAGACCTTCCTCTCTCTCTTGTATGTATATTATTCATATTCAATGTATATTCAAGGAAATACACATGAATGAAAGTGAGTCCATCATTTTGAATAACCCTGTATAGTACCAGATATATTCCTTGAGAATATATCCTATCCTTCACTTGTCCTTCAGAGTGCTATATTTATGATTCACATTAGAGATTTCAGGTAATTTCTTTATTACCATATCATACATGTGGATGTGCTTGTACATACATGTTTCAAAAAGACTGCATAGGAAGAGGTGAATATGAGATATGAATTATAAATCAGTTTCTATCTGACATACTCGCAGAACTGTAGATACAATAGAATACAAAGAAATGCACATTTTAGTGCATTGAGAGTGGTAAATATTGGTGCGGAAGTTTACAAACTAGTTTAGAAAAGAGTGAAAAATAACAATAGGGGTTTACCTCACCCTTTGAAATGTATTATTTTACTGTCCCTAATTGAATAGTAAGTGAAGACTGCATCAGAAGTGAATATGATTTTCCATGGTGAATAAGTAATAAGAAATACAATATGTGTATTTTTTTATTAAAGTAAATATAGTACATAGTGGCATTTAAAGACCAACTCATTTTTTAAAATATACATTAGTTGAATTAGCTTGTCTAAGAGGAAGTTGCATATCTACAGTCCCCAAGTTTCATGGGAACCACATTGTATTTAATTCAATATGTCTGCAGTAATTTTGTCACAGAGTTTGTGTGAGAATAAATACACTCGTTATCCTAAGAAACTATATTGATGTGTCGTTTTTCTCCCCTTTCCTGTGATTCTAAGATATGTGCCAGAAACGAAACAAATTTGAAAAGGGATTCAAATCTTTCTGAGCCAATCTATGTGGTAGAGTGGTTAGCACAGCCTGGGGTCCCAGGTTTGAATCCTGACCTGGGCATGGGTGTTCTTTGTGAGTGTCAAATCACTCATCCTCATTTTGTATTGTGGCTTTATATACTTTTTTTGTGTCTTATAAATATAGGAGTTAATGTGTGTCTGAAATGTAAGTAAACTGGCAATCCAATGAAATGTACACCCAAAGGCAAAAGTAATAGTAGGCAAGGATGTATTTAGGGGGCGGGTCCAGGAGGTCCACCCCTGCCCCCCAAAATACTTATCAAGTACTAAAATTAAATAATGAAAAATATATTTGTTTAGCCTTTGTTGGATAATTTCCTGTGAACTTATTGGAAGACAAGTATTATATTGGGATCATACGGCTTTGAAGGACACGAAGGACATATTTTGGGGGTTCGAACCCCCTACCTCCCCACCCGAAAATATTCTCGTTTAGCATTTGTTGTATAATTTCCTGTGAACGTATTGGAAGACAAGGATTGTATTGGGATCATATGGCTTTGAAGGACAGGAAAGATATATTTAGGGGGGTCCAGGGATCCAGACCCCCCCGAAAGACTTACCAAGCACTAAAATTAAGTAATGGAAATATTAGCATTTGTTGCATAATCTATGGTTATTAATTTCCTTTCCTCAGGCAAGGATTATATTGGGATCATACGGCTTTGAATGCAGAAGCGTGCGGTAAAGAGAGGCAGGGCAAGCGCCGCTTGCGTTGTTTTTTAAAACACTTTTGATATCAAGTTCGTGTTTTTCAATGCCTTTATACACATTAGAATGGAATTTATTTACTATAAGATATTTACATTTCAGAATTTTCATTTCCCCTATGTTCTGTTCTTTTGGCTTGAAGCAAACCAACTACACTCTTGACAACGCTGGGCGATGCGGCACGATTGACCGCATTAGAAGAAGAGGGCTGCTCGCCTTTCTCCCCACTTTTCGAGTGACTTATGCAGTTCTTGCATGGTCACTGTCGATCCCCGTTCACGAAGAAAAAAGACAGAGGGCAAGCGACACCAAGACCGCATCTGTCTTTGGCAAGGGTGTTGGAAAGAATTCGTCCACAAGTGTTGCTAACTTCCAGAATTTTCTGTGCATCCGTAGCACCACTTAATGCGGTACGATTTTCATGTTTGAAGCTGTATAGTAATCAACAAATTACATTATTAAGTTAGCCAGTGATCACCAGTCGTATGTTATTTATAAGAAGTGAAATCACAGCCGGTACTTGAACATATTCGTCGTGTGGTCAGTTTCGGAAATATGGAGGGTATGTAACACTGCGAAAAGAAAGGTTAATTTAGAAGCGTGGGTGCTGCGAATGCTTGTTGTTTTTTACTGTGATACTGTGCTGTGTTTTTCTGTTTTTGTGTCGTGTTTTTGTACCTGGTGTAAAAGTATGGTTCTACCATGGGTGACATACCAGAGGAGCCATCGATTTGCAGTGGTGCAGGTAAGGACTTGATTAGGGACCTTCTTTCAAAACCATTCAGTTCGAGAACATATGGTGAAAAGTTGGAGCTTGTGAACCATGAGCGACCGTGTCCTGAACTGTGCATAACCAAACCAACTAAGAAAGATGGGAAAGTTTTCATTAGGCAGTTTAAAACATCTCAGTACAACAATATTATGTGGTTATGTGGCAGCAATGATCTTAATAAATTATTTTGTTGGCCATGTGTTTTGTTCAATACAAATTTAGGACCATGGAACTATACAGGCTACAGCGACTTGAGCAATTTTTATAATGCAGTGCAAAGACATGAACGTTCCCAAAATCACATCTGCGCTTGCATCCAACTGAAGACATTCGGAAAGTCCAGAATTGATATACAATTAGATCTGCAAAAGAAAGCTGCAGTTTTAAAACACAATGAAACTGTGAAGAAAAACAGAAATTTTGAAAAGATTTATAGACGTAACATGTTTGTTTCCTTGGTAAACAGGAACTTGCATTTAGAGGTCATGACTAAACACAAGGTTCAAGCAATAGAGGAAATTACGTAGAATTAAGCAAATTGATAAGTAAATATGATCCTGTTCTTTGCAATCATTTGGAAACTGCAACAGTGTTAACTGGGCTCTCAAACAGAATTCAAAATGATATTATTGAAAGCATCAGTTCTTCACTAATGAAATAAATTAAAACAGAAATCTCAGCAAGCACATTTGTTTCCATACTGCTTGATGAAGTGTCAGATGTCAGTAATAAGTCACAACTTTCAACAGTTTTACGATACCTAAGATCAGATGGTTTGGTTTGCGAGAGATTTATTTGCTTTGATGACGTCAGTAAAGACAGAACAGCAACAGCATTAAGCCAACACGTTTTCAAAGTAATTGAAGAATTTAATTTGGGCAACAAGATCGTTTCGCAGGCTTATGATGGTGCAGCAGTAACTGCAAGTGAACTGAATGGTTTACAATCAAAAGTACGTGGAAAGTATCCAGAAGCTATGTTTGTTCACTGCTACGCGCATGTCTTAAATTTAGTGCTGGTGCAATCTGCAAACAGCGTTAAAGAAAGTAGTATTTTTTTCAAAACGCTCTCTGGGTTAGCTGCCTTTTTCTCTGTTTCTACCAAACGCACCGAGCTACTAGACCGAATAGTTCAGAAAAGGTTGCCACGTGTTGCAACCACAAGGTGGAACTTCAATTCTAGAGTTGTCCAAACTGTTAATAATTACAGGGAATCTTTAATTGAGTTGTTCGAAGAAATTACAACCCCGCTGACTGGGGCACCAACCCTTACAACGAAGCTAGTGGGTTTTGTGGAAGACTAGGTAGCTTTCCATTTGTCTTTTGCTTGCAGTTATTTAATGAAATATTCCAATACATTGATGTTCTGTTCGATATTCTCCAAGCAAAATGTAATGACATATCATACTGCCAGAAAAAAGTAATGGAGTGTTTGAGGGTAATGGAAGACAAGAGGAACAGTTTCAACGCGTTCTGGAAGCGAATGGAAATTCAGAAGAATCTGTCAAAATTTCGTCAAAGAGGTGTTACATCCGACGAGGATGCCGTTCGGTACTACAGACGAGTATTCGTTGAAATTCTCGATATAATCACTATGCAAATAAGGACAAGATATGCAAACCTTGACAAACTTTCATTTCTCGAATTGCTAGATAGTAGTAAATTTCCACATAATTCTCAACATTTTCCTGACGGCACCTTACAATCTTTGCAGGCTACATATGGCCGTCATTTTGATTGCCTCCGCCTGAAAAGTGAACTAACTGTAATGTATAAATCTGAAGATTTCCGTGATAAAAATGTTTGTGATTTGTATAAGTACCTGCACCACATACAACTCAATGATTCTATGGCTGAACTACGTAAACTGTGTTTACTGGTTATGACTATTCCTGTGACAACAGCATCTGCCTTGAAGAGAATCAAAACTTACTGTCGCAGTAATCAAAGGCAAGAGCGTTTATCAAATTTGGCACTGCTTTCAATCGAAAGCACGTTATTAAGCGAGCTGTGCAATAGAGGCGAAGATTTTTATGGAGATGTGATAGATGAATTCACCAAGAAGAACAGACGGCAGGAATTCCAACTTAAGTAAGGTAATTTTTTTTTTCAATTTATAATTTGATTGTTTAATATTTTTTCTGTATTTTTCATTTAAATTCTACGATTCGATTGAGCGAATGATAATTACATAAACACTCTTTCGTCCTGTTAGTCATGATTCATAATTCTAGCTAAGTCAAAAACCGAAACCCGTCCGTTTATTTAAGATCGAAACTTTATGCTAAAAGGATGTTTATTATTTTCAGGGTTAAAAAAGAACGTAATTTAATTTACAGTTGCCCTCAAATATCAGGTAAATCGTTATTTTCTTCATGGTTGGAATTTACAAGTTTATATCGAGAGGCTGTTTTTCTTCTTTAAAAACCGTGCGGTGAAGATATTATTTTACGGTATATATGCAGTTCACACACTCAAGCCGGATACGTTACCATTATGCACATTATTGTAAATGGGAATGTGTGTAAGCCTATATTGTATTTGAAATTGTTATAATTAACCGAAACGAAAAATTAACCCATCGCTTGCCTATGATGGAAAGTCACGGCACGCCTCTGTTTGAATGACATTACTACTCAAAATAATATGCATAAAATATTAATCAGAAACTTACTTTTCTCCAACTACATGTAACATCTTTTTTGTTATTCGATAAATATTCAATTATTCATCTATTTGACATTAATTTCATTGCCAGGGCACTTTGTTTATGTAAATTATTCCAATCTTAACTACAGGTAAAAGTGTATTTTTTTCGTGTATTTTTTACATGAGTCGAATTCAATTGTGTGTAGCTTTGTGTAAAACTGTCGCTGTTATATTTCTATTCTTCAGTCTTTAGTGTAATAATAATAATATAATATTAATTTATGTATTGTAATTACTAGTATTAATTTGATTTAATGTAATAATTTTTTAAACATCATCATTAATATTATTATTATTGGTTCGGACGCCCCCTCCCGAATCAGGGGTGCCCATCCACCCAAGGCCCATGACGCACCCCCCGTTTATGCCGAATTAATTACTCAAATTATTTTTGTCAGACAAAATTTGCGGAAAATATAATACCAGAGGTGCAACCACGAATTTTCGCCTGGGGGGGGGGGACAAGTACCAGGATAAATGTACCAATAATAATAATAATGGCTTTATTATTATTATTATTATTATTATTATTGTTACTACTTCAATCACAAAAAAATCATATTTTTACGACAGTTTTACACAAAGCTACACACAATTGAATTCGACTCATGTAAAAAATACACGAAAAAACTACACTTTTACAAACATTTTTCTCTGAATATAAAACAGACAGATTCTAACTTTGTCTTGCTTTTGTCTAAAAGCAAACACTTGTAGCTTTCCAATGAGATATATTTGATTTTTTCCTCCCACGGAGTACAATTTTACAAGCACGCAAACCGAGTGCTTAATATTTTTGTCGCGGATAGTAGAGTGCCACACACGTAAATTTGCCGTTGCGTAGAAACGAATTTTCGTTTCGTCTCCCTCTCTCTTAGCATTATGTGTTCTACCCTGCTCGAAAACCTTCGCTATTGTTGCCACATTGTCATTCCATTCCTGGACACACTCGCGCAAACATCATTGAAAACAATTGAATAGCGCTTCAGCTCGCGGTTCCCACCGTTCGGTAGGGAC
Source organism: Lepisma saccharinum (assembly GCF_977018435.1). Taxonomy (NCBI): domain Eukaryota; kingdom Metazoa; phylum Arthropoda; class Insecta; order Zygentoma; family Lepismatidae; genus Lepisma; species Lepisma saccharinum. The sequence goes on along the minus strand of NC_139241.1, from coordinate 62,805,662 downwards.
GCTAATGTGGCAATATAGCACGGCGTAGTGCTTGCTTCTTTTATGCAGTGCATGTTCATTGGCTAGCTAGTAACTAGTGTTGCCAACTGTAATAATGAAGCACTATTTCTGTCACGGAAGGGGAAAAGGCAGGTAAAGTAGCGGTGAGTTTTGTTGGATTGGAAGCACCATATTTTTATTTTATACTAAGTATTTGACCGGTTTGACGTTGTGTGCGTGTATTGCGTGTGTGTATGTAAAAGTGTGTGTTTGCTAATGAACGTTAAATTCCATAATGCCTCCAGTTCTGTCGAAGTTGAAATCAAAAACCTTGCATAGCCAAGCTCGGGAAATTCTAAGCAACGTGCACGAGTTCATGAAGGAGGAAGCCAGTCATGGTGTTAGCATCCCAATAAAGCATTTTGGCAAGAGAGCAGCGAACAGCAGCAACAAATTGTTCATATTTCATAATTTTGGAATTATTCAAAATAAATAAATTATGTGGCTCCAACATCATTTCAACTCTGGCTCCGGCACGTGTTCTTGTAGAAATTGCATAGAGGAGGCTGTCATTTTTGCTGCTTAATGCGATACATATTGTTTTCTGTGTTAAAATTGCCATGCTTTGATGGGTGACCAAGTTCATAGCAGGGCCGGCGGAAGGGGAGGGCGAACCGTTCCATCGCCCAGAGCGGCAAAATTTGAAGAGAAGAAAAAAATAAGCCTATTGAAAACTGTGATCGAGCGAGATATTCTTTTGCGCTGAATAGTATTGAAATAGCATAAGAAGTCTCATTATTTATTTTATATTTTGATGTTTTAGTTAGGAATATATTGATTTTCAATTTTCCGTTGCTGCGTAATGACCGGGGGGGGGGGGGTCGAAATAGAGCGGCATCTGCCGCCACCTCCCAGGGAGGCAAAATGACTAGCGCCGGCCCTGGTTCATAACAAAAGAAAAAGCCGCGCAGCTTATCGTCTAGTGGCAGTATATGTACTTGTTATTGTTGTGGAAGCCGGCATCCTTTGTAAATGTACAACAAAGGCAACCGACTGTCGCCGATCTCAGAGAGGAAATAATAATACTGCTTCAGGAGGAGTGTTATGGTGCAATTGTAGCGGTTTAACACGTTGGCATGTTGTTATCTGCCGTTGCAGTTCCATACCAGTGTATACGGGTTTTGGGAGTGAAAAGTTAGAACGCCACCAGTGCATTAATGCAATGAAAAATAATATATATATTTTTTTATTTTGTTTGAAATCACTCAAATAAGGAATCGTATGAAGAAGTCTTCTTTGCAGCATTTTTGGTAATTTTTACGTATGTGTTAGTTCATATTTTGCGAATTTTTAGTCCATATGTATGTAGCTACATACATAGTCACTTGTTAGTACATATTAATCCTAGTCCTGGTATAATGCATGACGTTTAAAACTCAACGTTAGATAGACCTGAATTCTCTAATTTTATTGTTGTACGTAACAGCTGTGCATCGGCGCACTGCAGCGATTTTTCTATCTGCTCCATTAGCAACACTGCTTCTTTAGTTCTGTCGCGCATTGCACGGCAGAATTATCTGCGCTGGACTCTAGTAGCTAACTAACTGTTCAGCATCATTTTCATTGTTTTCAACAATGTGGTCGTGAATTGAAGTAAGCCGAGTACAACATCTGCTTCACATCAAGATAATTTAGTTTCAACTGTTTTCCAATTTATTGGCTTTTTTAACGAGTCTGTAAAGGAATTAATTTGCTACTTTATAAATATCTGTTAAGGAAATGAATTATTTGATGTATACACATTAAATATTTAGTAGTTTACTTTTTATATGTAATAACATGTATATGTACTATTTCATGTGTGGTGTAAATTAGGCCTGCAAGGTATCGTATTGCAGGCAGGGACTAATATGCCAGTTGCGGTTGTCATAAAATTTTTGATGAAAATTCTGATATGTCAAGGGGGGGGGGGGAGGTGCGGGCAATTCCTTGCTTTACTCTATACCCCCTAACCTGCCCTTGAAAAGGTATGAAACATTGAAATTTTCGCGATACAATAATAGTACAATAGTTTATTGTGTTCCATAGGCGCCGACTCCATGGGGCTTGAAGGTGCTCTAGCCCCCCCAATGTTAACGATGTGGGGCCAGAGCCCCCCAAATAATTTTGCTTAAGAGGATCTAATGTATTATTTTGCTTCTCTTGTAAAGTTTTCTCTGAATTGTGCCACTTGAACTTAACTTTAAATACAAATTTGAAATGTTCTAGACCAGTGGTATTCAACCTTTTTTCTCCGCGTACCCCTAAAAAGACTTTTCCACTCAAGCGTGTACCCCCCCTTCCCCTAGTAATCCTTAATTCAGATTATACATAACTACATCTAAAATAAATTATGCAAATCATTACCTATTAAATAATACAGTTTTACTATGAAAAGGCTTGATTGATTGATTGATTTAGTTTATTTTACTTCGCGTTTTGTGCCTCTTGGCTAATTTGCGAAGATGGGGATGAGTGATGAAATGGATGAATGGACATTCACAAACAACCAAGCCCGTGCGAGATTCGAACCCGGGACCCTTGGCGTCGCAGCGCGATGTGCTAACCACTTTTTTTTCTTTTTTTTTTATGAAGGAAATACCCCCTACACGGAGGTATTCCCCACCATGCACTCTTTTTCTCACTTTTACACTTTTCAATTCTTACATTTTTCTTTGTTTCTTATCAACTGGACGAACACAAATACCCATGCCTTACCCGGGACTCGAACCCAGAACCCCTGGCGTTGTAGCGCGCTCTGCTAACCACTTCGCCACGGAGGTCGACACCACTCGGCCACAGGGTCGGGCTACTATAAAAAGGAGAATTATAAAATAAATAAAGGAAAATTACGCGTATAGCAAAAATATATTATGAACTTTAATATTTCTTACCTGTTAATAAGATGGCTGAGCTTGTTTTCTGCACACCAGCTCCGCGATTCGCGGCTGAATCTTCGTTAGTGCGAGTAGGTATCAGTGGTGATTCTGGATTCAGGCGATTTCTGTGTTTCGTTTTGATGGCTGTCAATGCAGAAAAACCCTGCTCACACAAATAAGTGGAGGGGAAGGGAAGAAGGCGTGAGATGGCAGTGTCACTAAGTTCAATATACTATTTGCGTGCGTAACACCAGAACAAGGGACGGCGACAGGGGTGGGCCTGTGCCCACCCGATTGCCCACCCAATCAAATTCAATAAGTAGGCTACATATATTTGGGGATATATGAATGATTCAATAAATAAGTGTATTCTAGTGTTCATAATTTTTAACTTGTGAATATTATCTATGCTAGAAATGTTCACATATTATCAACCCATAAAAAGCCAATTTTGTCGTTAGAAAGTGAAAGTAATTACTAGAGCTATTGAAACAAAAGCTGTGATCAAATGAACACTTCCATGATTAAAAGCAGCTAGTAGGTTTAGGAGGCTCAAAATTATGCAGGGTATGATCAAGATTAGATCAGAATTTAGGGAGAACTTGAGGACTGCAGCTCCGGGCCTTCACTGGGAAAGACTGCTTTGAAAAGTACCACATAATGAAAAGAAAAATAGGTACTTCGGATATGGTAAAAAATATAATAACAAATCACACCATGTAACTTGGCGAGAAGTTATAACTGAAACTGTGTAGAGGGGATTGGAACAGTGGCGCAACCACAGGGGGGCAGGAGAGCATTGCCCCCCCCCAACCTTGGACTGAAATAAGTTCTAGGGGAGGCAAGGGGGGAAAGCATTGATTGACGGCTAAGTGTACCTACAGAGGGCAATTACCGCCCGCAACTTCAAATTTTATGCAAATAAAAAATACTTTTCGTAAAATTTTCTTGATCGCTTCGCTCACAATTCCTGCTTTTCTTAGTCTTATCAAATTCAGAACCGTAGCTAGAAGGCGGCGGAGTCGGTCCTGGGCGCCGACCGATCTAAATGAAAATAAGTTGTAAGATTGATTTTTTGTTTTAAGTCCACTTTACGCACTGAAAGGCTAATCGGGACTGGACCTACAGTTTAAAGTGGGATCCGAACCACTGTGCCATCTGCGTCCATCGGGTATCGAGCCCGGGACCCCTTCATTACAAGACGACGATCTTACCACTACACCATCGGCGAGGCACAAAAGTTGTAAGAGAGTGAATCCATTGGGGTCTCGTGAAATTATTTCCACCCTATTAACTCAATATTCATTACAGCCTGCAAAAAAAAATGTATCCAAAAATTTTCTTCCTCGCTTCGCTGGCAATTTATCATTCTTCTCTGTAATGAATTCTAAATTTCCATCTTGCATATATGTGAAACATATATCGTGCATGAAAATTATACATGTTAATGTAAAAAACAATTATATTTGGAATTTTTTTATCAAGCATTTTCCGTCTTTCAAAAATAGTTTGCGTGCTTATTTTTCATTATTAATGTCAAATTGAACGTGTTGAAAATATAATTCAAATTGTTTGTTCGAACACAAATGCTTTAGCACCAACATCTACCCCCTTTTTGCATAGTTTACGAGGGTAATAACGTATTGGATACTACCGCTGCTACTACTACTATTACTACTACTACTACTACTACTAATAATAATAATGTTGGTCCCGGGTTCGAATCCCGGCTTAGGCATGGATGTATGTGAGTGTCCATTCATCAATTTCATCATGTCATCGCTCAACTCCATCTTCGCAAATTAGCCAAAAGTGGCACAAGAAACGAAGTAAAATAAAGCAAATCAGTAATAATAATATTATAATAATAACATTATTCTTATTATTATTAAAATTTTTATTATCATTACTACTACTACTACTACTATTATTATTATTATTATTAGTGGTACGTTTATCCTGGTACTTGCACCCCCCCCCCCCCAGAAAAATTCGTGATTGCGCCTCTGGATTGGAATGAGGTTTTGGTGCTGCTCCAGGCCTCCACATACGTATATAAATCGCGGCCTGGGTATGGTTAACATAATCTCCAAATAAACAAATAAAAACATCATCTTAGCGTTACTTCCTCCGGCAACACAATAAATTATTTCTACTTTTTAATTATTATTAGAATAATTTAATCAAGAAGACTTAGATGTGAAGGCCATGCGACACGAATGGCAGAGGAAAGAATAGTTTACAGGATTCTCTTTGGGAAACCTGATGGTAAGGGACCTGTAGGAAGGACAAGTGAAGATGGAATAACGTTGAGATGGACCTAAGGAAATCGGTAAGGATGGAAAAGATTGGATTTATCTTGCCCAGGATAGGGACAATGGAAAGCTTGTGTTGATGCAGCCATAAACTTTCGGGTTTAAGTATGCTAGAGAGTATAGTATAATTTTAATTAACTCTGAATTGAAATTCCAGAAGTGTCCCTTTTTTATTTCATTACAATTTTTATATACCTGTCATCTTCAAATATCAATATCGTATGTGGAATATCAACTTTATATTCGTTCTACTGATAAGAAGGAATCACAATAATCACTACAATACCAAAGTGAAGAAATTTTAATAAACCAGTTATGTACGGAAGAATCTACAGAATTATTCAATTGCTAATGAGTGGCTTATCCTATTTAGAAATCCTCGTTCCACACTTAAATTTTGCCACATGAATCAGCCGAAAATGTCAACAGAATCTGTAAATGCAGCTGAAGAAGGAAAAGTTATGTCACGAAGTATCCCGAAGACGATTTTGTTAGTTTGATTTTAGGCTCATATAGGCTATTCGGGACTAAACCTACAGTAACGAGTAGTCCGAACCAGTGTGCACTGTGCTTCAATCAGAGGAGGGGGGAGTCGAACACAGGACCTCTTCATTATAATACGGCAGCGTTATGCCATTTGGAAAAAAAAATATACAGAAAGATCTCGCACCAAACGTATCATTTTATTCGCAGAAGATGCGTCTACTTTTAGAGGGTGATTGACTGAGACAAATATTTGAGACTTTCGAAAAACAACGTCATTGTTCACGGAATTAGCTGCCTTGATCCACAAATGAAACGCTATGCGATTGAAACTACCACCTCAACTATCTAACAGGTATGAACTAATGAAACTCCATTTTTGCAAGAGTAAGTTGGGGTTGATTTGTTTTATTTTAAGTCATTTTTCTGCTAATTTTGATAATGACGACGATAAGGTTCAATGGTGATTAGATGAAAGTAAGGATGGGGAGAAAACAAACACATGCTGGCACTCAATATACAAACCCTCATAAATTATTTCTTTGACAGTGGTTCCAGGCGTCGGGGACTCGTTGCCCTGCAAGAATAAAGTTTCCAGGTTATGCTGCAGAGGATAGAGGTTGACATTCTAACATGTTCGAAACGGTCACACCATACAACCCAAGTCATCTATGAAAATAGATGAATTATTACTGGTACGGTGATCAACTTTGATGAATTCCTTGTGTCCTAAATAACTTAGTTACCTCATAAAATATGTTCATGTAACCATACGTGTATTGCTTCTCCCGCATTACTAACATGAAAGTTCAGAAAACGAATAGCAACTTAGCTAATAATCTCTTCAATTCTGAACAGATTTTTCAATCTTACTTGTTTATTACTTATGACATGAGTAATACTTTGTCAAAATAACCTTTCATTAGCCTAGAAATACTTCATGGACAATGAACAAAGAATTGGTTTTCAGTGTGTGTTTTAAATCATTCCTAATAAGACTTTCATTTTAATCCAAACATTCAGTGACGGCGGTTAGGAGGAGCGGGAAGTGGGGGATGCAGTTCCCCCGCCACATTTTGCCACTTTGCCCCCGCACTATGGCCTCATTATGCTAAGCCTTTTCTACCAAGAAAAAGTATATTGTCCTTGCCTCTAGGTTGGCACCCAATCGCCGCTACTACAAACATTCAGACATATTTGTCAGTTGTAAAAACCTTATAAGCTAAAAAATGTGACCCCCAAAGAGTAAGAAAACTTATTCAGTCAAAAACCCATACCATGAAAATACTATGCTCAGGAACATGCATTTAAATTACAAGAATCTTCACGATTGTCTACCATTGCACTTTCTATCACTGTCGCCAAATACATAAAATCAAGTATGTGTCTTGTATTTGCAACACAAGCTTAAATAAACCTAATTCACATTTATTTTACTCTATTAACATGCATGAATGAATGTGACTAGAATGTATGGCTGCGCATGGGTAAACACTTCCTTGAAATGATTGTGTCCATCAGAGACAAGGCGAAAGGAAATGAACCAAGATGCGACAATAGATTAGAAAAGAATAAAGAGGAAAACAAGAAAAGGAAAGGAAAAAGAAGTAAGAGGAAAAGTGTGAGTGTAAGAGAGTGGGGGATGCATACGTCTTACATACACATATATAATAAATATGGTCTTACATTTATACTGCCCACCCTAATCTATCAATATGGAGCTTCTGCCCACCCGGTCGAAAATTTCTGGTGCCGCCCCTGAAACTCGCAAATAGACACGTTTTCGAATTTCATTTTAAGTGATCTATCAGTGGACATTTCCAGCAGTCTTTCTTTCAATTTTACAGGAAGATCAGAGGAATTGGTGGCTGTGGTGGAAAACGGATTTGTAATACAATCTTGTGTGTTATCGTCTTTCTCAATTTCTGGAAAGTTATTTCCAGAAGTTCACCAGCAATACTAACATCATTTTGTCCACAATATTCCAACACAGTTGGAAAAACTGCAATATTTCCTTCATTAACGCAATCAATCCAAAGTAATACTTTCTTATAAAATCCCTTCACTTTCTCACGGGCTTAAATTTTTTTTTGTCGAAGCCTTCGAGTTGAAGATTGAGATCGTTAAATTTGTTGAATATATCCGTCAAGTAAGCTAGTTGGCAAAGCCACTGTTCATTCTCAAAATACGTCACCAGATCGGATTTTAATTTTGAAAGGAAACATTTTATTTCATTTTTCAGTTCAAAAAGGCGAGTCAATACGCATCCTCGCGATAACCACAGCACTCTGAGGAAAATGTTGACAAAGAAATGTCTATTTTCTTTGCTTTCCTTTATTACATATTCAAGTTATCTCTGTCAGAAACAGTTTCCATTAATTATAATTATTTTAAATTATGCGTACCCCCTAAAAGTCTTTCCGTACCCCCAGGGGTACGAGTACCCCAGGTTGAATACCACTGTTCTAAACCATCAACTTGGGGGCTAAACCATCAACTTTCGGGGAGGGGGGCTATGACCAGAGGCATCAAAACACATGACATATTACTATATACTAAGTATTGTTAACCTTTTTACTAAAAAGAGTTTCAAAAGAAGATGTGCATGAATTAGGAGAGTGGATGGGACGTTCGGGCTACAAATGGCTCTCACATGACATTCTGAACAAGATCATTGATATATATTAGGGAGATCTGTTTTGCGCTCCGTGGTAGCAGATATTAAAAGTCGGGAATATTTTGCTATTATGGTTGACGAAACTTGTGACATATCCATCCGTGAACAATTGACATTTTACATTCGAACTGTAAATGACAATTTTAATATTTTTGAGGAATTCATGGGCTTTTACGAGATTCCGAACACTGAAGCCAAAACTTAAAAAGGGGAGGGAGTCAGTCATTCATTCATTTATTTCAGTGATCAGAGCCCCCCCAATAATTTTGACAAGTCAGCGCCCCTGTTGTGTTCTCATGGTGTAAGATTGTGACCAGTGACATAGCGCAGTTCTCTGGGGTCCCCCTGCAAGTAAAATATTTGGGGACCCCTTAGTGAAAATGAGATGATACCAGAGTGAGACGCACAATAGTTAGCTTGTCTCCCCCCGTTTGAAAACGGGATACTATTTAGTATAGAGGCGATAAGACTTTATTCACGAAAATTTGTCACTCAATGAATTTCCGATTGGAAGGACTTGACCCCCCCCCCACTAAAAGAAAGGCTGTTGCCACAAGGGCACGGTGTTTAATTTTGGTGTTAGTGGACGTCAAAACATAATTTTAACAATGTCATTTCTTTTCGATAGATCACTGATATTTCTTGAAGACTTTTTCATGAAACAATGTTAGTAGATCATCTGTGCTCGAGGAGTGTCCGTGGGGGGCTGTAAGGGACGCAAGGGGGGTGTGCAAAGAAAAATCATAAAGCATCCCCGTAACTCGGAACAACCAAATTCGCAGCTAGGAATTTTCATTTCGACCACTGTATATTCTGTATATCCTGCTTGGTGGATTAGGACTACTGGACTTAAGGGCAAAGGGATAATTGCCCCTGAGCTCCACCTCCTGAGTTTTTGGCCTCTTTGAAGAAACACGTAAGAGGTGTGGACAATGTGGGAAATTTATCTCAGATCTCATTTCAATTTCATATTGAGGCTTGGGGCCCCCTTCATAATATTTGTTGGGAAGTTACATTTTAAAAATAACGTGTAAAACTATTATTACTGAAAAAAGGCCATGAACTATCAAGTTTGTTAGTGTAGGTATTGTGTAACAATAAGGCATCGACTGGTTGAGAAACTGAAACTTGTTACTGGATTCATATCTGTACTACACTCCACTACACTACGTTTACGACGAACTGCTTAGCTTAAAGGTATGAGAGAGAGTTTTCCTATCGATGGCCATCTGTGAGGAAGTAAGTTAATTTTGCATTTCGGAGGAGACCCATATGTCAAGTCGCCCGGGCCCCTCTGGCTGAGACAATACGCCACTGCTTATTATCGCAGACGTCATCATATCATATATGTTACTGGGAACCAGATTTCGTAAATCCATCTTCTTAAAATAAGCGACACTATATGTTGAATTTAAGGGATTATATACAATTTCAGGAGCACGCACACAGAGAGAGAGAGAGAGAGAGAGGGAGAGAGAGAGAGAGAGAGAGAGAGAGAGAGGGAGGGAGGGAGGGAGAGAGAGAGAGAGAGAGAGAGTTGCGGGGCTCCTACACCTTGCCCCCCATTGCGAGGGTTGCGGGGACGGCAACTACGACACTGGTTGTGACCCCCAGAGGTGCTCAAATGTCAATCTTTCCTCCACGTAGCACACCTTGGACTGCTTTCTTGCAGAACCTGTATAATCCTCCGTGGGAGTTTGTTTTGTCGTTCATATGTGTTTGTGATTGTCCATTCATTTCATCTCACCCCCACTTATCACCATGTCGCGATTAGCCCAAATAGGAAGAAAAGCGACGTTAAAATGTCACCGGAGCATGGATTGGCTGGTTAATTTATTTATCGCCGCAGTTAACCAGGTCGAGGAGGATGGATAGAATCATGTAAACTGCGCAAGTTCCATCAGAGCATTTGTCTCTGTTGGTTGGTGAAATTCAAAGGGTATTTGTTTGTCAGAAACTTATATCTAGTAAATATATGAATATAATCAGTGGCGTAGCATGGGCATTTCGGGTAGGAACGCCAAGTCCGAAGGCAGGGTCGGCCCTTTTAATACGTAATTTTCTTATGGAATTAGTCACCACAGGTATTATTTGCTTGAAGTCATCTAGGTTTTCAATAAAACATCATCCAAGCATGTTTTAGCTAGAAAATTAGGTACCTCACTATGCCACAAATGTTTTGAACTCTGGTGTTTTATACCTTTTTTTATACCTTTCTGCATGACGCAAGTCATTAAAAACCTACCTGAATCACAAGCGCCTCTGCACAACAGTAGACGTCATTGTTGTGGATGATCCAACTACTGATTGATTTGGTTTATTTTACTTCGCTTTTCTACCACTTTTGGTTAATCGCGAATACGAATAGGAGTGATGATGTTGAAGAAGGGACACTCACAAAGAACATATGCTCACATCGGGATTCGAATCAGGGGCCTCTGTCGTCTTGGCGCGCTGTGCAAAACACTATGACACTTAGGTGGGTGGATGATACAACTATCGTACACTCTACTGACGTAACAGTGCCGATTAGTAATTCAGACCACTGTTTATTGCATCTTGGAATGGTGATAAACATTTTAAAATAATTTTGTCCACAGACCATTCGATGTTAAGAGTTTTCAAATGAATGCTAAACATTTCCATTGACACAATATTAAGCAGTTAAATACTAACGATATAATAATAATAATAATAATAATAATAATAATAATAATAATAATAATAATAATAATAAAAAATAGTTTTGCGGGTTAAGTGGTAGAGCAGGCACAGGCTGAACTTCTACCACGAGGACTTCACCAACTTATTTGACAAAAACTATGTTGATCTTTTAGTTTTTAATACACATCGCTGTTCGTGCGATAAATTATACAATGCAATGGTAATTAAGAAATGGTATATTTGAGTTTGGTAAAGTTACGTCAGTCAATATTGCGTATTGTAGCATCACATAGCACGAGTGGCACGAGCACGAAGAACCGGGTAGGAATTCTACCGCTGTCCTCTGCTTCAGAAGGCAGGAAGGGTCACATGAACCAATCACGTAACCCTCTGCTCCATACGCTGGCGTACGAGAGAGCATTTGCGCGCGTGCTGTAGAGATCCAAGCTTACCCTCCAGAAAGGCAGCAAGGAATATAGAGTTCTTTACGCCGAATCTGCCCGGCGTCCAGGCAGGAAAGGCATTGAAAAAAGTGCTGGAACGAGTGTTGTTAGTGGAGCGTTGCAAGCGGATCGCGAAAAATAGCTATTATGCCATGAAGGTCAAACATATATGATATTAGTCAAGATTTACTTTATATTAACAGCATTTACGTATTTTTGAAATTTTAGATCAGGGAACGCCGGGCGTATGGGCGTACTATAACGCTACGCCACTGAATATAATACAATGTAATGTCATTATATACGTGTGTGTGTGTGTAGGGTAAAGGGGTATTGTAAAAATTGGTTGGTTGATTAAAACATGTCCCCCCCCCCCCATTCCAAAATAAGTTCCAACGTTCCTACTCAAATAAATTTGTGTTTACGGGAAGGCGTCCGTTCTGTAAGAATGTATTTCAGATCCTTAGTTCTGCAAAATTCCTCGTGGTGGCGTCAAAAGTCTTCGTCTTGTGCTGACACCTAGTGTGGAGTTTAGGAAATTGTTCAAACAGGGTTGCTCGTAAAACATTAAGTCCTGAAAGAAGTAAATTCCCGCAAAAATTCGATCCTTGACAAGCATTGTCACTGAATCCGTCGTTCTGTTCAGAAGCCAACTCAGTATTCTGGAGCTTACAGATTTAAATCCCATGATCTATCATCATAAGGTTTTCTCAGGTCAGTCGACCTTTGGAAGTGTATTTCCAACAAAAGGAATTCACGTGAAGATGTAGGTTTACAAGAGGAAGCTTGCTTCTAGTGTGTCTTTTGCCAATTTATTAGGGTAAATCAGTTGGTAGTATTCTTCCCAAAATATAAATGTCTAACAATACGCACGCAGGCCAGTGGCGAATACTGCTTATCAGAGAAGGGGTTGTGAAAGTTAGAAGACACCCACTCGCCCCTAATATTCCACATACTCAACAACTTTTACATATTTTACTACTGTTGGCGGGAATAAACCAGGGTGAGATTTGAAAGGGGGTTGAGAGGATTTTCCTCTCTATCTTGAACTATTCTATGAACTTGGTTATGAATGACACATCTCAGCCAGGAGTAAGTATTTCCCAATCATTAGATACGAAAACTATGTTATTAAATGAATCATAACAGCGTTTTACTTCAGTTCAGTTAATTTTAGAGCCAGGCATGTATTTAGAAATATGTTTCGGGGCGGGGGATCCGAACCAAGTGTCTCAATAATAATAATAATAATAATTATTATTATTATTATTATTATTATTATTATTATTATTATGTTTTAATTGAAATAATTGCATTAAATCAAATTAATACTAATTACAACATACGTATAAATTAATATTGTATTATTAATACATGAATAGGTAAAGAGACGGTGTAAGAATAAAGATATAACAGCGCATATTCATTATGTAGCTTACCTGTAGTTAAGATCGGAATAATTTATATAAAAACAAGTGCTCTGTTAATGAAATTAATGCCAAATACATGAAGAATTGAATATTTATTGAATAACAAAAACAATGTTAGATGCAGTTGGAGAAAAATGAAGTTTCTGATTAATATTTTATGCACATTATTATGAGTAGTAGTATTATAAATCTTTGTAATGTCATTTAAAGCTGTATGATCCCAATATAATCCTCAACTTGCTACCTTCATTTGGTGCAAAGGTACATAAACCTTAATCTTAGAACTCAGCCAGCTTATCTACAGGGTAGGGTTCTTTGTAGACAACGAAACCAGACAGGATGCCTTCCAACGGAGACGTTTAAACGAATATATTATTTAAACACATGATACATGGAGTAAGAATATTTACATGATAAGCTACTTTCTTCTATAATTTTCTTGTTTACAGTCAATTTTCATCTCAATATGATTTTTATTATTTATTTTCTATATTTGAATATTCTTCTATCCTGACTTCCTTCGTTATGGACAGATCTGGATCTGGACTTCCTTCTTAATGGATGGTCTGGATCGGGACTTCCTTCTCAATGGACGGTCTGGGTCGGGACTTTCTTCTCAATGGACGGTCTGGATCGGGACTTCCTTCTCAATAGACGGTCTGGATCGGGACTTCCCTCGTTCTGGATCTGGACTTCCTTCTTATCTTCTTTGTGAACTTCTCTCTGGATTTCAATTTATTTATGTTTTGCCTATTTAACGAATTCCTTTACCCTTTTCCAACTTTTCCCTTTAAACTTTGGGAATAATACTAATATCCTCCCTTGGGGCTGCAATTGGAACGCGCCACCACTAACTAGGTACAACAGAGTGTATACTTGGTGCAAACGATTTACACGCGCATCCAAGTAGGTGCTACGGTTAAACCGCGCAACCAAAAAGTGCTGTGGGGCGTCGATCAGAACGCGCTCGCCACTGATGTAAACAAAATTTCCGCTACGGCAATGGTAAATCAACCAAACAGATGCAATATCTGTTCAAAGACAGAAACTTGTATCAGTGCTTTGACTTCCTTAATTTTCATATTAACTTACATGTGATCACTGATTTGATTTATAAAATATATATATTAATTTACTTCTTTCATATTTAGTATTCTTTGTCTTCTTATAATATATTCTATTGTTTTTCATCTTTCCAATTTGCTTTGTTCTTATTTATAAAGTTATTCACATACATTATGCCAATTCTTAACTTTGCACGCCTGGTGCTGCCATCTCTATTCTTCTTTGGCAAACTATTTACATTACTTGGTCCTATTGGGTACGTAACACAATATTCCCCCCGTTGGCCATAAAAAAAATTTCTCGTAATATATATATATATATAGACAGATACCATTTTTTTTTCAAATTATATATGTACAAGTCTATTATTTCTTCTTGACGCTTTCTTTCTTCTCTTCTGTACAATTATATCTCCTAATGTTATCTAAATTCTCTCTCCTTTCTACATCTGTTTTTATGTGCTTTAGAAGAACTGTATTTCTAAAAGTACTTATCACTTCATATGGGCCTTCATATATGAAAAATAGCTTTTTGATAGCTTTCTCTGAAGCTTTGCTCACCGGATGTGTTTTACAAAACACCAAATCTCCTTTCTTGATATCTATTTTCTTAACCTTCTTCTCGTCCTTTGTCTTTCTTCTATTTCTCTTTTTATACAGCTCTAATATCACTTTCTTCATTTCGCTCTTTTGCTCCATCATATCTGGCCACTCCAATTCTTCAAACACATATGGTTCCTCCGTGTATCCGAGAAATAATTCAGCAGGGCTTCTTCCTGTTTCTTCTGACAATGCGTTATTTAACAATTTAGTTATTTTATTAACAACAGTTGACCATCGTGTATGGTTATCGTGGCAGTATGTTCTTAACAGTCTGACTATTTCTCCATTGTATCGTTCTATGGGATTCGAGCTGGGGTGGTATCGCGTTACATTTATTACTTTGACTCCTTTGAATTGCATATAGTCCATGAAATACTCCGATACAAACTGTGTGCCATTATCTGTTAACACCTTTCTAGGAATTCCATAGTGTTTAGTGAAACCGTCTTCGAAACATTTAACTATCTCTTTTGATGTTGCTTTTCTTATGTTGTAACACATTACAAATTTACTACTTATGTCCACGCATGTAAGGATGTATTGGAATCCTCTTGATCTCGGCAGTGGTCCAATTAAGTCTATGGATATTAAATCCAATGGCCTTCGAGCTATAACGTGTAATTATGGTCTACAACATCCTTTTTCAGAGTCTTCCAAAAATAAAAACGACGTGCCATCCTCAAAGTTTTGTCTGTCCCAAAATGTCCTGACTCTTCATGTACTGTTGTTAAGATCTTATAGATCATTGTTTTGGGTACACATAACCTTACTTGGTGTGGATTTTCAATATTCACTTTAAAAATCATGCCTTCTATAATTCTGTAATTCCCTTTGATTCTGACTTTTCTCATCTTCGTTTCTCTAACAATAGTTTCTCTTTCCAATATTTTAAATATAGTACTAAGTTCTTCATCTTCTTTCATCTCTTTTATCCATTCTTCTTTTACTATATTCTTCATTTCTTCCTCCACAATCGCATTTATGGACAATTTGATTATCTCTTCTGGTTCTTGTTGGGGTCTTATTGGAGCTCTGCTTAATGTACCGGCAATTTGATTATCCCTGCCCTTTATATCAATCACTTCAAAGCTATATTCTTGTATTAACAGGGCCCATCTGGTAAGTCTAGGATTCCACTGCTTTGCCGAATTTAACCAGACCAAGCTTTTGTGATCGCTGAATACCTTAAATCTCCTTCCTTTGAGGTATGGTGAGAACTTTTGTATTCCGAATAGGATGGCTAGGCATTCGAGTTCACTTATCGTATAGGATTTCTCAAAAGTCTTAAGAGAACGGCTGGCATACTGGATGACTTGGTCTTCTCCATTCCCGTCCTTCTGGAATAGATACGCACCCAGTCCTATATTAGATGCATCGGTTCCCAAGCAAAATGTTTTCTCGAAATTCGGTTGGCTTATGGCAGGCGATGATATGAGATCGATCTTCAGTACACCGAAAGCTTTATCTTCTTCTTCCCCCCAATTCCACTTGTTAGTTTTCTTTAATAGCTCATACAATGGTCTTGCCTTTTGTGCAAAATCTCTAATGAACTTGCTTCTCCAATTACACATTCCAAGAAATCTCTGTAATTGTTTCTTTGTAATTGGCTTAGGGAAACGTCTTATCGCTTCATCCCTATCTGTACATAGCTTAATTTCTCCACCGGATATAACATGGCCTAAAAACTTAACTTCCTTTCTGACAAAAGAGCATTTCTCCAGTTTGACGGTTAATCCTGCTTTTCCTAATTTGTTCAATACCCAATCTATTCTTCTTATATGTGAATCCCAGTCTTTACTGTGAATGCACATGTCATCTACATATATGGCTAACCAATGCTTAGTTTCTATCCCAAATATCTTGTTCAACGCAGTCATAAATGCCGAAACCGATGAATTTAAGCCATATGGCAATCTTCTGAATTGAAACAATCTTGAGCCATATCTGAATGCTGTATACTTTCTTGACTTCTTCTCGATCTCAACTTGAAAGTATCCCAGGGTCAAATCAAAAGAAGTAAAGTATCTGCTTCCTGCAAATGAGTGTAGCATCTCATCTATTTTATCCACCTGGTTTCTTGGAAGTAATACGTGTTTGTTTAATTCTCTCAGATCTAAGACTGGTCTAACTCCTCCATTGGGTTTGTCAACTACATGCATCGGGCTTACATGTATGCTATTTGAATCTTCTATAATTTCCCATCTTAACCATTTCTGAAGTTCTACCTCTACAGCTTTTCTTTTTGCAAAAGGTATCGGATACTGTTTAGATACTATAGGTCTTTCTGTATCTACTTCTATTTCGTAGGAATACCCTCTGGTGAGTCCTGGCTTTTGGCTAAACAAATTCCTATGCTCTAACAAAACTTCTTGTAATTCCTTCCTCTCTTCTTTGGAGATATCTTTGCACTCATCAACCTTATTCTTTATCTCTTCAACAGATGCAGTGTATTCATCATTTTCTTTATTCATTTCACTTTCAATTTCTTCACATATATCATTTGGTACTGCCTTCATCTGTCCGTACATTAAATTGAGGTTGCCAATGCATTCTTTTCTCTCCATTTCGTTGTTTACAGTTTCCATAGGAACATCTAGTCTTTCTTCTTCCAATGACTCTAGATTCAATCTTCTATCTTTGATATAAATATGACCATCATATTTTTCCAAAAATGGTATTCCTAATATCATATCACTTCTTAGACCTTTTACTACGAGAAATCTGACAGGAAAATTTAACCCTTGAAGGTTCATCATTACGCCGACGGTTCCTTGTATTTTATATTCTTCTTTCCCTGCTGCCATGACCAATCTTATTTTATCCCTTTCTGATGCATCTAGACGAGCTTGTGGATATTTTCCTTTTATCCGTTTCCAACAATCATAACTCATTACTTCTACCACACTACCACAATCTATTAGGCACTTTACTTCTAATTCTATAATTTTTGCCTTTACATAAAAAGTTTTCCTTGGCTTCAGGTCATTGAAATTCGGCTCTTCTATTAAATATAACTCAAGACTTTCTCTTTCACCATGTACATTTCTATTTACAATTTCTCCCTGCCTTACATTTCTCTCTGTTTTTGCTCTCACACCTGGGAGATGCTGCAAGAGCATTACATGTTTGACCCTCTATTCTCTTCTGCATTCCTTGAATCTTCATCTGCTGTAATTCCCTCTTGGAATCTTCTTGCGTCATTACAATAATTTCTGGCTAATTCTATGGCTTCGTCTCTTTCTACATCCGGAAGTGCATTTCTTCTTTCCATTTCTTCATTGGGCACACTTACTCGGTATTCTCTTTCGTTCTGTTCATATATGTTCCTCCATCGCTGATTTCCTCCTCTTCCGTATCTTCGGAAATTATTTCGGCCTCTCAAGTTTCTCCAATTTCCTCGATATCTATCATCGTTTCTCTCTCTTTCTTCCACAGAGTCTATGTTTCTTTCATATCTTCCATTATTTCTTCCTACATCTCTTCTTTCTGCACTTGGTCTCTGGTTTCTAACTTCTATTCTTCTTACATCAAATCCTTGTCTCCGGAACTTTGGTTTTGAGCGCCCTTCTTCTTCTGAATGTTGCCTCTTTCCATAGAATCTTCCTTCCTTATCGTTCCAGGAATTCTGAGTTTTTGTTAGCACATCTTCGGTTCTTAGATATTCAATCAAATCATCAACTGCTTTTATCTTAACCGCTGCTATAGCTCTCTGTATTCTTAATGGCAATGTTTGGACAACTTGTTTAACCAGCTCCTCTTCAATGTATCCTTCCTTTAGGTTTTTGAAACTTCTAAGAGTCTCCCATGCATGTTCTTCCAGGCTGTCGACTTTTGACCAATCTACATATCTTCTTTTTAATGCTTCCAGCTGCCTTTCCTCTATGTCTTCACTGCAGTAGTAATTCAGGAATTTCCGACTGAACTCCTTAAAATTTCTAAATTTGTGCTCATTTAGTTGATACCATCCTGCTGCCGACTGTTCAAAACATGTCTCTATGACGTTCAAAATCATTCCTTCGGGGATCCTCATAAGCCTGACATTTGTTGTTAGTTCCCTTAAAAACTTTCTGGGACATTTATCAGATATATTCCCATTGAATTTTGGAAGATGCTGCAATTCTTGTGGCCTAGGTATCCTGGTCCTATAGTTCTCGTCTCTCGGGAATTCATTTTCCAATATGTCTAACAGCCTTTCATTATTACTTCCATCTTTGCTATTCTTCCATTTCCTTTTCTTGTGACCTCCCGCTATTCTATATCTCTTATGCTTCTCTTCTTCCTCCGTCGTCGATTCATAGCTTGAACTCTCTTCTCTCAGCTCTTTCTTAACCTTCGTTTCTTCACTTTCTCGAAACCTAGGATTTATGTTTCCTTCTTTGATGAATAGCTTTCCTAACTTTCTTTCAACTTCTTCTACTTTCTTTTCTGTCTTCTCTATCTTTGACACTGCCCCATTTAATTTTCTGTCTAATTCCTTTCCTTTCTTATCTGCTGCATTAATTTTATTTTGATTTTCCGCAATGTCCTTCTCCATACTGCTAGTTTTTTCTTGTACTTCTTGCAGTTCCCGCGTACTTACTTCTCTCAGTTTTAGAACTTCCTTTTCCATTCTATTGCGCGTTTCCAAGCTTCTATCTTCCATTAGGACCTTTGCTTCCTCTATCTTGCTTTCATTTTCATCTACTGTAGAAGATACTGCTTCTATTTGCGATTTATTTTCAACAATTTTTCTTTCCATACTGTTGGTTCTGTGTATGTTCTCCTCTCTAAGTTTTGAAACTTCTTCCTCGATCGTCCTATTTATATCCACGCTTTTGTTTTCAATTAGCAGTGTTGTTTCTTCTATCTTCTTTTCCAATGATCTTCTATTTTCTTCACATGTCTCGGTTATTTTCTCGTACATTTTCTTGCTTTCATTTCTTACTGCTTCTAATTTTCTACTATTTTCATCGAGCATTTCTTTCACTTCCTTGTTATTTTCTTCTAACTTTTCTTTCACTTCTCTGTTGTTCTCTTCAAACTTCTCGTCAAATCTTCTGCTATTTTCTTCCATTCTCTGTGCGTTAACTTCCATTTGCATTGACATCTTTTGAAACAATTCTATTAAGTTTATTTCTTCTGTCTTCTTTTGTTTTTCTTTCAACTTTTCTTTCTTGCAGTTCTTACATACGTATCCTTCTTTCCTTTCGCTTATTGATATATATTTTTCCTTTCTTATTCCATCGCACATCCAGTGTCTCATTTCCTTACATGTGGTACAAACAATAATTTCTTCTTTGTTTCCTTCCTCTCTGCAACAAATGAAAGTTTCCCTTTTTTCTCCGTCTTCCTTCATTGTAGCTTCTCCATTCTCATTTCCATCTTTATCCTTTTCCTCCATTTTCAATTATTTTTTCTCTCTTCGCTGTCTGGTTCCTAATTCTCTAGCCCCAAAAGTTGGTCGCCATTTATTTATGCTACCTTCATTTGGTGCAAAGGTACATATTTATTTATGCTACCTTCATTTGGTGCAAAGGTACATAAACCTTAATCTTAGAACTCAGCCAGCTTATCTACAGGGTAGGGTTCTTTGTAGACAACGAAACCAGACAGGATGCCTTCCAACGGAGACGTTTAAACGAATATATTATTTAAACACATGATACATGGAGTAAGAATATTTACATGATAAGCTACTTTCTTCTATAATTTTCTTGTTTACAGTCAATTTTCATCTCAATATGATTTTTATTATTTATTTTCTATATTTGAATATTCTTCTATCCTGACTTCCTTCGTTATGGACAGATCTGGATCTGGACTTCCTTCTTAATGGATGGTCTGGATCGGGACTTCCTTCTCAATGGACGGTCTGGGTCGGGACTTTCTTCTCAATGGACGGTCTGGATCGGGACTTCCTTCTCAATAGACGGTCTGGATCGGGACTTCCTTCTCAATAGGGACTTCCCTCGTTCTGGATCTGGACTTCCTTCTTATCTTCTTTGTGAACTTCCCTCTGGATTTCAATTTATTTATGTTTTGCCTATTTAACGAATTCCTTTACCCTTTTCCAACTTTTCCCTTTAAACTTTGGGAATAATACTAATATCCTCCCTTGGGGCTGCAATTGGAACGCGCCACCACTAACTAGGTACAACAGAGTGTATACTTGGTGCAAACGATTTACACGCGCATCCAAGTAGGTGCTACGGTTAAACCGCGCAACCAAAAAGTGCTGTGGGGCGTCGATCAGAACGCGCTCGCCACTGATGTAAACAAAATTTCCGCTACGGGAATGGTAAATCAACCAAACAGATGCAATATCTGTTCAAAGACAGAAACTTGTATCAGTGCTTTGACTTCCTTAATTTTCATATTAACTTACATGTGATCACTGATTTGATTTATAAAATATATATATTAATTTACTTCTTTCATATTTATTCTTTGTCTTCTTATAATATATTCTATTGTTTTTCATCTTTCCAATTTGCTTTGTTCTCATTTATAAAGTTATTCACATATATTATGCCAATTCTTAACCTTGCACGCCTGGTGCTGCCATCTCTATTCTTCTTTGGCAAACTATTTACATTACTTGGTCCTATTGGGTACGTAACAAACTTTCAATACGTTCAGGGGAAATTAATAACCATCGATTTTACAACAAATACTAAGCAAGCATATTTTCATTATTTAACTTTAGTACTTGATAAGTCTTTCGGGAGGGGAGGGTCTGGACCTCCTAAATATGTCGTTGCTGTCCTTCAAAGCAGTATGATCTCAGTATAATCTTTGCCTTTCAGTAAGCTCAGAGGAACCATCCATTATACAACAACTGCTAAACAAGCATATTTTCATTATTTAATTTTAGTACATGGTAATCCTTTCGGTAGGGTCTGGACCCCCCCCCCCCAAAATACGTCCTTGCATACAGCCATATACAAAATTAACATTTTGTCGTTAAGCAATGGCAGATGTGTCCCGTCTCTTCCAGAGTGCGTTTCACACAAGAACTTTTTTATTGAATACTAAAACTGGGCTGTGTTTTTTACACATGCAGGGTCGCTTTGTTCTTTAACTTTATTTGAGCGCTTGTTGAGAGCTATAGTGTTTTGGCCTATTCTTTAAACATTTAAACAAAACCGAGTCGTGATTGTTTCCGATCGACTTGCGAGAAGTCAAAGTTTGAAGGATTGGTAAAACATTTGACAAAGTGATACTTTACGAGGCTCTAGAAGTACTGACAGAATTTGGCGTCGCTAGAAAAAAACTCTTGAAACATTGAAAACGGTTAATTCACCGTGTGAGGATGGTAGTTTAGGAGTTACAGGAAAACCATACATTCGATGGCCTGGGAAAAATAGGAAATATTCTCCCTAGAACAAAATGCGAAAGATAGTAAGGACACTTCTTACACGTCTCCAGCGGGGGGTGGGGAGGGGTGACGATGCAAGGATTTGTGTGAGCACCTCTTTTTAATCTCGCATCCAAAATTTCCTCTCTCAGTTGATTAATAATAATAATAATAAATTTAGAAGTTACATAATTTTTTATATAACGTTATCTCTGGACCCGGGTGTCCTTTGTGATTATCCATTCATTAATTTCATCTAGTCATCACTCATCCTTATAGTGGCGATTAGCCAAAGGGGCAGAAAAGTGACACATATATACATATATACACTGGAGCCTCCTCGATGGCATATTGGTAACGTTGTCGCGTTGCAATCAAGGGGTCTCGGGTCCGATACTCAGTGAAGGTACATATAGTGGTCGGATCTAACTCTAAACTGTATGTACAATCCCTATTAGTAAATCTGTGCAAAGAATAGGCTTAAAACTCAATAACAAATTTACATTCTCTGCACGTATGTAGAATGTAGACTATATGTATATCATTGGTCTATCTTATGGCCATTGAGCACCCCTTACATACCTATATAGCCTCTTTCGACGTGTGAAAATTTTAGTCTTCAGTTTTATGGGCTTCAGAAGGGGTGTATGGGATCCAGAAATGTCGGTACAGAGGTTGTGGTTGTGTTGGGGCGGACCCCCAACCCGATTCCAACTTCCGGAAATATAGAATGGTATTAAAGTAATTTCAGAATTTCCTGCACCATAAGTGTCATTGTCATAAATGCAAAAACGATCACTTCATGGAGAAACCGTAGTAGGATTGGAGATTTTACAGTTCCTGAATATTCTGGAAAAGGAGAATGTCGCGATTTTTTTATTTACCACAAATCAATTTCCGTCCCGCAAATCCTTATTATTTTTAGATCTTGTTACGAGTGAATTTCCTTACGATGCATTTTAATCAAGATAGGTTATTTTAAATTCACGAGATTGTCCTACGTGTTATATGAGCCTTAGAATCAACAGGGTGTCTTAAGGAATGCATAAACACTTTGTTTAATTAGCTATAGCGACAATTATTATGAAGACATCTATGTTTTACGATCTAAATTGAAGAAGACACTTGCAATTTTTTTAAAGTTGTGGCACACGTTCGAACTGCCGATTCAGGCTCTGATGTAACAATGAAACAACACGAATGAATTTGCTTGTTATTTGATGCAATATTTTCCGGTTTTATGCCGTAAACGTCATCCTGAATGTGTTCCCCTTTAAAAAAAATTCAGTGGTGATTGTTCTGGTGAACACAGGATGTGTTCGATGCCACCTCTTGAACCAATTCGTTTGGTCGGCAGTTGCATCAATCAAGATAACCCTGAGAAGGTGCTCATTCTTGCTGGAAATAAAATTCCTCCTCATGACCAACCTTCCCTCGGATACATATTATTGGTTCATACGACGTGCTTCAAATTTGGTTGAACGCTCAATTCGTGTCTCAGAAGTCGCTTGTCGAGATTGAGGTTTTAACTCTTTGGGCGGCGCGTATGGATATTATTAGAAAGTTCACAGCCAACGTATGAATTAGACCCTTTTGTGAAAATTAATTGCTCTGTTACTATTTGCTATATAGACATGAAATTTTGCACACTGATTCAAAATACTAAGGGATAGAAGTTATCATGTAGAAACGTTATGTATATGTCTTCAAACGCCAGTGTTGCCATCCCAAAATATATTTCAAAATCTCAAAAAAAAAAAAAAAAAAAAAAGTTCTTGCATATCTCTTTACTTTTCGAAATATTCAGTGGATTATGGATATTCATTACAGTAAGGTAACATTTTTATTTATTATTTATCAATTACCATTTATTATTAAATATGATTACATTGACATCGGACACATAAAGCGATTTCAACATCACGAGAAATAGTAAATTTAAATTTACCATTCATGTGGGAAAAGAAAGATATGACATGAAGCATACAAGAAATAAAGTTGACATTGGCATACAAATATATTCAGACCCTCAATTTTGTGTTTGAATACAAAATACTAAAGTTTACAAAATAATTTACAAAAGAGTATGACATTTTCTTCAAGCATCAGTGTTGCCATCTCATAATAATAAAAATTTCTTAAAATTTTCATTATCATTTATTTTTAAAAAATATTCAACCAATGATACATTTTCATCCAAATAAGGTAATTTTTTATGTTTATGTGGTATAATTTTGTAATTTCGTCAGTGTTGCAAACCAAAAACAATTACAATATGAGTAAGAAATGTAAAAATCAGCTCATCATAAAAATAAATATGTTGTATGAAAAAATTAGAAGTTCAGTTTACTATGACATCCAAACATATGCTACGTTATAATTTTTGGATTCTTGATAACGTGAAATCAACAGAAGTTGACTTTCGTGTGATAGTCTTCAAAGCATTCTATGAGGCACAAAGGAACTAGTACTTAGGTAAATGATTTGTGAAATTTCAGGAGGAGAGATGTAAATAGTGTAAATTGTCAAATATTATGTTTGTAAATAGTGGTACCATAGTGTATGAAGTCTCTGATGTCTAATGTAAGTGTCTAGATGTTTGAGGTATATTGTGAAAGGTGGTGTATATGTGAATGGGTTCAGCCCTTGCTGGGCGCCATTAGGTGGCATACTCTTACAGCTGACTGATTACAGTTTTAGCTGCTTTTTTTAATGAAAATCACGCTAGATGTCTCTTTTGCAGAATACATTGGATATTCACGTTTGTCCGCGGTGAGGGATAAATTGGGGGAAAAACATCTTTGCTTTGTATCGATCAAATCACATTGTCGATTGACAGCATTATCGGCCATTGTGCGAACTCAACAAAAAGCACAGAACAGGCGTCAGTCGTACACATGTAAGAAAAACAAAGAAAGCACACTTGTGCTGCACCTACCGGTCAAGTTATATACTAAAATATCCAGCCTTTGCAGCGAAACAATCGCCGAAGCACATAGAAACAAGCAAGAATTTTCATAAGCACTCAAGCACGAAGAACTTATATATACGTTATCTGCGATTTGAGCACAAAAGGGAAAAACGTATATATTCGTTCTCCGCGCCGAAAGGGTTAATATCTTATTTACTCTTGTTCTGCTGTGGGCCATCGGACTGATTAAACCCGAAATCTTTGTGTCTTAAACAATCCCACATGCTTCAAACTTATCTCTATGGTTCGAACACACGTTGGTGTATATCCTTAAACTGCAGTGGCGGAGCGTGACCTTTCCAACAGTGTAAGCCTATCATGATGAAGGTTATTTCTCGTTGTGCTTATATTTGGGCTGACATGGTTAGTGATATATCCACACACATCGACCCCCCCATTTTTTCAGAACACTTCCCTGGAATTTTCACCAAATTAAAAATTCTAGATAAATCCCTGGGATTGGTGTTTTCTTTGCTAGGCTGTGTATCTCCTACATTTCAACTGATAATTAAGTCAGTCTTATTCCTATCATAATGACTAACGTAACGATAAAAATATGCAAAGTTAGATAAAATTAATAATAATAATAATAATAATAATAATAATAATAATAATAAAGAAACGAAAACAGAAGGAAACAGAAAAGTACTGAATACTGTTTACAACCGCATAACCAAGTATCAGCTTCGTACCCTGAATCACAAAATCGGCGCACTTCATTTTCGTTTCTGTTACTATGCCTGCTAGAGAAGGAAGGGGTGGGCCTACCTACATCCACAAGTTTCTTCTTGGCAGCAAAATCCTTGCTGGATAACGGCGTCTTCAACGAGTTCTCCACCCCACCGCACAATCACACTCATTTTATTCCATAATGCACTTCACTATCACACCACAGCACAGGGCCCACAGTCCGCTTTCAATAGATGGAATTGCATTACCTCGACAACAAGAACGGGGAAACAAAAAGAAACCAGATCCAAAATTGGTCACTGCTCAAAGCGGTGATCTTTCGGACTGTGAGGGGAATATCCCTTTCGGATATAAATAAATTCCCTCTCTTGCCTTAAAATTCCCATATTTAGTAAAAAAAAAATACAATATTAATTATAAAAGAAATGCTCACTAATTGTAGGGACATATCCAGAAATTTCTATCAAAGGACATGTAAGTGCTTTCTTAGCAAACTGTAAAAGTAAATCTAGCATCTAAAAGATCATAAACAGGCTTTTGAGTGTTTGAATCTCAGACTACGTAATTAATAATATTTGGTTCACATTTGACATGGGATTTGTAAAATTGGTTCAATCTTCAGTTTTCATTAACATCTATTTATTTATTTATTTTTGCAGTTTTTAGCTCACTTATTACCAGCTGAGTTCATACATAAACTGAAAACAGAGATCTTAATACAGTATTTCTGATGTTTATGCTCTCCTTCAAGCTAAAAACAGAAACAAGAATTTAGCACATTTTTAGGTTTCTCCTTTTTCCCCTTCCTGTTAGTTTTTTGCTTCAGAATTCCCTGTTCCTGGAGAAAACCTACTCGAAGCACCACCGGCTCAAATTTCCTTTGCAGTCAACCATTCATACCCGACAACGCTGGAGCCCCTCCTATTGCAGGACCTGTCTCTCGCTGGCGCGTATTCAGTGAAGCCAACCCAAGCATAATGGTGCTAAATCTCGCACAAGTTTAAAAAGTCGTTTGTAAGTTGGGGATATAAATAAAACAAGAGGGCCACTTTTCGTTGTGGTTGAATTTTCTCAAACTTTTCACGTATAACGTCGAACCCATGCCGTTGGTTGAACCATTCGAATTTATATTTATGTTTTTGTTATAAATTAATATTAATAATATGAAAATCACAGAACAATTTAGTAGTATGTAGCAAAATTTCGTAGTTCAAACGACACCATGGATGTCCAGAAGGGGCAAAGCAAGGAGAGACTTCCTGAAAAATGAATGTCAACCATTTTCACACATACAATTTCATTTCAGTCACATCAAATTGTTAATTATTGTAAGGGCGTTGCAGATATTTTGAGAAGGGAAATACCCCAACCCCTGAAAAAAATACTTTGCTTAATCCTCCCTGGTGGAAAGAAATACTGCGGACGCCCATGAACAACACTTTTTCTAAACATGAGGTTTGCAACGCTGCTGTAAGCCTGTGGCCGTAGGTTTACAAACCTAGGGTTTGGCCCGCTCTTCTCCCTATATTTCTTGCTCTTCTCCATCCAGATAAGGTAGGCACTGGTCCTTCGCGGTCAGAAATTTGTAAGGCAACATTCAGGCGGCTTACAACTTTCCGCAAGCAGAAGGCGGGAGTTCCCATGTGCCCACTGGTGCTGAAGTGTTGCAATCTAACAAACAGGACCTCGAAGACTGGTATCGGGCCAAGTTGAACTTTGAAGTTTTTACGAATTTTGCCATATAATTACATACATTTTACTAGAACTAATAAAGTGTAAGCCCGGCTTACACGGCTTACATGGACGCTCCGCGCCTGTTAAACTGTCTTTGTACTTCACTTACATTTTCACACTTTCAGTATCACCAGGGTGGTATTTGCAGGGTGGGATTTCCCCCTCTCTGGGTACTTGTGTCCCCCCTCTACTTGATAATTTTTTTATCTATGGGGGAAATGTTATATGGCGTAAAATCATTATCTCATGCTGTCCCTAGACAGTCATTAGAATTTCCCTCTCACTGGAAATTTCTTAAATACCACACTGAGTATCACTTTACGGGAAATTTCGCTTCGTTTCAGACATTATTTCAAACCACTTGTATTTGAAAAGAATGAAAGGTTAGTGAGTCATGAGCTGTAAAGGTATGTGTATATTTTTGGGGGACATCTGTATCAACGACTACCTATTCAGTCCCAGTTCTGAGAAATCTCACTTGCTTTTCTCAAGTACATGGCAGTGCCATCAGATGAGGAAGTGAATCATAAATGTAACTTTTTCACTAAATGCTTTTCTTTGAAAATGTTTAGTCGATGTGCAACACTGCAACAATATCAACACTGCCTAACGGTACAAATAAACACGTTAATTAAATCGACCAACCCGAGCTTTCTCACTACCAGGAAATTTCGCTTAATACAAAGGCAGTTTCCCTCTGCTCCCCCTCTATTTGTAGCCTTGTAAATAATTATTTGTAATTATGTTACTGCTACAAGAAAGAACTTGTATTGTGACGTGCATGGGAGTAGATTCAGGATCCAGTTACGCAACCTACTTATTTATACATCACGAAAGCCATTGCTTTTATATATCTCTCCTGCCTACACCCACGCGCCACCTTTCTTTATGTGTCCTTGGAAGAGTTTCCATCATCTTTCTATTTATTTACGCATAAATTTAAGTCAAGAAGCAATTTCGCACAAAGGGATTTTATCTAAGTTTATATAACTCATAAATATCTCAGGAGTTTTGTGTAAAAATTATCAAACACCACGTAGAGCAAATGCTGGGAATTTTCTGCCTACACTGACAAGTCGCAGAAATTTACGATTCCTCCATTCTCACCTTTTGAGGGGCAAAGTGTCTGGAAGGGGATGTCCTCTTTCTTTTTATTGAGGTGAGTAAGAAAACTATGAAGGTTAACCCCAATTATTTATCTCGTAGTGACTAATGTATGAGGTCTAGAGTTCTGAAAAATATGCAGTAACTTCAGAAATATAATATTTACAAGAAATTTTATGTTTTAAACTTTCATCCCTTTGAATTTTTACACAGTTTGTTGTGAAGTAATTATGAATTATAATGTAATTTTCCCCTCCCATGTTCAGGATGTTCCATTTTATATCATAACATCTAATATCACCTAGTCAAAATTTTATGTTGCTGTTTTCAGATTGTGTATTACCTTTAGTATAGTAAAATGAATATACTTGTCCCGTTTGAAATGTTGTTAATGTAGGGGCAGGGGTGCCCACGGGATGCTGCGCCATCGAGATTTTTGGAGGGAATTTTATCCTTCAAATAATATAAAATTCAACATTTATATATATTTTCCAAAATATATGTAAACATTTTACACATTAAATGCACCATATTTAATCCATTATATGAAGAAAATAATGTGTTTAAGGGTATTATAAAAGGGAGGTGGGGGGGGGGGGTAAATATCCAACTCTTACATATTAGGCCTTAATTGACACGTGGTTTCTGGGGGGTGGGTCTGAATTAAATGTTGGGGGGACAGTATCCAACTCTAGATTATGGCGGGTGTTTAAGTTAGAGGGGGATTGAGCATTCAATTGAAAGGGGGTATCCAATTCTTGTGTATTACTATTGTATTATGGTGTGGAGACAGAGAATTATTTTTTTTGGAGGAGGCAATATTCTCTCTTGAATATCAACATTAAGTTTAAAATTTGCATGTAAATTTTGGTGGTAGGATTGAGTATTAAATTGAAAGGGGAAGATAGGAAGCTTTCGATAAAGTGTTAAATCTTAGATTGCCAAGTCATATTTGTATTGGAGAGAGAGTTCGAGCATTAAATTTTGGAGCCGTCCCCCGTGGCGGAGTGGTTAGTACATCGCGCTACGACGCCAGGGGTTCCGGGTTCGAATCCTGGCCTTGGCATGGATGTTTGTGAGTGTCCATTCATGAATTTCTTCATATCATCACTCATCCCCCTTTTTTCCGAAAACGAGCCTCAGATACTGGGCGGGTCGCAGGTGGCGGATAGCGAATGGCCATCAGATATGCTGGTTAGCTGCGAATAAGGCATAGCCAAATTAGCAGTCCCGGACCGAGGCAGCAGTGCTATCAGGGTCTGGAGGGAGTGATCTGTGGCAGGATCACACCCATTAAAATCCAGAAATGCCCAAATACAGCACTGTGACATGGCGAAGAAGTGCCGCCATTAAATAAGCACTGCCCCTGCTGCCTTGCAGGGAGGGGAGGGATCCCCAAAGGCTAAGGAAAGGATACCCTGACAGAAAACCAAGGGGCAGGAAGAGCTCCGAAGGCGAAGTAAAACCAACCTACCTAGAGGAGTAAACCTTAAACAAATCTTGGTCCTCCAGTTGGTGGTTGGGCGTAGGGTTAACTCCCCTACTTTTTACGGATACCACAAGATTGCCTCGGAGGAGATTGGATAATTTGTTGAAGACCCGGCGAAAAAAAAGGTTAATGAGAAGGAAAACCGATATAAATCTTGCAACCTGGAATGTGAGAACATTGAAGAGACCAGGAAAGCTGAGAGAAATAAGAGAAGAAATAGAAAAGTATGGAGTGAAAGTGGTATCATTACAAGAAACACGCTGGAAAGGAAAATGAATGATAACGTCTGGGACTCCCATACTGATGTATAGTGGAGGAGAAACTGGTAATAATGGTACAGGGTTCCTAACCCAAAAGTCTATCAAACCAAGTATTATTAACTTTACAGCAATCAATGATAGGAGGTGCTCAGTCAGAATTAGAGGATAATTCTTCAATATTACAATGTTTTGTGTGTATCCCCCCCACAGAAGAAGCGGAGGAGGAGGAGAAAGATGCTTTTTACTGAAAATTAGAAGAAGAAATAAATCATGTACAAAGGCACGATGTAAAAATCATACTAGGGGACTTAAACACCAAAGTAGGAAGAGAAGAAATGTATAGAAGTATAATTGGGAAAGAAAGTCTACATGAAGTAAGCAATGATAACGGAATGAGACTGATAGACTTTGAAAGCAGTAAGGAAATGGTAATTAAAAGTACTTGGTTCCCACGAAAAGCCATAAAAAAAGGATACCTGGGTGTCTCCAGACGGGCGCACGAAAAAACAAATAGATCATGTTATAATAGACAGGAGGCATGCCACAGACATTATGGAGATCAGTAGCTGTGGAGGTGCTGGTGGTGATTCTGACCACCATCTAGTGAGCTTCAAGTATAGACAGAAAATTTATGTGATAAGATCAAAAAAGGAAAATAAGAACATGAAGCATAATGTGGAGGAATTCAGAAGTGCCAGACTAAGAGAGGAATACCAAGAAAAACTCATGGAGACACTAGAAACAAAAAAGGAAATATGGGAGAAAGGGGAACTAGAATGTAAGTGGGAAATACTAAAAACAGTAATAAGCAGAGGATACATTGGGAAAGAAACAAAACAAGAAGAGAGAGCAGTGGTTTGGTGAGAAATTCTCAATACTAATACAGGAGAGAAATGACGCCAGAAAAAGGATGCTTCAACGGAGAACAAGACAAGTAGTGGAAGAATATAGAGAAAAGAGGAGAGAAGCAGATAAGATATGCAGAGCCAAGAAAAGGCAGTTTGAGAGAAAGAGAATAGAAGAGTTAGATGAAATGAAAGACAGAAATGAGATACGAAAGTTTTATGAGAGAACAAGAGATATGAAGAAAGGATACCAACCCAGAGCAGTTTTCTATAAGGGTAAAGAAGGAAACCTCATTGGAGACAATATAAAAATGTTGGAAAGATGGCAGGAGTACTTTTGTGAATACTTAACGGAACCAATGAGAAGGATAAAGAAGAGGGAAAAAAGGAGGAAGAAGAGGAAGAAATAAGTAAGGAAGAGGAGGAAGGGATAATACCAACTTTAGAAGAAGTAAAGAAAATACAAGTCTCTAAAGAATAATAAAGCGTCAGGAGAAGATGGCATAGAATCAAAGTTGCTGAAATATGGTGGGGAGGGAGTGAAGAAGGCCATATATGAAGTGATAGAAGAACTTTGGATAAAAGAAGAAATGTCCAGAGACTGGACAATAGGAATAATAAGCACGATACATAAGAAAGGGGATAAAGCAAAGTGTGAAAAATATCGTGGGATAATACTATTGGATGGAACTTATAAAGTATTTGATAAAATTTTAGCAACACGATTGGAAAATTGTATGAAAAGAATAATGGGATATTACCAAGCAGGATTTGAAAAAAAATCGCTCTACGTTGGACCAGATATTTTTACTGTGCCAAGTGCTGGAGAAGTTCTATGAGTATAACAAAGTACTGCACCAACTATATGTCGATTTTAAAGAAGCATACGATAGCCTGGAAAGAAATAAGATCTACAGTATAATGGAAGAGTTTGGAATCCCAAGGAAATTGATAAGACTGACAAAGATGACAATGAAAACATACGGAATATAAAGTCAGAGTTGAACAGGAAATGACAAACATGTTTAAAGTAGAGAAAGGACTGAGACAGGGAGATGTACTTTCTACAATACTATTTAATTTAGCATTGGAAAAAGTAATCCGACAACTGACAATCAACCCTGGAGGAACAATATTAAATAGACTAACACAAATAGTAGCATATGCAAATGATGTAGCATTAATAGCAAGGAATAAACAACCTACGGAAGAGAGTTATCAAGTGTTAGAAGAGAAAGCCCAAGAACTAGGTCTGGAGGTGAACACAAATAAAAACAAATATATGAAGATGGGAGATGCAGAAGGAGACAGAAGAGAACATTAGAATAAATTAGAATAAATGGAAAAAATATGAAAGAGTGGAAGCCTTCAAATATTTGGGCTCAATAATAACAGCAGATAACAAGACAGCTACAGAAATACAGGAAAGGATAACAAGTGGAAATCGATGACATTTCTCTTTGCAAAATATGTTCAAATCTAAGAACTTTAGTAGGAAGACAAAAAATAAAATATGTACAACAATATTAAGACCCATAGTAATGTATGGTTCAGAGAGTTTGGTGATGTCGGTAAGAGAGAAAGATTGGTTGTTAAGGTGGGAAAGGAAAATATTGAGAAGGATATTTGGAGCGGTAAGATATAAAGAGGGATGGAGAATGAGAACAAATATGGAAGTACATGAATTGTTTAATCAGCCAGATATTGTAGTGAAAATCAAACAGGGTAGAATATGATGGGCTGGGTATGTTCAGAGGATGGAAGAAGCACGGGTTGTCAAGAAAATATTCAATGGAAAACCGGAAGGGAGAAGGAGAAGAGGTAGGCCCAGGAAAAGATGGATAGAGGACGTGGAAGAGGACCTGAGAAAGCTAGGAGTTAAAGGATGGAGAAGAAAAGCAGAGGATCGAGATGAATGGAGAGAGGTAGTCAGGAAGGCCAATGACCTACAAGGACTGTAGCGCAGACCAGTAAGTAAGTATCACTCATCCCCATCTTCGCAAATTAGCCAAAAGTGGCACAAGAAGCGAAGTAAAATAAAACAAATATGGACAGTTTAACCGAAGAATCGGTCGTCCCTGTTTTAACATGCTATTTCATTCAAATAGACATCAATTGTTACGTATTCATCCAAACTATTTTTTGGGTTGATTATGATGAACGATTTTAGGGGCGGTCTTGAGTGATGGGCACCCACTCAACATGGGATGTATTATTCTGGTATATTTTCTTGTTGGGCTGGTAATATTTGTTAAAGATATTATTATTATTTTGTAATTTATTTCCATCAAGTATAGTGTTCAGTAAAGCTAAGGAAAAAAAATAGTTTCGGTAGACTCGCTGTCGTAATTAAATTCTTTGTGGGGATTACGATATGATTTGAGGGCGCGAATGATATGATTTAGGGGAACGCATAACATGATATTGGGGGGAATGTGCCATTGGCCTTGGGGGATGGGCACCCCTGTGTAGAGGCATTAGAAATTGAAATACTCGCTTTCCTGTATAGAGTTATGTGTGTTACCTAACTGTACGGCGATGCGATGGAATGTTCAATGGCAAATCCGTGTGAATACAAAGTACGTTTCGGATGTGTAGATACGTGTGAGTGTCAATTTGTGTGTGTGTGTGTGAGTGAGTGAGTGAGAGATAGAGAAAGAGAGAGAGTGGAGTGCTTGTTATATGCATATGTGTACCTCCATGTAGGTCGCCCGCCGCAAGACTAGACGAGAGCCATAGCACTACAATGCAGTGTAACGTTCCTTCTGAAAATTCTACCAGCGATAAAAATTGCTACTTTCTGGCCAGACATTCAACAGGTCGCATAAGATTTGTTCAATAATAAAATAAAATAAAATAATAAAATAGCTTTGACAACAATTCTTTCGGAACTATAAATCCATGTTCCACTGTAAGTATATCAGGGGTGTATCGCAGTTTTCCGTGTATCAAATATTTAGGGTCCGAAGTGGAAAAAAAATCTATAACACTAACAAATGCATTGATGATGTTAGAAGAGTGGACAGATAGCCATAACGGAGAAGAAATTAACTTCTACCCCAAATATACTCCACCCTAACTCACCTCCACATTTCTTGTTACGACTGTATCAGGGAAGTAGATTCTGGAAACTAAATCATGACGAAATTGGAAATATTATCATTTACTTCACCCCAGTGGCGCAAGTGGGGTTCTTTCTTGGAGGATGGGAGAAGAAGCTTCATGGGGGTAATTAATATAGTGCACGATCTTTTGTATTTTTTTGATTGACACATTTTTTCATAAAGGCGATTAGGTTATATGTAGGGAGCGGAAGTTGATGACCTAAAAAAATATAGGTATATGACCTATAGAATGTCCTAAAAATGGAGGAAAATGACGTAAAAACTGCAAAAAATGACTATTAAATTTGTTAGTTTCAGGTTAAAAATTGAAATGAAAAGGAAATTAAACAAAATGCAATCTTGTTTTTAAAAAAAAGAAAAAGACACCAAATGATACCACATGCACATTCAATTAACATATGCAAGGAAGATTTCCAATGGAAACAACCGAATGATTTTAAAACAAATTAATGAAAAAGTAGTATACACTGAATGAATTGGTGTGAAATGCATTAATTTCCCGCATCTTTGCCTGGTGATGTAGTGTGGTGTATTTCTGTGGCACTGTAGAGAAGAAGAAATTATCACGATCCACGTAAGACAATTTTTGTTTAGAAATTTAACAAAGTCTATAAAGAATAGGGAAACCAAAATAAGGGACGCATCAGGGAAAGGGTTCATAGACACGGCCCTTCAGGAAAAAGTACGTCTGAAAAGTAATTTTTAACATCAGAAAATGTTTGAAATATCTCACATACAAGCACTTTCTAAATATTTAACGATTTGTTTCACTTACTTTGCAGAGAGTTGCAGTACACCACCATTGTCTTTCGGAGGTTCTCAAACGAGAATCTTCGTCTGTTGTCAGCCAGACTCAAGAATTTTACCAAAATGAAAGAAGTTATAAAATATGACGAAACAATACACCGAATATTGCGAAAAATGACGGGAAAATCCCGAAAATCGGGGAAAATGACCTAATACCTGAAAATTGGCAAAAAATGCAAAAAAATGAACTTTAAAATTACCCTTTTTTGGGTTCTAGACCAAGTGTAATATTGTGTATGTTTAATGGGCATCGTGTCCGAGATGTCAGAAAAAATATGACATTTCATCAACTTCCGCTCCCTAGTTATATGCATACATTCACACACATCCAAGAAAGTGCTGTTTCAGGAATTGTGTAAAGTGGTTTCCCTAGGGCGCCGCGAAATGTTCCAATATTTTCACTGAAATGGCACTTACTTGTTAGTCTACACGTGGTTTTAGAATCGGATCAAACAATGCTTATGCCGGCCCCCGTGGCGGAGTGGTTATCACATCGCGCTACGACGCCAGGGGTCCCGGGTTCGAATCCCGACCTGGGCAAGGATGTTTGTGAGTGTCCATTCATCATATCATCACTCATCCCCATCTTCACAAATTAGCCAAAAGTGGCACAAAAGACGAAGTAAAATAATGGAAATCAAATCAACCAATCAAACAGTGCTTATTTAGTACTTTTTACATGTAAAATGTTTTTGAATTTCAAATATGAGTTTATTTTTTAACTTAAAGGCAAAGCAACCTAACCACACTACCTGAGCGTTGCAAGTGTTAGATAGGCCTATAATCTGATTTGGGCGCCACGGAAAAATCTTGAAATACTAAGGGCGCCGTGAAACGAACAAGTTTTGGAACCCATGGTGTAAAGGATACTTAACACTCCTCTTTTTACTTTGAAGGGAGTGGGGATTTAGCTCCCAAACCTTGGCTGCGGCAGATCAAGCTTCAACAGGGGCGCGTCAAGTATCTGAGCGCTAAGCGAGCAACGAGATCGCTCGGCTACTTGACGGGCCAAATAGGCGTTGCTCCGAGAACGCTGCTCACTTGATCGCTGAGCGAACTTGAACCTTGCTCGCCACAGGTTTGAGCCACAGAATATAGCGTTTCTGTGTTTCGATCTCGCGAGGCAAAGGGAAGAAGAGGAAAACTGTATGAGGATAGCGGGTGGCGAGCCGCAAATGGCGTGGCGACCAATGAAGAAATGTTTATGATGAACGGCTTGCGATATAGCGTAATTTGAGAGGAAGTTCAAGTAACAGGGGGTGATGTAATATTCCAGTTTTTGCAATTGAATTAAAATGATAGTGTTGTTTATTCCAAATAATAAATATTAAATGTAAATATACACCGTAGTTTTGGAAAGTTGTGCAAGTGTGTGAAAATGAAAATTTCAACAGTTTTGTTCACATTAACTATTCTATTTCCATTCCATAATTAACAGCATTTCAAACACCGAAATCTTGTCCACTCGACGCAGCCACATTCATCACAGATTATTCAAAGGCACTGATATTTTGATCAATGAGCAAACAGCGTCAAGTAAATGATCTGTCTGCTGAACGAGCGAAAATATTGCTCAGCGGCGTCGCTCAGATACTTGACGGGCTCCAGAATGTCACTCACATTCACAGTAACACTAAGAGTGACTAATATAGTCAAGCAATGTTGCAATTTCAGTGCTGGGGGTTGACGTGGACCTCCAGATTGTAGGTGTTGACCCAGCATCACAAGATCAATTGAAATCAACTAGAAAGAAATAGAACGGCGATGGGATTCGATACACTGACCACGCGTCGCTCAATATTATACGAAGTTTACTTTTAATGTCAGTTGATCTCGATATTATTAATTATATTATAATCAGGGCATTCATAACACACCGGACTGACATACATGTTGCATATGTCTGTCATGCTCGCAAGAGCCGATTTGAAAGCTCTGTAACTTTAACCTGTGCGAAGAATAATGAAAGTGCTTCTTCTGAGAGAAGGAAACAGGAGGGGTGGAGGAAATGCCCGAGACAAATTAGTTCTGCCACCAAACAATCTGTTGCCTCCCAAGTTCAAGGTCTCCCATTCCACCACGTCTTGGATGAGTGGAATTACGTCATCAGATGATGATTACGTACCTTACGAACTGCCGGCGATTCTCAACCGCAAATTCACAGGAAATATACTTCTGTTGTCTGCGCCACAGATTCGTAGTAGGTGCTCTAAATTAAACACTAGATTAGTATGACATCAAGTGCTTGTACATAAAAAGCACAGACCAATAACTTAATTTTAAGAAGAGAGAAATAAAATGGAATTAAATATTTTTCCTTGGCATAAGACGGTAATCCCAACTTCCCAAGTAAATTAAAATGAAAGAAGTCGAAAATAAAAGAAGCGACATGACAAGCAGGAGGGGATATCAAACATCCAGGAAAGTTGTGCGACAAATCAGTCTTTTACTTTTAATTGATTACATCCCTTCACTGTATTCAGGTATTCTCTTGCTCCATCTTAAGTTCCTGATCACGAGGGGAGGATGGGAGGGGGAAGATTATAAATAGCAAGGAAGGTTACATGTCAAAACTTAGGTCCTTCTGTGAGAAGACTACAGAACTTGTTTTGGTCAGTTCCTTAGATGGCACGATTTTCTTTGGAATTTCCCTTGCTCCTTATATGGGCTCTTTACACCCAAGGGCGCCCACAGAGGGAGGGCAGAGGGGCACTTGCCCCCCCCCCCCATATGTGTGGAAAAATACGAAAAGCAAGAAATGCTAAAAATTTAGAATTTTTAACTTCAACAGAAAAACTGGCAAATGTAAGTGTATGACATAGACTTTAGTTTGTGACACAATTTTGTGTTCTGTTTAGCTACATCGTTGAACAATGACAACATTTTTTTTATGAATGCAAATATCAAATTTGAGACTACAATAATGTTTGAAGACCTCACCCTCATCTAAATTGGAGCACGATCAGAGGTAGAACTCAACAGCTCATATTAACTTTGTTAAGGTCGACCAATTAAATGTCCGATTCATTCAGGACTTTCCAATCCTAAGTACGTTGGAAGCGAAGTTATAAGCGAAAATCGGTGTTTGAAGATGTAATACTTTTATTAACTGCACAAGTTTCACAAGCTGCTACATTCACAACAGTTGTTAAAAGTGGCGTCCCCCAGCTTCGCTGCAGGCATGACATCGTCGCACGAAGTTCTGGCGTACCCGTTGGAACAACCCCGGGGTCGTTCGAACAATGTCACAGGCAGCGAGAATTCTTGCCAGGAGATCCTCTTCAGTCTCGACAGGTGTCTCGTACACAAGACTTTTCACATGACCCCACAAGAAGAAATCAAGTGGGTCAGATCAGGTGACTGAGCTGGCCACGGAACAGTTGTGAAACTTGCGTAGGTAATAAAAGTATTACATCTTCATACACCGATTTTCGCTTATAACTTTCGACTAAGTCGTTTCCGGACCAGGGTTCCTTATCTGAAATTGATACATGTGCCTCTCCATCATCCCTGAAAGTTTGTACCATCAGGCCGGAAACACCCTGTATGTGGCGATACGTATCTGAGTAGTTCTCCCTAGCCGAAATGGCATCTCCCCGGGGAATAATTGCAACCCGAAGACATTTGGCTTGTATCCAGAGGGGGTTTAATTATAATTATCCATCAACCCCTTTACAAATACCACCCTACATACCAGATATTTTCCAGAGGATCTGGACCATAAAAAACACAATCTGAACTTGCTTACTTGAAGAATAGTCACAGAAATGAGCCCACCTCCGTGGCGGAGTGGTAATCACAATACGCTACGCGGTCCAGGTGTCTCGGGTTCGAATCCCGGCCTGGGCATGTGTGTTCTATGTGAATGTTCCTTCATCAATTGGTTGAAGTTGAAAGAGTTACACTATGAGATGCGTTCAAGGCAAAAGGAAATCTTTCTGCTACTTCGTAACAGGGATGAGCCCGGAACGTTGAAAAAAAAATAGACATTTTTTGTTCAGACTTTCCTCATTTATCATGCCAGAGGGGATGGAACAACAAGTGTTTTTTGCACAGTTAACTAAACTACCCATCCAGGAAGTATTGCTGTGGCTGGTGCGTGGGCAGCCTGGGAACAATTTGTTCCGTAAGGCGCTTCTAGGTGGCAGCAGGGGTCATGGTTGTGGGAATTCGCAGAAAGACAAGGTGCTAGGGCTAGAACGCGGAAGCCGCTTCAGACTTATTTAATAACAATCTCTTGTGTAAAAGAAAACAAGCATTGCATTTTTACTGCAACGTCACAAATTATAGAAGAACTTCAAGGCATTATGTAATGCGTAACTGTTCTTGAAAGAAGTTCCGTCTCTTCTTGTCGACAGGACGCACGATTTGTCCTAGACCGGAAAACCGCATCGTGACAAACGTCTTTCGGTCAGTTAAATCTAAGGTCATTTGAAGGATACCATCGTGTTCCATATGGCTGTATAAATCATTCTGACCAGCCAGATACTCTTTCAACCAAAACTACACAAAATCAAATATGACCTGCCGCAGTGTAGATGAAGTCTCATTTATACAGGGTGGTCCCTAAGAATGGAAACACTCGTCTAAAACAAACACATATCAAACGTCTCTATACAATATTGGCTCGCTTTAGACGGAAGCATTTCCTTTAACATTTTTGCTACGTAAATCCAAAAATCCTATAGCATTTTCGAAATAACAGACAATACTTTATACATAGGGACACTGAATTTTCGCGATGCGCGAAATCGCGAAATGTGAAAAAAAAATGGATGCAATTTTGAACATCCTGCACGTAACTACACCCTCAATGATGAAATATGCATGAGTTTTATTCACGAAGTAATGCGAAATGTGTGCTTTTCCACGAAATGAACGCTTTTCCGCGAAATATCCGTGAAATATCATCAAATTAAGTAGAAAACACGCAAAAACCGGCAATCGAGGTTGTGCGCGCAAACTGTAGATTTGTAACGAAACGTTTGCCTAAAGTTTCCTACCACTTGCAGCTGAAGAACGTTTTATCTTCGATCACATCAGGAAGACGCTGCAAATTGGGATTTCCCATGAACATAATCTCAGTTCGAAAACTTCGCTCCCTGTCAAGCTGCATTCCTTTCTTCCCCCGAATGTCCACTCAAATTCCAGTTTTATTGAACTTGCTAGCTGTAGCAGCGATAAGATTAGTCTGTTCCCGCACATCAAGAGAAACAATGGGGTCATTTGTGTTCAGTCATGAATGAATTTTGTTTATCATCATGTGATTTTCTACATGTGTTTGTGTATGTGCAGTAGTGATTATTTTATTTGTTGGACAGCCAGGATATCCTTTAAATACATACAATGAATAAATCACTTGATAAATTTGTCTCCCTATTTATACAGTAGCAGTTCATGTAACATTCCGGTTAGCATTTATGATTGCGATGTGACGCGTGCAGAAAAAAAATATATACTAGTCAGTGTCCGGTGTTTATAATTGAAACAACTAGTGTAGACTCTATGCTTTCATGTACACTATAAAGTATGTATTTAAGCAGCGCCATTTATTTGTACCTAAAACTGTTTAGTAGGAAACCCTTTTCCGCTCCGCTGAATAGTTATCTGTTATTAAAAATGTGAAATGATACATTGTTTACATTGTACTCGGCCGCCATTATATTTGTCCATGAAACGTAGAGCTCACTTCTACGGGAGATGCTAAGAGAATTAGGACCGTATCTATTTGTGAAATATGCCGTGGAATATGCTATGACATCAAAATCTATAAAAATTCACCACTTTACACAGTAGCGAAGTTCATCACAGGAGAAATGTTAAGAAAAATGTCAAAAAAATGTTTTCGTCTAAAGTAGTCCACAGAAAATTAGGAAAACTTGTTAGAGTATATTTCCAACATGGCGCCCATGTTGAAGTTATTTTATTATGAAAAGATATCCCTGTGACACCTTGTGATTTAGTTCTGAACCATGATACTTCTCTCTTTTCTTTCTTCCGGTGTAAATTGTGATCTATCGTTTGTCCCGATTTGTTCGCAGTGGAATTAAATATGGCAGAAGTGAATGGAATGTCTTGACTTTCAAATAGACCCAAAACTTTTGACGCCAATAACGCCATCGCACGACCACTTACACTTAGCTGCCCGTGAGTGTAGTTTGTCGAACTGAAGGAATGTGATGTGCAGATAAAAAGGCGGTCAGACATCAGTCACTGTGATCACGTTGTTGGTTGGCAGGATGTTTATGACTTTTCACCTGTGTATTATTCTCTCGTCGTCTCAAAACCTTACAGCTTTCACTGTCCGCTCTTCACTTGTCAATAGTTCTTCGACTCTCTTCCACGTTATGTAATCCAAAAGTGATTAGTCTCGTATTCTGAGCACGCAGGAGCTTTGCCTGATATTGTTCCCATAAGCATGTGAACACTTGTGATATTTAGATATTATAATATAATACATAGATGCATTTCTTCGATACACATTTTGATTTGATGTTCGAATATGTGTGCAGTAACTTTTGACATGACCAAACATTTGGTAATTTCTGTAGGTAGTTTTTAATACTACCTCCGTTCCATCGAAGAATTGGAACAGTGCTGTTAACATCCGGCTGCGACCAATGCAAACTGTAATGCATTAAACACCAGAGTGCAGCACCTGCAAAGATGGTTTATTGTAGCAGAACTGAGAGGCAGCAAGTTATTTTGAAACATCTTTTTGAGAACATCCATGCCCAGGCTGGGTTACATGTACGAAGTTTTAGAATGTATTAGTTTTCCGGGATTGTGTAATAGAAATATGAAACACGAGGTCGTACCGTGTATTTTCTCCCGCCCGATTCGAACTTACAGTTACGAGATCACGATAACGAGATAGTACAACACCCTGTCCCAAAATGTAGGACACAATAATTCACAACAAATAAAAAAAAATAATGTCAAGTTGACACCTTTTCTTAAAACAATAACTAACTAACTAAATAACTCTCTAGCCTTCTTAAACCCGAAGGTTCATGGCTGCAGCAACACAGGCCTTCCATCTGTCCCTATCTTGAGCAAGATCTATATACTCTTTTCCATTCCTACCGCCTTCCTTTAGGTCCATCTCAACGTTGTCCCTCCATCTTCGTCTTGGCCTTCCTACAGGTCTCTTACCATCAGGTTTCCAAACAAGAATCCTGTAAACTCATCTTTCCTCTCCCATTCGTGCCACATGGCCTGCCCACCTAAGTCTTCTTGATTTAGTTATTCTAATAATATCTGGACATAAATACAAATTATGTAGTTCTAAATTATGTAACCTTCTCCACTCACCTGTCTCCTCATCCCTTTTAGGTCCAAAGATTTTCCTAAGGATCTTATTTTCAAATACTCTCAATTTATGTTCCTCTTTTCAATGTAAGGGACCAAGTTTCACACCCATATAATACTACAGGCAAAATTACTGTTTTGTATATTTTAACTTTTAGTTTCTTAGATATTAAACGAGAAGACAAAAGTTTATGAAGAGAGAAGTAACATGCATTTCCTGAATTAAGCCTACTTTTTATTTCCTCTTTAATATAATTTTCATTTGTTAATATTACTCCTAAGTATTTAAATTTGGAAACTGGTTCAAACGAGTTGTTAGCAATAATTAGATTTTGATTATTACCTAACACTTGGTTTCGCCCTGTAAGCATATATTTAGTTTTCTCTTTGTTAACTTCCAAACCTATCTCTTTAGCAGTTTTGAAAAATATTTTAGCATTATTCTTAATTGTATTTAAATCATCCCCTAATAAGTCTACATCATCTGCATATGCTAACAACTGAGTAATACCATTTAATTTTAGTCCTTCTTTAGTTTCTTTTACCTTCCTAACATCATATTCTAAGGCAAAATTAAAGAGCAATGGAGATAATGAATCTCCTTGTTTTAACCCATCATGAATTGTAAATTTGTCAGACACATTAATACCCACACGAATTTTACTTTCTGTTTCACTGGTGCATACTTTTATCATACTAACAAGCTTCTTAGGTATTCCAAACTCTACTAATATATTACTCCCTCTGTCCCATAATTATTGTCCGGTACACTTTTGTTTGTTGTCCCATAATAATTGTCCGATATTCAAACTGTGACATTGGTGTATACAGAAGAAGAAAATGAAACACGGGAATGAGTCATACAACGTTATTACTCAAGGACATTATTACAAATTGGCCGATCAAGTATCCAAAAGAACATAAATAAAAAGTTACCATTTTGGCATACCGGACAATAATTATGGGACAGAGGGAGTATATAATTTATCTCTTAAAACAATAATGTTTTGATATTGTTAATCGTCGAATATTGGATTATGTCTCGTGGATGACTAGTCATGAGCAAGTAGCGGAGTACCTGAAAGTTTTCAAGCATTCTTTCTGGCCTAATGGTTCTCTGGCAGTTCCCAACAGTCCAAGGTGCGATGCTACAAGGATGAGAACACGTGTTGCCACAAAAGCTGCTTTATTGTCCAGCTTATCAGATGAATTGAAGCATATAATAGACAGCGAAACAACTCGTCGAGGACTGCTGTGTGTATTTGAGATGTTCCAACATCCCGTGTTAAATCGATGACTAGTCTTTGTCCTCTTTGAAGACATTCTTGAGACACTGTTTCCGGAACACAATTTTTCCACAATAATGACTTTTAAAATGAACTCTTGCAAAAGTTCCTTAACTTAGAAAGAATATTTTTCAATGGACTCGTAAGCTGTTCTTCAAAATTTCAGTTTTGGTCAAAATATAATTACAAAACTCTGAAAAGTTAAAATTATTGAAACTGTATCGAACCAACTGCAAATCTTTTACAGAATCTATGAGGAAATTATAGAGATTATCTATGTACTATAGATGCTACAATATGCTAAATCTGTATTAGGCTTACAGTAACAAATTCCGGCACAAGACAAATACAGTTCCATGTCATTTCTTATTTCTTCAACTGAAAGTTATATTTTCTTAATGAAAATTATGTCTTACTTAAAATATTCAACATTTACGATTTTTCTTTAATTTCCTATCTAAGAATGGAATGTAGGACATGTATGTGTGTGTGTGTGTGTGTGTGTGTGTGTGTGTGTGTATATATATATATATATATATATATATATATATATATATATATAAGTAATAGAGAACGTAATGAGTCTTGGGAATGAATTTTGTATTACTTTCGTTTCCACTTTGGCACGGGCCAACGGATGTGGAAATAGTTCTGCAGATAGTAGGGCAGATGGAGTGAGCAGAGAGATTGCTGAGAGGATTGCAACTGCTATGAAAACGAAAGCGAAAGTCCGCTTGTGACATCTCCCTTCGCCATAGCATGTGACACACGTCCTTCATTTGGTGTCAACGATCCCTATTCTTCGATTTCCAATGCTCATGCCGCATGCAACACTCGCACGTTGACGCTTTGCTTTCCTCTTCCATGATCGGTCGC
This sequence comes from Lepisma saccharinum, assembly GCF_977018435.1. Taxonomy (NCBI): domain Eukaryota; kingdom Metazoa; phylum Arthropoda; class Insecta; order Zygentoma; family Lepismatidae; genus Lepisma; species Lepisma saccharinum. The sequence goes on along the minus strand of NC_139241.1, from coordinate 62,761,252 downwards.
TGTCACTCGCTGCATTGCCAGGCCGGAAAAGCCGTTTAGTAGAGCCGCCAAGTGGCGTGGATCGTACGCATAGCATGGTGCCACTCTCTGTTGCAACTGGATGTTTGATATGCCTAGCCCAGTGTTGTCATCACGACCGCTCTTGTAAAGTTTGGAACTGTGTTGCCTAACGAGTTGGAATAAGTCCTATAGAATGGCGGAAAAGTTCTGGCCAACATCGCACACTTGTCACATTACAATTCCATTATTTCAAAATAGCTTCTTAAATTTAATATATATATATATATATATATATATATATATATATATATATATCTATATCTATATATATATATCTATCTATATATATATATATATATATATATATATATATATATATATATATATATATATTAAGAAATCAATTCAGCAGAGAGAATTACTTGTATTTTACTGTAAGAAACCTTACAAAATAGCACCAGAATGAAGAAAAATAACCTAAGACAACGAAAAATATTATACAGTGTTTCAAAAGCTGCCCAAACCCAACTTTGATTTCTTGGGAAATGGATTCATACAGAGTTTTCTACATTGTAAAACCTCGTCTATTGCGATATGTTTTAATACTTGATTGCCAGTTTATTCCACACAGAAAATTATAGGTAGAAAATTATTAACGGCTCAAGTCAAGAGTGCTTTCTTTTTTTTCAGAATGCCAAATTCGGGGAAGGAGAGATTATTAGAAATCATCGCAAAGTTATAATTGGACGTTTATGGCTGGCACCTTGCTCTCTGTGGTTTATGACTAATAGAAGTCATGTAGATTGGTTTGGAAATAACGATTTTAATGGGCGAAGTGAAAAAGCGATTTTTAGTGGCTTATAGTATTGCTTGGGAACACTAGCACTCCAGAATATTGTCATGAAATATTGTCATGAAATATTGTAAATCATGATTTTGCCCTGACATGGCAACTCTGAAAGGATTCTTGGTTGCACCTGGCTACCCTGTTTTGACTTTCCTACTCTCCATTCCATCTGCACTGGCATGGTTCGAGATTCCCGAAGAAGCTGACGCCTTCCTCACCGACATAACCTAAGTAGTGTTTGTAGGTACAGTGGGATCTATGAGTATTACCGTGCAAATTGTCCAGGACTATTTTCATCAATTTTTCTCTTACATCCAATGTGTTTTAAAGCGAGGGATTTTTATGTATGCTGGTGAAATAGTTGTCAACAGTTTGTTTTGAGTTTTCCCTTAATTCTTGAAGCTCTTATTGGGTCAAACCAAGTGCACGAACATGGTGATGGACAATTTGCAAGGTAATATTCATGGATCCCACTGTACGTACAGCAAGATTTACTGATTGTATGCTCAGTACTTGGGCACATGTTGGCTGTATCTACTGACAAAAAATCTTGATTGCTAGTGTTCCCAACCAATATTATAAGCCACTAAAATGTCACTATTTCATTTTCCCCATAAAATCGCTAACCAACTGTTTCACATGACCTCTATCGGTCGCAAACCACAGATTAGAATGGCGCCAACCTCAAAACTTCAAATTATGATCCTGCGATAGTTTCTTGTAATCTCTTCTTTCCCGAACATTTCACTTCAAATTCAGCCATTACTCAATAGAATTAATTCCCTGTGTGGAATGAACAGGCAACCCCACAAAGGAAAGAATCCAGCGTGAATATATCTTTTAATTTTCAAGAGAGATCAATTCAGGGTTGCGTGACTTTTGAAACACTTTACACCAGTGTTTCGTAGTAACAGTTACTGTTTGAAGAATTCTACTGTAACTAGCAATTTACAAAAGTAACTAGCTGTAACTGTAACATACGAGGGAGAATCAAATGAAAACCGAAATTAATTTTTCCCCACTATTTTAATGCAGGGATAATGTTTGATTGTACATTATTTTTCTATATAGTCCCCTCCCAATTCAATGCACTTACGCCATCGGATAGGTAGTGCTTCGATACCGCGTGAGAAAAATTCTTTCGGTTGACTGTGTAGCCACTCGTGCACCGCCGATTGGACGTCTTCATCATACTTGAACCTCTGCCCTCCAAGGTGATCCTTTAATGGGCCAAAGATGTGGAAATCAGATGGTGCCAAATCTGGTGAGTATGGCGGATGTTGTAGGCACTTGAAGCGTAGGTCATCGGTGGTTTTCATGGTTGCACGAGCAGAATGAGGACGGGCGTTATCATGTTGAAGCAAAACACCTACACTCAGCAATCCCCTTAGCTTTGTGCGTATCGCTGGCCTCAAATGGTTTTTGAGAAGGTCGGTGTAGGTGGCACTAGTCACTGTCGTACGTGGGGCATGTAGTGTTCCAGAATAGGACCTTTCTTATTCCAGAATAAAGGCAACATGACTTTCCCTGCAGAGGGCTGGCTGCGAAACTTCTTTGGTTTCGGCGAAGACGAATGTCGCCATTCTTTGCTTGCACGTATCGTCTTCGGTTGAAAATGGTGCACCCAACTGTCATCCCCGGTGACAACGTGAGCTAGAAAATCCTCACCCTCCTCTTCATAACGCCTCAGCAGCTCTTGACATGCGTCAACCCGACGGACTTTCAGTGTCAGCTGTCGAGGAACCCACCTGGCGGACACTTTTCTGTAGCGGATTTCGTCATGCGCTATGTGTTGTACTGAATCGAAGCTCATATTCAGCAAGGAAGCCATTTCAGGTGACACGCCGGTTTTCCTGAATAAGCCGATCTGCTGCGGCTATGGACTCCTCTGTCACAACTCACTGAGCCTGACCCGGACGGGGAGCATCAATCTATAAAGTCGTACCTTCTGCGAATTTCTTGCACCAATCGTAGACTTGCCGCTGTGACAGACAGGCGTCCCCATACTTCGTCTGCATTCTCCGATGAATATAAACCGGTTTCACACCTTCACTCCATAAAAATCGAATAACTCCACGCTGTTCCTGCTTGGTGCAATCGGACGAAGTGGGAGGCGTCTAACGAGGCGCCTTGGTTTTCGGCCGAAAGGGCGTCTGATGACGACCTCGGCCCGATGCACGTCCGCGGGACGTGGTCGCTCGTTGCACTGGTGGCGAGGGCAACGGAGGAGGTTCCTGTATGTTGATGCCCGGCACCGTACATTGTGAGTCGTTGTATGCTGCGACTCGCGAACCACGTGTCAACGCAATCACTAAGATCCTAAGGCGACGATGAAATAGATTCAAATGCTCAGGGGTGAAGTGCTGTTTGTATGCCGACTCGAGAAGCAGATGCTGTATTTCCCAATGATCCCGGGTTGGAAGCTGCGGGTCGTTGGCTCGGGACAGTAGGTATCGTATTTGTTTTAGTATACTATGATGATATTCTTATAGTGGGCACGGAACAGAATATTCGACTAGCCATCGACCGTGTGTTGTCTTCCTCAGCGCGTGTGAACTTGCATATCACATCCAACCCCACCTACCGGCACTGATTCGTACTACCAGCTCGGAAAGACGTCAAGGACCGTGTCTGCAAATTTCCAAACGGCTAGAAAGGAAAATAGATTTTTAATGGCACTTTTGTGGTTTTAATTTGATTCTCCCTCGTAGCTACTTTTTGCAATAGTAGCAACGTTATCAACCGTTACTTTACGGTTACTTTACGCCACTTAAATTGTTAACTTTAAAAGAAAATGTGTAACGCGAGGAACGAACTTAATTTGCCAACCCTGTTCCCAAGTATGTCTTCTCTGGGTGCTAAGGCGATAGGAGTTTCGTGTAATCGGCTGAGGCAAGGAAACTAGGCTTCGTTTCATGCTAAATTAGAACATCTACGCTTTATTACAATTCTACATTTCTACTTGCAGTTGAAAACTTCAGTGTTTTGTTTCATCTTATTTTTGTTGTAATAATATTAATATATAAGACTTACATTATGCACCAGACATAAATAAATTTTCATATTTTTAATACATTACAATTAATTACAATTCTGTAATTTGTTTGCAAGAAAATTTCCAGGAGAAAATAACTGTAAAAGTAACTTTCAGGTATTCTCAGGTACCAGTAACTGTAAGTCAGTTACTTTTGGAGTCAAGTAACTGTAAACTTACTTTCAAAAAGCATCTTCCCGAACACTGTTATACATTTTCATGTAGTTATATATTTTTTGTATTTTCATTGATTTATCTACATGTTTATGTACACATTTCGCATGTTTTGACTACATACAAATATGGGCCTTAGTCGTGACGAGCGGAGATTCGACTTGCTTCAACAGAGGAGACTGTCCAACTCCTCTATGTATATATTCTAACTCGTTGGTATTGCGCATTCACAATCAGATTCAGGTTGTAGCGACCTGTCACGATAGTGAAGGCGCGACTGCATCCTGCTTGCGTGAGTATTTATCTGGTTTATATACCCAGTACCCGTGTCGTTACTTCTTGTGTGTGTTCCTGTTGTCATTCGCTGTCCTTGCCGGTAGTAAAAGCTTTTCCACGTCTACTGCAAGACCGGAACTTGTGGGTTCATAGATCAATCCATGTAGCGTGAATCAGTGGAATGCAACGGTGTAAACTAGAGATTACTTGAATGGAAGTTCAGAAAAGGATTTGTGTATGTGAATACAGCACCAGGCGTGATGAACCTCGTTGCCAGTGGGGAGCAAGATGTGGTGAAATGAACAAAAAGAAGCTCTTGCATTGTTAGTTTTTCAAAGGCAACTGAGATATCTCAACAGATCATTGTGAGCTAGGGCAAGAAAATGTTATGCCCTGGTCTCCACTTTAATGACATCTAAAGTTTGGCAATCACCCCCATGTCACTTATCATAACCATTAAGAGTGAATTTCGATCGCCCCTTAACTTATAAAATTAACGATTTGCGGAAAGTTGCCAGAAAAGTTGTTGTGTTGTTCTGTCGAACCCTTTTATGAGTCCCTTTCAAATTAAATCAACCACCGAGGAAAGTGGAGAGTGTGATTTGATATTTTGTTGTGATGTCCATACCTGGCAGTTGAGTTAGTAACAAGCGAAAGAATATAATTTTCCGGTCTGATACTAGCTATCTGTCATTTTGATTAGCTTGTAATGAAGAAGCAGAGACGAATTCTGGGGGGCATAGAGAGTATGGATGTTCCATTGATTTTATCTTTTTCACTGAGCTTTCCTTTGCTTAGTTAGTCTGATTCATAAGTATTACTACAGCGCCTCGAATAACGTAGTGTGGAAAACGACCCAAGAAACTGGTTCCCAGACGGATGAGAAACATAGATGACAGTGCGATCAATGTCGGTGCTAATTTTCTTATGAAAGTAATGCGGCTTTGTTAGTTTTTGGAATTCGTATTATGTAGATTTGTTTGTCTTGAAAGGCGGTACGTGAAATGATGGAAACAGTTATATTTGTGGAGTGATTTGCAGTCAAGAAATGGCATTAATTTGGAAAGAAAAGTAAAATAAAATTAATAAATAAATAGCATGCGTAACACAAGAAGAAACATCGCAATGTGATTCCGGACGTCAGGTCTTTGACTGTGTATTAGAGTTTATTTTTCTATGTTATTAGAATATAAGTAGTATTTTGAGAGACATTTCATACCGAGGCGACAAACCACAAATGTCGCTTGAAAGCGAGCAGTCGGAAATCAATGCAGCCTTTCGAACCGTAGGGACAAAAGCTCTGACTGCACCGTTTCCTCAAGGGGATTTTACACCAAAGCGACACGCGACAAACGAGACGAGGATTTCACACCAAAGCGACACGGGTCATTCGGTCCAAGGCAACTTTCATACCGAAGTGACACATGTTGCTTGGAAAGGAGCCAATCAAGAGCAACATTTCACATCGTAGCGGCATAACGGGAAGCACAGGCCAGCGTTCAGTTGGCGAAATCCTCAAGCGATAAGTGTCGCGTGCCGCTTGTTGCTTTGGTGCGCAATCTCACTAAAGCAAGACACTCATTGCATCGCGCATGCGCGAACAACAAACCACGGCAACATGTTGCAAGCTATTGAGGAAATGGCCCAGTTTGAGCGACGCAGAAGCGACAAAGCGACACGTGTGGCTTATCGTGTCGCCTAGATCTGTTGTTGTAATGGGCGGTTTATCGTGTCGCCTATCTGTTGTTTTCAAACAACGCTTGCTAATAGACTGAAGGCACCATGTCGCTTGTCACTTAGTTGGGAACTCCCCCTGTAGCGCGTCGCTTCGGTCTGAGCACCCTTCCTTTAAGGAGCTTTCCGACCGAAGTAACAAGTAGCACGCGAATACACCATATGAACGTGTCGTTTGCTGTTTGGACCCTCATGTGCAATGAATGCTATTTTACAGTCTGGAAGTGTGTGTCACTAGTGTGACAGTGTGAACATCCCGTGTCGCTTGTCCCATTGGTTTGAAAGTTGCCTTACACTCATGTCGATGGCACTAAGAAAGTTTTGTGGGGTTCCCCTTGTAGTTTCATGTAATCATCATTATCATCATCGCCGCGATTAGTTTAAAGCGGAAGAAAAGAGACAGTAAATATCAAAAATACAAATGCTTCAGTGTGTATATCTTTAAAACAAATGATGATGATGATAATAATAATGAACCTAATTCATACACAAAAATTTAGTTACCAAGAGCATTCCACGCGTATTTTTTCTCCCGTATTATTAACGAAAGTATGACGATAACAGGACGTGGTCGACTGTCTAGAATGTTCGTTAATATCTTCGCGACCACTGTACCAAATATCATAGCAATTATCACATTCATAGAAATGCTTCATGTAAAAGAATCAGACGTTGCAGCGAAAACTCCATTTACTTCCATTATAAGCAGTCGAACACCAAGCACCGGGGTCAACACCAGCGCCTCTAGCGGATCATTTTCGAGTGAAACCAGCCAGAGAGCGCAGAACCGTGCGCGTTTTCCACACTACGTTATTCAAGGCGCTGTAGTATTACTATCCAAATTGTCCATTGGTATTTTAATATATTTCGCTTACATCTTCCTTATTTTTAAGGAATAAGGTACTGGTGCAGGTGCCAATGTTGTCAACTGCTTCGTTGACATTCTGTTTCAATTCTTGAATCTTACTTTGCAACAAATGAGAGAGCATGGTCATGGGCAATTTTCGTCGTATTGTCTTTGGATCTGACTGAATGTACGAATGTCTACTTTACACAGCCGGCCTCCCAGCTTCGAACTCTGGATAGGGCATGTATAATTGTGTTTGTTCCTTCATCCATTTCACCATTCATTCTCATCGTCGCGATCAACCAAAGAGGTAGAAATGTAACGTGAATTAACAGAAATACAAATGCAACAAATGACAATTTGCTTAGCCTCTAGGATCCAGCATTCGTTCACATCTGACATAAGTTTTGTAGAAATCTGAAAAATGCTAAATTTCAAAGAAAGGCATTTTATTGGCCTCTGATTCCCAGAAGATGCATTCCACCACCTGCATACATCCGGAGGTGTACACTTTTGTCCTGATGCCTGAGCTTTATTCCAGAACGTCTTTTTGTAAGTTTAAATTCCCCCGCATTCTTTTTTTTTCTGTAATCATTTCATTTTAGTTTCTATATACATGAAATGAAACTTGCATCAGTATTTTAAATTTCCTCAGCAAGCTTCCTATGTTGACCAATAATTATAATTATTATAATTATAATCAATTATAATTGATTTAGTTCACTAAATCAAAGATTGGTTTACAGATTAACGTTAGTTTTTAGAATCTACATATTAGGCAATGATTAATAAAGTTAATTAGAAATGGTCAGAAAAGAAAGATTAACTAGATGTATGGCACGGGAATGTAAGATAAAATAAGACAATAGAAAGTTATACGATAATAATAATAAGTCACAGTGTATCGATGATATGGGCTTCCTGGAAGTAAAAAAAAAGACTTTGGTGGTTGAGTGAGGTAAGGCGGGTGTGAGATACTATTTGAAACTACAGGGATAATAAGGACTGATATAGAAACAACAGATGGTTTCCTGGAAATAAGATTTTGTGGTTGACGTTATATGAAGTGGGGATGATATTCTTTTATGAAATATTACAGAACGTTAGACTTGGGTTCAGTCAAGCAGGCTTATTATTAATTAATTCATGTGTCAAACGATCAGCCATGTTGCAACGTTCGTGAAAGATGGCGTCCCTGCGCTACTTTCAGCCGTCATCGTCTATCAGATATCTTTAAAGGTCCATTCAGTCTACGGTCCTTGACGCGTCTATGCGAACAATTGTTGTTATTGATAGCTCTTGTGGCAAGAACCTTCTCTCACGGCCTTAAGATGGCGCTCGGGAGTCCTGGCTGGTTATACGAATCTAGCAACATCTAGCAATGCTCTTCCTCTATGGCTTACGCGCAGGCGACGTTGGAAGCTAAATCTTCTTTGCATTCGGAAATAAAAGATAATTGGAAGCAGCGTGGAAATTTCACGGCCCTTCTGCTGTGACATTGAATGGAAGTGACAACAGCGAAGGAGAAAGTTAGGAAAAGGTCCTGCAGGTCATGAAATTCGCAACGTATTGTTATTCTTGTGGAACTGCGTAATGTGAGCATCGTTGAAAGGTGTTTTATGCCAACCTGCGGGGGATTCCTATCCCAATACGTGTCCAGAGGTCAAGCGGGGTTGAGTAGAAGACCTTGTCACACTTTGTTATCTCTAGGCTCCGCTGTTACATCATACATGTATCCCGACCTTAATTTTCCAGCAATTATCCACAAGTTCGAGAAAATCTTCAATGCCTCACAAAAAGAACTTAACAACCTCTTTTTAAACGTCACCTTGCTTCCTTTCTTAACCAGAAATTCTTAAACACGCTGTTGGTTACAAAGATCAAGACACTTAATTTTGAAGGAAACTTTCAAATGTGGTCTTCAGAAACCTTTAGAATTATTTGAAGATCTTTCACTTCCCGTTTGGAGGAAGAAGTATCTTGGTATAATCATGTGCGTCAGCAGGATTTTTTCCAGAGAGAGTCAAGCAAGGTAACCTGTTCCATGAGAGTTAAACACGACATATATTCCCCCATAATCGTTGTCCGCTCAAAAAAAAACATTCCCTCAGTTTGAAGTTATCATGTTCCTGCAATGCTCTTCTAATAATAAAAAAAAATTACTGTGGCTGAAATGAGATTTAATTGAAATTCATATTCGAGGGGAAGATGTCCTCCCCTCTTGCTTCCCCTTCAGGACGTCCATGGGTAAAATTTTCTAGAGTGTCGTACCACCCTTTGTATTGTTGTAACAGATAAAACAATTTTCGAATATAAAGGATGAGTTTACCAGGTAGCAAAGTACTACATCTAAAGCACAAGTTGCGAGTGCATCGGTGATTATAACGTTACATTAAGTACAAAGAGTCTAGTTCTCTTCCATTGATGCAGTGGGACTCTGTGTTTTGCCCATGTGTGTTTGTGGTTGTTCCTATTAATTTTATCTAATCATCCTTCTAACAAAAGTGGCAGAAAAGCGACATTTTGGGGTTATCCAATCTGGGATTTTTTCTTCAGTTCGGATTGTGGTGTAAGTTCTAGTCTCCTGATTGGGATCTATGATTCCAGTGATTTGACTTTTTTATGTAGAAAATTATTCCAGTGTACAAGGAAAAGAATCCCGGCTGTTAAATCTCCCATAGACAAAGAGAATAGATGCAGAAGTTTAAGGTAGCCCACACGATTTGCAGCGGGCTTCGCCTATCAACGATGACGTCACCGACACCCCGGTCTTGGAAAGAAGAGCGGCGAATGAAGTTCTGTTCAAAGATGGAAAGAGATGATACATGGGTGTTTAAGTCAAAGGCCACAACAAAACTGGTGCTCTTCAGAACGTTTGTCGGAACTCAATTCTCAAGAAATTAAGTTGCCAAAATATAAGATGTTGCAGAAGATTGACGACTCAATCCAGACTTGGAATTGACAATGATCGAAAATTTCTAATGGCACACCGTGCCCAGAATACTGTCCGGTTGATTATACATTTTTTTTACTCTAGAGAAAGATGTTTGCGAAAACACAATTATGTAATGTAATGGACACAGCACGAACGATCTATCTTCGCTCCGAGAGATAATGAAGTAGACATTTCTTCATCAGCTCCGACACGAGGGAAGCGATTTTGGTAGCACGACTCTCTCGGATGTTTTGAAAGTGTGCGCTCTGGATTAAGAAGAGAACTTAACGTTTAAAGCGATTGTTGAAACTTCGAACGTACGTACAAGGGAAAATAACCAGCACTACTCTCACATAAGAGCGATTATTTATATGTAATCTTACTACAACATACGTTAGAGGTTCCTTCTACAAGTCATATCATCAAAAATTCCACAAAGTGCCTATATTTATTTTATTTTGTTTCTTTCCTAGACCCTTGAAAGGAGTCGGTAATTTACATGCTTAATTTCAGACTTTTAGTAGCTGACATTTTGATTTCAATAGTTATTATGAATTTTATTATGAAAAATACATTCAAATACAGTTAGGGCTATGTTTAGAGACTTTAAATGGTTTCAAGAACGTGTATCTTGAGAGCTTCAAAGTTGGAGGTGAAAAGTTTGGGGGAGTTGTGCTACTTCAGTAAAAGCTGTTTCTCTCAACTTTCAGCTCAGGGTGTGTAAGTGGTGAACTTATGCGAAGACACCAAAAGGTCAACCACACTTCCACGCAATATACGTCGGTAACTGCAATGTTGCAGGCTAAAGAAGCTCTGGTACCTGGGTTGTGTACCGTCCATTTGCGTTTGTGATTGCCCCTTAATCCATATCATGTTTTCATCTGATTCATCATTCAGTGATGGCGATTGGGTTCCAAAGCTGCAGGGGGGGGGATCAGGTGCCAAAACTGAGGGCAAAGACAGCTTACCTCCTTTTGTAGATAAGGTTTAACATAGTGCCGGGGCAAAAGTGGCAAAAAATGGGGCGGGGCAACTGCCCCCTCCACACGCCCCCTCAAATCGCCGCCACTGTCAGCATTGTATCTGATGACCAGAAACAGTTCTGCAAAATGAGAGAGTTAGAAATGTGGCACATCATGTTTGACTGGCGTGTTGCATACAATCGTGTGTTCATTTATTATTATTTTTCGAGCCTGTACCGAATTCTTTATACTCTGTGTTTTAGTTGACCATCTTTCTGGCTGCTTTAAAGCCACATTGGCATTCTCTTGCAATTTCCTATTCCAGTTTGACGTCACTGTTTCAGAATTGTCACGGGCTATCCGCTTGAAGGCTAGTTAGTAATCATCCCTGTCTTGAAGATCATGTGTACTCCTGGGTACTTCCTAATTACCAACTCTGAGTTGACGTACAAGAATCGGTTTGCTTCTTAGAAGCACTTTTATTACGATTTCCATTTATCCCACTCTGATTTGAAAATCAAGATTAACGTCCCACTCAGTAATTTGACATTTAGACGTAGTAGTTCTGCTTGAAGATACGGTTCTGAGAGCACAGTAACGATGCTCTCCGACGTACGCTGTTATCGAAGCTTCCATCTTGATACGCTTCGTGCCCGTGTTTCGAATTCGACCGTGTCCACACTTGTAATTCTAGCCCTGCGATAGCCAAGGATTTCCTCATTTGTCGCATCTTTTGTCTTCTCTTCTGAAGCGAATCGGAAGTTACGTAAAGCAAGAGAAATGAACAGAGATCAACATGTAGGGATTTGAATAAAGATCACAAGCTCGTACCAGGGTCTCTGGCCAGGCTTGAATAGGTAATTTACTCGATACGTTATTTTTAAGTTAATTACTCTTAATTCACTAGTAAATTACTTAGTGCAGAAAACCTGGTTTTTGCATGAGCATAAAAACTGTTTTCTGTAATTTCCAAACAAGGTTTTACTCAAAACATTCGGGAAAGGCATATTAGATATGTTAAGACTTCGTTTGATTTAACCAAAGGATGCCTCATGCACCATGAATCATGCATACTTTATATTAGTCTTGTATCAAGTGACGTATGTGGATCTTATCGGGTTTGAGCACCGTCCGAGATGGCTCCGGCCCTTTATATTATATATTATTTGCATATTTTTAGAGGTAAATGCATTTACATGTAAATATCAGCATAAAATATAACTAATTCGTTTGGTTTCAAATTCGGTATGAGTATCCATTACATTTTCAGAAAACGAATATTTGATTTTGATGATAAACATGAGAAGCGTACCGACCTCCGTGGCAGAGTGGTTAGCATAGCACGCTACGACGCCAACGGTCCCGGGTTCGAATCCCTGGTAAGACATGGATGTTTGTGTTTGTCCCCAATGAGAAAATAGAGAAACCAGTAATACTGATATATGTGAAAACAGATAAAGAAAATGGCGGGGAAAAATACCGCTTCGGGGTTTTCCTTTTAAAAAGAGAAATAGTCGTTAGCACACCGCGCTGCGACTCCAGGGTCCCGGGCACGAATCTCGGATTGGACATGGGTGTTGTTTGTGTCAATTGGATTAGCCAAAAGTGGCAGAATAATGAAGCGATTTTACATGCGCAAAAACTGATCTGATTTTTTGTATATTCTCAGATACTTCATCTCAAATTCAAGACTCCCAGTATGGTGTTGAAACTCCGTCGGAATATATTTCTCTGAATGTCTATCATCCTCGCAAAGACCGGATAAGAAGTCAGAGGGAACTTAAGTTTAAAAATTGTGTAAGAATTATTCTCAAAATATACAATTATGCAAATAAAAGTAGCTTAAATGTATTGTATAATATTTTGCTAAAGTGATTCAGATACATTGAAATTGAATTTGTATACTTAGTTAATTTGCATCCTGCCTCAAATTGTGGTAACCTACCCATGTTACAGTCGTATATGCCTTTATTCCTCGATTAGCATTTACATGTGATATTACAGCCATACCTATATCGCTTCTTTTACACGAAGGGAAAGGTAAGAGGTTGTTCCAAACACGGTTTTCGTCAGGGTCTTTTTAATAAAAGTAAAGTGCTTTGCACCACACTATGAAGGCGCATAGGGGGTGTGGAGCTAGGACCCCACACTTTCTTGATCACGGCCGTAGGTGGAGGTGATGTGAACAGCACCACGCCCCTGGCCGTCTTTACCCCCTAATTTCCTTCAGGTACCCACTTTATATGACGCTTGGGTGGGCACCGGAGTCGCTTGAACAGGTGGAAAAAATATTTTCCTCTCCCACCGGGGAACCCGAGTGTCTCGCATGATAGTCAGATGCTCGAACGACTGAGCTACCGCGGTGGCTTGCTCAATTCCATTTAGTGAAATTTCAGATATATTAAGATGTTAGGATGCGAGTTCAGATTTGTATTCGGATGTACAGCTTTGTAAGTATTCTTCATAATATATGGAGTACATACACGTGATGTTAGCCTTAGCAAGTAGCTATTTCATATGTGCTGTCAGAATTAAAGCTGGCTAAATGTTCTAGGAAGCGAGGCTAGATTTGAACTAACATGTTTTTATTCTGTTACTTTATTGACATGAATTTGTGAAGATGGTGTACAGTTGTAAGAAATGGTTATTTTTTAAAAAAAGAAATGCCAAAAGGATTAATTGGGATAATATGGTGATCCATAAAGAACGCCGGATATGAAAAGGACGCCATATATTTTTTGTTTGGTTGGCAGCATTGTTGGTGCGATTGTTGTTATCAGTTATCATTGAGGTTTTGTGTTGAGAAGCGTTTCAGTTGTTCTACTGCTTGTGTGTGTTGCTAACGCCATGGAAAGGTACAGTAAGAAACAGCGAGTTTTGATTGTCAAAACGCACTACGAGAATGGTGAAAGTTTCGCGGTGACTGTTCGGAAACTCCGTACTATACTTGGTCATCTTCATGCACCGAACGAATCAATTGTTCGTAGGTTGATCAAGAAATTTGAAGAAACTGGATCAACAGAAGACATCAAAAGCCCTGGACGCCCTCGAACTCGCCGGAGTGAAGCAAACGTTGCTGTTGTGCGTGATTCTGTTGCTGCAAGTCCTGCAAAATCGTATCGCCGTCGTGCTCAAGAACTGCATATGGCGCCAACAACAATGCAAAGAATCTTGACGAAAGATCTGCACTTGCACGCGTACAAAGTGCAGTTAACGCAGGAGCTGAAACCAGCGGATCATGGAAAACGACGGCAATTTGTTGACTGGATCCTTGAAAGGGAACGAGAGAACGAGGGTTTTGCAAAGCGCATCATTTTCAGCGATGAAGCTCATTTTCATTTAAACGGGTTCGTAAACAAGCAGAATTGCCGAATATGGGAATCTGAGAGCCCAAGAGTGATTCAGGAAAAGGAAATGCATCCTCAGAGAGTTACGGTTTGGTGTGGGATTTGGAGTGGGGGTTTGGTCGGTCCTTACTTTTTTGAAGACGAAGAAGGAAATGCTCTGACAGTGAATGGAATTCCCGTGCAATGCTAACTGATTTTCTTTGGCCTCGTTTGGATCAAATGAACATCGAAAATGTATGGTTCCAACAAGACGGCGCAACTTGCCACACTTCAGAAGAAACAATCAATCTGCTGCGTGAGAATTTCCCGGACAGAATAATCTCGTTGCGAGGAGACCAAACCTTCCCACCTCGATCTTGTGACTTGACACCATGTGACCTTTTCTTGTGGGGGTACACCAAGTCACAAGTTTACCAGAACAAACCCCGAAATTTGTTGGAACTTAAGCAAGAAATTCGACGTGTCATCAACACACTTGATGGGGAAATGTGTGATCGGCTAATGGTGAATTTCATGGACCGAGTGATTGCGTGTAGGGCTAGTAGGGGGGGGGGGGTCATATGCCTGATATTGTTTTCCATGTTTAAACCTTAATATCTCCTGAAGAGAATGGTATGTGTTTTGTGCTTTTTTTCCAAAAATAAATTTCATTTATAGCAACTTCAAATCCGGCGTTCTTTATGGATCACCCTTATAAGAATGATGTTATGGTGTGTTATGCTCTGTTTCTCTTCTGGTGAGAGTAACCTGCCTTGGCTCGACCTGTTACTTGATTTCGTTACTTCCCCAGTCAAATGAGATGCATAACACTTCATAACTAACAAAAACGGTTCAATCGAATTGAAGACTAAAATTGGTAAACGCTGTAAGTGCCACAAGAATTCAAACACCGTTTTCCACGTTAAACTGCGAAATGTGCCATGCTTTATAATATGGTAAACGTGAAATGTGGCTAAGTAGTTTAAAGGGCGTGTAAAGAGGTCACTAGTGTGAACGTTCTTACGGGCTGATGTGCGGAACGATGCGATTCCCCAACACTTTCGCTTTTGGCACTTACAACGTTTACCACTTTTAGTCCTCAATTAAAAGACATTGAAAAACTACCATATTCTTTAGCATGGATATTAGGGGAAAACTCAGTTCTTTTACCTCAATGATACCCAGACGTTCAGTTTAAAAATATATAAAAATACTATTTATTTCGTTGATTAAATATGTACAAAGAATTACATAAGAAATAACACCCACATAAGAAATAGCATGATCCTCTTTAATTGAGAAACTGTAATTATATATAGGAGAGGTTCGTATGCTGGCCTAGACCAGCAGTATTAGTTCAAAAATGTATCTAGCTTGTCACTTGTATACATGGCATGTTTCTCTAATTCCCTACCCTTCGTGTTTATAATGAAAATTGCCACGCAAAAAGAGACTAAACTTGATTGAAATTACATCAACTAATTATGCGCTATTCTTGAAAATATATAAAAACAAAACTGCGGTGATTCTATTTCCACCCTGTCACAGTCCCTTTAATCCCAGATTAAATAAAAACCGGACACCTTGACAGTGTTGAAAGTACTTGGCTTGTCACCAACGGATAGACATATTCTTGTAATTAAATGCGTCCCTTAATTCCCTCGTTTCTCTAAGAATAATACAAATGTCCACCGAAAACTAAGCGTTGGCTTGTCACCAAACGAATCAAGAAAAAAATGTGTGGACTTATATATGCATTTCGATGAAAGCAACTGGTTGATCCGTGACCGCTAGCCATTTGACTAGCCCCGCCGCTCTACTGGCACCGAAAGAACCTTCCAAAGGTCTCCCCTCTTGCCCAAAAAACGTAAGAATGCCAATCCCCGTTACTCAATCGGTTCTCTTATATATAGGCGATTCGAAAAAAAAAAACAGTAAACAGAACTTTTTTCAACCGCCCTCAGGTTGAAAGGACAAGATTTTAAAACTAACAGCCTTCTGCAAGCTGGCTTTCACCGTCACGTAGGCCATCCCTACAGCAAGTTCCATTGGAAATTGCATAAAAAAGAAGTATAGCTGTCACTAAAAAAAAAATACATTGATGAACATACATATAAACTAATAATAAAAAGGATCTTGTAGTGATTCTATCATTACAGGTGTTGGTTGATTTATTACAGGACATGTAGTTGAATTTGATATGTGCAAAGTGAGTTTTTCGTGTCGATACTTTTCCTAATAAACCTACTTCACATTTAGTAAAATATGCGTGGGGAAACAAAGAAAGGTGCAAAAACATTTAACGTGTAGATTTTCCTCGTTATTGTATAGGTTTCCCATGTTGTTACACTTGAACCGTTAGAGCAAAAGTTTAGCATTGGGAACAAAAGACCTCTACCACCATTACGAAGCACCGGCACATAAGCTAAATGTGTGCGAACACCACATAAAACGTACAACGCCATGTCGAACAAAGGCTTAATTGGTGCTTTTACCTTTATTTTTTCACTAGCAGCTTGAAAGAATTTTGCCGACACGTGCAGCGAGCCCACTTACACAAAAATTTAGCCACCTGTGCATCATCAACACCACGTGCAAATGGCTTTGACGTCATTCCTGATGGAAGCGTGTATTTCATGTCGTGGCATCCATCCGCCAGAGGCGCTTCGCACGCGAAATTCGCAGTTCATCCCATCCTATGTTTGTGTTTTACTCGTGTTCTGCTCCCAGGTAGAAAATCTGACCCGGGTGGCCTTGGTCCTGGCAAGAAAAAAAACGAGAGATCGGAGCACGACAAACTGGTGGGCGAGAAATCGATTGCTGCATCCGTGTCGATTCCTGAGCTGCGGGGGAAAATAACCACACAGGTGAACCGGACACGAGAATAATGGAAAAACACCCTGCAGATTTCTCCCCTTTCCTGATATCCGTGAATTTGCTGACGCAGGCACTGCCTGCCCTTTTTTTTCTTGCCATTTCGCCTCATGCTTAATAAAATAACTTACAGATGCAATGGTGTCCACCCCTAGTCTCCCGGCGACGCAATGCTCCCCCGAGAAAGTTCGCGATATAATCTCCCCAGAAAATTGACCTTCAAAAACAACCCTCGTTCGTGGAATCCGCAAAAATACCGCTCTACATAACATGGAGGAACATAACACTCCCTCCCCCCCAGGTCGTATCACATCTATGCATTTTTTTGACACACCTCTGAAAACAGCTATTCTTGGTACGGACTGTCACTTTTGTATTGTAACGGACCTTTTAAAAGAACACTAAAATAAACATTCCCTGCCAACGCCTTGTGTATAGACAACTCAAACAACATTACAATTCACGGGGTCAGGACCAATCAACGATAACGATATACCACAGATAAGGGTATATATACAGGGCTGCTCTGTCAAGAAAAATAGAAAAAAAAATATTTGAAGAGGAAAATTAATCAATTAATCAATTTCTGGGACGTTGATGCAGTATATGAAAATATCAAAAAGGGTCATTGGTTCTCGAGATAATCGTGACCAAAGTTACACAGCTTACACAGGCTTGGCGAGGGACCAATGCTCCCTTTCCCGGTAAGCGAGTAAGGGTGAAGAAAATGTGATAAATTCCAGGGAAGTTACTTTTGACGCACAGCTGTTCACCACAATTACCCATGTTTTGCCTGTCATTGCTGAGGACTTCAGCTGAAATTTGCACTCGCTGTTATGAGGTTTTAGTTGTTTTGCCATACTATTTCTGGTATACGGATGTTCAATTTTCTTCACAGGAAACTGCTGCACTTATCATGTCATAATATTTATATCTTGAAAATAGACACATTTTTTTGTCAATTTGTCCATCGCATGTTCACAACGTATTTTCCCAGCTATTATGTATTTTTGAGACCAGCGATCAATGACGTCACTCGATCAAATGGACTTTAGGGTGCAACTATAATTTCCAACCGGATAAACCCCACGCAGACAGTCCACAGCGAGTGCGCCTGGAGGCCGATACACGTGATTCCGTGAGAGCCGCCTGGCGGTCGTGACGACAACCAACACTTTCGATTTCATCTCGCAGGTCAACAATTCTCTTTTCAAAGGGAAGGTTTAAGCTCTGAGGCAGATCCGCATTGCTTTGTTTTTTCGTAATTGGAGGGCTACCCGTTGTCGGTCGATGACGTCATGTGATGTGGTCACGAAAGCGCCTACGCGGTGGGGAACAGTTTTTGTGCAAAAACAACATGCGATGTAGTTCCGTTCATTTCAGAGAAAATTATTAGGGGAAAAAAACATTAATGTGCACACGAACGTAAAGGAACAAATCTAGCGCCTCCACTGCTTGCTTGTTTATTTACAGCCAATTACCAGTTTTGCTTTGAAACGAAGGAAGAAAAACGACTATCATCTGCAAGTTAGTAATTTTTTGAATACAACCCAAAGTGGGTGCATGTTGTATGTGTGTCTTGTGCGTGTGTTTTAATTTTAATTTTAATTGTGCTAAACACGTGCGGATATAATAATTTGTGTAATCAACCTACGATCTTGGATTGTACATATTAAAGAGTCAAGCGCATGTGTGTGAAATGAATGTGGTAAAGCAATAAATATGTGGTATGTAGTCTACTTTTAGATTTCTTATCATGCTCACATTTGCGTGCCTGGTCGGGGGAGGATGTGTTGATTCAGGTCAAACCCCTTGTTGGCAAATATTTCTTGTGTGAAACAGCAGGTTCATGAATATGGAAATTTCTCATACAATTTCTAGCACGTCACTACTTATTGTTATTAAATATTCTTCTTATCAGAACCACTAAATATTCTGGGCACAAATAGGCCAGATAGTAGATTCTAAATTAAATCCCAATTTTAAATTTTAAATTATAAAATTTATCCTCAGTATTTGGTCAGGTGTGTCAGTAATTTTGCTCCTTTCACCAGAGTCCACCACTGCGAACAAGAACTATTTTATTAAGTAGTAGTTTTCTAAGTTGCACACTAAGAAAATGCATCCACTGCGCAGTATAAGTTGCTGCAACCAGGGGTGTAACGAGACTCGTGGGGGCCCTGGGTCAGTGGCTGGATCCAGGAATACAAAATAAGTGTAATTTTAGCACATGGGGTGTAGGCAAATATAATTCTCTTTATTAAGATAGGTGAACCAAACGTGGCCCTACTTTAAGTTTCTAGGGCAATTTACAAGTCTCTAATGAGAGATAAATTTCTAAAATTAAAATAAATAATTCCTGTAACTAACTAACAACGTGTACCAAATGAATATTTTGTACCATTGTTTATAACTTTTTTTTAAAATTACAAAACCGTTACATCTGTTTCTAAGGTGGCCCATGAGTACCAAAGGTGGCCCACGGCTTATAACTGCCTTAGAAAATAATGCTTGTGTTCAAGAAAACATATTTTTTCGTGTTTAATCACGTTTCTACATCTTATTATAGAAAATTGTTGGTGTCAAACTTTTGATTGTTGACATGCATGGTATACAGTAACGACGAATAGCCGGCCTCCATGGAGGACTGGTCTGCACAGTCCCTACGACGTCAGGATAAAATGGATTATGTTAAATTGAATTAAAATTAGAAACGATATCACGAAAATCCCGCCCCCCCCCCACCAATAACTTACTTAAAATGTTTGCTGACAACCCGAGACAGTTCGTTTTCTGTATGGTGCACCTGAGGGGGACTGGACATATTAATTGGGTGCCATTTGTTAGCTGTGTTACATAGTATGTTACATACTGTTTACTAATTTCCGTAAAGTGGGTTACCTTGGGAACACAGGCTACCTTTGACTCATCTACGTTATGGTTATAGATGTGTTTGCTTTTTATAAATACTAGAGACGAATAGTACAAAATTACTAATAAAATAGATACTGTGAAATACATTCTTTACTCATTAACAAATTAGGATTAATTATTAATTACAACGCTTACATTATAGATTAAACATGCGCACAAGCATCGACTACTTTGTTAACCTTGAGGTTTTTGGCTCTGTCATTTTCAGTTGAAAGTGAAGCCAGACCACTAAGACGTTCCTGACTCATAGTATTTCGTAAATAGGTTTTATAACATTAAATATAGAAAACGGTAACTCTCTTTTTGCTACTGTGAGAGGAACAGTAAGGCACAGTCACACTTAGATCCTGAAATGCTGGCTTCCCTGCAATGTGTTCAATGTGTTGCCTAACTATACGGCGATAGCAGAACTTCCTATTGAAGCTGATCGCAGTAGAATTGGGCAACACATGCAATGCATGCAGGGAAGCCAGTATTTCAGGATCTAGATGTCCAACTTTTATTGTCGGTGACTGTACATGAAACAAGACGTTCACACATCAGAATAATTCCAAGTCAATGAACTATGTTGTATCACAAGGAAATGAGCAAGCTCTTTCACATCATTTATGTTCTTTATCTTCTGACAATAATTGTGACTGAAATTAAGGTTTGGAAATGCTTCTTTTTGCCATTCTTTCAGGTTCTTTGCGAAGCTCAGTGTCTAAAGATCTCGACAGAAAGAAGGTTGTATCACTTTCTATGTATCTACAACTACTTTCATGACTTTGAAACGATTGTCCAGTTGCGAGCAAATTTATTTCATTATCGGGTAAAATGTTGATACGTTGAAGCAGCAGAGTTCGTCAAAGTGATATTTTATCTTTTTGATTCGTTTGTCAGAGAATTCACTTGAAATCCTACTTGGCACATATTTTCATAATTTCAACAAGTGATTCAAATGATCCCCGAAGCTCAAGCATTTATAAGATAGCGTTCCGTATGAGGTACTGACTTAGAAGTGATATTCATCTGCTCCAAGACTTTGCATTGATACATTGATACGCTACAGTCATAAATAAAATTAAACTGAAAGATTCAATTTTTCCCTTAAGGTCAATAGCCTCACTTCTTTCATTTGGATTCCTGCTTATTAATATAAACGACAAACTTCGAAAACATCATAAAGTCTCTCTTAAAGAGCATACATAACTTCATCTTCCTGCCCGTCCTGTTGGATTACGTGTTTTGAGAGTTGGGCTCGGCTTATTTCTTGTTCAAGATTTTAGATCTTGTCATCGCATCGTCACTATAATCTGCCAGTCTAACAACAATAAGTCAGGAAAATCCATTACAGTCTTTGGGTCTATCGGGGACCCTTTACCTCGGGGACCCCGGCTGCCCCAGCCTAGCTACGCCCCTGGTTGCAACGAGCATATTTTGTTAACAGTTTAATGTTCTGGTTGTTAAAATGTCTTTCAGTCGACAAACTTTTATATTTGTAATGTACCGGTGGAGGCACAAGTGGTTCGGATCCCCCTTAAAATGTAGGTCCAGTCCCGATTAGCCTTACTGTGCATAAAGTGGACTTAAAACACCAACTCAACAACAACAACAATATTTGTAATGTGTAGTAGTTCACGAGTTATCCGTGAAATTCACGGCAGAATGGTTCAAATTATTCCATTTCCCGTGACTGGCATGGATAGACTCAATTTCCCGTCTCGTGTATGGGTTATTTTAAAGCGGGAACTAGGAATATTTTGGCCAGTAGACCTGCGCACACTGACTGTGGTTTTCCGAAGTCGTAAAGGAAGTGATTTTTGCCGGATGCACGGTTTGTGGCTGAGTTTTCGTGACTCGGCCGCATAAACTGTGAAGCCGACATGCAAAGAAACAGAGAATGAGGAAACCGTGTCAATGTCTCTCTGGTTGGTTACAAGATGGATTTTCCTGAAATGCACCACTGCGTAAAGGGTGTCGTTAAGTTCTTGGTGTGCATGGCTGAAATTTAGCAATATGTTGTCGTGAACACAATTACCGTCAGGAATATACCAACACTTTACATTTTTCGGAGCACGCGTCTGGGAAATCCCATGTACGAGGACAGGTCAAAGTGTGCGTCGCAGTTTTGCAATATTGCGAATAAGATTTACGAGGCGTATTCTTCTTATTTTTAATGAAGGGCACGCAAATACAAACCATTCTTTGAAGAACGTTGAAGTGGAAATTTGTACAAATTTTTGAAACGTGGAAATGCATCCACTCCTGCTGTAAATGAATTAGGTTATGGCAAAAGCTGGTTCTTTAGTTTCCGTGCTCGTTTGTTTTTAAGGAGGACAAAGGAAATGCATTTGCTTGAACCAGCTACTTCCGCCGGAAATACTCGAACAGTAATACACAAAAGGGGAGGCATTTTCTTATACAATTGTAGTTTCACATAGTAGTATGGTAGCTAACGGTGTCATCTAGTAATGAAGAGGGTGGAGGCCCGGATAAGGACTTAAAACCATTTTTTTCCAACCATAAAATTGAGGTTATTCTCTCTGTCCATAATTATTTTTCTTGTCGATAAAACCCGACGAGCGAATATTTGGCTTCTGGCCACCTTGAATAGCCTCAATAAATAAATACATTAGTAATGGGTACATGAGAACACAAAATTGGTTTGGACAAAATAACAGTGCGCGACTCCTAAAAGCAGGCTCTTGTTTTAGAGAATTGGTGAATATGTTTGCAGAATCCATTAGGCCTACTAGTGCATCGAGGAGTGGTCGACACATAATTTTCAGGAATTAATTGTCAGTCCTTCAGTATTGTTTGAAGAACCAACCAATGCTAGCGTTGGCCGAAGCTCAAATATCTAGTCATTACTGAGAGTTTCTGTATGGAACACAATAATCACATTTTAATTTGCATACTTTAAAGGTATATACGTTTATATAGGAACTGTAACAACTCTTTAAGACCGCGAATTACTGAACGGATCGTGGAACATTAGAACAAAAAGCAAAAGGGCTAACCATTCGCCTACTAGAATCTTCATCTCCATCTTTATCTTAAAGCAACTTGGTCGAGGGAAATTATGAATCCTAATATGTTTTTTAGATAAACTCATTCATCTCTTGCGTTACTCTGTTGTTGTGATCACCTCTTGTGTCTGGAATGCAATCTCATTGAGACAATGATAATAATAATAATAATAATAATAATAATAATAATAATAATAATAATAATAATAATAATAATAATAGCTGAGGCTCCATCATACACTACGCAAGTACACTGTTGGAAGATACCGTTAATATACAACAGTCTACTGCTTAAATTTAACGGTTTCCTTGTTAATTTACTAAAACAGAACGCAACCGTTTTGCATTTAAATTTGAATAATTATTTTTCATGCATAAAGATAGATGATTAGGTCTTTTAAATTTCAGTTCAGTACCTACAGCATAAATATATTTTTAAAAAATTAATCATTAAAATTATGTTAATTATGTTAACTATGTAATGACCGTTAATGCTTGAAAAACGGTTATGGTTATTTTACGGTAGTTGGTTGGCAGCAAGAATTGACGGTCTTGTACCGTTATTTCTCCAGTCAATTGTTTCAGTGTAGATGCTTTAGGGAAGGAAAGTTGAGCAACTTTTGTGATACACATATCCATTTACGTTGATATTCATTTGGAGACAAAAATGACTGTTTCCCACTTGAGAATTTCGGAGAGGGAACAAGCAAGCTTGAATAAGTAAAAATGGCGAAGCAAGATTCATATCTTCTGCCTCTGGATGTACAGTTTATTGCTACATCTATATTTCCTTCTGACATACGATCGTCTACACAAATGGACGGACATAAGTATACCTACCTCTTACATTTTTTTACTACCTTCAAATGATCATTGCTCCCATCTACTCAAAGGCTCACTCAAGCGGTAAGGCTGTTTTTACATCGACAGCACTCATCGTAGCAGCAATTTTTCTTTGGAATGCGATGGCGGAAGTTAAGTGGCAAACGAAAAAGAGCCTTGCTTTCTTTTCACAGATGACGTTCCTGTGGCCAGTGGAGGCTTCGTGATTATATTTCGTGATAATCTTTTTGCCTCCGTCCTCCCAGAAGAGGTCGAATTCCTCGAAACAACTTCTTCCGAAGGGATGGTTGACCTCGCGGCCAAGGTGGACAACGGGAAGCTCTGGCCATTGACGAAGGTGGTTATATGCAGGTAGGCCGATCGGACATTTTTTGTGTTCGGGAATTTTCATGTGACATAGGAGTTCGTCATAAATTTGCACATCCCCCCCTTTATATTCACAATTAAGTCTTTCCAAGGGCAATTCAACTAAAGTTAACGCTTGTATGGGAAAATATCTGCATCTAATGGTGTTCGTTGAATAGACCAGACGGACCCATCTCTACAAACTCCAACTTTCCTAAAATGACGTACCGGACTTAGGGCTGAATCACACGAGGCTAGTAAAATACTCAAACGCTGACCAAGGCAGAATTTATTGCGAAGAAATAGGCTAGATTTCCTTCTGGATTCGTTGCTTGTACTTGGGCTAGTGATCTGGTACTTTCTCATCTGCTAGTTTTCGCCTCACACGATACTCGTTATAGTACTTGTTGGTAGATTTTTGTTCCCATAAGGCATTACGCAGAGCATCGAACCTGAAAAGATGGACGAACAACTTGAGGGAGAACATCGTAGAAGAATATAGCTACTGCTGCTATTTTTCCTTAAAATTGCCAAAATCATAGGTTTAATAAGAAAGGAAAAGTATGGGCTAGAAATTTGCTCGAAAGTAAAAAATGCTAACCAAGATGTACTCAACATGCATTTGAATGAAGTACTTGATATTCCCAGGATTCATTCATAATAAAAGATATACTGGTAAAGATCAAGATTTTTTTTATTATCGGCTAATCACATCTGTCGTGTACAAATCTCATTGCTATGGATAATGTCCTTAATAAACACTGATGCATCTCATTTCCGCTATTTTTTATCGAGCAAGAACAAAAATAATCACACAACAAAACCCCCAAAACAGCTTTTCCTTGCTAAAGTCACATATCACTTTCACAGGACCAAACGTTCGCTGTGATTGATTGTTACCGCAGCATCGAGCAGAAAAGCAAGTTGCAATTAGAATACGGTGGAGTCGCCAAAAAACAGTTTGGGAGCCTGATATCAAATCCAACACCAACAAAGACAGTCCAGTAGGAAATCCAGTTCCGTGTCACTCGGCCTTTAGTCTAATTTGGAAACAAGGCGAATGAGTAAATTTGTGTTTATGTGCTTCACAGAAATATATTTGAATTACTGTATTTGGACTGAAGGGCGAACTAATTTGCATCTACGCCCTGATGAGAGGGCATCGAGAAGTGTTCTTCTCTATCCGGAAGGTCACGACCTTTTATCCATGCCGTAAACACTGAGAGGGAGGGAGCTCCGTGCCCACCACGCAAGGACTTTGGACTCTCGAAGGACTTCCGAGAACCCGATTGGAGGTCCTGACATGTCGAAACACACGCGGCCCTTGTGCCATACGCTATTAAAGTTTGGAGCTACACGTGCCGTATCAGGCACAACCCTGGCCAGTTCACTAAGAAGCAAAAATTAATGGATACATTTTTCCATTAAATGTTAAAACTGATTAACCTAGTTACGTCCCTGGTAAATTGATCAGAAATAGTCTAAAAGTAATGTTGAAATGCAGATGTTTAAGAGGTAGGGCGATTTCAGGCTGTCCCTGCATAAGCGACTATGGGATTCGCCCAGACTCTAAGCAATGTCTACTTGAGGCATGATCCTGCTGGTAAAAGTGGCCGGAGCGTGGTGTGGATCACATGACTTGCATTATGGCTGAGATGGAGAACGTGTGGCGTAGCAGTCCCCCACGCAATGAACGCCCGGAGCTTTTCGAGACCTTTCATTGTTGTCTGTGCATTTTTTAACTCCTTTTTGTACAACGGATAATGTGGCGTACGTAAAATACGATTTTAAGTAAGAGATGAATGGTAAAGTTGCTCGGATTTATTAGCTAGTAATAGTCAGTATCGGAACTGGTAGCCAAAAGTGAGTGATTTCTTCTATGCGGTCCTTCACTGTTATACACTGCAGAATTTCGAAACGTTGCACGTTGCTTGCCAGGGCAAAGTAAGTGTTGAGGCTTGGGGGAGGTGGTGAGGGGCTTCGAGAATTACAAGTGCATATTTAGGGTACAAGTTCTGGTGTGTTAAGGGAAGAGAGAATTAGCCTCTAATGCCCGCTTTAGACGAAAGCATTTTCCTTAGCATTTTTCGTAACATTTGTACCATGACCAAAGCGCTACCGTATAAAGTGAGAAATTTTATGGCATTTCAGATGCCATGGCATATTTCATGGCATTTCTCAAGGATAGGATCGGTCCTATTTCCGTATCATAACCAATCAGAAGCGACCTCTATGTCACGAGTGCATATGTAATGGCGGCCGCGTGAGATGTAAACAATGTATCACTTCATACTTTTAAAAGACGACAACTATTCAACCGAGAGGAATGACGTTTCGTATTAAATGGTTTTTGGTACAAAAGAATGGCGCTGGTGAAACGCACACTTTATAGCGTTTACTGCACACGCACGGAAGAATATTTTGGTTGTTTCAATTGTAAACACCGTGCACTCACCGTAGATGCTCTAACTCGACGTGCCTTTCGTGCTGTATGTATATACATTGTAATCGCAAAAGCTAATCTAAATATTCCATGAAATGCTTTCGTGTAAAGTACTATCTGCTATAAGACTTTTGGAAGCGTGTAAAGAAGGCCTAAGATGCTCTCTGACTTAAATGCATTATTCCCGGAGGGTTGGTACAAAGGTACCTTGCGACGTTCTCTACGCGCGCTACACACTAAAACACGGGAGTGGTAAAAAAAAAACATGGACATTAAAGTATCTGCACTTACTCTGAATTTATTTCCTCGTACACACGCGTACAACCTGTTCAGCACATTTAAACTTATTGCTCTTGCACTGTACACCAGGGGTTACCAAACGTTTTCGTTTCACGGCTCCCTTAGTGTTTCAAGATTTTCCCGCGGCGCCCAAGTCAGAATGTAGGCTATTTAACACTAGCAATGCTCAGTTAGTGTGGTTAGGTTGCTTGCCTTAAGTTAAAAAATAAACACATTTCAGATTCAGAAACATTTGTAATATAAAAAGTACTAAATAAGCACACACATTGGAATAAGTGTCATTTCAGTGAAAATATTAGAACATCTCGCGGCGCCCCTGTAAGCCATCCACAGCACCTCAGGGCGCCGCGGCGCAGGGATCACTGCTGCTGGGTGACGTCATTGTTTCGAAGGTGTCGAAGACAAGGGAAGGCAGACACTATCCATTTATACCTCGCGGTGAGATGTGTAGGGAGAGTTAAGGGTCAAAATTTAATTTTTGGGGACATCGATTGTTCCAGGTAACCCATTACAGGCCTCCGTTGAAGTCACGTGATCCTCGGTCGATGTGTGAGTTGAGGAGTTGCAGGAACAGACGACGGTCTGTCGTTGCCTCCAGGCCGAAGCGGTCTCAAAGGGTTAAGAAAAAAAGGACACCGAAAGTGTCAGCCCTTCTTCTTAATATGAGTTGTAAATAGCCGAGAATTGTCAGTTTTAACTTGTAAAATCACTAGAAGCACGTGGCCCAACAATGCAAATTAAATACTTGTGTGGGAAACAATTTTAACGTTACATCAATGACACAATAGACCGTATTACAAAATACAATTACGCAGAACAAAGATAGCTTCATATTTAACAACAATTACGGAACACGCACATAAGATTAGGTAATTAAAGGTAAACACTGCAGGCAAATCGATTGCGCAAACCTCGTATACTCTTTACGCATTAAATTCACATAACATTACATAAGAGTAATTCAAATATAGCAAGCCGACCTCCGTGGCGGAGTGGTTAGCATAGCGCGCTACGATTCCAGGGGTCACGGGTTCGAATCCTGGACTAGGCATGGGTGTTCTTTGTGACTGTCCCTTCATCAATTTCATATCATCACCCATTATCATTTTCGTGATTAGCCAAAAGTGGCAGAAAAGCGAAGTAAAACAAACCAAATGAATCAATCAAACATGGCAACCTCATACTGCCTGTTACAATCTCTACTGTCTACCGTGTGGCTTGTTTGATTGATTGAGTTTGTGCTTTAAGTCCACTTTATGCACAGTAGGCTAATCGGGCGTGGACCTACAGTTTAAAGTGGAATCTGAACAACTATGTGCCTATGGGTTCTATGTACAGAGCAGTGTTCTTACCTTTATATTAAGTTTACGATTTGTAGCCTGGCCTCCTCGGTGACGTAGTGGCAACGCATTTACCTTTCGTAATCGAGAGACCAAGGGTTCGATCCCATTGGACAGTGATTCGAATCCCACTTTAAACAGAAGGCCAAGTCCTGCTTAGCCTATCTTATCATAGAAGTGGTCTTGGATAAAAAAATAAATTAGAAAAAGAAAGCAATTCGTCAGAGACCATGGCGTGAATTGGTCTCATCCTGTAGGGTCCCAGTCCCGGACCCAATCTCGAGAGCCTCAAGAATGGGAGTGGAGGAGGGAGCAAATGGGGGCCATGGGTCCCTTAAGGAGAACTGATTTTCTGAAAGTTTCTCTCAATACAAGAGCGCCCCAATCAACATTCGAAATTTGTTTAAGTCCGCTTTATGCTAATATGGACTAAACGGGAGTGGGCCTAATGTCTAAAGTGGGGTACAAACCACTGAGCAATGTGCTCCACTGAGGATCGAACCCAAGACGTACTCGCGTTCTAAGTTCACCGGATAGTGTGGAACAGAGTATCAGAAAGATTTTTGCCGGATCCGGCTAAACCACGTTGCCCTTTCAATGGGCATCCTGTTAGCTGGGATTTTCCCCATTGCTTCGTGGAATGAAGACGATGAAGCTCGTCTTCCATTGTTGGCTTTACGTAATCCACCGCTTCCAAGAAAACAGAAGGAACCGTTAGCTCAGTGGCTAATTAAAACGAACAGCTCACGACGATTAGCAACAATTAGATCCCTCGGATTGCTTTTTTTCACGAGAGCTTGCTTAGACTTTGTGAACGATTCTTTCTTTCCCGCTTATTTAAGTGTCCTGGCTGGGTTGTTCAATCGTTGTGATTTCTGCCTTCTGTCACGGATGTTTCATTTGACTCTATTGTAATAGTGGATCAAGATGTCGAGACTCCTTAAGTACAAACAGTACCGTTCTTAGTTTTGGACTTTTAACTACTGTGTTATTTTTAAAATTACCGACGTTTCGGAGGCTGCCTCCGTCTTCAGGGTAGAAGAATGAATAAATCACCACTGATCAGCTACAAAGAAAGAAACAAACAGTATCGTGTAAGGAGATTTTAAAACGGGAAAAATATGACCGTTAAGTGAGGTAGTGAATGCAATATTTCAACATCTTTTCATGTTAGTCTAGGAGTTAGCTCCACTTTCGTCTGCACTGAAATGTACCCTCAGTTTGACTTCACAGGCTTTTAATAGGTGGTCCTAGTCAGTGGCGTACGCAAGGGAGGGGTTACGGGGTTTAACCCCCCCCCCCCTTGAGCTTGTGAAATATTATGACAAATGCTGTGGAAAAAATGAAATGGCCAATTTTTCACAGTCAAAGATCTGGGACAATAATATTACTATTACTACTTCTACTACTACTACTAATAATACTAATAATAATAATTTGAATTATTATTTCCATGCAGCATGGAGAAAAGCACAGCATTCCAAACACAGGCGTCTTTCAGAGTGATGCCTTGAAAATAATCACGAGTTTATGAGGTTAGGTTAGGGTAACTGATTCAAAAGAGAAAAAAAGTTGTTTTGTATCTCAGTTGCAACAATGTTCAATACACTGCCGTACGCAGGATTTTTTTTTTCGGGAGGGGCTGCAATAGTAAATGTGGATAGCACATGGCTTCGTTTTGGAGGGCAGGATGCATAATAAAATATTTCGTATTTTTGGAACTTTTCAGTCTATTAAAATTGTATTCAAAGACAAAAATGGCAATCGGGATTCACTTTAAAAGAGGTTTCGCATTTACACATTTTGATTTTTTAAAGTTCTTAACGGATTTTTATTTGAAAATTCTGATTTTCTCAAAATTTCGGTAGGGGCTGGAACACCATCGGCCACCCCTCTACGTACGCCAGTGTTCAGCGAACATGTATTTTGTTTTGTGTGAACAATGAGAATTAACTAAATAAAGTTAATGGTACGTTGTAAGAGGCTAATGCATAGACAAAGGCTAGGCGGACAAGAATACAGTCACCAGTCTGCCTTCCCATTGTATTATTTACCGCAGCACGTTTGAATGTCTCTCTTTAAAATGTGTCACCTTGTTGACTAGACAATTATTCAAACGACAATAAGCTTAACTATTGTAAAATGTTTTATTGGTAAGAACAGGAAGACAATCCAGATGTGAATTATCGGGGACATTTAAGCGGGGAAGAAGCCGGAAAAATTCCAACCAATTTCGGGAATCGAATCCGGATCTCCCGAGTGATTGTCACTTGTCAGACGATCTACCGACCAGATTACTGCAGCTCCTTGGATGAGTTCCATACTTTGATTATTTCAATTTATTTTAATATATTTCTTGTATTTATGGATCTTCTTCACCCTTGAAATGTCTCACCTCGTTGACCAGACAATTATTTCGTAACAAAGAAACAAAAAAATGCTCCCAGGATTTGATAAAAATAGAATGACTAGAAAGTAATTTCGTTCTAATGTTTTCATAAATACTATATTTATGTACATCTCTACTACTTAATAGTAGTAGTAGTGGTATTAGTAGTATTATTAGTATTAATTTAGCTAATTAATTCATTATAAGTATTATTAATTAATTGTGATTATTATTATTTAATTAAAGTATAATAAAACAATGGTAATGTGAATTTGGAAAAAAGTTTTAGAAATAACACCCCCCTTGATGAAATCCTGCGTACGCCACTGGTCCTAGTAATGTAGAAAAAATTGGTCACATGGCTTGATTTTTGATTGCTTGGCCGCCATATTGGATGGGGAAAGTAGGGTAGAACCGGGTAGCTAAGTATTTTTGGCTTGCTGAAGCCAATATTGTTTACAAAATTTAATGATAAACCAGTATCATTACTCTTCATTTATTATTCTTTAATGCCATAACTACAAAAATATCACAGGTGTTTTAATTTATTTTTATATTATTTCTTTGAAAAAAAAAAGTCCAATCACCCGGAACTACCCCACTAGTGGGATAAAACCTTGTGTCAATGTCAATGATATCGGAAATGAGTGAATCCAAAACCTTTTCGCAAAATAACCAAATTTTCTAGTTTACATGATTAAATGTAAGGCTTAATGACAGAAATCACATGTAACATAATTGTCTTCTTCTTCCACAGCACTGCAGTTTTCGTGGGCCCAGCCGAGACTTTCCTCCTTGTCCCTTGAGTTGGAGTAGAGATCGTTGCAGTAAATGCAAACTGCACCAGATTAAGTGTTATCCTCTTCATCAGACGTCTTCCACGTAATTCTTTTCTTTCCGTTTTGTTTTGATGTTTCGAAATCACTTTCTTTTTCTGAGTGGATGAAGATTCATCTTGAAACAGCTTCCTCTTTTTCCATTTGTTCTATCTTGTTACATTTTCCTTCCTTCACGAAGAGTCTCTAACTCTAACTTGTACGGCGAAGACGTCTAAAATTGTTGTATTCCCTTTTCCGTTGTCCCACCATTCTTCCCTCTTCCTTTCACTGTGTAGCAGTGGCATCAAGGCTGCAGGTGAAACAACAAAAGCCGATGAGCCTTTTTCTCAATTTTCATTAAATACTATTATGCATTTTTGTAAGAGCTACTTGCGAAATAATTATTTATTACTCGTATTGTATTATTAAGTTAATATTACTAATATAAGGCTTTTCACAATCGCAATACTCGTGGAATGTAACCGGATACTACCTGGTTCTGCCCCTCCCGATTTCACCCCACAAGTAGAGATTATGAAAAAGACGCCATTGCTAAACTAATAAAAGTACCAGACACAATCATTTAGTGTAAGATAAATCATCATTAAATACGCAACATACAGCAATATTTACCTGCTTAGTCAGTGCAGCAGTGCTTCTGTAAGAATCGGTGCAAAACAGACAAACATTGAAAGGAAGACTCAGGTAAACATAAGCTGACGCTAAACGAATGCTTGCAACAAAGCGTTGTCATGGCCACTCCTTATAGTTGAACATTAGTTCATTCGTCAAACGTGAGAAAGCAACATTACAGGTGCGTCGATCTTATATCCGACGCGGTAACCACCTTTATGGCAGTGACCCTCTGTTACCGCGTTTACCTGCGAAGGAACTTGCGGTCAAACAGCCAATTACGCCCACCGCTTGGGCAAGAACTGACGACGTTAAAATTCCCCCTCCCCAAATCAGTCAGTAGGGAAAGAGGATTTTGTCAAAATAACCGTTCTGCGCTGTGATTGCACACCGGTTGCTACGCCGCCCCGGGAATAATCAAGCGGATAATATGGTACCCGGTTTGACCCGACCTCCCGGTTATGCCCCACTCTCCCGTATAAGTACATCTCCAGCTTTTTTTTTCTTTTTAGAAAAATAGGCCGGCGGGAGATATAGCCCCATCAAACTCCCTGGGTCCGTTACTTTCTACATGTCTATGTATTTATTTTATATAGGTTACATATAGGTCCATACCTGATCAAAAAATCAATGATTTCCGACGCTTCTGTCACCGTCACAGTGGAAACAGAAGGAAGGAAATACTCACATTTACGTCAATATAATATTTTAAATATAATACACACATCCATTTGCTCTCCGCTGCAACATTAATTTCTTTTACAGAATATACCCTCCCAGGAGAGTCAATTTAAAATAAATAGGAGTGGGAGCAACATTAACATAAACACTAAGGACATTTTTGTCTGTATTTTCTCCATTTGCAATTCCGCATAATTGTCTCTCAGTGTATAACCGTTTCGTAATCGTTAAAACATACCGAGTGTGCTGAAGATATGGTACACTACATTATAATCAGTTTGGAGGAACGAAGAATTGTGCTGTGGGGAAAACCCTGAATATGATTTCATGGAATTAAAACATTTGTGGCTGACTATAGACGCTATCACATGGGCAGCAATTTATATAATCACTTCAAAGAAACTCTTCAGATGAAAAAAAAAATCACCGTTATCCGTAAGGCAATCAAAGTGTAGTAGCTGGTAATTATTTTTAAAAATATGACAGCCACACTATTTGCATGATGTTAGCAACCCTGACTCTTCCCCTTTAGACGATGAAAAAACAGGAGAATATTCAGACGCTATTACATGAACTTTTGGTGTTGTAGATAGAAATCTCCGTTTCCTGGAAAATACCTCCTATGAAAAAAGAAGAAAAAGAACTCTTGTGAAGGTAAGATTTACAATTAAGTATCCATTCAAGCTGCTTGTTGCTAAGGCGCTGGGTTTTCTCTAGTACGTAGAATCACGACTAAAAATCACCAGCCCGTAACCTTTACAAGAATTATGCTTCTTCTTCTCTTCCAGAAACACTACTTGATGGAATAATTTTAACACGCTACAGCGATATTTTCCACCAGTATTCTGGAAAATGTTGAATAAGTTGCATGCGTTTTCTTAGGCGTTAATAATGCGATGTTTTCCCTCGACCCTGTGACTGACCCAAAGATTCACATTTATTTAATTTATTATGTTTTGTTTAATTTTGCGTTTAATACGCACGATGGTATATCTATGTTATCAATTTCTGTTTTGTTATATTTTGGAAAACATTGTTACATTAATATGATGTATAATTAATTATTATCACATTCTTGATCATGTAAAATCACGATGTATACATTTCTATATACATTTTTGACCATAGCAACGATAGAGAAACAAAACACAGTAGATCAATAAGTGAAAAAAATATATGGACATTTTAAATAGTGACGTCCGAGTTTCATTGAAGTTATCAAAATCCTAATTGCTATTTCGTAAAGTGAATACTAGGATGCTTCGTTGAAGTTCAAGTAAAAGGCTTGCTTCAATAATTTGGCGCCTACAGCCAGGACTGAAAAAAGAAAGGATAATCTTCTGATGCGTGGTGAGAAGTTTGCGCAATGGTAGTTATAGACTTTTAAATTTTATTTTGTCTTGGATTTGCAATTTGTTGAACATATTGCGAAGACAAAATTGGCGACCCTAAATATTTTATTTCTTAAGTTTATTATTATTCTGTGCAATCATGGCAGATAAATCTAAAGAAACGAAGCCTAGACATTCACGTAGGCTAAAATCTAATGTTGCATACGAAGAAACCTACTTAAATAGTAGTAATTCTCACGATGGTGACATTTGTGATGTACAGTCAGGTAAGATTGAAGGAGTGACGTGTTGTGATAAGCTCGATAATGACCTGAGGTATGTGCAATGTTTTGATTGCCGTTCGTGGTATCATGTTTCATGTTTGAAGCTTTCCGTCACACATTGGACAATTTATTCTACCACTAAGGAAAAATACTGTTGTAACAAATGTGATTCCAGTTACGATCCTTACCAATTTCCGGTGTATTGGGAAAGTATAAATCCTCATTTAAATGACATACTAAACAGCATTAGAAGCATACAATTAGCTGTTGTAAGTTCTAATCAGGAACTTAAGACTCAGTTTGAACAGTCTAATCAGGAACTTAAACAGTTTAATCAGGAACTTAAACAGTCTAATCAGGAACTTAAGTCTCAGTTTGAACAGTCTAATCAGTTTGAACAGTCTAATCAGGAATTTAAACAGTCTAATCAAGAACTCAAACAGTCTAATCAGGAACTTGGATCAGAATTAAATCTGTCTAATGAAAATATTCAGGTTAAACTTGACGTTATATCTTTAAAACAAGTGCACTTACACAGTTATCTTCACAGCTTGATGTTAAATTTGAAGCTGTTAATCATGATATTAGTGATGTTAACAATCGGCTCAATATTTTAATGTCTGAATTTAAGGACAAAATAGATGCGGTAAGTACGGCGTGTTTACAATCAACTACACGTCTTGAATCTGTATTAGATAATATATGTAGTAATGTTGATGATAAACTATCTGAATTTGAAAATGTACAAGGATTATTGAAAGAACACGTTGTTGATTGTGACGAACGTCT
Organism: Lepisma saccharinum; assembly: GCF_977018435.1. Taxonomy (NCBI): domain Eukaryota; kingdom Metazoa; phylum Arthropoda; class Insecta; order Zygentoma; family Lepismatidae; genus Lepisma; species Lepisma saccharinum. The sequence goes on along the minus strand of NC_139241.1, from coordinate 62,726,102 downwards.
GAAGGATGTTAATAACAAGTTTAATGATTATGATCAAAGTTTAGATAATATCAAATTAAATTATAATGAATGCTCTTCTAACATAGTTGATCTTATGTCTAGAGTCACTAGTTTAGAAAGTAAAAGCAATGTTAATGCTGATGTACATGAGCATATTTTGATTGTACAGAAACGTTCCAACAGTTTAATTTCCGAATTGAAGGTATGGAACAAGGTAGCAAAAACCTTCAATCTGATGGGAAATATTTATACAGCCGAAGTTAATTCTAATGCTCGTAATTCTGTTGTTACAAGTAGTAAAAGTAGAACAAAATCAATTGTTCTGGATAATACAGAATCTAATACATGTCACAATGGAAGATCCAAGCGTGATGTTGGACTCAGTACTTCGTCTAGTGACATATCAGATGATTCTTCTAGGACAGTTTCTGGTAAGAAGAATGTTATAAACACTAGTGCACGTAAACATGTTCGTTGGAAGCACAAGTATAATAAATCTGTAAGATCTAGCTCTGAAGAAACTTCCGTAAAGAAATTTCGAAGTGACGACACAGAAGGTTCATTCCAAAAACGAGAGTTAGATGTAGTGTTGCCCACGAGACCAGACTTTGGCCTGTCTCGTCTCGTAGAAGTCTCGTGGAAATGCTGTCTCGTCTCGAAAATATTCGTTTGTCTCATGACACTTGGTCAATCTCGTCTCGTCTCGAATTTTTAAAAGCCTGTCCCGTCTCGTCCCGTGGACAACACTAGTTAGATGCTGAGAAATATAACTACACTGATGCTTGTTATCAACTGTTTGATACAAATGCATATCCAACTTCTAGTTTTGTGCTTACTACGAATAATGACAATGATAGGAATGTACATAATAATCCACATTCTCATCTAGATCAAAGCTTTAATTCTCCTTGTATGTGGTGTGATTTTAACCCACAAATATCTGAACCTAACCCACAAAATGATTGTGTTAGTAATATTTATCGTGATGCAAGTGTACCATGTTCAGTTTCGAACAATCACGATGATCATCAGTCGTCTGTAAATGGTTCTAGATTGCATGATTATGGTAACACAGGGTTAAACGGAGCAAATCATATTTGTTATAATCAACCGTATAGTTCGAGAGGAAGAAGTGATCATCCTATAACTAGAAATACATGCAATGGAGAAGGAAATGCAAGAAGTGGACGTTTAAAATTAAGTGAATTATCTCAATTGCCTAAGTTCTCGGGAAAGATAGACCAACAATCAGCGAGAGAATATATTGAGCAGCTGGATAACATATTAAATGTTGTAGGAGTTCCAACAGAAATGAAACTGCAAAGTATTCAACAATGCTTCATTGGGAGAGCTGGTTATTGGTTTCGGACTCATAAATATTACTTTAATTCTTACGATCAGTTTGTACATTAATCAGTTTGCTTCTTCGGAAGTTATCCAATCACAACTCTCCGTATTGAGGAATCGCAAATACGATCCCAGTGTACATGGCAGTTTAGAGACTTTTGCTTTAAAAACTCACTCTAGTTATTGCAATTTGGTTGAAAATCCTCAAGATATAGATGTTGTGCAGTTAATACTTAGCCAATTACCTGATAATATTGCCAATCACATTACTTGTCACGAAATTCGTTCAGTAGATCAACTAACTAGCATGTTAAGAAGATTAGATGTAATAAAATTTAGTAGAAAGAGGCTTGTTGTTCTTCCTAATGAAGACAACGAACGTGAAAATATTCCAAAGGTTTTTAAGAACTCGGAACAAAATAGAAGCAAGTTAAATGTGCGACAAGTTAATGTTCGACGCTCGAAGACCACTAGTGTTTATACTCAGACTCCAACTAGTAGTGAGGTAGATGCCAATGCTGTTATCAATCAAGGTTACGAAAATCGGCAGGGAAACAATCTTCGAGGTCGATATTTCAACAATTTTAGGCGAACCTCTAATAATTATGGACATCATGGAAATTTTACTGCACGAAACAATTATAATAGTTTCAGATCTAGAAACGCAGGACAATTCCGAAATAATTACAGGCAAAATAATTCTCGTTCACCTACAGGACAATTTAATGATGAAAATTTGCTCAATCAATCGAGATTCTATTACATGAATGAAAATCGCAGTGCTAATAATAATACAATGCGTTTCCATTAAATTTCCATTTCCAATTCCATTAAATTCTCAACCTGAAGCAGCAGGTTTAGTATCACAAACTAATTCTGATTCTACAAGAATGGCAAATCGTGAACAAAATACTTTGCAAATAAATCAAGTACAAGGTTCTTTATCTTTAACACAAGTTCCCGTGAGATGTTAAATTAAAAGGTTGAGATGATTTACTTCAAGCAAGTTTTTTTGTACAAGGGCAAAGTTTTGCTTAAAACGACATCAAGAAATGTATTTATTAATTATTTGTACTTTAATTCAAAGAAAGGTGGAATATTTTAATCTATGCATATTCAATGTAACTGATGATGTTGGAACTTCTTCCTATTGCTACTGATGTGCTAAAATACGAGAATTGTTGCTGCATGCAAGTAAGAATGTGAATGCACATTCTGTTTCTGCGCGATATTGTTTAAGAATTTGTTCAGAGAATAATATACTCTGAATATACGTAAATGATGGATTTATGCCAATGTATTGTGTCTAGTAGGACATAAAAATAGAATTGTCCACTAGATTAAACATATGGTTATTATTTTATTTGAGAAGTGATGCATCTACGAGTTGTATGAGAAATGTAGACATTGCTTTCATGAAAGGCCATGGATGCCTGGACGATGTGATGATTATCATCGTCTAACAAGTTTATGTGCGCGCAAATAAGTATGATATTTGAAGAAACAGTCGCAGCATTAATTTATTACTTGCAACTCAATTGACAACGTTGAAGTATTTGTTCAAGGAAATTTGTAATCAGGTAGCCAGCCATATTTGAAACAATTACGGAGTTTCGAACTGAGATAGTGATTTAGATGATATAGAATAAGGAATGAACTAAGTGCATGTCTTGCATTTCTTGATTGTCGTGTATTAGTTACATCTATAAATTACTATTGCTGAAGAAATTATTCAAGATTTAGTAAAAAAGTGAAGTAAGAAGGTTTGAAGATTTTGAAAATTACATCGGACAATGAGGAGCTATAAATACAATTTGAGATGTAATAATTTATGTTAATGATTGTTTCCATTCAAGAATATTATTTTTAGTTTAGTGTACTGAATGAATGGAAGTACAACGAAGTGCGATACAAAATGTGTCAGTCAATTTTGATTCACGGAGTTCATAATGAACTGAAATAATATTGTTTAATAAAATGAAGAGTTGATTACAAGTTGTAACTTGAAAATGGAATGTTCATAAAGTTTGTAATTAAATCTGGTAAAATTTTCGATATTTACAGATTTGAAATAAGTCGAAAATTTTCACCCGGAAGGAGTGCGTATTGTGACTGACCCAATGATTCACATTTATTTAATTTATTATGTTTTGTTTGTTTGTATGATGTATAATTAATTATTATCACATTCTTGATAATGTAAAATTACGATGTATACATTTCTATACACATTTTTGACCATAGCAACGATAAAGAAATAAAACACAGTAGATTAATAAGTGAAAAAAAAATATATGGACATTCTAAATAGTGACCTCCGAGTTTCATTGAAGTTATCAAAATCCTAATTGCTATTTCGTAAAGTGAATACTAGGATGCTTCGTTGAAGTTCAAGTAAAAGGCTTGCTTCAACCCTCCCTAAAGATTTTGAAATTCAATGTAACCACCAGATGGCCTCTAGGTGTCGTTTTGTTATCCTCATGATATAGATAGGTGCTAAGCGCGAAAGTATCAACAATGTCTTCTGGTGCAAAGATTTAATGTGGGAATAACAAGAAGAAAGCTGTAGTTACCGTCCTATGATCTTCGTACATTAAATGTATTACTACTTTTTTTAGTCAATACATCAAATATACAAACATTGCCAAGAATTTTATGATAGTAATTCTAATAACTGGTATATTGTCAGTTCCATACTAAAGTGTTAGTCACCAACCCTGAGACCTTCCCGCACGAATAGAACTCGCCATGTTGAAAGTGGCACTACTTCCTTGCTGTTCACATGATTATTTTTAGAAAATAACTAATGTTATAAAATATCATTATGTACACAAATCTCTAAGCTCATTGAAAGTTACAATGCATATTCCTACAAATGTTCACACTTATCTTGCCTTGCCATGTCACCAGTTATTTTACGAAGTGCACTATATTTGGCGGAACAAAAATCGTTATAAGGATGCTTGTCAAAGTTTCCAACCGCAATAAATTTACGAACTTTCTTTGTCTTGTTTTGATCATCATCAATATATTTATTGGACTTACAGCATTGCATATGGCTGTTTATGCCCATTATATATTTTATTTACATAAAATCTACAAATTTCAAATACATTTCTATCTATATCAAACCTTAGAAATATACATTACCATGTTATATCATTTTGTCTAAAAAAAACGCAAGTAAAATATATTCAATTCGCATGCAAGAAAGAAGCCAAATTTACGGGAAAGATTACTGGTGTAAAGAGTTAACCATAAAGGTGAAGCAATAAGTACAAAAGATAGAGCATTGGGTTTAAAGTGAGACGTAATTTGCGGCAGCGTATCCCATACTACAAATTGGTCGTTGATTTACCTTACGTAATGAATCCTGTAACAACGCTAGATTTTCTTGTGGACTATTTTACTTCTGTGAGTTTGCAATGCTTTCTGCATGCACGTGGTTTTGTTTACAGAAGGTCTCAGAGTTGGTGATTTGAACTTTAAACATATGATGTAAAAACATCGGCTTGTGGTTTCGCTCGTGTTAAAAGAGAATTTGTATTGATTTGGTGTTTAATTTGTGTCAATTAAGCATGTGTGATCTTCGAGAAGATATATAAGAATATAAGTAAGAAGTAAAGTAAAAGGCCGTTTAAGGTCTACAAACAGAGTCCAAATGGAAGAAGACTCAAACGATTGTCATAATGCTGCATTAATGCATGAAAATGCTAGTGTTCAAGTTAGTTATGTGGATCCCGATGTTCCTCCTTCTCCGGCGCAATATATCGAAGTGGATAACATCAATAGTGAGGAGTATCAATGTAATAATTCACAAGAAGGATCAATGTCTCAAAACACAGAAAATTGTATCAAATCTCAGAACAGAAGGATCTCCTATCAGAATTTATATGAACTCGACAGCTGTGGCTCATACATTGTCTTGATAGAGGGTATAGGGGAAAATATTGGAAATCTAGCTGGGGGAAGCCTAGGAAATAAATTTAGGAAGGCAGAAATACCAGTGAAACATATTGATCAATGTGGTCGTAATAGAGTTAGAATTACGTTTAAATCTGCTCTGGAGGCAAACAAATTCGTCAAAAATACAAAATTTCAAGCTGAGCTCTCGATCAAATCTCGTATACCGCAATCTTTACTTCAACGAGAAGGACTAGTTTACGGGATAGAATATGATGTTAGCGAGCAGGATGTACTTGATGGCGTTCAATCGCCTATCCCAGTCATTGACGTCAAACGCATGAAAAAGAAGTTGTGGAAAAATGATGGAACATTTTTGCTACGAGATACAAAACTTATATGTCTGACATTTTTGGGGCGTATAATTCCCCAAAAAATAATCATAAATAGCATGATATATGAAGTTAATCCAAGGCAAAAAGCTGTTCTTCAGTGCAGACAATGTTTCAGATATGCACACACGGCAACTCAGTGCCGTTCCCAACCAAAATGCGCAACCTGCGGAGACATTAAGCATGGTTCCTCCTGTAACCTAACAGTAAAATGCTCTAATTGCCAAGGAGCTCATTCAGCTCTTGATAAAAATTGTCCAATGTGGCAAAGAGAACAACAAATACAGGAGCGAATGGCGAACGATAATCTCTCTTATCGTGAGGTTAGAGAAATCACTGAAGGCACATATATACAACCACCATCTATAGAGGAAATTCTGAATCCCATTGTAAACAAAACAGATTTTCCTCCTATTCAGTTTCGTGCCCGACTAAATACTTCACCTAGAGGCTCAAAAATTCCAAATCATAATGCACAACCTACCCTTACATCTAAACCTACCTTAATTGCAAATCACAGCCCCAACATTAATAAATGGCAAAATCATTCTGTTGGATCAAATTTAACTCCAGTTGCTTTAACGTTTCATCATCCTATTCCACATACATCAGGGAAGACGATAGAAGTACATAAAAATATCAGAGTGACACCAAAAGAAAAAAGGAAACATCGTAGGAAACCAAGGATACATACTCATTCCAACCCTTCCACAACATCAATTACAGATACTTCTTCTGCTGAATCAGAACCCAAGACCTCTTTAAATATAGCACAAAATGCTTATTCTAATTCTAGTTCCTCAAGGGTACAGCATGCTAATTCAATAGATAAAAACTTAGAACAACCATCCTCTTATCTCCCATCTGAAAATATTCAAGAGGTTTACACCTCATTATTAAAGACAATACCGCTTCTATGGTCTACTCTTGTGCAAATAAAAGAATTACAGCAACAGAAACTTCTTTTACAACATATTAATACCCTATCTACAAACCTGCTGGCCGTTTTACAGAATCTCACCTCATAATAAATCAATTATATAAAAGTTGACTAATATGACATTATTACTTCAATGGAATGTCAATAGTTTCTCTGCACGTAAACCAGATCTACTAAAACTAGTGACGGAAAGACACCCTTTAATACTATGTTTACAAGAAACTAAGGGTCGTCAGCAAGAAATATATAGAATTTCCCATTATCATTGTATAGGACCTCCATACAAAGATACGGAACGGGGAATTGGTATATATGTCCATGAAAAGGTAGCCTACCAGGAAATACAATTACATAAACATAAAAAACTATTCCAGAATTATAAAGTAGAAGCAAGAGCAATCCAAATTTACATAGCAGGATATAAAATTACGATAATCAATGTGTATATTCCTTCCAATTACAATTCTCAAAATATAAAACAAACTGATTTACAAGCTTTAACATTCAACATACCCAGTCCTTATTTAATTGTCGGGGACTTTAATGGGCATCACGATGCTTGGGGTATGCATACAGCAGATAGACTTGGCACTAGTATAGTGGATTGGATGGACGACAACTCTTTCATCGTTTTAAATGATGGATCACCAACACATATACCTCGAAATGGAAGTAATCCAACATCAATTGATCTAACTATAACATCGGACTCATTATTCCCTCAATTTCAGTGGTTCATAGAGGATGAACTCCATGGTAGCGATCATTTTCCCATATATATTCGTGCCCAATTTTTACCAAGCCAACTTTTTCCCCCCGTCCAATTACCAATTCTCCGCTGGAAAACTAACAATGTAAAATGGGAATTATATAAAATATTAATAGATTCCTTTATTTTAAGAAAACATCTTACTTCATCCCAGCCTATATCTTATTCACTGCTACTTCAATATATTACTAAAGCTTTAGATATACTAACCTCGCGTAAAAATACTCATTGTGAAACAATGTTTCCAAAGATACATTGGTGGACGACAGAATGTGAAGAGGCAAAATCAAATAGAAAAATCAGAGAAAAACAATATGCCTCATGTCCCAATCCTGAAAACCTCATATCATGGAAAAAGTCCGTAGCTCAAGCACGAAAAATATACTTACAAACCAAACGACAAGCATGGATTAACTACTGCAATTCGATAGATATGCAGGAATCATCCCGAAATATTTGGCATAAATTCAATTCTTTACGCAAACCACGTTCTCCTCAAAAAAGACCGATAGATGACAGTTGGCAACATCAATTTCTCTCCCAATTAACTCCACCATCTGTTCACCTACATTATGATAATAACGAGAATCTCCCTTCAAAATTTACAAAAGATTTTCCACCTGTAACCCGAGAGGAATTAACAACAATTCTTAAAAATGTGAAAAACACAGCACCAGGTCTTGATGGTATTCCGTACCAGGCCATAACACATTTACCGAATACCGGAACAGATATTCTTGTTTCACATTACAACAATATATATCTAACCGGCATAGTTCCATTAGAATGGAAAAATCATGTAGTTGTTCCAATTTTAAAAGCAAACAAATCTCCGGACCATGCATCCTCATACAGACCAATAGTACTAATTTCAGTTTTGGAAAAAATATTTGAGCGCACAATGAAAAATAGACTATCCTGGTTATTAGAACGTGAAAATTTTTTTCATTACACACAATTTGGATTTCGAACTAATCTTAGTAGTCAAGATGCTATAGCCACTCTAACAGCAGCAATTCAAAATAGTAAAATTACACGTTCCTACTGTTTCAGTTTGTTTATAGATATTGAAAAAGCTTATGATTCTATAAATTTAAATAATCTTTGTCATAAATTAGAGAATCTTCATATACACCCAAAACTTTCAACAATTGTGTGGAATCTATATTCCAACAGGATTATATTCGGATGGTTCGCCGACAAACTAAGCGATCCTCGTTCCACTTCAATCGGCATACCTTAAGGCTCACCTCTGGGCCCTCTCTTATTTAATATCTATACGAATGAGATACATGCATTACCAATTCTACCATTTCATCCCCTTCAGTATGCAGATGATTTCTGTTTCTATAACATTACAGATGATGCTACTCAAGGTATAATAGCAATGCAGAATTTAATCGCCATCATAAGAGCGTGGTTTTTCAAAGAAGGATTATCCATCAGTGAAACAAAATCAAAAATTATTTGTTTTAATAATAAACGATTGGATACTCATCCTAACAATATACCACACATTTCTAATATCCCAGTAATAGAAACACATAAATATTTAGGTATACATTTTGACAGGCGATTCACATGGAATACACACATCACGCATTTAATCAATAAAGGCCGTAAAATAATAAATATACTCCGTAGTATCACAACAATTAAATGGGGTGGCCACCCCAAAATCTTACTGCTATTTTATAGGAATTGTTTTCGATCAAACTTTGAGTATGCAGCCTTTAGTTATGGGGGTGCAAAATTAAGTCTTTTAGACAAAATAGACATACTACAGAGAAAAGCTTTGAGGACCTGCTTAGGTCTCATGCAGTCCTGTCCTAATGTCAGTGTATATATGAAAAGCAGAGAAACTAGTTTGACACATAGACGGATCCAATTAACAATAAAATTTCTGCTCAAAACCTGGGAAAATCATACGCACCCATTCAATAAATTATTTGAAATACAAAAACAATGGACAGAAAATAAAGCCATAGATCCTAAACACACATTCTTTTATTTTGTATATTGCCAATACATAGACCTGGAATCACGTGCAAAGTCTTTTACCTTCCAACATCCTTTAATTTATGAATTAGACATACCCTTATATACCCAATGCAATATCCATTTCAGGGATTTAGGAAGACATATCATGTATAAAGAGAGATGGCCAACACACCTAATCATTTATACTGATGGATCCAAAGACCGCCTAGGTGTGGGTTGTGCTTATTTCATTCCAGATCAAAATATAAACAAACAATTCCGTTTACCACCTGACACTTCTATTTTCACTGCAGAAAGTTATGCAATATATAAAGCTCTCACTTACGCTATCCATAATAATTACACAAAAATTCTCATCATAACAGATGCTTTAAGCGTATTAATGGCGCTGAGTTCCTCATATCCTCAGATTTGTAAACATCCTTTATTCATCATACTTATAATCCAACAAACTCAGTATGCTAATGGAAGAAATATCAACGTCCAGTTTAGTTACGTAAAGGCTCACCAAGTAAACACGGGAAATGAACGTGTGGACACATATGCCAAAGCCGCTCGATCATCGGAAACTACCTCACTTGCGAGACTTCCATACACGGACCTTCTTCCAAGAGTTAAATATAAACTTCAAGAAAAATGGAAACAGTGGTGCATAGAACAATTTCATTCCACGGGCAACACATATAAATGGTTTGCAGAACATTCACAAAACAAACCTTGGTACTACCCATATAATTTTCCAAGATCAGTTATTACTTTTATAATACGTCTACGTACAGGTCATGTTCGCACTAATGATCATTTATCACGAATACATATTACAACAAAACAAGCCTGCGCATGTGGAGAAGATAATCAAGATGCTACACATCTCTTTTTACAATGTCCCAATTTTGACAGAGAACGAGATAAATTATATAGTGGTTTACGTCGAAATAGAATTCCATTCCCTACATCTCTTACTGCCCTGCTCACGGACCCTACTCCTCCTACCATATGGCTTCTTTATGGATATGCAAGAAGATGTAATTTGACGATCTAACAAACAGTATAAATAACTATCAATAGATGTTTTTTTTTCATTCTTGTGAAATATAAGTGAATAGCGAACTAAATACATAAAAAAAAAAAAAAACCTCAGGAAGATGACTAAAATCGACTGCCAGTTGATAGGGTCAGAAAAAGAAGAAGAAGAAGAAGTAGTCAAATACATTGGCAAGGTAAGATACATAAGGTAATGTTAATGTAACCGCCAAATTTTAACTGCAGATTCGTGATTACGAGGCCAAAATTAGTAAGTATACCGAATTTGAAAGCAATTGAAGATACTTCCGGTATTCTCAATTTGCTCCTTAAATTTAAATTAGCCTCTTGACAATACAAAATAAATCATGTGCGCACTTGGAAAAGAATAATTTAATACATTTAACTTTGTAGTTTTAGTTTTAAAAATACATTAAAAATAAAACTGCATGTTAAACTTGTATACAGGATGAGTACAAAAGTCGAGAACTACCAAAGTGTCTTTAAAACGCGTAGAATGAGAATGATCAAGACATTATCATTATATACGAATCGTATATTCCACCAAATACTGCATCATTGACGTATGTCGGCATACCTCCTGTCTTCTTGCAGGAAGAAGCCATCTTAAATTCAAGTTCACTATTTTAAGTGTAAATCGGATTGTGCGACCAGTATTATGTACGTTAAATTTTCAAAAACATCCAACGCTGAATTTGTTTTGCTTTATTTTTGCGTTACCCCATGTGTTGGGTAACTCGCAATTCTTTACTGTGAATTTGTGCAAGAGTTTTTAGTAATTTGCAACTCGCGATTTTTTCAATTTCGATATAACTTCGTGACGAATCAAGCTTGAGAAGATGTGATTGGCTCTTTTGGCCTTTCCTATCTGCCTTTACGTTTCTTGGCCTTTCACTCGTTCGGAAGCTTTATCAATTTTAGAAAATACTTTCACAAATATCACTATTTTGAATGTAAGGTCCAGTGAAACTTGGGGGAAAATGTGAATACAAATTCTGCACATTTAGTAAACATTGGAGCAGTGAGGTCAATCTTGTGAATTGGTTCGGATTGTGCTAGATGTTTTAGCATTCTATTGAAAGCTTTTGGAGATAATATGGATAAGAAAACATTTTCATTACTAGATTGTAATTCTTCCAGAAGTAACCTTTGGAAGTTCCGTAAGACCAATTTTGGTTGTTTTAAGCACAGACTCGGCGTTCGTCCCAATAGAGAATTGCCTCGCTGAAACAGTTTTTGAATTTGAAGTGATAGAATTCTTGCAAGAAGCCTCTGGTAGTGTCATGTGGATTCCCTTCAGTCCCTATTAACGCACAGTAGCGCTACTGAAATGAAGGTGCATGTGTGAAATATATAATTCTAGATTGACAATCCCTATCCAAGGGGTCCTTTCATTTTAAGGAGGTTTGTGGTTTATTCCTGATTTACTGCTTTTATTTGAAACTTTTGATTTCCTAAAAATTTCACAGGGGGCTGTAGCTCAATCATCTACTCCCTGCTAGTGTTCATGTACATTCTAAACTCGCAATTTCTAATGAAACATCCTAAAGAAACTCACTTTGCTCACACAGAATACTATCGCTCCTGGATTTCCACAGACTAATGTGCTCTCACGTACCATGCATCAGCAATATAACGATATATATATATATATATATATATATATATATATATATATATATATATATTTGCATTATATTGTATTCTATTTACATTCAAACATACAGTATGTGTCGAATGCTCACTTTAGCCAATTACGTTCAATCTTCTTCCTCACTCGAGTGTCTATATTTTATTTTCCAACACTGATGTGATGTATAGTGTTAGGACATTTCCCTCCAAACTTTTACTATACTCTGTCGCGGGAATCTATGGAGCACGGCCGCGCATAATGGAAGAGAAGGAGAGAGAGAATATGAGTGGGCGGAGCAAAACAGTGCGCGATGCTTCAAGCGACTGGTTGGTAACTGCACTCGTTTCTTCTCTCACGAGTTCATTGGTCGAGTCCTCTTGACTTAGTATAAGCTGTAAGTTTGTTTCGATCCGTTCACGTCAGTTAAAATTGTCTGTTCAATGGATTCAGAACCGTTTGTTTATGTGTTTACATGAGTAATTGAATATACCTTTTCGTCCGAGTCAATGCATTCCAACATCAGTATCCTGCACTCATTATGCAAGGTGCAATTTGTTATTTCAGTTACATTAACAAGCGTAAGAATACAGATTTAAGTGAAGTGCCACGTGCCGCATAATTGCTCCTCACGTGGGGAAAGAAAGATTATGCAACAGCGCCTGGACAAGAGTTCACGATTCTGTTCCCGCAAGGGTCAAGGTCCCGTGATGCAACTCGCGGGCCTCTCACGCCGGCTAATTAGTTCGATAATCAGCTTCGTTCATTAGGGCTGCTTCTTTGATCATTTGAATATATGACGGGAAGGAAGATGTCCACTTTCTCTTACCCGTGGAAAACTGAGAGTTTCCTCATCTGTGAACGGAGTCGGCTGTTCTCTTTCTTCTTACAACACATTCCCATTTCATTACCTTTTACAGCAGCCTTACCAGATGTTGCACTGGATATTTTAATATACATTTAACATAGTAGTCTAGTCCCCCTGCGACACCGACATGTGTAGAGGGTATAAGAGCGAAAAACCTTCTCTTGCATCGTTTCGCTAGTTGCGGCCTCGTTTCGACGCTACGAATCCTCAAAAACGCCAGTTTATATCCTGAATGTATACAACCAAGCGACACACGTTCACGGTTGCCACCCTGGGAAGCATTATCTTGTCAACAGACACACCGGTGGGGTTAAGTCACAGTGTTATACCTCTTTCTCTTAAATCATTCGCGTATCACCACCATCAAAAGAGATGTTGCATATCCTATTTTAGCTTCTTGCGTTAAAGTACGGCCTTGTAAGTTTTCTTCAGAAGTATTTACCCTCTAGAGGACGCCTCTTGCGTTGATGGGTCATGCAGTAACCCTGAATCTGTATCGCGTGGCTGCATACGTACAGGATAGAAAATGCTGTTTTTGGAGGGCTCGTAGCGTCGAAACGAGGCCTTAACGGGTAAAACCATAGGCTACTAAGAAAAGTATTTTTGTCTTGATGTCTATCTTTAATAAAGTGGCAATTGAGGAGGGGTGATTTTTTCTTTATCTGTGCCAGCCCCTGATTTCACCGTGTGTGATGCCTCAGGGCATTCATATTGTAGGCACAGTGCCCTTAGAAAGTAGGATTTTTAACTCGACAACTTTAGGAATCTACAATTTCAGGGATTTCTGGGATGTTTCTGGAGCTGGAAACCAAAATTTCCTTTATATGCTACTGTTTAATGTTTTTACACTGTATTAAACCCCACGAGAAATATTTCCATTTTTAGGAAAGGTACATAGCAAAGGGTATGAAAAGAGAACTTCACACATTCTGTCTCGATAATCGTGGAGGCGAGTACCATGCTTTTGCGGCCTTTACCTTTCCAGGGTTTCCCACAATTACTCATTAGTGAGAGGCTGGATGAGCTCTAGAGTCGTTTATGCGGGGCATTTTTATAGTAAGTTCCTGTCTGAAATAACTACCCAAATTTATCATATGGTAGTCAGACGCCGTTACCGAGTAAACCGCTGCACTCATCTCTCGACTGTGTAACTGTTGCACGAACATAAGTTTCCCATTTAAAACCGAAAATAACATTGGCTTAGATAGACCTTGTAAAGTATTGAAGGTCACAAAAAGTTTCCTTGAGAATAGTGAGCCTTGGTATCATTTTCTGTATAAGTTTTCTTGAATTCTCGGTTGCCGACACTGTTCACGTTTGACGTAAATGTTTAGACAATAAGTATGTACGAAGATTTTTAGAAACAAAAGAGAGGGTAAATATATGGATGTTTTTTGCTGCAAATACAAGTTGAACAGTTAGTGGCAGACATAACAACGCTTGAATAACACAACTCCAGGAAGACAGGAAAACTTTCAATCCAAGCTCTGATGTAAATCATCCTTGATTTGGTAGCTTTATCGTTTTATACTGGCATAAAACTCTATCATCACCATACCAACTGCTCGTGAGCTGTTAAGGATGGTAATTTTGAGTAATAAATTTCTTTCCTTCATTAGCTTTACTATCCTTCCTTTATATTTCATTACCATTTTCTACACACAAGAAGCTTTGCCATTTATATCCTTGATCTCCCATAGTATGAGGGTTGCTGCTAAAAACAGCAAACTGAGGAACATTAATATCCTTATTCTTTAATGTTCGTGAGTTCCGATCACTTTACAGCAGATGGCAGCAGAAGCATTACTGGAGAGTATTAACATCCTCATTTCCGGCGTGTTCAGATGGTGTTTAATGTTTATTTTCATTATTGACTGTTGTATGGTATGGCTATAGATAGATACCCGACTCAGTGCATTACCTTCTCAATCTGAAAGCCTCATGGCTTGCTCCGGTCACGTGACTAATCGTCATCAACTGGAGGCGAGATAACCGCCATGTCTGATTTGCTTCTTCGGAATCAATGCTGGACCTTTTTAGTGAATATGGAATTGTAATGCAAATTTAGGAACTGTAATCGAGTTTACATGACTTGTAAATATGCTTAAATGGGCAAGAGGTATGGTGTATAAGTGTTGTGTGCTCAATCAGGGGCAATTATGATGAAAAAGGTAAGAGTAACGTACACATTTCTTCAACATGTTGCTGAAAACGAGAAATGTTTAGGGCAATTCCATGTGATTCGGTCGGTCCCTACGAAAAGATACAAGTTAAGTAACAAAGGTTTTATACTCATAAATAAATAAGAGCAATAGTTCATGATGTAAACATTTCATGTGTACGGAATAGGCATCTAATATAATCTTAAATGTGGTCATGTTTTATCTCTTGTCAACATTTTTTTTAGAAATATCAAATAATTTACCCTGAATTACAAACGTTGGTTAACGTTAAGATTAGGCTATTGTTTATGATTGCAAATTAATTTGTTTCAAGATTTAGCCAACGTTTAAAATATTACGTTCGTGTCTAGTAAAGCAATTTTTTAGTGAAAATTTTATGCAAGTATTCGATAAAATTGTCATACTATTTACACAAATTTTCAGTTTCAAAATGTGCTTAATGAAAGAAAGCTATACAACGGGGTAAAGTTGATACATGTGTACATTTACATTCTTATTTTATCCCGCTTTATGGTTCTTTATGCTAATCGGAAGATATGTTGTACATTCGAATACAAGGGTGCGATGTGTAACAAGAACTTCGATGAAATATTCGTGTGAAAAACTATCCAAGAATATATTACTTATATTTCAAATACAAATGTTTTTACACAGAAAGCATTTTGTTACCTAGCTATGTTAATATGAACTACAAATGTATTAAATTTTATAAAACTGTTTCATATGAACTGCTTTTTATTTTTTGTCTTTGTGAAGCTTCAATGTTCGTAACTTTGATTATTAAATCAGTGATAATGTTTATTGTTTCATAATTTATTAACATTCTTCACGATGTTATTAACAGAATGTAAAAAAAAGTGCAAGGAAATATTAGAAATGGTTATATTCCAAGTGAACGTTAAGATCGAAATATTAATTTGCTTTTTTTTTAATTAAACTCTTAAGTTATTGTCACAGATCTTACTGACGACAATGAAAAGATTCAATTTGTATATTATCTTTCGTTCAATAAAGTCAATAGGATCGAAATTACAATATAATAAATGATTTAGGTTTAGTCTTTATTCACAGAAATGCAACATTGCCCTTGTACCAATTTGTTTCGCTTTTGCTGCAAGGATATATAAATTAAGCTTTTGTATTGAGATTGTATAGCTAAGCAGAATATCTGCATTATCTGGTTGATTAATTTTGGGTAGAGTTAAAGACTGTTTAATTAATTAGGTAACTTGGAAAGTTTACGGTCAACCTAACATGTTTTTTTTATTATTTAGTCAGTTGATTTTTACATACAAAAGATCATACAAAAGCAGTTACGAGTTTTACTGTAGCTTACAAATATTCCCGATAATATTTTTCAAAGATATATAATGTTTAAATTGTTCCGCCAGGAAGTTTCCGACGGTTATCAACTCTTTCTTTGTGCTATGGTAGGAATTTTTGTGGTGGCCTGAATGAAAATTGTGGTGTAAATATTCAATATTATACATTTTTCTTCTATATTCGTCGGGAGGGTAAATGTCAAAATTTAACTTCACAAAAGAAATAAATATACCTTAATTATCTACGGTAAAATTACGACATGAGGCTTACAGCGTTAAGACGATCGCCTCCAGATGATGACGTCTTGACTGAGCGCTGTGGCCTGAACCTCAAGATGGTCTTGCTCAGTGGCCGCAGTTTTCATTAGAGCTCTATGGCCACCGACTTTTAGAAGCTCTGCCAATGAGTTTTGAACGAAGCGCTGCAATCGGCTGTAAAATAACGTTTGCAATGTCCTTACCAACTTGTCAATATTCTTGTCAATTAATTTTGTTGTTCGTACAGAACACTAATTTGTTTATGATAACCATCACCCTCATTGGTATGCTATCTCCCTGGCCAGGTAATCTGACCATTAGAGTTCTCATTTTTCTGAAAGGTCCTGAATTCGATCTTCGATAGTAACGCAGATTCTCTCTGCCCACTCAGCATATGGTGACAACTAAGAAGCAGTGTAGTGCAAAGTAAGAAATGCAATACTCTTTCAGAGGGGGAAAAACACTAATGAAAGAGCAAAGCAATGAGAGAATAACAATGAGAGACTAACATTATCGAACACAAGCATTTGACTGGTAGTTGTTATACATTGTTTTCCATACAGTCAGCTGCAGAAAAAATACCAGGCAAATTGTATTTTTTCCTCTTACACCTAAGGAGTGCCATTGGTGGAGAGGTTGTCAACTACTTCGTTGATATTTTGTTCATTTCTTGATTTTTCCATTGCGAGGCCGAAAAACCATTTTTACCACTGGTGAAGGAATAAATTTTCCGTTCTCGTACTACATGTCTGGGGCAAATGAGTGCGGTTTTGCCGTTTGAAATTTGTAAGAATGTTCGGTTAATTATCTTTCGTGAAAAGCATCAGAGACAGATTGACAAAGCATTGGTATTTTCATTCATTCACCTTCCTTTGCAAATTGCAAACTTCTGCCCCACGGCAACGGGGAACGTTGTTGCAAGGGTCAGCATTCCAGACCGCGTGATGTAAGAGGTGTGAGAACGACAGGCGTTTGTTCCACAGGAATCGGTCTTGTTTCCAGGCGTCCGTGTTATGTAAGCGAGGCAGTGCAGCCTCAGCTCACCCCACTCGAGAAAGTTACCCCGGGGTGAAGGACAAGATGGCTGTAGATTCCCTTTCCTAGTTCCGAGTAACGTTTCACTCTCTCAGGGAAAAAAAAAAGATTGGAACTGTGCAATTGTGAAGATGGCGACACAATTGTTGGATAATTAGCCAGAAATTTCAACGAGCGTGCTGATGCATGCGATTGTATAACATAATTAGATTTACGGCTCTCGGGACGTAGCCCGGTTTCAAATTCCAGCAAGGGTATTAGAATGGATAATTAGCAAGAGTGGCATACAAAGAGGTAAACCTATCGCCCACACGTTCTTAATCTTGGTCATAGTGGAGGCTTTGTGATGAGCACCACGCTCCGACCGCCTTTATCCTCCACTAGAGGTTAGGTGAGCCTAAAGCAGCTTTATGCGAGGGCCTTGAAAAAAATCCTACGTGAGGTCATGAGCGTAACATATGACCGCATGCAGAAATGGTAGAGGAGGATAGGACTGCATGGAGTAATGATTTTTTCGCTTTTCTTCTATTTCTTGCTAATCGTGACGTTGAAGATGAATGTCAATTTTTTAAATTGATAAAGCAGCGATCACAAATAAATCCCCGTGCACAGGGCAGGACTTGAACCTGCAATCTTCAGTGGCGAAATCGTTATTCGACCGTTCAAAGAGTTCGGTCACTGAGGGTATAAGTGAATACTAGCAAGCACGTATCCAGGAATTCCTTGCGTTGGGAGGGGGGGGGGGAACACCATCTTTTTAAGTGGTATAGATAGAACCTCACAATTGTGTGTTTAAGGCCAGTGGTGGTGATTGGGTTCCAAAACTGGTGGGGGGGGGGGGGCAAGGAAAGTTTACTTTCTCTTGGTAGACAAGGCGTAGGATTAAGAGGCCATAGTGTGGAGGCAAGAAAAGGGGGAGCAACTCTTCCCTAAGTCGTTGCCACTGTTCAAGGCTGCCATTTTAATCGGAACGTTTTTTTTTACCACTAGACTCCCTTGTTTCCATGCATTAACATTGTGTGCCGGAACGATCTGAATATGTGTGTTTGTCCATTTCTTCTCACCAGGCATCAAAACATCTATGGTGTATTTGAGTGTTTTTATGAAGCTGTTACACATGCACGGGATGGACAATCCAATCGACAACGCGAGATTCAAACTGTGGGCTGCGAAGTGGACGCAGAGAGTTGTCGAATATTTATCTGATTCGAGCCTGAACACGACTAATGCCTTTTGTCCTCCCATGTTTGCAGCTCTTATAAAAGCTGAAACCCACCAAATTGTTCATATTCATGCCTAAGCACTAGCAAGTGCTCAAAATTGTCTGTCACAGCTTGCGCAGTCTTGTCATACTCGTATACCGGCACGAAACAAAGCAAGTCTTCTCAAATACAGCTGGATCGCGAAACAATTAATGCACAGTGAAAACCCTTCCGTTCCCAACACATCTAATGTTTCGTCTTCCAATATAATCAAATTGTTACTCATTTATCTCCATTGACGTGCCCCAGGAAGGGTTTGTGGGTCATAACCCAATTTGACCCAGTATTCCTTAAAACATGAACGCCAAAGATGGCAAAATGAGGACTGACCACCAAAAATAGTATGCGTAACACCTCTCCCTTCCGAAAATCCTGGGCACGCCACTCTTAATCTCTGACACAATTTTTAAAATCAACTCACCAGAAGTTTTTATCATTTCGTATTGGAGACTCGTTTAGGGTGTTGTCGCTTACCTTCGCACCTAACCGTAAAAAAGCCCTAATTTTCCATTCTTGTGTCTTGGATCTTCAAGACTCAGGAAGATTTCAGACCGAAGGGACACGCGATACATGTCCTTTGTAACTAGCCAATCAACAGCAACGTTTCACACCGTAGCGACACAAAAGGCCGCAGAAACCTACTTTCGACTTGTGAAATCCTCAGGCGACTCGGTGTGAAATCTTCCTTATTGTAGGCCACTGTCATCGTCACCTCGAAGCGGCAGCTCGTGTTGACTACAGAAGTAAAATGTCTCCTCATCCGGTGGGAATGCCCCTCAATTTTCTTCTTTCTCCTTTAATATTTGTGCTTGTTCGTTATACAGGAAACATCTTACGATTTAACATACACAGGGCATGTACTATGTAGACATTTTAGCGAAAAATCAGTCGAAGTCAAGTGTGGTTCGGTGGTTCAGTTGGTAGAGCAGTGGCACGATATGCCAGAGACCTGATTCGGGTCCTGGTAGACCCTGCGAATTCCGCTAAAATAACTACATATGCAACATCTTGCTTTCTCTTCTCGACATTCATAAAATTTTCGGCTGTCCCTTTATGGTAATTAAGTATTTGAGTGTGTATCGAACCCAGTAGGCTTAAACAAAAGTATTCTATTATGCCATGAAATTCTCGGATTGCATACACGAAATTTGGTCCTGGCACAACTAAAACATCACTTAAAACTTTGTGTTTTTCAGTTTATCTGTGCAGCTTATTTATTTTTTAATAAACCGCTCCAATACCCGGTACTGCTGAAATATTCACTTTAGAGAGAGAGGCCTTCGATTTCTTCGGCCCTCGACCCGAACTAGCACTACACTGAGGCTCCGGAAGTTCCGCAGTCGTTAATGTTTTCAGCTTTGGACCAGAACTGGAACTAGTAGTAGACTTCGTTACTTTACGGTATTTAGTCTTTTTTAATTTTCGAATCACTAGATCTTATAAAGCTACCAATGGACACTGACTGATCACTAATCTACTGTATTAACTATCACACTTACCTCTGAAGTCTCATTAACCCATTCTGTTGTATACAGATCAACCGGGAAATTGAAGCCGCGAATGTATATCCTCATTATACGAATTATAGAACGTTCCGCAGATAAGACGATTCGTAAATATTGCCAGTAGTTCGACTTCTTCTCTTATTCAAGAATGTTCCCTCTCGCGCTTTCAAGAGATTAAAAATTACAACGAATCCTCCTACGTACTTGTGGTGCTACTTTTGTTGTACAGTTTTCAAATGCTGACAAGTCTTTACATATTGCTCAAGTTCGCTGCGACAACACCGAAAGCGCAAGAAAAGTTTACGTGCAATATTATCAAGAATAGGGTTATAAATAAGCTCCATCTTGTCTTTATAATTATTTCTTTCCTTAAATCATCATCACATTTTTCAAGGAGACAAAAACATAATTTTATGTAGTGTAAACTGAAAAAAATCCTGGGAGGGGGGTTCCAGGCTCCTGATCCCCACCTTGGATACGTGTTAATAACAATTACAGGGTTATAGAACATTCTCCGTCTTGACTCTATAATTATTTCTCTCAAATTATCATAATATTATTCAAGAACCAATAACCTAATTTTATCTAGCGTAAACAGAAATTTCCTGAAGAGGGGCTCGAGCTCCCTCATTCCCACCTTAGATACGTGCTATTAACAATATCAAGGTTATAGAACATTCTCCGTCTTGCCTCGATAATTATTTATCTCCTTAAATTATCGTCACATTATTTTATTTCACACCACAAGACACCAAAAACCTTTTTTTTTTATC
This sequence comes from Lepisma saccharinum, assembly GCF_977018435.1. Classification (NCBI taxonomy): domain Eukaryota; kingdom Metazoa; phylum Arthropoda; class Insecta; order Zygentoma; family Lepismatidae; genus Lepisma; species Lepisma saccharinum. The sequence continues at coordinate 62,704,870 of NC_139241.1, read as the reverse complement.
TAGTGTAAACCGAAAACTTTCGGGCAGGGGCTAGAGTCCCCTAAGCCCCTTCCCCTGGATACGTGCCTGAATACTAGGGATGCGTCGGTAGACAAATGTGTGCAAAAGGATTATCTGGTAATAATTGTGACACTTTCAGGAAACTTATTCGTATTTACGCATCAGAGGAAGAAATGGAATCATGTACGCTATGTATATGAAAGCACATTTCCTTCTTTCCTGTGATTTCCAATTTTTTATGCCAAATGATCTCAGATTCATTGGTTCTTAAGTTAACGTGATTTCCTGAAACTTCTTTTACAGTCACCGTCAACAAAAATGGGACACCTATATACTGAAATACTCTCTTCCCCGCAGGGCGTTATGTGTGTTGTCTAACTCTACGGCGGTGGCAGAACTTTCAATTGAAAATTTGCTATTAAATCTACTTATCGCCGTAGAGTTATGCAATCCCCCCTAACGCCTTGCAAGGGAAGCGAGTGACTTAAAAAACTGAAATTTTGAGGATTTGCCTTGAATTGAAAAGAATATGGGTTTTGTTTGACGTTGTAAGTATTCAGTTTCTGTAATGTTCAAAAGAATTTGGGCTAATTAATAGTGTTGCCCACGAGACGAGACTTTGGCCTTTCTCGTCTCGTGGAAATGCTGTGAAATGCTGTCTAGTCTCGAAAATATTCGATTGTCTCGGGAAACATGATCAATCTCGTCTCGTCTCGAATTTTTAAAAGCCTGTCCCGTCTCGTCCCGTTGGCAACACTACTAATTAAGGTCTTGAAACAGTTTTATGTCACCATATTTTATCACTAACTTCTTTACATTGTGTGCCTACTTATGTACTACATTGCAATCTTAACTTCTCATACCATTCTTTATCTCATTCCTTCGTCTTAGGTTAATTTTGAACAGGCTTCCTCGATGTCGTCGTGGTAACGTAATCAAGGGGTCTCGGGTTAGACACACGGTGGAGGAGTGTTTCTGATCTCACTTTAAACTGTAGGTCCAGTCCAGATTAGCCTTTCTGTACATAAATGGGCTTACAACCACATTTAAAAAATGAACAGTTTTGTGCCGCCTTTAAAAAGTTTTTCGAGAGCAGAGATGAACAGTACGAAAATGTAAAATGCATAGATTTAACGGTGCGAGATTGGAATTGTTTTGGACATAGATAAGGGAGAGAACAAATTGTACTTACTAAGTCAATGGATTTTTTTGTTTTGCGCCTGTTCCTTCATTTTTCTTATCCATTTTTTTTTCTAAGGCTTTTATTATCAGAAACTTAATTTATGTTCAACTTTAGTGTATATATGCCCTAATCAATCATCTTCAATGTACGTCATGAATATATTGTTCTAGGTTCGCTGGCCACCCAATATGTTCATAGAAAGAGCAAGAGGATACTTCCAAATTGAGCGTTGAAATCTCTGTAGCCCCATAGCCTTGGCTTGCATGCAGCAACGACGCCTAGCGGGACTTCGGGAAGGTATAACTGGCGCGCGAGCAGAGCGAAGGCTACACATCTCGCTGGAGGTTGGAGCATAGCAGACGCCTTACAGAGAACGACATATCGACGGTGTGTGCATGTGTGTGTGTTTGTGTGCCCTAAATATCCTTCTGAGAACCTGTTCTCTCGTATTTCGGGGATACACTTCGCCTCAGGAGAAAGGCGAGAGCCGTGCTCAGTTTATCCGGACCAGTGAGTGTCGTGTGGCTGTGATACGCTGTTTTACATAGAGATTTTGTCTGTGGCCAAAATGAAGTACATTTTCCTTGGTGTTGTGATCGTCGCTGCGCTATGTACGGGCGCCGAAGGTTCAGCGATTCCTATGTGGGAGTTTTTAAGCCGAGGGGAGAAGGTGAGTTCATTATTTTAAATTCTACCTGAATATTTCTGTCAGGAGTCTGTGTGTGTGTTTTTGCTCTTTGCACGCTTTGGAACGTCAAATCAAAAAGTAATCTGTTAGCGTAGAAGGGCGAACAGCTTCGTAAATATCGACAAGCATGTGCTTACACTTTTATCGTATAAATTCACGAAATTCTAATTTTGATTGAATTAGGTTATTTTTCGTCGATTTTCTGCCACTTTTAGCCAATAGAGAGGATGAGGATGAGTGATAATATGATGAAATTGATGAAAGGACACTCACAAAGAACAGCCATACCAAGACCGGGAATCGAACCGGACACGGAGATCTAATTTATGATCAGTTTAGCTGTAGTGTACCCTTGCAGCCTCTAAGAATGACCTCACCCCTAAGGAGAACTGAATTAGCCTAACTCCTGATCTGTAGTCACCAGTGTAGATGTATCCGTGCATATCCATGAGCTGTTTCAATTTACATCTTCGATATATACGTCGCTTTTCTGCGTATTAGGTTAATCGCAATGACGAGGATGAATAATGAATTGATGCAAGGGCAATACGACAAGCACAATGATACATCCATGCCTGACCAGCATTCGAACCTGAGACCTTTGACTTCGTAGCTCCTTACGCGAAGGTCAACTCGAATTTGTTTGTGCACAGTACATTTTAATAACTGTAAATTTTAAACAAAACTACGAAATCGAAACGATATATCTCTAAAAAATGTAGGTATGCCACCTTGTTGGCCAAGAATTTGATCTTGCCATTGATACTTCTTGGTTCGACCCCTGGACAGGACATGAATTATCTATTGTGTTTGGTTTTCATCTATATATAATAAGCATTCATCCCTATCGTAGAGGATAATTCAAAGAGGCGAAATGCGCCTTCTTTGGAGTTTCTTTGCGACTCTAGTTGGCCAAGCTTTGAATCCCGGACAAGGCATAAATATTTTTTGTGTTCATTCTGTCATCTATTTTGACGTTCACTGTCATCGCTGCGATTGAAAGTTGAAATACTACGTCAAATAAACAAAATACACACTACAAAACTCAAAATTGTTACACGTGATACGTCCTTTCGCTCAGGCCTTCCCGATGGCGCAGTGGTAGCGTCGTGGAGGCTCACAGTGGTTAGGATCCCATTTTAAACTGTAGGTCCAGTCCCAATTAGCCGTACTGTGCATAAAGTGGACTTAAAATACCAACTCAATCAATCAAAACGTCATTTCGCTCGTCAACGTTTAAAAATAAGATAAGTCTTCTATACTTATTTCTCATTGGCGCGCAGAAGAATTTGATGAGGGGAATTGATGACTCATTTTTGTAGTGTGCCCAGTGTCTTTATTCTTTATATCATATGGAGCTTATTTAACTATATCCGAAGCAACATTCTGTATATACGAGTATAATCTCATATATCCAATACACATCAATATGTACCGGCATTTCTCCTTCTGCCGACCTTTGAGGCGAAGTGGCCAGTTCACAGGTTCGAACCCTGGTAAAACCATGGATGCTTGTATGTCAAATCATCCATTTTATCATGTATCCTCATCGTTGCGATTAACCGAACAAGTAGAAGAGCGACGTAAAAAAACAGAAACAGAGAGAGAGAGAGAGAGAGATCCCTTTAATGTCATGCAACAGGCTATTGTTTGTTATTCTTATGTATTTTGAACTACCAAATTTATATGGATGCAAAAAAAAAAATGTTGTGTGTACTTGTGTATGTAGAGTATAACACAAAGTTTTTTGTTTTTGTTTTTTAATTCGAAACATAATTAAGTTGAATGAATTTCGCAATATGTAATGGAAAATACGTAAGGATCGTGTAATGAGTATTCAGTTTCAGTATCTACCTTTTGTATTTTTTCTTGTTATCATCTGTCTGTTTCTTTATACTTTTGTTTTCCAGCACTTTCTCCACGTTTTTACTCGTATTTTCCCCTCCTGCCACAATATCAGGGTCGTAACAATATTGATAGTGATATAGAAAGCGCACTATTTACTTTTGTAATGTTCGAGACCTTCCAAATTCGAACGTTTTGATTTTTAGAATATTCCTTGATTATACACCTTGTACTACAACGTGAACCGGTAACGCAATGGTGTTTATTCTCAGTGAAATTTTCTAACATTGTTTGAAGTTCAAATATAATTTCCCTCTTCTCGTAGGTTATACTTCATGATGTTAGGATTTTGCGTGAATTCGAAAATATTTTTTAAAATTAATAATTCAATTCTTAAAACTGCTTAGGTAAGTGAACTTGAGATATGAATGGACAGAAAAATATTAAATTGCCAAATAGCGTGAAAGTAGTTTTATGATATGTGATTATGCGGAGGTTATGTTACTTCAAAACTCTCCTCCTCGTGGATAACTAGTGTCAACTTCATTCACACTGCTTTACACAAAATAAAGATCGTGGGAAGGTCTCTTACTAATACATGTAGGTCTAGATCAAGGCAGAGATAAAAGTTTCACAGCTAATGGATATGCACCTTCAAGATGATCATGGTCATTTTGTAGTAGTGGCTGTATTCGGCACGAAGAATTTTGTTACGGAATTGAAAACAAGTATTCGAGATAATAAAGGTTAATAATACATTACTAAAGTTCAGACAGTACATTTTGCAGGCAAGTAAATATTGCATGGCTTTTAAATTGTCTGTGCTTTTCCATGCGGACAATAGCAGGTAATTGTCTTTCCAGCAATTAGCTAAGCGAGACTGTGAAATTGAGAGTATATATAATGAAAAGAGCATAACAATGAAAGTTCATTTAAATAATGGTGAAATTTGCTTTTGTGGGTTGTTCACGTTTTGAAGGTTGAGAATACTTCATTACGAGAACCCTCCCTGTGCGCGAACTTGGTTTAGAAACTTTCTTGTAGTTGACAAATAAGGTGAAATGGCTTTCAACACATTTTCATTTTGACGTGAGTAGGTTCGGCGTTGGCACTAGCTTTCCATTGTACAGTCATCCGCAAATACTCTCTTATATGCAGTGTATTATGTGTGTTTCCTAATTATACAACAGGGGCCGAACTTGCAATTAAGTTTGCTAATCGCCGAAGAGATACGGAGTTTTCAGACTGAAGTAATAAGCACCACTTGTAATTTGAAAGCGAACCTACAGAAATAGATGCAACCTTTCGTACAGTATGTAACATTCTTATTCGTACACCCGGATTTTCAAAGAAAATGCTTTAATATCTGAAAGGAAATGCACTCTTTTGAAATTGTTTCTTTACAATTCAATAACTAATATCATTAGGAACATAAAATCTTACTCACATTCTGTATAACCAATGACAATAATAAATTAAATGAAACTGAAGGAGAAACATGCCATTTTTTGTACAACTTTTCTATTCGTACACTTAATAATATAAAAGAGAAAAGTATATTCAGAGCAAATTGACTGACAGTTCTAATACTGTGATGCGTATCCTTTGGCTTTAATTACTGCTTCACACCTGTTCTTCATAGAATTAACCAGTTTCCGACATGTTTCAGAGCTTATTTTATTCCACTCGGCTTGTACAATAGTTTTCAACTCTTGTTCGGACTTGACGCCTGCTTTATGCATTCCCCTCTTCAAAATTGCCCATAAATGCTCAATGGGATTTAAGTCTGGACTTTGAGCTGGTGTTTGTAGTAGTTTGGGTACATTCCATATTAGCCAATTCATGTTAACTCGCGCCTTATGCTTATTGTCATTGTCTTGTTGGAATCTGTAGATAGGCGGCATGTCCATTTTTTGGGCACTCTGCTTTACATTGTTGTTCAATATGTCCAAATAGACATATGAATCCACGATACCATCAATAAACTGGACGGTACCAACACCTTTGGACTACGTACAGCCCCAAATCATTAATGACCCACCACCGTGTTTAACTGTTGGAATTGTGTTAATGTGATCATTGTCTTTATTTGATTTTCTCCAGACCCTATTTATCCCATCTGACCCGTATATATTAATCTTGGACTCGTCTGACCATATGACACTACCCCAAAATTCCTGGTCCTTGTGGATGTGCTCTTTCGCGAATGAAAGTCTATTCCTGCGATTCACCTTATTTACATACGGCTTCTTTCGTGGTATTCTGCCATGATATCCATGTTTCCGCAAGGCACGTCGGACAGTTTGATCGGACATCATCTTTCCAGCAACATTTTCTACTAACGGTTGTAATTGAGGAACACTTAGTCGGGGGTTTTCTCACACTCTTTTTAAAATAAAGCGTTCATCACGTTTATTCAACCGTCTCTCTTGGTTTTCTCGGCACATTCTTTCCAATTTTTCGTACGAATAACCTCTAAGGGCCAAATTTATAATAACATCCTTCAGATCGGAACTAAGTTCCTTCACCTTGACCATTTCGAACACGCTAATAGACGATGGGCCTACAACAATACCTACGCCAGCATTCCGATTGACGGGTACCGCGCCTGCATGTTCAAACTTGTTGCAAACTGCACGAAATCGCCCGAATAGCGGTGGCGCTGTATGCCAGGAAGATTGAAACTCTTGCCTGTACGAATAACAATGTTGCATGAAATATCGTGTTTTTCTCTTTTCACACAAATTATATGCTCTGTTTATACACTTTGAACATACATTTTTATTGACTTTTGTTGGTGAAACCTTCATTAACATTAATTTCCAGGTACATATGAAAATGATTATATTTACTAGTAGATATGACATTTTTTCCTCGGAAATTCTATGTGTACGAATAACAATGTTACATACTGTACCAGAGGGACATGACAAGCTGCGCATGTTGCTTGTCGCTCGGACTGTGCTGTTTTCACAATAGCGTGCATCGTGTTGCCTTGGTCTGGTGGTCGCACATGCATAGTGAAGGCTTTCTTTTACAGACTGGAAGGACCCGTGTCGCTTGTCATTCGGTAAAACCCCCGTGTCGCTTTTAGTTTGTTGCTTGTCACTTCGGTCTGAAAGCTCCCTTAGCTGTTATTTCAGGATCCAAGTGTCTCGTTTTTACTGCGCATGACTGTGCGTTGAAGTTTCTTCCAGATACTGTTACCTACGCACAGTATCATCTCGTTTCAAGTCTCGAAACATTTCAGTTGACCATTTTTCATTCCAATCACGTTAAACAATTATAACCTCTTCGTAAGTAACAGTCGGATAATTAGCCTCATTTCCATATGCCGCATAGTAATGATAGAGCAATTTTGTTTCAGGGAAAATTTCCATATTCTTTTACATTGTAGCTTACTAAAGTTTCGAAGAAGTCAAGACTATTTATTTAGACTATCAAGAGCGTTGATGATCACGGTCTAACAATTTCATTGACTTTAGGAACCCTTTCGGAATATACTACAGTAACATATTCACTTGAATTGCAAGATATTGGAGCTATAGAGCCTGGACCCACAGCTGTGGCTCTGTGTGTCTTCCCGTGTTTCACCCTTGTATGTGCTGGGTGCACCTCTACAGCTTCAACGTTTATCGGAGTTATAAAAATTAATCCTGGAACACCTTAATTGATTTTAGTCGTGAGGAGTTCATCATCTCGAGTTGAATTACAATTTCAAGACATTTATTTTGAGAAGAAATAAATAGTCTTGAATATTTTTACGAGTAAATGTGGTAAGTGCTGAAGCATGCATATTTTTTTATTCAAGTAATCAGTCGTCGGTTTTCGAAGTTAAAATGCATCATAAATATCAAAGTTATATGTCGAACATACAAAGCAATTTGACAGCCTAAATTTTGAAATACGAGACGGAAAAAATATTACAAATTTATCACGTATGTTCAGAGAAACGTACATAGGAACAGAAAATATTTACCAATCTAAATAAGTTATATGACAGTTCAGTAGATACACGAAAGCATGCATTTCCTTACGAATTGCCATTAATATTCTGCAGAAGACAACGTGAAAATATATTCAGGTCTTCAAGGAAAGTAGCATTCCAACGTAAGCTCAAAGAATAATGGGTTTTCTTATCCCGATCGACGCGTGAAATTTCATGGTTTTTGTTCGGTTGTAACACGACCTTTGCAAGGAGACTGGTGACGCAGAAATCTCAGACAGGCAATGCAGCGCCGTGTAATTCCTAATTCAGAACATGAATGCACAAGTTCATCCTGGTGATCAATCAAAGCTTCTTGAAAATACCCAGAACTCTGAGGTTAAAAGGTGTTCTCGACTCGAGTGCTAAATAAGCAGTGACGAAGGCGCATTTCTCGTTTAGGATCTGGCACCACTTATGAGACGGAGAGAGCCAGATTTGGCGTGATGACTCGACTCTGAGTGGGTGTTGGTTGGGAAAACTTGGCTCCAACTCATCTTTAGCATCTTTAATTTCACCTCTGCATTCACCGAATACATGACGAGGCGGGAATGTTAACACCTTGTCTTGCATAGTGACTACTAATTCGGAAAGTTTGAGTCCACGGCAAGGTTTTATCAGCAAGAACAGCAGCATTGCTGGAAGGCATATGAAGAAGAAGGAGTGAATACGTTGCAGTTCCTGTTGTAATCTAACACGTATTATGTGCAAGAACTTATAATAGCCGAACGTGCACTGTTGACCAACTGTATTCCTATTCCGAGAAGGAATTCATTTGAGAAGTAGACAACCTTGATCATGAACACCAGCCAAGTAGCATTCTCGAATTTTGTTTAATGGATATAAATTTGAGTAAAAGGAGGCGTGTATTTCACAGACAGTGGCGGTGATTATTCAAACCTGGATTGTCCGATAAAATAATCGATTGATGAAACGGTTCATCCATGAAGCCAAATTTGTTGTAAAATGTATAAAATCCTATTAGCTTGAAGAGATTTTTTTTTCAGTGAATGTTTTATTTTAATTTGGCAACATTGACTTCTGCTGTAGTTGAAATATTTACAATCCAGTGGTGGAACTTACTCAGATCCCACCCAGTAATCTATGTTTGAATTCTTGCTAATCTTTCAGTCTGCAAGGTTGTCTATTACATCCTTAGGTAAGTGAGCAATTGTTAGATGCAGATTGTTGTGGGATTATTCTAAGTATACAGCAGTTGGGTGATATCGCTTAAGAGTCCTTTGATTTTCTAAATTAGTAACGTGGGAAAAGTCACTCTAGAGCTGTTGTTTCGTGTAAATTTGTGTTGGCTTCCAACTTTCGCCATTTGAAAATTCTCCATCACAAATAGTTCAGTTGGTCAACTGACCCACCTCTGTATATTTACCTTGAGTGGACTGGCACACAGGAAATTCTTCAATTTGTGAGTATATAGATCAATCAAGGTGTGTTGATACGGTTAAATCTTACGGTATAAGTTAGACTGTGGCGCTGCTCAGGTTCAGACATAAAGAAAGAGTGCGTGGGTTGACTTCTTTTCCCACGCATTCTTCTACAATCCTGGCCTTGAAAGTCGAGCAGTAGAAGGAAAAAAATCACTCAATGGGAGTGATTTCTAGTTTTCCCATTTTCTTCTTTCTCTCATCAGTCGGCCATTGTTTACGATACGACATAAAACCACAACGAAAGTGATAAATCGTTTCCCAACAAACAATCAGAGAAATTAACTCGGGAAGAAACTCACTACTGTGAATACCTCCTTTCAGTGCACTGCGACAGTAGCGGCTCGTGCCTAAAATAACAGGTGAAGAAGTATATTTATAGGCAATGAAAACAAATAGTAAGTGCCAGTGCCCCCCCCCCCCCCAATTTAAAACGCCTTTTTTGTCTTCATCCGTCCATCTGGAAAATGGTGTCTGCAACAAATTACACACTAAGTCATTTACTGGGTTCATTGTAGAAACCACAGCTCAACACATGAACACAACACACGATAGGAAACGCGAAACACACACGCGGAACAAGATCTCGCGAGAACGCGAAGATTTTGCCACAAGCACTGGATGCGATGTTTTCTCCGACGAGAGAACTGATTCACGTAGAGGGCGACACCATGTTCAAGGCCAACGCTAGGTGACGTCACCGTTGCCATGACAACCGGCTAAGTCTTCCGCAACCTAGCGGTGTTTGCTCTTGGGTTGGGACGAACTCAATACGTGCGTAGCGCCGAGCGGCGTGTTATTTGAGTATTATCGTGTGCGTTCTGCTGGGAAATAGTTTAATTTAATAAGCAAATGAAAAATGTCAATATTAATTTGAAAATTAGGTGAAAACATCTGCACTTGTTGCACTTGGCCAGCCGCCACTGCACTGCGACTGCAAACTTGCTGCATACTTGAGCATAAAGACGTAGTGAGACGAGGCATTGAAAGCTAATGTCCTCACACTTCAAGTTTGGCAATGCGGTAACTGATACGGAAGCAATAAAAATACATATTTGCTGTTAGGTTTCATACCAAGCTAAGAAGGTAGTGCTTTACAAGTGCAAGAAAACATCCGCATTCCATAAGGAAATTGCGGTCGGCTCTTCGTGGACTACGTCGTCGCCTTGTAATCAAGGGGTCCCGGTTTCGATACCCGGTGGAGGCACACGGTGGTTATGATCCCACTTCAAACGGTAGGTCCAGTCCCGATTAGCCTTACTGTGCACAAAGTGGACTAACACCAACTCGATCAATCAATCTTCGTGGACGCCACAAAAGTATCCAGAGCCTTTCTCACTATACTACAACCGTTTCGATGGCATATTTACGAGCTCGTCACTAAAAATTCAGGGTTCGAGTCCTAGCATGGGCGTTACTTTGTGAGTGTGTTTTCATAATTTAATCTCCCAGCCGATGACGTAGTAGTATCGTCGTCGCCTTGTAATCAAAAGGTTCCAGGTTCGATACCCGTTGGAGGTACAGTCACCGGCAGTAAATATGGGACAACTAGATCCTGAAATATTCGCTTTCCTGTAAAGCGTTATGTTATGTGTGTGGCCTAACTCTACGCCGGTGGCAGAAGTTGCCATTGAAAATTTGCTATTAATGTTCGCTCATCGCCGTAGTGTTAGGCAACACACCTAACGCCTCGCAGGGAAGAGAGTATTTCAGGATCTAGGCATCCCATTTGTATTGCCGGTGAATACATAATGGTTCAGATATTACTTTAAAGCGCTGATCCAGTCCCGATTAGCCTGTCTGTGCATAAAGTGGTCTCAAAAATGATAATTTAATGTGATCGTCATTAGTATTGCCAAAGAGTGGCAGAAAAACAAAGCAAAGTAAGTAAAGTGCAAATATTATTGTTTCAGCAACAAAGTCTTTATTTTCAATATTTATCTCCTCGATTCCTTTCATTTTCAACCCCTTGTCATTCAGTGAGACTCGCAATATAAGATTATGGACAGATCATGATTATCAGTGGCGATATTAATATACCAAGTTGACTGACAGGCATGTCTTAGCTTGAATCGATACTTCAGACATCTTGTTACGCACCTCAACGTACTAATCCAAGGACCACTGGTACTGGGTCGACCTTATCAGTTACCTGAAGCTCGAGCGATCATGTTCAATGATAATTTAAAAAGACACGCGCACTGTTTTAAGTCTTCAATCGAAATTTTTGTGCTGCACTTTAGTTGAGAATCAAACTCTGTACATTACTTGGGAGAACTCGTGGGCCATGACAAGCCAGACAATATCAAACAAAAAAATACTTTGTGAATCAGGTTGAAATTTCTCTCAGACGCGCGAAAATCTGTCAGAAGTTTCCCTTGCTTATGCTTTTGGCGACTATCAGACACATAAAAATAAGGTTTATCAGCAGACTGTACGTCACATCGTGCCACAATGGTAGTGGGAATAAAAAAAAATATGATGTGGGATGATTGCATTGATTATATCTCGTACGTTATCGTACGTACAAATTTCGATCGCCGCAACAAGAATATGCAATCCTAAAGAAAAGGTGGGAGGGGACATAATTAAAAGGAAAACAGTAAAATTAAGGAAGATTGCAACATATTATTGTATGTTTCTTTTTCCAAATCTACCATAGTTTAATATAGATTTGTTTGCATGTATTTAGTCCTAAGTTCGAACACGACATATGCTTTCTTGTTTGAATAATTAGATTAATTTATTAGAACACGTGTTTTAGCCTTTGAACCAAGGTGGGTTGATTTAAATCGCGATTTAAATCAAGATTTAAATCAGGCGATTTTATTTTAAAAAAACAACACTGAATAACTTTAAATAAATAATTTATAGAATAATGTACATTAAAATTTTGTAGATATCAGAATCACTTTCGGTGAAAGTACATGAATCTCGTAATCAATGAATGGTGTTTATTAGTCTATAAGAAAGGAAAATGAAGGAAATAAAATACATGTACTCATGGTGTGAAGCTCATACAAAATGAAATGTAAACACTCATTTCTGGCTCATTCTAATGACCCTTGGGTTCATTCATTATATAATCCTAAAAGGAGAATTAATAGGAATAGAAATCTTACATAGAATCAATCTTTTGATTTAAAATTCAATATTTTTTATAGGCAAGAATAGCAAACATTTTGTATGGAAAAATATACAAAATACTTGATTGATTCAATTGGTGTTTTAAGTCCATTTTATGCACAGTATGGCTAATTGGGACTGGACCTACAGTTTAAAGTGGGATCCGAACCACTATGTGCCTCCACCGGGTATCGAATATACAAAATACTAATCATGTTAAACCATAAATAGTGTCAATATCATTAAACTGCAAATAAACATGGCAGCTGATAATTTTCGAACTACCATTAAAAAATTTCCAAAATTCAGCTACAAAGACTATAAAAATATTTAAGAATATATTTAAGTTACAATTTTATAGTACATCCAGAATGTTTTATTTCCACTGGAAGGAAAGTTACTGAAATTATTATAGTTTCCTTAACACACTTAACTAAAATTTCCATAGTAGGTACAGTGTCAGAAACAGAAAAATGTATATTCACATATATTTTTAATTGCTTTAATCTAACTGTTCAAATATTTCTCATGGCCGTTTACTAGAAAAATACTTTCTACAAAAAACATATCTATATGTATGGTACCGAAAGCCATAAAAGCAATTTTAAGCGTGTTTTTTTTAAAACAAATCCGATTTAAAAAAAAATCAACAAAAACTATTTTCTTAAAATAAAAATCATGATTTTTATCCACCCTGCTTTGAACGTTTTCATTTTTTTTTCGGCTTACAATTCCTGTATTTAACCCATGCATTCATTCGAAATCCATTCCACAGAAAGTATACGATCTGAAGGGAAAACACTAATGCTAACATTTTTTTAAAAAAGAACGCGTCCTTTGAAGAAAATGTGATTTCAAAATTCCACAAGACGACGTTACACAGACTCATTTTTTCCCTTCTCATGGTGGTCTGTCCGTATTGAAAATGTTTAAGTTGTCGCTTAGCTAAATGGTTAGCACTCTCACCTTTGGTACAGTATAAGCTATCCCGGGTATGATCCCCGGTGGGAGCTTCAAAATTTCGTGTTGACTCAGCATCGTGAGGACAATTGCGTAGTTCCAGTCTCGAATGCTAGAAAACAATGGCGACGGGGCTCGATGTGCTGACCACACGTCAACTTAGCAGACCTCAAACATAAAAAGGTAGTTTTACAACGGAATTTAGTTTAATACAAGTTTAATACTTGTTCATGTAGAAGTATTCTTGCTAGATGCAATAGTACAACCAAAACTATGTGTGTTCACTATCCTTGTGTTCACAAGTATTCGTTGGAACTAGCATTTACCTTATTTCCAAATTGTGGCCAAAATTGGGCATTGCCAAGTGAATTTCCTCGTAAAGAAAGACGATTTGGTGAGACCGAGAAATGTCGTGTTGTGCGGAAGGGTACAAAATATATCCTGCGTTCTTTTCCGGCAACTAACGCCATCTTTCCGCTCTCGGAAGCGCTTATGACCTCGCGTAACAGAAGAGGAAGGTCGATGTATCGAAAGAGGTCGAGGACGCCCTGTGTGAGTCTTGGGGGTTACCAAAGGGCATCGCTGAAGGTGAGATGTTTGGCCAGAACACGGCTGCCATTTCTCGTTACAGCACTCGGCCATTTATTGTTGACCCAGATGCTTGCTTAGCAACATGCGTCAGGTGCCAAAATGGAAAGTTGTTTGTTAGAGTTGTCCATTGTTGTAAGTATATCTTGTAACTATAAAACGTCATGCGCTAATGGAAATGACATGCGAAAGATACAGGAATGAAAATTGTGTAGCAAACTTAATGTAACCATGAAGCTACATGGGAACCAAACGGTACCAAATATATTTTTTCCTCCTTGGGTCACATAATATTTTATTGCATCGTAAGTATTCTCACTTGCCGTGTATATGCTTTCGTATGAAGTGTGTAAAGAGTCACCTCTGCCTACTCCTTACATACGACCTTTCAAATATATAATTTTAATACTAGCTTGTTTGGATATTCTTCCGCTTGAGGGTAGCAGCTACGGTCTTTTTAATTTTCAATTATACGTGGGAACTAGGCATAAAATCACACCCGTGCAATCAGTGCAGTGCGATAATAAAACCGATTTCATTCCCTTTTGGGGAGATTACAACCGCGAGAAGACAGCTGTGGATGTATTTTCTCAAGTATTATGTTTACAGTTTCGAGGGAACTCTTTCAATTCACAATGGAAACGTGTTTGAACATTCCTAGATATGAAATCAAAACATTAAGATTGGAAAGAGCAACACACACTTAGGCTTACTTAATGCAAAGTCTGAGCATAATGATAGCCTAGGTTGAAGACCAATTTCCAGGTCTGATGGAGATCTCGTTTATGGATCTTAGAAGGGGAAGGGAATCTAGGCCAAACCAAAGAGCCATGTAGCCATGAGACATATATGGGCTTGCTTGCGAAACAAACAACATGGCAGCCAATTTCCCATTTTCTTTCGAGTAAAGTGTTTCTGCTCGTAGCAACTGATCTCTTTGTTTGAGTACAATGAAAGTTACGAATTTTGAAAACAAAGCAGACGAAAAACACAATCGTATAGCCCTCGCTACACGTTTTCGCATCGCTTTTTTCTTGTCCTTTGTAACACTACAAGCGAAAGTTCACAATTTACAAGTTCCAATTCTTAAACAAACCATGTAGTCCTCAGTTAGGTAGTGTAACGTCTTGTTACATTAATTATTGAGCAGCAAGTCGGAGCGATGTGTACACTCCACGATTCTTGAGTTTTGCAGTTCAACTAGCGAATCCGACATTCAATTGCCAAACAAAATGCAAATTTGGAATTACCTCGAGCCATTCAAAATCTTGTTTCATTCGGGAAGTGTTATTTTCCTCTTAAAGTTAAAATCAAGCTGTAATTTACAATGCCCATCGAGCACGCTTAGATGACGCCAGTTGGAAAGAGGCCCTTGAGGCCTTGACTTTGATATAATTTCAACAGTTTTCTACGATTAATTCTCCACATTGTGGAAATACAACTCATAGTGCTGCTGTTATTCCCCTTTGATAAATAATGACGTTAGTTGTTCTCAATGTCAATAAGGTGTTAGAATTTTTATTATGGGTCATTTTGAAAAAAAAAAATCCCTTCTTCCATAAAATTAACAGGATCGGCAAAGCCTGAATTGCAGTGGTATGTCTGCATTGAAATAAGAAACATACAAGGGCGTCCCCAGGGGATAGAGAGGGGAGGGGGTATTTTCCCCTTGAGATATTTAAAGAAAATTCCGTGTAATTCGAATCGTGAAATTGTAGCGATATTTTAGTACAAATAATATTGTTTCCTGTGATTTACAGGCTAACAATATAACGAGAGAACTTTTCACCAGAGACATTAGAATCATGTTGACTGCCTTTAGGGGTTTGAGGGACGAAAAGTGTTTGGTCAGGATAGGACTGTGAAGGGAATTTTTTGTAATCCCGACGTTCGAGACAAACAATTCGTTAAATTTTCGAAATTTCCTGACGCTGTGAAAATATCGAATTCTAAGCAATATTTCCACCTCAACAAGTGATTGTTTTTTTTTAAAATCGGAATAAAAACTGTCAATTTCAAGAAATTTCAGACACTTATAGTGCAAACAATACCAAGAATTAACCCTTTTTGAATACGTTCGTTTAGAAATTTTAGATTTTTCGGGATTGCGATAAGTCAGGAAATCATTTCCCGAAGTCGGGATGTGATCTTGACATTTTTTTTGCTGTACCTTTCGGCACGTATAAACATGGTACCTTGAAGATTAAGTGGTCTCTGTTTGATGTCTGTGCATTGTGAAAAAGTACAAAAAGACAGAGAACTGTTCATCAACAAAGTGATAAATGTTTACGGAAAGTAAACAGGGTGAATCCAGTTTCTACGTAAATAGTGAACTCAAGTCCGAACTTGTCCACAAAGCCAAACAATTTTCAGTTCAATTTCAATTTTATGATTTGTAAGGTAATAATAATAATAGTAATAACAACAACGCCAACAACAAAAATAATGCAAGGTAAAATATAAGTTTCTTTAACTGAAGGGCAAGATGTGAAATCTTACTCTGACTCCCGTCCAGGAGAAAAAATCCTTCGGGTGCCCTTGGAAACATATGGCATAGATTTTCGTGGAGAAATTTATAGTTTAGACAGTTGAACTTAAATTGCGATTTCACTTTTAGAATTTGATTACAGTATATAAAGTCGTATAAAATACTGGTAAACTTATCAGTGGATCTGGTGATATCTTCAATGAACAAATGTGGAAGTTTGTGATATTGGGATGAAAATTCAGTCAGTCAACTTCGGATTAAGACATCTCATGTTAAACCAGTGATGTCTCGTAGACTATTAACACAACTATTAGTCTATGTCTACATGCATTTTCCACACGTAATCTACACGTAGATTTCATTGGCTTATAGTACACATTGTCTACCTAGAGAATGTAAATTACATTAAAAATTAATTATAACACTTTGTCAGAGCTTGAAGTGGAAAATATTAGTTGAGGAAATGCTCCTATGGTATGTATTCTACATGGAATCTAATTTGCTTGTTTCAAATATGCTGCTAGTTTTTCACATTATTTTTTGAATTGTCGATTTTTCCATGCTATCGTAAGTGTTGCTTAGTTGTCTGAGATTTAGCGCCAAACCACTACGCAAAAGTCTCTTCAGAAGACCTTCGTGACCCTTTCAGCGCCGGTGTCAGTTTCGAACCGAGCCGTGGCGCCACTGTCGAAGTCCAGGCAAAAATACTGCTTTTCCAGGGACGAGGTTGTGTCGTGCTAAAAGATTAAGTGAAGAAGATACAATGCTGTACTTTTTAAAGGAAAGGAGCAATAAACTTCTTTCTGTGACAATGTGACCTTCACGACACTGGATCTCCATGAGCGTGACGTCACGAACCTTGCAGTTGAGACGTGCATGTAGAGAAGGCCTTTTGGACAGCCACTGTGGTTGGTTCACTGAACTGCAGCAAGTTTGTATCTGTAGCTTTATTTATTCGGTCGAATTTCGTGGAAAATAGCAGCGAGTAACAAAAATATGTTTTTCAGCCACGTCTCTATTTTTCGAGGTTCGAGTCTTCTCTACAAGTGATAATTGACTCTAACTCATCAAGGTATTATCTAAGTTCTTGAACTTCACAAGATTACAAGATCTTCTTTCTACTTGTAGTTGGCTGGCACGAAGAGTTGTGTTTGGCAGTTGCACTACAGACATCTCTAACGCTACAACGGAGGACTATTATCTTACCGGTGGCACAGGCCCTCGTGGCGGAGTGGTTAGCACATGGCACTACGACGCCAGGGGTCCTGGGTTCGAATCCCGGCCTGGGCATGGATGTTTGTGAGTGTCCATTCATCAATTTCATTATATCATCACTCATCCCCATCTTCGCAAATTAGCCAAAAGTGGCACAAAAGCCAAGTAAAATAAGGCAAATCAATCAATCTTACCAGTGGTCAATTTGAAACATAAAATACCACTTACGGACTTACGTCTAATTATCTTCCAGAAATCCGTGGCTTCACGTCTCGCAAACAAGATTAGTGGCTTCAATTGTAAACCCTTCTAATGTGCCACCAAATGTCTGAGGATAGAACCATTTAAAAATTAACAATAGTTTTTTTTTTTAATAGTATACAATATTGAAAATACTTGGCGTGCGCATGTCCGTCATTCTTTTGGACCAGCTATTCTATACAAAAAGATTCTCCGATAGTTTCAAACATTTCAAAGTATGGCATTGACTGCTAGAAATAGGCATAACCCTGCTGGAAAATTCATAAGTACACACTAACTAAGTGAGTATGTGGGACCATTCAACATGTAAAATTCTTGTACTGTATCATTGCAATTATTGAATGGGTGATGTTATTCTGACATATTTACCGAAGCTATAAGCCTTTAGTTAGTAACGTTATTCATAAACACTGCAGTGCATTCCCTAAAGGAGTATCTGGGGTCCAGGGTTCGGTTCCCAGTGGAGGCACGTAGTGGTTCGGATCCCACTTTAAACTGTAGGTCCAGTCCCGATTAGCCTTACTGTGCATAAAGTGGACTTAAAACAACAAATCAATCAAAACCTAAAGGAGTATCCCATGCTTAGACGCTGTGCTAGCTGAGTTGTATGCCTGAATTGGATGAACTAAGTCTGTGTCTTATACCTTTATTTTTGTAGTTGTGCGTGGAAATTTGCAAACTTAGGAACCAGAGAACGGTATAGGCAAAGAAAAGAAGTGGTATTAAAACTTCAGTTTGAACTTTTGGCTTGAGGCCATTTTGTTTCTAGAGGAATCTGATAATTCTCGCTTTCACAGTGTTCATTGTGATGTAGTAAAAGTTTCTGGGTAATCACGATAAGTGCCCGTGTAGTAAATATCTATAGCTATACCTTGTGAATAGTTAGGAGGTTTGAAATATAAATCATAAATACAATACTTACTCTCGTAAGTGTTTTCTTTACATATTCTTTACTCACGAATGGCAGAGTACAAATACCAGATAATACCAGACTTGAATGTAAAATTGCTCGATTGGCAACACTGATCCTTAATGCAATACATACTTTTATTTCTTTCTTTATTATTGCTAGTTAACTTCGAAAAGATAGCCGGGAGGAACCGTTTTTTTTCCCACCAAAAAGATCGAAAGCAACGTTCTTTCGACTTAACACCAGGAGTTTGCATTCGCCATGTATAATGATCCAACACCGCAGCAACAGGCACAGATTGCCTGAAGCACGAGTTTCCATGCCACAAAGTTTTGACTGTGACTACTTGTTACAACATTATGTAACCGTGCTGTAACATTTGCGGTCATGCACGAAACACCCGGAAAGCTCGAGTCCTGTGGCAATGCAAGTTGAGCACCCATTGCTTCCAGTCAAGTGAACGACCCCTGGATTTCTGCTTCGCGTGTGGATTTCTGATAGGTGTTTCGTATTATTCTGCAAGCAACTCTCGAAACATTACTTATTTTGAAGGGGAACGAACTCTCTCTAGTTTGGAATTTTACCAAAATAAGTCAACGTTCTGTTGACAGACAATGGAATGCTTTTGCTGCAATCATTATTTCCCCTTGGCTTTAAGGAACGCTGATCGTAAAACAATTTTCAAAGTTGTGGTCACTGTGTTAGCTTACCTTAAGCAAAGCGGATACATAAAGGTTGCTCAATTAGGCACTTTGCGTATTAGGAAACTTTCCAAGATATTCTTTTATGACGTAATTGAGAGATATTTCCAGATTGCTGAATTTCTAGTGATAACGGAAAGTCATTTAGCGCACATATCGCAATTTTATTGTCTGGACGCATTTTGTGTGTGACAAAATGTCATGAGTAATCGATCTTTATAATGATATCTCATCTATAGATGAGATGCAATACAAAACAATAAACGTACTGTTTATCTACGGGTATAACAACAATATTCTTCGAATCGTCCAGTAATTTCACATATTGTCAGATTCCATTACTGTGCTGCTAAGAGCCTTCGAAAATAAACTGCGAAGTTTTGCTCATATTTTTCACAAAACCAAGGACTTCCATTTGACGTCACTTCTCGTCAACCAATACTTGTTTGTTACTCCCGATGGGTTCACTTGTATGCATCGTCCGTAATTACCCTCTCTTCCCCTTCTATGTGATAGATATTACGGTATGTATCCAAAGCAACAATTAAAACATCTAATGTGCCGTGCCTGTCAGCAAAATTCAATAAGCGGCATTGATGACCACATAATCTCTGTAATTGCCATTAGCGTATTTACAAACTCATTTCGGGGTTTCATATTTTTTTTTCGTTCTTATTGTTGTAATTTGTTTGTCTCCAGGTCTTACATTTACATGCAGTAATGTATAAATATTAAGAGTCAAATTGTCCACCACTATTTCCAATCGCTTTAGTCTTACATCCTGCGTGTTTTTAAGGAACGCAAAGGTTTTCAGCTCCTTCGTTGGTGGTTTTATTTTTAGTTTTTGAACCTCACACACGTAGGCAAAGTGAGTGAACATGACAATGGACAATTTGCCTGCTAATATTTATGCACCCCTCACTCTGCCTTGGGAACATTCATAATATGAGTAGTACTTCAAAAAGATTATTTTCCAAGTTAACAAGTGATAATAACCATACATTTTGTTTCGTTCACTGGTGATGATGAGTAACCAATACGTTTTTGATAAATTAGTTGATTAATCGGCCATTGGACCATGGTTTTTACGCAAGAAAAACTTATTCTTACATATTTCCCCATCTATGTATTAAAAAGCCAAGAACATCTCGAACCTCCGCGATTGGCCTAGTCCGGATTAGTATATTTGAAGTTAAAAAAAATAGGCTTGAAACAAACTTCGACTTACTAAATCTAACTTTACTCCCCTTTTCCAATCTCCAGGAACCTTCGGCGTTTACTTCTCTTGGGAAGGTCAATGCTTCACGAGGCAAAGAAGTATGCCAAAGAACTAGAGAGTTTTATTTTCAGGTTTGTTAACCTTGCAACCAAAAACAATGTGTTTCCTGCAGTGTTTGTTCGCCCTGTTTGCCGAACAAACGTAGGAGAATCTTACGAGGCAAGAAGGTTCAAAGAAACATCTGCCCTAGATTTCACTCGAGTGTTTTGTTTCTAGAGCTGAGACGAAGCAAGAAAGGAGAGAGATGCACTCGGGAAGCCAGTTTGCATCACATCACGAAGCATCTTGCAAGTTTTAACCTCTATGGCCACTCGCTCAGAACGAAAACGCTATTATGTAGTCAAGCAAAGGTTTCTTGGACCGTTGAATAGAACCCGACGTTTGTGCTACAAGTTTGTTTTCATCCTTCGGCTACGAGTAACAGCTCACATGAAGTGCTGGAAGAACTTTTAAAAAAAATAATGCATTGCGATAGATGTGTTGGGTTAAATAAGTCAGGGATAAGGTCATATAATTGAAGAGATGTAGGCTATATTTACATTTGCCTCACTTCGGGCATTACAGTTAACATTGTTTCAACCTTCTATCATATTAAGCAGTTTATTAATTATCACAGTGAGAATCAACAGCGTTTAATCCACAATTTGCGCATTTCACATCACTTTTTTGCACAATCACTTATTGCTTAAGTTCTAATCTGATAGATTCCGAACGTCCACGAGTACAAATAACAACGCGATGGTTGAAGAGGAGAAACAATAGTTACTTGACGCAAGTAGTTTTAAAGAAACGTAAACGTACTATGTGCAGTATGTAAAAGTAATCCCTGGTGTAAAATCTTCTCTGAAAATTTGTAAAACCGAACGTCGATGTTTAACGTAAGTGTGTCAATACTTGTAAAAACAGGCGCGTAACAAATTTCTCCTTTCCAAAGTCATTGTGCCTAGTTTTTTGCCGTCGGCACTTCCCGTTTCGAACAGGATCGGTTTCTTCTGCTGTACATCTGTCGTGGCGCTAGTGTCGATCTCAAGGTCTACTGTTTTCTAAGCAGACTATTCTTCTATGAACCATATTCGAAAAAAGCAAGTTAAAGTTATTCGGATGCTTTAAGTCGTATTTTCTATTATTGCGTGCAGTTGCTATTTTAGTGATGATAAAATTATAGCTAACATGTTTATTAAACGCTAAAGTGCATGTGTGAGTATTGTACACTCAAAATTCGCTTCTTTATACAACATTTCTGTCCAAGGTGCAGTTCGACCGCCATTATACGATTGATTTTAAGCTGAATTTTCTATTATTTAGTCTTTCAATTCATCTCACTGAAAGTGAACACTTTCCTAATCATTTTAAAATATTGAAATGAGTCCATCAAATTCGTGCTGTAAATATCATGTTACTACTTAATTCGTTGACTTAAACTTTGTTTACCCTGCATGTAATTTTAATCAAATAAGGTTAGTAGAAGTTAGGGTTTGCCGAATATTTGGATTCGTCGTCCAATTTCAAATTTCTTCACAAGTAGAACTGCAAATGTAGTAAGAAAATATTTTTCTCTCATCTCACAGTTAATTTCAGCTTAGAGTTTTTTTAAATAAGCCCCTACACTCACCCACAAGCAGTCTCACCCATGTAGTTTAAACTTTATGCTCGCCTCACGTCACACGTCAAGTGCGCCCTTACTACGACACAGCACGTTTTCTCAAGAAACGGGAATTATATGGTGGGTGTAACTTCACACTTCATCTACAAGATTTTTCTCGCCCAAACCGCTCTACTTTCTACAAGGTAAGTTTTTTTTCTACAAGGTAGGAGGACAGTTTCGTGTTGCGATCTGGCTTGCTACAAAAAAGTAGCAGTAGTGTTGCCAACTGCGTAAATAAAATCCAAATTAATTCATTCATTGTATTCGGTCCAATGAGTACCCTTTTCATAGGCTTGTGCAGACCTTGTAACTAGGGAGGAGGGCAAAAGCATAGGCGCCGACTTAGGGGGGAGTCAATGCACATTCTGCCCCCACCAAAATTCCTCAAGAAATATATATATTTACGTAAAAAAAATATTGTTGTCAATCTTGTTGTCAATGAATTATTATGATGGGGATGCAGGAACGTGTTAATTTCTAAGTCAAGTGGTGTTTTAAGAGGACAACACTATGATGAGGGCAATATGCCCCGTTTACCCCCCTGGAAAAACATATCAGCTACCCGAACCTTAGACGATATTATGAAATGATATACTTAAATACTGATAACATTAAAAACCAACTAACGAGCCTATTAGACGCATGTTTAAACACAGCCTTGCCAGGAGAAAATATGTAATTTCATCGCAGATGCATCTGATAAAATATTTATTGCAGTTGATATGATAAATACAGAAAATGCCGTATTTTATACATGCAATTATTCATGTTAACAAACCTTTTGTTCGGGTAGCTATGAAAGGTGGAGTGAGAGCTTCAAGACCTGAAAGAAAACGTCAAAAAAGCTGCTGACAACCCTTGCATACGTAAAAATTCATTGCTTAAAAACACGTAGGGATGCAAAAGGAAAATTACGACCCCGATACTTCTGCATGTCATTGTACTCTCCTGGACTTCTTATAGGAAGATAGATGCACTTGTGCATTTTTCTTGTGCACTTCCTGGAGTTTTTTTTTACTGTCAAGACCTGTCTAACTGTATCAGGATGAACCAGTCTTTTTTTTCGTTTGCGAAGGTAAATGCACGAACAATAACCAATATTAAACATCCGCATATTTGGCCGCTTCAACTTCGGAGATAACGGTTCGCAAGAGAACAGTTCCTCGTTGTTGAATTACCGTTGCTAATGCACTGTGAACTTTGTGCGAAGAGAAGGAAGTGCTGTTCTACATGGAGTAGCCTGTGCCGCAACAAGTTAAGAAGATTGTGTATTGCCATTGATCTTTGTCACCAGATGTCTCACGAAACTCATTATCTATACATTGCCCATGATCATGTTTTTTCAGTTGGTTGTGCGATATGAAGGTTCAAGAATGGGAAGCACACCGTGAGCAAAGCAGAATCAGTAGATAATAGAGAATGTAAAAGAGAAGTTAGTTAATTCATACCAACAGACAATTTGCTTTCGAGTGACATCGTGCATTATTATACCGTGGAATGCGTAAATATTGTCCATCACCAATTTTGTTACCTAATCTTACATCTACTTGTTTTTCAGAAATGATTGATTGATTGATTGATTTAGTTTATTTTACTTCGCGTTTTGTGCCTCTTGGCTAATTTGCGAAGATAGGGATGAGTGATGAAATTATGAAATTGATGAATGGACATTCACAAAAAACCAAGCCCGAGCGGGATTCGAACCCGGGACCCTTGGCGTCCCAGCGCGATGTCCTAACCACTCGGCCACAGGGTCCGGCTTTTTCAGAAATGAAATTGTACAGTCACGGACACTTCTCGTTGTAACGAAAACATAAAAAATAGACGGGATCGCTACAGTGCAGATGTGTCCGATGCTGTACAGTGGGATGCATAAGTATAACCAAGCAAATTATCCATCATCATGTTTATTCTCTTTGTTTTACCCAATGAACGTTTCAGGAATTGAAACAAAATGCCAAGCAAGGTGTTGACAAAACTGCACCACCAATATACCTAAAATTCATTAATTAAAAACTGTACGAGGATAAGAGAGAAAAATGAATGAAAATAGTCATGGACAATTTGTCGAGTAATACTTGTGCATCCCACTGCACAATTAGATTAATCAATAATACCCGACAAATCGTCGATTGCATTTTCATTCCTTTTCTGTGACGTACTACACGTTTTAAGGAATGGAAATGTATGAAAAGTGGCGCAGAAATTGTGAAATTGTGAACTGCTTTCTTGACGCTTTGTTTCAATTTTCTGTTGTTGTTGTTTTTCACACGAGTATATAATGTATTAAGTTTTATATACCATAATGGCATCGCAATTGAGGTGACGTCACATTTGTTTGTACTCGTAGTAACCTCACACAGTAGTAGTAAAGTACAATGGTGAGCCTCATCATTCTTCTATTGTATTTTTAATGTATTTTGCCATTTTTTCCTGCCTTTGATTTTCTTTATTTCCTAAGGAAGTTAAGAAGGGTGGTTAAGGCCCCACACAAGCCACTGGCCTCGTAGAGCGACAGCAGTTTCTTTCATGCTATCTAACATAGACTACACGAACATCATTTCCTAAAGCCGAGTTACTATTCCAATTGACCAGATTTTACTCAGGAAGTAAACTGGTGTGATCTGCTCGAACTTTCTTATGATCTTGAACCGAGAGGAAATAAAGTTGTCTTCCGTAACGCCGCACCGAATACAAATGAACTTCGAGGAACAACAAACCATACGAGGCATCTTGCGTCTCATCCGAAGCGCATTATCTAGGTCAACCTTTCATCTGTGCCTCTTCTTCGCAGGTAGAATCGGAGGAGGAAGCAGAAACGGTTTCTTCGAAGAGTTTTGTAATGGCTTTCGAAGCAAACCACAGCAGACGAAGTAAAAAAAAACAGAGAAATCGTAATTAAGAGCTACAGAATTATGTCGTGGTCGGTAACACAAATTGAAGTAAAAGAGATCATATTTCCGGTGGTTTTCATGCGAGTATTTCTGTTCTGTTAGAAATCTTTCACTGACATCAAATACTGTGGTTAATCGCAATGATGAAATTAGTGAAAGGACACCCGCAATGGAACACCGAGCCGACCTCTCAACTGCTGTGTTACCGAGACAATTGTGACTATTGTATTGATATGCAGCATCTAGAGCCATCTGATTGTGGTGTACCCTGCTGTGCAAAAGCCAACTTAATACTTGAATGAAAAAGCAAATCGCTTCCCTCTATCCAGGGAATCTCTGGAGCGGGCAAACGGAAACTAGTCTCTGCGCAAGCAGTGGCTCGAGAGCGAGACAGAGGTCTCCGCCAAAGAACTCGTGAGAGGGGAAGTAAGTGTGGCTACCAGCCATTTTCAGAAGCGCACACTGCTTCGCTCCTCCAACTCGCAGTCTCCCCTTCTCTGCCGATATGCGCGGTCTTTCTCCACAGATTCCCGGGACAGAGTATACGTATGATGTCACGTGACACGATCAACCGTTGGCTTTGAGCTACAAAGGAAGTATCAGGTTGAAGGTGTAAAGGGCTACATGAAGAAATATGGCACAATATGTATGCTTAGCTACGACAGTGATACAAGTTAGCTTGTGTCTTTGGGCTATCAGAGAACTGGTGAGTGCGTTGTTACATTTGTTTCTTTAATAGTTCAACCGTTATTTTATCTTGAAGAAGTTTGGTAAATCTTTTCTTCATTCGATAGTTGATTAACATTCTATGCATCAGATTATCTCTACACACTTTAGAAATGTCGAGACGCCAACGTTTTTATCTAAGCTCCAGTATCGAACATTGTTGACGAAATGTAAGACTATCGACGGAACAGTTCTGAAAGCGATGTCTGAAAACTTGATCTTATGCCTTGTCTGGGGTCTCCAGACACACTAGCCCCAAATTCACACACTCGTGTCCTTTACAGACCCATGAACTTTATGATGTAGATTCCAAGATGCATTCAATTCTTTACACGGCTGTATAGTTACCAGCCATCCAGTCTACCTACTGTCGCGAAGCTGCTTCCATTTGTCATTGAACAGTAGTAGAGTCCATGAGGGAGTGAAAAACCACGATGGAAGAGGGATGTACTCGATCGAGCGCCTGTCTTCCTTGGAGAGCCACTTGACTATCCCAACTACTGGAGCGAGTACTCGCTTACACAAACTAACTGGAGAAACTAATGTACCAGAGCAATGAGCTCAGAGTTTATAAATAAACCTGACTCCACTGCTTGATCTATCCCCCTTAAATCGTGCTCGTCTGTCCATGACGAGAAAATGACCCTGCTTTGTTTTGAACATCATCATCTTTCAACTGAACTGTGATGGTAGCATTGAAGAAAAGGTATGCGGTCATCGGCTATTATGGTTAAAATAATTCACATTTGTACATGGCTGCCTACATTGGCGATACAAATGGAGGAAATATGCATCAAGTCGTTCCGTCGAAATGATTTTGCAGTTTTTATGAATGGAAGATGAGTTGTCGATCTTAGAAACAAAATTGCTTAGCCACAAATGATAACAATCCCTAAAGAACCTTGTGTTATGACGTTATGTCAGTGTCAGAGGAATGAGGAGGTGCATAAAAGCAGACAGCCCGACTTGAAAAACAAGTTTGGTCAGACGAAGGATGGTTCCGTGATATTAGTTTTCAAACGTTTCGTCACAGTCTTGATCAAAGATGATTTGTCATGTTTTGCTCTTCTCTCTCTTTCGTCTTTTTTTTATCTGACGTTTTATTTATAACTATTTGTTAAACGTTGTGAAAAATGCCTTTTAAGTAGCAATACAAGAGGTTTTGAAACAAGACTAAACTTGTTCCCGAATCTCGTAAAAACCTAGTCACAGATCAATGCAGATGAAGAATCACTGTCGTTTTTTTAAAGAGATACGATGCGACGTCTAACGGTAAGGTAAGAACTTGAAGCAAAAAATAAACTTCTTATTTA
The DNA here is from genome assembly GCF_977018435.1 of Lepisma saccharinum. NCBI lineage: Eukaryota > Metazoa > Arthropoda > Insecta > Zygentoma > Lepismatidae > Lepisma > Lepisma saccharinum. The sequence goes on along the minus strand of NC_139241.1, from coordinate 62,677,621 downwards.
ACACTTTTCTTATGAATGCTTGTGCAAAAGTTCAATGAAAACATTTCTTTCTGTATATGACTGATGCATTACTCTCGCCTGGAGAACACCAAATATTAATCCAGTTTTTATTACTTTCAGATGAGTCGCCTGTTCAACATGTTCATTAAGTTGGTTCAGGAATATTGCGGAACGTCTAGCATGCCAGGTAAGTTTATCTATGACGATCTAATTTAACTGTAAAGAATTAGAAAATATTAATCATATTTGATTAATAATCAAGTCCAGAACTTCGTTGGCACACATATGCTCAGAAATTGTTTGTGAGAACCTATTTTTCAATATTTTTTTTCCGAGTGGATTTTCTTCACTGGTAAAAGCTAATAGAGATAGTACCGAGTGCTGCTGGCCCTCGTGGCGGAGTGGTTAGCACATCGCGCTACGACGCCAGGGGTTCCGGATTCGAAACCCGGCTTGGCCATAAATGTTTGTGAGTATCCATTCATCAATTGCATTATGTCATCTTCGCAAATTAGCCAAAAGTGGCACAGAAAGCGAAGTAAAATAAAGCAAAAGAATAAAGTACCGTGAACTGCGGTGACACGGGAAAAAGTGGACAATAATGTTACAAAAATACATATTAAATGAAATAAAACCTAGTTTTTTTGTTGTTTGTTTATGAAAGGAATCAGGCAGCCACATCTTGATATGACGGGTTTTATTTAATTTAGTTTCTTTTTCATTTCTAACTTACTGAAGTCTAAGAGGTGACAAGACTCTCGAACATTGTTAAGTCTAGGAAAAAACGCATAGGTTTTTGCTGAGTAGACGCAATGAATTGCCATGTTGAAAGATATTCTATCAATGTTCTCAACCAAAACTCAATTAGCATCTTAATGTTTCATTAAGTACAGTAGCATCAACATAACCAACACGTAACGTGCGTTCCTTTTTTGACGGCTCCATGGGCAGCGAGGGAACCACAGGCTCCCAATGCCACCATTGACGTCATAGAACCTGCAGGGGATCGTTCGGGAATTCTCTCTCTGAATGCAGACATGCGTTAAAGTCACTTTCAGGCCTGCGATCTTATCACCGTAGTAGCTCCCAACGTTTGCTGTACGCATTCACCTGTGTTCGTTAGTCTTCTCTAGCCCCGCAGGGCATTCATTTGTTTATTTATGTGTGTTTTGGGTTCTTCTATCTTGCATTTTTCCCTGCGCTGATCATTTACAAAATCATACTTAACATGGTAGTTTGTGCGTAATGTAATGGCGTCATTTCAAAAACAGCACCTGGCTACATTGAAAAGATTATTTAGAGTTTATTTAATTCAGCCAGAAACACCAAATTACATATTTAGAGATAATATTACCACATTAAAATATACATTGCAAGTTGACATAAAAACAAGAACAAATTGTGAAATTATTTTAGCTGCTGTTACTTCATTCATCGTACTTGAAGATGGCTACAAGATATGCCGATTAGATGTGAGGTTGCTTGTTTTTCTCCACACACTGCACTGCATTTATCTTCGAAAAAAAAAATAAAACATTTTGAAGGTGCTGATCATATTCACGAAAACTGATACGAAATTCTGCTGACAGTGTTACAGTATATAACAAAAATTTCGAACTTAAGCAAAACGAATTTGGAAAAGAGTTACTACAATATTTTTCAATTTAATTTTTTAAAAATTAAAGTAACCTCAAAAAAGCCTTTTGGTTTTCGTGTTGGTCGTTATGTGAATGAATCTACTGAACATCTGCTGTTTCAAGCAGTCAGTTGTTGAGTAATGTATATTATTGCAACCTTGTTCCATATTTTATGGGGTTCACTTGGACTTTATTACATCGTGCGCGAAAGAAATCAGTTCTACGCATTAGTTATGGACCGGGGATGGTTTTAACAGAAATACAACTTTCTTTAATCCAATCACGATCCAAATATTAGTAAAATTTCTCCTTGATGTCCGTAGTTTCCCACAGAAAAATCACAGCATGTTAATTCCGTTCTTTGTCTTCAGTTTCGTGACCGTGTACAAATGGCATAATACACCTTCGAGTGTCCTTTGGCCAGGGACGGCTGCTTTGGAGTGGGTCGTCCGGGTCACAAGGAGGCTTCCACGAATCCCATTCCAAGTGTTTGCACTTCACTCGGTGAGATTGTAATTCTTGCAACGCAATCCCAAGTGTTTACGGATGCCGCTGCCTGCTTGTCCCATTTCGCAGAAGAAGACCTCAAGGTCACATTACAAGGAGGGCGTGCTTGTTATGAATGACGATCAGTCGGTCGCATGCAGATCACCCCAGTGGGAGTCGCAAAATGTCAAGGTCGCCGAACAATTGACCAGTGTATGGTATCAGAAAGTAGTTTTTCTTGCGCGTAATGCTTTTTGTATTCTGTCCGCAACTTGTGTATCGATATCGTGTGATGTTCCATGAATTAAGGAAAATTGGGTGAGACATAAAGATAAACGTACAGTCGTGTGCCAAGATAATAGTAGGAAATAGGGATGGACAGTTTGCCTAGTAATAATTATGCGTGCAGTGTACGACATAGTGAACTGACTGTGGCTCACCGCTTTGGCTTTGCCTAAGATTTTGATTGATTGATTGGGTTTAACTCATTTATATTTTGTGCCAATTTTGGCTAATCGAGAAGATGACTATCAGTGGTGATAAGATGATTTTGATGAAAGGGTACAAAGAACAGCAATACTCAGTCCGGGATTCAAACCCAAGACCCCTAGCGTCGTATCGTGCTGTGGTAACCACTCTGCCACAGAGGTCGTTTTGTCTAGAAAAAAAGAAACGGTGCAGAAACAGATTATTTCACGTCTATAACATGATCTGCAGAATAGCGCCTTTTAGGAACAGTTCAAATATAGTACTAGCTGGTTTAAGAAATTAGCTTTGTATTTGCTAATTTATTGGTTGAATTAGGTTATTACGTCGCTTTTCTGCTATATTTAGCTAATCGTGACGATGAGGATGAATGATGATATGATGAATGGATGAAGGGGCAATCACAAACGCGTATGGACGACATAACACAATCCCTACAGAGGATTATCCTGGCCGCAGGTCCAGGCGCCAGGGCCCAAATGTCTGCATAATGCAGTCCAGAGTCAGTGGCGTGCCCAAAGGGGGGGGGGGGTTGGGGGGGTTATAACCCTCTTTGGCTCAGTAATCATAAAAGAAAGAACATCAAAGGTAGGAAAAGATGGCGACATTAGGGCTGACTACCAGAGAAAATGTACATAACCCCTCCATTTCGAAAATCCTGGGCACGCCACTGAGTATACTACGTGGAAGTGAAGTTGACATTTTGGCGGTTTTTGAGAGGGTCACCCTTTACACCCCGTTCTCTAACTTACGAGTGATAAGTCGTGCACACTGAATACAAGGCGTAAAGTGCATTGGAACAGAGAACATATAAAAAACCAATTACATAGAAAAGACGAACAATAATTAGTACAACACCTCTTTGGCCTGTGGAAGGATTCTTTGGACTGTCCTTTAAACATTTGGCCAGCATTACACAAAATATTTGAGCACACGCAGTGGCGAGTGTGGAAAATCAATTTAAATATGACTTCGATTGGAAGGACGAACCAGCCTTTCGCAGGAGCAGAGGTTAAAGAGGAAATGGAACCGTTCCAGGAGTTCGAAGATAGAACACGATAAAACAAGGAAAGTAGACCTAATGGCCTTGATCGGAAGAACCAGAGTCGGTTGAGCAATGCAAAGTAATTCACTGTGTTGCTTGTATTTCCTACCGCTGTCCGAACAGAAACAACAGGTGGCATCGCACAGTGCAAAGAGCAGGAGAAAGAAACACATGATCGAAGGTCGCACAAAAGGAACACACACCACATTTTCAATTCCTGCTACCATTGTTATATCATAATATGGAGTTTGAAGGCTACACGAGGCAAAGACAACATCATAATTGAACCGATATGCAGTCACTCAAATGTAAATGACAAGGCAGATTATACTTGGAAAAGACTTTTGTCAGTAATCGAAACCATTCCTAACATTTCAAAGGTCTGAAACTTCCTGTCCACATATATTTAATGATGAGAACTTAAATAGCCTCTTTTACACATGGAACGGGCAAAGTAAATATATTTTCTTTGTGATATTTACATCCTTCAAAATTTGAAATTAGGAAACAAGAAAAACTCATTTAAAAATAATGTAGGCTATATTTAAAGATTCGTAGTTTGTTACTGATTTTTAAAAGTTTAGCATATTTAGAAATATTTCAGTTGTGTCTTAGTGTCTAATGAACATCTTTAAAAACGTACTATTACTCCTACTTTGGGGAACAGAAAATTCCAGCAGTATGGTGCCAGAACATGAGCCTACAAGTAAAATAAGAAAAAATGGATAAGAATAATAATTAAAAGAAATAGTACAGTGTGCAGTATGTTCTCAGTAGAAAAATTTGTAATTTAAGATTATTCAACTCTGCTTTAAAAAATAACATGGTTATAAACTATGTATTACACATTATTCTAAGTAAAGTTTACAAATAAGACCCGACTGACATTAGAATTTAACTTTTCTTGCTTTCAATGAAGCAAAATCGTCAATTATCCTATCAAAATTGATAATGTTTGCAATTTATTTTTCAATTAATATTGAAAGATCATTTAACCTGTCCTGCCCCGTTGACGATCTCAAGTTTTTTTTAAATTTATTATTTTAAATAGCGCCCTAGGCTTCAGCCCTTCTCGCTACGGGCGTGTGGAACATAAGCTTTCCGGTTTTCAATTGTGTGCAGTCACAAATCGAAAGAGGAAATACTAAGGCCTCAAAGCCTAAGTGAGCTACCGGGTTGCATCGATATTGATATTTAACTATCGATCTATCGAAAAACTGTATAGCGCTATTTCGAGGTTACCAACACCATGGCTTCGTTACTTTCAAATGCCAGTGTTACTTTCAATATTTTCATCAGCTCCAACTTCCACCTTCCTTCAAACCACAATAATAAACACAAAGACAATAACTTTATCTGTGGACATCTGAGGAGCATCAGCCTTGGTTTGTGGTAACTGATGTGGGTTCACGGATAAAGCAAGAGGCCCTTCCTTCATAAAGACATCTCGTCAAGGCTGGGTAAGCATTAAAGTCCGCAGTTAATTGATGGAAAGGCTCTGCGCTTGATTTGTCTGTGTCTGCCGGAAGTTGGTGCATCTCTCAGCCGCGAGGTCACCAGAGACATCTGTATGCATCAAAGCGAAGCTAGACTACAATTATCGATATATGGCGGAAATTTTAGTTGGGGGGCAAGAGCGTGAGGTACTTTAACGAGCAGAATCTGAAAAGGGAGAAGAACTGCAATGATGTATGCTGCTCTGGCGCGGAATCGTGACTCGTTCGGTAATAACAAGAGAAGATCGGCTCGTGCACGAAATTCACGAATTCGAGACCTGACGGGATGCTTCTCGCTGGCCTTGAACTGTAGAATGAGGGACAACTTGCTGGTAGAGCGAAGGTAGGCTGATGAAAGGCGTTGATGACGTCATTAGGCCGATCTTGCAAGGCGGCTAGTCTGAGTAACTGCATCTCACAGCTTGAAACCAAGGGGGAGGATTTGTAACGATTCTCACAGGCGATTTCTCAGAATTCCAAGAACAGTTAGATTTCCAATCTCGACCACATCAACACAAACAAATAGCTGTAAATGTGGGATATTTCTCCTCGAGGAGTAATGATGTTCAGGTGAAGTTACTGGAACCGATTTCAGATATGTTCCGATAGTACTACCAGCTATCAAGGTAGTCAGGTCATTATGCGATGTAACTTATAGGACAACTTAGAATATTGTAGGTATAGAATGTATGTAATGAGAGAACAACTTCTTCCCAGTGCTTTGATCATCACAAAACATGGCACAGTCACAATAAAAGAAATCTAGGCCGCCTTAGAGCTTCTGAAATTCAATGATGTCATACCTGCGACACTTGTCATTAGTTCGTGCTGCTGCTAAGCGACCGGCGTTCTTGGTTACATAACAAGATGAGAGCGTTCGGGTGACATAATGCCACTTGTGGAATAAAAGAAACAAGACATTCTTGGGTGACAGGCCAAAGTAAAATCTGAATTATAGTGAGGTCACTCGGGTTACCTTAGCCCAATCGCACTTTCGCCTTTGTTCGTACGGTGTAATGTAATAGCATGGCAATAGTAACCTAATTGCACAATGCCAGTAGAAGGTCTATCATGTCGTAGTGGTTGCTAATACAGTCATGAATACCACCTCAAGCATAGCGTGCTATGACGCCAGAGGTCCCAGATTCGAATCCAGGCATGGTCATGGTGTTCTTTGTGAGTGTCCCTTCGTCATATCATCACTCATCCTCATCTTCGCCATTAGCCAAAAGTGACAGAAGTGCGTAGTAAAATATATCAAATCAATCAATCAATGAATTTCTCAAATCTTTGGTTTCACGTGGTTCATAATCCGTGGTTCATATTCTCTCTAAGTAGTGAAGTTGGATGCAATGTTATTTGTATATGTTGATGGGCTAAGCTATACTTCTGAATGTAATTTTAAAAGACTATATCAGAGAAATCGTATGGATTTCTTGGATTTTTGTAAAGGAATAAAGGCTTGTTTCGAACCATCGCGACAAATTTGTGTTGTATAGTAAACTTGCAATCATCATAGTTCTGGTCTCATATTACTTTGTTTTGTTTTTTAAGAACGTCACTCCCTCCCCCCCCTCCTCGTTCTTCTTCTCTTTGTCAAACGTTCAGGTCATTTCTTGCATTTCTGGTCTATGCTGTAGGCTTACTCAATCTTGGGAATACTGAATCACTTCGAAGACATCAGGGAGTCTGGACAATGACAGAAAAGATATCTACAATGAGAGTTCACAAAGACAAGCAGGCGTCGCACAACCTGATCTCTCTCTACGTTCCTAAGCTAACGAGCAGGCTTTAAGGTGAATGCATTAATTATGCCCCTTGAAAGAGGATATGCGAATTCCTTGCACCAGCTGACGAATACACATATGACATTAGCACGAATAGTATTGAAGGGAAGGGGGCAAGATTATGAGACTCACCGGGAATCCCCACGTCATGGAAAAGTGGTTTCGGGGAGACAAGTGAACTCGCGTACCGTGGAAAGGCAAGTGTGGCGTTTCTCTCATGAAGCATTCGTACTCGTTGAACTCAAATGCAATTACGAAGCTGTATGTTGAAATGGCTCCTGTTAGAAAATAAAGCACTAGTGTATGGTGTGAGTTATACTTGCTCTGCTCCTCCAGACTCATTCCGCCACAACAGAGCAAAAGGGCGAAAAGGAATTTACAAGGTTAACAAGCGACTGCTACGTGATGCTATTCAGCAGGCGCAGGTGAATATTAAGTGTTGTTAACTGCGGACTAAAAGGACGGATGTAATTTGCAAGTAGTGCATGTTTGGAATGAGTAATCATCCCCCTTTTACTGTTAAGTGAAATTTCACCCTTGAGTCACCATAATCTGCGACTTAGCTGTTCCTCAAAGTTTAGGGATAATGCAGTCACGCCAGCCTACAATATTTTCCATTAGTGTTTTTTATTTACTAACTATTAACCCAACGTGCTCTAATGGTATTTAAAATATATATACATTTCATTTAGTCTGATCTGACTGCAATTGGCGAATTCCTTTCACTACTGCTCCAAGATATTATGATTTGACTAACAGAAGCTGCTTTGGTTTGAAAACGTAATTTATGCCACATATGCCACAGAGCGTAAACTTTTATTTCTGTTCGTTATTCAAATAGATTTCTGCCCTACTAAGCCAAAAAGTTATAGCAACCGAATCTCAGGACGTTTCCAGAAAATCAGCGACGTAGGCCTATGTTTCACCATTGCCTGAATCTTAAAATAAAATTTAGGAATACATAAACCGAAGACAGAGCGCCGTGGAGTAGTTGGTTAGAGCACCGGATTTATAGTAAAATCACAGGTCTGTGGTAGGTTTCATCCCCACCACTGTTAAAAATAAATGTATTTACCTGAAGATAAGGTGGTCTCTCGAAACGTAGTGTTAGAATAAGTACAGTTTGAAGGACTAGATAATAGGTAATGTTCAAGTAACATTGCATGTTAATCTAAGACCTTTCAAAAATGCAATATCACATTCGCTGCCATTTTCATCAACAATGTGTACCAAAGTGTATCTACATCATTGCACCATCCTAACATACTTTACGTTCACGGATAAACGTAATTTTCTGTTTAAAGGCTCTGTCCCGAGTATATATTTGCACACCCTTACGTATTTGGACATGAGTATATCGACTTGATGAAGCCATTATTTTGTACGGAAGGAAAAAGGGGGGATTAGTATTATTAGTATTATCAACTTTGCAACTATCACTACGTTAACTGCTTAAAATTAATTGAATAGAGTCTGTCTTGCGATATAGTTGGCTTAAAGAATGTTAGAATTACAGTCGGTATCTAGAACATTGGAAATGCATCACTGACGAGGTCAGAATGAAGAAAACTAAGAACAATCTAGAATGCGAGTTTTTTCTATAAAGGAAGTAAGTATGACAATCACTTTCCTTCCTACTTCCCGAAAGGTTTATAAGAAATAGGAAAGGCAGATGTTCCAAATTTAAGTTCATGTTGTCTTCTCCAGCAGCATCGTGTTCTGTTTATGCATTAGACCTGTTTATGCCGCACTGGAAAACCCGAAGAAGCGTCATGTTCCACTTCCACGCTGCGAGGACTGAAAACGTGTGTAATCTTATTTTTTCGCCATGTGCGACACGGACAAGTACCTCACAGCCTGCTTTGTGCTAGCGTTGGGAAATTCTACATCCTTTGCTCGTGCATTCGTTGCCTTCAATTTCGGGATTCCCCAGCCATAAAAGCCGCTCGCTTGAATGTACTTATGCGAAGTTGAAGGAGCAAAGACACTCTGCATTATGCATGATTACTGCCTTTCTTTGGCAATTCCGCCTGCACTCGTGGAATCTTCCACTTCCCCAACCCAAGTAGAAGAAGCATGGTTAGGAAACTTCACAAAAGCAACCAAGACGGAAGGATGAATATAGCATTTCCACAGGGAACTCATCTGTCAAGGATGGAATTTCTCGTAGGAAAGATTCGTCCAAATCCGGTTTTCTGCAAAGTGCATCGTTGTCCTTGCAACACGCTTTAATGAAAAGAAGAAAAAAGTTGATAATGAGATCTTACATGTATTTGCTTTCGTGTTTTTTCTTGTTCCTGTGAACAGCAGCGACTGCTACCTTTCACCAGACATATCAGAGTCAAATGACATGAAGGTGGATGTTACGAACATAAGCGTTCGTCCTTGAAAATTTATCAATTGTGGGACTGTTATTTTGGAAATTAAATATGCCTGTTACCTTAATTATACATCTGTTATTTCTAAACGCCCTGTCCATTTATTTCGCTGTTGCAGCAAGGTGGAATACATTGAGATGGGCTATTGCTTTATATCACTGAGACATTGGTTAATCTTTGCTGTGCCAACGTTACGCCGCATTAATTTTTAACGTCCTCCAGATTTGTGGAATTCAGTTTAATGAGATCTAGCTGTGTGAGTTCCAAAAATTAGTTTTGCCGAGAAGTCTACTGAGGAACAAGATACAACTTAGTGCAAACTTTGCTCATGATAACACAAATTGCACGAGTCTTGTGCATTTAACCCTGCAATTCATGGATAACTGAGTACTAAACTGTCTAAAAGCCTTACTTGTTCCAAAACTAAGGCTATTAGCACGAGAGAGTATTGTTCATCCTTACGTAATGTCTGTTATCAACGAACGCAGTAAATAAAACGTTCTTCCACTCCCCATCGCTCTGTCATTGAATCCCCAAACGAGGACAAGATTTCAATAACATGGCGGAACGTTGAAGGTGACTTGGAACACGAATTTGCTATTTATTAGACATAGAAGGCTTTTTCATTTTACGGTTGCAAAATGTTTTAGTAGCGTTGCGTGTTCTTCCTCGAGCAACAAGTTGGCCGTGAGGAAATGGAGGAGTTTCGTTCGTGGGTGAAGAAACAGGAACCATCCTTCAATATGTCACCTACAAGGCCTTGGCTCCGTCCAAGAAGAAAACCAGCGCGATACAATATATCGCGGGCGACTGGTCATATGTGATTGATTGCCAAGTTTTCGTTTAGAAGAGAAAATAGTTACGAGACAAATTGTTCACTCACTTTGTTTTGAACAGTACAAAGTTCAAGAATTGAAACCAAACGGCAATAAGACAGATGACAATCTCTGCACTAGCATCAGCAGAATAAGAGATGAATGAGTGACACTTCGTCTGGTAATACTTATGCACTTATGCATCTTACTTTAAAAACTCGTAAGAAGGCGAAAAAGCTAACATGTAGGATAATGAGGTAATTTTAATATCCACCAAGTGATATGATTAAAATTCGGTAATATGGGACCAGGCTGTGTTTTACGCAAGAAGTAGATTATGTAGTTCCTAAATGCGAGTAGTGCACAGTACTTGTGGACGTTACTTATTGTAATGTTAGAAAACGTGCTTTAGACTCAGCCAGCAGATGGCAGCACATCTGTTCATTCATAGAAACCAACGCGGAACGAACGCAAACCACTCCAGCTGTTATAATCTGCGGAGACTTTCGTGTTGTTTAAGCTCTTATGTGAGAATTTTAGTTCCGGAAATAATTGATGTGGAAGAAAAGAAGAAGAATTCGTTCTCCACGTGGAGTTTTCATGTCTAGAGGTCACTCTAGGAACGATACGCACCGTGACACAATAGTGACGTCATTCATAATTAAGAACTATAATTATTGTTGCCGAAACACCGAGAAGGAGGAAGAGAGTCGTGGCTACAAAACCTCTCGTGACAGATGTAGAATTTTCGTTACATGATTACCGACCTGTGGCATCTGAGCAAAGGCCGTCCAAGAATCTTTTGAGTGAGATGACGACAGATGGAACGGCCCAAACCTGATACTGTCGGGAGCGGGAACAGGAACGTGTGGCAATCCACCTACAATCTGCTAATGAGGAAAACTGATTGCGTCATCGCTTAATGCTGGGAATGAATTAAGCTTCGTATCGGAGGATGGCTTGGTCTGCGTTACGCTCGAGGCGACATCTGTCAGAACCTTTTGTGAACTCTTTTGCTGGCGTTTTTAACACTTTTTTAGGAGGTGGGGGACACGGTGGCGCAATATTTGTAACATGCAATTTTGGAGTAAGATTTTGCAAACTGTCCTTGATTAGTTACCACTGCATTAAATGATATAGTTTGTAAATTAAAGTGAATTTTGTTCTTTTTCAATCTCGCTGCTGAAATAAACATGCTGGTTTATATTAGTTCGTATAAATTTGCATCAAAACTTTTCAAGAAAACGCTGCAGTGTGAGATAAGACATAATGCACCAATACGAATTTCTAAGCAGGAAACAGTCGACGTTAATAGGGAAAATTTATACATAAGATTTCGAGAATTTAGCAATGTTTGTGATAAATGAAGGATATTGGATGTAATTATATTAATATTGAAATTTAGTATTTTTTATTGTTTCCTCGTATCTTCGTATGTTCAGTGTATTAATCGAGATTTGCAATCCATAAAGAAGGAAGAAGAAACGAAGGCAGCGATTTTTGACTTGTGAGATTTTTGCATAATTCAATACGTAAATGCCATGGGTCTGGTTATTGTAATGATAACGCTATCTTGTAAATGTATGCTGTCAGTTCAGTTTCCGTCCAATCAGAAATTTGATTGATTTGGTTTATTTTACTTTGCTTTTCTGCCACTTTTGGCTAATCGCGAATATGAGTGATGATATGATAAAATTGATGAACGAACCTGCACAAGAACAAACCCGGAACCCCTGACGTCGTAGATCAATCAGAAATTTGGATTATGTGTTTAAGAAGTGTAAGAAAATAGGAAACCATACCTTGAAGTAATTTCACAGGGAAAAGGATTACATAAATTCAGTTGGAGAACTACTGACAGTAGCTTACCTAATTCCTAATCGCAGACGTACAAGACTTTTCAATTTGTTCCCATCTTCTGAAACAGGAAGACTCGTCTATCACCTAACAAGGCACTACTGGATCCATGCAAACATGAACAAAGCAGCGACACAAGTATCATCTTAAACTGTTTCGCAACAGTCTGCCAATTAACGTTTACATTCCTCGAATCCGCTTCGTGACAAAGTTGTGAGAAATAAAGTATTTTTACTGCAGGGAAAAAAACTGTGGAAAGATCTAGGTTAAAACGGATAACGATGCCCAATTTTCCCCCGGACATGTTGGGAGGGATATCCAAAGACAAACGCATTTTCAGATTTCTCACGAGTGCAATACGTGACACCATTATAGCTCGTTCTTCATGGAGGCGCTGAGGCTGTATTATCTCATGAATATTCTAGAAATCTTTCGGGTCACTCCAGAGCAAGCATGTGAAACTCGCGACCCAGGAGCCACATGTGGTCATCTTTGTTAATTTATGCTTTGTAATTTTCATATTTTAGTTCACTTTTTCCCTCGTCAGGCTAATCGCAAACAGGCAGGAAGGCATGTATTTGGAAATACGCTTATATTTCGTTGATTGATTGATTAATTTGTTTTATTTTACTTCGCTTTTCTGCCACTTTGGTCTGATCGCGAAGATGAGGATGAGTGATGATAATGATGAAATCGATGAAAGGACACTCACAAAGAACATCCATTTCCAGGCCGGGATTCGAAACCCGGATCCCTGACGTCCTAGCACGCTGTGCTAACCACTGATCCATGGAGGCCGGCAAATACATTTCGTGTGGATGAGGGTTCCGATACAAGTGTCAATTAAGTAAACCATTGGTGCATGTCGTTCGTCGTACAGTCCCTCCCGTCGAGAAGAAATTATTCTAACTCCAAGGACGTATTTATGGGAGGGTCCAGGGGGTCCAAACCCCCCGAAAAACTTACTAATTACAAAAATTAAATAATGAAATAATATAATAACTGAAATTAAATAATGAAAATATACTTGTTTTTTAATCGAAATTTATTGGAAGGAAAGAATTATATTGCAATGATACTAGGACCTCCCCGATTACGTAGTGGTAACGTTGTCGCCTTGTAATCAAGGGGTCCCGGGTTCGATACCCGGTGAAGGCACATAGTGGTTCGAATCCCACTTTAAACTGTAGATCCAGTCCCGATTAGCCTCACTGTGCATAAAGTGAACTTAAAACACCAAATCAACCAATCAACCATTGTAATCATGATACTTTAAATTACAGTGGCAAAGTAGATTTATGCAAGATTTATTACTACTTATAACGTAACATTCATAAATGTCACCAGGAACTTTACTTTTCGTCAACTGGATCTAACAACCTTTTTTTATATTTAATAAATATTCAATTCATTATCTATTTGACATTAATTTTTGTTTCCAGGGCAGTTTTTTTGTACAAATTTTGCCGATCTTAATTACACGTAAGCTAGATAATGAATATGTGCTGTTATATCACTATTCTTATACCGTCCTTTTATCTTTTCATGTAATAAAAATATAATATCAATGAATTTGAATATTTAATTAATTTATAATATTTTTTAATTATTATTATTATTATTTTGAGACACTTGGTTCAGACCCCCCCCAAACATATTTCTAGATACGTACTTGTCTAACTCGGCTGCATATTGGACACACGCACGTGGATAATTGTTGCAAGGCTGGACCCTCCAATGCATCATGTCATTTGAAATGTTCGGCATATTCTGCTTGAATGTGCCGATTTTGCTTTTGCAGTCTATTAATATTCCCAGTTGTTTATCATTCCTGTTGGGGGAATTTTAACAAATGCTTTTAGCTTTCCTAGAAGACCTGGTTTCTTCCACTGTCTGCGAGGACGTTTTTAGTGTATTCTTACCTTTTTATTGTGTTTTGTTTGTCCTGTGCAGGTTCCTTTACATCCTTCCACTTTTAACTTTTTCCAGAGGGCTTTTTACCCTCCCTTTTTAACTCTGAGCTAAGAATTTTAAATATTTCCTCGTATGCATTGAAGGGTGCAAAATGGCCATATGTGACGAAGCACCCAACAATTTTGATTGGTTCATTCATTCCTTAGTATGGCATTAACCAACTGGGAAGACCCCTGGGCAGAGCTTCTCGAAATCGCGGGCTTAATGTAACATATACATACTATTGTTTTAATTTGTAACGATAGTTGACCCCACTTATTTTGACTTAATCAAGATTTTTCTCTTGTTTCTTTTCAGACTGCAACAAAGTTCTTCTAGTATATGGACTTACTAATCTAGCCAAGATGGAAGACGACAGCTTGGACATGATGGACCCTTACCAGAGGGACGCTAGAAATATAAGTAAGTATTTTTATTCTACCAGAGTATTTTGTAGAAAATGGGGAGCAATTACAGAATACCGGAAGTATCTCCGATTGCTTTCAAATTCGGCATACTCACTAATTTTGGCGTCCTAATCACGACTCTGCAGTTAAAAATTGGCGGTCACGTCTAGAAAATGCGAAATAAGTAGAAATAAGGGGGTCTGTGAACGAACTAAACACAGGTGATTTATGAAGGAAAGAACATTTTTTTGCAATGATTAGCGTTAAAAAAAAACTATGTTTATGAATACCCTGAATTTTAACTATGCTTGCCTAACCTAACCTTACGTGAATGATTCGTGGGGCAAGTATGTTTTCCACATTTACTGAAGACGCCATATTGTCACATGTAAAGCAACGCTCCATGGAACGGATAGCGAACTTCACTTGTTCACATCATCAAACATGGCGACCATATTAGTGTAACGACAATCATAGCGGTAATAGCGGTAATGTATGCACGGTATTTCGCATTTTGTAGACGTGACCGCCAATTTGTAACTGCAGATTCGTGATTTCGAGGTCAAAATTAGTGAATATACCAAATTTGAGAGCAATCAGAGATACTTCCGGTATTCTGTAATTATACCGAAAATGGAGTGTAGTTGTAAATGTTCTATACCAAACCAAAACATTTGAAAACAAAATTGTGATGAACGTTATTAAACTAGGTTCCTCCCTTTGTGTGACAAGGAATACGTCAAGAGCGGGTAGGTTGGCGTGGGTGGACGGTAACTAACGTCTCGGGGGAACAAGACCTCCAGAGAAGAAGCTGGGGCTGTCTGGATCTGGACACGATCTGTCTGCACGCCAAGATTCGCCCCTCAAGCCATTGCAGTGTCTGAGTTCACAGTCAAGAATGTGCAAGTACAAGAGCCAAGTATCATTATCTAAATGACTCATTTCAACTTTTAGTTCCCCACTTGAAAGGTGAGGCAAGGACATAATAGGTCTTTACGTGGGTGGATTGCTGTTAGCATGAGGAAATCGTGTGAAATTCTATCATTCAGTGACTTCGTGATCAAAGTTAATAAATTTCCACCGTATGTTTTGCTTCTGCCAAGTATCAACATATCACAGAATCACAATAGACAAAGAGGGTGAGGTTATGTAGGGCAGACAGGTTGAATTGGGATATCGTACCTCAAGTGGCGGACTAAAAACTGCTATCTTTCCACCATGGGGCAACTTAAAGTCAAAATTTTCAGGCTAACATGGTTAAAGAGTTCATCAATCGGCAATAAGTTTCTTCCAAGTAAACTGTGGTTTACAGTGAATCCCTCAATGATTTCTATTCATTCGCTATTTTCACTGCCGCCATCTTTGGATCACCATCGCTTTGCTCGCCCTTCCGTTGTTTCCAGTCTGGATGTTCATTCACGTTGTTTTACTTAATGCGATGTTCAAGTATTGAAACAGCAGCAACAACAGTTGACAACCTTGGCAGTGTTCGTTCCTTAAAACCACGTCGGATATAAGTACAGTTGGGTAAGTTATTTAAGAAAAATAAAGCTTTTACGGTTAGTTTGTCATACAAAAAGGACATTTAACTGTTTACTACACAGGTATGACGTGTATTATCTGTACTCCATATTTTCCCAGTGTAACTTTACATGCACAGGTACACACCAAATCATGTATCGTCTGGCAAATAAATACTCCTCTTCAGAATTCATCAAGGTAACTCAAAGTAAGGAAGTACCGTTGCAATTACCCTTGTAATGTCTATAACGCATTAGTTTTGTTAAGCTACTTCTACTCTGGACACAAGATTGGAGAAGAACGAAAATTGTAAACTGCACGAATTTTAGCAATTACACCCGGCATACTCATTGTGACTGCTGAATTTCTGCAATATTGCTAAGCCAAGTGAAAGATAAAATAGTTGTAGAATTCAGCCATGAATCCAGGTTTTATACCTTTTGCGAATTGAGGCTAAGACTGTGTCCGAAAGGTACGAAGTACAGACTTGAAGTATGGTCTTCACGGAAGTGACGTCACCTTGTACAGTTCGAAAGCGCCAAGTACGCAAGGATCGTTGCAGACTTGGTCACGTGATTTTCGCACTCGTTGTTCATTTGTTTAAAATGACGGAGGTAGAAAGCCAGCAACACAGGTTTAGGCCAACAAGTTGTTGGTTGGTGTTCTTCTGTGTGGAAATGTATCTATACGAACATTTGAAAATGCTATGTGATTTCTATGGTGCAAAACAAGTGTTTAAAACGCGGGAAAACATCGTGTCCTCAGTTTTATCTACTAATCGTATTTGGCGCTGCAGTCGAAGTGCAATTCGAAAGACTTTCACTTCCAGTCAACGACTTCAAGACCATATTCGGAGGATGCTCGGGCCTCCCCGATAGTGCAGTGGTAGCATCGTCGCCTTGTAATCAAGGGGTCCCGGGTTCGGTACCCGGTGGGGGGCACATATAATAGTTTGGATCTCACTTTAAACTGTAGGTCCAGTCCCGATTAGCCTTACTGTGCATAAAGTGGACTTAAAACACTAAATCAATCAATCGGAGGATGCTCGCTTCAAGCAGAGCGACCTGTCTCCTTGTTTGTATATGTTATTGATATGTGCAGAAATGGACGAAAGCGAGAGAAATTCATAAGCATTATTTGGATTGGATTGGATTGATTTAGGGTTTTAAGTCCACTTTATGCACAGTAAGGCTAATCGGGACTGGACCTACAGTTTAAAGTGGGATCGGAACCACTTGTGCCTCCACCGGGTATCGAACCCGTAAGCATTATTTGAAAACAGCATTTGTTGGGTTCGTGTAACGAAATCTAATGCCTGTTTTCGTCCTATGCATTGTTATGAAACATATTTTGGAGTTGATGTGGTCGCTATTTTTACTCAGAAATAATCTACAAATATATCTTGTTCTTAATTACCATCATAAAAGCAATTTTAACTAACGTGATAGTTTTTGTTCACTTGATGGTAGTTTCTGATATGGCTTCGAGGTCACGGTATCCACGAGGATGGAACGATTTGGAATTTCCCGGTCCGTTCTACGAGCACGTACGCACGTGCCATCTGGTGGCAAATTCGAGCCAATTTTGAGATAGGCATTGTTCCCAGAATGCCCTCATTTCCCACGTAGAAGTACAGTGAGATACAAAAGTATTGCTCGGCAAATTGTTCATGACTATTTTCACTAAATTTTCTCTTGCATACTACGTGTTTTTAATAACTTTAAGTATTCTGATGCAGAGGTTGTCAGCAACTTGTTTAGCGTTTTTTTTTTTCCAGTTCTTGAAGCTCTAATTGCGTGAAATAAATAGAATAAACCTGGTGATGGACAATTTGCTTAGTAATACTTATGCATCCCACGCTACAGTCAGAAGGAAACTGCTGCTGTTGTGGTTTGAATCATTAAAACACGCACTCGAAAATTCTTATAAATTATATTCGTTTAAAAAGACAAACCAGGCAATGGCCAGAATCAAGAGCCGCCTCTGCCAGTATCATACCAAAGTCTTAGACACTCAAGTCTCGGACTCGTCTCGATTTTAGAAAGGCCTGTTTCGTTCTGGTGTCGATTTTTTTACAAATAAGTAGTCTCGCCCTACCCTCAACTGAACTGACTGTAGAGCCCATATTGCCCAAAACAATATGAATAAGATGGACAATTTTGGTGTACGTATTTGACAGTGGCGTATTCTGAAAATTTGATTTGGTTTATCACAACAATTCTTATTTCTTGTATATAGTCATTGTACGTACACCACCTCTAGATTGATTATATGGAATAGAAATAAAACACCATGCTGGCATGCAAATAAAGCCAAAACAGAAGTCTGACAACTTCAAATTTTCCGGCATGTTCTATATTTTTCATAAAATCTCCTTTATTACTGCCTCTGCCAAGCGCGGTACGGAAAGCAGGAAAGAAAAAGCAGTGTTCTGCTGCCAACGCTGTTTGGAGCGGTGAAACTGACGCCCGCAGACTCGCTTCGGCTCCCTCGCCCTCCGCGCATGCAATCATAGAGGAAACTGTCGTCAGAAGGGTGCGATGGAGAACAACAGTGGCGTACATAGATCAGTCTTTAAGTTACTTAAATAATTTACTTAAATTCTGTTTTAGAAGTTTGTTTTAATAGTTTGCATAATATATGACGAGCAATTACTAAATGTAAAATTACTTATGAAACCTAAATGTATAAAAATAAATGAAAAAGTTGGTTTTGTGGTATTATTTGACCTCGACTGTAGCAGCAGTTAACCAATGGCCATCTTGCTATGTTCAGTACAGTGGTTTCCTATTTATGTATAGAAAAGGTACTTAAATCAATAAAACTAATTACACGATGGCGTGGAAATTTTCTCTCCATATTCTCATAAACAAACCAATCAAGTTGGAGCATTTGGCATTCATCATTGCATTATAAATCATGCGTGTAATTAGATAACGAAGGAAAAACACATGAACTGCTATTTATAGATAATAGGCTGAGCTCGTATAATGGCCGACTGTAATAACAGGTGTGCTTCAAAGGCTCACCTTGGTTGCCTTGGCCCAGTTGAACTCGCGAACCGCAGGAAATTACCCAGAAATCATTTCGCGAAGGATTACGACATGCAAGGCGACCACACACACGAGTGTACGCTCTAGAATGAATCCCGACAAATCAAAGATCTTAAGGGAGGCTGCACAGGCTACTCATGACTCACAAAAGAAAGGAAAGGAAAATTAGTGTGAACTTGGTGTATAAAATAGACTATTTGATAAAAGAAAGAGGGAAGGAAGTGTGCTTCCGCCAGGTGTGTCTGCATGGGCCAAACGTTATTTCTGAAACTCAAGTAAAATCCATTTTAAAATTTTCGTTCTCATGGGAATTGTGTAAACAAGGACAACACATATCGTGGTTAGAACTCTCTGATTTTTCTAACTGAAGTCTGCGTTCCTTATGTACGGACGGTCAGAAGGAAACTGTGGAATGGAATGAATCACTAGAACACGCAGTCTAAAGGAATTTTCAGGCCGAAGGGACAAGCGCCAGGCGAAATGCACTTAGATTTCACACCGAAGCAACAATTGACACGGTCCCCTTCAATCTAAAGCAAAACATCCACCGCGCATGCGCGAACAAACAGACCGAGGCGACACGATGCACGCCATAAAAAACGGTCCAGTCCGAGCGACAAGCGACACGTGTCGCTTCGGTCTGAAAGCTCCCTAAAATTATTATAATTGATATTCGTTTTTCATAGACAAGCCAGGCAATGATCAGAATTAAGAGACAATACACAATGCAAAGTTGAGATGTAAATTTGTACGCTACTATGGACGTCCGCAGGATTTTTTACAGGGAGGGGTAAGCAAGGGGGAGGGGGCAAAGGAGGAATATTTTTGTCCATAATGGTGAGGTCCTCTAAAAAACACTGTTTCAATCTGGAATTATCAAGTTCCTTCAACGTACTTTAATTAACGTAAATTGCTGTGACTGAAATGAAATTGTGTCATTTTAAGAAGGACATTCATTTTCCAGGGGGCGTGGCACCCCCTTGCCCTCCCCCCTTCCGGACGTCCATGTACGCTACAGGAATTTCATCAAGATTTTCAGAAAGTTACCGACAAGTAGCACTTTTCCTCCTGAGTGTACAGTCAACTGCTAAGATGATAGTAGGCAAATTGCATATCAGTAAAATCAACAGAAATTGTACATTCAATTTATTTAATATTTTGTATAAACATTTCTTTCTCTGCTAGGTGTAATGACGACGTTCTTGTCCCGATTACAATTTCCATAAAGGATGTTTGTACGGAAATTTCCTGTTCTCAGTCTGTTCATGAACAGTATTTCATGTTGGGTGACGTTCATGTAAGGAGGGAGATCACGATTTATGCAGTTTAAATTGAACAGATATCCTATAAGAATATCTGTGGATATTATTCAAACAGTATTTCTAGCCTATCTGTCGTAAATATAATTTGTAAACGTCTGCTTGACAACGCTACAATACTTGCTTTAAAACTGCCTCTTACGATGGATTGCACAAGTACTGATTGACTATTTTCATTTTTGATCTTGCATCCTATGTGTTTTTAAGAAATAGGTTTTAAGTATGCTTGTTTGGCATTTTGTTTCATTTCTTGAAGAGAATGAATATAGTGATGGACAATTTGCTTGGTAATACTTATGTATCACATTCTACATGTAGTCAGTATAGCTATTCATGGACTAATGCCACATTGTTTCTCTTGCAGTCTGGGACTCCATGATGAAGGGAAGCTTCAAGCCCCCCACGACGGGAGAGAAGAAGGAGGAGGAAGACTACTTTGTTGCAGGTGGAGACTCCGGAGGTGAGTTGTAATCCGTTCTACATAATACAATAAATTTGGTTTAGAATTTTTTTTTTATCCCTGCACTCCTTTCATTCCGGTTCAAATCTTCTGATGACGACTCTATACCTACTACTCTTCCAGTATTCCTGCTCTCAGCATTTCACCTTCATCTCATCTTCTATTGAGAGTGCATTGCTTTGTCTTTTGTTTGTCGTTCCTTATTTAGCTCTGTTTTCACCGTCCAACCATATTCTGTAAGCAATAAATAATGGAACAGACCATTAAGTTGAAAGTAAAATTAAGTCATCTATGAGATGACATTGCAATCAGAGTCCAGTGTTCCTGCTGGTTTCCACTATAAACTGTAGATCTAGTTTCTATTAACTTATCTACACTTAAAGTGGATACTTCTATTCTGAAGGCATGGGTGTTTCATCTCTATAATTTATCATCGTTACGATTAGTATCATGTCCAGAAGGGGACAAGAACCTGAGATATGCGAATAGATTTTTAAAATAGAGCGCTGATTACTAACATTAAGCTTCATAGGCCACTTTAGAATTCCCACCCAGGCACATCACTGCATTAACGGAAAGGAATAGAAAATCCGTGTAAAATGTCCAAAGAGCAAAACAATACTTTCCCCCAAACAATAATAATGTATCCTTACACAGACAGTTTTAAGGGATGGTGTTTTAGCTGCTGAGAAATACCTTTCGAATGACATTGTGGGTTTAAATGGTACTCTATCAGTATTCAAATCCAACGAGGGTTGGTTCTGACCCCATAACCACCCTTTCTGTGCGTCTATGGTTGTGCCTTTTTTGAGAACCTATGTACATTTCGCCTGAGTGGCTTAGCGCGTTGATTGCTGCATCACGATCGGCTCACTGACGTTTCCAGGTTGGAATTGATTTGATATTTATTATGTGGTGTCGCTTTTCTGCCACTTTTGACTACTAGAGACGATGAGGATGAGTGATAATATGAAAATAATTATGAAGGGACACTCACAAACAGGGGCGTGCCCAAGGAGCGGTTGTGGGAATCTTAAAAGTCTCCCCCCTTTGTCCCAGCATTCCTAAAAAAAACCTTAAAGGCAGGAAAAGATAGCAAAATGAGGGCTGACTACTAGAAAAAGTACATGTAACCCCATCCACTTTTTTCAAAATCCTAGGCACGCCACTCCTCACATAGAACATCCAGACCGTGATTTGAACCCGGACCCCTGGCGTCGTAGTATGCCCTGCTGACACCTCCGCCACGGAGGTTGACAGTTCCTGGCGTGGGCATGATGTGTCTTTGTGTCTCCATCAGTTTCCTCTAATCACATTCATCCTCATCGTTGCGATTATCCAAATCGGCAGAAAAGTGACGTGAAGTAACAGAACTAACATATTCATGCGGTTTAAATGCTAAACTATTGTAGAATTTTAACAATTTACTTTTCTCCTTGCAGAAACTGGAAACCAGCTAGGCTCCAGAGAGGAAGCCACTAGCAACGTGAACGACTACGTCAGCCCCAACAGCTACGTATTCGGGCCGATGGTCGTGAGGGTGATGCCCGACGGCAGCCCTGTACCCGAGGACAGGCAGCGCCCCCTGCCCAGAGACGAGGACGCCGAAGAGTACAGGCTCCTTCGCAGCAGCCAACCAGCAGTGACGTACGCGGCGCCTCCTGCCACCTACCGGCAGCCGCAGCAACCAGCTCGGCAGGCGAGCAACCAGGCGGCGAGAAATAGGAGACACGGCACCTACGTACCGACCAGCGTATTTAGAATATTGTAAACAAGAGAGTACAAGGTGAAAAGTACATTAACTCCACGTGTTTAATAGAGAAATGGCAATAAAAAACGTGAAAGCATCAAAGATATCGCGAACGATTATGTTACGATTGATTCTTCAAAATATCTCTTAATCCTTAACAGATTGTCTTCATCGAACTTGAAACCAATGATCAAAGAATTTTCGAAATCGACACAAGTTTTACTGCCATATTTATTGTCTATATACATTCGTAAATGTATTTCATACTTGGCTTTTAAAATAACTGTAGTAGTGAAGTATGTTTTCCCTAATAAGCATCGATTTTTTTAATTGTTTCTTAATCGAAGAATGTGCGATATTTTACAAGGAAGATGAATATGTTTTGAAAGCTTACGTGACTTAAAGCCGCAAATCTCAAAAGTACAAGTATATTTATATTAACAATGTACAGCTTTCAAACTTTGCTTCCGTTTATTTTTGTATTGCGCCACTATAATGCTACACTTTAGTTGATAGTTACCGAGCTTTCGTTTATTTGATTGTTTGGAAAGGTTCGTGTACGTAAAGTTCATTTATATTTATTAAAGTTGTATCTGTACAAAGGGCGAGAATGTAAACCCATAGCTGTATTATGTATATTAGGGGGAAATTGTCACAAAATTTTAGTAGTACAAGTATGTTTGATCGACAACTGCTCCAGTTGATTTAATTATCGAATCCATATAAGGAGAAAATTGACAACCTTAAAAAAAATTAATTGAATTATGTTTAAATAATGCAAATGAAATAAAAACTTGAAAAAAAAACACAAAAATAGCTGATGCACAAACTTGCCATAAAATTGACTTGTCTACAGGCCATTGAGAGCTCTACAGATTAAATTAACCTATTGTACACTTTCTTTGATTTTTTTTAAATTGATTTCTTAGAAAATCTTTTTTAGGGGAGGAGGAAAAAATAACTTGGACACCACAAAAACATCCAGTACTCTTTTCTGAGTTTTCTCTGCCTAGATCGTATTTTTTCAACATAAGGATTTGTGTCTGTGCGCATGTTAAGTGTCATTCCTGCGGACAATATTTATGATACAGAATATGTAGATTGATACAGAGTAATGAAGATGAAACTATAAAGCCCTTGTCTTTTTCTTTTCATAATGTTACATTATCAACATATTTTTCTGCCATGATCACAGACATCTAGTATGAGAGTGGAAAGTCTATGCTTTCTTCCTGGCATCTTGAAGCCACAATATTAGGTACGAAGACCAGAGACGTAATCTGTGGTTTCAACCAATAGTTTCTACCATCTTTCGCTCTCCACTAGTTATTCTTGGCTTCAAGTATGACCATATCCTAGCTCATGTGCATTAGACGTATGTGGTCGTGATAATACTAGAAAATATCATGGAATGAATGAATGTTTGATTTGCTGCAATTTGTTTAGTTGTGTCACAAGTATATTGAAACAATATTTTTAAATGTATGAAGTTGGATTAAAATGGTACATATTTCTAGAACTAAAGATTTTACAAAGTTATCAATAATCTCGTAAACGCCATAATGTTTAATTGCTAGACAAAATAACCCAACTATGTTATTCGATTGGTATACGATTAGTGGCTGAATGATTGACATATTTTGGAGCAAAACTTGAGTATATTTGTGTAAAAGTGCGTAAAAATGATACAGAAAAACATGAGTGAATGCGTATTTTCTTATTCTTTTATGTGTTTTTAGAAATATTTTTCTCGTGTTTTTACATGCTGTTGTATTTATATTGTACATAGATAAAATTGATATGTGTTAAGTCTTGTAATAAAAATATTTTAATAAATTCACTCAGTGTGTTTTCTTCAAGAAATGAGTTATGGGAAACTTAGAATTGAAAAAGAATACGAAATGATCTTGAATAAATAAAAGTTTTATTGGAAAATTACAACTTGTCTCAACCTCAATCGGTAGGGTGTCTGGCTGCCACATAGCAGTCCTGGGTTCTATTCCTGGAATAGTTGATCTCTAGGGCTCATCCAGCCCCTCGCAAAACCTGTGGTTTTAATTAAAATGTAATATATCCTTAGGGAAATAACCCCGCAGTCAGAAGAGACAAAGCATAAACACGTTAAAGATGGAGAGATAGCCTTAAGTACAAAACGGAAGGCTGAAAAACCTGCAGGACAAATAAAATATATTTATTTTACCTAAAGTTTCAGATACAGCACTGAATGACCATTTTCCACTGAAACATTAACAGCAGGAAAATAACAATAATAACAACAACAATCTATAGTACAAGATGGCACTGAAAACAAATCAAAATTATACATACATCGTTAACAATTTTCTAAAACTTTGTTCTGGCAAGAATATGTCCACATTTGGAGGCAGGAAGCCTGTAGAAAAGAGACCGCTGTAGAAGGGAGAGCCTTGTGGTGGGATTGTGAAAGAGCTTAACGTTGTTGGTTGGCAGTGTGGGGAAGCGTAGATGAAATTAGTTGAGCAGAAATTCGCATTTAATTTTACCATTCATGATTTTGGCCTTAAAATGGTATAGTTGAAGATACAATTGAATAAAATTACACGCCAGACCTCAAGTAGCTTATGTAAAGTAACAAATCATCACCCAGCATAGATAATAAATCATTGGACAAGTTAAAGCGGATATGAGCAGTGTTTATAAATTCGACAAAAATGTGTCAAACGTTGAAAACATCACAAAACAGACACACAACGGAGGATCCAATCCACTTTATTACAATGGCTGTGACCAATTCGCAAACGCATGAGGGCAAGTTCCTCACGCCGGTTGACAAGTGAAAATACTTCTAATTTCATAACTGGTTTTATGATATTCTGTTTATTCTCCTCTTCGAGGTTTCAGGACTGCCATTGCTTGAGAATGAAACTTCAGAAGAGAGCACTAACAGAATAGCTATCAGAATAGGGCATCTACTGCCCTGCAGGAGGCTGGAGTTTGATTCATTTGGTGGATCTTGGATAGAATTTTCTTTTGTTGATATTCATACATGAACAATGGACTTCACCCAGCATCTCGAAAATTGTAAGTGAACTGTGGGTGCTCAGATTATAGGCTAATCGGAATTTGCAACATGCCCCTATCGGAAATTAACCCCTTACTTACAAAGTGACAGCATTACGCAGAAAGCATTCTGTTACACACCCAACTTTCAATGACTGAACAGCATAGTTCACTGACAATTTTTAGGTTCTGAGCGGGAACAAATTATTTTACAACAACAAAATATTCACGAATTTTAAACTTGTCACGCTACGTTTAGAACACTTTGGTTTACACACATTTCCTCAACATGGAAAGATCTGAGCCTTCCCAGATGACGTAGCGATAACGTCGTTGCCTTGTAATCAAGGCATCCCCTGTTCTATACCCGGTGGAGTCACATTGCACAGTTGTTCGGATTCCACCTTAAACTGCAGGTCCAGTCCCGATAAGCATATCTGAGCAAAATGTATAAACTGAAGAGATTATTGAGCGCTATTTAACTCATGCAGAAACTACAGTTTCCTTTGGTTAATAGATTTTGAAATTTTGTGTTTGTACTTTTTAACCTTTTTTTACGTTATTGTTGAGTTGGTGTTTTAAGTCCACTTTATGCACAGTATGGCTAATCGGGACTGGACCTACAGTTTAAAGTGGGATCCGAACCACTTGTGCCCCCACCGGGTATCGAACTTTTACGTTATTTTTCCGTAGCTTCTGTAATTAACGCACGAATGGTGAATTTTCTGACACAGCAAGGATGAATAGGGATGAAATTAAATTAAGGAAAGGACAGTTACAAAAAAAACAAAAAAAAAAAACATCCATTGTCCAGGTCAGGATTCAAACCGGTGACCTCCGGTGCAAAGATCGGGAGACCACAAAAAACGTTCGGCCACCGATGTTGCAGACAGCCTCTATGTTTACGAACCCTGTTCAGACGTGGATGTAGCATTGTGCTTGTCCAATAGGGTGGAACGAAAAAAAAGATTTAAAAAAAAAATCTAATAGTGCGGAAAAGTTGTCATTTGATGTAAAAACGACCAAAATATAATTTGATGGTAATCGGAGCATGTCTTGAGGTGCCGCAAGTACGATAAAGTTTCATAAATGTGATTTATTTTGCTTATTTTCAACCTTTTTCTCTAGTTTCTTATTTGCGCTATAAAAGCCCAAATCAAAAAGTTCGTACTTTTTATGACTTTTTATTAATAGAACAAACTTTTTTGGGGGTTTTAAATTTATGGTGAGGATAAAAAAAATAATTATTAAAATATTAAGTTTAAAACCCCCAAAAACGTTTGTTCTATTAATAAAAAGGCATTAAAAGTACGAACTTTTAGATTTGGGCTTTTATAGAGCAAATAAGAAAGTAGAGAAAAAGGTAGAAATAGAGAAAAACAATTCAAATTTATGAAACTTTATCGTACTTTCGGCACCTCAAGACATGCTGCGATTACCATCAAAATTTATTTTGGTCGTTTTTACATCAAATGGCAACTTTTCCGCACCATTAGAATTTTCTTTTTTTTAAATATTTTTTTTTTCGTTCCACCCTATTGTCCAATTACTTCATCACTCCATCGTTCATTCTCATCGTCGCAGGTGCCTCCCCAATGGCGCAGTGGTAGCGTCGCCGCCTTGTAATTACGAGGTTAGACCATCGCGCTACGACGCCAAGGGTCCCGGGTTCGAATCCTGGCCTGGGTATGGATGTTTGTGAGTGTCCATTAATCAATTTCATCGTATCATTGCTCATTTCCATCTTCGCAAATCAACCAAAAGTGGCACAAAAGGCGAAGTAAAATAAAGCAAATCAATCAATAATCAAGATAGAAATTAAAAAAGAGAAACCGGGGCAGCAAATGTTTGAACAATGGTTATATTAATTTTATGGAGGAGCACACACAAATGAATACCAAGTCTGGGCCAGGACTCGAACCCGCAACTTTTGGTACATTGTTATGAATCGACCAATTAATGCACTCTGCTAAGGATGCGATTATTTCGCAAATTTATCATACTGCTTTTGTGATATGATGTTAAACATTTGATTTCTTTGTAAAAGATAAAGCTATATATTGTGCATTAATTCGTGCCATGAAGGAAGCAAGGGGGAGGGGCACATTGCACAGTGAGACGCCACGCACGCTATGACTTCTTAATGCTAAGCCTTGTCAAAGAAAATAGGATCAAGACAAATTAAATCCACCCTTGCCCCCCCCCCCCTGCTCACCAGTTTTGGCACCAAATCGCCGCTACCGTTCAAGGTCACTGCCATTCAGTGGCGTGTCCAAGCGGAGTGGGTCGGTGACTGTCATCATACTCCTTCCCCTTTTGGTCCAGTATAGATCCTGTTAAAAATGTAAACATAAACATTGGTGACGGTCTTGCCCGGTTCCACCGGAACTTCCGGTATAGGCCAGTCCTTGTTTCCAATACAGAAACAGCAGCGTAGGAAGTAACATATTGGGGCACTTGTTTTCATCAGTTGTGCGACGATAATCATTTGCTTAAATATTTTGGATGATCAACTGCAGAGCAGATTAATAAAAATCATCGTGTCTTTGTGGCCGAATTTAATTCAAACAGTAAGGGAGAATTCACACCGAAGCGACAGGCGACACGTGTCGCTTGGGAACGAGCCAATCAGCAGCAAAGTTTCACACCATAGTGGCATGGGAGGTCGCAGAAGTATGCGTTCGACTGGTGAAATCCTCAAGCGGCACGTGTTGCGTGTCGCTATGGTGTGAATTCTCCCTAAGGAAGCTTTCAGACTCAAGCAGGGACGTCGGAACTTATTCAAGAGTGGGGGGGGGGGGGCAGGTTTTCCAATTTACCAACAGATTTTTACAATCTCTTTTCCCCCTATATATATATAAATATATATACACATATACATATTATATTGTCATTTATTTTTATTAGCTATTTATTAGGTATGCGTTTCTGACAAACCACGATAAATAAATTAACCCACTATTCGATGCTCTGTTGATTTTTTTAATGTCGTTTATTTTAGCTAAACGGGGAGATGAGGGGAGGATAAATAAATATCTCCTTGCGCAGGTACTATAACAGTGTTAGGAAAGTGTCCATGTTGATCATATATTTTCGTAGCAAGGGGTAGGCTGTAGAAAAAGAAAATTCATCCGCCCCTAAGACATCTTACTTCTTTTCATCATGCCGACCTCTGTGGCATAGTGGTTATCGCAGCGTGCTACGAAGCCTGGGGTCCCGGGTTCGAATCCTGGCCTGGGCATAGGTGTTAGTTGTGAATGTCATTTCATCAATTTCATCTTCGCGATTAGCCAAAAGTGGCAGAAAAGCGAAGTAAAATAAACTAAATCAATCAATAAATCAATTATTTTATCACAAAGTGTGTGAAGACCTGAACTGTCCTATTAAAGAAAACCGAAAAACGTAGGCAAATATTGTGTGTGGTAGTGTTATAAAAATTAATAATTTGATTCGAAGTCAACATTATATACACAGGGGCTCAATCTATGGGGTAGATTTTCGTAACGAACAGTTACAGGAGTGACACCGTCGTGTTTCTCCACAAATGGAAATTCTGAGCATATAACGATTTTAATACTATACGCGTAAATTGATGAAAATATATGCACTCAAAAATCGGTCGTCGTCGTGAATGTGCCATGATAACGATCTAAAAATATGACATTAATCGGTATCAAACTCCGTGTATTTTCAACTATCTCTGGTAGAACCTCCTCTGTAGTATGCATTATTCTCAGTCACATTTCGCTTTCATAGGTCATCTCCAATTTATCCACACAAATATATAATATTGTTAATATTTTAGCTACCAAACACATTGCTTAGTGTGAAAAAATAAATTTCACCAGAAGGTGTTGTTTTTCATCCCTCTCAACCTCACAAGCCTTCACAAATCAATAACTCTTCGGTCAGAAGTTTCAGATTTGAAAAAAAAATCTCGAGAATCATATGGAAGGCGGAGGGAGCAATTATCGCCCCCCCCCCCCCCCAACCTCAACTGAGATGTTAAAGAAGGAGATCATGCCTTGTCGACATCTAAAACAAAATCACCCTCTCGAAGTAAAATTAAATTAAATAACCCATGAACATAAGAATAAATTACGATACCTCTAAGCGATCAGTCAGCCACGTTTAGACACGACGTGCAAAACTAAAACAAAAGAAAAGGTCATCCGCTCTTTCCTTCTACCACTGTCACTTTGCCTAATCGCGACGATGAGAATGAGTGAGGAAATATGAAATTGATGGATTGATTGATTGATTTAGTTTATTTTACCTCGCGTTTTGTGCCTCTTGGCTAATTTGCGAAGATGGGGATGAGTGATGAAATGATGAAGAGACAGACACTCACGAATAACACCTATGCACAGGCAGGGATTAGAAACTGGGATCTTTGGCATCGTAGCACATTTGTGCTGTACTTTCGGCCATTCAAAATGCAGCTGTTCTCTGGACAATAAGTATACCACCTGACCAAAAAGGAAAGGCGAGTCATTGGCTACTGTGTTGGCAAAGTGCATGCGGCTTCCTGACCTACGCCGTCTCTTGCTTCAGCTTGGGTTTATGTCAAGAAACTGAACACGATTTAAAAATAAAAAAAATAGGTTGGGATATTCACTTTCTCATTGCTGCATGTTTCAAAATAGACTAACTCCTTCTCTCTGAAGCTAGTTGAGGAGGCGTCGTGAGCGTCCGAGATCCTAATTTTATCTTTCCCATATTTTGAAAAATAATTTGCACGGTTCGAATGAAATGCCAATTTCCTGGAGCCTCGATTCCTAGGGTGGGAATTTTTCCGGCCTTGTTTACGCATAAATTATTGGACAAGATGTAGGATATTTACTTTGAATGTCGTCAACTATTCCCGCCATCATTGCTATTTACTCTCTATGTTCTGTCGGTGATACCAGGTGGTAGTAGCTTAGCGATTTCTCAGAAGACGAAATGTACAAAATCATACAGAAAAAATCAAATGCTGAAACATTCGCTATCAAGCATTAAAAAAATAATAAAAGTGATGTACATGATCATGTACAATGGGTCTGAAGGGGTTAATGATTTTTGAAGTGGCGTTTCGTCACAATGTACTCAGTGGTGTAGATTTTAGCAAACACCGTTGCCGTCATTTCGTTCAGTTATTTCTTGATCAGTGTGAGTGCTTGATTGGATAGGAACATGCAAGCACTTGAACAAGAAAGACTGTGTGGCCCAGTGACTATGATGCTTTCCCACCACACAAAGGGTCTCCGGTTCGAATCACAAACACAACTCCTTTTTTTTAAACGATCAAATGCAAACTAATATAAGTCTGTGAAATATTAATTGCAAATTTGATGACAAATTATTTTATTTCTTATTCAAATTGCAAATAAATTTGAAACTGCTGAATACCAAATTACTTTCATAAAGTTGAAGCCATGAAATGAGACGTAAATAAAATAAACGCTAAGTGTAGTGTATTATTTGAATCAAGTACTTTGCATGGTATTGGTATCACTAGATTATTTGCTTATTTAGGCTATAGCTATGCTATTAAATCTTGCCTCTAAATCTATACACAAACGCAAATGTTAATGTTGGAATTGTTAGCAACCCCATGGCAAGCTATCATTTCATAAAGTGATGTCTCTTGCAGTTTGCCATTTATATTCTTTCTATTAAAATGATAAATGATTTATGTTTTACACCTTGAAAAATTGTGTAATTTTAGGCATTGTGTACATGCCTGGTGAGAGAAGAAGATATCGACATTGCATTACTACATTTATCAGTTCCTAATTACGGACAAACATTCCTTAAAAATTGAATGAAGGTCATCACCCCCCTCCTGCTCTTTAATATTATTTTTTTTTCTACACAAGTCAAAAAGGGCAATAAAATGCTGTGGAAATATGACGTTATAGTCAAGTTGGTATGATAAGTTGCCAACATGCTAAATGGTTCTGGATTCACTTCTCATCAAAGGTAGATTTTTTTACAATGCAGTGACAACTAGTGTATGCCTTGAATGGAATTAATTACACATTTCGAAACGACTGCTATTTTTAATAAAAATGTAATGGTTTTGAGAGTAACTACTTGATATTAAATCTCTTACAAAATGTGGAAAGGCATGTGGACAAGCCATACATGCAAAAAAGACATAGAAAGTTCATACAAGCATAACATTATTGTTGTGTATGGAATTGATTCCACTATAGTTCTTGCTTTGTGTGGAAACCTAAATCTGAAAATCCTAACAACCACGTCATTATAATTTTGTTTTAAAATCTGTGGCTATGTATAAGAATAGCGAAACGAATGTTCTTACGACCACCTTTAGCACATTGTTTTTCGGCCAATCAGTATCGTCTCCATTTACATTTGTAGTATGCATACGTTGTGTAAAAGTATAAGCGTCTGCTTCATTCTTATTCTAGGATTCCAGAACAATATTTCTTTAAATACAGATTAAATTAAACATATTAAAAGGTCACAAAGCAAACTTGTGTAAATAAACTCAAAATCATATTTAATTTAAAATGTAGAGGTATGTAATTTACAGTCACGCTGAAAGTAGGTATGGTCTAAAAGTTCCATGTCTAATCCCCAAGTGTAAAATTATTTTGTGAAGAAGAAAAAATGTAAGACATTTTTAGAAATTAGCGAGTCAAATCGATGGATTGAAAATGCATGTCGTATGCACTTCCTACATTCCATGTATTCGAGAAAAAGCATAGTTACACAAGATTTTTAAATAACGTTACTGTACAAATGTGGATTCAAACACACACATGTTGGAGCTTCATTGGTAACAAACAAACAAAAAATATCTTTGACCAGGCTTGAACATGCATCCTTCAGAATGTGAAGCTGTAACACTGACCACTCACCTACAGCGCCTACTGGTAGCTACGTGAGTATTTACTTATAAGGTAAGTTGTTTCGGTTGTTTCATCACGAGCGACGTGTATCTCTTCTCGCTCCTTTTCTTTCAATTGTAGTTATTTTTTCAGACTGTTATAATTTTAACCTCCTGCCACCCATGTAAATCTTTCTGCAATACATTATTGGGATGCAATTCTGAGAAAGAGAATATCTTATTTTCAACAAACTTGAGGTGGTACTGGTGTGTTCAGTCACACACATGACCTTAAAATGTTTAATATTTGAAGTTTTGCTTTCAATGCTGCATCAGTCAAGAATAAACTTTCTAGACAAATAGTATGTACCCTTGATTCATGCATAGATCTGGCAACATTGCACTCGGTTGCCATGACAAACGGTGCTACCATCTATTAGGTGCACCCAGAAAGTAAGTTTCCCTGGGACCGTGCACAAAAAGGAAACATTATTTCATTCAATGATTTATTGCCACAGATACAGCACTTGTCCAGTTACTTATCAACATATTTTTTTCTCCTGACTCTATCAACTGTTCGTCGATTTTAATCATCTTTCCGAGTTTTTTGCAAATTATATTTACTTCACTATGCACTTATTTTTCACAAAAAAAAACTGTTTGCTAGATCGTCAAATTACATCTTCTTGCATATCCATAAAGAAGCCATATAGTGGGAGGAATGGGATCCGTGAGCAGGGCAATTAGAGATGTAGGGAATGGAACTCCATGGCGACTCAAACCACTATATAATTTATCTCGTTCTCTGTCGAAATTAGGACCTCGCAAAAAAAGATGTGTGGCATCTTGATTAACTTCTCCCCATGTGCAGGCTTGTTTTGTAGTAATATGTAATCGTGCTAAATTATCATTAGTGCGAACGTGACCTGTATGTAGATGTAATATAAAAATAATAACTGATCTTGAAGATTATATGAGTAGTACCAAGGTTTATTTTGTGAATGATCTGCAAACCATTTATATGTATTGCCCACAGACTGAAATTGTTCCATCCACCACTGTTTCCATTTATCTTGAAGTTTATAATTAACTCTTGGGAGAAGATCCGTGTATGGAAGTCTTGCAAATGAGGTAGATTACGATGATTGGGCAGCTTTTGCATATACGTCCACACGCTCATTTCCCGTATTTACTTGGTGAGCCTTTATGTAACTAAACTGAACGTTGATATTTCTTCCATTAGCATATTGAGTTTGTTGGATTATAAGGATGATAAATAAGGGATGTTTACAAATCTGATGAACTCAGCGCCATTAATATGCTTAAAGCATCCGTTATGATAAGAATTTTTGTGTAATTATTATGGATAGCCTATGTTAGAGCTTTATATATTGCTTAACTTTCTGCACTGAAAATAGAAGTGTCGGGAGGTAAATGGAATTGTTTGCTTATATTTTGATCTGGAATGAAATAAGCACAACCCACACCTAGACGCTCTTTGGATCCATCAGTATATATGCTTAGGTGTGTTGGTCATTTATCTTTATACATGATATGCCTTCCTAGATGGATATTGCATTGAGTATATAAGGGTATGTCTAATTGATAAATTAAAGGATGTTGGAAGGTGAAAGACTTTGCACAGGTTTCCGGGTCTGTGTAATGGCAATATGCAAAATAAAAGAACATATGTTTAGGATCTATGACTTTAGCTTCTGTCCATTGTTTTGTATTTTGAACAATTTATTGAATGGATAGTATGATTTTCCCAGGTTTTGAGCAGAAATTTTATTGCATCAAACTAGTTTCTTTGTTTTCCATATACAGTATGTAACATTCTTATTCGTACACACGGATTTTCAAAGAAAATACTTTAATATCTGAAAGGAAATACACTCTTTTGAAATTGTTTCTTTACAATTCAATAACTAATATCATTAGGAACATAAAATCTTACCCAAATTCTGTATAACCAATGACAATAATAAATTAAATGAAACTGAAAGATAAACACGCCATTTTTTGTACAACTTTTCTATTCGTACACTTAATAATATAAAAGAAAAAAGTATATTCAGAGCAAATTGACCGACAGTTCTAATACTTTGATGCGTATTCTTTGGCTTTAATTACTGCTTGACACCTGTTCTTCATAGAATTAACCAGTTTCCGACATGTTTCAGAGCTTATTTTATTCCACTCGGCTTGCACAACAATTTTCAACTCTTGTTTGGACTTGACGCCTGATTTATGGACTCGCCTTTTCAAAATTGCCCACAAATGCTCAATGGGATTTAAGTCTGGACTTTGAGCTGGTGTTTGTAGTAGTTTGGGAACATTCCATATTAGCCAATTCATGTTAACTCGCACCTTATGCTTACTGTCATTGTCTTGTTGGAATCTGTAGATAGGCGGCATGTTCATTTCTTGTGCACTCTGCTTTACATTGTTCTTCAATATGTCCAAATAGACATATGCATCCATGATACCATCAATAAACTGGATGGTACCAACACCTTTGGATGACAAACATAACTGTTGGAACTGTGTTAATGTCATCATTGTCTTTATTTGATTTTCTCCAGACCCCATTTATCCCATCTGACCCGTATATATTAATCTTGGACTCGTGTGACCATATGACACTATCCCAAAATTCCTGGTCCTTGTGGATGTGCTCTTTCGCGAATGGTAGTCTATTCCTGCGATTCACCTTATTTACATACGGCCTCTTTCGTGCTATTCTGCCATGATATCCATGCTTCCACAAGGCACGTCGGACAGTTTGATCGGACATCATCTTGCCAGCAACATTTTCTACTAACACTCGTAATTGAGGAACACTTAGTCGGGTGGGGGGGAGGGGGTTTCTCACTCTCTTTTTAAAATAAAGCGTTCATCACGTTTATTCAACTGTCTCTCTTTTGGTTTTCTCGGCACATTCTATGTTGAACCTTCCTCTCTAAATTTGTTTACTATGTATTGGACTGTGGAGTGTGATTTATTGACTGTTTGTCCAATTTTTCTGAACGAATAACCTCTAAGGGCCAAATTTATAATAACATCCTTCAGATCGCAACTAAGTTCCTTCACCTTGCTCATTTCGAACACGCTGATTGATAGACGATAGGCCTGCTACAACAATACCTACGCCAGCATTCCGCTTGACGGGGAGCGCGCCTGCATGTTCAAACTTGTTACGAAGTTGCAAACTGCACGAAATCGCCCAAATAGTGGTGTCACTGTATGCAAGGAAGATTGAAACTCTTGCCTGTACGAATAACAATGTTGCATGAAACAGCGTGTTTTTCTCTTTTCACACAAATTATGCTCTGTTTATACACTTTGAACATATATTTTTATTGACATTTGTTGGTGAAACCTTCATTAACATTAATTTCCAGTACATATGAAAATGATTATATTTACTAGTAGATATGACATTTTTTCGTCCGAAATTCTATGTGTACGAATAACAATGTTACATACTGTATAAACTGACATTAGGACAGGACTGCACGAGACCTAAGCAGGTCCTTAAAGCTTTTCTCTGTAGTACGTCTATTTTGTCTAAAATACTTACTTTTGCACCCCCATAACTAAAGGCTGCATACTCAAAGTTCGATCGAAAACAATTCTTGTAAAATAGAAGTAAGATTTTGGGGTGGCCACCCCATTTAATTGTTGTTATACGGTACTATGGAGTATATTTATTATTTTACGGCCCTTATTGATTAAATGCATAATGTGTGTATTCCATGTGAATCGCCTGTCAAAATGTATACCTAAATATATATGTTTCTATTACTGGGATATTAGAAATATGTGATATATTGTTGGGATAAGTACACAAACAAATAATTTTTGATTTTGTTTCGCTGATGGATAGTCCTTTGTTGAAAAACCACGCTCTTATGGTGGAGATAAAATTCTGCCTTGCTGTAATACCTTGAGTAGCATCATCTGTAATGTTATAGAAACAGAAATTATCTGCATACTGAAGGGGATGAAATGGTTGAATAGATAATGCATGTATCTCATTCGTATAAATATTGAATAAGAGAGGGCTCAGAGGTGAACCTTGAGGTATGCTGATGGAAGTGGAACGAGGATCGGTTAATTTATCTGAGAACCATCCACACATAATTCTGTTGGAATAAAGATTCCACACAATTGTTGAAAGTTTTGGGTGTATATGAACAACATAATTCCTGCCGGAATTCAGACACTTGTCATAGTGTGAGACCAACTTCTGTATACCTGCATCATAGAAGTCCGCCACCTGGGTGCCGAACCACTGTGTGACAGCCATCTGAACCTCTTCGTTGCTGTGAAAATGTTGACCGCACAGGAACTTTTTCACGTGCAAGAACAGGTGGTAATCACTCGGAGCCAGATCCTGGCTGTACGATGGATGATCGAACACCTCCCAACCGGTTACCGCGTCACTTATTCTGAATGGCTCGTAGCAATGTCCCCAGTGTTTCACAGTAACAGTTAGCATTCACAGTCTCACCTCAGGGCAAAAACTCGATGAGCAGAATGGCTTGTCTGTTCCAGAACACTGTGCATATCACTTTTCACACCGACAAAGTCTGTTTGAACTTCGTCCTGCATGGAGATCCACTGTGATGCCAATGCATGAACTGCTGCTTGCTTTCTGGGGTGCAGTATGCAACCCACGTTTCATCCCCTATGATGATCCGGTTGAGAAAATTGTCATCATCATAGTAACGCTGCAGAAATGTCAGCGCCATGCCCATGTATTTTCCTTTGTGTTCGGGCATCAGTTGTTTCGGCACCCACTGGGCACACAATTTCCGGAACAAGAGGCATTTGATAACAATGTCGTGCAACAACGACCGAGAAATCTGCGGAAAATGGCTGCCGAGTTCCGTGATCATGACGAGATGATCCTCCAATATGCGCTGCTGCACCTGCTCCACAAGCTCCTCCATAACGGCCGATGACCCCCACTGCGCTCGTCGTCATGCACATTTTACCGGCATTCAGTAAATGTCCTGCACCAACTGCTTGCTCATGACGTCTGGTCCATACACCTGGCACAGCTGGCGATGAATTTCGATCGGCTGTACGTTTTGTGCATTCAAGAACTTGATCATAGAACGAACCTCGCACGTGGCAAGAGATGGAATAAGAGCATCCATGTTTCACCGCTGCCGCGATGGTACTGAGGACTTTTGGGAGGCATCTTCTAGGACATTCACTAGCCAGGGCATGTGCCTCTCACGCATACGGTAAACCGGTTTCAATACGCATGGCCTGCAACCTGTGGGCGAGTGGAAAACTTACTTTCTGGATGCACCTAATATTAACAAAAAGTTGCTGCAAAATTGCGTTTTAGTTCCCCCTTAAAGCTGTCCATAAACAATTAAATACTCACTGAAAGAGAACATTCATGACCCAAAAAATTTGACAATTGAAAGTCATTGAACAATGTTCTTATTCGAAATCTTGAAAGGTCTGAATTTGCATCTGTATATAATGAAATAAATATTTCACATTTTAGTAAAAGGTAGTGTGTATGGCAAAAAAAAAAAAAAAAAAAAGCTCTAACAAAATACAATAATATTATTTCCAAACACTAGAGCGACATGATGATACAAATTAATTGTAATGATCGATTCATCATTCCATGTAGAAGCCAAAAGGAGGCAACAAAGAAACTGAGAGATTATAATGTGATGTGGAAGTAAAAGGATCGTTTATGTTGACCGGACATTTGAGCACAAAAAAGTAGTGAAAGCTGGAGAACAAAAAAAACTGCCGGAGACTGTACCGGCATCCTTTGCAAGTATTACACATTCGTCCCCATGCAATTAGTGCATGTGCAGTAGTGTTATTGAAATGGAAGCAAGTAGTGTGTCTGTATCTGTGGCACAACAATGTATAATCATATTCCTTGTGAAGGAGAAGGTTATTCAAGGAGAAAGTTAATCCAACCAAAATTTTGAGAAGACTGTAAGCACAGTATGGGGAACAAACGATGTCAACAGTTTGGCGAAGAACAATAGTTGGCGACAAATGAACCACATGGACCTGTTCAATTGACTTGGACATGTAAGGTGTTATTCATGTGGATTTCTTTTAGAAAGGATCAGAATTAATGCCTAGTATTGGTGAAGATTAATCAAGGGTATCGTACCAGGTGTGGTGTGATTAAAAAGTTCTTAAGACAGGAGCCACTACTGTTAACTGGTTAGATTTTGCTGGGGTTGTGTGTTAGGAGAAGACAACTGTTTTGTCCTTGAAGAATCCTGAAAAGGTCACGACTCTCTCTTTGTTTAGTTGCGAGCTGCAGCCTGTTGAATGTGGACGTGTGTAGTGTTGTTGGCAGATTATTGTTTGTGCAGATCAATGGCTGAAAAAACAGAACAATGTATGTGCATAAAATTTTGCTTCGGAGACCTATAAACTGTTGAAAATAGCTTTCGGGGATATGTGTGTATGTAGAGCAAGTGTTTCGAACTAGCATAATACATTTAAAGATGGCCAACAAAAAACACTGCAAAGTCTGTCACATGTAAAGACAATGATACTTTTCCTGATAGTACCGGTATTGTGCACCAGGAACATGTTCTTATGTGGGTACGTGAAAAAGTGCGGAAGAAAAGACCAGGACTCTGGCAAGACAATAACTGGATCCTGCAACACGATAACACACCGGCTCATCATGCATTCCAAAGTACTAAATTCCAAATTCTTGTGCTTCTCCAACCCCCCTATTCTCCAGATCTAGACCCAGCAGACTTCTATCTATTTCTAAAATTGAAGTTGCTGCTCAAAGGGAGGCAACTTGAGTCAATTGAAGAGATCCTCAAGGAGGAGGACTCCCAGGAATGCTTCTAAAAGTCGAAACACCGTTGGAGTGTTCAATCAGGAGAGAACAGTTTGAAGGGGATTCATCATAATAACCAGTAAGTGCCGTCATTTGGAAATTACAAGCCCAGAACTTTTCAATCACACCTCATACGTAATGCCATTTGCAAGAAAATACAGGAAATATTGCCTGAAAATGTCATTCTTCAACATGACAATGCCTGGCACCACATGGTTAATTTGACAGCAACAACTCACTCCAAAATACACTGCGAGGTTTTGTTCCAGTTCTTAGCCTTCAGTGATTATCAGATTTGTTTGAGCTCCGTAAAGAGCATACAAGAGGGAAGAAATTGAAGGAAGATAAACCACTGACAAAAAAAAAGATGTCCTGCAGTAAATATGACAGCAGTCAACTTCCTGCAATGCCAAGTGGTTGAGGGAACTGACAACGATGGCAGCAGTGCCTGGATGGTCAGGGGGAATAATTTGAAAAACTGATCTAGTTAGGTGTTTCTAGGAATTTCCAATTTTTCCACCTTCAACTACCCTAGTATACATTATTCCTTGTTGTACAACTGTAATTAAATAAATACAAACAAAAATGTTTCTACTTACCTTTCTTGCAAGTCACAAGCACGTGTTTACACTTTCTGTGTCACTTCTCTTCGCCACAGAACTGGCATTCTGTAGCTTGATACTTTTTTCCAGTAATCAGTATAAACAAATTTCTGAGGTTGCTTACCTTTGTACATCTTGAATTCTTATTTGATTCTTTCCAAACATCACAAATGAATGCAACAGTTCATTCGGGGATTCCTCTTTGCAGATGAGTGAAATGAACCTTGTAAAAATGTAAATGAAATCCTTTGTCAAACATGACACTGACATTGGTTCCAGTTGATGTTTAGTTGAAACATTGATCTAAGCAACACACATCTTATTGTGAGGATCACTGAATTTGTATTTTTGTTAATTTAGCATCATTATTTCTGCCACTTTTGGCTAGCTGGGATGATGAAGATGAGTGATTATATGATGAAGGGACATCATCAGTTCCACGTTCACAAAGAACACCCATGCTCAGGTTGAGATTTGAACCTTGCAT
Organism: Lepisma saccharinum; assembly: GCF_977018435.1. Lineage (NCBI taxonomy): Eukaryota > Metazoa > Arthropoda > Insecta > Zygentoma > Lepismatidae > Lepisma > Lepisma saccharinum. The sequence continues at coordinate 62,637,343 of NC_139241.1, read as the reverse complement.
CAAGATGCCAATCACTCTTCCACAGAGGTTGGCACCCACTCCAGGACTATTGTGAAAATAAATGCAGCATCTTCCTATGAACTCTCAAGACTAACTCAAGTGGGCAGAAATTAGGAATGAAGGTGATGGCAAGAGGATAAAAGCAGTTGTATTCAGAACAATGATGATGCGCCAAAGAAGCAAAGTTTGGCAGGTTCAGTAGTGTGTCATTCCATTAACATTCATTCGTGTATTGGTGTGTATTTCAAATATGAAATTATTGTGGAAACTTGGTTTCTTCAGTGTAAACTATTCTCGTTCCACCTTCACAATCCTGTTTCTCTTCTCGTTCTACCTTCTCAACCCTGCCTCTATCACACATTGGAAATAATACAATTAAGTTCAAATGTGTGATCCGTGGGTGGATGTCTATCTTGCAGATAATTAACCCAGGACATCTCAGTTAATTATGTAATGCCATACCATTACCACATAAGAAATGTTCAACAGTAAACAAAATCATTTTATTTAATTTCATATCACATTCATCTATCTTTGTCCCATTCCTCACATTTACAGTATGTATTGCTTCAATATGAAGTTAATAAATAACCTTACAGGTTGCTACTGCAAAAATTGCAGTCATGAGTAATTAGAATTTTTATCATGTTCAAACGCAGCATTGTGCACTAACTGACTGATTTGCACTTTCAGAAGCGACTTCCTTTCGGGACTGAGCTGCGAGAAGGTCGGCAGCAGAGACTGGAAGAATAATTCGTCCTCACTTGGCTTCGGCCTATAGGCGATCTGTCCATTCTTTTCCAATATGGCAACCACTTTTTGTTCCAGGTCCTCGTTCACCTCACTTAAATGCTTCTGAAGAACGTCAACAACTTTCTGCTCGAAGTCGGTGTTGTCTGCATTCACCGTCTCCTCCACACTGTAACAGGGGATCTCGAGGTATGTGTACTTCTCGTCGGATGTGTCGTCATTGTGTACCACCACCATCTCTTCTTCCGTAAACCCTTCAGAACTCACGCAGTCTCCCTTTGACGATTCGTATCCGTTGAAAGAGTTGGTCCTGGAAAGGACAAGGTGCAATCAGTTCCACAAGCAACTGCAGCATTCGTGATTCTCTAAAACATGGTTCCCACTCATTTTGATAACAAATTCTCTACCAGGATTTTAAAGTAAATGTCAAACCATTCTGTGGTGCTTCAACATGATAAGTCAGTTTGAAGTGTTAAGCCATACTTGACATTTAAGAGAATTAAAGTACAATCAACATTGCTTTAAAATATATACATTTATATATAAATTTTTTACATAGAATATCTCGGACCAAAAAGTTGTTTCAAGAAAAAATTGAATTTTCTTTCACTCTCAAATCTTGACAAGTAGACTTTCCAAGGATTTCAACCCTAGCTTACCTGTGCGCACGAGAAACGTACTTACCTGAGGGGGAAGGGACTCACAGGCCAACACATTTTTTATTACAAAAATTCAAGAAACCTTTTTGTTATTGAATTACTGCTTCCTTTGATGATTACTTGTGTGTGCAGTTATTTATTAATTATAATAATTACAAAAATTACCAATCTGTACACTTTCACTTGCATAAGTGTTTCAAATGACACGCATTCAAAGATGACGCCTGATAGGCCCACCTAATGCATTTGCCTATTTACATTACATTTATGATTTTATGAACAAAAGTATCATTCCATGATTTTTGTGACAGGAAGCTTCTGATTTTTATAGTACTTTGCATGTAAAAAAAGAAAAGGAAAAAGAAAATAATAATGAAAATGTATTACTGGCCAAATAATATGGCATGTATGGTGTGAAAATGCCTTAATGGAAGAAACCTTGTGCTGCAGTTTGTTTGAGGGTCCTGAATATGCCTCGATGATACGTTAGTCACAAAAAAAGCATATTTCAAGGCTTTTTAGAAAAAATAAACAAGGAATGAGCAAAACTCTTACATCAAAGTTAGAGCCTAAATATAACCAACACATGACCTCATAAACTATATTTGGAAATATTGCTCCAAAGCACCAATAAAAGCTGTGACTAATGTAACCAGATCAACGGAACTAACACAACCTAAGTAAACAACACCTACAACATTGTCATGTTAGTCATATTTGCTGGCACTATGCATTAAAAAAATGTTAACTGTAGACATAAGTATGGAATTGTTTAAATTGAAGTTTTAAGTCCACTTTAATCACAGATAGGCTAATTGGGACTGGACCTACAGTTTTTAAAGTGTGGATTGGAACCACTGTGTAATGTGCTTCCACCAGGTAGCAAACCCGAATTCCTTGATTAAAAGGTGACGACGTTACCACTGTGCCATTAACTAATAGGGAATCCCTAGTGTCATAAGTACATAGTAAACACAATGTTAAGGCGTAGCTCACAGTTGCTACCAAAGCTGGGACATCAGCAGGTTTCTTCTAAAATATCCCACATCTTAGTGCCATTAAACAAGCCTCCTAAGTAAGAGCAGTGGGACACATGAAGATATTCTTGGATCGGAAAACAGGGGACCAAATACCAATCATTGGAACCATATCACTTGCTACAGAACAGTTAGAAGTGGACAATTCAATTATTAAGGGTTCTATTGCCAGGGATCTGATGCATACTTAAAGTCCCGGTGACTGGTGTGTTGTGTCACATGATGATGAGATACCAAGGTAGGTGGTGGCCACTGAATAATCCAAAATGAAACAGAAGTCTCCAATATGTGTGAGCAGAGCTGGCTCATACTTTAAGTGGCCTCTGCCAAGGGACTACATTATTTATGAGGAGGCTGATCTTTTGAAAAGAAACCAGTCCTCCAGTCATGGTCAATAGTAGAGGACATTTAACATTGAATGAAGAGTTTTAATCCGTTGATGTGAATAGAGAGAGAACTCTCTCTCTCAATCTCACTCACTACCTCTACGTCTCTTTCTCTCTCTCTCTTATTATCTCTATCTCTCTTTCTCTCTCACTATCTCTATTTTTATCTCCCTCTCTCACCCTCCATCCCCTTCCGTGATGTAAGTTTGCATATTCAACTTTTAATGTCAAGAATATCACATTGTCATCATCCTTACTTTATGTTACATTAGTCACATCATTTGTAGGTCTGCATAAATTTGTAACAATAATTTGCTGAATTTCTACAATCTGATATTTCGTCAGTTCACTCTTCAGTTGTTCAGTACACAGCAGAAAAAGTCATTACATTTGTAGAATAGGAACCTTTGTTTTTCTTGCATTGATGTTTTTTGTTTCATTGTGTGGCAAAATATGTTACGTTAGTCACATTGTATAAACTAAGGATTTACAAAATTAATAAGGATTCTATTTTACTGATGATACACCTCACACCAAGCACTGTGCCCAATACTTGCCATGAGCTATCTAGGTGTCTGTACTTTTCATATTCATACTGTGCATATACCCTAATATATTGATGGGGTCAGTGGCGCAGGAACGGGGGGGTTACAGGGGTACATTTTACCTTCCCAAATTTTTAAAAGAGGAGTACTGTACCCCCTAAATCCATAAATCGAGTTGTACCCCCCTTTGGTAATTTGACAGCAGATGCAAGGCACTACTGTTAATATAACCTATTTTAAATTCGCCCAATAAAAAAGTGAATATTTTTTATAACTTATAAGCATTATCTTTCTTACCACAGAAATTCAAACCATTGTAAACTGATTCTACTACATTCATGATGACTGCCCAGCTCGATCCCCCGATCGATTTGACGCCTTGCGACTTTTACATTTGGAGCCACATGACAAGACACCGTTAAACTCGCAAGAAGAGCTCTGGGAGAGAATCTCAACAGCTGGTCAACACATCAAGGACACCATCACATCACGAGTTAAGAGACCAAATGTCTGTAAAAACCTGCATGCTTGCATTCGTAATGGAGGTGCCCACTTTGAGCAAGACGTGCAATGTTCTTTAATTGTATTGTTCATTGATTCCATTCACATGAAGATGAATGAAGTATTATTTCTTGTACACAAATGTGAATGTTAGCAACATTTGTACCTTGTTGGATAGCAGATGACACAAGGAAGTAATTAAAGTAATTTGTACGCTTCGTGTCATACCATTTTTTGTTATTAATACGTTGCCAAGTAAACTAAGAGTGCATTTTTTTATCATCACTTGTAAGTTTAGACCCACCCGTTACTTACATGTGATTGTTATTTGGGAAAAACTTTTTTTTTCAACAAACCACTTATTTGTTAGTTATCAGAAAATGCTGAAATAAGTTCAATACAATGAGCAGTTTTTTCTCAATTCATCTTTTTATGTGGAAAATTGTCATTTTTTAAAAAAACAATAGAAATTCGATTATCTCGAAAACTACTAATTTTCGGACGGTGTATCATATGGTCAAATTTATTGCAAATTGTCTCTACTTTAACCCCTTTCAGACAATACATCTAATTAAAAAGACCAATCTATAAATAAAGAAAAATACTCACTTTCTTTTCAGAAATGGGATAAGAAAAGACATGTCATCATAGTAGATATACTTTTTTCTCTTCTGATACACGTGGGGATCCAATGCCTTCTCCAGTCTCACGTCCTTGGAGAATACGTCCCGGAGCATCTTCCATTTCCTCTTGCACTCATGGACTGTAGTAATGAGAAAAGAGCAATGAACAGACTGTAGCAGAAAAATACAAATTACTTAAATTCTAGTTAATCATCATTTAAGATCTATGTTTTAGACTTCTGCACTGAAATGTTGGGTTGATGCATTAATTCGTAGCATTCTTTCACCATGGCAAAAGTTCTTAATTTGATACTCATTGGACATGAACAAAAGACAGAAATTAATCAGTATTTTCCTTCATTGTCTATGACTGTCTATCAATGATGGGGCAGTTTTTCGACTCCACCCCTGAAGAAATCAGCTGATTTGGGGTTAAAGACATCATCAAGCCAAGTTTGAAGAGTACTTTAATTACCGAAGGAATTTCCTTGAAGATTGGTGTATTGAGAGCTGAAAATGTGGAAATCCGAGGGTGCAAGATCGGGGAAGTAAAGAGGATTGTGCTGTTTTCACTTAAAACGTGCGTTATCCTTAACATGGAATCAAAATATATAACGATGGTTGAATGGTCACAGGTCACCACATTTGCTAATTCACGGATCGACTGACATGGATCACCATGGATTAAAGCGTTTCAATAATCTTTATTAAAGCCAGTTGGTCTTCCTCAACGTGGAGAATCACTCAAGTCAAAATTGCCCACTTTGAAATGACAAAACCATTCTTTTGCCCCGATTTCCCTGTTGGCATTTTCCCCGTACGCAACACAAATATATCGAGCCCTCTCTGTTACCTTTGCTCATCTATTAAACTAAAGGCAGAAGAACATGTCGGAAATGTTAGTTTCTTCCCACTTGTCACTTATTATTCTTTGGCCCACAAATAAAACTGTTTTCCTTCAAATTTGCAAAATACAATGCGTATTCACAAGCACAACAATGCCACTCCAAATGATAAACAAACTTCTAACACCGCAGTGTTGCCACACTAAAACACATACGCTACCAACTTATGTATCAACCCAGTATTTCACATTCTTAACAGGCAGTGATGTCAACATCAATCAGGGTTGGCATTTTGCCTGGGGTTTCCTGAAAAAACCCAACCCATGTAGACTTTTTTGGGTTTTTTCTGATAAAACCTGGGCAAAACTGGAGTTTGTTGGGGTTTTTTCCAGGTTACGTTATACATTTTTCCCCTGGTTGTAATGTATCATAACATCCAAATTGTATTGCTTTATATCCTGTCCCATAATCTCTGGAGGAAGCGAACTAAAACAAGTTTGCACAAGTAGTGATGCAAGACTGCTCCACCACTGAACACATGAGAGGGACCGGGATTGCATGGAGAATGGGGAGGGGGCAAGGAACTGCAGCAGCATGTACCACTTCTCTCTGCGCACTCGATTTCCTCTCCTTCTCCGACACTATGCACGGCCTTGCTCCAGGGATAGTTGGGACAGATATAGTTGAGTGGATGAAAAATCATTTAACATATCTGTTAATATATTCTGTTCTAAAATATTTGTCCAACATTTTGATTCTACTCTTCCAGTATGGTGTAATAGTTAATGCTGTTGCTATGTGATCAGTTTTCAGGGTTGCATTCCCTGAGGAGGCACATACTTTGGTGTAGCCAACAATCAGACTACGGGAGGGTTATAACCAGTGCTTTTTTTTCTGGCAGTCAACAACGTTACCCCATACAGGTTGGCACTTTCTTATAGATGAGGACTAATAACATTCATTCTAACAAGAGAAATGCCTACAATGCCAGAGGTCCTGGGTTCAAAACCTGGCCTGGGCATGGTTATACTTTGTATGTCCCTTCATCAATTTCATCGTATCATCACTCATTCTCATCTTTGCGGTTAGCCAAATATGGCAGAAAAGAGAAGTAAAAGAAACCAAATCAATCAATCAAACAAGAGAAATGCATATGTCCAGTGCCGGATCTACAAGCTGCAAATCCCCGCAGTGAAGGGGGACGCAGAGATAATTAAGCCTTTATGGGGGCTTCAGCCATTGACATAGTATAGGGTTCGCATACGTGAAAAATAAACGTAGTTACTCAGTACAGAAACGAATACACAGGTAAAGTTAAAGTTCCCTGTGCATATAGCACCGTGCCATGAATGCACGTTTAGGGTATGTGGGCTCCACATATTGTCGATGTTGGCCATCTTGGAGGTGCTGTGATCAGCACCACCCTGAAGCCATACACCCCCCCCCCCCCCTTCCCCGGTACCATTTGATTTGAGGATGAGTGGGCCCTAGAGCAATTTTATGCTGGGACAAAGCCGGAAAAATTCCGACCTTAGATCATCCACTTCGAGTTTCCCCGCATGGCAATCAGACTAGGATCAAATGAGGCTAGATTTCAATGAGAAATGCAGTGGTGAAGGTTTCTTCAACCTATCTTTAATCAGGAAATAGTTACAACTGCATGATTGTAACATATGTATCATTTTCCAGGTGTGAGAAAACAGTGTCATATATATATCACATCAACCACTTCCCATTTAAAAATTTGGAGTTGAATTCAATATGGTGGATGTCCGCTTGGAACACACCTAAGCCTAGCCTGTTTCTATTATGACCAATTGTACCCACCCTAACTCCTTTACTTTTTATAGGGGGTGTTAAGGGACTTTTGAATCACCCTCTAGGCCCTTATATGTGACTTTTTCAACATGAGATCAAGAATTACACACACACACACAAGCGCGTGCACATATACTTGGATGCATTATCGTTTGTGAACGTAACACAATTTTGAGTAACACAACAAATCAACTTCAATAGTGCCGGAACCATTCGTCCCAGAAAAAGAAATAAACCATTCTTCCCAGAAAAAGAAAGAAATAACTAACTTTTTACAGTGACACTTAATTTTATCAATCAGGTTTGTTAATTTCTTCTTCCTGCAGTGATACTCAGATTTAAGCAGTTAAAGTATATGTTTTTCAAGATGCAGCACATTTTTAGTAAGCTACTATTAGTGCATATTCCATTCTGAACTTCAGTTTACGAAACAATTTATTTTGTGAATGCACTGTTGTGCCTATGTTGGAATGAATTATGCTACAGCTACTAACACATTTTTTACCTCATTTATTTCATTTCCTTACAAGCTGCCATAGACCATTAATTAATTCAAAAGTACTATGGGACTCAATGTTTTAAATCTGTTTCAATATAGTTTTTTCACAGTTATTTTTTCCCATTTTTGGATGGAAAATTATAAGTTTGCAATATTTCATTGCCTGGCAGATTTTGTCCAAATGGAATACCTTATACATCCTCGAAAATATCTGGCTGCTATGAAAATGGCAATTCCCATGGTCAAAACATTTCAGACATGCTATTTGGCCACCAACGCTCCCCAAACATATTCTTAATCTAAAAAAATGTAGTTTAGGCATTTAAAAGTGTCATCAGAATTTGGAATCTACCTCAGCATGTCAAAAATCTATTTTTTAACTACAATCTTGAAATACTCTGAACAAATGCAAATGGAAAACAAAATCATACCAGATGTGTATCTAGTTGTGATTAATTTCAGCTAAAAAAAAACACTAAATTTGCTTCAATTATCGTGGTCTCAAAATTGGTGACTTACCCCCACCCTTCCTTAAAACCGTGTTTCTTAATCTACGAAAATGTAAGCTGGTCAAATATGAGCATAATTTAAACTCTCCCAATACATGTTAAACTGGTCTGTTGTCTATTGTCTTTAAACATGGTGACCAATTTTTCTCAAATACACTGCGAGACCAATCCTTCAAGTTATCTTGCAACTATAAAAAATTGCAATTCAAAAGTTTTGCATATATGACAGCTATCATTAGGGCTAGGAAGGTGATGACTAGAGCCCGGAAGTTCAGGCATTTATTTTCGTTAAAATAGGCAGGCAAAAAGGCATTTATAATGTGGAAAATAGGCACTAAAATGAAAAAAAGGCAAAATAAACAAAAAAAGGCACATTTGGAAGTGGCTTACTTTTATCTATAATTTCTGGCAAGATGTTAAAATCTACATTGGGAAGAGCATTTCAATTTTCACCAAATTCACGCACGTAACCATGTAACTTAACACTTAATGGCACACTAAATTTCGGCATGATGACAAATACACGATCGTTTCCCTCCAAAGTGCAGAACTAAACTAAAGATAGAGAGCTTGATTTTGGAATGCATGCAAAGGCTCTTGGGCATTAGTGCTGTTTCTTGTCAATAACGTCCTGACACGGGAGCTGGACGTGATAACGTAATTGTGCAGATGTTCTGCAACAGGTTTTCAGCAGTCAATCATGCACAAGGAAATGTTAACTGAAAGCCAATATCCTAACTCAGCATGAAATACTTTTCTCTCACACTTTTCTCCTTCAGCAATGTTGAAACATGCGTGAGTTCAATATTACTTAAATAAAGCGAAAATTATTCACATAATAAACGGAAGAAAAATAAATGCCAACAACATTTTTTGGGAGAAAAATAATTTATATACACACTTTCTTTTTAAAAAAAAATTGTCCAATTTCATTGAAAAATGCAAAAAAAGGCATTATAATTAAAAATAGGCAGTGGGGTCCCAAATAGGCAAAATAGGCAAAATGAAAAGGCTTCTAAAACATTCGAAACAACATAAAAAACGTATATCCGGAAAAATTTTATCAATATATCCAGTAGATAAAAAGAGGCATTTTGACAAACTTCCGGGCTCTAGTGATGACAAGTCATCTTTTTTTCAGAACCTTGGAAGAAAATGCTAAACCTGACAGTAGTCTGTTTCACTTCAGTTAGAACCAGAAAACATTGGTTATATTTTGCATTTCTCTACCTTTTTTGGCTTTTAGGTAATTTGTCAGTATTTTTCTTGCATTTTTCTCTATTTTTGAGTTTTATCTTCTCACCTGTTGTTTCATGAATTTTAAATGCATTTGCGACCATAACTTGCATATTTAAATTGCATAATATTGTGTTTTTAGCAAGTACACCATTAATTGTAACTATGGTCAATGCAAAAGCACAATATTATTTTAACAGATCTTTAGCAATGGATTAAATAATTAACTGTGGTAAATTTACTTTTATTTCAATAAACTTAAAATACTTTGGGTGAAGCCTACTTTGGGGTTCCCTTGCATCGCTTTAATCTGTGATTTTAAAGTAATATTAATTTTTGATTTTAAAATTTGGGTGCGTCAGCACTTAGGCTATTTTGCACCCACCACTTTACACGGGGTCCAGCCCCTTACCAGAACTAAAATAACATAACTGTAACGTCGTGTTGTAACTAGATTATTAAAATATTCTGACCCGTTAAAGCTGAGGCTGTAAAGAGGCACTCAGCACACACAAGGACAACACACAGAATTATACTGGCTATAGGGCCAGTCGCCAGAGCCTCGTTTGTCTGCAAAATGCAGTCAAGGGTGTACTATGTGCAAGTGAGGTTGACAATTGGGTGTACTATGTGGAAGGTCACCCCTTACACCCCTATAGTAATATTAGTCACAACATAAAAAAGATACTCTGATTCACACAAAACAAAACCCTATTGCTGACTGACTAAAAGGTCACTGAAAGGAGGTGAATGACTTGTATAGAGAAACCTTGTGGTGTATTTTATGTAACATGGAAGGTAAAATATACTTAATTGCTTTTTCCCGTAGCTTCGATAGTTTAAACCACCAAAGAACATATTTTATTAAATTATTTAACTAGTCTCTTGTAATTTATGAAAAATCAAGCTTTCATTTTAAGAACAAAATTTTCTTTGTCATTTTTTTAAAATTTTGAGGTAATTTTTTAAGATGTTTAGGTTGTTCTATAGTTTGCATTTTTTTAACATTTTTTTAGATCATCAACATTCGAGCTCTAGTTCTAGTAAATACAACATTTGTGACTTTACCACCACACATCTCCTATGAAATATAACTTTAAAAGTTTTACTGCAAAATTACGGCCAAATGAAATCTCTAAAACGACTGTTTAATTCCGTATACTCCAAAATTGTACTCTAAGATAGTTTTGGAAAATAACACTAAAAACAATGGAGAACATAGCATAGAGCCTGCAACATGGGGAAAATAAATTTTTCATCCACCATGTTGAAACACATTGTCCAATTTTGCTCACAAGTTTTCTAGCTGAAGAAATAATTTTACATAAATGATTCCAAATTTACAGCAGTTATCACTGTCATTAAATAGATGACTTATCCATCTCTGCCCATCCACCCTAACTCATGCACCATATTTTGATAATTTTATTGTCAAATTATAGTGCAAGTACATAATGCCCCTGTAAGTCATGCACACAGCTCAAAACCATAGTCTATTCAAAGGTTTGAAAATGTCAAAAATGAACAAAATATGAAAGTATACATGTAACCTGTATTTACTTGAGTACCCTACTTCCTTAAAAAATAAGCAAGAAAAAGAAAAGAAAAAACTGAAATTGTGGTAGATCATGAAAGTGTACGACTTACATGGGTATAGAGCTCCTAATCAGACATAAGTAAATAACATTTTATCTTGTGTAGGCATACAAACCATTATAATGAGAAATGAGAAAAATCATTTAAGGAGTGTTCCGATTTAATTATACCACAACTAATAACATTTCAATAGAGTGTACTCAAATCTCTCTTGTAATACTTTAAACATGCAAACATCTATTGTATCAATTGATCGTCACAGGTGAAACTATGATGTGATACCCCACACAATGAAGTGACTGACCAGAGTGCTATAACATTTCAAAATTGTAAGCTTTGTTCAACTATGCTGCATCAATCACTGCAAACGTTCTATCTAAAAATTTCTGATAATTTTTTGTTTTTTGGATACAAATTTCTGTTAAAAGTCCATTTCTAGCATGATTTGAGCAAAATCCACTATGACATGTACTACATTCATTATTATTAGTATTATAAGCTCTGCTAAGCCTTTTCTTTAAAAGTTTTCCACAAAAAATTGACAATCTTAGAACCTCACAAACATTTAAAGCAATAATTTACAACATTTTCTGAAAACACCCACTTTTTGACTAGGTTTTTTGGAGGGTTTTTCTGAAAGAAAAAAAAACACGTGGGGAAAACTGGGCTGGGCCCACCCTTATATCAATGGAAAAGTAGTTAGCACAGTGTGCTACGATGCCATGGATACTAGGTTCAAATTCCAGCCTGGGAATGGGTGTTTATTAATGAGTGTCCCTTCAACAATTTCATCATATCACCACTCATGTCCTAAGGCATCAGACTTTGGGCTTGAGCTATGGGGTGTATGCTGGTTCGAGTCTTCTGGGGGAATTATAACAACTCTTCTCCGGAGATTTCAGCTAGTGTATGAGACTGGTGGCCACCCACCTTCTTCTTCTGAACTTGTAACGATCAGCATGTTGGCCAAATATCATTCCCATATTGGAATATACCTTATTCGTATGCTTTCAAGTCAATAACTTGCATAAAATTATTTCTATTTGATTAACTTTCATAATTCATGTATATATTTATGTTTCATCTTAAGTTATTATATTATTCACTTATTTTTACAACATCTAATTCAAGTTATAGGGGCAAATAAATATTCCAAATTGTACATGCAACGTTTTGAATTATATTTTTCAAATCCAAGATGGCTAGGATTATTTCTATCTTTCACGCAGAAGTAGTTGTTTAAGCACATATTACATATATTTCTTCTCAATGCCGATTTTTGTCAACAATGGACAAGATTGAAGTAATTTAGTCTTCGTTAAAAATTCGTACACTTAACCTTTATTTAATCATTTTATGGGCAAGGGCAAATATTAATTACTTTATAAAATCAGTTTCGTTATTTATTTCCTAGTTTAATATTGGAACTCTTTAAAACACAAAAAATTATCCATTGCTTTCAATAACATGACGTTTTCCTATTGGCTGTTTATTTTAGGAGTGGAGAATAATGATATGTGTAAATGGTGACATCATAAGTTCCATGTTGGCATTCTTAATTGTTGCCAACCATAAACTAAGCTTGCCATCGCTAATTAGCATTGATCTGACAGCTTTTCATGTTATTTTTATATGAGTTGGTAGCACTGTTAAGAAAAACAAACTTGTTATGTTGTGCCTCGTGCCTGAGGTAAGCAGTTGAGGTTTTGCAGTTAACAGTAAAGGTGGTGCTTGGATTCTGTCATGAAAAATAATTTACTTTTCACTGTCTACGAGCAAGCAGGACCAAACATATTATTCATTTATTTTGTGTGTGTAAGTATGTAATGCATGCGATACGGTATTAAAGTTTTTGGACATTTAAATTTGAAATATTTGATGTGTTGTGTTGCAATTCTGTGATTACCTCCCCAGAAGATTGGGAATCATGTTAATCCCAATCCCTGGGTGAGAACTTGTAGTTCCAACTGACTAGCTGGAGCAAAGAGCAGAGTGTTGCCAATTTGCATCTCCAGATCTTGGAGTTACGATTGTCGTGGCACATTGCAAACTACAGCCTGTGATGGGCTCTGGCATCCAAAACAAATCCTCCTCCACCTTGTTCTGTCTTGAGCTACATTCTTCCCATTATGTACGTTCATCCTTTACAAATCATCCTCAACTGCATCGATCCATCTCCCCTGTCTTTTGTTGGGTCTTGTTCCTCATAGTTTCTGGTTTCATACCAAGCATGGTAATCACCTCCATTCTCATCAGATGTCCTACCCATCTTAAACATTGTGATTTGATGTATCTCACCATGTGTTCATGCTGGAGCTAGGAAAGAAGAGTGTAACATGATCACGGAAAACCTACAACAATGACTGTGGATTCCAACCTGTAACTGGTAGGATGATCGCCCACATCTGCTGAAGAATGTGGGAGTGAGACCAGCACCTGGTAGGTAAGCTCTGTTCTTCATGGGCTGTTGTACACCGGCTTATTATTATTATTATCATCATTACTCATCCTTATCTTCTCAATTAGCCAATTAACAGACAGTGCCAGATATATGGCTAACTTTTTTTTGTGCAACTTATTGGCTGCATAGGGCCTTCCAGATGGTGCAGCAGTAATGTCGTCATCTTGTAATCACCAGATTCCCGGGTTTGATGCCTGGCAGAGTCACATAGTGGTTTGGATCCCACTTTAAACGTAGGTCCAGTCCTGGTTAGCGTTTCTATGCATAAAGTGGACTTAAAACAAAAAAACAAAATACTCTTGGATGCATAAAATTACAATGAAACAGTGTAAGCTCATACTAATTTATTTATTATGCTTTCCCAGTTGGATAATTTTCATGAGGTGTACAGGAGGATGAAAGTAAACTTCAAGTCTGTCTTAGCTATTGTGGGTGAAAATAGCAATGAAAAATCTGCCTCATTTGGCAAATGTCAATGTTGAGGATGAATTGTGATCAGATTCAATTGATGAAGAAACACCAATTTTCAGGTCAGCACTCAAACCAGGGACCAGCCCAAGTTCTGATTGTTTCATTCCAAACTAGGAAGTGCTTTAGAATATTGGAAATGATTGTGGGACTAAGTTCGAAACTTGGAGATATAAATTAACACAGTTAAAATCTCCACTAAGTATTATTTACCGCAGAAATTATGATTTGATTAGCTTACACATGCAGGTCGACTTGGACACGAGTTTTTGCAAATTTTCATGCAAGGCTTGCAGGGGGTTTCATAGTTGAGACAAGATATTATGAGATCAGGTGTTTAACTTTTTGGATCCCAAGCGTGTCGAACGAGATACCCAACTGTAACCCTCACGGTCCCAAGCGTCTTGATCGAGACGCTATGTCAAGGTCATAGTTTTTACGTTATAACTTTTCTATTTTTGGCTAGAATTTCGATTTTTTTTTTTTTATATATTGTTCCTAACATATGTATTTAACAGAAATGTTTCTTGCACCTTTTTTTTTCTTAATGAAAATGGAGGTGAAAAGGCAGGAAAAGGGACTTCTCTTTTCAAGGGAAAATATAAATTTCAAACATTTCAACAATTTTTAAAAATAATTTTTGGGGGTTTTCTCCCTTCCCCCTCCATATATATGCCAAATTTGCATAAATTTTGCATTTTGTGCATTTTGAATTGGGGGGGGGCTGGGGGAAACGCCCAGGAAAGTATTTTTAAGGGGATTTCCCCCCTTTCCCCCTCCATATGTACGCCGAATGTGCATAAATTATATATCATCTGAATATGATTCATTCTGCGTACAACGGTATGTCTTTCATATCTCTAGGGCATTTAGTTTCTGAGCTATAGTCATTTCAAGGTACTGCTGCATTCTGAAGCTTGAATCAGTGGCGTGCCCACCATTCCTTTTGGGGGTACAACTCGCGTTACATTGGTCATACGACAATGATGCAAATATTTTTGTGTTCCTTACATGCCAGCGATAATTTCTATGTGCATTTTGAACTTTTCATATCCTTTTTTTCGGGAAGGGCGAAACCCCATTTTTTTTAAAAAAAGAATTTTCAGGGGATTTCCCCCCTTTCCCCCTCCATATATATGCTGAAGGTGCATAAATTATATATCGTCTGAATCTGTGATTCATTCTGCGTACAACGGTATATAGTTCATATCTCCAGGGCAAATAGTCTCTGAGCTAAAGTCATTTCAAGGTACTGCTGCATTTTGAAGCTTGAATCAGTGGCGTGCCCACCATTCCTTTTGGGGGTACAACTCGCGTTACATTGGTCATACGACAATGATGCAAATATTTTTGTGTTCCTTACATGACAGCGATAATTTCTATGTGCATTTTGAACTTTTCATATCCTTTATCCTTTTTTTCGGGAAGGGCGAAACCCCATTTTTTAAAAAAAAAGTATTTTCAGGGGATTTCCCCCCTTTCCCCCTCCATATATATGCTGAAGGTGCATAAATTATATATCGTCTGAATCTGTGATTCATTCTGCGTACAACGGTATATAGTTCATATCTCCAGGGCAAATAGTCTCTGAGCTAAAGTCATTTCAAGGTACCACTGCATTTTGAAGCTTGAATCAGTGGCGGGCCGACCACTCCTTTTTGGGATGTACAACTCAAGTTACATTGGTCATATGATAATAATGCAAATATTTTTGTGTTCATTACATGCCAGCGATAATTTCTATGTGCATTTTGAACTTTTCATATCCTTTTTTTTTGGGGGGGGGGGCGAAACCCCATTTTTTTAAAAAAAAAAAAAGTATTTTCAGGGGACTTCCCCCCTCCATATATACGCCGAATTTGCATAAATTTCATATAGTCTGGATCTCTGGTTCATTCCGCGTACAACGGTATATCACTCATCTCTCTAGGGCAATTAGTCTCCGATCTACTCTCATTTAATTGAAACTCTGCATTTTGCTCAAAATCGGCTCGGGACCGAGAGGCTTACTTGTGAAAATGGCCTTGGGACTCAAAAGGTTAAAGTATTTAGGGATGTTATTTGAATGCTAAGAGCCCTAAACCTAACCTAACAATACAAGTTTTCAGCAGCAAATTTCCCCTTTGCTCTCCACGCACATGATGTAGATGGCAGTAGCAATCAGTACCCAAGTATACAGAAGGGAAAAGTTGTTCTACAAAAAACACACAGCAAGTAATCACTAACACTCTAACAGACATAATTAGAAACCGGACCATGTACAATATGTCTGTGCACCATGATAAATTAGGAATTAAACAATTGGAACTTGGTCCTTACTGTCTGCTTTCTGGAGATTACTGTCCCCCTCATACATGATTCTTTGTGAAAAACCATTCGCTCACTATCGCCTTGGTTTGGGATTGCTGTCGGCATCTAGATCATGTGCATGAAGTGTGAAGGAGTTCCTGCTTCAGACCTGTTAGGCTTGATTTACATCTACGCTCAAGTAACACTCACGTAACGCTCTGCTCATGGTCGGATCAAATATTGTTGAATGCTTTTTCAATAGAAGCATTCACACCTAGCCGTCTGGTCAAGATTCATTCCGATCAAGCTCCGCTCATGGTCTGGTCTCGATCAACTGGAAAGGACACTTGACCTGAGCGAAGCTTGAACGGTGATGTGAACGTGTACAATTGTCAACCTACAGTCCATCTATGCTATTTGTATACAAACTGCAGTAACGAATGTATTCAATATTGAGCAAACATAAATACGTTGCTGTTCAACATAATGAAGATTAAATGTTTGTATTGGTGTACTGAGCTCTGAAATTTCGTTCCGCTTCATTTCAATATTACAAGTGTTGTGCATTTTAGATAGCAAAATTGGTAAAACTGTCAAAGCCGGGAATCGGCTGTAACTCGTCTATTCTGTAATTGTTGACATTCGTACTTACTTATTCTGCATTCCGAAAGATTGTTTAACAAGGGATTTCACTTTTTTTAAACGAAATTAGTATCTATTGTCGACATATCGAGTAATTATTGTTCGTTAATGCAAAATGGCGGGCAAATCTTGACTAGCGTTGTGTTTCAAACGGCAAAGCAGTGTTTCAACCTTCTTAACAGAAAAATTCCCGCATAGGCCAAAAAACCATTCACACATAGCCCCAAAAATATTCAGTATAGTATGACCATCCACAAATAGCCCCAAAAACCATTCTGGATCGTATGACCATCCACGAATAGCCCCAAAAACCATTCACGATAGCCCCACGCACCATCATTGCTTTATATTGGGCAATATAGTGAAAAAACTGTGTGTTTGGAAACACTTACCAGGGATTACGTCATCAGATGCTCGCAACATCTGGTTCAAGTACATGGATGGAAATGCAAGCAACAACTTCGGTGCATCGGATGGACATTATTATAGAAAAATACATGAATTAGCGGTCAAATACATTGAAAAATGTGAGAAAACACTTCTACGACCTTCCGAAATTACACAGAAACTCAATTCCTTAAGTACTTTCACCTGTAAATTTGAAGAAATCCGATTCCCAGCTTTGACAGTTTTACCATTTTGGTAACCGTATCCTATACGCCGAACGGATTTCTTCATTTTTACAGAAGAAACTACTTACCGAAATGAGTTTCTCTAGCATTTTGAAGGTTCTTAGAGGTGTTTTCTTTCATCCTTTAATCTGTTTGAACGGGAATTCGTGTATTTTTGAAGAGAAATATCTCTCCGACGCCCAATTGCTATTGCTTCAATTTGTTGCAACCTGATGTTGCACACGTTTCATGACGTAATCTCCCGTCACTGTTTCCAACCACACCGTTGTTTATGCCATCATCTAACAGTGATTGGTTTTTGGGGCTATGCGTGAATGGTGTGGGGCATTTTTCGGTTAGTAAGGTTGGAAACACTGCATATCCACTACGCAAGTCAAGCTGCGCAGCCAAGTGGGCGACCATATGGTGTTACGGAAGTAAGAAAACGAACAATATTAACTGTTAATGTCAGAAATTGAAGTTGTTTTCGTGAAAAAAGCAAAGTAACACCTAAAAGAATGTTTCCCAATGCACAATAGGTTAAGTACCAATGTAAAAAGTGACGAAATAAACGAGCGAGACGTTTTCGGCGTATAGGATACTGTTACCGAAATGTTTTCCTTGTTAGGTTAGGCAGACCAGGTTTAGTGCTCTTGGAATTAAACCGTCGTCTCTAAAACCTTCACGATCATTTCGACATTTCTAATTCTCCTCTAAAACTTGCAAAAACTATTAAACATTCGAGGAACATTCATTAGCAACATAGTGAGGCACGAAAGCAGTGCAATGCATACTGAATTCTGCTTGTATTTACGTTTTCTTATGTAGCCTTACAAAAATTCCCCAGCATGATCTTCAAATACCTGGGATAACCACTGTCAAGTTATCACATAAAATATAGCATACTACCATATTATAGATATTTATATACATGTTGAACACTAATATTGTGTTACTTACCATTGCTACCCATGACATTAGCAACCTCCATCCACTTCCGATGTCTTACTTCTGTATTTGTGTAGCTATCGCTGCTTGTATTGTATAGAACTTCTCGCTTCTGAACTTCACGAATAAGTTTCCGAACGTCAATGTTAGCCATGCTTTTATCTACAGCATAAAGTTGTAGACGGTGGTCTATATTGATGTTGACACCAGTCTCTTCATAATTCAGTTAAATATCTCCAAGTTTACATGCACTGTGTTTATACAATCATTAATAAATTTCAAATAATTTAAATCCTCATATTAATACTTATGTGGACACACATCAAACACACAACCAGTTCACATTCTCCATTTTATCCCACACCACAAAGTTGAAAAAACAAATATAAAGATAAATTTTAGTTGAATCGAATCTGAATGCATCTTGTTCAGTGATATAAAATTTCACATTAGCCTTCAATATGTATAGTATTTATTAAATGAAATCAAATATTATTATTTTCCATCCCAGCGCTTCCATAGTGGACAAATCACAGTTCGTTACCTGCTCCGTCGAGAGCTATTCTTATACTACAGCGTACTTATACGTTCATGAACCTCATTTATATTTTCAATTTACCTCTATAATCTATATGTTCAATAATAAAACAGCAATAGAAGTATATATTTCATAGATCTCTCCTGTCTCACAAATTTTGAAATTTCTACTTTGCTGTGTATACTTATATGTTGGTTAGCTCTTTATAGGTTGCAGACATAACGATGTTTGTCCATTCACGTTACATAATAAAATAAATATAAAAACAAGTTACTGTTATAATTTGAAATTAGTTATTTTCTTGTTTAGATAAAATTGATAGTTACGAGTGAAAAGACTAGTCGTTCTCGAAAAGTAATTAAGGAATTTATCCTTCTTCTTTCCTTGTGGTTTTCGGTGACGGACAAGTTTCAATATATTTTGGAATACTAGTTGTTGATATTGATGTTTGACATAAGCTCTCGTATTGATGTGAGATAAGGTTTGTGACTTGTACTGGAGAACAATTGTTTTAGTTTATTTTTTACATTTTACACCTGTTTAGTTTCCAGTGACGGTGTTTTATTGAGCCAATAACCATGGTGAGCATGAGAACGATTCTTGCTTCTGCTCTCTGCGGGACAACCCTTTTTGCTTCAACTATAATCATATTGTACTATGTCTTAACAGGTAAAGGAGAAAGAGTTAGTGTTGGATGGTTTTTGAGCGAAACGTCTCCGTATATGTGGAGCTGTATTGGAATAGGCCTTTCTGTCGCATTATCAGTCGTTGGAGCAGCTTTCGGCATTCATACAACAGGAGTAAGCGTTCTAGGAGCCGGTGTGAAAGCTCCCAGAATCAAAACCAAAAACCTAATTTCTGTAATCTTTTGTGAAGCAGTTGCCATTTATGGCTTGATAACGGCGATTGTTCTTTCTGGCTTATTGGATGAATTTACACCATCAGTTGTAATGAATCCGAACAACACACAAATTCGGGAGCAAAATTGGATGGGCGGTTATGTCATGTTTGGAGCAGGGTTTAGTGTTGGCTGGGTGAATTTATTTTGCGGAATCGCAGTTGGTGTTGTTGGCTCTGGAGCAGCTTTGGCAGATGCAGCAAATTCTACGTTGTTTGTGAAAATTTTGATAGTAGAAATTTTTGGAAGTGCCATCGGCTTATTTGGTCTTATTGTTGGCATATACATGACATCAAAAGTAAAAATGGGAGATAAATAATTGTTGTTAATGTTTACTTCCAAATATATTACAATTACCAATATGGTATTATATGTATGTATGTGCATATGGGATCTCTTGCTTGTGAAAATATGTTATTGTACTCCCTTTGTTCATTAATAGGACTTGTTCGAAACAACTTCCTTATCTTGCTGAAAGTGTGTAATATGGAGCTTATCACACTTTAGATTTGACCATGACTGAAAAAGACGTTACCGAATTAGCAAAGTCAGTAGTATTGTAGTATTATAATTTATTTTAAGTAGGCCTATACGCAGTTTTAGAAGTATGAAACAGTAGTAATAACTACAATTTTGCTCTTATTCGTGATTCATAGCCTTTTGCTTTGTTATAGCTTGTATGTTGGTGACAGTTGTTGATGGTTGTTTATATTGTTGCGTTATTTCAGAGTTTATGTTAGCAAGCTTATTGTGTAACTGTGGCATTAAAATTGTGGCCGTGTGCTCATAAATTGTGACATATATATGAGTAACAATGTACCTTTATGTTAATAATATGGAGATAATTTTTTCAGACATGTTGTTGACTAAATATTTTGCAACATGGTGTAATATTTTTAACAAAACCAAAGATCTGAAATTTGAGTAACAATGTACCTTTATGTTAATAATATGGAGATAATTTTTTCAGACATGTTGTTGACTAAATATTTTGCAACATGGTGTAATATTTTTAACAAAACCAAAGATCTGAAATTTGTGCACTTACAAAGCAAATTGTTCTAGTCTTGCATCAGAAGAACATGACAGAGTTTAATAAAAATGCTACGCTTACGAGTGTACATAGTAATAATTCATAACTTGCAGTAGATAATAAACTAAACTTCCAGTGTATGTAGGAAGTATGATACAACTTAGTATTTTTCATTAAAATGTACCATGGAATTTAGATAGCCAACCTTTGATAGTGCCCAGTTGCAAAGGAAACCAATATTTTCTTCTTTAACTTTACTAGATGATATTCATGAATAACTAATGTTAGTAATTTTTACGCTACTTTATTGTTTTTGTCCAGCATATTTAATTTTTATCACAATATTTCAAGTTTCAGTCTTTATCAAGCGAGTTCACAAGATGACAAATCTTATATTGGACTCTAAAAGATATGTTTTCCTATAAATGTAAGTGAAAAAAAAAAAGTTTTGTAAAAATAAATAATAACAAAAACAACAGAATAAAGGGAAAGGTATGAAATTTGTACACACCAGGATTTGAAGTTTGCAGACAATTTCATATCAAAGCTACACTTTAAATGAAAACAATGAAACTGATTAAAATTTGTGATTTATTTTGAAGAATATTTTAGTTTCATCCTGCCACATGATTAGAAAAGCTAATGCTTTTTATTCAGGGCTGTGCTTTTACAATACTTTGTGCAATGTGCTTATTGGGCAATTGAGAAGTTGCAATATTATATATAAAGAGAGATTAAAAGTCACCTATGTGCGTACAGACTGGAAATTTGCCAAAAGTTTGAACCCAAACACTAGATAAAAGGAAATGTTGAAATGAAAAAGTAATAGTTTTTTTTTCTCCTCCTCCTCTTCCAAACTCTTGAATGGTAGTTTTTTAAAAATATTTTTGTGAACATTCTAATATGCCTTTAGTTTGTTTGGGCAGCAAATTCCAGTAGTAAGTTGATATTACGCTTGCAACGTTCAACATTGAGAGCATCAAAGGTCTTGCTTAAGGCAGTCTCTACAACTCAGTAACAGCCTATGAACTGTAGCAACTTGATAGCTTAAATGAGTAGTAGTATCAGTGAAAGGTCAAATAATGAACTTGTCCATCTTCCTCCTCTCAAAGTCAACCAGTAGCAGGAAGGAAGGGCCATGTTAACTGAAAACGGAGCACAAAACAGTTCTCTTGTGGACAAAGTCAAGGGTAGGGAATAAGAACACCACACCCTCATATCCCTTAGTCCCCCAAAATACCTGTGGAGGCAGCTGCAAATATAATAGGCAAATTGGCCATAATTTCTGAAAATAGCAGATGGATGCAAAAATGTATAAATAAAAACAACCGTATAGCTCTCTCATTATGAAATGAATGAATAGAAGAACATGCATTTTTTTTGTAAGAAAAAAGCTAAATGAAATTTACTTTTAGTGGTGTATATTCTTAATAAAAGGAATGCATAGTTTCATAATGTTTCAAAAACTAACTAGTAAGCCATTGTTAATGTATAGTTCACTGCAGAGGAAAAGAAATGTGTTAAGTGTCTCGCAGCAATTCTGATTTGGGCTTTGTACTTAATATGTATTATTTTTTATACTATTTTTTTTCCTAAAGCCTTATCCATGTGCTACGCTGTTCTTGCCTTTGTATTGTACTGAAGAAATGTGATTTCTTAGTCTCACTGTTCTCTGTATATGTTTGTGGCAGTACAAAAACTGTCTGTGCTTGTGATGTGAGATTATGTTTGGTTTTAATCATGAAGTATTACTGTAAACAGAATATTACATACCAAAGATCACATTGCTGTTGAAATAAAAACATAAAATGTATACAATAGTATTTTCATTACAGCTATGTTGTAAACCACGGTGCTTGGATTCCAAAATGGTGATTTTATTATATTCAATGTTTATGTATTGTCGTAGTTACAATAGGGTGACCAGATTTTCTGAAACTAAAAGCAGGACATCCATGGATGCACAGAGGTAGGGTCTAGGAGGATCACGTGCACCCTCCTTTTGAACGAAGGAAAGTTGTGCTACCTTCATGTCTACATGCATATTACACAGCGCTCTCTAATCTGTTTTCTTCTCTTTTTGTTCCTCTTGCTTTTTCATTTTACATATTAGCTTTCTACGTCTCTCTCTGTTTTTTTTGTGTGTACCTTTATTCACTTTATTGTTGCTAGTTTCTCCCCCTCCACCATCTCTCATTTTCTTCCATGTCTTAGGGATTTTTGGATGCACCAGACATCATTTATTGTTATAAATAATGAAACTAATGTTTCTTTGATGCATACCCAAAACTCATTATTATTTCAGTTTCAGGATGAAATCATGATTTCAATCTTACATTTTTTGGTTGTACAGATGTTATTCATTACTGAAAGCATGCAATTCGAACCCTACAAATTATGACTTGCAAGTAGTGAATGCAGCTAGAGATTTCTGCACCCAAATTTGGTGCCCCGCTGTTTAGCGAGATAAGTGTTTTTCTCTTAGCTTACACATCTTTTTTAATCATGCTAAAACAACTTCCCAGTTCCATAAAATATCCATACATCGTGAAAAAATATTGATAATTATATTTGTCTCCTGCCCCATCTGTAGTATATTCCTCCATAATCACCTCATTAATACATCATACAATTCTCAGTCATCACTTCAACCTCGTATATCATATCACATGAACAAATCGAATGCAATATATTTTTTCTATGAACTTGAGAGAAGGTGTAATGCTGTCAGTGAAGAGAGCGTGAAAATTTTTAATGTACAACTGTTTCTTTATGTACATGATCTTGTATAAACACATACATGTGTGTGTGTGTGTATGTAAAAAAAAGTTTATTGTGTATTTATGAAAGGAAGGCAAAACAATTTGCAGGACACTGTTGAAAAAATGACATTTTTTTAGTGTCGTCGCAGACTGCAGGACATGGTCCTAAAAAAAAGGACTTCCCTGCGAAAATCAGTTACAATACAGTTACAATCCCATACAGTATATATAATCTACTTATAGTGTTCATAATTTATCATGATCATTTTGTTAATGTTATGGAAAAGTTCCTTATGATCTATTTAAAATGTTTTCATTGAAATGGGTGCAGCACACATTTTTAATTATTATGGGGAACAAGTACCAATCACCATGCTAATTACCAATTCAACTTTAATGTATGCATGTACTTTTGTAAAAATCAAACTATCTCCTTTGGTGCAATTCCTTTGTAATAAGAACAGGAATTTACTAAATATTTGGATTTGTAAAGAAATCCATCAACAAGATTATTTTCTATTCTATTTTAGCCAACCTCCATGGTTGAGTGGTTAACGGTGGACTACAATGCCAAGGGTTCTGGGTTTGGATCCTGGCATGGGTGTTCTTTGTGAGCGTCCCTTCATCAATTTCATCATAGTTGTGATTAGTCACAAGTGGCATACAAACAACATTAAATTACAAAATAAAAATATTATTATTTTAGGGTTGAGCAAACCAATATCCTGTAATCAACCAACCAAATACAGAATTAGGCACTACAGCCTGATGGACACACTAGACTTGTTTTACATACCTTTTTTATTGCATGTTGATTCAGCCTTTTTTTTCTTATTAAAATATGACATGATTTTGGCAAAAGCATTCTTCTTCAATCTTTTCATCATATACCATGCGACAGATGCAAGAAACTCCTACTTTTGAATATACAAGCCAATGTATGTTTCACAAAACAGAATGTTGTAATTCTGAACAATTAATAGATTCTGCACTTGCATCGGCCATCTTGGTCACAAGGGATTGCAAGGAAACAGAGGCAAATGCCAATCATCCTCAATGTTGCCAACCATTAGATTTTGTAGCCTTGATTGAAGCCTGAATAATATATGAAATCAAGCAAAATTTCAAAACAGTTTATGTGAAGCAAAGTCGGAGTAGGGGATGAACCAATATCATTTGGAACCCACATCGACACCTGAACATTTTAACTATTCAATATTTATAAATTTTAAATTTGGTTCTCATTGGAACTATATCTTTGTGATCTACCTGTTTTGATTTAAAATATTCATAAAATCCATTCCACCCCACAATGTTGTTGCAAAATTATGTAAATTGCACATTTTGCACAATTTCAAGGATATTTAGTTTCCACAAAAGTGTTGAGATTTTTGTTTTAAATCCACTTTATGCACAGTAAGGCTAGTACAAATTGGACCTACAGTTTAAAGTAGGATTGTAACCACTAGTATAGGTATTGGTATCAACTCAGCCCTATGCTTAAGACACGCTAAAATGCCTAAACTACCTACTTGCAAGTAAACTGAGTTCACAATACAGGATGTCCTGCTTAGACCTTTAACATTACAAAAGAGCATAATTTTGCAGAGAAACACAATTTTATTGCCAAAATTTACATTTTGGTAGAAAGACTCGTGCATTTTTTTGTTCCAGCACCAGCACTTCACACCCACCGTAGCATGGCAAATGTCGAACCGATATTCCAATTCCGTCCAGGTATTCACTAGCATTTGAAGGGCCACATTGTTAATCGCCTGAGGAACTCTGTTATGCATATCTTCCAAGTTCTCAACAGGCATACTGTAGACTTGGTCCTTGATGAACCCCCAAAAGAAAAAGTCTAGTGGGGAAAGATCCGGCAAGCGCGGAGGCCAAGCAAGTAGATCCTTTTCCTATCCATCTTCTAGGAAAATACTCATCAAGAAATTCTCATACAATGATAGCAAAATGTGCCGGGGCTCCATCTTGTTGGAAAATGGTTTCTGGAGACATTTGAGGTACAGCATAATGCTGAAGCATCTCTAAATAATTCGTTCCTCTCATTGTTTCTTCAGCAAAGAAAAACGGGCCTATTATCTTCTCTTTCATTTACCCACACCACACATTAACTTTTGGCGAGTCTCTCATAATTTCACGAAACTCACGAGGATTGTCACTTTCCCAAATACGGCAATTATGCTTGTTAACTTTGCCACATGTGTGGAATGCTGCTTCATCAGAAAAGCACACCTTGTCCAGAAAAGCATTGTTGTTGTCAATTTCAGTCAACATTTTGCCAGAAAACGTCTGTCTTTTAGGTTTATCATCAGGATAAATTCGTTGATGTAACTGGATCTTGTAGGCCCGTAGACGTAACCTTTTGTGTACAACGTCATGGATAGTAGACCAAGGAATGTTGAGCTCTAAACTTGCACGTCTCATTGACTTTCTTGGACTTCTTGTGAATGCAGTGCGAATCATTTCAATGTTTTCCTGTGATACCTTCCACTTCGCAAACTTCCCGCGCACCGACACAACACTTCCAGTTTCTCTTAGTTGTTTATCCCACTTAACAACACTCTCATAGGAAGGAACATTGTCGTGACGTTGAAGAAAAGCACATTGAACAAGCTTCATAGATTTGTTTTCTGCCAGTGAAATAACGCAGAACACTTTCTGCTGAACCGTCCACTCCACCATCTTGGAATTTATGCATTACACGTGCATGCACGTCAAGTCAACTCGAAGTACTGGTGATTCTCGCCACAGTTGCCAGTCCCCATACAAACAATAAGTTTCATTTGAAATTGAATGTAACTAAAGTTATACTGTTTTGTAATGTATAAGGTCTAAGCCGGACACCCTGTACAATTCACTGTTGGGGAAAAAAAAAAAAAGCAAACCATATGCAGTTATTTAGAAATGTATTTCCTTCAACATACCTCAAAATATATATATATATATATCTACATACAATACTCATTCAGAACAAAAACAAATGTATAAATATATAACAAAACATTACAGTCCCTATTGTTGTTTAGGAATGTTGTAACCTTTTTGTAGAAAAACTTAAATAGTTCTTTGCGAATGACAATTTGAGGTAAACCAAGTTTTGAACCCACAACCTTTCCTTTCTGTTTAGTGTATGAAGTCATTCTTAGTATCATTAAGTTTTGTTCATTGAAACTGTAAGGGAGTAACAGTCACTTATAAAGGTAAAGCTATCCCCTGTGCATTGTAATATACCATGAAGGCACACAGGAGACGTGGAGCGAGGGCCCACCACATATTCTTAATGCCGGCAACAAAGTGGAGTACAGACGACCTTGAAAATTGTAAAAACAATGTCCCATCACTTCCTTAATAGGCTGTTCTCAAGCGTATCACATCAATTTCTCCTGGATGATGAGATTTGCTTTGGATATTTACCACCTGTGAGCAGGGCAATTTCGATATACCCAAAATAAATCTCTTTCATTCGTCATCAGGAAAGTTTCAAAAATTATTCCGGTTGCACGAAGTGACAGTCATTTTGCTTTTTCTACTTATATATATTAATCACAATGTTGAGGATGAATAATTAAATGAAAACCACCTATGCCCAAAGTCCGATTGTTTGCTGGTGAATTAAGTAGTCAACATGTTTGGCCACAGCAGTAGACATTAGCCTATGTCACTCTCGCAACCGTATTTTTGGTTCTATACACCCCAACAAATAAAAAAATTGATAGAAAATATATTCAACCTCCTGAGCAATAATCAATTTCCTGCAAATAATAATAATAATAAAAAAAATTTGGAGAGCTACTCAATAAACTTAAGGGTCATATCATATAAAATCAAACAAATCTAGACACACTTTCCACCACACCATTTCCAATACGGAAATTATTTGTCCCTGGATGTAAATGTTCATAACGTTCTTAGACAGGATCACCAAATTCAATATGTAAGTTAAATTTGCCATTGTCAAAACATTATATAGATCTTTCACTATTCACAACCATTTACACAGATATGCTATTTTGGACACTCACTTTGAAGCAGTTATGTATCCTGAAAACTTGATCTGGTTTACAGCAAAAATTCTTAATTATTGTATTTATTATACACCTGCCCAACTAGATTAATTAGATATAATAGAAAGAAAACACCAACGTACGCATGCAAGCAAAACAAAAAAACAAACATTGATTTTATCTTTTGTTTAAACAAAATAGTAAACTTTTAGTCTGCTTTCTGTCATATACATTAATTGGGTTGGACCTACATGTTAAAGTGAGTTTCGAACCACTGTGCAATGTGCCTCCACTGGGGATTGAAACCAGGATACCATGATTTGGAATAGCCAAGCACCCCCAAATTCAACAGGCACACATTAAAAAATGTTTCAGCCAGGCATAGATCACACATGCTAAGCACAAAGATCAAGGAGATGCATGCAATTATGCACTTTCAGCATGAGCTAAACATGGGGCATCACATTTGGTCTCCGCATGCACAATAAACGCAGCGATGAACTGACTACACCAGTGGTCCTAGCATTACGCAGGGAAACGACATGAACCAGAAGCCTGAAAAGCCGTGAAGCAAGTTCCCATGTGGGATGGTGACACCAAAATTAATAGAATCATTACAAGTAAACCTTGCAGAAATAAGTTAGTAATGTGCTTACCTGTGTTTTTTTTAGCACTTACGTGTATCATCTTCAATTGTATATGAGGCATTGCAGATATTCGGGGCAACTCGTCAATTGATTTGATTTGGTTTATTTTACTTAACTTTTCGGCCACTTTTAGATAATTTCGAAGATGAGAATGAATGATATGATTAAATTGATGAAGAGACACTCACAATGAACACCCAGGCCCAGGCTGGGATTCGAACCCAGGACACTGTTGATTTTTTCTCTTATTGTTCGATTATGATGGCCGCTGTGGCTCAGTCGGTAACGCGTCTGACTACCATGCTAAAGGTCCCGGGTTCGAACCCCGGCCGGTTCAAATCCGGGAACTTTTCTAACGTTGGAAGCGGCCCCGGCGCCCACCCAGCGTCGAATAACATGGGTACCTGGGGGAAACCCTGGGGGCTAAAGGCGGTCAGGGGCGTGGTGCTGATCACATCACCCCCACTTACGACCGGATCAAGATCGGACCCCCACACCCCCTATACGCCTTCATGGCGTGGTGCTAAGCACAGGGGAACACTTTACCTTTTTTTTTTTTATTGTTCGATTATATACACTGAAGACATCTTCTACATGGATGATCTGCCCGATGGACTGTCTTCTCTTCCCATAAATGTACTTCTCTTTGCCGAAGACTGTAAACTCTTCAAAGAAATTTCATCTGAACGTGATTCACTAATTCTACAACAAGCTGTTACAAAACTACTTTTGTGGTGTCGCCAGTGGAAACTTGAATTGAATCCTCAGAAATGCTCCTGCCTCACCATTTCCTTAAACAGGAACAAAGTGCTCTCTATTTTATACTCTCGAAAACAGTCCCATCAAAAACATTTCCTCTCAAAGAGATCTTGGTGTTATCATCGACGAAAAGCTAAACTTCAATGACCACACTACACATACTACTAAAAGCCATGCGTCTCCTTGGTATTCTGTATAGGTTCTCTGAAATCCAAAACCAATCAGCCATTAGCATATTTTTCAAATCCTTTATCTCTCCCATTCTTGAATACTACTCTCCCATCTGGACTATGGCTTCTAAAACTAATCTTTCCAGGTTTAATTCTGTCTTTAGCTTTTTCCTCGCCATAAAATACCTTCTTTCAGACACCTCCATAAAACAGATATTATGTCTATTTTGAACATCCGGTCACCAACACTCGTCACGAACTATAAGACATGAAATTTTTGCATAAAATCATTAACGGCAAAATTAAAACCTAATTCCTTGTTAAAACAATTTCATCTACGAGTACCTGCATGGCCAACCCGCAACGTAAAGCTCTTTCACATTCCCGCTACAAGGCTCTCTCTCCTACAGCAGTCTCTTTACTATAGGCTCCCCCACTTATATAATAACCTGCCTGTAAATGTTGATATTTTCTTGTCAGCACACAGTTTCCGACAATCAATAAGAATGTACATGTAAAAATTTTGTTTTTTTCTTGTTGCTACAGTTTCAGTATAAAATAGTCTTTCAGTACTTATCTGAAACTTTAAGTAAATAAATAAATTAACTCTTAAGTAAATTAAATAAATAAACTCTTTAAGTAAATAAATAAATAAACTCTTAAATAAATAAATAAACTAATGGAACATGACCGGAATCTACCTTGCCTCGAACACTGAAATTTGCTTTAGAATGGAACAGTGCAAGAGCAACAAGTGAACATAGATGCTTGGAATATGACTGGTAAATTCTAGTTTGCCCCCAATATCCACAATGTCACATATGCTGTAGGATCATGAGAAATATGAACAATGAATTGTTTGAACGTCGTAGACTACTCAAATTAGAATCACTAACATTGGGGACATTGAGGTGGACAACAATGTTTGATTTCACATGGAATGACCCTTAAGTAGGCTATCTTTTTCAGAACTGTAACTAAAACCATCCATTCTCTCTTTAGTCAAAAGATTTTTTTTCTATAAATGTATACATATAAATAACAAAGTGTATGGGGGAAAACTGTGCTGAAACAACCCTGCTTATTGGTGAAAAGATTAATTCACTCCCGAATTTCAAGAAGTGAAGGGAGCGAGATTCACCTGGATTGTATCTAGGGTTCGTGCTCTCACCTTTGGTGTACGCAACCTCAGTAGCTACAATTCCAAGTTGGAAGACCCAGAATTCTGGTACCGAGCGAGCAATGTAAGGATCAATTGGAGGGGTACTTAAAAACAGATACTCCGATCCGAAAAGGAAGATGGAACTCATGCTTGAGCATGTCAGCTAAGAGGAAACTATTCCTAATTGTGTACATGCTGAAGATTAATTCCAAACCAAGGAAGCCTTTGTAGAAATTTCAGCGAAAAATGCAGGCTCAACCAGGACTTGAACTCATGTGTCTGGCATACCGTGCCATTTCTCTACCAACTGAACCACTGCATTTTTCACTGAAACTTATACACAGTTGCCACATCTTCACAAAAGGAAGCCTTATCTGATATGGAATAGCTTTGTTCTAAAACCGGAAGAGCAAGTATTATTTTTTTGTGGAAGCTTTTGTAGGTTTTTTCCCACATAACTTCCTCTTGTGCCTTCTTAGATTTGATGCACTGCTCAAACACTTGTTGCAATGCTCACATCGGAACTCCTCTCTGTTGAAATGGAGTTTCAAGTGATTCCGGAGATCTGACAAGCGAGCAAAACTCTTCTTGCACTCATTGCACTGAAAGTCCCTCACGCCCGTGTGGAGTTTCTTGTGCTTCCGGAGCGCTGAGTTATCGTAAAACCGTTTTTCGCAGAATGAACACTGGTACGGACGCTCGCCTGTGTGAGAACGGAAGTGCACCTTCAGGTCGGAGCTCCTTCGGAAGGATTTCCCGCATTCGCTACACACGTGCGACTTCTCCTGGGTGTGTATCTTGGTATGCTGCCACACCGCGGTGGAAGTTCGGAATGCTTTCTCGCAATGCTTACACTTGTACGGGAACTCCCCGGTATGGAGGCGGTAATGAGTTTTCATGTATCTCTTCTGCACCACCGCACTGCAGATCTTGCACTGAAGTGGGCGCTCCTCCATTTGGTACACGGATATTCCCTTGCAGTGGGTCTGCGCATGCTTCTTCAAGCTGGGCACTCCGCTCACAACGTCCCCGCAAATGTTGCACACAAACTTATTGTCATGTGTCAGCTGGTGGCTCAAGAATTCTGCAAGCTGTCTAAAGGTCTTCGAGCACTCTTTGCATTTGTGTTGTGTTCCATTGCTACCTACATCATCAGAGGCTTTATCCACATCTGTGTCCTTATGAAGCAATCTGTGTTCTTTCATTGCCTCCATGTCACTAAAAAACTCATCACAGTGATCACACTTCACACTATCCTTCAAATGAACAAAACCATGTGTGCGCAACTCGTGTTTAGTCCTGAATGAAAAATGACATGTCTTACACTCAAATAATGTTTCAGACTCGTCTTCCTTATCATCTGCCTCACTTGACTGGTGGTTGTTGTTTTCTGTAGCTTTGTTATCTTCCCCACCATAAAAGCTATGAAACATCTTTCCGCAGGACGTCATTCTGCCTCCGCCTTTACCTAGTTCCTTCCAGTTCTGAATCTCATCCAGACACTCCTTATCGCTGCATATCAGATACCGCAGCTGCATGTCGTGGTATCTCCTGATGTGAATGCGCAGAACCTCATGGTTGATGAAGGCTATTCGACACATGCTGCATATGGCTGGAATCTCTTCGCCAGTGAGATTGTCCTTGGATGACATCCCATCTGCAGCAGCAGAGGTGAAATCATATATTGGGTTCCAAAACCTAGAAATACGTTAATTGGTCAATATATATCTTGGCAAAATAATGTACAGACTGATGTAGCTATTAGATACTCCTATGTCACATAGTCTAAAAGTCTAAAAGCCTTACTCTAGCAAAATTAAATGGAAAAACAATATTGTTCTCGTTAATGTAATTACTGCACAAGAAGCTAATATTTATATCCAAACGGTTTAGACAAAAAATTTATTTGTTATAATTTTAAATAGTTTATTAATAAATAAATAAATAATAAAAAATAAACTATGAGAGCTGATCAACAAAGAATGAGATTCATTTTTTTTGCACAGCATCCTGTATCGTTACATGTTTGTAATGTGCATATTGGACAAGAGTGGGGTTTCATACATAATACCCAGAGCTCAAAACCATCGGATCCTTTGGTTGGCAGCATCGTTCTTTGTTCTAAACCAGAGGTCTCTAAACTCCCAGAGCCATTGACCTACTTTCCACATTTGCAAATACATGGCGAGCTACCAAATGCGGACTGAAATGTTTGATGATTATTTCTTGGTTTATAAAAACTTCAACATGTATAATCAAATTATTATTTTTAATTTCTCTGGGGCATACAAAGGATGTCATTTCTTAAAAAGAATTTAAAAACATTCTTACAAAGCACAGTAAAATGATAAAACTTGCAGCCTAATCATTATCATCTTGCTTCTTACAACGATAATGAGAAACTTACACTCATTTTCATCCACATTATTTGTTAGGTTGGGAGAATAGGTTGTCACATGCATAGGAAAGAGTTGTCCAGATGTCCATCTGTCAGTTTATTTCTGAACCTTTTTTAATCACATTCATATTAGAAAAAGGAAGATCACATATGTAAGCAGAGCTCAACAATGCCTTCACTCGTAGTGTAATCTAAACCACAACAAAATACTTTTCCTTGGACACAAAAGGCCAAATTGCAATTGAACTTGAGCCTTTCGTTTACTACAGTAGGTCTATGATGAGCCGTGTTTTTTTTCAGATTTTTTTCAAACAGGGTAAGTTTTTGCATCACCTCAGTTAAGATTCACTTCCCACATCTGAAGCTTCCATGAAAATGCTGTACATTCGATATCATTATCTCCCCAAGTTCTTATCCTTGCCCTGCAGTTGACAATTAAGTTAGTTCAGCTTTCCTGTTGTGTTCAGCAAAACTGCAAAATCCTGCAACCATACCGAATATTGAAGTTGAGGGTAGTATGATTTACCACGTTCTTTAAAAAAAAAACTCTGCGACTGCAGGCAGCTGTTCATAGAAACGTTGTAGAACTCTTCCTCTACTCAACCATCATACCTCATTGACAGGTCACCATACTGACAATCCAGTTATCAGTCAGCACCTTGAATAAGTGCCTGCATAGAGCATGTGCTCTCATTTTGTTTAAATTTACAATTTTCACCTCTAGTTTCATTCATTTTCAAAATTGTCCACACAGTGAATAATACTGTGCTAGGAAACAAATTTGGGAACACATTTATCTTCGCAGCACAACGCTACAAGTTCTTAGTGCCACCAGTCATAGCTGGAGTACCATCTAGTATTGTGAAATTCACCATCTTTCACACAGAAATATTTTATGAGAATAAATATCTATCTGTGAATACATGACCTATCCCCTAGCATGCCCTTTTACTTACAGATGTAAGTTGTTTGAAATCACTGAAAATCAAACCACCAATTGAGCAATAGTATCGAGCACATCTGTACTAGTTGCAGTGAAAAATATCCTCAGCTATCGAAATCAGTTTTCAGTGTCTACAAAGGTTTATTTTATCATATCCCTTTCATTGAATGTTTGATTATTTGAATTAAGTAATTTTACGTCTCTTTTCTACCACTTTTGACTAATCGCTATCCCTTCATTGAATAGTTTCTTCTTGCCATGAGACACTTTAGGATTCCCATGGGTACACTTGTTTTGCACGACAAATAAACAGTTTAAAGAAATAACCCTCCTCCCACTTTGAATGTAAGTAATAGGTCTTTTTTTTTACTTGTCATTATTGTCAATCTTATACCAGACACAAGACTTTAAGCAAACCATAATTCCTGGAAAGTATTCATGAGGCACACATTTTGCACTATGGAACAACAGCAAGATACAAAGAGAAAGGCTTTTGAGGCTCACTGTTATGAGGGGGGCATCAATTACTATAAAGACACGATTATTCCCAAGTTTCACTAAAATATTTGCACATTTATCTTTAATGCATGCATAAAATGGAAATAAAATGGATTATTTAGTATTCCGGATTTTTCAAATAGGCTAAAAAAATAAATAGGGGAGACCGGGGTAATTAGAACAGGAAACAGCCTGTAGAAGTTCCACTGTAAATTACTCAGAAAGTTACTGATGGATTTTTAAAAATTTCTACCATTTAAAAGGACATCTTTTGTATATTTTTGAAAAAAATAATGACCATACCTGCATTGCAAATACTAGTCCAAAAAAAAAAAATTGTCATGGCACCATAAAATTGTTCCAATTACCCCATTTGGGGTTAATGGAACATAAGTTAGAAATTTCAACTGAATAGCTTTAGATTGCTGTTGGGGTATAATAAGAACATCATATATAAATGTCTCATTTATCCTGCAAATTTGAACACAATAGCTCTACTTCTTCTGGAGTTATCAATGCTTGTTTAAATAAAATCCCAAGTTAATGTATTTTTTCATAAAGTTCAATTTCCCAGCTGTGAAGCAAACATGTGTGAATGAAAATCAGTGTTCTATTATTTATTTGAAAGTTTACAGGCCATTCTACAATGTAGTAAAGAAAAACTTCTAATAGTTACATGTACAATCTAGTATACCCAAGCGAAATCAAGCAAATTACGCAATGTTCTAATAACCCCTTTGCAGAAATTTTTGGGGTAATAAGAACTTTGCTTATAAAAACCAGGCAAATTGCCCATAGACAACCAAACACACATGAAAAGATGTGTGCCCTTATGTTTTATTATAGGGGTGAAGAAAATTTTGCAAGGGTTCTTTCATTCACATCCAGTATATGCAGAAGCAGAGAAACACCAAGCATGCGTCACATCATTTTTTGCAGGTGTATAATAAAGGTCAAATAAAACTTACTTTTGTGTAGTTATTCCAATAACAAATTTTCTGCATGTAGGTTTAGTGTAGGTACATAGGTATGAAATGTTATTACACCAGTCTTTTTGTTTTAAATAATTCTACATTAACATGTTCCAATAACCCCATGTTCTAATTACCCCGGTCTCCCCTAGTGTATCATAGCCAAACCCTTCACGAGCTACTGGGAATGACCCCGTGACCTTCTAGTAGCTTGCGATTGGCAGTTTGGAAATCTCTGTACTAGACACTGCATGCATTTCACATAACAAACAATGGAGATGATGCAGTATGCAGCAAATTAAAGTCTGTTGTCGTGATGCTGAAAAAATGGTGCATTTCTAGAATCAGCTATCACCGGGGATGAGTTGTGGGTGCACCACTGCTATCCAGAAGGGTAACAAGCCAGCACAGGATAAAAGTCACCGAAAAAGGCAAAAGTTGTTCCATCTGTAAGTAAAGTGGTGATGATCACTTTCTTTGACTGCAGCAAAGTAATTATCTCACACACTACCATTACAGGAGAATACTAAACATCGGTGTTCATGACACCAAGGAGGCACATTGCAAAGAAACGACCACAACCTCATCAGAATCGATGGAGACTTCCATCATGACAATGCACAACCTCATGTGTCAAATTGTGGCATATTTGGCGAAATTCAACATCACTTGTGTACCACATCCCCCTTATATCCCAAACCTAGCCATTTGTGACTTTTTTCTGTTCCATGTACTCAAGTTAAAGTTACTTTGCAGACTTTTAAGCAGTGCTGAAGAAATGTAAGGCGATTGGATCTCAAGAAAAAATGGCTTACATCATGTGTTTGGGGGCTGGCGGATACATTGTTACAAGTGCATTCAAGTCGAGGGGGATACTTTGAAAAATATCATGTAACCCTTCTAAGAGGGTAATAAACTTAAATAAAAATGAAGGGTCATTTTAATAAAAGCTATATTTAAACTTACGGAAAGGTTTACATGGAATTTTTCAGGTACAAACACGGCTTTTAGACATTTATAGGAATTTATGGCTCTGTTAGGTCCTAAAGAACTACAGAATTTCAGTAGAGGAGTGGAGGAGTGCTGTGTAAACGAAACACAAAGATTTCCAAATAGCATCCATCTAGGATGTACCCCCCCTCCCCCCAAAAGCATGAAACTCGAAATTCTTTCCCTAGTGAAAACACTATTTGTCACCAGAATGAATATTTCCTTTGCAAACAGAATTGCAACACTTATTTTCTGGCAATCCCTTACACTTTGCCCTTCTCTCTTATACGTTCCTGCATTTTCACCCATTGCCTTACCTTCCTGCAGGACCATCCTCGCACAGCACATGATTTCCTGCTTCGCCTTCTTCATTGTTCTCATTTGCATTCTCTATGACTGGTTCGCAGAAGGTGGCAGCAATCACTGGGTCTTCTGCTTCATCCGAAGCATTGGACTTTGCATCCTCCTCAGATGAATCCTCACTGGACTCCTTCTCAGCATCTTCTGCTTGGTCACTGGGAGGGAGAGACTCAACGGAGCTCTCCATTGAAGATCCAGATTCCATAGAATTCATGGAGTCAGCATTCTCTATGCTTTCCTCTATTTCTATGCAGTGCTGGATTCACTATAGAATAAAAGAATTAATATAGATGTATTCATCATTAAGTTATTAAGGTTTGGTTGGACCTAGGCCGTTGTCGAAGCTGTTTACAACATTCCTCTTCTTTTGAAAAAGTGCTATGATATTCCAAGTTCTGAAAAATTACACCTGCTTAGTTCTAAAATGTTCATGATGTGAATCTTTCTGTGGTTAGCTTTCACTGTTGTCTAGATATTCACAATAGTTTTGTGACCATACATGCCCATTAAACCAAACAACAGTGAAAGTAAACCACACAAGGATTCACATGAATGCTCTAGAAGGAATTCTAAGCAAGTGTAATTTGAAATTAATTCAAAATTTGAAATAACATAGCAGGTTTTTGAAAGGGGAGGAAATTTCGAGAATGGCTTAGATAATGTCAGCCGAAGACCCAGCTGAGCCAATACATTAGTTTACCAGGGACCATGCTATCTTAATTTGGGGTAACTATACTAGTGGGGGCTTTAGAAACTCATGGTTCCTTCAGTGATATGATCAGGACCTCAGGTTTAACTATTTTAACCGTTTTTAAACCTTCTATGACTCATCCTTGAAGAAGGATGTAGATTGTTACAAGAATTCGGAAGACAAAATACCCTCAAATATTTCGTCATGAATTGCTCCATCAGAAAGCTCAAATTCTATCAATCAACTTCCAGATCACTGTCGTCTGGTGTCTAGAGGGCTCTGTGTTCGAAGTCCATGTATATCTAGTCCTGGAAAATAACAGATATTTGACAACCTATTTCCACATTCCTGTTTAGTCCTATTAAACAAGCTGTACCCATTGGGGGGGGGGGGGTGAGGTCTACATGGAAAAACATATGGACGTTTTAATACCCATATTAGACTTGGATAAAAGTTAAGGTAAAATTTACACAAAAAATTCGAGGTACATTGTGTACATTTTTCAAAATATGCAAATTATTTATAAACATCAAATATTGCACTAATGAATTCTGTGGTAAAGAAACTATTCAGGTCTTGCATAAAGGGCTAACTATGGTTTTGTTGAAATAATCTTGACAGTTATTTACAGTTTACTAGGGCCGAGCCGATGCCACTTTGAACCAAACAACACTATCACCAATTCCCTCTGATACCAATATCAATGCTTAAAACTGCAAAATATTGATTAATATTAGTGTGAAAGTATTCAACTCCCAACTATATGCATCAATTGCCAAGAGTTTGCTTTAAAATATTTATGAATTACACCAGAATATTAAACTATATGTTATGTAATCACAAAATTCAGCTGTGTCACAAAATTTTGTATAATTTTCAGAAAAATTAGTTCCACGAAAGTGTTGCACAGCATTTTTGAGACCCCTTGAAAGACTATTATGGCACAAAATTATCAATCAGTATTGGTAAATATCTTTCTTCCAATTGACATATACATCAGTATTGACACATCCATATGATTTACCCTATTGAACCTTTAAACTCTAGGTTGGGTGAAAATTCAGTGATATTTTGTAACAGTTGCCACTGGAAAAAAAATGTACACAAGGTTAAGTGAAGAGTAAGATTCTTTTAAGGGAGGAGTGTTTTGTGTTGTAGTTTTGGCTGTGCTGGGCAAATTTTCTAATATTTTTAGGTTTAGTGGATGAAAATTGCATGGTCCGATTATAGCACCTTGAATAATGTAGTGTGGAAAAAAAACCAAGAAACTGGTTCCCGAGATGGATGAGAACATAGATGGCAGTGCGATCAGTATCGGTGCTAATTTTCTTATGAAAGTAATACGGCTTTGTTAGTTTTTGGAAAATATTATGTAGATTTGTTTGCCTTGAAAGGCGGTACGTGAATTGATGGAAACAGTTATATTTGTGGAGTGATTTGCAGTCACAAAATAGCATTAACTTGGAAAGAAAAGTAAAATAAAATGAATAAATAAATAGCATGCGTGCGTAACACAAGAAACATCGCAACGTGATTCCGGACATCAGGTCTTGGACTATGTATTAGTTTCTTTTTTTTATGTTATTAGAACATAAATAGTATCCTGAGAGATATTTCATACCGAGGCGACAAACCACAAGTGTCGCCGAAAGCGAGGAGTCGGTAATCAATGCAGCCTTTCGAACCGTAGTGACACAAGCTCAGACTGCAACGTTTCCTCAAGGAGATTTTAGACCAAAGCGACACGCGACAAACGATACGAGGATTTCACACCAAAGCGACATGGGTCCTTCAGTCCAAGGCAACTTGCATACCGAAGCGAGACGACACGTGTGGCTTATCTTGTCACCTAGATCTGTTGTTCGCACAATTAGCAGAAAATGCTTGCTAATAGACTGAATGTGAAGTTTCAAGGCTGTCGCTTGTCACTTAGTTGGGAACTCCCCCTGTAGCACATCGCTTCGGTCTGAGCACCCTTCCTTTAAGGAGCTTTCCGACCAAAGTTAACAAGTAGCTGGCGAATATGACATATGAACGTGTCGTTTGCTGTTTTGACCCTCATGCGCAATGAATGCTATTTTACAGTCTGGAAGTGTCTGTGTCACTAGTCACATCAGTGTAAACATCCTGTGTCGCTTGTCCCATTGGTCTGAAAGTTTCCTTACACTCATTTGGATGGCATTAAGGACGTTTTGTGGGTAAAATGCGTATGGTGCGAAGGGGTTTTGTAGTTAGGTTAGGTGGGTCAGGTTCATTACAATATAATGCTTTCAACATCACATCATTCTGGTGCTGGTTTCAAGTACGACACTCCTTTGAACGTTGTCAAAACATTACATAGTATGTAAAATGCCTTGTCGGGTGGGAACCTGTGATATTTGCATAATATGCCTTTTACATCATCTTTTCATCAATAAATCAAGCTTTTCGGAACTACAAACAGTGCTATTTACTGTCACAATAATTTCCAATACTGTGCGATACTTTTGTTTCTTCTATACACATGCCTTGTTGATTACAAGTGCAGATGCTTGCTTACAGTACTTCTTATGTCTTTTGTCTACTGGCAATTTGCACTTTTCAGAACTCCAAACAGTAGTAATTACTTTCACCAAGGTTCAAATTCACTGTAACATTCATTTCTACAATTCAGCAATACTTCGTCCTTCTCCTCCTCTATGAACGTGTCGTTTGCTGTTTTGACCTTCATGCGCAATGAATGCTATTTTACAGTCTGGAAGTGTCTGTGTCACTATATGTCAAATCACAAACCCTAACACCTTCTGTAAACAAAACCACCTGCATGCAGAAAGCATTGCAAACTCATACAAGTAAAATAATCCACACGAAAATCCAGCGTTGTTACAGGATTCATTACGTAAGGTAAAACAATGGCAAATTTGTAGTATGGGATACGCTGCCGCAAATGACGTCTCACTTTAAACCCAATGATCTTTCTTTTTTTACTTATTGCTTCACCTTTATGGTTAACTCTTTGCACCAGTAATCATTTCCCATAAATTTGGCTTCTTTCTTTGAATATATTTTACTTGCATTTTTTAGACAAAATGATATAACATGGTAATGTATATTTCTAAGGATGATATAGATAGGAGTGTATTTGAAATTTGTTTGTACATTTTATGTAAATTGTATCTTATGTAACTAAAATATATAATGGGCATAAACAGCCATATGCATTGCTGTAAGTCCAATAAATATACTGATGATGATCAAAACAAGACAAAAAGTTCGTAAATTTATTGCGGTTGGAAACTTTGACAAGCATCCTAATAACGATTTTTGTTCCGCCAAATATAGTGCACTTCGTAAAATAACTTGGTGACATCGCAAGGAAAGATAAGTGTGAACATTTTGTAGTAATATAACTTTCAATGAGCTTAGAGATTTGTGTACATAATGATATTTTATAACATTGGTTATTTTCTAAAAAAAATCATGTGAACAGCAAGGAAGTAGTGCAACTTAGTAATATTGCCTGACTTAGCCTTAGAAAAATAACATGCCGAGTTCTATGCGTGAGGGAAAGTCTCCGTGTTCTCCGAGCTTGTTTTCAAAACACCAGCAAGGACAGCCTTTGCAAAGGGGTGAGTAACAGATTCTACTCAATATTTATGTAACGTTCTGTCAGTAGTATCCTGAGAAACCAGTAAATGAAGTGGTTAAGTTGGTATCCCAGTGCAGTGGTGTGTCAGTGTCTGCAGTTTTAAGGGTTATGAAAGAGAGAATGACCGGGAGAGTAACAATATATGCGGCTGCATATTCGTCTGATGTTTTGAGAACGGGTTCTCACATTCAGAGGCTCTTATATAAAATGAATAGGTGCGGCGAACTATGAGTGTAACAGCAGATGATTGCGGTCATGGATCAGCTGACGCGGAGTGATACATCGAATCGGTGATCCGTTTGTTTACAGAAGGTCTCAGGGATTTTGATTTAGACCTTAGTCACATCAGTGTAAACATCCTGTGTCGCTTGTCCCATTGGTCTGAAAGTTTCCTTACACTCATGTGGATGGCATTAAGGACGTTTTGTGGGTTTCCCCTTGTTGTTTCATGCAATCATCATCATCATTGCCGCGATTAGTTTAAAGCAGAAGAAAAGAGACAGTAAATATAAAAAAATATAAATGCTTCAGTGTGTAAATCTTTAAAAGAAATGATGATGATGATAATAATTATGAACCTAATTCATACACAAAAATTTAGTTGCCAAGAGCATTCCACGCGTATTTTTCCTCCCATATTATTAAAGAAAGTATAATGATAAGAGGACGTGGTCGACTGTATAGAATGTTCGTTAATATCTTCGCGACCACTGTACCAAATATCATAGCAATTACCTTATTCATAGTAATGCTTCATGTAAAAGAATCAGACGTTGCAGCAAAAACTCCATTTACTTCCTTTATAAGAAGAGGAATACCATGCACCGAGACCAACACCAGCGCCTCTAGCAGTATCATATTCGAGTGGAACCAGCCAGAGCCTGGAACAGTGCTGTTTTCCACACTACGTTATTCAAGGTGCTGTAGTCTGATTTTGAAATTTTGGAACATATGTTAAATTTAGAGTATGAAAACCTGGATGAGAAGGAATGTCAAAATTTACTGGTTCTGAAGACATCTACTAGATAGATCATATTAAGGAGGATGAGCAAGGTGGCATTTATACTACTGATGATGATCCTGATTTTGAATCAAGCGATTCTGATGAACATTCTAGAATGGCAAGTAAGAAAAACAAAACAGACCATTCAGAATGGGGTGAAACGAATGAACCATTGTCACTAAAAACCATCACATCAACTGTTTCTGCTTCTGTAAAGAAGATATGTATGCCAGAACTTTATAAACTTGACAATCATACTCTCCCTGAGAATTCAAAATCTTCCAACTGAAGAAGAAAATTGTTCAGTGTAAAAGTATAAAATCAGATATTCCTGTGTTGGACCAAACTGTAAACTTCATTTTGTGGACAAAACGAAATGTTGGCATTTGTCAATATTTCATGAAATACTGAATGCTGCAAGGACTGAAAAGTGTAAAATGTGGGATTGTAACTAGCAAAACCACATGTGATGCATCATGGGAATAAGGAATCTTTGGACAAAGTTCTGATTGTTTAATTTGAAATTCTTCATGGTTACATTTATCTTGATGCCTGTTAACACATACTTTGAAGTTTTGGTGATTACTTACTGCGTGTTTGCTTGAGAATGTTCTTTGTCTTCCAATCGGACATATGTTTACTGTCGTCTTGGTTATGGACTGCTGCTGCCATCTAGGTAAAATGCGTATGGTGCGAAGGGGTTTTGTAGTTAGGTTAGGTGGGTCAGGTTCATTACAATATAATGCTTTCAACATCACATCATTCTGGTGCTGGTTTCAAGTACGACACTCCTTTGAACGTTGTGTCAAAACATTACATAGTATGCAAAATGCCTTGTCGGGTGGGAACCTGTGATATTTGCATAACATGCCTTTTACATCATCTTTTCATCAATAAATCAAGCTTTTCGGAACTACAAACAGTGCTATTTACTGTCACAATAATTTCCACTACTGTGCGATACTTTTGTTTCTTCTATACACATGCCTTGTTGATTACAAGTGCAGATGCTTGCTTACAGTACTTCTTATGTCTTTTGTCTACTGGCAATTTGCACTTTTCGGAACTCCAAACAGTAGTAATTACTTTCACCAAGGTTCAAATTCACTGTAACATTCATTTCTACAATTCAGCAATACTTCGTCCTTCTCCTCTGAACTTTGAAAAAAAACCATTAAACATTAGGGAACCGTTACCATATCTCCCATTTAGGATTTTTTTTTACGAAGATAGAAATTATTGTGAAGGTGATTGGGTGATGGTGACCCTCCGTACCCACGCGAGAAACTTGAAATTTTTTAGAGGGTTTGAAAGATTGTTATTTATATGAACATTTGTTGCTGACTTTAGTATGCAGAAATGCGTTATAAACATAGATAAAATAACCATTATAAACAAGAAATTGGTGAATTTATGATGTCATGCATGACTAATGCCTACCTGTTATGTTTGCTTCTCCTAGCATAAATATTGTTGAAGTGAATGCCAAGAGTGGAAAGTGTGCTACCAAACATGTCACGTTGTTCTATGATATTTCAAATTTACAATCTCTTCAATAGGGAGCCTGCGTGTACATTAGTGAGTTGCCAAGAACAAGAAATGTGTGAAGTGTAACAGATGTTATTTTTTAAAATTTACACTTTTTTACCATGATGATGGTAATCACGTGTTATCCAATGATATCCGCCGTTGGTTTCTCGAGTGTGTGATGAAAATTTATTCAAATAAGTGGCGAAAGTGGTCCAGGATGCGAAGAATTGGACATGCAGTGGTCACATTTCGAGGATTAGCATCTCGCTTACTTGTTTTTCCCCCTGCACGTGAAAATCCCTTGCAGGCACCTTAAAACAACGAAATGTGCAGATTGGAAAGAAAAAGTTGGAATTTTCGAGGAGGTACGATCGGTCACCAGCCCTGGTGATTGGTGTGTTCAGATCACATAATTGAACCCATAACTATGGTTCTTATTCAAATATCTGAGCAAGAAAGATATCCTCTGTGCCCTTCAAAGGAGGGCAACAACTATGCTGTCCCTGTACAAAGTGTCAGTCAATCCTTTCAATTATTATTTTTTTAAAAGTAACGTGTACAATGTTTGTTTTTAAAGTTTATGTGCTTTCTGCATCACGTGTATCATTATATAAGAATAACAAATAAGCCATTATACATTTTTGCACTGTTCCTAGCTAAATTTTAAAATCTGAAGCAATATGATAGATATGCTAGAGTGTATAGTATACTTATTGATGCTGGTAGAGATTTCCTTGGGAAGGTCAGTCCATTGCAATAATCCATTACTCTTAATCCACTTGTATTAAGTATTAAATTAAATATTTTAAGATAATGTTTCAAAATATGTAGCTTTACGTTGGCTCTATTCATGGCTTTCTTAGACTGTATTTGCCAAAAGAATAAAAAAGAAAAATGCTGTCTACTGAGAAAAGGGTGCTGGTGGCCCAAGTTCCTTTTGTTTTATTGCTATTTCATCATGCTACGA
The DNA here is from genome assembly GCF_977018435.1 of Lepisma saccharinum. NCBI lineage: Eukaryota > Metazoa > Arthropoda > Insecta > Zygentoma > Lepismatidae > Lepisma > Lepisma saccharinum. Next base: position 62,592,950 of record NC_139241.1, on the reverse strand, counting down.
ATGCAATTTTAACATGGTTCGATTTTGATTTACTTCTGTTAACACATACTGCAGAGTTTTAGTGATTACTTAAGATTTTGTTCAATATATGTTTTTGTAGTTAGGTTAGGCAGGCCAGGATTGGTTCTCTTTGCATTAAAATAAAGTTCCTAAATGCATTCTACTATGGTTCTGATTTACTTGTACATTAATTCCCACTAGTCTACGATACTTACAGTCGCATATCAATGGGAAGCGTGCATGCTTCTCTAAGCTAATTTTTAAGTATTTTTTTTTTCAACATAAATAACTTTTGGAGTGAATTTACAATACTGGAAGTATCTTCAATAGCATCACGCAGGGAAATGACAAACCAGAAGCCTGAAAAGCCATGAAACAAGTTCCAATGTGGATGGTGACACCAAAATTAATAGAACCATTACAAGTAAGCCTTGCAGAAATAAGTTAGTAATGCGCTTACCTGTTTTTTTTTAGCACTTACGTATTTCTTCTTCAATTGTATATGAGGCATTGCAGATATTTGGGGCAAACTTGTCAATTGATTTGATTTGGTTTATTTTACTTAACTTTTCTGCCACTTTTAGATAATTTTGAAGATGAGAATGAATAATGATATGATTAAATTGATGAAGGGACACTCACAATGAACACCCAGGCCCAGGCTGGGATTCGAACCCGGGGCTCTGTTGATTTTTTCTCTTATTGTTGGATTATATACACTGAACACATCATCTTTGCATGGATGATCTGCCCAACGGACTGTCTTATCTTCCCATTAATGTACTTCTCTTTGCCGAAGACTGTAAACTCTTCAAAGAAATTTCATCTGAACGTGATTCACTAATTCTACAACAAGCTGTTACAAAACTACTTTTGTGGTGTCGCCAGTGGAAACTTGAATTGAATCCTCAGAAATGCTCCTGCCTCACCATTTCCTTAAACAGGAACAAAGTGCTCTCTATTTTATACTCTCGAAAACAGTCCCATCAAAAACATTTCCTCTCAAAGAGATCTTGGTGTTATCATCGACGAAAAGCTAAACTTCAATGACCACACTACACATACTACTAAAAGCCATGCGTCTCCTTGGTATTCTGTATAGGTTCTCTGAAATCCAAAACCAATCAGCCATTAGCATATTTTTCAAATCCTTTATCTCTTTCGGCATACTCACTAATTTTGGCCTCGTAATCACGAATCTGCATTTAAAATTTGGCGGTCATGTCTAGAAATTGCGAAATAAGTAAAAAAATAAAAAAGTGTGTCCATGAACGAAGTAAACACCCTTGATTTATGAAGAAAACTACTAATTTTTGCAATGATTAGCATTTCAAAACTATGTTTATGATGACCCTTAATTTTAACTATGCTTGCCTAACCTAACTTTACCGTGAATGGTTCGTGGGGTAAACATGTTTTCCACCTTTATGCAAGATGGCGTATTGTCACATGCAAATCAACACTCCATGCAACGGGTCTCACTTATTGCACAACACTTGAGCAACGTTGTGCGGAAAGGAAGACGTCTTCATATCAGAAAACATGGTTTCCATGTTAGTGTATGGAGAATCATAGTGGTAAAATTCAAGTATCCCCGAAACGCATTTCTTCAATTTTACAGGAGAAAGTACTTACCGAAAAGAGTTTCTGTATATTCTATGAAGGTCTGGGAAGTGTTTTTTTGCCTCGCTCAATGAAATTTCACGGAAAATCATCTATTTTTTGAACATTAACGCCTCTCCGATGCACGAAACCTGTTCCATTGATGTCCTTCTACTACGTGAACCAAATTTTGTGTGCGCTTGATGACGTAACTACCGGTCTGTGATTCCAAACAAGTAGTCTAACGTAAATGAACGTATGTAACTGTGCATCACTTCTGAATACGAACTTGTGAGACGGTGATGTGCACAGGGCTCCGGCTCCACCCCTGGGGTAATTGACCCAATGCCCCCAACCGCTAACGCGGCCCCGCCTCCGCTCTGGCTCCCCGGATTTTTCTAGACTCCCTGTTAGAGGCATGTTAGAAATTGGCCGGAGTCACCTGTCCCCCTGTCCGCACAATAGTAAACTAGTACCGTAGGTATTTTAAGATGAAGAAGGTTGCAACACTGCATTACCACTGATCATCGACAACGCTAGTCAAGATTTTTCTGCCATATTGCGTGTAACGCAAGCGAAAACGAACAAACAATAATTACTCGATGTTGGATATGTCGAAAATTGACATTATTTACGTGAAAGAAACGAAAAGGCACCTTTCAGAATCCTTAGGAATGCAGAATACGTAAGTACCAATGTGAAAAAGAAGAAAATAAAGAAATTTCAGCTGTTTCGGGGATACTTAACATTAACTTTTTTTTTTTTTTTTTTTTTTTTTTTTTTTTTTTTTTTTTCGAAATCCAAACAGTACGGATTACATTAAAATTTCGGTAACCACCAAACGTCTCTAATTCCCTTATTTTCGTATTTTTCACATTGATACTTACATATTCTGCATTCGTAAGGATTCTTCTATTTCGCGTTTCGTTTTTTGCAGGCAAATAATCTCAATTTTCGAAATATGGAGTATTTTTATTTTCTTCGCTTTTGCTTGCGTTACACGCGATATGGCGGAGAAATCTTGACTAGCGTAGTCCATGATCAGTGGTTATGCAGTGTTGCGACCTTCTTCATAGCAAAATATCTAGGTACTAGTATGGAGAATACGTAAGTATGAATGTGGAAAATACGAAAATAAGGGAATTAGAGACGTTTGGTGGTTACTGAAATTTTAATGATATGGATAACAACATAGGCCTTTAGCCTAAAAATAAACTTCAGTCTGCTGACGTCAGAACGCAAGGTAGCAAGTGTTGTGCAATAAGTGATTGAAATAAAACAAAGCAACTGAAACCATTGGCGCGTGGATAGGTTAGTAGGGCCACGCAAAGCTTTCAATAGTGAAATAGATAGCCCCACGAACCATTGGCGCTAGCCCCACGAACCATTGGCGCGTGGATAGGTTAGTAGGGCCACGCAAAGGTTTCAATAGTGAAAAAGATAGCCCCACGAACCATTGGCACGTGGATAGGTTAGTAGGGCCACTCAAAGGTTTCAATAGTTAAAAATATAGCCCCACGAACCATTGGCGCGTGGATAGGTTAGTAGGGCCACGCAAAGGTTTCAATAGTTAAAAATTGGTTTCGAAAAAATATTCGTAGCCCCACACACCATTCTCGGATAGCCCCACGAACCATTGGCGCTAGCCCCACGAACGATTCACGGATAGCCCCACGAACCATTCATAAATAGCCCCACAAACCATTCACGGATAGCCCCACGAACCATTCATGGATAGCCCCACGAACCATTCACAGATAGTCCCACGAACCATTCACGGATAGCCCCACGAACCATACATAAATAGCCCACGAACCATTCATAAATAGCCTTAGAGATACTGGGCGAAAGGGGGGGGTGGTTATCACCCCCATCAACCTCACATTGAGCACGCCACTGATCCTGTGCACGTCATGTTGTCGCAAGTTCGTAATCAGAAATGATGAACAGTAACTCACGTTTATTTACGTTCTAGAACTGTTACACAGTTACAAAACCGCGCATTTGGAAACACTGACCGGTTGTTACGTCATGAAACGCTCGCAAATATTTGGTTCACGTAGTAGACGGACATCAAGGGAACAGCTTTCATGCATCGGAGCGACATTAATGTCGAAAATTACATGATTTATCGGCAAAAAAATTTCAACGAGTTGAAAGCAAACTTCCAAGACCTTCCTAAAGTATAAATAAACCCATTTCGGTAAGTACTTTCTCCTGTAAAATTGAAGAAATACGTTTTGGGGATACGAAAATTTTACCCGGATTACTTTAAGAAAGTTTCAAATTTCGTGTGACAATGATTTCCAAAATTCTACGATAATTTGACTTCCTGCTAGTAGAATTTGAAAAAAAAAATCATAAAACAATCTGAACACTTACCGAGCTGGCTCCTGAATTATTTTTTCTGCCCTTGGTAATACACTTGTTACAAAACATAGGTTTCAATACTATAATATAATTGATTTACTTGTAAGGAAAAGCTTTTAACTAGGACACACTATCAATAGTATCTAATGTATTGCTGTGCATAATCCATTCTATTTATTGCATTCGATAGTTCTATTAATAGTCTTGCAGAACGGGTTATCAATATTTGTATCACTCTTTAGGAAAACGAATATTTTCTACCTGACAACATAGTTTATAAGTTACACGTCCAACAAATGTTCCAAAAAAAATTTTCATTCTTTCTGCGTTTGCAGAAACCGGAAACTGTGGAAATGAGTTGCGACCGACGACCGGAAAGAAATATACGTAACAGTTGACATTCGTTTTTCTTATCTTCTTTTAGTTTGCTTGGCTGCATGGAACGAACGATCCACAAAAATAGGGGTGTGCGGGATCCCGAGCAGTCGGGAAATACCGAATGGTCATTTTAAAAAGTTGTTAATTCTCGACGTTTTCTGCATTGCAAGTGTCTGGAACTTATCGGAAACGGTTTATGGTTCCATAAATGCAAAAACAATCACTTAAGTTGAAAATAACGTGTAGATTCGGGAAATTTCAAACATTTCCCGTCCCGAAAATTTCCAGACTTTGTCGGTAAATGACGAATTTTTCCTATCCCGAATGTTGGAGGGATTTAAAAATTTCCTGTCGCGACCAAGGGTGCGTTCCGAAAGTCTTAACGAAACGAACGCATTCAACGAAAATAACTAGGCTCGTGAATCTGGTGAAACCAGTTATTTTAACGACTTGTGGGACACTCTAGGCGAAAGCGCAGGCGTACCGTTTTGTTTAACCTCTTGTGTCCCAAGCGTCTCGATCGAGATACCCAAATGTAACACTCACGGTCCCAAGCGTCTCGATCGAGACGCTGTGTCAAGGTCGTAGTTTTTACGTTATAACTTTTCTATTTTTGGCTAGAATTTCGATTTTTTTTTATATATATATTGTTCCTAACACATGTATTTAGAGTGCCACACACGTAAATTTGCCGTTGCGTAGAAACGAATTTTCGTTTCGTCTCCCTCTCTCTTAGCATCATGTGTTCTACCCTGCTCGAAAACCTTCGCTATTGTTGCCATATTGTCATTCCATTCCTGGACACACTCGCGCAAACATCACTGAAAACAATTGAATAGCGCTCCAGCTCGCGGTTCCCACCGTTCGGCAGGGACGGTAATGTGGCAATATAGCACGGCGTAGTGCTTGCTTCTTTTATGCAGTACATGTTCATTGGCTAGCTAGTAACTAGTGTTGCCAACTGTAATAATGAAGCACTATTTCTGTCACGGAAGGGGAAAGGCAGGTAAAGTGGCGGTGAGTTTTGTTGGATTGGAAGCACCATATTTTTATTTTATACTAAGTATTTGACCGGTTTGACGTTGTGTGCGTGTATTGCGTGTGTGTATGTAAAAGTGTGTGTTTGCTAATGAACGTTAAATTCCATAATGCCTCCAGTTCTGTCGAAGTTGAAATCAAAAAACCTTGCATAGCCAAGCTCGGGAAATTCTAAGCAACGTGCACGCGTTCATGAAGGAGGAAGCCAGTCATGGTGTTAGCATCCCAATAAAGCATTTTGGCAAGAGAGCAGCGGCTGCGACTGGAGTTCCTGAAAGAACAATCAGGGCTATCATGAACGAAAGACAATCTCTTGAGATGTCAGAAGGCCCCTCCACATCATTCCACACTCCCGGGAAAGAACGACAAAGACCAGCGACCAAATCGTCAGTGGACGCTTTCGATGAAAACGTTATCCGTAGGCGCATATACGACTACGCTCTGCGTGAAATGAAGTACCGACATTGAAAAAATTGCATGTCAAATTACAGGCGGACATAAATTTTGCGGGAAGTCAAGAGAGTTTGCGACGTTTGCTGCGAAAGATGGGATTTAGGTGGAGGAAGACACAAAACAATAGAACCATTCTGACAGAAATGCAAGATATTCGCCTTAAAAGAACAAGGTTTTTGAGGCAAATAATGCACTACAGACGACAAGACCGACCAATAATATACATAGACGAGACTTATTTGCACAGCACCCACACCACATCGCTTTCTTGGTCGGATGACTGGAAGAGGGCTTCGGGTGCCTTTGTCTAAAGGACGGCGCCTGGTAATAGTTCACGCAGGAGGCAAGAATGGATTTGTCCCCAATGCCCTACTCTTATTCAAATCAAATAGCAAGTCAGGAGACTACCACGATGACATGAATAGCGAAAACTTTATGAAGTGGCTCCGTGAGAAATTAATTCCAAATCTGCCGCCCAGTTCTGTGGTGATTCTTGACAACGCTTCTTACCACAATGCACAAATAAATCCTGCCCCTACTCTCGGCTCGTTAAAGAAAGACATGCAGAGTTGGCTCCAAGGAAGAGGCATTCCCTTTACACCTGATATGACGAAGCCTGAGTTATATGACATAATTAAAGTACATAAAGCGAAACATGTAACATATAAAGTGGACTCTTTGTTAAATGAACATGGCCATTCCGTTTTAAGACTTCCACCTTATCATCCTGAATTAAATCCCATAGAAAAAAGCTGGGCTCTTGTAAAGAACTGGGTGGCATCACATAATGTGACATTTAAATTGGACGACGTCATGACGCTTGCGACACAAAAATTTGAAAAAGTCACGACCGAAGAATGGGCGTCAACATGTCGTCATGCAGAACAGATGGAGCGTGAGTACATGGAAGGTGAGGGATTAATAGACGACTACGAGGAGGCGGCTGCCCCTCTCGTCATCCATGTAGGGTCCGATTCCACCGACACCGACACCGAGGATTTATTAGGAATTGAGGAACTATACTCTTTTCTGAATAACTGGAGGTAAGTTCCCAGTTGTTTGTTTTTTTTCTGAACTGAGACAATTTACCGAACCCATAGCTGTGTTCAATGTTATCTACTAGTTATAATCAGGGCTAGGATTTATAGGTAAATTACATACTTTTAGTTTGACGAAATATCGCTGAAATTTTGTGATATCTGTGCGAATAGTACTGTTTGTAGTGATTTAAGGTACATTTTATTGTCAATATTTTTCCATATTTCTAACTTTAATAAATATTTACTTTTACATATTTAAGGAAAATATACTTAATTTTACATATTTCAACAGGTTTAATTCACAAATTGTTCATATTTCATAATTTTGGAATTATTCAAAATAAATAAATTATGTGGCTCCAACATCATTTCAACTCTGGCTCCGGCACGTGTTCTTGTAGAAATTGCATAGAGGAGGCTGTCATTTTTGCTGCTTAATGCGATACATATTGTTTTCTGTGTTAAAATTGCCATGCTTTGATGGGTGACCAAGTTCATAGCAGGGCCGGCGGAAGGGGAGGGCGAACCGTCCCATCGCCCAGAGCGGCAAAATTTGAAGAGAAGAAAAAAATAAGCCTATTGAAAACTGTGATCGAGCGAGATATTCTTTTGCGCTGAATAGTATTGAAATAGCATAAGAAGTCTCATTATTTATTTTATATTTTGATGTTTTAGTTAGAAATATATTGATTTTCAATTTTCCGTTGCTGCGTAATGACCGGGGGGGGGGGGGTCGAAATAGAGCGGCATCTGCCGCCACCTCCCAGGGAGGCAAAATGACTAGCGCCGGCCCTGGTTCATAACAAAAGAAAAAGCCGCGCAGCTTATCGTCTAGTGGCAGTATATGTACTTGTTATTGTTGTGGAAGTCGGCATCCTTTGTAAATGTACAACAAAGGCAACCGACTGTCGCCGATCTCAGAGAGGAAATAATAATACTGCTTCAGGAGGAGTGTTATGGTGCAATTGTAGCAGTTTAACACGTTGGCATGTTATTATCTGCCGTTGCAGTTCCATACCAGTGTATACGGGTTTTGGGAGTGAAAAGTTAGAACGCCACCAGTGCATTAATGCAATGAAAAATAATATATATATATATATTTATTTTGTTTGAAATCACTCAAATAAGGAATCGTATGAAGAAGTCTTCTTTGCAGCATTTTTGGTAATTTTACTTATGTGTTAGTTCATATTTTGCGAATTTTTAGTCCATATGTATGTAGCTACATACAAAGCCACTTGTTAGTACATATTAATCCTAGTCCTGGTATAATGCATGACGTTTAAAACTCAACGTTAGATAGACCTGAATTCTCTAATTTTATTGTTGTACGTAACAGCTGTGCATCGGCGCACTGCAGCGATTTTTCTATCTGCTCCATTAGCAACACTGCTTCTTTAGTTGTTTCGCGCATCGCACGGCAGAAATATCTGCGCTGGACTCTAACAGAAATGTTTCTTGCACCTTTTTTTTTTCTTCATAAAAATGGAGGGGAAAAGGCGGGAAAAGGGACTTCTCTTTTGCATCTCTTTTCAAATGAAAATTTTTGCCTACAAAGGAAGACGGGCTTTGTTGTTCTAAAGCAATGCTTTTCTCACTCCCGCCTGTTAACTGCTTTCGAAGGAAGCTTGTTAATCAGTGTCCGATGTCAAAATGAAAGTTTTCCGTGAGGGCGCAAGCAGGGGGGGGGGGGGGAAGACTGGTTGTTGAATCTGCGTTGTGAGAATGGAATTTCGAAGCGTGCTGAAACCTTTGTTTTTTTTTAGCACAAGTGTCCACAAGTTGCAACACGGGTTAACCTGCATTGTCTAAAAATAGAATTTCAAGCAGCTGCAAAAATCGTTCTAGCTTTTCGTCCGTGAATGTTGTGCGTAGGTGTCGTTTCGTGCCCAAGTGCGAGAACATTTTTTGGGTGGTGACAATTTTTAAAAATCATTTTTGGGGGTTTTTCTCCCTTCCCTCTCCATATATACGCCAAATTTGCATTTTGACATTCTTTTTTTCTGGGGAGGGGGGGCGGGGGGAAACACATTTTTTTTAAAAAAAAAGTATTTTTGAGGGGATTTCCCCCCTCCATATGTACGCCGAATGTGCATAAATTATATATCGTCTGAATCTGTGATTCATTCTGCCTACAACGGTATATCTTTCATATCTCTAGGGCATTTAGTTTCTGAGTTATAGTCATTTCAATGTAACTCTGCACTTTGCTCAATTCCGAAGCTTGAGACAGTGGCGTACAAGCCTTTCGTTGCAGGGGAACAACTCGCGTAATATTGGTCATATGACAAAAATGAATTTTTTTTTCTGTTTCTTACATGCCAGCGATAATTTCTATGTGCATTTTGAACTTTTCATATCCTTTTTTTCGGGGGGGGGGGCGGGGGAGAAACCCCTTATTTTCTTTAAAATATATTTTTCAGGGGATTTCCCCCCTTTTCCACTCCATGTGTACGCCGAATGTGCATAACTTATATATCGTCTGAATCTGTGATTCATTCTGCGTACAACGGTATATCGTTCATTATCTCCAGGGCAAATAGTATTCGAGCTAAAGCCATTTCAAGGTACCACTGCATTTTGAAGCTTGAATCAGTGGCGTGCCGACCATTCCTTTTGGGAGTACAACTCACGTTACATTGGTCATATGATAATAATGCAAATATTTGTGTGTTCGTTAGATGTCAGCGATCACTTCCATGTGCATGTCGATACTGTGCTCCCAGAATTTCGTTATACAAAGGCAGGTGTAAAGAGGATAAGCGGTGTTGTTTCATAGAAACTGATAGTGTGAACGATTTCTGTATAGAGATACTTTCCCACCCCAGTCACTCTATAGAAATATTGAATAGTTTCTCTCGCTTGTGAACGCGAACAAAGCAGCCAGCAGCCATGGCGCCTAGAAAACGCGGAGCATCAGCAGCAGCTGGAGGTCAGTCACCCCTGCAGGACACAGCGGCCTTCGTCAGGGAGATCTGCGAGCAAGTGAAATCAGCGGTGCAAATCCCAGAAGTGCTAAAACTGATCACAGATTCCATAATTGAATCGATCACAAAAGCTGTGGTGGATCGTTTGACAGAAACGATGAAGTTCAATTCGGAAGAAGTCAACTCCCTTCGCGCGGAACTGGCGGACAGAGACGAAAATATCCGAAATTTGCAGGAAAAAACAGAGGATCTGGAACAATACCAAAGAAGAAATAGCATACGTATCTTCGGAATTCCAGAGACCGAAGGGGAAAGTACCGACAACATCGCCCTGTCTCTTTTTGAGGAGCATTTAGGGGTTCACGTAAGCAACGGTGATTTGTGCCGCACCCACAGGGTAGGTCCGAAGTCTCCCGGGTCGCACAGAGGCATCATCGTGAAATTTACTAATTACAGGGCAAGGTCGCTGGTTTTCAGGAACAAAAGGAAACTAAAAAACTCTGGAATCTCCATAAGAGAAGATATCTGCAGTGCACGGCTGCAGCTTCTCAGGAAGGCCATCGAGAAGTTCGGTCTCAAACAGGTGTACACGGAAGATGGGAAAATAGTGGTCAGGAAAGGTAACACGAAACACTATGTCACATCGTGTAGACAACTGTCAAACCTGTAAAACAATCTAGCCGTAATACGCGAAAAAAACAAGAAAAAACTCTGGGATAGCAGCAAGTGCCTCCTATGTCGCTCGTAGGAAGTGTATTCTACAAGAGACATGAAAACTAATAATCTAAATATGTTTAATTCTATTTTGCCATTAAAATATTATGTGTTTGTGTCTTCGTCTCAAGCAATAGTGTGTGTAAATGTGTGTGTGAGTGTGTGTCGTTGTTTGTGTACTCGTTTCCACCCGATGAAGAGAAGAAATCACCTGGATGTGTGTCTTAGAAATTTTCGTGTAAGTCAGGTAAGTTCTTGCCTTGATATATTGTTCGCTTTTTTGATCAAAGAATGTCCCCACAGCTACGTATTCCGATCGGCCGCAGAGAGAGGGGAGGGAAGGAGAAACAGTAGCGCCTTTTTCTTTCAAGAATGGGTGAAAACGTCATGAGAGGGAGCGACCCCTACCCGCCTGATCATCAAACAGTCTCAACCCCCGTTACTCGGTCAAAGACCCACGACACCCTGGTTCGGAAGCAGAGGTTGCCAAATTTATCCGACCTCAGCATAGCACACGCAAACGTTCGTTCTTTAAGCCCGAAAATAGACGGACTGAGGTTCGTGGTACACCAACGTGCTTACGATATCGTAATAATAACGAAAACGTGGCTCTGTAGCGCAGACGGGACGAACGAAATCAACATCCCCGGTTACTCGGTTTTCCGTAACGACAGAAACAAGAAAGAAGGCGGAGGCATTGCCATATTTATCCGCTCGCCGCTGGCAGTAAAATTCGTAGACTTCCGACCATCCGAAGACAATGATATTGAATATATTAGCATGATAGTTAGTGTAAGTGACTTAAAACTTGGCATTTGCGCGTTTTACCGTCCACCAAATGTACCCTATACAAATCTCGCCATCATAGAAGAAATTATTTCAGATAACTATGCCAGTGTAGACACTTTCCTTATGCTAGGCGATTTTAATTGCGACATGCTCAGCACACAAAAAGCCGAGACCCTGTTTCTTAAAGATATTATAAAATCGTATAGTTTAACACAATTGATTGATAAACCCACTAGAATAACAGAATCTTCCGAAACATTGTTAGATTTAATAATTGTTGACAACCCCAACATTGTATCTTCTTTCGAAATCGCGAGTCCAATCGGAACTTCAGACCACTGCTTGACGAGCGTGTCACTGCATTGCGCAAAACCCAGGGATAAAGCCAAGTACGTTACGTACCGAGATTTTAAGAAATTTGAATATGAAAATTTTTGTCTAGATGCTGTAAACATCAATTGGAATGAAACGTTTAAACTTGGAAACATCGATTCTAAAATAGAATTTCTTGAGAAAAATCTCGTCGACCTGTTTAACGTTCACGCCCCATTACGAACGGTTAGGGTGACGAAAGAGCCAGCGCCGTGGCTAACGGATAATCTTAAGCTTCTTATGAAATTGAGGGATGGTGCGCTGCGTAAATACAAGCGAAGCAAATTAATTTTACATTGGGACGAATATAAAAGATTAAGAAATTTTACCACCTCTGTTACGAGGCAAGAGAAGAAAGCTTATTTTTCTTTTATTGTAAATAACAATAAGAGAAATTCAAAAAATATGTGGAATAGCCTGAAAACAATTGGTATCGGTAGCAAACGGAACGCGGGAGAACTTCCGCCTCACCTGAGCAGTCCCTCTGAAATTAATAAACATTTTGCAAATGTCTACGACAGTGTTCCTCGAGACAACGCCATTATTGCAAAGGAGTGCAAGTATTTCTTAGAGAACTGCTTTCAAAACGATGCAAAAGAATTATCCTTTCGCCAGGTTCAAGATTCTGAGGTTGAAAAGGCAGTGTACAGTATTCGATCAAATGCTGCAGGAGTGGACAACATTACGTGCAAAATGCTTAAACTGGCCCTTCCCTTCATACTTACGGCACTCACGCATACCATAAATTTTTCTCTGAAAACCAGCCAATTTCCAAATGCATGGAAAGAAGCTCGAGTTATTCTGCTCCCCAAAAAGCAGACGTTAACCTCTCTAAGCGATTTAAGACCAATCAGCATTCTATCAATATTTTCAAAAGTCACAGAAAAGATAGTATCTATACAATTAAAAGAGTACATTGCAAAATATAAAATCTTACCTGATTCTCAATCAGGTTTCCATACTGTATGCTACGCCCTCCCTTGCCCGGGAAAACAATGCAACCACTACCTAGATAGAGGCGGCAAAATCTCCCTCGGACAAGCGAAATAGCGTTACGGTCCAGGTTAAGTTCGTGTGTAGGAACCGGTGACCGACAGTGCATAGTGATAAGCCATATCGAATAAAAACAAAGACATATGTACTTTCAAATTACCACCTCTTTACCTGTAGCCGGGAAGCGGCTAGCTGCATACCTGAAAATCACGGATAGCGACATGCATACGAAAATGATATAGCCCAAAATTAACATGAAAATAAAAAGTATATTCTATTCATAACCAACAAAAATGGAATCATTACAGGTCCCCACACTTGCACTCTCACATTCTCTCTCAGATTCAATCCTCATGGGGTCATCGACACAAGAAATTATACATGACATGTACAGGTTTTATCACGACAAGCCCTAATTATTGCATTCTCAATTAATTTTATCTTACTTTTTGTCTAATCAGGTCATTTGTGATTTTGCTCCAGTGCTACTTAAATCCTAGCCAGCCCTTACTTAAGTTCACCTTTTGTTTTTTAAAAAAGAAACTAGTCGGCGCGGTGACAATACATTACTTGACCAGTATAAACAAAGGCGTCTCAACGGCAATTACATTCACGTGGGCGGACGTTTTCCTTTTACAAGACCTCACGTGGTTCCAAACATAACAAATAACCTCCGTTGAGCGACGCAAACATATACTCTCTAGCAGGCGGGACTTAAACACTTCGCCGCGACGAGCAATTCACATTACCAGGCAAATACTTTTACTAAATGATCACACATGCGGCCTGACATAGCTAGCATTGACACATAAAAAGTGAACAAACATCCAGTAGATTAAACCATTAAGTGGGCGGCGCTTTACTCTAATAGTACGCACTTTAAACAAATACAAAGGAGCACAAACAACAATAAATTTAAGACCATTAAAAAATATCACAAGGAATAAGAAAAATTGACCTGAGACGAATAGATTACAAATGACAAGCGCGACGGGAGTTTGATATAAAATTTCGAGTTGAGTGGGCGTTTTCAAAATGTCGACGAATTTCAAGGGCGTTCTCTAAATCAATCGGGCCGTCACGTGTTAAGGTTCACACAGATGAATACTTTACCATCTCTCAGCTTCCGGGGTGCATCCTGGCGTCTTTATGGGCGATTGAAAACACATAGTATCCACGCGAAAGGTTTCTTTGGTCGCGACGATGAAGATGCGAAAAGGATTCAAACACCTAGTTCCCCGGCTCCTCTTCCTCTCGGGATCGGTGGATCTCCGTGGTATGGCGCGGTTCGGACGTCGCATCTGAGCGGTCGTTGTAGGCGTCGTCGGCGTCGTCGGGGCGTCAACATCTCTCTCTACGTCTCTCTGTCGCGGCTGGTAGGCGTCGTCGGCGTCGTCGGGGCGTCAACATCTCTCTCTACGTCTCTCTGTCGCGGCTGGTAGGCGTCGTCGGCGTCGTCGGGGCGTCAACGTGGCGGATGGTAGGCGTCATCGGCGTATCAATAGGGCGGCGTTCGACGTTCTCTCTCTCTCCATGGCGGCGGATAGGCATCATCGGTGTAGTTTCTTCTGACGTCGGGCGAATCGACGTAACGCCCTCATCTCCTTTCTTCCTCTAGCCCGCCATTGTTTCCGGTGTTCCTCGTTTCTCAAAAATTATAAATGGCGTAAGGTAATCACGGAAACACGGTTTCGCTTCAACTTCCCCCAGCGGTTGAGGTAGGCGCACTCGTGTAGACTTACTGCCTATCACACACACTGGTGTTCGCACAACACAACAAAGTCCACTGTACACGAAAGGTAGCGCGAAGGTGCTCTCGTTCCAAGAATCGCGGCAAAACTGTATATGGAGAGTTAGCACGGAGCTGCTCTCACTACAAGGATCGCGGTAAGACTGTGTATCGAAAAACCATGTCCTTCGTTTTATTTGGATTTTGAAAAGAGACGCTAGGCGCACGTTGGAGCGACGCTTCCGGAGAGGTTATTCCACCACGCTCTATTGTCTCCAAACTAGGACGGACCGTGTCCGAAGTTTACTCAGACGGATTAAGCTTCCGCCTGGCTGTCGCCCATAGCTCAATTGCAATCGCTGTCCACAAACTGATCAATTAGAACCGATTTGATCTGGCGTCCGTAATTGTCGCTTGATCGTGACGAAACTCCACACATCCGTCCTTGCACACATGCCGCTGCGCTGGTATAAGTTTCACATGAATCTGACCGTTGGAAACCGAGATATTTAAATGTTTGTCATTACGGTCGAATTTCCTAAGCTTTACACGCATAGCGTGACCCTTCAGGTGCTCCCCCTTAACACAAGCGAATGTCTCGTTCCTCCCGTCGGCTTGGCAAAAATCAAATATGTAATCTTACAAATTAAAACACTTAACACTTTGAATCAACACGTCTTTTTACCGCTACATACATGAATAATAATGATAATAATAATGACGGTAAATCTGACTGTCACAACCTCGCCCCTCTCCTTCTTCCAAGGATTTCGTAAGCGTGAAAAATTCGCTCTACACAGGGACAGAATTTTTTTTTGTTACAAATCCTTGAACACACTGTATATAAAATTGACAAACAAATACATGAACACCCTGTATATAAATTGACAAACAAATACATTAACATCCTGTATATAAAAATTGACAAGCAAATACATGAACACCCTGTATATAAAAATTGACAAACAAATACATGAACACCCTGTATATAAAAATTTACTCTCTGAACGGCACGGACACTGTGACCTTCCAGATACATAACATATATATTAACACCCTGAATATAAACATAACATGAAGAGTATGTACACAAAACAAGAACAAGAAGTGAGCATTTACGTGTCAGCTTGCATTCTTACGTCGCTCTCTCTCTCGTACCTGGGCGAACCGTGTCTTGAATTTGGCCTGTTCGGGTCTCTCGCTGGGCTCCATGGCATTCTCGCTCCACGGCGTCCTGCATCTCCCCGATCTGACTCCGGGCTGACCGACCTGCTATCCGCGTGGCGCTGATAAAAGCCATCCCGGACTTGGCCGTTCTGAAAGAAGCTGTCGTTCCTCCTTGGCGACCCACGAGTCGGAACTCCACGCCGTCCCCTGCCTCTGTACGGGCGTCTTCGTCGCGGTGAAGGTGGATCTTGCAGCTGGCGGTTCCTTTCAGCCCCTGGAGTGTGGTGCTGTCCTCTCCATCCCTGCTGGACTAGATGAACGCGCGGGTGTTTATTCCGGTGCGACGAATCATCTTCCGGTTGGCGCCGCTTGCTAAACTTCTCACCCCTGGTTTTCTGCCTCTCCTCCTCGCACTGAAACAGATTTTCCAGTGTGAGGGACATCGCGTCGGCGTCAAACACGCATGCTCCATTGAGATGACGACGAATCTCGTGTGGGAAATGGTACACCAGAGCGGCTATTATCTCCGCCGTGGTCATTTGGGGTTGCAGAGACTTGAACTCATTGTAACGTTTCCAAAAGTACTGGGCATACGTGAGTCCTCCGCCCCTGTCGTATCGTTCGTTTCGCACCTGCATCAGCATCCTCTCGACCTGCAGGGGACGTTGAAAATAAGTGAGAAACGCTTCTTTGAACTCCTCATATGAATTGAAGTTCCCCTCGTTCCTGTCCATCCAGTTCTTGGCCCGGTCCTGCATTAAACCTTTCAGAATCAGAAGCCTATCCTCGTCTGTCAGACCTAACTCACGGGCGGTAGAGGTAAATTCCTCGAGGTACGTGGAAGGAAGAATTCTGTCAGCACCCGAAAATTTTTTGAGGTGCTTCCGGTATTCGGGCGGAAACAGAGCTCTCCTGGCGGACGGTTGTCCTAACTGTAAATCCTTGTCCCTCTGCTCGCGGCGCGGACTCACCCGTGGTGACGCAGTGTTTTCTCTTCGAAGGGAGCGGGGCGTTCCTGGAGCTCGCTGGTCGCTTTCCCCGTTCGAACAAGTGGCGACGTCGGCTGCCGGTGGTGACGTCAATCTGGGCTCCCGTGACGATTGTGAAGTGCCGCTGCTAGTCACGCTCAGTTGACGCACTTTCATCTCGAGGTCCTCAATCCGTTCGGAGTTTCCTTCGGCTCGAACTGAAATTTCCAGCACATGTCGCCCCAGGGAGTCTATGCCACGGTCACATGTCGCTTCCAGCTGCACGCATTGTCGGGCCATCTGCTGCATACCTTCCTCTTGGTCGCGCACGCTCTGAGACAGTGTTGCCATCTGGTTTTCTTGCCGGTTGACCCGTGCGTTGGTGTCGGCGATCTTGGCTTCGACCCGGGATTCGCATTCCTGTACCCGCGCGACGAGTTCTTGCGTTATCACCTCACCGGAAGTACGGATGGTCTCCTGGAGGCGGTCTTCCGTCACTTGCATCTGGGTGCTGATGGCCTCTATCTTTCTTTGGGTGGCTTCCATCCCGCTTCGCGTGGCCTCCATCTTGGCTTCCATCTTGGCTTCCATCCGCAGTAGCATCTCGATGATCTGTTGGGAGTTGGTACCACTGAGGCTAGCTGCTTCGTTGGCCCGTTCTGCTTCTCCCAGAGATACCTGTTGCGCGCTGGTCTCATTGGCTTGCCCCCCGCTGTTCGGTAGACTGGTTTCTTCAACGTCGCACCGGGAACAAACCTGTCTAGCTGTGCAGACATTTTCACTTTCTGGGAACTCCTCGCTGCAGACATCGCAAATCACCCTTACGTCACTCATGTTTAAGTTCTCGATGCGGCGGTTGCGCAATTTCATGAAATCCAATATTCAACCCTCGGTCGATTCTCAATGCTCGCTGACAAGCGTAAACGTAAGCGCTCACAATATATACCAATG
Organism: Lepisma saccharinum; assembly: GCF_977018435.1. NCBI lineage: Eukaryota > Metazoa > Arthropoda > Insecta > Zygentoma > Lepismatidae > Lepisma > Lepisma saccharinum. Next base: position 62,575,459 of record NC_139241.1, on the reverse strand, counting down.
TATGTATTTAAACAATTCACAAACGAAAAAGATAAGGGCGGTCGATTCCCCTTTTGCCAGAACTCAACTTAACGCCTAATGCCATATGCCAACAAAAATTTTAAAATGCCTAACGCCTTAAGTAGCTGCCCTACTACCTTAACAAAATAAGCGCCTAATATCTCAATTACCACCTCACGTCAAAATAAAACAATAAAATCTCACAATGAAACACAGTTACATGACACCAAAATACGCCTGACGTAGCCCTTACAAAAACGACATATGCACCTGCACTGAGGGTGCTTTCGATTTAAAATATACCGGTCCCTGTGTTCGCAGCGCCAAAAATGTATGTTCACCTGCACTGATGATGCTTTCAATTTAAAGAAAAAAAACCGGTCCCTGTTCGCGGCGCCAAAGATGTATGCTACGCCCTCCCTTGCCCGGGAAAACAATGCAACCACTACCTAGATAGAGGCGGCAAAATCTCCCTCGGACAAGCGAAATAGCGTTACGGTCCAGGTTAAGTTCGTGTGTAGGAACCGGTGACCGACAGTGCATAGTGATAAGCCATATCGAATAAAAACAAAGACATATGTACTTTCAAATTACCACCTCTTTACCTGTAGCCGGGAAGCGGCTAGCTGCATACCTGAAAATCACGGGTAGCGACATGCATACGAAAATGATATAGCCCAAAATTAACATGAAAATAAAAAGTATATTCTATTCATAACCAACAAAAATGGAATCATTACAGGTCCCCACACTTGCACTCTCACATTCTCTCTCAGATTCAATCCTCATGGGGTCATCGACACAAGAAATTATACATGACATGTACAGGTTTTATCACGACAAGCCCTAATTATTGCATTCTCAATTAATTTTATCTTACTTTTTGTCTAATCAGGTCATTTGTGATTTTGCTCCAGTGCTACTTAAATCCTAGCCAGCCCTTACTTAAGTTCACCTTTTGTTTTTTAAAAAAGAAACTAGTCGGCGCGGTGACAATACATTACTTGACCAGTATAAACAAAGGCGTCTCAACGGCAATTACATTCACGTGGGCGGACGTTTTCCTTTTACAAGACCTCACGTGGTTCCAAACATAACAAATAACCTCCGTTGAGCGACGCAAACATATACTCTCTAGCAGGCGGGACTTAAACACTTCGCCGCGACGAGCAATTCACATTACCAGGCAAATACTTTTACTAAATGATCACACATGCGGCCTGACATAGCTAGCATTGACACATAAAAAGTGAACAAACATCCAGTAGATTAAACCATTAAGTGGGCGGCGCTTTACTCTAATAGTACGCACTTTAAACAAATACAAAGGAGCACAAACAACAATAAATTTAAGACCATTAAAAAATATCACAAGGAATAAGAAAAATTGACCTGAGACGAATAGATTACAAATGACAAGCGCGACGGGAGTTTGATATAAAATTTCGAGTTGAGTGGGCGTTTTCAAAATGTCGACGAATTTCAAGGGCGTTCTCTAAATCAATCGGGCCGTCACGTGTTAAGGTTCACACAGATGAATACTTTACCATCTCTCAGCTTCCGGGGTGCATCCTGGCGTCTTTATGGGCGATTGAAAACACATAGTATCCACGCGAAAGGTTTCTTTGGTCGCGACGATGAAGATGCGAAAAGGATTCAAACACCTAGTTCCCCGGCTCCTCTTCCTCTCGGGATCGGTGGATCTCCGTGGTATGGCGCGGTTCGGACGTCGCATCTGAGCGGTCGTTGTAGGCGTCGTCGGCGTCGTCGGGGCGTCAACATCTCTCTCTACGTCTCTCTGTCGCGGCTGGTAGGCGTCGTCGGCGTCGTCGGGGCGTCAACATCTCTCTCTACGTCTCTCTGTCGCGGCTGGTAGGCGTCGTCGGCGTCGTCGGGGCGTCAACGTGGCGGATGGTAGGCGTCATCGGCGTATCAATAGGGCGGCGTTCGACGTTCTCTCTCTCTCCATGGCGGCGGATAGGCATCATCGGTGTAGTTTCTTCTGACGTCGGGCGAATCGACGTAACGCCCTCATCTCCTTTCTTCCTCTAGCCCGCCATTGTTTCCGGTGTTCCTCGTTTCTCAAAAATTATAAATGGCGTAAGGTAATCACGGAAACACGGTTTCGCTTCAACTTCCCCCAGCGGTTGAGGTAGGCGCACTCGTGTAGACTTACTGCCTATCACACACACTGGTGTTCGCACAACACAACAAAGTCCACTGTACACGAAAGGTAGCGCGAAGGTGCTCTCGTTCCAAGAATCGCGGCAAAACTGTATATGGAGAGTTAGCACGGAGCTGCTCTCACTACAAGGATCGCGGTAAGACTGTGTATCGAAAAACCATGTCCTTCGTTTTATTTGGATTTTGAAAAGAGACGCTAGGCGCACGTTGGAGCGACGCTTCCGGAGAGGTTATTCCACCACGCTCTATTGTCTCCAAACTAGGACGGACCGTGTCCGAAGTTTACTCAGACGGATTAAGCTTCCGCCTGGCTGTCGCCCATAGCTCAATTGCAATCGCTGTCCACAAACTGATCAATTAGAACCGATTTGATCTGGCGTCCGTAATTGTCGCTTGATCGTGACGAAACTCCACACATCCGTCCTTGCACACATGCCGCTGCGCTGGTATAAGTTTCACATGAATCTGACCGTTGGAAACCGAGATATTTAAATGTTTGTCATTACGGTCGAATTTCCTAAGCTTTACACGCATAGCGTGACCCTTCAGGTGCTCCCCCTTAACACAAGCGAATGTCTCGTTCCTCCCGTCGGCTTGGCAAAAATCAAATATGTAATCTTACAAATTAAAACACTTAACACTTTGAATCAACACGTCTTTTTACCGCTACATACATGAATAATAATGATAATAATAATGACGGTAAATCTGACTGTCACAATACTTCTCATAGTACAACCACGGCATTATTATCTGTCACGGACAATATTTTACGTTCGATTAACGATAAAAAACTAACTATACTAGTATTATTAGACCTTTCTAAAGCTTTCGATCTTGTCAATCATAACCTTCTCCTAGCAAAAATGAAATACTACAGTTTTTCGAAGCCTGTAATAAACTGGTTCCAATCATATCTACACGAAAGAAGACAAAGGGTTTTTTACCCTGCCGACACCGGATCATCACCGATAACATTAAATGGAGGAGTCCCGCAAGGTTCCATTCTGCCCCCCTCCCTTTTATACACCTTAGACGTCGCTGATATATCAAAGACCATCAGCCATTGTAATATACATTGTTACGCGGATGATACGCAGTTGATGATATCGTCATCACCATCGGATTTGTTAAACAAGATAGATAATCTAAACAATGATCTACATACCCTTAACAAGTGGCTCACTGCAAATGGGCTCGCAATTAACCAGAATAAATGCGTATACATAATTTTAGGCTCTAAGTATTATCTTGAAAAAGTAAATTATGATACAATTAACATCAAAATTAAAAACCAAAACATAATTTATGCACCAACCGTTAAAAATCTAGGCCTTACTTTCGATCCCAAACTTTCCTGAGCAGGGCATATTTCAGCGCAATGCACAAAAGCGCTAAAAATAATGAGATCACTCTACAGGAGGAGAGACTTTTTCACTAAAGAAACGAAATTATATCTCATTGAAACTCTAATATATCCTATTTTCGATTACTGTGATGTGGTGTACGGCACGAATTTACAACGTAAAATATCGAACAGAATACAGAAAATACAGAATTCTTGCATTCGTTACGTTCTCTCGATCAGGAGAAATCAGCACATCCTACCCTTGCTCAATACATACAAAATCCTTAACATGTCTAGGCGACGCCTCCTGCATCAGTGTTCTACAATATATAAGGTATTAAAACTGCAAACACCTAGCTATCTCCACGAGAAATTGATATTTAGAAATTCCATACATCCATACAATACTAGAGGTCGGCGAAAAATAGACATTCCCCGCCACTCTGCTGTCAGTTTCGAAGGCTCCTTCTCCCTCTGGTCTGCAAAGGTTTGGAATGCTCTTCCCGATTATGTTTCTTTTGCTACAACACCCAAAAACTTCAAAGAACAAGTCGTATTATTTTTATTGCAAAGACAACAATTGAGCATTAGCTCGTACGGCTAAGCAACAGGAATCAAGTAAAGTAAAACCATGTATTTCGCAAACACTTATCTGACACAACGAATATTTATTTCATCCTGTGTGCATGCTATTTTAGTATCGATTTGGAAATTGCGTATGTACACGTGTGTATGTGTGTGTGTGTGTTAATGTATCTGTCATTGTATTCTCTTATAATTTTATTATTTTTCATTTATGTCAAATTCATTCATGTTATGTTATCTGATTTCAGTATTATTCAGTATTATAAATGTATGTATTGTAACTTTTATTCACCAGAGTTAGGTGGTAGAGCAGCCCAGGGCTGAATCTCGCTCTGTAGTAAATAAAAAGACTTTTCAATTCAATTCAATTCAATGTATTTTTTTTGTGGGGGGAGGGTGGACCCCTTTTTTCACACCGAAATTTTGGAATTTTGAGAGTTAGCCCCCTCCCCACCGCCTCATATACGCCGAATTTGCTTAAAATTCATATAGTCTGAATATCTGGTTCATTCCTCGTACAACGGTATATCACTCATCTCTCTCGGGCAATTAGCCTCCGATCTACACTCATTTAATTGAAACTCTGCATTTTGCTCAAAATCGGTTCGGGACCAAGGGGGTTACATGTGAAAATGGCCTTGGGACTCAAAAGCAGGCGCGTGCCCAGGATTTTCGTAAGGGGGGGGGGTTATGAATCCAATACATTTTCCAGTTCACAGGTCAAATTTCTTGTAATAAATTAGATAATTAATATACTTGGATTTTACCCCAATGAACGCAATCAATGTATTTGCTATGGATGCTTCATGTTTTTATTGCATCATATAAAAGCACCTGCTTGAATATTTCCAAATTATTAATATTTTATATTTAATTGCTCAAATATAATTTTTAAACAAAAAAATGTACACTCAACAATGTAACAACATTAAAGAGATTAAGACTACTTGATGTCTTAAAGACAGTAATAAATAAGGTACCACAGTTCAACAATTTAAATTCTGAAATTTAGGCATCGAGGTTTCTGTGCGAGTTCTGACAATATGTCGTCACAAGTAACTTTTATATCCCAGTGAATGTTCAGAGCAGCTAACTCATTTAATCTTTCTTCGCAAATGGTATTTCGAAGATAGGTCTTCAACGCCTCAAAGTTGAGAATGATTTATCATTTGATGTTGTTGTTACCGGGATTGTACATAATATGTGCAAACGTGTGTTTACCCAGGGAAATATTACATTGGACATTTCCACTTTGACGTGAAAAACGTTTTAAATCCATTCATTTTACAGATAATGACACAAACATGAGATGTGCAAAATATCTCGGCGATATTTGTTTCGGTTCTCGAGAAACACGCCTTCAAACACCGCTGAAATTCACCTACTACGTCACGGATTTGAAAACGTCCTCTCCACAGACAGGAGGTCCTCTGACGTCATCACTTAGAAATGCGTGCAGGCGGGGCTTCTGCTCGTCCCGTCAACTTAGCATGAGCCGTGGAAGCAACAGTAAAGTCACTTGTTACTGTGTAAAACAAGTATCTTACAACTTCCAGTGCAAAAATCTCTGCTCCATTTCTTGGAGATGAATTATGCCCTAGCAGTATTGTAGTATTTACTATAATTCAGCCACTCTGTAGAGGGTCCCATTAGGGTGACAAAGCAAACCTTGTAACAGTCAATGGCTGAACACGTGAACAGCCTTGTTCATTGCGAATACATAGGAATGCCTTTTCTGGAATTACAATTATTTTCGTCATAATATTTTCTTCACAAATTTTAAGATAATACATTTAGAACACACTGGTTTACACGCCAATTTCTGCAATATAAGAGGTGATACGGCATAAAAAGTTACGGTGAGTTTTTACATTTCCTGCAGTAAATGACAGTTTTCTTCAGTTAATATATATATATATATATTGCAAATTTTTGTATTTAGCCTATTTTACGTCGCTTTTCCGTTCACTTTGTTTAACCGCAACGATGAGAACGCATGGTTAATTTATTATGTATCATCTCTAACATAACTTCTTTCCACTTTTGGCTAATCGCTACAATGAAGATGAATAACTACAAGCAGTATTCGAAGTCGGGGTGCAGGAGTACCCCCCCCCCCACACACACACACACGCACTACCACCAACTGCACAATCTAAGTATCACCCAACCTGCCATGATAAGAGACGAACTTTTTCTTCTGTCCCATCTCATTTCGAAAACATTCACTTGTCCCATCTCCTTTTATGAGACGAGACGGAAAATGTCTCGTCTCGTGAGCAACACTAACATTAACAATAGAAGCATCCCCCTAGCTGTCCCCAAAGTCTCGAGAAAACATCCTCCCATGTAACAATTTCCAGTTCAATGAAATGTCACTCACAAGGAAACAGTCATGCTCAGGTCGAGAGTCAAACCTGGAACATGCGACTTCCTCAGATAAATCATGAATTTTGTGTTTAATAATTACAACGCCAGTTCATTCCTGGTAATTCTGAATCTACAGTTTGGTTTGCATATATAAGCATGATAATATTTAGTTTTCGAGGGCTGTACCGTCGAAACGAGGAGTCAATAATAATAATAATAATAATAAAAAAAAATATTAAGAAAGGTTTTTCTTGTATTTATAATGATAAGCCTTTGCATACGTTGTTAATTCTATATTTTTCTAGACTTGAGACGAGAAAGAGAATCGCCCTCCCAAACCGAGCCGGATGTTTATAAATTGAGACGAGACTGTCAATGAGACATTTACAAATAAACACGAGACAGACATTTACAACTCTCAACGAGAACGAGACCAAGGCTGCCATGTCTCGTCTCGATAGGATCCTTAGTGGTGAAGTTGTGAACCAACCAATTAATGCGTTCGGGGTAACGAGATGAGGCGGCTTTTTTCGCAGTACAAAATTCAAAATAATTATATCGTACTATTTCAGTATGGGATATTGTTATGCACATGGGCGTATATATAGTTCACGGGGCGGAGGGATGGATCAACTTTTGGTATGATTAGGGTTGCTTTATTTCGTAAGTGAAACTCCAGGACACTGCTGGCCGGAAGCTTGTTGGGGAGCATGGGGGGAGAGGATGTTGGACCCGACAAAGTTGTGTGTTTGTAGTCACGAAACTTAGTATTGATACTTTTCTGTTCATCTTGTGTCACTACGTTTTTAAGAACCAAATTTCTTTAATATGATTCGAGGGGGAAAAAATAACTGATTTGACAGTCTCAATGCAGTTTCTTATCGCAGAAATTCCGTAACTATCAGGAAATTGCAGATATTGGTCTGCAGTCCCATCTGGTGTGTGGAATTACGAAATATCCTTCCCATCCGTATCCCGTCCTATACGTCTCTAATTTAAGAGAATGAAATAAGTCCGAAGGAATTTTTTATGAACAAGCGGATAGAACAAGGAAACTGGTAATTTTAGTGAACCTAAAAAAGAGGGGGTTGTAACCGTTGAATCCCCCTTAAATACGCCCATGGTTATACACATTATTTCCTTGTAATAATTATACATAAACTAAGTATAGATATGTACTGTGCAACTAATGTAATCTTCTCAGTGTATTTTCTCTTATCTGCACAAAAATATTTGATCATAAATTGCGCAACAGAAATGGAACACAAACTGAAATTGCTTTATGGAAAAGAAAGTTAAATAGGCTTTATAAATAAAGTGAAGAATGTTAAAATTCCTATTTTGCACTACATAGGTTACGGTAAATATCGATAAATATAAGTTTAAAAAATATTTTTGAGTGTCTGGTCAGCAACCAATTTTATAAGCAATATTTTTCGCATGGCCTGAGAACACACACGCAGCTGAACCCTTCCATTTACCTTGCACGTGAGCAGTACGGATATTTCATAGAAGAATGATCATTGGCCGAGTCTGCTGCCACGCGCGTGGCAGCAGCAGGAATGAGGCTCAAATTTGCTGCTGCCACGTAATTCGTCTGCTAACCAATGCTAACCAATGACAGAGGATGTTACAAATCTTAAGAACAAATGAAGACGAGTGACCGAACTGTCACAAATTGACGATATGATACAAACCTGTGCCCAAAATGAGTTTCAGTTAACACGTTTGTTTTCTTACATTAATTGAAGTGAAAATTTTGCCCCCAAAAATGCAAGTTTATTATGTATTTAGAACACGGAGTATCGTAGACTAGTTGGAATGAATGTACAGGTAATTTAGAACTTTTTTTTAGAAAGCATTTAGCGATATTACTTTAGGTAATTCTAACAGATCGTAACCTACTAGGGACCTAAACTTGACTCGCGTAACAGAACTACTAGATTTTGAACAAAATCTTAAAACGTTTTTGTCTAAGTAATCGCTAAAACTTCACAGTATGTGTTACAGACGTAATTGCATACATAGCATGATGAAATCGCTATAAAACAAAGATAAATTGGTTTGTAAAAAACGTTGTATCCACACTAAAGTAGTGAAAGAACACGTCGACAAATGCTAACAACTCCAAACTTAATGATGTAAAATAATAGTTGCTGTTGTAGAATATCATGTTTGGTGCTATGTTCCCTTTCGGAAGTCTTCAGACTGTTCTGCGTCACAGGAAGGTAACAAACGTGGTAACGGCACAAATACTAATTATTGTAGAATTTTGGAAATCATTGTCACACGAAATTTGAACCTTCCTTAAAGTAATGATCACTGTTTGGACTCGAAAAAAGTTATTTATGTTGAAAAAAAAAAAAAACTTGAAAATTACCGTACGGGTAACACTTTACTATACCGGAGACGGATTTCTTCAAATTTACAGGAGAAAGTACTTACGCAAAATATTTTCTGTAGCGTTGTTGATGTTCGGGAATGTAGTTTTGAACAATTTTAATGCGAATGCATGTGGTTTTCTACGAGAATCTATTTCCGACGCGCTATTGCTGCTGCCGCCATTTGCTTTCTGCACGGGAGCACAATACGCGCTATTGCTGCTTTTACAAGATGACGTGTCTAGGATGCGTCGTGAAGTTGTTGCCGGGTGTGGAAGATGCTGTAGAATTTGTAATTCAACATGGAATCTTTAAGAAAGAAGTGGAGTGCAGGACGTGGAAGGTTAAAATTAAAAGAATTCCATGTAGCTATTTTCTTTCATCGAGAAAAACCGATGTTGTCCGTGTATGCTAAATTGAACAAAAGGAGTGCTAATGGAACCTAACCTAACATAGTAGGCATACCTCGTCCCCGTGATTGTTCTTGGGGCTATCGTGAATTTTTGGGCTAACGTCAATGGTTTTTGGGGTACTTGTTTACTATCCTTTGGATACATTTATTTATTTTTACAGAAGAAACTACTTAGAGTGCCACACACGTAAATTTGCCGTTGCGTAGAAACGAATTTTCGTTTCGTCTCCCTCTCTCTTAGCATCATGTGTTCTACCCTGCTCGAAAACCTTCGCTATTGTTGCCACATTGTCATTCCATTCCTGGACACACTCGCGCAAACATCATTGAAAACAATTAAATAGCGCTCCAACTAGCGGTTCCCACCGTTCTGTAGGGACGCTAATGTGGCAATATAGCACGGCGTAGTGCTTGCTTCTTTTATGCAGTGCATGTTCGTTGGCTAGCTAGTAACTAGTGTTGCCAACTGTAATAATGAGGCACTATTTCTGTCACGGAAGGGGAAAAGGCAGGTAAAGTGGCGGTGAGTTTTGTTGGATTGGAAGCACCATATTTTTATTTTATACTAAGTATTTGACCGGTTTGACGTTGTGTGCGTGTATTGCGTGTGTTTATGTAAAAGTGTGTGTTTGCTAATGAACGTTAAATTCCATAATGCCTCCAGTTCTGTCGAAGTTGAAATCAAAAACCTTGCATAGCCAAGCTCGGGAAATTCTAAGCAACGTGCACGAGTTCATGAAGGAGGAAGCCAGTCATGGTGTTAGCATCCCAATAAAGCATTTTGGCAAGAGAGCAGCGAACAGCAGCAACAAATTGTTCATATTTCATAATTTTGGAATTATTCAAAATAAATAAATTATGTGGCTCCAACATCATTTCAACTCTGGCTCCGGCACGTGTTCTTGTAGAAATTGCATAGAGGAGGCTGTCATTTTTGCTGCTTAATGCGATACATATTGTTTTCTGTGTTAAAATTGCCATGCTTTGATGGGTGACCAAGTTCATAGCAGGGCCGGCGGAAGGGGAGGGCGAACCGTCCCATCGTCCAGAGCGGCAAAATTTGAAGAGAAGAAAAAAATAAGCCTATTGAAAACTGTGATCGAGCGAGATATTCTTTTGCGCTGAATAGTATTGAAATAGCATAAGAAGTCTCATTATTTATTTTATATTTTGATGTTTTAGTTAGGAATATATTGATTTTCAATTTTCCGTTGCTGCGTAATGACCGGGGGGGGGGGTCGAAATAGAGCGGCATCTGCCGCCACCTCCCAGGGAGGCAAAATGACTAGCGCCGGCCCTGGTTCATAACAAAAGAAAAAGCCGCGCAGCTTATCGTCTAGTGGCAGTATATGTACTTGTTATTGTTGTGGAAGCCGGCATGCTTTGTAAATGTACAACAAAGGCAACCGACTGTCGCCGATCTCAGAGAGGAAATAATAATACTGCTTCAGGAGGAGTGTTATGGTGCAATTGTAGCGGTTTAACACGTTGGCATGTTATTATCTGCCGTTGCAGTTCCATACCAGTGTATACGGGTTTTGGGAGTGAAAAGTTAGAACGCCACCAGTGCATTAATGCAATGAAAAATAATATATACGTATATATTTTTTTTATTTTGTTTGAAATCACTCAAATAAGGAATCGTATGAAGAAGTCTTCTTTGCAGCATTTTTGGTAATTTTACTTATGTGTTAGTTCATATTTTGCGAATTTTTAGTCCATATGTATGTAGCTACATACATAGTCACTTGTTAGTACATATTAATCCTAGTCCTGGTATAATGCATGACGTTTAAAACTCAACGTTAGATAGACCTGAATTCTCTAATTTTATTGTTGTACGTAACAGCTGTGCATCGGCGCACCGCAGCGATTTTTCTATCTGCTCCATTAGCAACACTGCTTCTTTAGTTCTGTCGCGCATTGCACGGCAGAATTATCTGCGCTGGACTCTACCGTAATAAGTTCCCGTAGCATTGTCGAATATCAGGAAGGTGTTTTGTGTGATGTGGGAATGTTTCATAGCTGAAATTCATGTTGTTTGTTGAAAATTAATTCTCCGACGGAGAATAGCTAGCCCCACGAACCATTGGCACGTGGATAGGTTAGTTCTGTTAGGTTAGGAAACAGTTAAAATTTGGTGTCGTGTTAGTATCAGGATCCAGAAATTGGAAATAATTGCGAACCATTGGCGCGTGGTTAGGTTAGTTCGTCTCAGGCAAGCGAAAAGGCCTATCAGAAAGACGTACTGGTAATGTGAGAAATTGCAATTAATTTCATCAAAACAACGTTGATACACCTTCAGGAATGTTCCGCGAAGCAGATACGGAAGTACGAATGTCAAAAATTGACGAAACGAAAAAATTAGAGGTGTCCAAAGGATAGTAAATTTTTACCAAGACATTATTTTCGTTAGAAATTCATTATTTCACCTAAAGAAATGTTCCGCAATGCAGAATAGTACGTTAGCAATGTAAAAAATTGTGAAATAAATCATTGATAGGTGTCTCCGGTAAAGTAGGGAACGAGTTTACAATACCGGACCACTCTCCAATTTCTATGAAATGTGGCCCACTCACTAATTGTGAACTCCTAAACACGAATCTGCATGTAATAATTGGCGGTCAAGTATGGAAATCGAGAAAAAAACGAAATAAACTATGTTTTCTTAACGTAACGTAACCCTACCATAAGAACAATAGCTCCACGGAAGACGCCATTTTTCCAACATGAAGAAATCAACAGGCAAGACAAGATATAGTTCTCGTAGCTAAAATATTAATTTTTCTTTGTATTTATGCTAATGGAACCTAACCTAACAGGCCTAACCTAACCTCGTAGGCATTCCTCGTCTTACGTCAGCAAGATTGTTGTGCATAAAGGAAGACCATTAACGAATTGCGAAAGAAAGATGGTTCCGAATTACTGTGTAGGGACAACGAGCGTGGTAAATCGCAAGGTTATTTTACAATTTCTAGACGTAAATGTACAATTTTAACAAGCGACCGCCAAATATGAACTACAGTTACGTCATCAGGACACCGAAATTAGTAAGTAGGCGAAATTTTATAGAAATTGGAGAGTGGTCCGGTATTGTAAACTCATGCCTAAAGTAGTACCACCTTACGCATTTCTCATGGACAAGATATTCTCCGTCGACAAGCGACAGTAAATAACGTAGAAGCATGGGAATGAATGTAGAAGTAAATCAGAACCTTAGTATAATGCATTTAGGGACTTTATGTTAATGCTAAGGGAACCAAACATAACCTGCCTAACCTAACCACAAAAGCATATATTGAACAAAATCCTAAGTAATCACTAAAACTCCGCAGTATGTGTTAACAGACATACATGAAAATCGAACCATGTAAAAATTGCATGATGAAATTGCAACAAAACCAAAGGAACTTGGGCCAGAATGTTTGCTGGTGAAATCCTTGTACTTTATTAAGTTCTAAATCAAAGCTGGCAATTACATTGCAAGCTTGGGATTGTTTATTGTTTTTCGATCTCAAACTTTAGTTTGGTTCCTTTTTTTTTGTGCTTAATTTTCAAGTAAAAGTAGCTATATCCTTGTATTTAAGTGCCCATAAAATGTAATTTAAGTGGTTAGGTTATTATAATGTTGTCATAATTGACACTTCAACCCTCTTGACTAGAAAACTGACAATATTCGGTCTTGGGTTCTGGATTCGAATCTTGGCCTGGGCATGTGTGTTGTTTATGAGTGTCCTGTCATCAATTTTATTTTACAGGGGCATTACAGTGTTCTTGTGTGACATTTCACACTTGTATAATATAAGGCTCTAGCAATGTGATCGGATTAAAATATTTCATAACGAACTGATTTCACATAGAAGTATAAAGTACGTTTTGCTGTCTGCTAACGAATTTTAAAAAATACTGGAGTTGATGATCTAGCCTGAATGCATGAAAATGTGATATGTTAGAACGTTTGACTTCAGAAGCTAATATTTTTTTGTTTGTGAAATACGTATTCACAAACAATAATTATTCCAGATTAGTTCATGTTGTTATTTACATGGAGTAAGGGCACTTCATGAAATGCCTCACTATCGTCACTCATCCCCATCTTTCAATTAGCCAGAAATGGAAGGAAAGTGAAGTAAAATAAACCAAATAATAAAAAAAATGTCTTCATACAGTAGTAACAGCGTGCAGGGTAATTTTAATGCCAAACTTCAATTTAATTCTTTTTTTTATGTTCTGCACTTATGACCAAGTGTTTGTTGTTATAATGTACTTTGAATAGATAAATAAACCTAAAAAAAATGTTTTCTAATTGTCACATCTGACAGTAATTTTGCACCAAAAATACATTGGGGAACTTCGTGCTTGTAAATTTTAGCACCTAGAAGCACATATGTGATGCTTTTAACAAATATTATACACATAAATTACAATAAAAGGTTCAGACATTCTAAACCAATCTTACACAGCCTACCTAACCCACTCACATTCTGTTATGAGAGAAAATTATTTCATCTGCTTAATTAGCTTCCCTCAGATCTCCATGAGTGTGATTTGGATAGTAAGATTTTTGAAGAATAATCGGTTTCATAATTGTAAGTCACCCATTTCTACACAGAATTAAATGCTTTTTGTGCATAAACATTTTGCAGGGCGAGTTCTTTCTCCTACCTAACCTAGTTTCTTCTTATACCAGATATGTAAATGAGCGTGTGCCTTTCCTGTAAAAGAATAAATAGGTATCTTATGTTGTCCATGTATTCATGAATTTTGTCAGTAGTGACGGTTTCTATGCATTTTGAAAAATATAAAACAAAATAAGCAAATTGGTTCATGTAGTGCATTTTTTTTTTTTTTTTTTTTTTTTTTTTTTTGTTTGAAAATGGCGGACGCACCAGTCAGCTAAGAAACTACTCCGACTCAATCTCTGAGCCACCTGGGTACAACGCAAACATGTTTAGCAAGAAGTTTACCTAGACGTTATGTGTTTACTCCTGTTCGTGGTGTGAACGTTGAAGTGGGATTACAAGTGTAGAAAGCGCAGATATAGAAGAAAACATGCCGAGTGGAAAAGGATCCCAACGAGGCGCGTCGAGCCACGCTGCGAGACGGGAAGGAGGCACGCTTGTTCCCGACAGCAAGCTGCAGGTAAGCCCGAGGAAATTAACCGGCGCCGTGTGCGCTGGTGACCTTTCGGACACCATCAAACAGTGCGTCGAGGCTCAGATCAGTAGTGAATATCTTCAAAAATGTCTTGCTGACTTAATAGTCGAACGGGTAACTACTGCAGTGATAAAAGCGTTGAGTGACACAATCGAGTTTAATTCTGAAGCTGTCCATGACCTCCAAAAGGAATTCAACGCCCTTGAAAAGAACTGTCAGGAAGTAAACAATGAACACGCCAAGGTAATAAATGACATGGAAAGTAAATTATCAAATTATGAGAAAAAGCTTCAAACCCTTGCCGACAACCTGACGCTGAAGACAACTGAGCTGGAACAATATCAGAGAAGACAATCTCTCAGAATCTTTGGCATCAAGGAAAAAGAAGGGGAGAATACCGACTCAATCGCGGTTAATCTCTTCAAAGAAACTTTAAAATTGAACATCACAGAGGAGCATATTTGCAGGTCCCACAGGGTAGGACGTCCATCCAAGAATCCAAGGCCCATCATAGTAAAGTTCGTGAGTTACAGATCGAAAACACTGGTACTGAAAAACCGAAGGAAGCTAGCAGGAACGCCCATTGCCATTGCTGAGGACCTCTGCAAGGAACGACTCCACCTGTTACGGAAAGCTAAGGACAAGTACGGGAATCGAAATGTTTGGACTGAGGACGGGAAGATCGTCATCAAAACAGAGACGGAAAGGAAATACATAACAAGGCTCGAAGAACTCTAACGAGTGTTGCTGCAAGTGTGTGTGATAAGTTATGTGTATCCCAAGTGTGTGTTCCAGAGCGAGTAGTGAAAAACATATCCCATTCATTATTTCTTATTACTATTTCCTAATTATTATATCATAATCATTGTTATTATTATTATTATTACACTATTAGATATATTAAGCCACCTGCAAGTTCACTTTTCTTATTAAGTAGCTCTTATTTGCCACAATATTATTATATTTTTTCCTTTTCTTTCTATCTTCTTAAAAACCTAATTTACGTAGCTTCAGTCTTCAAAGTACTTAAACCAGTTGCTATATCTCACGATCTAAAAATGTTCACTTTCTCCCAACCATTGCTCGTGACGGTCCGCTGTCCGCTGGCCGATGCTAGAAGACTCCTCCCCCTCCCCCCCGATGACAATGGCTTACCGTTACGCGGAAAGGAGTGACCTGGAGGAGGGTGGGAGAGTTGAGGCAGCATTCCAAGAATTGGCCCCCTCTACAGCCAGCACAGATGGCTTCGCAGACGACATTCACGCCTTCAGCAGAGGTTTACAAATATGTCACCTAAATACTCAAGGGTTACTGAACTCGTTCGATGAATTTAAGCATATCATGTCACCTGCTAATTTCGATGTAATAGGTATCACTGAATCGTGGCTAAAGCCCGGGATAAGTAATAACGTTGTGGAACTTCATGGTTACGAAATAGTAAGGAAAGATCGAACTCGATGCAACAGGGGTGGAATCTGCTTTTATATCAAAGAAAATATTCGATGGAAAATAATAGAAATTGACAATTTTTTAAAACTAGACGAACAAATCGAAATATTAGTAGTCGAAATTTGTTGCAATAAAGAGAAAGTAGCTGTTGTGTTGGTGTACAGGCCGCCAAACATATCTTATACCACATTTAATAATTTGCACGATGTATTACAATTTACATTCGTAAACTACGACCATTATATTTGTATCGGCGATGTAAACGCAGATTTTTTAAAACCTAAAGAACCGGATACAAAATTACTGTCGGGTATAATTAAAGAACTAAGCGGCATTCAAATTGTAAAAAAGCCAACGCGGAAAACTGCCACGTCGGAGTCCCTAATAGACGTTATAATCTGTTCTAAAAAGACAAAGGTTTTATACGTAAATCAAGAGTCATTGCCAGGTATATCTGATCATGATACAGTGTATGCAGTATTTGAAGTTTATAATAGTGTAAAAAAATCGAAAACGAAATTTGTCCGTTACCGTGACTTCAAACAACTAGATATCAGCAAATTCAATGAGGATGCAAAAAATTCAGCCTGGGAGGATATAGAGGGATGTGAGGACGTAAACAGCCAGGTCGAAATGATAAATGATGAAATACTATTGCTGGCGAACAAACACATCCCTGTTAAAACGCGCAGAGTGACAAAGCCTCCCGCGCCATGGATAAACAATACCGTTCGTGAATTTTGGAAGCTTAGGGACTACTATCATTTGAAATACGTAAACACCGGCGATAACGATAGCCTTCTCAGCTACAAATACTTTAAAAACAGAGCTAAAAAGATAGTGCGAAATAGCAAGTTTCACTATTATAAATCTGCAATCGATAAGAACATAAATAATGCGAAAGAAATGTGGGCGAACCTGCGTAAACATGGCCTAATAGGTAGCAAATATGTCAGTCAAGATATTCCCGAAAAAATACTAGATCCAAATAGCATTAATGACTATTTTATACAAGCTTCGCAAAGTGAAGCGAACCAGGATGGCCTGGAAAAAATTTGCAAAACATTTTTGACCCTCAAATCCCTAAATTCATTTACCTTTACTAGAGTGACATCTCAAGACATACGGAAGGCATTCAGCAGGATACGTAGTAAAGCATGTGGAGACGATGGCATAAACTTAACCATTTTAAAATTATTACTTCCATTTTGCGTAAATACTATAACCGTCATAATAAATAACTCCCTAGCACAGGGTATCTTCCCAGAAGCGTGGAAAAAGGCAATCGTTTTACCGCTCGCAAAATGCAAGCCTGTTAAAAATGTGAATGACCTGCGCCCAATAAGTATACTGCCCATAATGTCGAAAATTTTAGAGCGTATTGTACACGAGCAGCTGTTCACACACGTAACAGCTACATCTAGTTTTCCAAAGCATCAATCTGGTTTTCGGCCAAATCACAGCACCACAACAGCCATTCTGAAAGTTGCTGACGATGTACAAAAATCTATCGATGAAAGCAAAATCACCTTACTTGTATGCCTTGATTTCTCTAAAGCATTCGATTGCGTGAACCATGAAGTTCTACTCGCTAAATTACACAGCATTGGGGTAAACGGCATAACCCTTGATTGGTTTGCATCGTACCTTTCTGGCAGGAAGCAGCGTGTACAAATCAGAGGCAAAAATAACTGTTCCTCTGGGTGGTTAAACATTCGAAATGGAGTTCCCCAAGGAAGCATTCTTGGACCTCTCCTTTTCTCCATTTATGTAATGGACTTACATAAGAACCTCTCGCATGCGCAGTATCACCAATATGCTGATGATACTCAGATATACATACATACAAGGATAGAAGAGTTCTCAAATGCAGCATCACAACTACAGAAAGACCTGAACGCCATAAGTGAATGGGCACAAACTAACTTCCTAAAATTGAACCCAACCAAGTCAAAATTTGTCATAATGGGAACGAAATTTCTGGTAAAAAAGCTTAGCCAAAACACAGATAACATGATTCTCCCCAAATTGAATAGCCATCCGTTAAACTTAGAAAATACTGTAAATAACCTTGGCGTTGTCATGGATTCCCACATAGAATGGTCAGGTCATATTTCAGAGCAGATGAAAAAAGCCAACAAATCTCTTCGAGCATTACATCACTTGAAAAATATTGTAGGCATTGAGGTTAAAAAAAAATTGTGCGAGAGTCTAGTTTTATCACGATTAATCTACGGAGCCACGGTTGCTTACAATGCAAGCAGCTCCATAACTAATAAGCTACAAAAGCTACAAAATGCATGCATAAGATTCATTTACAAGCTGAAAAAAAGGGACCACATTTCAAAATACTTATTCAATTTGAATTGGCTTAACACCAAGAATCTCGCGAAATACCAATTATTAACTTTAACACATAAAGTACTAGGCAACAAACAGCCTGCATACCTCTTTGAAAAACTGAACACAAATTCGAGCAGACATGAACATGTAACACGACGAAAGAAATTATTGTCAGTCCCAGTACATAATACGACCACCTATGGAAAATCATTTACTGTAACTGCCACTAAAGAATGGAATTCCCTCCCAACCTCCCTAACATCCATCAACAACCATAAGCTATTTAAAAAGAATCTAAAACAGTATCTACTGGCAAGGCAGCGAAATACCTAATCACGAGCAACTTTTCATTCATAAAAATACGCATTGTAACA
This sequence comes from Lepisma saccharinum, assembly GCF_977018435.1. Classification (NCBI taxonomy): domain Eukaryota; kingdom Metazoa; phylum Arthropoda; class Insecta; order Zygentoma; family Lepismatidae; genus Lepisma; species Lepisma saccharinum. The sequence goes on along the minus strand of NC_139241.1, from coordinate 62,556,856 downwards.
TTTGGCAACTGTGTGCACATAAATCTTATAATTTCATAATTTTATTTCACTTCATTATTACTATTATATTTTCTATTTTTCCAGATTACTAAATATATATGAATGTGTACTAAAACAAAAGCAAAAAAAAAAAAAAAAAAGATACCTATGTTCAACAATTTATAGGTAAATCTGTCTTTCTTTTTCATTATCTATATATATATCCTAAGCGTATATACCTATATATTTAATTATTCTTATTTGTATTGATATGTAATCCTTTTCATGTTTTTATTTTTATTTTTTTTCTGAATGTATTTTTTTCTCAATGTACTCTTTATTCCATTGTACTAATCTTCCAGACAAGGGTCTGTTGTAAGAACGGCCCTAGAGGCCGAAACACGCCCGCTCCAATAAAGGCGATTTTATTATTATTATTATTATTATTGACAGAATTTATGAGGATTGTTACTACTTTTGGTGCAAGTAATTGTTCCGTGATAAATGTCTCAAGAATGTAAATAGAAGCAAATTTATTTTTCCCATATTACATAATTGGAAACTATTGATACTTCTATTGGCCAAATAGGTTTTCCATGGCGGAGTGGTTAGCACATCATGCTACGATGCCAGGGGTCCCGGGTTCGAATACCGGCCTGGGCATGAATGTTTGTGAGTGTCCATTCATCAGTTTCATCATATTACCACCCATCCCCATCTTCGCAAATTAGCCAAAAGTGGCACAAAAGCGAAGTAAAATAAAGCAAATCAATCTATTGGTTTTCCATATTGGAACATTTCACGAAAAGAGGTGCTTCTTCATGTAAAGTAAATCATTCTGGGCCTCCCCCATGGCGCAGTGGTAGCGTCATTGCCTTGTAATCCAGGGGTCCCGGGTTCGATACCCGGTGGAGGCACAAGTGGTTCGAATCCCACTTTAAACTGTAGGTCCAGTCCCGATTAGCCTTACTGTGCATAAAGTGGACTTAAAACACCAACTCAAACCAAACCAAAGTAAATCATTCTGGAAATTATTGTTGTATTTAATTACATTAAAGTTTAAATGTTTGCAAGTGTTTATAATTTGTACATTTTGCAAACAAAAATAAGTATATTCTATAGCCTAAATGCTTCACAAATAATTGAAGCCAAATTTTACTACATTTGTAAAGATCATACACATATTGTATATTTTTTAATGCATTTTTAAAATTCTTGTAGTTTTAGGTTATGTTTGCTAAATATTTTGGAATGCTCTCTTGTCCAATACTGTGGTTTTGGATACCTTGTAACATGTAATTCTGCTGTATTAAGGCTGAAAAGCTGTTCTCGGCAGTTTTAAAACACTTTTCAAATAAATAAAAATAAATAAATAATACATTTTCCTTAATCCATTCAGGCTATGTCATATACAAGTTGTTTTCATTTGTTAGCAAACACCACAAAGTAATTCTATTATGTATGTTTTAATTTAGTTACATGTCTAGAAGCTTATATCTTATGTGTGAAATGTCACACACTGTATCTATTGCAAACTTGTGATTGTACCAAAATGTCTCTCCACTCCATTGCATTATCTCGTGAGATTATTTGCTTTTCTGGTGAAACAAGCTTATCTTTCCTAGATATATTAAATTTATACATTTATTCCATATCATAATACAATCATTTACATTTTTCACATACTGAATTAATTCTTGTCTTCAGTACGACACAACTGTTGTACGTGTCTAGTCACCTTTGATGCGCACACATTCTTGATAAAGACATCCACTAAATAAGCTGGTGAGGGGAGTTAGAAACTGGTTTTTACAGAAGTTTTTTATTGTGTGCCTATTTATTAGTCTGGCGACTGAAGTTTTTGGATACTTGTTACATATTGTGAGTTTTATCTCTACCCCCATGACTCAACAGCCCTCAAAGGGCCTTGGCCTATCTCCTGACTGCCAGTCTCCCTCCCACAATCCTACCTGGAGGTGTGGAGATCTTCAACTGGTAATGGGATGATGTGGGATCAGCACCTCGAACCCTCAGCAGTTATAGTAGATTTCCGAGACCGGGTTACGCTACTCACTTGTAGCTCCCCAATTTCCTCACAAAGGTGACTTGCCACCAGTCCTATACACAGGTCGAGAACCCAGGAGGACTCGAACCCATGTCATCCCGCAGTCGGAGTCCAAAGCACAGCCCTTTATGCCACACGGCCATGGAGGAGTATTTTATCTCTGGAGTAGATTAAAAAAATGCTGTATACAAGTCATATCCGCGCATGTTGAAAGAACTGAAACGTGACATTCAGAAGAAATTACCAACATTAATCAATGCAAGGAGCGAGTTTTGGGTAACTTCATCAAAAGCCATCAAAAATGTGTGGGCAAGGAAGGCTCCCAGTTTCAACACCTTCTTACATAAATTATAAGTAAATAAATTACTCTTTAAACTAGTTACGGAAACTTGCGCACTTGATTCACAGACAGTCTATAGTGCCGACATACGGCTGCGAGCACCTTGTTGTCTACACTTGAATGGATTGTTCTGTAGCTCTGCATATTATTTTCTTTAAAAGCAGATCTGTTTCTAAATTGGCACTCGAACACTGTGTTTCCGTATTTACTAATTTGGGACTTAGAGCGGCCCAAGTTCATTTGGTTTTATTGCGATTTCTTCATGCTACAAATGCAATTTTTACATGGTTCGATTTCGATGTATATCTGTTAACACATACTGCGGAGTTTTAGCAATTACTTAAGATTTTGTTCAATATATGCTTTCGTGTTTAGGTTAGGCAGGTATGTTTGGTTCCCTTAGCATTAAGATAAAGTCCCTAAATGCATTATACTAAGGTTCTGATTTACTTCTACATTCATTCCCATGCTTCTACGATATTTACTGTCGCTTGTCGACTGAGACTATTTTGTCCATGAGAAGTGCGTAAGGTAATTTTCAAGTTGTTTTTTTTCAACATACATAACTTTTTTTCGAATCCAAACAGTGCTCATTGCTTTAAGGAAGGTTCAAATTTCATGTGACAATGATTTCCAGAATTCTATAATAATTAGTCTTTGTGCTAGGAGAAATCATAAAACATTCAGAACCGTTACCATCATTCAATATTGGAGTTGTTAATTTCTCTTGGCTATTGATTGGTATGGTCCCTAATACACATATAAAATAATTCCTAATGAAGATTTAGATCTTGTTACATGTGTATATTCTTCACCTTCTGTAACTTTAGACAGGGTACCAGGAAAAAATTTTCTCTGATATTCTGTGAAATTCATATGGAGCCGTCAAAGGCATTATGCAACACCAAGTGTGATAGTTTGAAAAAATAATTATTTTTGTCTCCACATTGTAAGATTCACTAAAATTTGAGAATTGTGTGTGTGTGATGGAGGAAGCTCCTTCTCTTTCCCCTTTCTGTTCATTCCCCTGTCTGTCTTCCATTTACAAGAGCCATTCACGCAATTAATAAAATCGTTAAGGAACACTTCCTTCGCACATACTTGGGCAAAGAAAACAAATCTGAACTTCTGAAACCAATAATGAAAGTTGAGCCTGAAAGGAGTGATTTTATTGTCAGCTGTACCTGTGAAAAGCTGAAGTGACATTACAGAAGGTAAAGTGACTCTGTGAAATACTTTTCTTAACTGCTGTAAAATTTCTTCCCAATGAACTTCCATAGTATTCCTGTATTCATGCAGTCACATGGTGGATCACATTTTGACATTTTTAATCACTCGCGAAACAATGGTTATTGGCCTTAACAATAAATATAATTGGTGAAAGAAGGATGCCACTTTTTTTTTTACTTAAAATTCAGACGAGACCTTGAGGCAAAATGTTCAAAACCGTAATGTGCTCTAAAATCAAATTACAGTTCAAAATTGAAAAAAAATGAAATGAGTATGCCATAAACAGTAACAATTACATAAAGTTATGACATTGTAGTTTCGATTTCTACTTACTTCGTTGCTATTTGTTTCAAATGTTTATTCAATAACTTACTCTTTTGGTGTGCTTCATAGTCTGTTTTGGTGGTTCCCTGTTAAGTGAACAGGGAGGGGCAACTTGAAGGACTGGCAAATTATGGAAGTTGCTTCTGAGTTTGGGTTTATTTTCTTATGATGAGAGTTGCAATTCTTTTTTGCATTTTTTTCTAAACTGGAAGATTTAGTTTTGTTGAAAATTTTGGTGTATATATCAAGACTGGCAATCCGTTGACATGTTCCTTGGTATTTTTTGGTTATTTTTATGCATCCTTCTTGAAGAATGACAGAAGCTGTACTTAATACTATTCTTGCCAGACATGTCACCATTCGTGGCAGCTACGTGAGTCAAAGCAGCGGTATAGCTGCTTTAGCCACTTTAGCATACAGCTGCAGTGTCATCCTCACAATACAAATATCTGGTCTACAAACTAACAGATGATGCATGTGTGTTCTGTTTTCTATGATATGATTGATGGCTGTGTGTATACCTAGACCTATCTGTAGTGATGATGTGATGAGCAGGGGGTGTTCAGCATACTTTACTGAGGATACACTGTTGTAGGTCTGACGCACGAAACCTATCTGATGAATCTATCTTCTGAACAGAATGCATAACTGCATCTGTCAGAAGCTTGTATCTAGAAAAAGAAGGATTGAGTCCATCCTGGGAAATTTTTCTGCAACTCAGAAATGTTTTCCGTTGACAAGAGAGCTCCTGGGCAAACGGTGAAAGACCTTTATTGAAAATGTGTGCTGTTTCATTGAGAACAGTTATGTGCCAGTCACCTTCTGCAGTAAATAAATTGCTGTGGTGGGGTTAAATCCCTGGGACGACAATGGAAACATCAGGACAGCTGCCACCAACTGCCTGTACATATCCAGAATTCTCCTCAAGGAATAGCAGGGTATATTGTTGGACCCATGTTGAAACAACAACATAAAATAATGGAGTTATCTCCACAAATACTTCTTCCAGATCTTGTAACTTGTATCCAGCAAACCAACACCTGGGACACATACTTCACCTGTGAGTCTCCAATAACTACACAAGATATGGGAAGAGGAGGCTGTTGCTACAGAAGAGAAGATTATCAACTATTCATCATGAACTTTTTTTCTCAGTAGGTAACAAAAGCCATGTAATCAGGAAACTATCAACAACTACTAATTATCAACTTACTTTATGTTTTTAATTTTATGTAAAGGTCCTAAACCTAAAAACTGTCAACAACTTCTAAGTATTAACTTATTTTATAGTTTTAAGTTTTCTATAAAGGACCTATAACTAATAAAGAAGAGAAAAGAGCCCAGACATTAACTTACCATTCATGAAAGTCAATAAAAAGTCAAGAAATTATGCTTGTGGTCAAGAATTTTTTCCTATCACAGTGACTGATTGAATAATAATAGTATAGGGTTTCATAATAGGTAAAGGTATATAGCACCCTGTCCTGTGTATATAGCACTGTGCCATGAAGGCCTTATACTGCCCCTGCATACAACAATGGTGCCATTGTGCCATGCACCCAAAAATTTTAAGTCAATGAATCAGCTAGTCCAACTTGTCTCTAATAATAATAAGAAGAACAAGGTGGTGATGATATGGCTATAAGGGGAAATGGAGGCTATTGTAAAAAAAGAAAATAATACTACACTGTGTATTGACTACTCTGGAAAACAATTGAAGATTCTGGAAAACTCCGGAAAAATACATTTCAAGTTCACATGGGAACCCTGGTGTACTTATTTTTCTATATATTGCGCAAAAAGATGGGGACGACAACACGAGCTCCACATATAGTTATACTGGCTGCGAGTTCAGATGTCAGAGCATCTAGTCTGCCAAATGAAATCCAGGGTAGATTAATACAGTAATTCTTAATTATTATTTTTTGTGTGATAATTTGGCATGGAATAACTCATATGAATGTACATAAAATTTGTTTTAATGAAGATTTCTTAATATAAGCAGTAAAAAAGCAAACTAATTTTATTTTATAGCCTTTTAGAACATACTTGAAGCTTCAATTTAAAAAAAATAAAAAAAATTGGCATGATTACTGCAGTACCTGTTAGTGACAATGCAATTTTAATAACGCCAGATGTTGATACCAAAAAATCAACTTTATTTACAACACAAAACTTTTTCTGACTCTCAGTGCAAGGGAATCTTGGTGACAAGTTTTATGGTAGATACATATATCTATGAAATTTAGAATAAAAAACGAAGTGATATATCGATTTCTCTCTCAGATTAACTTTTTCTGTTAAGCACTGCAGGGCACTGCCATGGCCTCGACAATGATCGATCTGTGCAAAATTCTGAAACTTTAGCCTCCTGTTACTCCGTAACTATGAGGTGTAGAGAAGAAAAAGTTTGCATGTGTTTATGCCTTGGTAGTATTAAAAATGCACAAAGTTTCATGAAAATCTGAATCGGTGGTAGCATTTTCAATTTTTTTCTGGGTTATTTAATGTGTAACCAGTCAGATTTAATTATATGTGTTTCTGGTAAAGAAGAGAATATTAAGAAACTGCAAAGTATTTATTTATAAAATTATGTTTTCAGTCTGCAATATTGAATTTGGAAACAAGTGGGAAAAGTGGTAGGGTACTAGGTACCATTTTGCACAGGTGGATGTAGATTTTTTTTTTTTTCCAGGAGGGGCAGGCATAACACTGGGAGTATAATGTGCACATCTTAAGTCCCAGGACACCCATTTTTCTCTCAAACGGATGCAGTAATGGCAAATTCAACTTAACCTGGGTACATTGGGGTAAGGGGCCATGTGTGAGGGTACTATTGGGACGACCACCATATTGGATCGAAGTCAAATATTTCAAATGGCATTATCAAAATTATTATGTGGATTATCAAAACACATTAGAATTTTCCAAGGAATGCAATGCTGTAATTAGTTTTGTGATAGCTGTAACGGTACAGAAGTTATTGACACTGTAAAATTGCAACGGAGTGCTGCGATACCCACCGGTATGTTGAAGAGGATGTGCTCAATGTGGTTTCCATTGTGACGAACACACACCCCTAGACTTTTTTTGTATGGTGTTACTTTGAAACAGCTTGAGTATGCCAAGAAAATCCGTGATGCACACCACCTTCACTACCTTATCATGCGGGCCTGTTATCAAATACCTCCACAGATGCTCATGTGGGTCCATGCAGAGTGGATCTCACGCCTGAAAGATTGTGTTCGGCACAATGAAAACCACATTGAGCACATCCTCAAGAACATACCGATGGGTACCGCAGCATGTAGTTGCTAGCTTTCAGTGTCAATAACTCTTGTACCTTTACAGTTATCACAAAACTAATTACAGCATTGCATTCCTTGGAAAATTCTAATGTATTTTAATTCCCAACATGCCATTTGAAAAAAATTGACCTCGATCCAATATGGCCGACTTAGAGATGGCGGCCATGTCCTGGAAGCATCCTCACATGGGTCCCTTACCCTGATGTACCCAGGTGAAGTTAGATTTGCCATTACCGCATCCGTTTCAGAAGAAAAAGGGTGTCCTGGGACTTTTGAATCACTCTGTATATTCCCATCAAGGCAATGTGACAAAAAAGTCCCTTCTAGGCACCTGGAGGCAGTTGCTCCTGCTCTTTTGCCACCTTGAAATAACTGTCCGTGTTCCCCTCTCCTTTCCCAGTTTTGGCAATTAATCGCCGATACCTACTGATCAGAATTATTCAGATAATTGAGAGTTCCACAAATTAAAAATGTTTTCAAATTTCCTTTATTTTCTTAAACCAGAACCATTGAATAGCCAAGTTAATTAAATCATACGCATTAGCAGTTATTATTACAATTGCTTAACCTCGCTACAAAGAATCGTAGTGAAGTTAAAGAAAAAATAATAATTCACCTGGTAGCCAGTAGCTGCGATTGGGTGCCAAAACTGGGGACCAAGGACAATTTACGTTCTCTTATTAGACAAGTTTGAGCTTTTGTTCTAGGTCCACTTTTATGCACAGATAGACTAATTGGGACTGGACCTACAGTTTAAAGTGGGATCCGAACCATTATATGCCTCCACCGGGTCTGGGTAGACAAGGCATAGCATTAAGAGGCCACAGTGCAGGAGCAAAGTGGAAATAGGTGTGTGTATGTATGTATGTGTGTGGGCAGAGGCCACGATTTTTTGTCTGGGGGGCAAGTATCAGGGTAAACGTACCAATAATAATAATTTTAATAATGTAATTATTGATTTGCTATATTTTACTTTGCTTTTGTACCACTTTGGCTAATTTGCGAAGATGGGAAGGAGTGATGATATGATGAAATTGATGGACACTCACAAACATCCATGCCCAAGCCGGGATTTGAACCCAGGACCAACATTATTATTATTAGTTGTAGTAGTAGTATCAAAGACGTTATTGCCCTTGTAAATTATGCAAAAAGGTGGTAGAAGTTGGTGCCATAGCATTTGTGTTCGAACAAACTATTTCAATTATTTTTTCAACACGTTCAATTTCACATAAATAATGGAAAACAAGTACACAAACTATTTTTAAAGACACAAAATGCTTGATAAATGCATTCCAAATATTATTCTTTTTTACATTAACATCTAACTTTCATGGACGATATATGTTTCACACATATGCAACATGGAGCGAAGTGGACATAAAATCGTGTATGTATTCAAAGTTTATTTAACACATATTTTATACAACATATATTATGTAAATACATTACACAACCAATTCATCCATTTCACAATAAACCAACAGCAAAAATTACATAAATTGTCTCTGAAATGTGCACGCTCCCTTTCCTGAAAATAATTATTCATGCATTTAAAAGAAAATCAATTAAGACAAGTCTTATTTCTCCGTCTGGTAATAATTTACAATGCATTACAAAGAACAATAACAAATTGCGAGCAAGAAAATTTTTGGATCCAATTTTTTTCCAGGCTGAAATCAATATTGAATTAATAGGGCGCAAATAATTTCTCGGGACGTCAATACATTCTCTCTTTTACAACATTTGTGCCTCCCCGATGGTGTAGTGGTACCATCGTCGCCTTGTGATCAAGGGGTCTCGAGTTCGATACCCGGTAAAGGCAAATTGCACAGTGGTTCGGATCCCACTTTAAACTGTAGGTCCAGTCTCGATTAGCCTTTCTGTGCGTAAATCAATCGGTCAATCAATTTTACAGCTTTTTTCATTTAGATCGTTCGGTGCCCAGGGTCGACTCCCGCTGCCTCCCTAGCTACCGTTCTGATCTTGATAAGACTAAGAAAAGCACGCATTGCGAACGAAGCGAGGAAGAAAAGTTTATGGAAAATTTATTTATTTGCATAAAATTTGAAGTTGTGGGCTGTAATTGCCCCCTGCAGGTACACTTGGACGTCAATGTTTGCCCCCCTAGAACTCATTTCTGCCCGAGGTTGGGGGCAATGCCCCCTGTCCCCTATGGTTGCGCCACTGTGTGTGTATGTGGAGGGAGCACTGCCCATCCAATCGCCGCCACTGCTGGTAGCCTTGCATCAATGATTGCAGACTTCTGGAGACTGCCTCTCTACACAACAAACACACTCATTTATGCAAGGACAAAATTGAATTTTTTTCAAGTTTGAAAAAATCGTCGATGTTATTTTCGTAGCATTTTATTGGTTCGCATTTTAAAATTTCATGACTCGAGGGGGCCCCTTCCCTGGGTACGGGCCTAGTAACATGCATAACTTTCATGTACCACATATGCAACATAAAGCGACGTAAAATTAGAAAAATATTCGCTAACACTACGTGTACGTATTCAACGTTTCTTTAATACATATATATTCAACATATATTATTTAAAATACATTACATAATCATTTCATCCACCCAAAAATTATACAAATTGTCTCCGAGATGCGCACGCTCCTTTTCCTCAAAATAATTATTCATGCATTGAAGGGAAAATCAATGAAGATAAATCTTGCTTCTCTCTCTGGTAACTTAAAATGCATTACAGAAAACAAAACTGCGAGCGAAGCGAGCAAAAAAATTTTTAGATCCAAGTTTTAGTAAACAGGAAACAATAATGATTTAATAGAGTTCAAATAATTTCACTGGACACTATGGCATTCTCTTTTTTACAATTTTATCATTTAGATCGTTCACCGTCAAGAGCCGACTCCCGTCGCCATCCTAACTACAGTCTGAACTTTATCAGATCAAGAAAAGCAGGTATTGCGAACGAAGCAAACAAGAAAATTTTACGAGATGTATTTTTACTTGCATAAGATTTGAGATCAAAGGGGCCCTTGGAAGTCAGTGTTTGACCTCCCCATTAATTGACTTCCGTCTAAGGTTGGGGGCAACGCCCCCCTGTGGAGCACATTCAGCATTATCGCGCTTAGCTCGAAGTGGCAGAAAATCAAAGTAAAATAACACCAATTTATCAAAACCGTTTTGTAATTGTCTTCTATTTTAAAATACACACACACCATACGCGTGCGCAGACCCTCTGATTAGACCTCACTTTATCTCACTGTTATTAGTTGCATTGCATCGATATATATATATATATATATATATATATATATATATATATATATATATATATATGCAGCAACATAGGCGCACCGTAACGAATAAATAAATTGTCCCTGAAATGTGCCGCGCTCATTTTCTTCCAAACAATTGTTTTCATGCATTTAACACAAAACTGTTTAGTAGCAAGAGTCTGAGGTAAACTTCCCTCTTTGGTAATTTACAATGCATTATAGAAAACAATAAAATTGCTAGCAAAGCGAGCACAAAGAAATTTAGATCCAAATTTTTGCAAACTGAAAACAATATTGATTTAACATGGCACAACAAATATCATGGGGCGCCATGGCATTCTTTTTTCAATTTTTTTCATTTCGATCGTTCGTCGCCCAAGGCCAACTCCCGCCGCCCCCTAGCTACGACTTTGAACTTGACAAGACTGCAAGAAAAGAAGATAATGCTTGCGAAGCGAGCAAGAAAATTTTACGAAATCTATTTTTATGTGTATAACATTTGATGTCGAGGGGGACAATTGCCCCTGCAGGTGCTCGGCCGTCTGGAAGAAATAATACAAGAAAGACGTGAAAACTAATTCCATCTTGAGTATTCTTTTGGTCTTCTACTCTTAGATTATACTAGTCTTGCTTACTTTTACCTCAATGTTTCCCCCCCCCCTTGCCCCTCTAGAATTGATTTCCATCCAAGGTTGGGGAGGGGCAATGCCCATTGCCCCCTTGAAGTTGCGCCATTGCACCCCTTCCCCCCGTTGTTGCTTTAAATTTAATCGGCTTGAAAATACTTCATTTTCTTTAAGAGTATAATATCGTTTAATAAAGGCGATAAGATTCCTCTACACTATTTATTTATTATTATCCTGCGCACAACAGGCATCTGCCCTTTTACAGTGCACAGTACATTTGAGGATTTATACACTTAAAATAATATTTATACACATTTTCAGATATAAAAAAAATACATATAGAGGTTACATATATCATTCTTATACATTACCGTGGATAAAAATGAATCAAATCTTACACAATTACATTCATATATGTATGTGTGTGTATATATACACACATAAAGCAGGTAAAGAAAGAAAACGGAAAAGATAAAATTAAGTAAGAGTGTTGTCCATTAAATAGCGTTTATACTCAGAAAATTTAGCAAATATGTCCAAGTGTACGCCCCTCTCTAACCATTCATTATGCAAGCTACACATTCTTCGCAGGGGAGCCATTTCTGCGGATTTTGTACAGGTGTGGGAAATTGCAAATTTATAGGTGAAAGTATAATAATGTAGAAACATGGATGTCTGGAAGGGGGGGGGGGCAAGGATGACCACACCTCCCCCTTAGAAATCGAATGTGAACCTAAAAAGTATATATTTCACACGTATAATTTGATTTCAGTCACAGTAATTTACATACATTAATGCGATAGCTTCAAATTCAAGTAGTGTCTTTTGAGGGGGCAACACTATTATCGGGGTAATATGCCCCCATGGAAAATTACCCTGCTTGTGTCCATGGAAAAAAAAATCTGCGAACGTCCATGATTGGGGGGGGGGGGGCAATTACCGCCTGTGCGCACGCCTATGCCGCCATTAGGGAACGCGAGGCCCTGTGCGAACTATATCCGCGAGCCCTTTGTGTTATGTTAAAATATCGATAACAACAGTTTCTCGTAAAATTCTTCTCTAGCGCCAACCTGGTTATTACCGTTCGCAGTATCGCCTTTTAGCAGTAATAAAATTTAAAATTTGGCAACCAGCTTTTCTTAATGACTGCTGATTGAGGCCTTGTTTTAGCGATACATGCCCTAGGAAAAAAAAATGTTATCCTGTGTGTTCGCAGCCATGTATTGTAAATTTACTCTTGTTGTTGATATGTATTTTTTCTGCCAGAAAACGCACTAAGTACGGAAAGGGGATCATGACAGCAAGAGCCAGCCCCAGAGTGTGGCAACTCGGGCGCTCACCCGAAGCCCCGGCGTCCAGGGGACACCGCGCTAGATAAAAATAATAGTTTATGTGAGTTTTTTACGAGTTTATAGGATGCTGGTGTTTCCAATTAAGTAACTAATCTGATATCGCCTGCATTCGTATGTTATTTTGACAAACTAGCTACTACATAATTATAGTATTCCAAATGTTTGTATCAAACATACATAACATATATTGTTTGTTTACTTATAGAATTAAATATATGAAAGTATTATTTTATGGAAACAATGCAAATTCACTACAGTGTCAAAATTCAATGAAGAGTAAAGAAAACAATTATGTGATTGGATATGAATAAATATTGCTACTTTTTTAGTTAAACTAACAATATGATCTTGAGCTTTTCCGGTTTTGCAATTAAATATGTACTAGGGGTACATGAGATTGATTGAGTGATCGATTTGTTGTTTTAAGTTCACTTTATGCCCAGATAGGCAATCGAGACTGGACCTACAGTTTAAAGTGGTGGGATCCTAATCACTATGCCATTTGCCTCTACCTGGTATCAAACCCGGGACCCCTTGGTTATAAGGCAACGACATACATCAGAATGAAAACGAAATAGACATGTAATAGTGTTTACATTATGATTTTGTAGGACAACGCCTGTACTTCAGACTAAGGAACAAAAATTGAAAATAAAAAGAAATTAATTATACTTCCCGCAAATATTTTATGCCCCAGGCCCCGTAATGCAAGATTATGTTCTGCCAAATACTTAAGGACATACTACAGTATTCGTTTGAAGATCTCACACTAGTCCTGCTTTTCCTGTGAAATCAACAGTCCCTGTTGCTCATCAATAGTTATGTTTTTCTGCATTCTAAATTCACATTCGGTCCATTTTTTAAGGCATTGAATTTTACTATCTGATATTTCATGGTTTTGTTGTCGATAGCTTAAATGCCTTCAATCATCGCATCCTTCATTTGCCAGCATGCCCCCACCTTTCTCCCCAAACAGCTTACAACAAAAAGGAGAGAAAATTTTATCTTTCCTCTTCGAGTACACCAACCCTTCTGTCGACCGTTTCCCCATTTTGCATAACACGCTTATAATATCCAGGTGAAAAGTGTAAATTATCACCAATAATTGGGTAATCATGATTTATGATGCGAACAGGGTCCTTTTGAATGATTGAGTCAAATTCGGAACTGTTTAAAACTGAGGTCCTCTCACCTTGATCTAAAAGCAGAGGCGATCTGTCACCTGGCTCAGAAGATGACATGAAGCATACCCCCCACCCGCCTCGGGTACAAGTAGTTTGGCATCTGGTTCACAGACGAGCTACCGCCGCCACTGATACATACGACTTGGACTATATCGCGAACACGCAGGCAAAATATTGATTGCCGACCCCTGTGGCGGAGTGGTTAGCACATCGCGCTATGACGCTAACGGTCCTGGGTTCGAATCCTGGCCTGGACATGGATGTTTGTGAGTGTTTATTCATCAATTTCATCATATCATCACTCATCCCCATCTTCGCAGATTAGCCAAAAGTGGCACAAAAGGCGAAGTAAAATAAAGCAAATCAAACTATATTTATTGCTACTTTTCTATTTTACGCCACTTTTCTGCCTCAGTTAAATCGTAACGATGAGCACGAATGACGCATATATAGAATTGAAGACTGGACACTCACAAAGGAACATCCAAGCCCACGTCAGGATTCGAGCGAGTGCATTTCTTGAGAATTAGATATTTGAATAGTAGGAATTAAAAAATGGGATGATATGAGTGAAGCAAACGAACTGAACTTATCTTTAATCTAGAAATTCTTCACAGTAATGCTGCTACAAACAAGTCCGTGGCGCAAGAGCCGTCTTAGGGGCACAGCCTGCCACTCAGCTTTTCTTTGGGTGACCCGTGGTGAGCGCATCGAATCCCATCGCTGCTATTTTCTGGCTTTCGAGACTGGAGCCCGCTACTGTTTCTTTTCAAGTAGCTCCTTAATTGTTCTCACGATGCTGGGTTGACACCGAAATTTTGAGAGTTCGTACTGGGAATCGAACCCGGGACCACTCGCACCAAAATCTAGAGCGCTAACCAGTAGACTTCGCGGGAGCCCTCTTCACAGTAATAGGTACGCTTAAATTTATTTCTTAATATAAAATAACGTTATCCTAATTTCATTTAATCATCATTCATCATCGTCGCCACGATCAGGCCAGAAAACAGAGAAATGCATTTTTATCCTTTGGGTGCCTATTTGCCTATTTGATTCAGAGGTTTTCGCTGACTACAAATCCACAAGCCTACCCATTATTCTCGAAAACAAAAGCGTTCCGTGCTTTGCACTAATGGAGTATTTGTTACACACTCGGTAGACGGTTTCATCTTGCCGCTGCGGTTGTAAACACGAGAGGTTGTAGTAAAGAGCTCAGCGGACCTTCAAGGCTTTGATGCCGACTCTTGTTTTTGTCTTTTCGCAGAACGGCACACCCTGAATTTTGTTGGGCCTCAGTTTGCAGACAAATAACCATTTTATGATGCCTGTCCTGGGTCGAACATTAGGCACGAAATCAGGGAAAGTTGGAGTCACGAATGGGTCGGTGAATTTTCACTGGTGGCTTGACAAAAGGGGACATAGTTGTCCGTTAGCAGAAATACAACTTTGTTATGACGCAATTTTTCTTTTCACAACAATTATGTTTTTCGCGGTGGCACGCGTCGCACACCCCTATCGGCGACCCGGGCTATGACACGCACAATAACTGGTTCGCTGGTAATCAGAACCTATCTCCTGATGTTTCCGGGTTCGCGTAATTTGTTCTTTGTGAATTGTGAGTGACCCTTCAGCAGTTCCGTCTAATCAACATTCATCCTCATCGTCGCTGTTAACTAAATGGTGAAGAACGTCAACGCAAATGGAATAAATTAGAAATACATAAATAAGCGTATTAGTATCTTCCAAAATCAATGTCAAAGGAACTATCGACATGTCAGATTGAACTTGTCGATCACTGACGTGGCGTAGCGGCTGCCCCCGCAATGTCGGGAGCTCTAAATTGTAGGGGCCCGCTATGTTCTCTCTCTGTGCATCTGAAATTTTATATAATCCCAAAAATTCAGCAGGTTGTGTCGTTTATTTTAAATAAAAAATGGTTTTAAGAAACAGAAATCTGGTTCCCAGTAATATATGATATGACGACGTCTGCGGTATTGTCTCAGCCTGAGGGACCCGGGCAACTTGACAACTTGGTCTCTACCGAAGTACAGAATGAACTTACTCACATATGGCAATCGGTAGGAAAATTCTCTCGTCTCGTACCTTTACAGTTACAAAGTTTATCGTAAACGTAGCCTCAATATGAAATTGCAATAAGATCAGAGATAAATATCCCACATTGTCCACACCCCTTATGTTTTACTTCAAAGGGGCCTAAAAAATCAGGAGGTGGAGCCCGGGGGCAATTATCCCTTTTGCTCTGAGGTCCAGTTGCCCTTATTTCGCAAAGGGTGTATACAGTGCTCGAAGTGAAAATTCCTAGCTGCGAATTTTCTTGTTCGAGTTAGAGGATAGAAGGAAGGATCATCACATGGATCAACGTGAAGACAATGCAGAAGGTGGAGGAGGATGCTTATGCAAATTACCCTAGCTGGGGGATGCTTTATGATTATTATTTTTTGCGTCTTTTACACTCCTTCCCCCCTTACACACGCTCTTCGAGCACTGATGATCTAATAACAAAATGGTTCTTGTTTCATGAAAACGTCTCAAAGAAATATGAGTGGTCTATCGGAAAGAAATGGCATCGTTAAAACTATGAATAATAATATACGTCCATTAACATCAAAATTAAACACCTTGCCCGTGCGGCAACAACTTGTTTTTTGTGAGTGGCCCAGTCTTTCCAATCGGCATTTCATTGAGTGACAAATTTTCAGTGAATAAAGTCCCATCGCCGCTTTATTATCTATCTCTCAAGACTGGAGTCCGTTGCTGTTTTCTCGTAGCAGACTGCAATTGACCGTGTGGCGCTAGGTCACCATCGACAATCTAGAGGTCCGGTTCAACCCCCAAAACTGAAATCATAAGTTTTCTTGAGTATATAACTATTTGTATGGGGGCTGAAGGCGCATCCACCTCAAAGTCCAAAAGAGGAGGGCTTCTGGGCTTACTATCTATTAATCACGTTCCATAAACAGTATTTATACATGTGTATTATATGTAACCTAATTGTTTCTTTTTAAAAATGTTTCGAGCCAAAAATGATCACGAGTAAAATATTTGGCTGTGTGAAGTCTCCCGAAAATTGATCCTGTCTGTGCCACTGCAAGATAAAATATTTCTAAATTCGTTATAAAGTTATTGATCAGAGATTTAGACCATCTTGATTTAGTTCCGAGAAACACTGATATATAGCCTATGTCGATGACAAAAAATGGGAAGGCAGGGTATTTGCGGTAAAAGTTAATTTGATTTAAACGGCGGGGGAAGGGGTACCTAACTATTGTTATTGTACGTCTATTTATTTATTTTTTCACTGAGGGGCCCCAATATTATACTTGAAGGGGGGCTCCAGGGAACTGCGCTACGCCACTGATCACTGGCATACATTCATTAGATTCAGCCAATGAATTATCCCTGCATACAGAACACACCTTCATGTCTTAAGATAGGCTCTATTGTGCTTGAGATAGAGCGATGTGCTCTGTTGAACACAGGTGCAAACATTCAGAAATATAGCGAATGTGTAACTTATTATCATTTCATAAAGGATCAACCTCAGCCTCCACAAACCGCTGTTCATGTTATATCGGCGTCAGGTGTGGACGCGGGTGGGCAACTGCCTACTCAAAACGAATTCTTATTTTCGGAAGATGTGATCTGATTTCGATTTCATGCGTAATATCCTTGCGAATGTTGTCGATTCAAAAAATGTTCACAACAGGCATCTTCGCTGTTCTTTGATGCAGGATTAGTTTACTAAGAAAGGCTACGAAAATCGTTGCAAATATCCTGAAGCTTAAAACCTGTGAAATGGAATTAATTTAAACTTTTTTCAACTTCCTTAATTTTATTATTGGCAAGCAGATACTATTTTCAGTGCATTTACAACAAAATAATTAATATTTACATGAATAGAAGCAATGCAAAATCAACTGGCATCATCCCTTACTACACACTCCAGACCACTTTTGATGATACAGATATCTATATGTCTATATCATACAAGAAAAATGTACAGTACTGAATTCTAGTGCATACTGTACATTACACTCCGGCCGAAGCAATGAAACTCCCCTTCGTTCACCAAACGTGGAAGCTGTTAACTATTGTTGCAGATATGGAAGGAATGTGAATTATTCATCAAAGTCACAGATTTCTGTCTAAAGGGGAGGCCGTACGGCTTTAGCCTTAGGCAGAAATGCATTGCGAACCTTGGTTTGGAGAGGCAAAATCGAACTTCGGGATTAACTTTGGAAAGGGGGAGGGGCAGAATCGACAAGTTGTTTACCCCATAGAAATAGCACAGATAAACTTATAAACCTAGACACATAAACCTATATACGTTTATCTGTGGAAATAGCGTCAACTACTATTTGGTATTTAAAATTACTCTTTCATTCTTTGTTCATCAGAAAATGCCCTGAACTTGTAAATTTTACTAGGCCTGAAAATTTCAGGGAAGGAAAATGACCCTTTCCCTCGCCAAGTTCCCCATACATTAAATTTTAACCTTAAACCACATGTCAGTGAACGAAATAATACATTCTGCAAAAATCTACATTATCATTTGTTGGTTGTTTGTTTTTTAACTCAGAAACGCAAATTTTAACTCAGTGATAAAACTCCTTTGAAAATCAGTATCTATTGATACGTTTTTTTTTGTTTGTTAAACCGTGGACGGTGCATAGAGTCTCGTCGCCATTGTTACCTAGTTTGTTTTTAATTTTATTATATTTTATTTATTTTATTTTTGCCGGAGACCCATTTTGGATATCGCCGTCATTTTCAACTTTCCTCTGAGACCGACACAGCTTTACAGTCATAAGTACGGAATTACGTACAGAAAATTAATACGTATTAAACAAAATAACAGTGAGTAAGGAATGATTGTCTCATCAGATTTCAATTGTGCATTGCGGAGATGGAAATGCTGGACGTTGGCTACTTCCTGTAGGAAGTGAGGGATCGGCAGAAAAGTCCCGGTCCCGCTAATGAACCATTCCAACGCCTGATGCTGGAAATAATAATGGAAAAGAATAACATAGATGTTGACAAGAATAATACATATCTTACATGTCTTCCTTGTCACGTACTGTCTGTTTCAATGGAACAGATTTGCAAATGACTTGGAAACGACCTCTAAAGTGAATTCAAAGCCATATCTCTAGAAAGCTTCGGGTACAGAGCTCCCAGGAAACATGATCAGTTGTGTCCTGCGTCTTTGTTGGAATCTTTGAGCCTGTTATCTGAAGGAGGGAAAATGATTCCAAAAGGTTTTGGAACGGGTAGTATAGCCACAACGGTACCATATGTTTTCAATTTTGGCCCTCAGAGCCTTTGCTTCCTCATTTTCGCGATTCAGTGTTCCAGACTCAAAGCATAGTGTTTTATAATAATAGAAATAACACTAAAATAAGGTCACTTAAAAATAATAATAACCCTTATTTTCACACTAAACAGCGAAAAATAACATAGATTGTGCTGCAAAATAACATATTTTGAAACTTATCTATTGAGATAAATTGTTAGAAATTATTTTTATAATTTATTTTTTCAAAGCTCTGGTTTTCTCTCTAATATTCCATGAATTACACAGACTACTACCATATCATAAACTTTAAATGAGATAGTTAAGAGAAGCAACAAGTATTAATTCCATGAATTTCGCTACTTGATTTTTTATTTTATTTCAGTTGTGTATTTATGGTTTCATCTTAGGATATGATAACTATCGTTTTCAGCAGCACCGATTATTGTACGTTTGATGTTTGCCGAAGAATCAAAAACTATAATTTTTAAAGTGGGAAATAATGGACATTACGTTTATTCATTCTCTGTATATTTTGAGAATCTAGTAAATGTCTGGCTCGATATTGATTGATTGTTTTAAAATTAGTGGGTGCGTGGGCACATGTGGCCATTTTGCACGCCTAGCTCGATATATCATCGGAAATAGGACGTGACAGTTGTGGTAGAAGGCAGCCTCAACTCTCGTGGGAATAAAAGAGTGAAGAACGAATGGTGAGAAGAATTCTGTATACCTTTTGTACTAATCTAAAGGGAACTAGCTACGCACCTGAAGAATCCCTGCCAGGATTTCCTTCACTTTCACTTGTAGGTACAAATATACATGCTGCAATGTTGGAGACATAGGGTGCACAGATATTTTTTTATTATTATTATTTTGCAACAGAGTTAAAATTTATTTTTAGCACATTGATTGCTTGTGTGACTGATTCAAATATTGTTTCATACATCTTATATATACTGTAGTATAGTGCCGTACTCAGATTTCTAAAAATGGAATAGAATTTGGTGTCTCCTGTACAGATTCACGCGTTCTGCTTCTGGTAATCTGTAGAAAAAATTACATGTGTTTTATTTCAAGCGAAAAATTCACTTCCTGAAATAAAAGTGTAACCCGACAAGAAGTTAGAAATGGACTCTGCGTAATGAAACCAGATATACAACTTTATTTGCATGTACAAGATTTGGATTGCTAAACTATACTTATTATGTCTAATTTTCTTATATCTGATCAACTACTAAGAGTATTTTTACATTAACGTAAAGAGGGTACAATATTATTACATGACTGTAAGGGAAGAGAAAGTGTGTGTAAAGTAAAATTTATCTAGTGCGTACAGCGTACAGCTCGCACAAGGAAAATGCAAATAAATAAAAAAAAGAAAGTAAAAGTGCTCCCCTGTGCATAGCAACACGCCATGAAGGCACAAATATTATTTATTTTTCTAATTTTATGGAGTAATTTATATACAAGGCTCTACTATGTAGTGTACTTAGTACAATTATTACATTTTACAGGAATCGATAATACAATAACAGGATAAAGTAACGTAATTTGGTGGCATAGGTTATTTGGTGATAATTGTTCTAACGTATGCCGCCGCATAACCTATACATTATGCTCTGTCCAGGGAATCTCAGGAGCGAAGGAAAGCAACTCTGCACAAGTCATGACGTGAAAGGGCTCAACCAGTGAAAACATGCCAGGGAACGGGATTTCGTGGAGGGCAGAGAAGCAACTGCAGTTACCAGCCTCTGCAGCATCGCGTACTGCTTCGCTCCTCGCACTAGCTTTTTACCCTTATGCGCGGCCTTGCTCCAGAAGATTCCCTGGATAGATTGTAGATGAGGTGACTCGCGATGCCCATCATGAAGATGCATTTGTGAAGACAGTCCCAACGTTTTCACTTCAACTCACTCATTGCCAGGCCCAGATTTATGTGGAGGCTAACGTGAGCCCTCCCCCCCTCCCCTACTCCCCCGTGTTCGATTAGAAGTAAACGTGGAAGGAGGGTAAATTTTCAGAGCTTCCTATTTTTACATTTTGAGATTGTTGCCTGATATATAGTTCTTCGGAAGCCAAAGGTGCAGGCAGAATTTTTTTCGGAGGTTGGAGGTGTCAAGAATTCTTTATCTCAAACTTTATGGCCTGCTTATTTCCATATCTCGAGGGTTTCTGTGAACTATTACTTCTATCGAAATTTTTGTTTAATCAGATAAATTTCACAGTAAGATATTTGCTATTTATGCATATGGTAAACCATCAAAAATAGTAATTTAATGGCGTCAATACTTTCGTATAACTTTTAGAAGAAAAAAATGTTTCACCTACAGACCAGGGTAATATTACATAGATTTCTTTTACAATCATTGATTTTTAATGTAAAATGTAGTACAAAAGTTACAATGTAGGCTGTTTTATTACTGTGAATTGACTTGAAATTAAACGATAATTATTACTTCAATTTATAAAATTAATAACAACAATGGCGGAATGGAGAAAAAGTCATTCCCTCGTTCGAAACTAATTTAAACCTGCAGAGGTTGGAAAATAAAATGTGGGAACGACAAAACTCCATGACTCAACCCCCTCCCTCCTCTTCTTCAATTCGAGCACTGCCTACAGTCAATTATTACTTCTAAGGTAAATTATGTCAAATCGTTAGTAATTTTTTTTACATGAGAGTTCAAATATCATCCATTTTTCTTCGTTGTGTGGCCTCTTTGAAAGCAATTTTTCCATAGTGGAGGGGAGACAGCTGAGTGGAGAAGGTAATTTAGAACTGCATAATTTGTATGCATGTCCACATTATTATAATAATTAAATCAAGAAAACATTCGTGATCAGGTACGAATTGGAGAGGAAAGAAGAGTTTACAGAATTCTTGTTGGGAAAACCTGATGGTAAGAGACCTGTAGGAAGACCAAGACGAAGATGGAGGCATAACGTTGAGAAGAACCTAAGGGAAATATGTATGGGATGGAAAAGATTGTACTGATCTTGCCCAGGATAGGGACAGATGGAAAGCTTTGGTTGTTGGAGCCATAAACCTTCGAATTTAAGAAGGTTAGAGTCTTAGAGAGTTGGTTAAATTTTAGTTAGTGCTCCAAATTTGATGTTCAGTCGCCTACCAAAATTCCCGATATAACCTAAGATTAACATTGATATTCCCCTCTTTCCATCGAAAAAATACTCAATCTCTCGCACCGGAATTCGCCTGACAATTTAAGACTTAATTGGTCGCCACCACCACCACAACCAAATAATACATATTACCCGTTATAATTTCCTTGGCAGTCTGCACATTTCTATTTATAAAGCAGCGATGCTCGAATGATGGCGTAGTTCAACTTCTGTCCAACACTCAGCGCCGCCATTAGATGTGCGACGCGTGTCACAACACAGGACCTCGCGCTCCCAAAGTACAATTCTATCGAATTGTTCATTCATTCATTCATTTATTGTGAAAGCGTGATCCCATTCAAATAGAACGAGGGAAAAAAAACGAGGAAAAAAAACAACAACATACATATGTTAGCAACCCTACTACTACATAAAACGATTGATTGATTACTTCGCTTTTCTGCCACCTTTGGCTAATCGCGAAGATGAGGATGGTGAAATTATGAAACGACACTCATAAAGAACACACATATCCTGGCGGCCTGGATTTTAACCTGGGACCCCTGGCGTTGTAGCGCGCTCTACTAACCACTCCGCCACGTAGAAGTGATTTCAAACGGGTACAGCTCACCGCTCAGGAGAAGATCCCTGCCGGAAGTCAAGTGACGTAGGGGCAGGCGACTCCACTATTAACGTTGGGGGAGTGCACCCTGGGTCAGAAAGAAGCGCTTTGTACTCGCTGTAAGCTGTAAGGCTTGATTCACATCTACGCTCAAATCACTGTCCGCGCACGGTCAGGGGGTATCCACATTAGCGGTCAAGGTATGATCAACGTCAATCTGGTGTTGGTTTCTTGACAGAGTACACCGATTTTTCCTTTTGGTTTTTTTTTAAGATAAAGAACCTGACGATTGTACTAACTACAATGTTTAAGATATTTTTAAGGACGGAATTGACTGTTACAGCACTGGCGTTCGAAGAAAATGGCAATGAAAAATAGGGAACATTTATTTGCACTTACAATGTGCAGAGCTACAAATGTTAACAATGGTAAACATTACTTTGTCGATCTAGGTTTGGCATGAACATTTTTGGGCTGATTGATTCATATCGACATTGTTCATAATTTCTTTTATTCGAACGTTTCCGACACAACACGGCTAAATAATGTACAGGATAAGCAATACAAAAATATTCTGTACACTGAAAAGGAAAAACCAGCAACCAATGAGAAATAAACAAATTCATAATTCAAAGCGAATTGAATTCATGATGACATTCATGTCAAAATCAATGAGAGTCACATTACGGTGAAGTGGTGTTTTCCTAATCTTTCGGGGGAAACAAGTTTTCTCATCGGTGGCCGATCATTCCGTTCAAGCGATTCTTTCCGAATCCTCTTGATTGTCGGCTCCGACAAACCTGTTGCTGCAGACGCACGCTTGGTGCTCTGCGTAATTGACAGATTTATTTTCTTCAGATTCACGATCTCACAATTCAATAACTTTGCTGATAATCTCAGGCGCTTCACTATGCACAGTAGCACTTCTCCTCCTTACACCTGCCATAACTCTTAAAACACCACGAAAACCACGCAAAATCCCCCCAAAAAAACACAATTAAACACCCACGCACAAGCACTTCCACAACGACAATGACCGCAGCGGAAGACTTCCTGCTACCCCTAAAATCTGCAAATAGACCGGTCTTCCCCTGTCCCTCCGCACGTCCTCTCCCCTCATTTGGGTATCTTCTCGTGAGCGGTGAGCTGTACAGCAAGATATGGCAACAGCCAAAAATCAACATTATTGCTATAAAAACATGCGAAATTAAAATTTTATCCGCAACACAGTTGAATTTCTTGATTCGGAAAACGGTGTTCATTTTTGGCATGCTACCACTACCAGTTAGTTCAAGTTCGCCGGTAAGGAGCAATAAGCGACACTTCTGTTGTTTGTGACCCTGCCGTTTTCTACTGGTTGCCCGTCATAAACCACTGCTCGAGAGGATGCAGGTACCGTAATATGGTCTCCAAATTTGAGGACATGCCGTCCCTCGTGTCCTTGGAAACTTCACCACATTGGGTATGTTGTTCTTCCCTTTGTAACAAACATGTCCTCATAAAGATCTGGAGATACTTCTATTTTTACTTCCTGAAAGAAAACACATCCCAGAGAAAGGACGCTTGCTTGTTCAATGCAGTGTTGCCAGGTCTACTGATTTCGCAGGAGATTTCCTGATTTTCAGCACGATCTACTGATCTCTTGACAAGTTTCAGGAAAATGTGGAAATCTCCTGATTTTTTTCTTCCTTAAATATTTATAATGAACAATTATTTTTAAAAAATCGAAAGTTGATTTACACTTTACATATTCAGCTGATGGAATGCAAAGACCCATGAATATTCCGCAGAGAGAGAGAGAGAGAGAGAGAGAGAGGGGTGGGGCAGGAGTGTCATACCAAGTTAGGGTCATACCAGTTTTGATGACAGTAGGAAAGACGCGCGGCTTCTTGAGCCCTTTGTGCATTGGGAAATATGATCTGTGATTGGGATCTCCAAGGCGGGTGTCCTAACTTTCCCCATCTGGTGAGGTTTTGTCAAAGGGGAGGCAACTGGAAACTGGTTACAACTAAATACCAATGTTGCCACCCACACATACGAACAAGTATTCAGTTTTATGGTAATGTTTATTGCAAATGCTAGATACAGGTTCAGGTTTTTAACTGATAAAATAGGGAGTCCACATTACGAATGCAGCCAAAAGTTATGGTTACAAAAGCTCTTAGTAAACTGTCGATTGATTGATTTGGTTTATTTTACTTCGCATTTCTGCCACTTTTAGCTAATCGCGAAGACTAGGATGAGTGATGATATGATGAAATTGATGAAGGGACAACCATGGCCAGGCTGAGATTTGATCCCGAGACGGGATCCCTGATCTCATAGCGCCGTGCTAACCACTCAGGCACGGAGGTCGGCTTAGTAAACTGCTGTTGCAGACTTATACCACAGTTATAAGTCGCAGTTTTATTTTTTCTTAATCATCTCTTAACTTAGAAATCATAGTTCATGCTGTTATAGCATTGTTTTTTTTAAGCTATTTCTGAGCGTATCTACTACTACAATTGGTCTTATGTCCCTTTCTACTCAATCAATACTGTGGCGGTAGAAATTCTCTTTCCCGATTTTCTACCAGGTAATCCTCGAATGCAAGAAGCTGACTTAATTAACATTTACATTGTCTGGAGTAACTTGGGAAAAAGTTCAACAAAAAACCTGCGACATGACATGTCTGATACTGGGTCCCGAGTTCGAATCCCAGACTGGGCTTGGGTGCTCTTTGTGAGTGTCCCTTCGTCAATTTCACATCTTTACGATTAGACAAATGTGGCAGATGCGAAGTAAAATAAATCAAATTAATCAATCAATCTGTCTAATACTGATTGGTTACCTTCCGTGATTGAAAGAAAAGTTTTAATTCAAGGATATTTCAGGGGTTAAGGCATTATAGCCCTTCTCCATTACCATTAATGCGAGTATGCTTTGAATGCGTTGTTAAAAAAGTTTGGGTTTTCTTACATCCTGTAACTTTGGCTATTTTTAAATAAAAGCAATCTAAGGTGTTATCAGGTAGAACATTTAAAAAATATATCCTTGAATGCGTAGTGGCTGAAGCTCTAGATTTAGTCAACACAAAAATCACGAAATGTTTCCATAAACTTTTAAATTCCAAGTACATAAATTCACGCACAGTCACAACAAGTTATTTTAGAACATTTGTGAGAGATGAACAGAAAATCGAGGTCGGAGGCAATGTGTAGAGGCAGTGCCGGCGATTAGGGGAGGCAATCCTTGCACCCCTCAGTTTTGGCACCCGATCATCGCCACTAGTTTGGGGAAACTGTACCTTTACCTTAGGTGAATTAAGGGGGTGGGGTTATCGTACCCCTTGAAGCTTGAAGTGCAAATTCATAATAAAATTTGTATTAACAGAACAGTAATAAATTTATCTTTTGACTTCCAAAAATTAATAATTAACGTTCAATAATGATAGTGGAAAGCTTTTCCCACTCTACCCCCCCACAGAACGTTGTTAATCCGCTATTATTAGTTCTTCTGATTTTTTAAGCAGATCTCCTGATTTTTCAATGGGCGATCTCCCGATTTTTTAAAATTTGACCTGGCAACGCTGGTTCAATGTTCCAAAAAGTTTCAAGTCATAAGCAGTGGCGGATCCAGATCCAGAAGTTACAGTTGGGAGGAGCGAATTTCAGTCGGGTATCTCACCTCACCCAGAATCAATTCTAACCTACACTTGCTCTGTATTATATAAGCGAGATATCATACTATAAATAGGAACCAAGTTCTAGAGACTAGACTTATTGTTTTGCAAAAATAGGATTCCAAGGCTGGAATAGATGTTTTTTATTGTCGTTATCATAATTCCTGCTACAGTAAACTGAACGACCAGATATGTTAAACTTGGTAATCATTTGAATCTTCAAAAATATTGGGCATAATAATATATCAAAAAGCCCCTATCGCCCTCCCCGTGAATCCATGCCTGGCCATAAGTCATTATCGTTTGAAAGAGTATTGCGTGCAGCTTCCATCCAGGTATTACAGTTTATACTTATTATGTACTAAAAAACCCGTTCCCTAATAGCTATAACAGGATAATGCTAACAGTTCCAATAACACTTGTGAATGATGAAAAAGTTTCCCTCGTTTGAAATTAATCAAACGTGTTTAAAAATTAACATGTATTTTTATACAAGCTAAAATATTGAAAATTAATATTGAAAGTTTTTCTTGTGTCTCCAACCGGTTGCCGACGTCACCTGTGTGCACCATGGTAGCGTGATTAGCACAGCACGTTACGACGCTAGGGGTCCCGAGTTCGAATCCCGGCCTGGACATGGGTTTTCTTTGTGGGTGTCCCTTCATCATATCATCACTCATCCCCATTATTATTCCCCTTTTTACTAACTTCCTCTTCTAACAGCTGTGCACTATTAAGAATTTTGACTTTGCACTCATCTGAATAGGAGATGACATTGTTCAAACCGACATTTTCCCTTCAAAACAGCACTTTACTTTTTCCTGGAATGTGCGTTGCCTACGTACGTACGTAGTAGCGGATCCAGAAATGATAGTTGCAATGGTCTAATGTTAATGGGTTACCTTACCTACGTCTTATGACAAAAACATTTAAAATTATTTCCGACAATGATAATAAATTCATGAGGAATCTGCATCATTATAAACAGCATATTTCTATTTTTACACACACACACACACACACACATACATACATACATACATGTATGTACGTGTGTGTGTGTTTATATATATATATATATATATATATATATATATATATATATATATATATATATGAGTTTGTTCCTTCTACCTCCCTATCTCTTTCTGTTTCGTCATCTTTCTCTCACTTTCTCCCCCCCATTTTCATTATGCTCTTGCTCTTTAACTTTCTATCACGGTATCTTTCTCTCAGTCTCTCCTTTTCTCATTATTGCCTTATGCAATACACATACATGATACTCTGGCTACAAGAGTCCACGTAAACTCAAAGGTGTAAACTCCATTTTTGTCCCTTTTTCTTCTTACTAAAACGGGTCAATGTCACATGACAAATAGTGTGTGATTGAAACATTGTGTTCCAGAACTAACTTTACAGCTTTTTCATTGTTATTTTATGTTATTTTGTGAAGGGCCTCGTCCTTTATTTTTCTACCTCTTACCATTCTCAATCAAATAGAATGTAATATTTCAAAATTTTGTACTAGCTATGTTTCATATTACAAAACAAGCGAATATTTTAAATGGGAAATGGACAGGACAAGGTGCAATTGTAACAATGTTACAACTGTCACAATTAAATGTTACCTTTGCCCCACCTGACGCCATATTGATTGATTTGCTTTATTTTGCTTCGCCTTTTGCGCCACTTTGGCTAATTTGCGAAGATGGGGATGAGCGATGATATGATGAAATTCATGAATGGCGCAGTGGCAGCGTCGTCGCCTTGTAATCAAGGGGTCCCGGGTTCGATACCCGGTGGAGGCACAAGTGGTTCGGATCCCACTTTAAACTGTAGGTCCAGTCCTGATTAGCCTTACTGTGCATAAAGTAGACTTAAAATAATAAATAAATCAATCAATCAATCAATTTACAAACATCCTGCTCAGGCCGGGATTCGAACCCGGGACCCCTGGCTTTCGTAGCGCGATATGCTAACCACTCAGTCACGGGGGCCGGCTTGACGCCATATTGTTTGCGGGCTTGCAGCTACTAACCACGACCACGACACCAGAAATTCATATCTATATTAACAAATACATAAAATAAGCCGTATTGCAATGGTATAGACAAACCTTGATCAGACGACATCGAGAAAGTACTATTAAACAATAAAGGAGTGCTTTACGTTTTTACTTACATGTTTAAATTGGGAGAAAATGCGAGTAATAGCTGCAGTAATCATGACAGAGGCAACGCCGCCACATGAGACACTCACGACTGAGTTCTTCTTTCTGCAGATGCCTCACGACAGGAGCTCAGTAACGAATGCTGCATTTGCTGTGTTACAATTGGCCCTGTTCTCCACTACACCCTGGACTGCATTTGCTGACTAACGAGGCTCTGGCACCTAGACTTGTAGCCAGGATAATCCTCCGTGGGACTCATGTTGGGTTGTCTATTTGTGTTTGTGATTGTCCTTTCACCCATTTCACGTAATCCTTATCCGCATTTTATTTTTGCAGATACTTATAAATAATTTGCAGTTGGAATGTAGCAAACATTGTGTCATTCTTCCAAACACACTACTTTGTGTGCGTTATCAATATTATTCTTAGTAAAGTATTTGAAATGAAGACTAATTGCTTATCTTTTGTTGCTGTAAGAAAAATTCTCCCCCACGAAATTCTTGGAAATATCTTAGGACAAAATTATTGGTGAGGGGAAATCCCGCACAGGATTTCGCACCATGCTTGCATGATCACAGAACAAATGCATTCCACTTCTGTGCAAAACTTTCAACCATAGAAAAAGGATCAACGTGTACCTCTCATTTACATCTCCATGCTTCACAAGAATTTATTGGTATCCCCTCCACCCACAAAATTAAAATTTATCAAACATCACGCCCTCAAGAAGTTCCTCAACATCCCCTATAAGGTTTCACCAGCGCTAAATTTATGAGTAACCTTGATTCAAAACTTACTCTTACACCCCCGAAATATGAACTTACACTCCTCCAGATGGAAAATTCATTATCCACTCCTGCATGTAATAACGAAAAAGAGATTGTAAAAGACCCTGACTGCAGGGTCTAAAAGGAGCTATTTGTTAATTTTTATTTATGTACTGCAAAATAGCTTACTCTAGTGGGATATATTACACGTACTATCAATTTGAAAATGGTTACGTGACAGAGCAGATAAGATTTTATGTCGAAAAATAAAAATAAAAACTTCTTCCGAGGCTTCAATTAGCTTCAATCCTTTGCATCGCTTCAAGAACTACTAATGAAGTACGGTGACCCAAAGCGTATTATCTCTGTAGCACTGTTTCAACTGCATAAGGAAAATCTGGATATATTTGGCACTAAAGAAGTAATGGAAGATTGCACTGAAAATTGTGATTGAAGAATATCCTCATTCGGAAAAGTCGAGTAGAAGTTGAAAGTATATGTTCTGCTGAAATATGCCACTGTTGTTATTTAATCAAGATTACGTAGCAATGTTGTTTTCATTTATACCTGTAAACATGTGTGTGTAGCTGCAAGTGGCAGTGTTATAGGTACGGGTGTCCCAGAAGTCTTTCCCTGATTACAAACTTTATTCATATCCGCTATATGCAAGGTAGAGATGTGAAAGTGGTGCCAAAGTGTTGGAAAACTAACCAAGTTTTTTTGTTGTAGGTTTGAGTAACGTGGCTGTAGTGTAGCAGTGTCAGTGCCCAGAAAACCGGAAATGTTCACAAATCAGGAGAAAGCTCAGCATGTCCTCTGGTATCACGAGACCCGGTCACCAATAACAGTGCAGAGGAACTTTCAAATGTACAGAATTATTTCGTCTAGAATATCTGCCATCAATAAGTTGGTATTAAAAAAATGGAATTTATCTTCATTCCCAAATCCTGTCAAGTCCAAGAAACATTGTAGGGAAAGATGCCACCCCTTGTCAAGAGCATTAATTCCGGATTCCTTGGCACTGACTGCTACACTACAGCCACATTACTAAAACCTGCAACAAATAAACTTGGTTAGTTTACCAATATTTTGGCACCACTTTCACATCTCTACATTGCATATAGCGGATATGAATAAAGTTTGTAATCAGGGAAAGACTTCTGGGACACCCGGTACTTATACGGGGTGCACGGCTTTGCGCCAATCACTCTGGAAAATGGTTTGGTTTTGCGTCAATAATTACCGGATCCTTATCTTTCCGTACATGGTTTTCCGCCACTACAGAAAATCGTAATTCAATGACTTAGGTTGGCAAGAATGATTTTCCGTTCCACTTAAACAGGCTGCGGACTGTCACCGAGATGGCGTGCTTAAAAATTATGCACCACCACCATAAGTATACAAAATTGCACTTGTCAAACTGCAGTCTCTTACAATGGAACCTTTGTGGCATGTGAGATCAATTTCACGTAATGCATGCGTGAAATTGCTTTGCGATTATATTGATCAATGTAAGATTCAATTTTGAGGTATTTTTCTCTTAAAACGCTCCTCTTACGAGCGGGTTTTTCGAGGCCATTTATTTTAAGGTAAGTGTCGGTCTGGAGGTTAATCAATGGTTCAATGCATGTACAAATTTGAAAATATCAGGATGGTTGGTGTAAAACATGGCATTCAGTTTACTGTGAAAGGCTTCACATGCATTTGTTGTGCGATAGGCCGAAGCAGAAAAATCTGCCCATATGTGTGGAGGGTACGTAGAATCTTCTGCAATATAGTTTTCTACCAAATAATCACAGAACTTTGTAATTTTCTCATCTGATGGCTTATCTTCGAACATGTCAATTGCGAAGCAATCAGAGACATCATGGGGAGGTAAGTAAGACAAACCAAAAATATAATTGAGCCATTTACCTTCGGGACCTCTTTCCTTGTAGATTTTCGAAAGACCTAGCCATCTGGATAAAATATTTTTTTTTGGTGGAGGCCCTTCAAAGCTTCCTCTTGGTGGGGGTCCCGGGGCAATTGACCCAGTTGCCCATAGGTTAATCCGGCCCTGCTGATACATGTTTTTATGTTTTCAGTGTACCTACCCGCACGCGGAAAGAAATTGTATTCATACTTTACTTAACTTTGCTCCCCTAATATCGCTAGAAATCGGCACCTATGTTTTCCGGTGCTGCTTTGCTTGCTTGATTACTTGTTTTAATTTTTTTCCTCTAAGTTCTACCTAAACAAACATACAAACATATTTTTGATTTGGTTACATTTTCCATTTTACCATCCAATTCTTGTCTCGTGCCGACCCTCCGCGATTTAGTGGTTAGCACATCGCGCTACGAGGCCAGGGGCCCCGGGTTCGAATCCCAGCCCGGGCATGATTGTTCTTTGTAAATGTTCATCAATTCCATCATATCAACACTCACTCGTCCTCGTTGTCTAGATTAGCCTAAACAGGAAGAAAAGCAACGTAAAATAACAATTGCACAACCAGTCTTGTCTCGTGTATTCATCCCTCTCCGCTCTTTTTACAATGTGCTGTAGTAGGTCTACTGTGCTTTCTACATCCCCGTTTCAAGATAATATGATATGATGGTTCGCAGCTCGACTAAAGAGACACACTGTGGAGATCGCTGGGAAGCCAGCCAGGTTCATTCTGGAACTTCTAATACGTCTATTGTCTCTCAGGGGTCATTGATGGTCATGTACCTAGTTCTTTGCTCAATAATACGCCCCACGTTGCACTATTCATTGACATGTCCGATATTACAAATGCATTGCGCACATACAGTGGCGCAGGAACGGGGGGGGGTACAGGGATACATTGTACCTCCCAAAATTTTTGAAGTTGGGTACTGTACCCCCTAAACCCGTAAATCGAGTTGTACCCCCTGTACCCCCCTTTGGTAATTTGACAACAGACGCAAGGTAATACTGTTAAAATAACCTACTTTAAATTTGCCCAATAAAAAAGTGAATATTTTTTATAACTGATAAGCATTATCTTTACCACAGAAATTCAAACCATTGTAAACTGATTCTACTACATTGCTCTTGATACTAGTTAGTTCATTGACCTATGTTCTTGGATACCTCTTTAAGGAGACGAAAATTGTTTAAAATGTTTGTGGAACGATGGAATCAGATTTGCTCTCAGACAATCACGCTGCATACGAATGCTCCTTTGCGTATGGGGGGTACACTTTTCTAAAGAAGTGGTCACGTCGATTCGAAGAAGAAATACAAATCTTCATCAGAAGAGTGTATGACTGACCCCATTTTCTTTTGAATATTTAAAATGGAATTTTCCTTAACGAAATACTTACAGAACGAGACGAGGCACGACAGACCAACTTGGGGGGTACAATACACTCCTGTACCTCACCCATATTTTTCATAACTTTGTAAGGGGGTGTTCGGAAAACTATACTTAAACTTATATATTAAGAGATTTTTTTTTTGCAAAATAGAGTCCAGACTAGGGTACCTGAGCATGAAGTGAATCTAGAATATGTTCTAACAACTTCAGATTGGAATCCGAAACAAAAATAAGCACAAACAAGAATGAGAAGGACTTCACCACACAGGAGACGATATGAAGATGTATGAATACATGTATCTTGGTTCGCAATTTTCACATTTCGAACTCCTGATTTTCCGTTCCGTTAAATCCAAATAACCCCAGAACGAGGTCCAGAGCTTTATATGTTTCACAATTGTTATCAGGTTTTAAAATCTGTTAAAAAAATCTAAGAAAAACAAAGAAAAATATATTTATGCAAATTATGCATTAAATAACAGGACATTCGTGTGTGCTGTTCTAAAATAGAATGTTTCTCATGGCTTCACATTATACCTAGGTATCAAGGACTTATTTGGAGGGGGTCCAAGAGGTCCGGACCCACCCCCGAAAGACTTACCATGTAGTAAAAGTAAATAATCAAAATATAATTGTGTAGCATTAAATATATAATCGATGGCTATTTCCGCTCAACTTATTGGAAGGCAAGGAATTTCGCTGATACGGCTTTGAAGGGTTCCAAATATTTATGCACAATACTAATGATGATATCCATAAAATATTGATCAGCAACTTTACTTTTCGTTAATTGGATCTAACTCCTTTTTTGTTATTCAATAAATATTCAATTCTTTTTCTATTTGACATTAAATGCTTACCAAGGCAGTTATTTTTATGCAAATCTTGGCGATCTTAACTACACGAAAGCTAGATAATGAGTACGTGCTGTTATACATCTATTCTTTTACTATCTTTTACCTATTCATGTAATAATAATTAACATTAATTAATTTACATATTTAATTAATATTTTAATTTAATTATTCTAATTATGTATTATTATTGCGACACTTGGTTGGACCCCCCAAAATGTATTTCTACATACGTGCAGGAGTGTGTGTGTGTGTATATATATATATATATATATATATATATATATATATATATATATATATATATATGGGAGACTGAATTTTGTACCACCCTAAATGAAAAACGTTCCTGCGCCACTGCACACATATGATGAAAATAAATCAAATCACACATCATGAATGCAGGGAAAGTTACTTGAAGGAGAGCGGAGGGGGAAGGGGGTTATTGTGCCATTGAAATGAGTCTGACTGATGACAAATATTAGCAAAAAGGTATGACGTGGCGTTAGTCAACATCAAGTAGCAAAAGAGTAGTTTGCAGAGCCGCTGGAAAGGATGGTAGAACGAAGTTACATTAAACTGTAAATCCAGTCCCAATTAGCCCATCTGTGCATAAAATAATAATAAAAAAACCAACTCAAAACTCAATGAGACACGATCTTTCCTAATAATTAATCCCAGATTTAGTTAAAATCAAATGGTACATTCGAATGCCGGTCGACCCATGAGTGTCCCTTCATCAATTTCATCATATTACTCACCCTCGTCTTCGCGATTAGCCAAAAGTGGCAGAAAAGCGAAGTAAAATAAACTAAATCAATTAATATTACAGAACGGAAATCATGTCACCCTAAACTTTGGCTTCCTAGGAGAGAGGGACCACTTTCTTACGCATGACAAAGAGAGAGAGAGAGAGAGAGAGAGAGAGAGAGAGAGAGAGAGAGAGAGCAGGAGCTCATTACGCCGTCGATCCTAGTTTCGCCATCTTGAATCACGTGTTCTATCGTTGCGGCTTGTACACGCCCACATTTTGTTACGCATCATATGATTGGCCTGGCTTCTTCTTCTTCTTTTGAGATCCTAGCGGAAAAAGAACGTGGCAGCAGACACTGCCATGATCATTACAAAGCATAGC
This sequence comes from Lepisma saccharinum, assembly GCF_977018435.1. Taxonomy (NCBI): domain Eukaryota; kingdom Metazoa; phylum Arthropoda; class Insecta; order Zygentoma; family Lepismatidae; genus Lepisma; species Lepisma saccharinum. The sequence goes on along the minus strand of NC_139241.1, from coordinate 62,522,229 downwards.
TTTCCTTTCTCCTATCGCTCCTTCTTCCAGTATTTAAATCGGTACAGATTTGTAAAACTGCTGCACGTGTTTGCTCACCGTGGGCTACCCATCCGGAACGAGCTTATTATTGAAAGTCAACACCTAGCTCACGAGTGAGTTTTCTCGTTCGGTAGCCAAGTCGGTCGCCAGCCGAAAAGCGAATTATTGAAACTAAACGAGTTGAGCAGCTAACGGATTCGGGGTCTCGAGTTGCATGCGAGTGAAATGTTGGCTGGCAAGAGAGGCTACTGTACCATCAGCCAATGGCGTTGCGACTTTTCCCATCTCGGTCATGCACAGCTGATCGCGGACAATTTTGTTTCGTCTGCAATGAAATACATAATGAGATGTATCGATACTCTTTTTCACATATGATCTTAATGCACGGATGTGTTAAGTGTGGGTGACATCGCATACAATTAATGACCGTGCTGTGCCATCTGGAAATAGCAGTAAAACTCTTCCACGGTTGACAAAGATATGAAGAATAAGTGAAGTTCTGTTGCTGCGTAAAGGCAAGTATCCATTCTATTTTTAATATAAAAATAATTATTGTATTTGTTGAATGGAAATACAGTTATGAGTTTATTAAAACCGTATGCACCATTCATAAGCAAGGATGTCTTCGATCTAATCTAATTTAAATTGTTGCGAACATGCGAAACACCGAAATTAGTAAGTAGGCAAAATTTTATAGAAATTGGAGAGTGGTCCGGTATTGTAAACTCATGCCCAATCTAATAAAACGGTGCCTAGTGATGAAAAAGTTTAGTTTGGTACACAAAAGTTATTCAGGTCTGGATGTTGTGTTACTAACAGACCTCATTTCTATTATTGCTCGACACAAAACTACTCCAAGCAGAAAGTAACCACAAAAAAATACAACTTGTGCTTATGTGTGTCTGTATTTTGCTTCTTTTCTATTTTAAGCCACTTTTCTTTATTTTTAGCCTAATTTTGTTATTCTACTGTGAAAGCTTGTATTACGTACTTTGAATCTCCACCTGTATTTAAGAATGATTTTCATTATTGTTACTGTGTTTTTCCAATTTTCCAATTCCATTGTTATAATGATACACATTATTTTCTACTTGAATCGAATTCCGTACATCACTATAAGCACATGTTGAACATGTTTCATTATTATTTAACTCGTTTTTATGTGCAGATCGATTTTTCAACATGTTTCTGTAGGCTTACATCAGTAGGTTAGGGTTGGTGCCCTTAGCGTTATAATTATACTCCTATGTGCATACACATACAGTATTACTAATTTTACATTTTAAGTGGGTTTGGATACTTTAACATTTCCACATGTTCCTTGATGTGCTACACAAATATAGAACATTTTTCATACATCAGTGATTTGTGGCAGAATAGCCTGCACAAGCTACTTTTCACAACAATTCCTCATGAATTAATGCATTCTTCATATTTAAAATGTACAAATTAGTTTCTCGGTAAGAGTTTAGTATATTGGAGACACATTTAAATTGAATATTTTGTTTCGAATGGTTCGTACTTACCAATTGTGTATTGCAGAACATAGTTCAAGGTGCCATTATGCTTTTTACACGAAAAGAAAAAAAAATTCACATACAGAGTACTTCTTTTGATTCATTTCTTCGCTTTCGTAACACACAATATGACGGGCTGAGGTTGACTACCGTAGTGGGTATACAGTGTTTCCAACCTTCTTCACCAAAAATACCTACTGTCATGTTTGTCACTTGTGCAAATTGTACATTATGCACGGGTAGCTGACGGATAGCCCCACGAACCATTTCCTATAAGGTTAGGTTTGGTTAGGTTAGGCAAGCATATTTAAAAAAAAGGGATTGGAAACACTGACAGGGGCTTACGTTATCAAACGTACGCAGCATCCGGTTGTCGTAGGGCAAGCAAATGAAAGCAATGGCAATTGTGCGTTGGTGAGATATTTCTCTTAAAAAATGCATGATTTCTTGGCCAAATATATTCCACGATGAAAGAAAATACCTTGACGAACATTGTAAACCTTGGAAAAACTCATTTCCGTAAGTAGTTTCTTCTGTAAAATTGAAGAAATGTGTCTCCGATATACTAAACTGTTAACAGTTTCTCTAAATTTACTTTCAGTATTCTAAATGTATTTCTTATCTTTCTGTACAACTTGCAAATTTCATTACACAATCTGAATCATTACCATGTTGTCTAGTGTATTACTTCAGATAGTTATGTATATATTTTTCATTCTAATTCGTTTCATTTTTCTTTCAGCGTTTCAGATTAAGCATTCCCAGAACTCCAATTGAAAGAGGATGGGGAAGTAACATATGGCTTGTGTTTGTGTATGGCTGGTATTGGAGAGGTCTCATCTTGCTGCAATCATCTTCATGCTTGAACCTGATGTACAATAAAGGGATAATTTATCATGCATTGAAAAAGAAAATGCATGGCTGCTTCCTCATATGTAAACACTACTAACCATTTCAATAAGTATCATGGACTTCGTTGCTTCCGTGCAGAAGAAAAGAAGGTTGGACATGACAAGTGATACCGAAATCACCGATGAAATATCAGTCTCTTGTAAACATTCCGAAACCTACAAAAGACTAGTGAGATGTATTTCTTCAAAATTATGTTATTCAATTTAGGCACCTGGCCAAAATTTAGTGATCAAAAGTGCTTTAATATGCCAGGTTGCACTCAAACTACCTGTATTTGTGCTCAGACTTGGAAAATAAATGTAGTTATATTTTGTGGTCAAGCAGGAAGTTCAAAGTGATTTCAGTACAAATCAGGGATGAACACTGTATCAAACAACTGGTAGTTTCACCATCCGTTTCGCTATTTTTTTAAGCTACTGAGACCAAGTTCTTCCTTTCTCCTGAAGTTTGTAACTAAGGAATAACCCATGAGAGAGTATGAACACAGTCAAAGGTCTTACTACTAATGTCTACATGTCTGTTATTCCTAAACAAAAATTGTCCTTGCATGAGCGCAATACTAGATGGAATGGTTAATAGTATTTGCTGATGCTGTGGGAAGGGAGTATATGGAATAAAGTGCCCATAGTTTGAGAAACTTTACTGTGAATGAGATTTGCTCTGTGAAATCATCTTGCTGAACTAAAGACAATGATCTCATGAAGTTGAAACTGCAGGGAGGTTATTTCAGTCGTTCACCGCCTGCGTGACGGCCGTTCCGCGGACTCTTCATGCAACAGGTCCCGGCAAATTGCGTTCAGGAAGTCCGTAACAGAAACCGCTTGTTTTGTAATGTTTCCACTTTTCACAATTACAGTTACAATTACAATTGAAATAAGCACGTACCTTGTCACACGGATGCAGGAAAAGGTGTCCTCCCAAATACAAATATTTCCAGCACCTTATATCTGACATCTAATCTTAGATTAGACATCGCTACTTTATCCTCAGTTGACAGAAAGGAAAGACAGCATCCCGGCGCATAAAGCAAACCGAAAGCGTAAAATGATATTTAAAAGTAATAATAATGATGATCACTAACCTCCTGTGTTATAAGAGATGTTGAAAATGACTTCCTTCAACAGCAATACAACACGTTTCTTAGGTTCAAGAGATCCTGTCTATCGTAATCCCTGACCACTTTTCTGCAAGAATTCGTTTTCACGTAATTATCGTACATAAAAACTCTCTGTTCAAGACTATATTTGTTTAACGACATAAGTAATGAATGAATAACAATTAACACACAATAAAGCACTGGCCACGAGTAAGCTCATTACAATAACACAGTATAAGCAACACGCGTACTGTTGAACGCAAACAGAATTGAACATGAACGAACACTGACGTCTGGTAGCCGACAGTGTTGCTAACCATTTTTCGGCAATGTCCCTACAGACGTAGTCAAAATGTCCCTACAACTGACCAAATGTCCCTACGCCAAGTAAAGTGACTAAAAAAAAAACACCTCATGAGCATGCAAACAGAAGATAAAATATACACATTTACTTACCAAATCTTTCTGCTCGGTGCTTCCACAATTAATGAAGGAGCGAATTTACAATACAGGACCTCTCCCCGATTTTTTGTAATATTTCGCATACTCACTAATTGAGGCCTCCTAATCACGAATTTGAAGTTAAAATTTGGGGGGTCACGTGTAGAAATTGCAAAATAAGTGACATTGAGTGGTCCGCGATCGGCACGATTGCTTATTATTTACCGGAAGATTTTGTGTTTCCAATACTTAAAAAACGAAATATACATTCCTGATATTACTACGACCCCAAATTTTAACTATGTTTGCCTATCCTAACCTAACCGTACCTGAATGGTTCGTGGGGCTATCCGTCAATGGTTTGTTGGGCTACCCGTGCATGTTTTTTTCGAGCCCAAATTTTAACTATGTTTGCCTAACCTAACTTAACCTAAACTTACCGAGAATGGTCAGTGGGGCTATTCCTAATTGGTTTTGCGGTAATTGTGATTACGAACCGATAAAAAATATTATTTTCGTAGCACTTTAACGGCAAAACGTTCATCATCGAAGACGCCATTTTCGTATCCTGCAATTTTATGATTGATGTACTGTTGCCAAATTTACCTGTAATCAAATCAGTTCTTCTACATCGTGATTGTCGCTGTCACATGTAAGCACGTTCTTTGGGCAATATACTGAAATCCATAAGTTTATTAATTAGCCCACAGCCATCCTCCTGCACACTCCACCTAACAATCTGTACAACATTAACAACTTTTTTACTGTTCTCTTCCGCCATTCTTACACGATCCATGCTCTCCAAGTATGAAATCAACAGTGTGGCAACGCTGTAGACAGCGTAACTAATTTTAATTTGTTCATATCAACAAATATGGCTACCATACTTGTATACGGAGAATCATTGCGAGAATTGAAAAGCTTATTTTACAACTTCTACACGTTAATGAACATTTTTTCCCCCCCACCCCAACATGTTAACTTGAGATAAATAATCACGAATAATTATTTCGTGAGTATAAGACGTAGCATAGAAATTACAGAAGGGTCCGGTATTGTAAATTCTTGCCTTAATGAATAATAGGGGTGTGCTGGACAGAATTTTTTGGGTCGGGACGGGATCGGGACGGTAATTTTTTTAAATCCCGACATTCGGGACTGAAAAATTTGCAATTTCCCGACCAAGTCGGAAAATTTTCTGGACGGGAAATGTTCGAAATTTCCCGAAGCACTGGAAATCTCGAATTTTACAAGTCATTTTCACTTTAAGTGATTGTTTTTGCATTTCTAGAATAAAAACTTACAACTTTCGATAAGTTCCAGAAACTTACAAGGCAGAAAACGTCGAGAATTAACGACTTTTTAAAGTAAAGAATCCAGCACACCCCTAATGAATAACGTTGAGTCGTTTACTGTTGATTATGTTATTTGAAGTCATACATGCTGCTGCTGTGAAGAGATAGATGTTGGTTGGTGATGCTGTATTTCCTGCATTCTTTAACAATTTTGGTCCCATTTTATTTCCCTTTTTTGTTTTTGTATCACTTAACATTGAAAATATTCTTTCCGTTTCCGCGTTAGAATGCGGCAATGTTAGCACTATTTTCGCGAGAGTGGAAATGTTTTCAAAAAGGAACTTGCCTTGAAAGTTTTTGGTAACCGATAACATGTTCCAAAATTCTGATGGAGATCTGTTAGTTAGTTCTTTTTTCTCCTCCTCGCTAAAGTATCCAGATAAACTAATTCATAAAATGTAATTTACCGAGATTGAAAAAAGTACCTACGTTTTCCCTCATTTGGCAAAATCTGTTCCTACGTTCCTACGCGGGCGAAATTTAGTGAAAAGTCCCTATGCGTAGGGACATGTCCCTACGGTTGGCATCACTGCCGACACGTGCAGTATGAAGCGCCCTCTCGCGGCTGACAACTCACCCAACCCCCGATAAGCTGCAGGCGCTGTCGCGACAACTGAGGATAAAGTAGCGATGACTAATCTAAGATTAGATGTCAGAAATAAGGTGCCAGAAATATTTGTATTTGGGAGGACACCTTTTCCTGCATCCGTGCGACAAGGTACGTGCTTATTTCAATTGTAATTGTAACTGTAATTGTGAAAAGTGGAAACATTACAAAACAAGTGGTTTCTGTTACGGACTTCCTGAACGCAATTTGCCGGGACCTGTTGCATGAAGAGTCCGCGGAACGGCCGTCACGCTGGCGGTGAACGACTGAAATAACCTCCCTGTAGATTATCCCTATTACTTTCAGGTACAAAGACAGAGAAGAAAATGTTCATATGTAAGATTCTGGGGATGTTGAAATGTGTACTGTACTAAAAGACCAGGCATTCCAAATCAAACATGCATAGATATTGTCTTGTCAGCAAGGGTGCTGTGACACTACCATTAATAAGTATAGTGCTCGTTTTCGTTATATATGTGATTGATTGGTTTGGTTTATATTACTTCGCTTTTCTGTCAATTTTGGCTAATTGCAAAGGTGAGGATGAATGGTAATGAGATTAAATTGATGAAGGTATTTTCAAAAAAGAGCACCAATGCCTTGACTGGGATTCAAATCCGACAACCCTAGCATTGTAGCTTGCTGTGCTAACCACTCCGCCACTGATACTGGCTGTTATAAATGTGAGTTTACATAGTTTTCGGTAATGTAGAAAATTAGAGCATCTACTTAATGCAGCATGTGCTCCAGTTTTGTTCTGGGATTTCAAGTGGAATGATGTGAATTTATTCAGTTGCTTTGTTTATCACAAGAATGTTCTTGAGATGTTAACGTGTTCACTTTAGCTGATGATGTTTTAAAAATTAAAACTGGGTTTAAAATTAAGTTTGTTGCTGCAACCATTCAATCAAATTTTCAACAGTGCTATTGATACATAAGGTTTTTTATGTGACCATCACATTCATTGAAACAAAATAAAATAAATACAATTGATACCTGTCTACCCACAAAAATAAACTAAAGTGCAGAAACGTGCATAACTAAAACAGTAAATTTTTCAAAAAAAAATATTTTCTACTAAGTTTATTACGTACAATAGAAGTGTTTGCTAAAGTAGAAATTTTGTTTGGGTATTTTCATCCTTCATTTGAAGTATGTTTGGTACCCTTAACCCTCTGTACCTGTGAAATGTTTTGCTGTGAACATTTTCAGTTGTTTTTAGCTCTCGGAAACATGTTTTTGTGAAGTAAAGTACATTTGATACCTTAACGTATTACTTTACTGTGAAGGAGCACAGCCCAAAGACTTCCCGGCAGTGAATATAGCACCCAATAAGACATTCCACGACTATGTTGGGGGCCTTAGGTTTGGAGCTTATAGAAAGTTCCATGTTTTTCATTATTTTAGTGTGCATACAAGCATTTTTTACTAATAAAAAGCAGCAAAAGTATTCGGAGATGGCAGGTTTCTACTTGTGCTGGCCATAATTTGGGTTCAAATATCTGTTATTTGTGTTTTCTGCATGCAATAATCAATTATATATTTCGTAAAGCATCAAAATTGGTTGATTAAAAAGGAAAACATTAACTCTCGAAGTGGTACAATGGTTTAAAAGTACATTTCTTCTTATTTTCTGGTGACAATGGTTTCTGTAACAAAGCTACCTTCATTCATTTGTTGGAACTTGAAAGGACAAATTATGTGGACTGTTCCTTTCAATTATACGAAATGTTTCTATTTGTGCTTGAAAGTGTTCTCAATTTCTTTTCAAACATACAATAATTCACAAGCAAAATATATTTCAAAGCTTCCTGCAACCCTTTGGCTGACATCCTATGGGTGCGGATGAAAATCTGCTTGGATGTCTTTGTGCTGCTGGCATGAGAAGCGAGACATTCGTGAATGGCTTTTCTGAAAGATCTCTGGTGGTGATTGTTGTGTGCATCAAAAGGAAGGAAATGTACTTTGCAATTAAGGTGCTGACATTTATCATAGATGAGGTTGACATACATGGTGAACCTTTCTTTCGGTAGCTCTGATAGAGTCCTGGTCGTGCCTGTATTTTTTGCTTAAAATTTTACTTGGTGAACCATCGTCTATGTGAAATGAAATTTCATCCTAACTTGGCTAGCAAAAGTTAATTCTGTCACCATTTCCCACCCCCTGATACTTTATCAGTTTAGCAAAAGTTAATTCTGTCACCATTTTCCTCCCCCTGATACTTTATCAGTTAGCGTTGTTTACACAGCCACCCTTCAGTCTTAATGGTTGTGGAAAGCACCATAGAAGCTGAAGGGCTCTTATTTGGTTGTGAACAACTAAACGTAACATATTCATTTGGTCTACTGAGAGGAAATGAAGGTTCTTGAGTATATGTACTTGAAATTTAATTGCATGAGGTGAATTGGTCACACAATGAATGCTGTATTCAGCAAAAACCCAATGCCACAGAAACAGCACAACAATCACCCATGTTGATATCCCAAGAAAACCAATTATCACCCATGTTGTTTTATGTTATACATTTTACCTCAAACTACTATATTCTGGAAAATAATTTTTCTTGTATGTACGCATTGCTTGCATTGTAGAATTATTTCTCTTGTAGTCTACAGTCATTACAAGCATAAAAACACAGTTTTTCATTGTGATGTTTCAGCAGATCATATGCTCCCTTAATCAGACTGTTATTTTTAGTTTTATTTACATTTATTCAAAAATAAATGTCTGATGAAGGGAGCATTCGTGTAACCGGTTCAGTTATTGCAGGATTCACCAAATCAAAACTGACAAGCAATTAAGCTAAACCTGCTGTACCTTTTTTTCATTGTAGACAGCACTTTGGTCAATATTTTAACAAGCACTACAGCAGAGCCGCTCTTGGTCACACACAACTAAACCTTGACATTGACTGCCATGCTGGGGGCATATTTAAATATATTTTACAGAAAAAAATAACTTCCATTAGTGTGCAGAGATACCAATCACACTGCCAACCTCAACTTTCATTAGAGCAGTTATACTCTCAAGTAAAATTAGATATTTTTACCAATCCAATATTTCTCTAAATAGTCTGTAATTTACTGAAATTATATTAATTTTGTGAACCTATATAAATTAAGTCCTCCTCTGTGCCCGTGCCTTCTAAGGCACCTTGCTTTGGATGGCAGCTGCGGGACGGTATGGGTTCGATCCCAAGTTCAGTCTCCAGGAATTTTTGGCCGGTGGCAATCCACCATCATGAGGAAATTGGGGAGCTCCGAATGAGTAAGCGTAATCCGGTCACGAAGACCTACTACAACGGTTGGGGATACGTCATGCTGACCCCCCGACTATTCCAATCCTGGTTGAAGATCTTCACACTTAGTGGTGATGAAGGAAAGCATAGGAGGGAGGCCGGTAGGTAAGCCAAGGCCCTTCATGGGCTGTTACGCACAGGATTGTTATTTTTATATAAATTAATAAATCCTAGTTTTCTATAATAGTACTTTATTTGTATCCAAAAATATTTCATATGGAGAGACATACACACTTTCCAGAGAGAAAAAAAATTACAATTATTAGAAATATTTATGCATATGGGTTGATCTGTGAATAACCAAACTGCACCATACACAATAGTATATTTAGAGAATAGATTAGTTTGAATTCATTGCATGGGTTTAGCAATTCCACTGTTGTCAAAACAACATTCGTAGCTATTCATTGACAAACAAAAAATTGTTAAAGCACAACACACTTGAAAAATTTTGTTTGTGTTACATCACCTGGTTTAGCACTGACAAATTGGGCAGGTATTGTTGAGATCAGGATACTATATTTTCTGTAATCAAACAAACATATCCAATCACCTGCTCGACTTGTTTTCTGAAATTTGCCAGTTTCCTAGTGTATTGCAGATAGAAAGTCATATATACACGACATCTGACCACTTGTCTACTATTCAGGATGCTGAACAACTCCCATGTGCACTCAACACAGGGAAACCGCCATTAAAATGGTTAACTTGCTGGGACCACTATAAAACTGCACTCTCATTGAAAGTCTTCAGTAAAATTTGCTTTTTGACACTTGAAATACTTTGCAAGTTCCTGTAATCTGACATCACAGTGTCAATATGTTCCAGGGTCATGTCTGTCTGCCATGCAGTATATTCAAATCCTAAAAAATAAAAGAGTATAAATAGTACATGTATCACAAAGAGAAAAATGAAAAAAAATATATATGGTTGGGGTGGACCAATGTGATATGCTCACGTTGGCTGCTACTAATGCTTAACCGTTAGGGCTGTCCCATTCGTAACAAACTGTGATTATAAAAATATATATCGTACACATAAATGGAAAAAAGTTTAATCTGCACTGTGTCATGCATTTGGCTCCGACTATGGGATATGCATAGGTTTGGGTCTCCTGGGGGAAGCATAACAAATTTTCCCAAGATTTCAGCCTGTGTATGGAACCCATGGCCCCCAGCCATCGTGAGGAAATTGGGGAGCTAAGAAAGAGTAGCGTAACCTGGTCATGGAAACCCACGACAATGATCAGGGGTTCGTCACGACCCGTCATGCCATGAGAAAAAGAAACTTTCCCACTGATCTCTGGATTTTTCATTTTTGTTTACACAGGATTATTAAAAAAAAGAAACACACACACCAGCCATTTTCTAAATACTTTCTAAAATAATGTCATGCATTTCATCTCCGATATTGTAAATCAGCAAGAAATTTGTTATTTAGAAGCAGATTTTTTTTAGCAGCAAAGTATTGTGAGTATTGTCAGTTATAAACACAGCAAATCTCAATCAGTGGTTATTCACTAACTTGTTATGTAGCTACATTAACCATCCAACTTTCATGTTAGTTCTAGTGTTGCCCACGAGACGAGACTTTGGCCTGTCTCGCCTCAAAAATATTCATTTGTCTCGGGACACATGATCAATCTCGTCTCGTCTTGAATCTTTAAAAGCCTGTCCCGCGGGCAACACTAGTTAGTTCAGTCTCATAGTCATAGAAGAGAGGATTCTCAGTATCTTCCAGTCAACCATGTTCTTAACTGCTTAGAATAAGTTCAGACATTGACGTTACCTTATCTCTTGTTTATTTTGTTTCAGTTTTTAAAGTCTAGTGAATACTGGTGTCATGATTTATGTAATACATTCAATTGTAACTGTTAGAGGTCTTTAGTTTGAGATTGAGTTTTGTTTTAAGTCCACTTTTATGCACAGATAGACTAATTGGGACTGGACCTATAGTTTAAAGTGGAATCTGGAACACTATATGCCTCCAACCAGGTATCGAGCCTGGGATGCTTTCATTACAAGGTGACTGCATTACCGCTATGCCATCGGGGAGGCTGCTATGGGTTTTAGTGATGATGACATGGAAGGTTTTGTTAATACAAGGTATATGTGTCAGACACAGAGGAATAAGTTGACGTTCCAATGTTTTGTTTGCTACATTTTTTAAAAATGCAGATTATATTAGTACTTACATTACTGATGTGTATATATTAATTTTTAATTTTGTTGGCCTCTGAAATTGTCAGTATTGGACCAATGGTTATAAATTAGTGGAACACCTCTAAATGTAAATTTTACCACATATCAATGAAAAATAGAATGCCTACATTTGCTTCCATGTGTGGTAAATAAGTTTTTTCTACATTTCTTTTTCAAAAATAACATTTCTTAAATTTTGGAAATCATGAATAAATGTGTTTAAAAAGACACTCACCCTCTCCACTGTATTCTGCCCTTCTTGGGAGAAAGTCTTGCTGCTTGATGCAATTCCTGACTCTGGCCTAGGAAATGGAAATTCTGCAATCTCTTGCCACTGCCAACTAGTAGCTGCCTGTTGCAAAAAAGCAAATATAAACATCACTAAACATTCTAAAAATGTTGGAATTTAGTTCTACATTATCAGTACTCAGTAGTAAGTGTGTATACATTTGCATTTTATATCCATTCCATTATTTCAAAATTTCTCTATACATTTTGTAACTCTGATCAACACGAAACGTGTTCTTGTAGTTAAACATAATTCAGGTTAGCTGCTAGTGTTCTATTTCTCAATTATGACCTTTAAAGTGCTTCTGTATTTTCAATTTAATTTTTGTTACGCCGCTTTTCTATCATATGGATCAATCGCGACAATAACTGCGAACTTATGACATATATATGATGAGACAATCATATATTAACGCCTTACCCCATGAGCATTAAAGTGCTTTTATATAATTTTTTACACAAGAAAAGGGCAAAGGCAATATTTTCCGTGGATATAGCACCGTGTCATGAAGGCAACTTAGAAGAACATTGGAAAAACCTATTGTATTTTTTTAAATATATTTTTATTTACACCTTGTACTACTGCAATACAATATACATTGACAAATATGTCTTCAACAAAGTCAAGCATGCGTACGCGGAAACCAATATTTCCTTAAGAAATCGAAAAAAATTCATTGACTAACAACGGCATATTTACATCGCTGATTACTGTTATTTTAATGTGCAAGTTTATAATAATAATAATACAAATCGTAACATACTCACCCTAAGATGGCCCGGAATGTAAGTATTCTCTTGCATCTCACATTATCCTTGTCTCAAGTACCAAAAGCAAACATATATATACATCCATCTTCGACAATTTTGGTAACGACTCGACCGAACGACTGATCTCGGTTGGGTATGAGCTGCCGAGTGCTAGCGAACGGAACGACTCAAGAGCCAGCGAACGAGTGAGTTTCAATAATACGGTATATTCGATGTCGTTTGTCTTGCAACCGACTTCAGCCACCAACTCGTCAGCTAGCTACCGTAACGAGTTTCAATAATAAGCTCCCTGGACGGTCGAAGCAGACGACAAACGAGCTCTTCCTAAGGAGTGACGTAGTAACATGGCGGCGACGTGTTTTCAGCGCAACGCTAGCCTCGTAACTTTGGAAGTCTCGTATCTGCCTTAAACTGGACGCAGAGAAATGCGAGAACTTGCTGGGGTCATTTTTCCAGGGTGTAGTTTTTGAAATTGTTGTACAAAAAATTGAGTGGAAATGTCCATTGCTTCAAGAGCATTTACTGGACGTCTTTGCATTGCTGCAAGATGACGATACCACAGTTTCATTTCAGTGTGAGCGTCGTCGCCTTGTAATCAAGGTGTTCCGGGTTCAATACCCGGTGGAGGCTAATAGTGGTTCGGATCTCACTTTAAACTTTAGGCCCAGTCCCTATTAGCCTTACTGTGCATAAAGTGGATTTAAAACATCAATTCAATCAACATTGTACTTGTTGTGGAGATGGATTTGCTAAATATTGTGTACATTTTTGGCATTGTATTATTATATTATTGGTCAAAACATTTGTTTGACAGTCGATAAACAAATACGAACCCCTTCAGTAATTAACATTTTCTACTACAGTGTCATTAATGTGTCATATTCATTTTCATATTAGGTCTATGGAGAGGAATTGTGTATAATGTTAACGTTATGGAACTGCGAAACCAACTGTTGAAGGGGCCACTCCCCCCTTCCCCTCCGAAGCCCAGTACCGCACCACAGGATCTGTCACTGAGCCCGACAAAATCTTGTCAGACAGTGTTCGAAATAGAAATTCGTAGCCGAAAAGGGAGGGGATATTTGATCGATTTTGGAAATACGATGGGGTACATCCTTGTATGGATCAACATGGATACAATACAGTAGGTGGAGGATGCTCAATATGAAAATTATTCTATTTGGGGGTATGATTTGTGAAACTTTCTTAACTGGAGGCAGCATCACCTACTTCGACCACTGATGCCAGAAAAGATGCTTTCAGAAAATGAATTTATTACTGCACACGTATATTACTTATTGTATTTGTTGCGTTTGTATAAGAGAAATATTCAGAAGATTTGTAAGGAATATTTACAGTTAATAGGATGCCTATCTAGTCTATCCCGTGTCGTAATACAAATTTTATCCCTTTCCTACAAAATAATAAAACTGATTTTATAATGTGGTTGCATACATATACACTGTATAGTAGCACCAAGCTTTCTGGGACCTCGGAAAATACGTGAACCATAGGCTTCCCCGTGGCTTTAACTAGCGACACTAGTGCCACTGCTCCGACGCCAGGGTTTCAAATGCCTTGGTGGATCTATCGTTTTTCGAGGGTTCGTGAACAAAACAAAAAGTAAATGATTGTAAAGTCCATTTTATATTCAGATACGTTAATCGGGACTGGACTTAAAGTTTAAATCGGGATACGTACCACTGTGCAATGCACCTTCACAGGGGATCAAACCCAGGACCTCTTTGATTACACCACCATCGGTGAGGCCCCTGAAATCATTGAGGGAACTTGTTCATCTTCATGTTCTCTCGCCCTGCGAAAGTTTATTGGTGATATAGGGTGACATCCTACACACGTCTTCCAGACATACACACGCGGGCACCCCCTCCCCTGCACACACACGATTGTATGCTTACATCACATGCTGTGCCCTCCCAGAAAAACAATTCTAAATCCGTCTATGAATATATCTGCTATCAAATAATGAACGTCACTTACCTCGACAGTTCCTTGACATAATGTTGCAACAAGGTTTGCAATATCTTCTGTTATGCCTTCTTGTTGAATATCAAGAGTCTGAAAGTTCGCACGTTTCACTCTCGCAATTCGGATGGAATTCCTCTGAACTTAAATCGACCTTTTCTGACGTTCTATTTGTGGAAGGTGAAGCTTCAACTTCCATTTTTTGTTTCTTTTAGAAATAATCTAATACGTATTTCTCCTCTTTTCTCTATCCATCTTTAGTTCCACGTCAAAAATCTATTACACACGCAGAAACGTAATACACAACACGACCACTTCGACTTGCTACCTTGCAGACTGCAACTCGCTACAACCCCAGAGAACACCAGGACTTGGGACAAAGATACCGGGCGGTCGAACGTCTGAACCATGCATCCAGCTTGGTCCAGCTCAAATTACGTCACCAGTGTTGACAGCAACCAGTAGTGTCAGTGTCAGTAGTGTTGGCAACTGCTAAATTATTTACGCACAAATTCAAGTGAGATCTTTCACACATGTTACAAGAAAATTCAATAAACTGAAGGCTGGAAATTGGTTGAGAAAAAAATATCTAATTTGTAAAGAGCACAAGAGTAAAACGTATAATATTTTGGCATATTAATTGCTTTTATTTTGTTTATGAAACTGACTGAGCCAGTTGGGCTATATAACGCATCCTTCACCCCTCCCTTCCTCCCGGCATGCTATTGTACAAAACATCGCTTGCCTCCTTCGTAAAACCATGCTTCGCTACTGCCTGCAACAATTATTATTATTATAATTATTGATATTTTGAAATAAATATGCATCCATGTGCGAGATGAGATTTTGACTTACTTTGCCAACTAAGTGTAGTGATTCAAATCTCACAGAACTTTGCTCTGCTGGCATAAATGGTATAGGAAGGGAAAAGAAAGAAAAGGGAAGTTAGCAGCACTGTCGTAACAGGAAATGGAGGGTCATTCTCCTAAGAGGGTCATCGTGGGTGAAAGAAAGGGGAGGAGGGATTCCTTCAGTTCGCATTCCAAGGGTTACGGCTCTTTTCTTGACCATACTGAGAAGGAAATTCTCCTTCCTTTTCAGTGACTAAGGAATGAATGAATGCTTGTGCATTGCTGTAACTCAACTCCAATATTATCAAAAGTAATTGAAGAAGCAAATACATTTCTCATTGCCAAATGTAAACATTTTACAATATTGGCGATTTATGAAATAAAATGTATTTCTGCTTTGAATTTTTTAAAATGACGAAACCAATGGGGGTTTTTTAACCCCCCCCCCCCCCCCCCCCCGGCACGCCACTGCTCAAAAGCTTAAGAGAAAAGGTGCGTTCCGAAAGTCTTAACGAAACGGATGCATTCAACGAAAATAACTGGTCTCCTGAATCTGGTGAAACCAGTTATTTTACAGACTTATGGGACACACTAGGCGAAAGCGCAGGCGTACCGTTTTATTTAAAGAAAGTTTCCGCATGGCGTCAGCAGAAGGAATGTCCTTATGGCAAAAATAAACTCTACTGTGGACACTGTTACTCATTTTAATCGCATCCTAACAACGGTCAAGGCATACTCATCGTGTGCACGTTGCTTAGTATCGGTCTCTGTTAAAATTATAATACATTTTCCGAACTAGTGCAGTTTGAACCCATCAGCACGCACTTTGTCTGCAAGGATCAGATGATTCTCACGGAACAAACCAGCCTCCTGGCCCATGCGTTTGGTGAATCTCGTTCTTGCACGAAATGAGACTTTTGGGACAGCATAATGAAACTCACGAAACGCACGTATTGGACAGCCAGTTACCATAACTCGTTTAACACGTTAAACTCGTGCGACTTTCGGAACGGGCTCCAGAAAAATTGTCCCGCACACCCCTACAGAAAAAAAAATGGGGAATGTCAGTAGACAAGTAATGCAGACTTTTTCGGGTTTCAAACAATCGGAAACTTAAAATTATTGTGTTCAAAAGTTTAAAATTCTCTATAATTACTGCAATACAAGTTAGGGTTGTGCGGAATCCCGCAAAATCGGTACAGAGAAAAAATGCCCGCCATTCGGAAAATTCCAAATAATCATGAGCTTCAGTGCTGTAGTCGGTAAGGCGTCCAACTGCCCGGATTCGATTCCCAGTGTGCGTGGTCTAAGGTCGGAATTTTTCCGTCATTGTCTCTCCATAAAGCGACTCTGGGCCTCACCCAGACTGAAATCAATGGGTACTTTGGGGAACGGGGGGGGGGGGGATTAAATCGGCCGGGTGGTGGTACCGGTCACATCACCTCCAATCCCTGAGAATCCCTTAAATGTGGGTTCATCGTATGGTGCGAGGCCCGTAGCTAGAGGAGGCAGGTTGCCCCCCCCCCCCGACCCTGCTTTGCCCCTTTGAAAAAAAATGAACATATCCCTACCTTGAAATCTCAACAAGCTTTACAATTATATCCTATATTGCTCCAGCAACATACCAGACACTTATTGATTTGGTGATTTATTAAGGTGTGTGGTATTCTGTAATGGTGTAGCAAGATTGGGCAAAAAATAATAATAATAATCCTCCCAAATCCAGACTTTTGGAAATAATTTCCAGATTTTCATTATCTGGAACAGTTGGAACATTTTAGTGGTCTTGTGTTAAAGGTGCGTAATGTGTTAGGAGTTTGGACGTTTTTCTTGGATGTGTTGCTATGAAGTTTGAACTGTTCAATTTTTTGTTTCCCATGTCTGCTTTAACCTTCGCATCAGTTGCTATTCAGTCGTTGCGGAAGACAGTACATTATGGTTGAATATAAGTTTGCCGAGAACACCTCCATGTTGTTAATTTACGGCGAAGCTGGACGTAATGGTAGAGATGCGCAACGGCTGTAAGCACAGCATTTTCCACATCGTGTCACTCCATCACATACCATTTTTGCCCGATTAGAGCAACAGCTGTGAGAAACAGGTAACTTCAAAGTTAACAGGGCCGACTGTAGTGCTCCATGGACATGCCACACTCTCGACATTGAAGAGGTCCTTCATCGAACTGACGCGAACCCATCAACGCACCAGCACATCACATGAATGTGCATCAGAGCAGCTTCTGGCATATTCTTCATGACAAGCAGCTTCACCCATACCACGTGTCAATTACTCTGCACGGTTTGTACACCGTTGTGTGGAAGTTCCTCGACTTGTTCTTTTTACGGATGAAGAGCTTTTCACCAGGTAAGGTGTTTTCAACAGTCGGAACAGCCACATTTGAGATGACGAAAATCCTCATGCCATACATTCTCATGGATTTCAACAACGGTTTGGCATCAATGTATGGGCTGGTATCATGGATGGTCATCTGATTGGCCTGTACCTTCTTCCAGGCTGCCTAACGGGTCCGTGGTACTTGACCTTCCTGCAAGAAGTATTGGTGCAGTTTTTGGATGATGTGCCGCTGCACATTTGCCAGCACATGTGGTTCCAACATGATGGCGCACCAGCACACTTTATCCATGACGTCTGACAACATCACTTCATGTGAAAAATGCTGCTTCTATATTTAGTGAGTGGCCTGTTAATTCTAATTTAAAATACACAGGTAACAAAATTATAATCAAATAATCTGCAAAATAAGAATAAGATGATAGTTGGGTACTGAAGCATACTCTCGAAAATTTCAATTTGCGATAAATATAAATGATAAGAATATGAACTAATAGCACAAAACATAAAAATTATAAAATATTAATAATTAAGTAGATTAATAAAAATATAAAATTGAGTCGTAAACTTTACGAGGGTTTTGTGTTTACGTTTCTCACAAAAGATTTTGTACTCTAGGGTTAATTACTTCATTGATTGAAGTGAAAATTATGGGTGTGTCAGCACTAAGGCTTTTTGTACCCATCATATTATGTGGGGTTAGGCACCTTAATATAGCTAAAATCAGCATGGGATTCTGGAGATTAAAAAACAAAGGCTGTAAAGGGACAGTCAGCACATTCAAGTAAACATACAGCCCTTCAAAGGATTAAAATGGTTTTGGTCTAGATGCAAGAGCCTTGTTGGCCTGCAGCAGTAATGCAGTTTACCGGGATATACTACATGGAAGGAGGCTGATGTTTAGGGTTTAGGTGCCTTTGAGAATGTCACCCCATCAGGATGTTATTCTGATACCATTATATAGCTATTAAATACATACATACTTCCAATAAATGTGTTCTTTAACAGTAATACTTAAGGTATTTAAAAAATAAGGATAGTATTTTTCCTTATTAAAATCATAATATAAAACATGGCCATGTTTTTTTATTGAGGGGTGATGGAAAGTAGGATGACCAGGGTAAAGTTAGGAGGGTGGCAGGGTAGAAATTACAGGTCAGGGGTGTGTGCCTAAAACCACCTAGTCCAGGTGAAAATTTTATCTTGAGCTGCTCCTGCATCCCATGTACAATTCATTTTATTTCATAAGATATTATTTGCCTGTAGTTTACGGTTATTACAAGCATAAGAAAACAGTTTTGCATTGTGATGTTTCAGGAGATATTGGCACGAACACGATTTGGATATTATAAATCTAAACCCAAGAACAGGTTTGTCAGCTCACATCATCGAAGAGAAGCATTTGATTAAACAGAGAAGGGTTTTAAAAAGATTGATGGGAAACATAGAGTTGAATGTCTGGGAAGCTTCGTTCATTGCAGAACAACACTGGAATAAATCAAATAATGAAAATGGTAAATTAGATCCAGTACGGAGTTTTCTTTTTCACAAATGGAGTAAGCCACCATCTTAAAAATTTAATGTAACAGAAAACATCAAGAGAATTTGTGGAAACGATGATGAATTTGAATTACCTGATGATATTTGGGATTCATAATTTTAAATAAAAAATTATGTGATCAAAATTTTCTTTATCCGAAATAAAAATAAAACAAGACTGCTTCTTTTCACAGTTAAGTTGCTATATTACAACAATGTAACATTGACAACATCTATTATATAATGGATTCTTTTTGTTTCAAAAATTGCTAACCATTGTTATAACTGTATCTTTAGTCAAAATGAAAACAAATGTCTGATGAAGGGAGTGTGTGTTCTCCTGAAACGTCACAACGAAAAACTGTTTTCTTATGCTTGTAATAACCGTAAACTACAGGAAAATAATTCTACAATACAAGCAATGCGTACATGCAAGAAAAACTATTATTCATCTGTTACGGGGAAAGAGGTACGTATATTCCAGAAATATCAAATCAAGATTCAAACAACACTTCAGAGAATCAGATTTTTGAGAAGATGCAAATTAAACAATAACTAACTAACTAACTCTCTAGCCTTCTTAAACCTGAAGGTTCATGGCTGCAGCAACACAGGCCTTCCATCTGACCAATTTCCTTTAGGTCCATATCAACGTTGTCCCTCCATCTTCGTCTTGGCCTTCCTACAGGTTTCTTACCATCAGGTTTCCCAATAAGAATCCTGTAAACTCCTCTCTCCTCTCCCATTCATGCCACATGGCCTCCCCACCTAAGTCTTCTTGAATTAATTATTATTATAATATCTGGACATGAATACAAATTATGTAGTTCTAAACTATGTAACCTCCACTCACCTGTCTCCTCATCCCTTTTAGGTCCAAAGATTTTCCTAAGGACCTTATTTTCAAATACTCTCAATTTATGTTCCTCTTTCAATGTAAGGGACCAAGTTTCACATCCATATAATACTACAGGCAAAATTACTGTTTTGTATATTTTAACTTTTAGTTTCTTAGATATTAAACGAGAAGACAAAAGTTTATGAAGAGAGAAGTAACATGCATTTCCTGAATTAAGCCTACTTTTTATTTCCTCTTTAATATAATTCTCACTTGTTAATATTACTCCTAAGTATTTGAATTTGGAAACTGGTTCAAACGAGTTGTTATCAATAATTAGATAAAAATTATTACCTAACACTTGGTTTCGGCCTGTAACCATATATTTAGTTTTCTCTTTGTTAACTTCCAAACCTATCTCTTTAGCAGTTTTGAAAAATATTTTAGCATTTTTCTTCATTGTATTTATATCATTCCCTAATAAGTCTACACCATCTGCATATGCTAACAACTGAGTCACACCATTTAATTTTAGTCCTTCGTTAGTTTCTTTTACCTTCCTAACAGCATATTCTAAGGCCAAATTAAAGAGCAATGGAGATAATGTATCCTTGTTTTAACCCATCATGAATTGTAAATTTGTCAGACACATTGATACCCACACGAATTTTACTTTCTGTTTCACTGGTGCATACTTTTATCATACTAACAAGCTTCTTAGGTATTCCAAACTCGACTAGTATATTATATAATTTCTCTCTTTTGACTGAATAATATTTTTTTTTAAAATCAATGAATAGCTGATGGACATTTTGATTATATTCCCACTTTTTTTCAAGTGTCTGTCTGATGTGAAAAATTTGATCTGTAGTTGATCTGTTATGTTGAAATCCACATTGATAATCACCTATAATTTCATTAGCATATGGGGTTAGTCTTGTTAAAAGGATGTTAGATAATATTTTATATGTTGTTGAGAGTAGAGAAATTCCACTGTAATTATTGCAGTTCCTTTTATCACCTTTTTTAAATATAGGAACAATTATGGATTCTTTCCACTGTTGAGGGATTTCTTCTTTATTCCATATTAAACAAATTAATTTATGAATTTGACATATTAATGAATTTCCACCATATTTAATTAACTCAGCTGGTATTAAATCAATGTCAGGTGCTTTGTTATTCTTTAACCTTTTAATAGCATCTTTAACTTCAGTCAAGTTAGGTTCTGGAACTAAAGGTTCTGCTGTGTTACTTCATTTACTTCTGATTTATATCCTACATTAACATTTAAAAGGTCATTGAAGTAGTTCTTCCATCTATTTAGAATATTGCTTGGGTCAGCTAGAAAATCACCATCTTTATCTTTTATCAAGTTTACTTTAGGTTGCCACCCCTTTCTAAATTCATTTACACCTTTATATAAATCTCTGATATTTTTGTTTTTGCTGTTTGTTTCAATTTCGTTAATTTTGCTTTTCAAGTTATCTCTTTTTTACTTCTAAACGTGGGGTTAACTGCTCGCTTTATTCTATTATAATTGCTTAGATTTGTATCATCAGAGTTATTTGACCACTTACGTCTAGCCTGATTTCTTATTTCTATTAGATTATGACATTCATTAACAAACCATGGTTTACTTTTTCTTGGTTTATGGTATCCTATACTTTCTTTAGCTGCTGACTGTATTGCATTACGTATGTGCTCCCAATTCTTATTTACATCTGTTTCATTTATATTTTCATCATCATTTAAATCCTGGAAAACATCAAATCTATTTGACAGTTTAATTTGGTAATCTTTCTTAATTCTTTCATCAGCAAATTTTCCTGTATTAAATTTTAGAAACTTTTAGATTTGTTGCTTATGATTTATCACTGCGAGTCTTTCTCTTAATTTAGCAATTACTAAATAGTGGTCATTGGCACAGTCAGCACCTCTATGTGTACAAACGTCAATTATATTACTATGCCTTCTCTTACCAATGAGAATATGATCTATCTGATTATGAGTTTATAATAATATAGTGCCAAATTTTTTGAAGTGGAAAGTTAGAACTCGTAATATCTACACCAGTGAATTTAAAGGAAAGCTACAAATGTTAATGATAGGACGACTAATTAGGGACTCGTACTCAGAATTGGACAGCCTTTCTTGAAAGACATATGATCTCCACATAACATTGTCAAATTCTTTGCATCCACTCATATGGGATAAATTAAACAGAGCTACACATCAAGTTGTAAAACACTACAGCAAGCTTTCAGAAAGGAGACTTGATACAAAATTCTACCAGCTAATTCAGGAGGAACAAGTTATATACAACAATGAAAGAAGGGAAATAGTTGATGTCACTGGTAAAATAGAAACTAAGAACATTGACAACAGATTATTTATAAATCTTAAGGATATTGAAGTACCTGATGAGTATACAGAAATTTTTCAATTCGGAATGAAATTTTCAATTGGTAGTGCTTATATACACACGGAAGATTTTGTGATTTCAATAGAAAAGCCACTTAATTCCTTAAATGATGAGAAGGAAAAGAGAAAATTATGAAGTCTCACACATGATGCTCTTGATGAACGGTTAAGTTTTGAATACAACAGAAGAAATAACAGAGGTCCAAAATACACAGAACGGGAGAAAGAGCATATAAGGTTGGGGAAAAAAAAGTTCATAGTTTCAAGATCTGGTTGAGAGAAAATGACATTTTCTTAATAAAATCGGACAAGGAAAATAAACCTGTCCTTATCCGAATTAAGGACGATAAAGAAAAAATGGAAGAATGTTTCAAAGTAAACAATTTCGCAGAAAGCTCTCGAAACCCTATAACTAAAATAATAAATGAGGTAAAGAACGTAATTGAAAGCAGTATCACGATACCAAGAGAAATGAAGAAAAAACTCATTGTCAAAAATTCAACCCTGCCGATTGCCTTTGGACTACCAAAAACTCACAAACCGGGAACTCCAATACAACCCATCATTGCAACTTTAACACATCCTGCATACAAACTATCCAAATATTTAGTTGAAAGGCTTGCTATAATTAAACAACAAACATCATTCAGTGTTAAAAATGCATATGAAGTGAAACAGAAACTAAAAAATATTGTTTCAAATAATGAGTATCGTATTGCAAGCTTTGATGTTGAAAATTTATATCCTAGTGTCCCAATAGGTGCCACAGATGCATTACACAGATGGCTTATTGAGATGAAGGTTAACCCAGTAGAATCATGGGAAATGGTTTGATGGTTTGCTGTATGTGCAAATTACAATTACTTTATATTTGATGGCAAAATCTATCAGCAAATAATGGTCTATCAATGGGAAACCCTTTATCCAGAATCATCCCCAGCATTTTCCTTCATTACATAGAATCTCCAATTGTTAATGAGATAGGTGCAGATATCATACTCTTCATCAGATATGTAGATGATGTGTTAATTATTGCTAAAAATGAGAACCATGGACGTATTTAAATTGTTAAATGAATCACATCGTCGCATAAAATTCACTTAGGAACCCGTAAATAACAATGTAATTTCTTTCCTGACTCAGCAATTTAAACATCAGTCCATAGGAAAAAAATAGCAGGGAAAAAAATACATCAATGCCAATTCAGAACATTTGTGTATAACAATGGATAATATATTTTTATTTTTTTTCCTGAGAGCACAAATACTATGTTCTAATAATAAGAATATGAAAAATGAAGAAGAAAGGCTTTTTTATATAGCAAAAGAAAATTGCTTTCACAGTAACAGAATAAACCAAATCAAAAAAACAAGTCGCAAGAAAACTAAAGGAATAGAGAAATACAGACAAAGATGAGAAATCTGTTGAAAAGAAATTTGTGTGCATTCCATTCCACAAGGGATTCTCACATGAAATTGCCAAAATTTTTAGAAGTTTTGATTTCAAAATTGTTTTTAGATCACCAAGAAGTTTGGAATGTACATTTAATGAATTCAAAATGAGGAACTCTGTACCAGATGTGGAAACCACAGGAATATATAATATAAGTTGTTCATGTTCAAAGGATTATATAGGACAAACAGCAAGGAAAATGGCAATAAGATGGCACGAACACGATTTGGACATTATAAATCTAAACCCAAGAACAGGTTTGTCAGCTCACATCATCGAAGAGAAGCATTTGATTAAAAAGAGAAGGGTTTTAAAAAGATTGATGGGAAACATAGAGTTGAATGTCTGGGAAGCTTCATTCATTGCAGAACAACACTGGAATAAATTAAATAATGAAAATGGTAAATTAGATCCAGTATGGAGTTTTCTTTTTCACAAATGGAGTAAGCAACCATCTTTAAAATTTAATGTAACAGAAAACATCAAGAGAATTTGTGGAAACAATGATGAATTTGAATTACCTGAAGATATTTGGGATTCATAATTTTAAATAAAAAATCATGTGATCAAAATTTTTTTATCTGAAATAAAAATAAAACAGACTGCTTCTTTTCACAGTTAAGTTGCTATATTACAAGAATGTAACATTGACAACATCCATTATATAACGGATTCTTTTTGTTTAAAAAATTGCTAACCATTGTTATAACTGTATCTTTAGTCAAAATTAAAATAAATGTCTGATGAAGGGAGCGTGTGTTCTCCTGAAATGTCACAACGAAAACCTGTTTTCTTATGCTTGTAATAACCGTAAACTACAGGAAAATAATTCTACAATGCAAGCAATGCGTATATGCAAGAAAAAACTTTCATAAGATAGTTTTCTTTTTTGGGAATTTGTTTTCTCTCTTGTTTTTTGTGTATTCATAAATTCTTATCAAATATGATAAAATTTATAAAACATGAACCATATCCCTTTGCGACCGGGGAAACACGATCGTGAGGGTAGGTATTTGAATTTTTTCCTGTTAGGAGAGATCGCTTCTCCGACTCAAACCGGAATGCAACGTCCGTGCTAGTTGTGCGCTTCATTATTCTTTTGTTTGTATGACGTTACAGCTTTGGCTGGTGAATTTGGAGGAAAGCAAAAAGCAGCAACAAGTGGATGCAATGAGTTCCAGAGGTAAGTTTCTTGTTTTTGTTGTTTGTTGTTTCCGTTTTCAAATTTGAATAGTGAATTCTTTGTCTCAAAAGTGTCAGATTTGAAATAAGATTATTAGTTTCGCTTGCTGTATTAATGTATGGTTTGTATTGTGATGTAAAAAGTAAGTCGCACGATCGTGAGGGTCAGGTCTAATTTAAGCTCGCATGCAGAATAATCTTTTGTTGTGAAGTGTTAGTTGTACTTGCTGTAGATTCTTTGCTTGAGAAGAAATGAAAATATATTTCTTGGTGGAAACGTATTTTCATTTGAAGTCACTTATTGTTGTTTTTTGTGAATACATATTTTCCATAACAATATGTAATATTATGCATAATATATATAAATATATTATATTATTCTTTCCAGCTCTGTCCAATGATGTTGTCTTGCAGCTGCTAGAGGACTCCGACATTGATGGCCTCTCAAGTGAAGGTGAAGAAGAAGCTGCAAATCGTGGAGGAACATGGGAACAAGCTTTGGAAGGTCCAGCCTTTGATAGATGCTGTGAGAAACAGGTGCAAATCAATACCGCGAGATTTCTCAAGCTATTCCATTGATGAACAGATGATCTCATTCACAGGTCGCTGCAAACTGAAACAGTTCGTAAAAAACAAACCACGGCCTGTAGGTTTAAAAAATTTCGTCACCAGTTCATCAGGAATTGTACTAGATTTTGAAATATATCAAGGAAAATATACTCCAGTCGAGTGCCCTGAGCTAGGACTTGGTCCATCTGTTGTGTTCCGACTTGTTTCTTCCCTTCCACAAGGTAGTTTCATTTATTTTGACAGATATTTTGTAACACTTCCATTACTGGAAAATCTTGTGGAAATAGGAATAGAAGGGACTGAATCAATAATGGCAAACAGGATTAAAGGTGTCAGGTTACATGAAGGGAAAATGCAGAGAGGTGAATCTTACGAGTATGTCAGAGGTATGACAAAATAGTAATTGTGGAATGGCAAGACAATAAGAAAGTGCTCATGGCATCAACATGTTGTGGAATTGAGCCAGTTTCGCAGGTAAAGAGATGGAGCAAAAAGAGAATAAATATATTGAAGTTACATGTCCCTCCGTTGTGAAAAGGTACAATCAAAGTATGGGGGGGTGTTGATGTTTGTGATCAGCAAATAGAGTACTACAGAACATGGTTCAAAACAAAGAAGTGGACCTTGAAAGTGACATTACACTTCCTTGACTTATGCGTTGTAAATTGTTGGCAAATGTACAGGGAAGATTGTCGATTAAATAAGTTAGGAAGGAAAGACACAGATGATCTCCTTAAATTTAGGCTGCAACTATCTGAAGCCTTAATTGCAACACCGGCGAAGAGAAGAAGTCTTGAAGAATCATCAGACATGGAAGAATATGCTGTAGGTGAATGGAGCAAAATACACAAAAAGAACAGCTACATTCCATCACCGAAGCCTGTTGCTAACAAGAGATACGATGGCTATGATCATTTCCCTACTTTTGACAGCATCCCTGCGCCACGCTGTTGTCGCCTTGACAATTGCAAAAGTCATACTAAAGTAAGATGTGTAAAATGTGATTGTTATCTTTGCCTCTCAAGAGATAAAAATTGTTTTGTTGCCTTTCATGTCAAGTAGATGTCTTACTTTGTAATAATGAAACAAAGTTTGAAGACTTGAAGTAAATTTTTGATAGGTAAATACGTGATCTGTTGTATTGAAAAGATTATAATGTAAATAATTGACACTTACTATACTGTATGTGGTATACCAAAAAATCTTACAAACTGTAATTAATGTAAATATATTATTTACCCTATAACTACAACCATTAATACAGTCACACACACACACACACACACACACACACATACATACATACATTACATACATACATACATTACATACATACATACATTACATACATACATTACATACATACATACATATACATAAGTAATTAAATTGTCTTTCTCTAATATAATCCCGGACGGTTCATTTTGAAAGTAATAATTATATGGTACATTATGGTAGTAAATAAGGCCTAACACTCACTATCGTGAGGGTACTTTCTCTAGAAAACTAGATGTGGCAATAAAATTTCATTACTAATTTTGTGTTTAGATGCACCCAAACATCAATAAAATTCAATTTGTGACAAATTATTCATCAGAAATCTCTCTTCGGTCGGAAAGGGATATAGAAAAGCTAAAATTAATACTATTTGATAAAAGCTGACACTGTATAGGTACTCAGCAGAGGAATGTACAAGACAATCAAACACAACCTCAAACAGGATTACATTGTTGTGGGTCAAGGTTGTATTGTGTGAAAGATAAGGCTCCCTTGTGTGAAAGACTACCTTCCAAAAAGGTTAAACTTTACATTCCATAACCATTGTAGCTCTGTATTAAATTTGTTCAACAACACATTCTTAGAATGAAAAATACAATTTACAGAAAGGAAATGAAATAATTAAAATTCAAGTTGTTGAGCAGTAGTATGACCCATGGATGAATCTTGCCAAATAAATAAAGGAATTAATATTATTGTTACCTGCGTCAACCATGAAAAAACTGCAAAACTACAAATGGACCATTTTTTTGTGTACATTCCACTAGAATGAAGGCACTTTTGCCACCAGCTTTGTAATTTAATTCCTATCACATAAAGAACATTCGGAAAGTTGGTGCCGAAGCCAATTTGCATGAGAAGTGCTCCACCTCCTCGTTGCTCTCGAAAGGTTGACTTCTCAATGCTTCGTTAAATGGTACAAACAATTGATATTTACAGGGTGAGATATCAGGGATATAGGTAGGATGTTCCAGCACAGTCCTTTTTTGCAATTTTTTTGTTGAGTTAAAGCAGTCTGTTCTCAGGCTTATTTTGAGCTACAATACATGACTTGTATTCTGTATGTGTACCAGTGGCGTAGCATTATAGTATGCCCATACGCCCATATGCCCGGCGTTCCCTGATTTAAAATTTCAACAATACGTAAATGCTGTAAATATAAAGTAAATCTTGACTAATTTCATGTGTGTTTGACCTCCATGGCATTATAATAGCTATTTTTCGCGATCCGCTTGCAACGCTCCACTAACAACATTAGTTCAAGCATTTTTTTCAATGCCTTTCCTGCCTGGATGCCGGGCAGGTTCGGCGTAAAGAACTCTATATTCCTTGCTGCCTTTCTGGAGGGAAAGCTTGGATCTCTACAGCACGCTCGCAAATGCTCTCTCGTACGCCAGCGTATGGAGCAGAGGGCTACGTGATTGGTTCATGTGACCCTTCCTGCCTTCTGAAGCAGACGGCAGCGGTAGAATTTCCTACCCGGTTCTTCGCGCTCGTGCCACTTGTGCTATGTGATGCTACAATACGCAATATTGACTGACGTAACTTTACCAAACTCAAATATACCATATCTTAATGACCATTCCATTGTATAATTTATCGCACGAACAGGGATGTGTATTAAAAACTAAAAGATCAAAATAGTTTTTGTTAAATAAGTTGGTGAAGTCCTCGTGGTAGAAATTCAGCCTGTGCCTGCTCTACCACTTAACCCGCAAAACTATTCTTTTTTTATTATTATTTTTTCGTTAGTATCTAACTGCTTAATATTGTGTCAATGGAAATGTTTAGCATTCATTTGGAAACTCTTAACATCGAATGGTCTGTGGACAAAATTATTTTAAAATTTTTATCAGCATTCCAAGATGCAATAAACAGTGGTATGAATTACTAATCGCACTGTTACGTCAGTAGAGTGTACGATAGTTGGATCATCCACCCACCTCCGTGTCAGTGTGTTTTGAACAGCGTGCCAAGATGACAGAGGTCCCTGGTTCGAATCCCGGCGTTAGCATGGGTGATCTTTATGAGTGTCCCTTTATCAACTTCATAAATATAACTCATATTCATATTCACAATTAACCAATAGTGGTAGAAAAGTGAAGTAAAATAAACCAAATCAATCAGTAGTTGGATCGCCCACAACAATGACTTCTACTGTTGTTCAGAGGCGCTTGTGATTCAGGTAGGTTTTCTAATGACTTGCGTCATACCAAAAAGTATAAAACACCAGAGTTCAAAACATTTGTGGCATAGTGAGGCATCTCATTTTCTAGCTAAAAAAATGGATAGATGATGTTTTATTGAAAACCCAGCTGACTTCAGGCAAATAAACAATACCTGTGGCGACTAATTCCATAAGTAAATTATTAAGCAAAAAAGGGCCGACACTTCCTTCGGACTTGGCGTTCCCACCCGAAATGCCTATGCTACGCCACTGACGTGTACATGTTTACTCATCATTTTTTATGCCATGCAAACACTTGGCTTTTCAATACCAAAATGTTGCTTTAATCTTTGGAAATTTTGCTTGGCTTCTGGCAAGAAATTTAACAATAGTATGATGTGCAAATGAGACTGGAACTGCTTGCTTGCTCACTCATTGTGCTTACTACTGACTGACTGTTTCAAAGGTGAACTGCAAAGTATAGAATGAGTCTCAGACACAACCCCTTCAACATCCGACTGGTCCTAAGTTGATAAGTTTGCTTGGGTGACTGTAGGGAACAAATTCCGATCTATATTTGAATAACCAATGTATTATTAGTATATAGGACAAATCTTTTGAGAATTGTAAGGTACATTCTCAAAACTAATTTCAGTTTAAAAGTTTTATTGCAATAAGTTAACTCAAAAGGACAAAACTCTTAGTGACGTAGAATGTGAAGATCCAAATTTGATTTATGTCTAAATGACTTATGGCAATGAGGGCACGGAAAAGGAAGGGAATTCTTGTAATACTTTAAATGTGAATTCAAGTAAGCTTTAGACACATATGACTTTCTACATACAGTGCATTCGAAAGGGCGAATTCCTTTGTGATTTCTCATATGATTAGTCAACCCTTCATTATATACAAATCCTTTACCACACAGGTTGCACTGAAAAGGTGGAATTCTCTCATGAATTAAAGTATGTTTTTGTAAATTTCCTCTTCTGTTGAAGCTTTTACAGCAAATAGTGCATTTGAAAGGACGGGCACCATTGTGACACTTAATATGAACACTCAAACATCTTTTTCTTCTAAATAACTTGCCACAAAGATCGCACTTGAAGTTAGCAATTTTTTTGTGAGTATCAATATGACTAGTCAAATTCCTTTCCCACTTGAATTCCCTGGGGCAAAGGGTGCATTTGAAAAGAGAAGTGGGATCGTGAAGTTTAAGATGGTACTTCAAGCGAACTTTATCTCTGAATGATTTGTCACACTGTGAGCACTGGTACGTGCTATTTGCTTCATGAAGGATGAGATGTGATTTAAAATGCCATTTTGTAGTAAACGATTCACCGCAATGACAACAGCGGTATGGACAAACTCCTTCGTGCTTCTTGATATGAGCAATTAAGTTTAGTTTAGTATCATATTCTTTGCTACAAAAATTACATTTGAAACAACTGTGGTGGTAAGCTTTAGTCTCTGCAATTGTGTTTGAATTTCCCTCGAATGGTTCGATGGGAGCACTGTGTTTTAAATTTTGAACCTTGCCATGGATTGCAATGTGAACATTTAAAGCATATTTCTGCTTGAATGCTTTGTTGCAGAGGGTACATTTGAAAGGACGTACATTTTCATGACTCTCCATGTGATTGTTCAAGTTTTGAATTCCTGTGTATGTCTTGAAGCATATAGAACATTGAAAAGGACGAATTCCTGTGTGTGTGTTAAGATGAGCATCCAATCTTGCTTTCAGGTAAAAGGTTTTGTCACAATGGGTGCATTTAAATGAGTGATTTTTTTCATGAATTACTCTAATGTGTGTTCTCAAACTTAAATATGATGCAAAAGGTTTGTTGCACTGGGTACACTGGGTAGACTGAATGCCTTCATGAGTTTTAAGATGCACTGCAAAATAGTTTCTATTTGTAAATGCTTTGTTGCAATGAAAGCATTGGAAAGGGTAAATTTCTTCATGCCTTCTTAGGTGAGCATCTAAACTGTACTTTTGAAGAAACATTTTGGAGCAATAAGTGCATTCCAGAGGCTGAATATCTTGGTGAATTTTGCCAACATTATTTAATCTCTCTTCCTCCGTAAAGGTGGGACAATTGGATTTGCATAGTATATGGTTGTTAGTGTTTCCTATTGATGTGTTTGAATTGCTACAAGACTTGAAACTGTTGGATAGTTCCAATTCTGTCTTTAAAATACAGTTGGGAAGATTACTTAATGTTGAAGATATTTCCTTGTGCTCAGTTTTAACAGTCTCTTCAGTAATCACTTCGGTTTCCTTTTGGAATGGCATGTCACTGAATCTGAAAAAAAAAAAATCTGCATTTTAACTTTCATCATAAAAATATTTTATCTTATAATAAACTTAATATTACAATGCCAAGTCACACATTTAGAACATACAATTGTACCAGTCATATAGACCTATTCCTTTGAAAACAGGTTTAGTGAACATGAGAGCTCGGACGTCAGTGTTTTGGATCCAAAAGTTTTATCTTATTGTTGTTGTTTCTGAAGCATCCATATTTTCCATATTGGCTAACAATCTCAACGTCTTGCCAAATACAGAATATGATGCAAATAATTCTACAGGAATCAGGGGACAGTTCAGATTAGTTAAACAACAACACGAATAACAACCCTCAAGTAGGTCACCATTAAATAACAATAGCATGTCAGCACAGAAAGTGGCACCATGGGTGGAAAGGACCGACAAGAAGAAAGTGACAGGAAATTCTTGTCCCCATGGTTCGAGGAATAGAATATGAATCCCAATGAGGTCATAAGGGCGACGCTGAAAGGTATTGAAGCGGGGTGGGCTCTAATGTGCCTCATTATGATTAATTTTGTTTCATTGCTGAATCCACCTGTCTAGGATTACTCTATCAAATCAAGTCAGTCTTTATGATGTTGGTACCCATCCTGGGGAATATCCACTGGGTGAGCTCTAACCCACTGGGAAATGATCACAGGGCAACTGCCTGTCCAACAAAATAGCTGCAGGAGAAATTTTTGGAATCATCTATAGTAGAGAAACAATCACTCATGCATGCGCGCGTGTGCACACACGGCCGCACGCACACATCACACACAGAGAGAGAGAGAGAAGGATACAGACATAAAAACACTGAGAGGAACTGGAATGAGAGAATCAGAGTGAACAGATACAAAAAAAGAGCAACGAAGAAATCAAGTAATTAAAAAAGTAAAGCAAGTAAGAAATAAAAAAGAGGATGAAAGAGAAGGAAAATTAGTAGTCATGACCACAGAGATTGGCTGAATATATTTAATTAGCCCTTGATTGGTTTCATTTTACTTCACTTTTCTGCACTTTTGGCTAATCACGAATATGATGATGAATGGAAACAAGATGAAATGGGTGAAGGACGATCACAGATATATATATGGACAATACAACACAAGTCCTACAGAAAATTATACTGGCTTTGAGTTCAGGTGTACAGTGTGTAACACGAGCTAACTTACATTATTATTATATAGTGTTTATTCTCAAATAACTATGTTATTTTCAGTCACTATTCTACCATCTATGCTACATGCATAAGCTAAACAATAAAACATAGGTGATGAATGGTAGAAGAGGTGAAACATCATCACAAAAAACATGTAACTTTTCGAACCCGGAACTTCAGGTCACCAGCAAATGAATTAAACAGCTAAAATTAGATCACTTTAACATCTGCTTAAAGCTATTCACATTTGCTGTAAAATACAAGTAGAAATCGAACTTCAATAATAATACATAATTAGGAATTGTAGCTATCCTGGTAACGTGATTCGAAAAAGTGTTCTCGTGTTGCCAGCCAGGTTAAATCGGTGTTAGCTTCCAATGTTTCGAGCATATAGATTGCTCTCACCATGAGGGAATGTAGATATGGAGACCAGTGTTGGGTTAAATACATGACTATGATGGGGCGGAGCTTGGATGATGTCTTCCTATTGGTTCGCTCTGGATCCTGGTGTACATAATTAATTTAAGCAAAGTCATAAGCTTTGCACAAGTGTGCAACTTCGCATATTTGAAGCTGATTCCAATCTCAGTATATCATGGAAACTGTTAAAAAAAAATAATGACACCTTCGTCAATGCTGCTTGTGGAAAGGATACTCACATGCACACTCTCACTCTTTCTAAAACAGAGAAACACGCAATGCAGTGTTATGTGTGTTATTCAAGTTCAAAGCAACAACCCCTTTCCCCTCATCCTACTGCTATATGTTTTGGTGAGAGTGCGATAAGAGTAATTTGATCCTGTAAGGCATTTTTTCCTGAAGGCAAGAAAGAAAAAAAATACCGTGACAACTTCAATTCCTGTATGAACACTTGATGCCCCACACCATGGCCATGCAGTCTAAGGTGTCATGCATTGGGCTCTGGCTACAGGATGTGCACAGGTTCGAGTCTCCTGGAGGAAGCATAACAACTTATCTCCCAAAATTTCGGACTGTCGCCTACCATCGCAAGAAATTGGGAAGCTACAAATGAGTAGCCTGCAACAACGACTAGGGTTTCATCGTGCTGACCACACATCAGCCCATAACTGGTTGGCTGATCTCCCACCTTTGTCAGTGGGTAGGTAGGTCCTGGCCTTCACTGACTGTTGAGCCATGGGTTAAAAAAAATGCACTTTTGATTGTGTGAAAATCGGTGAATGGGAAGAGGTAAAGTAAGTGTCCTCCCTTACCTTGCTATGGATGGGACAATGTAAAGCCCACCACTCAATGAAGTGAGTTCCATAAATCCACTTTTTTAAAAAAAAGTTCACCTTACATATGTGTGTGCACATTTCCATAATATTCAACTCCCGAGTGGAAACATCATTGCTTTTTAATCAAGGGGTCTCGGGTTTGATACCTGGTCGAGGCACATAGCGGTTCAGATCCCACTTTAAACTGTACGTCCATTCCCAATTAGCCTTTCTGTGCATAAAGTGTGCTTAAAAATCAACTTACACGAACAATGTCCATAATAATAAAAATTAATATATTACCTGGAATTTGGCGAAGGAGATTCATTCATTTCATTAACATTTTTGCTTGACAAATCTGGGTCGGTTTGCATATCATCTGTCAAAGGAAATCTTTCTAATCTTGTTTCACAAATCATAACTTCTTCCTCGATTTTTATTGCATCACTTTTTATTTGTTTTGCAATGTCACTGCACTCATTTATGTCCTTATACTCTCTGCTTTGAAACTGATCAAATAACAATGTGGGAAACTCGTCTGCCTTAACATCTTCAATACCTTCAGTTTCAGTCTTTATTCCACAGGAAACGAAGAGTATACCACAGGCCTCTACGTCTCCTTCCACCTTTACATGGCTGGTATCAGGTGCAATAGCCAAGTCTTCAGAATCTTCCAATTTGATGTGCTTTATCACATTCTCCATTGTAACACTTGAAGTATTTTTTCTGAAGACTAAATAATGTGATTTGTACTAAATGCACTAAGATTGAAGAAAATTATTCTTAAAATGTTTTATTTTATTTTGCTTTTCTACCAATTTGGACCAATCATGATAATTTCATTTCACTAGCATGTGGGATACACGTGACTGATAAAATTTCCATGTGACCAAGTGACAAAATACATATTGTTGGACATTCCCCAGCATTCAGACATGTTTGAAGTAAAATTTGTTAAACCCATCGGAAAATCTGGAAAGAGAATGAAATATTGATCATTAAAAAAAAAATCTATGCATAAAAAGTAAAACTTCCTGGCATGCATCGTCTGCACAGTAAATGATAAATGACTGTTGCCTAGACAAACACCTTCTAATTTGTTACAAATTTTAAAACCTGCCTAGGTTTTTATCACAGGACAAATAAATGACTTTGAATGCAAAAAAAAAGGGTTAAAAAAGGCTTGAAGGTAAGGAATAAAACATTTAAAACCAACTCATGCCAGGAAGTTATGGCTTACACTCCCAATTTGGGTAATACTCTATTATTTACAAAATGTATACTCTTAAAAACTATGTCCAAAATATTGGACACTGTGAAGATCTTGCACAGAATAGGGAAAGATGGAACACTTATGTTGCTGTGGCAATAAACACTAGGTGTGAATGGTGTGTGCTGGCTGAACTTAGATTTCAACTGTCACTTCACAGGATACCCTAACCTTTACGCAAAGGAAGCCAAGTAATAGACAAAAATGTGTAGGTCCAAGTGAGGAAGTAGTAAAAACTGATTTTTAATAGAAATTGGGGTAGAGGTTATACTGTAAAACCAATGGGTCTACCACAAAGTAGGGCCTCACTGATGGCATAGTGTTAACGTCATTGGCTTGTAATCAAGGGGTCCTGGTATTGATACCCAGTGGAGGCACATAGTGGTTTGGATCATCACACTTTAAACTGTATGTCTAGTTCTGATTAGCCTTATGTGCATAAAGTGGACTTAAGTTTTTGTTTTTTTTAAAATTAAGACCAAAAAGTTGCATAATAGCAGGAGCCAGTGTATGTGTTTGTACCACTCATCAAAATGTTAAACTAATGATAGCTGGAGCTCACTTAAATAAAATAACTCTCCTAGGACATAAAAATCCATTTAAAACATTCCAAAATTGTCTTTAAAAAATAATGTGTAGGGTACCACAACTGAAGTGTTTTCTAGATGAGGTCACTTCTTCCTTTTTTGGAAGACACCCTCCTTTTTCCCAACTTTTTAGTTTGACAGGGTTGTCGTTTGCAAGCTTGTGCGATGGTGTTCAAGGTGCCTGTCCGACAGCAGGTTCATTCATTATATCCTGACATTTTTATGACTTGACCGGACTACGTGCAATGAGCAAGGGTCCCTGTGCCTCACCGTGTTTTTACCCTAAGCCTTCGTCTTGTAAAAGTGTTTGTAATTGTGTCTGTGAAAATAAATTTGTTATTATATTTATCAACGAAGTATTTAAAGTTTCAGCAGTGAGCTGTTTTTGGGCAATTTTGTAAATTTTCAATTTCAATAACTCACCTTCATATGAGAGCATTTTCCTTACACTATTCTGAGCAATTGCAGGTCAAATCAACCAAAATAAATAAATTTTGGAATTTGATGTCATGGATTTGACTAATTTTTTGTATAAAAGTTTATCTAAAATATAGAAAATATTGTAATAAAAAACCAAGCATGTTGTATATCAAATGAAAGCCCTCTTCATGAGCTTCAAAATGAGACCATGCCCAGCCCTGTAGTTAAAACAGGTCTCTTGCAAATTGTATTACACAATCGGCAGTGCTCAGCTCGGAACTATCTGCTGGCAGCCATTAGAGTACATTATTATTTTACGCCCTGAGATTTAGAACTCTACAAACATGCTCTACAAGAGTGAGACAAACGTGCACTACAAAAGTGACAGGGTGGCTACAAAGAAATGAAATGAAATTCCCTGACTTTTCCAGGTTTTCCAGGACAAAATTTACATTTTTCCCTGACAATTACAAACTAAACTAAATCGATGTTTTTGCAAATGGAAATAATAAACTCATACAGATCCTCATATGGTTTTGCTAAGTACCAATATTATCTTCTATGAAATTGACTTAATTTCTCTATTCTCTATGATTTGAATTCAAACTGCAAAATAGTGAATTTGGAAAATTATTATAATTCACAAGCTAAGGAAGGATTATGGAATTTTGTCATACGCAGTAAGTTTAAAATAAAATACTTGATTATTTTTAAAGTTACGACTAAATGAGATAAGAGTGACGAGTGATTGATTAAGAAATACAATTTGTAATTTATCAGTCTCCTTATACATTCTCAGTATTATATGTTGATATTTCCACTGAGGTTTGGAACCCTCTACTTGCAAAAACTATGAGTGCGGACTCATTTTTCAATGCATAGTAAAGCTACTTCTCTCTTCTCTGTAAAGCAAACAACTTAACTTTTGAAGATAAGTGAAACAATAGAATTGTACAAAAGAGTCATATTTCCTTACAGTATCAATGGGATTTCTGCTTCAGTACAGTATATCCAAGTGAAGTACTGTGAAACTGACGACATGCAGTTATATCATTAATGTTGAAGAAAAGGGTATGTAAGTATTAGAAATTTAAGGCAAGGAATTTATAGAATTGCATTGTATAGGTACCTGCTTTAGCTAACCAACACATTAAAACAGGAACACTGTAATAATAAAAGCTTCTGAAAGTTCATATACGAGGGGCATCCTGAAAAAGCTCCAATGGTGCCTATACGCAGCACTAGTGGTCGGAGAGCAACACACACACATGCAGCACCACACACTTTATCCCGCAAAGTTTCCTCAAGGTACCAGCTTCATATGATGCTGGGTGGGCACCGGAGCAGTTTGAATAGGTGAAAACATCAGGGTTCTCCCCCGCAGGGATCGACCCCTTGTCTCTCACATAGTAGTCAGATGCCCTAATGACTGAGCTCCATTATTACTCGCTCGACAAATGCCAATAGTGCACACTTAGCTTGGTAATTCCAAACATATCTTGTGCGACAAATACGAAGATGTGGCTCCCGTGTGACGGTAGATATGCACTCGATCTCCTATTAGAACCCTGCCACTTTGCTCTGTGATGCAAATGGTTTTGATAGAAGTTGAAAAAATCATGGGAAATAAATTATTTAATGTGGCTGTCGGAATTATTCCATGTACGTATAACTCTATAGTTTACTCTTGAGTAAAATGTTGGAAAACTTGCATGTTCTATGTACACAAACATGGCCTAGAAAAGACAAGGATGTTGGATTTCATGGAATTTTTCATTGTTTTAGGACATTTCTTTTTAAAAAATCACTAATAATGCCAATAATTTGCATTTTTTGCCAAATTCGCATTATTTTGATATTTCGAATGGGCGAAAAATGTGTCCAGACATCACTGCACATTCCTAAACATAATTTCGCAGCAATTACCATTTTTCACGGTTTTGGCGTTTGCGAAAAATCAATGTACCTACTAATTGGAAATTACTTTCTAGCCACCCGTCGTATAAATCAGTAGATGGAAAGTGAAAATTTAGCAGGGCTGGCAGAGAAAAGTCAATTCTTAAAGGAAGTGATTTGCTGTTACGATTGAATGATTCGAGTAAATATGATATTAAAATATTTATGTATTTATTATAAGTATTTTATTTCATAATATTGGACATTAACTTCACTCAGTGAGAGATTTAAGACCATCTCTCACGAGATTAAACAGACAGGACACAGAGTGGCGTTAATTTCATTGCAAAACTAGTGTTGCAGTAAATTTGAGGTTAGGAGCATGCACTTGCCAATTTTTATAACGTTCACCAATGCAGATTTATGTTTCACTTTTTCGTAATGGTATTCAATATATATCCCGTTTGGTTGAATTCTTCTTGATATCTAGGAATATTACAATATCATTGTAAACGTATGTAACTTGTGCGAAACCAGTAATATGTCAGGATGATAAAAGAAAGCCTTCGTAAGCACTGCTACATTCAATAAGGTGAAGTGAGCCAGAAGAGTAATAAAATTCCAACAGCATATTTGCAGTCTAAAGCTCTTCTTGTTTATACATGCGATTTTTGTTGGATGTTGCAGTCCATGCAATTTCTGTCGCATGTTGTAGTGAGATACTTTGTCGGGTGGCGATATTCGACAAAAATCGTATGTATGAATGGAACATATTTGTTTCCATGTTCCTTCAGTTTGCCCAACAAAATGCCTTACTACGACGTCCGACAACTATCGGACGGCACCACCCGCTCTTATCCCCTCCATCTGTTGACAAGTCCCCTTACTACTTCCATACGGACAAGAAAAAATGATAATTCAATGCATTTTCCACGTAATACAAGGGTTCATCAAATGAAAAGGTACGAAACGTCGTAACAACGGAATCGTTTATATAATACCGATGCCGCGATGGGACAACGTAGCGTGATATGTAGGGGTGCAATTGGAGTCACCACGCGGCATCGGAGCATGCAGGGGAACGCGCATGCGCAGGAGAGAGCAGAGGCTCCGATACAGAGCGCCGTCCAAGTGACGCGGCAGTGTGTATTCGGACAAGATGGCGTTAACATTGGCAAATTCGACTGTTGAGGAGCAGCAAGGCGTTATCCGTTTTCTGACAGCGGAAGGTGTTAAACCGGCCGATATTCATCGCCGGATGGTGAACGTTTACGGGGAAGACGAACGACCGGGGCTGCTCATGGAGGGTGTGGTTCTGCTCCATGATAACGCACATCCACACGTCTCCAGGGTCACACAAGCGGAACTGGCCAGGTTCAAGTGGGAGCAGCTAAACCATCTGCCCTACAGTCCGGACTTATACCCTTGTGACTTCCATGTGTTTGGTCCCCTGAAAAAGCATCTCAAAGGAAAGCGCTTCACCTCGGACGATGAACTCAAGGACGCTGTGAAGAACTGGGTCGCACCACGGCCAAAGAAATTCTGGGAAAAAGGAATCATTCGGCTCGTTCATCAATGGGATCAATATGCTCAGGCCTATGGAGGATACTTTTAATAAAGTATTCATTTACACCGACAGTGTCGTTTTGTACCTTTTCATTTGATCAACCCTTGTATTTAGAGGCTTAACCTTTACTCCTAACGATGATACCAACCATATGGTATCATCAGAGTAAGGTCGTACTGGCCCGATGATACCATATGGTATCATGGTGCTGATTACAAAATGAATGTGCTTTTTGGACCTTCATACTCTTATGTTAGGGTGGAAACTCTGACACAGGTCTGGAGCAAGCCTGGGAAATTCATGTTGATGACCAACCTCCCCCCTCTCCGCAACATATCCATGCCACATAACCGAACAGAGTTTCACATTTTGGCTCACTATTCAACTTGTATGGCACCCCGGAACATGAAACATGTTTCAATCTCTTTGGAAATGTCCATTCTCTGAAGAGAATACTAACGTTTGCGCCTTCTCCCCAAAATAGCGGGAGAAGAGAAGGTAAACTCCAGATTTTTATGTTGTTTTTTTTTCATTAAAATTCGGTGGTCACGCCCCAAAACCCCCCTTCCTCGGTTTGGTGTTCTGAATTGTACACGGTTGCATGCTATGATGTTTTAGCTACAAACCAAAACTTATCCGAAGTAGATTGCTCCCATAGTACCCGAGTTATAACAATTTTCCTCCAAACATGCAAATTAGCTATATTTCGTAAAAAAAAAAAAAATCACATTTTGGCATATTATTCAACTTGTATGGCACCCAAGAACATAAAACATGTTTCATTCTCTTGAGAAATGTCCATTCTTTGAAGAGAATGCTAACGTTTCCGCCTTCTCCCCAAAATAGCGGGAGAAGAGGAGGTAAACTCCAGATTTTTATTATTTTTTTTCATTGAAATTCGGTGGTCGTGCCCCCAAACCCCCCTTCCTCGGTTTGGTGTTCTGAATTGTACACGGTTGCATGCTATGATGTTTTATCTGAAAAACTAAACATATCCGAAGTAGATTGCTCCGTTAGTGCCCGAGTTATAACAATTTTCCTCCAAAAATGCAAATTACCTATTTTTCGTAAAAAAAATAATCACGTTTTGGCTTATTATTCAACTTGTATGGCACCCAAGAACATAAAACATGTTTCATTTTCTTGGGAAATGTCCATTCTTTGAAAAGAATACTAAAGTTCGCGCCTTCTCACCAAAATATTGGGAGAAGAGGGGGCAAACTCCAGATTTTTGTTTTTTCCATTGAAATTCGGGGGACGTGCCCCCCAAGCCCCCTTCCTCAATTTGGTGTTCTGAATTGTACACGGTTGCATGCTATGATGTTTTATCTGAAAAACTAAACATATCCGAAGTAGATTGCTCCGTTAGTGCCCGAGTTATAACAATTTTCCTCCAAAAATGCAAATTACCTATTTTTCGTAAAAAAAATAATCACATTTTGGCTTATTATTCAACTTGTATGGCACCCAAGAACATAAAACATGTTTCATTTTCTTGGGAAATGTCCATTCTTTGAAAAGAATACTAAAGTTCGCGCCTTCTCACCAAAATATTGGGAGAAGAGGGGGCAAACTCCAGATTTTTGTTTTTTCCATTGAAATTCGGGGGACGTGCCCCCCAAGCCCCCTTCCTCAATTTGGTGTTCTGAATTGTACACGGTTGCATGCTATGATGTTTTATCTGAAAAACTAAACATATCCGAAGTAGATTGCTCCGTTAGTGCCCGAGTTATAACAATTTTCCTCCAAAAATGCAAATTACCTATTTTTCCTAAAAAAAAAAATCACATTTTGGCTTATTATTCAACTTGTATGGCACCCAAGAACATAAAACATGTTTCATTCTCTTGGGAAATGTCCATTCTTTGAAAAGAATACTAAAGTTCGCGTTTTCTTGCCAAAATATCGGGAGAAGAGGGGGCAAACTCCAGATTTTTGTTTTTCCATTGCAATTGGGGGGACGTGCCCCCCAAGCCCCCCTTCCTCGGTCCAGTGTTCTGAATTGTACACCGTTGCATGCACTGATGTTTTATCCGAAGTAGATTGCTCCCATAGTGCCCGAGTTATAACAATTTTCGTCAAAAGAGTGTTCAAAGTCAATGAAGACGAAATTCCCTGACATTTCCCTGACTTTTTTTGACACCTCAAATTCCCTGACCTTTCCCGGTGTTCCAGGTCTGTCGCCACCCTGAGTGAGTCCCAAGCCGAACCCAGCTGACCATCATGGCAACCGTGTTTTGGGACCAAAAGGGTGTGTGATTTTTGTGGAATTCTTGGAACCAGGTGGAGTATCACAAACTGTCTGCGAGGTGGGTACCAAAAATGCTGACAGACGCTCACAAAGGGCAAAGAAGGACAGCTGCCATTGCATTGACTGCTGCTTCGACTCCCCAGTAACGATATCCACGTCCTGGTTAT
Organism: Lepisma saccharinum; assembly: GCF_977018435.1. Lineage (NCBI taxonomy): Eukaryota > Metazoa > Arthropoda > Insecta > Zygentoma > Lepismatidae > Lepisma > Lepisma saccharinum. The sequence goes on along the minus strand of NC_139241.1, from coordinate 62,480,214 downwards.
CAGTCACAATTCGATGCACTCTTTTCGCAGACACTTCTGGAAACTCTTTGGGGAGTTCAGATATTGTGAACCGGCAATTGGAATGCACTTTCTCGTTAACGTGTTCCACCAGATCGTCCGTCTGAACACTAGGCCTTCTGCTACGCTCATCGTCATGGACATTTGACATTGCCTGACCTTCCCTTCACTCATCACTGTCGGTCCATAAATGGCACACAATTCCCGATGGATGTCAGCTGCATTCTGTCCTTTGGCGTTCAGAAATCGTATGACAGATCTCACTTCACATTTGGCGGGATTTTGTATTACGGCAGCCATTTCACCTTTCTGCTACTCGCACGTACGCAACCCAACTCTGCAAGCACAGAATACTAGGGCATGCTACTGCGCATGCTCAACTTCATCAGTGTTGCCAACCCCGCATAAAAAATTATCGGCCCCTTTTTTTACATGCACCTCGTAGTTGCAAACTTTAGCGAGAAGTCGTGGATTTTGAATTTCAGTGGGTGCTAAAATTCACGAAACAGTGACGAGGACTTTTCTTTAGAAACTAGTCTGCAGGAGTTATATAATATCTTTCGAGATTTATATGATTTGCACATGTGCATCTAAGGGCCATTCAGACTGTGCAACTTTTTTAGTAATCGATATCTTTCAAGCCAAGAAAATAACTCTCACCTACTTAAATTGCAAAGAAAAGTGCCGACTACATTTACATAAATTCAACGTGCATTTTCGTAGTAACTACGTATACTCAGAACATTATGGCACCCTATGGCCTAAATAGCTGTTACCTTACAAGTAACTGAGCATTGCAAGTGTAATATGCGTCTATATTCTGACTTGGGCGCCGCAGAAAAAAATCTTGAAACACCAAGGGTGTTGTGAAGTGAAAAAGTTTGGTAACCCCTGCTTTAAATGGTCAAAAATCAACCTCTCTGAACCCTGGGAAAATTACGCTAGGAGGAAAAATATGAAACATGAAGGAAGGAAGAAATATGAGCAATGTCACATTGATACTTCAATCTAAGCATCGCAACCGAGTTATTGTGTATAATTCTGTATAATACCCAAATATCTTACATATGGGAGGACGCATCCTCCCCTCTGTCCCGATAACGACACACGTGCTTTCAATACTGAATTGATTGATTTGGATTGATTTGATGTTTCAATGCAATACTTTATGCACGGTAAGGCTAATCGGGACTGGACCTACAGTTTAAAGTGGGATACGAACCACTATGTGCCTCCAATGGGAATCGAACCTGGGATTCCTAGCTTACAAGGCGACGACGCTACCACTGCGCCATCGGGGAGGCCTCATTGGTTAACATATGGTATGTGTAATAAAACAGTAGATTGCGAAATATGGTAGTCTTGCATTGTACATATCTGAGATTGCATGTTGTGCTAATTAGTTTGGACTAGCCATTATTAATTATAAATGACATAATTAAAATGGTGTAAATTGTATAAATACAACTTGTATTACTTCAAATATAGCATGATTTTGGGGGGGGGGATTGTTGAATTGTTATTCTCGCTTTTTCAATTGAAGATGAAGTTACAAGGTTGCATTCAGTACAAAGAGTGTATTGTGAACACCCATATGTGAACTGCACGCGATGCCACTGTCTCTCATAATATATCAATCAGAAGTGAGCTGCCCCAGCAGAGACACATGGTCGTTTGGATCCCACTTTAACTGTAGGTCCTGTCTCAATTATCTGTGCATAAGGTGGACCACAACTCAAACAAAAAAGAATTGAGTTGCGCATGACAAGCCCAGATTGGTGTAGGGGCTTCGCAATGTTCCCTGTGTGTTCCTGAAATGTTGTATAATCCAGAAATTCAATCAATTTAAATGAATTAAAAAATCAATATTTGAAACAGATATGGCTCAACAATAACACAATTCAAACTGGGAATTCTTTGAGGAGGTCACTGAATTCAAAGATTCGCTCTTATTTTCCATTTTCTTTTCTGGCAGTACATAGAGCTGTATTATAAGAGTTAACAGTCACTACAAATAACTCCATGACTCAGTGTTTATTATTATTTGCCAATATATGGAAGATGATCGAGGATGTCTAGGATAATACACAGGAGCGTACTGGTTCAGCCAGAATGTCCCAGGCAACTTCACATGTTGAAATGCTGGAGTTACTTTATTTCCCAGCAGATGGCTACGATAGGAAAAAGCCTAATCTCATATCTTTACACATCGGTTGTCATAAACTTAGTGTAAATTGCCTGCAGTTATTAATCTAGTGGGAAGAATAAAATTATCCGTCAGTCTTCTTATTGCAACACAATAAACAATCAAATTGGTAATTCATCAACGTTTACCACTAATTTTAATTTACGCCGTATCTTAGTAAAGCATCCAAGTTTGGCATATAAAGGCAAAGGCAGTTTGGGTGCTTGAGATGTCTACCATTTCACAAAGGGCATAGCACACACTACTTAATATTGATCGTAGCATGGTTATGTGGTCTGCATAGCTCAGGTGTTCATCCAGTAGGATACCCAGAAATTTGACATTCTTTTAAGGCCCTAGTTGTGTATTCCCAGATATTAAATTGAGGCTTATTTGGTTTCTAGTTTGGATTGTAGAAAACCTAATGTATTTTTTTTTTTACTGCTGAGGAGTAGATTATTATTTAAAAACCAGTCATCTAATTTGTTTAATACATTTTTAGCCTTAGACTGTAGAGCATCTTTGGGAGTGTCTGCAATTATAATATTTGTATCATCAGCATATAATATTGTATTTGCCTCAGGTATAACATTTGGCAAATCATTTAAGTACATAAGAAACAAAAGAGCCAAGAATACTTCCCTGAGGCACACAACAGGTTACACTTTTGAGGCAGAGTGTTGATGTGTTAAGTATCCTTTTGCTGTGGTGTGAGGGATTGCTTCAATTTGCTTTCTATTGGTAAGGTAAGATTGAAACCACTTTTGTGGTAGTCCATGGATACCAAGTTTTTTGAAGTTTTGAAGCACAGGGGAGCACTTTACTTTTTTTTACCATCATTATTGAATGCTCAATATTTTTTTTAGAAGACTGAGTTGTGAAATGGGCTTCTAATTTGATAAATCTTTTGGGTAATTTTTCTTCAGTAATGGTTTAACAACTACTACTTTTAGCCTGTCTGGGAAAATACCCTGTTCAATGGAATTGTTTATTATATGTAGTAGTCAGTGGCAGCGATTAGGGAAAGGGTTGGCATTTTGCATTTTTTTTTTAAAAACCCAACCTGGGTGGGTTTTTAGGGTTTTTTCAGATAAAACCCAGGTAGGGTTTTTCAGGTTATGTTTATAAATATATACAGGTATTGGACAAAATAATGGAAACACCTGTGGAAGTCTGAACATATTTTCAATGTGCCTGGTAACACTGAGCACGGCGAAAATCAACCTTCTCTTGTTTGTTGCAGGTAGTATGGACTGTGCACTGCCAGTAGAGTGAGGCAGTGTGGTAGTGGACTTTATGCACGTGTGGTGAGTGACCAGTATGTCCGATCTGACGTAGTTTGAAAGAGGTCGAATTGTTGGTACCTGTGTCGCTGGAGCATCTGTGAGCAAAACAGCGACATTATGCGGTGAAACACAAGGCACGGTCTCGAAAGTCATGACTGCATACACAGTGCACAGTAAAACAGGGTCTGCTAAGCACAATAGTGGTCGAAAGACGAATCTGCAGGAGAGGGACTGCTGGGCCTTGAAGCATATTGTGACGTCATACAAAGGAAACAACGGCTGCCAAAGTGACTTCAGAACTTAATCAGAACCTAAACACCAGCGTCATGCAAAACAGTGAGGCGGGAACTGCATCAAATGGGTATCCATGGGCATATTAATACATGATGTTCTGACTTCCACAGGTGTTTCCATTATTTTGTCCAATACCGGTATATTTTAAAAATGAAATACATTTTTCCCTGATAGTAATATATTGGAACATTCAATTTGTATTGTTTTAGTTCACTGAATCAAAAACTATTTAATATTTTCTGTTAACATTGTTAAGAATGGACAATCAAGGTCTCACACCTTGAAATGATTAAACTAAAAACATACAAAACCTGTGCCGCAAGACTATTTAGGGCCCAGGCCTACATACTGACTGCCGGCTGCACTCCCACCCAATCCTACTCTTATGAGGTGACATGTGGTCAGCACGACGAACCCCCAGTCGTCGTTGTAGGTTTTCATAACCTGGTTATGCTACTCATTCGTAGCTCCCCAATTTAATCATGATGGTGAGTGTTTACCAGTCTCATACGCAGGCCGAAATCTCAAGAGAAAATCTGTTACATTTCCCCAAGGAGACTCAAACCTGCACACGTCCCATAGCTGGAACCCAAAGCATGACCTCACAGACACAGTGTGGGACAAATGAAAAATGTGACAACAGTTTCATTCTACTCTTGCTGGATGGCGTAATATTCAATATATATCTATGATTATTTCCCAGGGTTGCACACTGCAATACTATACTAATACTTGATAGCTGTGGTGGTTTAGTCAACCTACGTGGTGGAGTGGTTAGCACAGCATACTGCAATGCCAGGGGTCCAGGGTTCGAAACCTGGTTCGGACGTGGATGTTTATGTTTGTCCCAATGATAATACAGAGAGCCGGCCCCCATGGTGAAATGGTAAGCACATCGCACTACGACGGCAGGGGTACCGGGTTCGAATCCTGGCCTGGGCATGGATGTTTGTGAGTGTTCATTCATCAATTTCATCCTATCATCACTCATTCTGATCTTCGCAATTACCTAGCAGAAAGTGGCAGAAAAGCAAAGTAAAATAAATCAAATCAATCAAGAAAGCAAACCCCACATTACTGGCCTCTCCGATGGCTCAGTGATGTCGACCTCCATGCCAGTGTGGTTAGCACAGCAGCTGCGATGCCAGGGGTTCTGGGTTCAAGTCCTGGATAAGACATGGGTATTTGTGTTTGTCCAAATGAGAAAAACTGAAAATTGAGAAAAACCGAGAAATGTAAAAAGTTGAGGAAAATGTGAAAATAATTGTAATACTCCGCATAGGGGTGTTCCATTACAAAAAAAAGAGGTAGCGTCGCTGTTGTAATCCAGGGTTCCCGGCTTTGATACCCGGCGGAGGCACATAGTGGTTCGGATTCTAATTCTAACTGTAGGTCCAGTCCCCTTACTGTGCATAAAATGGACTTAAAACGCCAACTCAATCAATGAAACTCCCATTAAAATTAGCCACGATGGATATTTTTTTTAGTACAATTTTAAGCCCCTAAAGTGTATTATCCACTCTTACAATTCTCACTCCCAGAAAAACACCCTGCGAGTGCGTACGCTGGTGAGTAGCATGCGTGTGTATATGAGAGTTGATTTTAATTTGACAATGTCCGTCTCTTCTTCTCTCTCTCTCTCTCACATAAATATATATGTATGTATATGGTGGGGAAAAGAGAAGCAAACAGAAGGTAAGATTAAGGATTGGAATGTGGAATGTCAGAACCCTGTTACAGACTGGAAAGCTAGAAAACTTAAAGGCAGAAATGAGAAGAAACAAAGTAGATGTTATGGGAATATCAGAAGTGAGGTGGGAACAAAATGGTGAAATAGTGAGTGATGAGTTCAAGATTATTTTTATTTTATTTTTTGAAATTATATATTTCAAGGTGGGCGGTATGTTGCCCCCACAATGTACTTGGATCCAACATGGCGGCCAAGATATTTTTCTTTATATTAGCCAAATAGGTGTTAGCAACACTTGTCTTCGAGTGTGCAGCAAGTATGGATGCAGGACTTCGTTTTGTGTCTACAGTTTTATATCTTGTCATCTGTGTGACAGGGAATGTGTAATGTATGTAAACATATGTGTGTGTCATTAAACATGTAGTTTACATAAGGTGAGTGCCCTTTGCAAATTCACCTACCGAACCACCGAAAGTTTTTGGATGCAAATCGGAACGGGGCTCGCTCCCCGACATGGTCCTCCATAGCCGGATTTGTGACATTCTGTGAAAGTGATTCTAGTGACTTGGTGCTTTTCTACATGCATAATTGTGAACTGTGACTGTGAGCGTGCATTTGTGTGATAAAGACAGTCTCGACACAGAACTTCTTATCACACTTTTCGTATTTTTCGTTCGTTAGTTCCTCGCCCGCGAGACGCGAACAAAGAAACTGACGTCATCAAGGCGTGGTGCTGGCCTAAACAAGCATCTTTCGTTACCAGCGTGTAGTGCAATCCGGTTTGCCAAATTTCGGTCGGTTCGCAGTTCGTGAACGTGCCAAAATGGAGCGAATTCTCGCAGCAAAGACAGTGCTAAAACGTAAGATTACACGTCTCGAGAATCATGTCAATTCCGGGACTTTAGGCAATGCCACGATGTCTTTGTGTGGTGATAAAGCGACGCAACTACCAAGTGACTGCTAACAACTATTAATTGATCTTCCTGCAAGGGATGCTAGTGACTTCGAAAGGTATGAAGGTGAATTAGGTGTGGAAGAAGACAGACTTGATCACATTGTCTACAAGCATCGGTCAGTACAATTAACGGCATCAGGAAGTCTTACATCAGTGACGTCATCATCACGTGACAGCCCACCCCAGCAACAAGTAGGTGAAGCTAAACTACCGAGATTGGAAATTCCTTCCTTCAGTGGATCGCTGGAGGACTGGCTAAGTTTTCATGATTTGTTTAGTGCAAGTGTCGACAAAAACGCGAACTTAAGTGGTGCACAAAAACTTCAGTATTTGAAGGCTTCTCTCAAGGGCGAGGCTGCCTTGCTTATACAATTGTTAGCAGTGACAGATGAAAACTATCAACACGCGTGGGAGTTGCTCAACAACCTCTATTCTAACAAGAGGGAATTAGTTAGCAACACTGTCCAGCGACTGGTGAATCAGCCGCAAGTGAATAAGAACACGCACACAAATTTACGTCGTCTTATCGACACTACAAATGAGTGCATTCGTGTTTTAAAGGTGCTCGGTGTACCTGTTGAATCTTGGGACACGATTCTTGTTTATCATACAACAAAAAAACTCTATTCTGAGTCAAGAAAACAATGGGAACTCTCTCTCACGTCGCAAGAAGTGCCTAGTTTTTCCGAGTTGACCCAGTTCCTAGATCAGTGTGCGCGTGCATTGTCGTCAATGGCAAGTGAAAACAACAATCGGCGGAAGGTGGTGAGTCATAGTAAGCCTTCAACCTCTTCCTTTGTAACATCAGCTGTTTCCTTCTGCCCGAAATGCTGCACCAAGCAACACAAACTACACAAGTGTGAAGAGTTTCTTCAAATGTCCGTGCAACAAAGGCACAGTTTTGTGAAAGAGAAGGTGCTTTGCTTTAATTGTTTTCAACAGCACAAATTAAGAGTATGTACATCAAACGGGTGTCACCTCTGTGGAAAATATCACCATACTTTAATTCATTTTGACAAGGCTAACAAGAATGGGCAGTCGACCAGTTCCTCTCCCCCAAGTGTCATCTCATGTTGCAGAAAACAAGTTACTTAAATCCTCTGGTGTACCACAAGTATTGTTATGTACTTCTATTGTTAATGTTAAAAACAAACAGGGTTACTTTCAGCCTTGTCGTGTGCTCTTAGACTCGGCGTCGGAAGTGTCCTTTGTGTCTGAGACATGTTTACGAAGGTTGCAGTTACCTAAGCAAGGCACAAACATAAATGTTTCTGGCACAACTGAAAGGGGTGTTTACACAGTCAATGCTATAGCTAATGTTCAATTTCTGTCAAAGTGCAAGACACAACTGTACAGTGTAAGGGCTGTGGTAGTGAAGAAAATCACAGGTAATTTGCCAAGGGTGCAAGCACCAGGGGCGTGCACTCGGTCACACATACAGGGCTTACCCTTAGCTGATCCTACATTTAACGTGAGTGCTCCTGTAGATATTTTACTGGGCTGTGATATTTTTCCTTTATTGTTGGGAAGTGGACGCTGCGTGGGACCTCCTGGTACTCCATCAGCATTAGAAACAGTCTTCGGTTGGGTGTTATCAGGGCAAATTGATGGTAGTGTTGGTAATGCAAATACCAACTCAGTCTCATCTTTCCATGTGTCATGTGATTTGAATACTAACGTACGTAATTTCTGGGAACTTGAAATATTACCAACCCTTAATCATTTAACGTCAGAAGAGAAAAAGTGTGAAGCACATTTCATAGCAACTCACCAACGAGAGAATGGTCGATATGTAGTTAGCTTACCATTTAAGAACGATGATGTGGTGTTAGGGTTTTCAAGAGAAACAGCAGTTAAGAGACTTAAAAGTCAAGAACGCAGACTTTCTCACTCCCCTGAACTTCGTAAACAGTATAATGCTTTCATGACTGAGTATAGAGAACTTGGACATATGGAACTCATATCCCCCCTGAAGAAATACATAAGGTGCCTAGTGAAAGCTAGTATTATCCTCATCATCCTGTATTTAACACAGTACGACTTCACCTATTCGTGTACTTTTTGATGGCAGTTGTAAAACGTCTACAGGTGTTTCTCGTAATGACACTTTAATGATTGGCCCTAAGTTACAAAGTGATATCATTAGTGTGATATTACAATTCAGAATACATTAAGTAGCCCTAACTTCTGACATCTCAAAAATATATAGACAAGTGAAAATTAATCGAAAGGATACAGACTCTCAGAGAATTGTGTGGAGAGAGGATCCTAGTGAACCATTTCAAGACTTCAGATTATTGACTGTCACTTATGGTACTGCTTGTGCACCATACTTAGCTACGAGGTGTCTGCAACAATTACGTGAAGATGAAGGTGCAAATTTCCCCCTTGCTTCAAATGTGTTACTTAATCATGTGTACATAGACGATTTCTTAAGTGGGAGTGATTCTACGGAGGGTGCTATAGAACTGTACCATCAACTAACCCAACTCCTGCTTAAAGGTGGTTTTGAACTTCGCAAATGGTCATCTAATGATCCTAAGGTGTTAGACAGTATTCCGAGCGAATTGCTTGAAAGAAACATGCCGTTTCAATTTAATTACAGTGACTGTAAGAAAACATTGGGGATTCAGCGGTGTCCGTCCTTGGATCATTTCTCCTTCAATGTAGTGAGTCCAATTGTGCATTCTGTGTTGACCAAGCGACTTCTCCTCTCAGAGATATCTAAGTTGTTTGATCCTTTGGGCTGGCTATCACCTACCACAGTGAAAGCCAAATTATTGATACAAGAACTGTGGAAATTAGAACTTGACTGGGATGATGAACTTCCAACTAATGTAATTGATGAGTGGGTTAGTTACTACAGTGATTTACCAAATTTGCAAACTATTAGAATTGAACGTTGCATCATTCCAAAAGACTGTATCGAGCTTCATTTAGTCGGGTTTTGTGATGCATATGAAGCAGCCTATGCAGCGGTTGTTTACCTTAGGTGTGTGTGTGTGCTTATGAACAAGTACAGGTTAAACTTGTTGCCTCAAAAACAAGAGTGGCTCCTCTGAAAAAGATAACACTTCCACGACTGGAACTTTGTGCTGCATTATTGTTGGTTCGCCTCATTACTTATGTGCGAAAAGCATTGCCAGTCAACTTCACAACTGTTACCTCCTATTCGGACTCCAAAATAGTTTTAGCTTGGATAGCTTCATGTCCTAGTCGTTGGAAAACTTTTGTGGCGAATCGGGTCTCTAAAATACAAGAGGAAGGTGATATAAAGTGGTGTCATGTCAGCAGTAAAGACAATCCTGCCGACTGTGCAAGTCGTGGGATTCCCCCTTCCAGCTTAGTGACACATTATTTATGGTGGCAAGGGCCTCCATTTTTACATGAGCTACAATTGCTTGAAAACAAGTGTGACATACAAGAATGTAGTGAAGTGAGTGTAGAACAGAAGCAGTCTGTTGTAAGCCTTGTGTCAACACAAGACAACCCATTATTTGAGAGGTATTCTTCTCTAAATGAACTGCAACATGTAGTGGCCTGGTGTAAACGTTTCATTTTCAATGCCCGCAACAAAACTAACAAACTGCATGGTCCATTGAGCACTAAAGAGTTGTGGGACACACTTCTGGTGTTAGTGAAAATTGTGCAACAGAGTGAATTTGCCAGTGAAATTAATGCTCTTAACAATTGTTTACTCTTATCTTCAGGGAGTATCTTTCATAGTTTAAATCCATTTTTTGATGAACTAGGTGTTCTCAGGGTGGGCGGCAGATTGAAACAAAGTAACATTCCATACAGTGCCAAACATCCTATTTTGCTGCCCAAGAAGCATAGATTAACAGACTTTCACGGTGGCAACTTACACAAAATTTGATGCAACATTTCTGGAAACGTTGGTCTCGAGACTATCTCACCCAGCTGCAACAATGTTCGAAGTGGAGAACACAACAGAAAAATCTTCAAGTTGGTGATTTGGTTCTCATCAGAGATGATCAGCTTCCTCCACAGCAATGGAAACTTGGAAGGTTCATCCAGGTACTGATGGACTCGTAAGGACAGCTACAGTGAAAACCAGTACCGGCAATTACAAAAGACCAATTGTAAAGTTATGTCTTTTGCCACTGAATAATGATTGTGAAAATTGAAAAATTGAACATTTGCATTCAATAATTTCAAATAGTTCTAGTGTACAATATGTGTAAAATTGTTTTTCATATTTTTTGTTTGCAGTGTACAATTTTTTTTTTTTTTAAATTATATATTTCAAGGTGGGCGGTATGTTGCCCCCAGAATGTACTTGGATCCAACATGGTGGCCAAGACATTTTTCTTTATATTTGCCAAATAGGTGTTGGCAACACTTGTCTTCGAGTGCGCAGCAAGTATGGATGCAGGACGTCGTTTTGTGTCTACAGTTTTATCTTTTGTCATCTGTGTGACAATGTGTAATGTATGTAAACATATGTGTGTGTCATTAAACATGTAGTTTACATAAGGTGAGTGTCCTTTGCAAATTCACCTAACCAACCACCGAAAGTTTTTGGATACAAATCGGAACGGGGCTCGCTCCCCGACATAATGGGTGATTGGAATGCTGTAGCAGGAGAAAGGCAGGATGGAAGTACAGTAGGAAGATATGGATTAGGTGAGAGAAATGAGAGAGGGGAAAGCCTGGTAAATTTCTGTAAAAGAAACTCCCTAATTGTTGGAAACACACTGTTCCAGCAACATAAGAGAAGGAGATACACCTGGATATGTTCAAGAGATTGCAAAAGATACCAGATAGATTACATACTGGTACAAGAAAGATTTCGAAATTGGTTGAAAAATACGAAGACATTGCCAGGAGCTGACATTAATTCAGACCACACCTTGCTAATATGAGAAATCAATCTTAGATTGAAGAAGATAACACAAAATCAGATGAGCAAGAAACCCCACTTAGAGAAGCTAAGGGAAGAAGACGAAAGACAAAAATTTGCAGAACATTTCCAAGGAAACTATAATAAGTTTAAAGCTAGTTGTAACAATAAGGATGAGATGTGGGATGGAATAAAAAGCTGCTTATAGAAGGCAGTGGAGAAACAATAGTCTACAGGGAAAGGAAAAGTGCAAAGAAACCATAGATTACTGAAAGTATGCTGGAAAAAATGGAGGAACGGAGAAAATCGAAGAACGTAAATACAGAAGAGGGAAGAAATAATTACATGATACTGAATAACCAGCTAAGAAGAGAAACTGACAGGGCAAAAGAACAATGGATGAAACAAAAATGTGAAGAAATTGAAGAACTGGAAAAAAGAGGAAGGTACGACTTGATGTATCGTGAAGTAAATTGCTTGGACTTCCAAATGAAGAAATGGAAAACAATGTGGATGATAGAAGACGAGGGAGGATGTGAAATCACAGACAAAAAAGGAATATCGAATGTGTGGGGAAAGTACGTTAAAGAGCTCTATGAGAAAGAGAATCGCCCAGACAGTCTGAATGTAGAAAATGAAGACGACGTGCCTGATGATGAGAAAGGATACTATATCCTGAATGAAGAATTTGAGCAAGCACTCAAAGAAATGAGGAATGGGAAAGCAACGGGCACTGATGAAATTGCTGTTGAACTTATCAAATGCCTGGGAGATGGAAAAAGAGAAATACTGCACTTATGAAATGAAATCTATGAGAAAAGCAATGCCAGAAAATGTTCTGAGTACAGGACAATCAGCTTGATATCTCACTCGGCAAAAATTCTTCTAAGAATTCTGAACAGACGCCTATACTCAAAGGTCAGTGGCGAGTTAGAGGAAGAACAGTTTGGTTTCAGGAAAGGAAGAGGTACAAAGGATGCAATTGGTTTACTGAGGACCATTAGGGAAAGATATTTAGAGAAAGGAAAGGAGGTGTTTGTAGTATTTGTAGACCTGGAGAAAACCTTTGATAGAGTGAATTGGGTTAAACTTTTAGAAATTCTGATGAAAATTGGTATAGATTGGAAAGAGAGAAGACTTCTAAGCAACTTATACATGAATTAACGAGTTAAAGTGAGAAAAGGATACGAAATGACAAGAGGCTGTGAAATTGGAAGAGGAGTACGACAAGGATGTTGCCTATCTTACTTTGTTTAATATCTATTTAGAATATATAGTGAAAAATTGTTTCCAGGGCACAGGAGGTGTCAAATTGGGAGGAAGAAGAATAAACTGCATAAGATTTGCTGATGACATGGCATTATTCGCTGAGGATGAAAGAAGCATAAATAGTATGTTAGAAGAGTTAAACAGCAGCTGTGAGCAGTATGGGATGAAGATTAATGTAAACAAGACAAAGGCAATGGTCATAGGACGGAAACCAAGGAATATTAATGTGAGAGCAAACAGTGAAAGAATCCAGCAAGTGGATAGCTTCAAGTACCTCGGATGCACTATAAGCAGTGACATGAGCTGCAACCAAGAAGTGAAAATGAGAATCGCAATAGCAAAGGAAGCTTTCAATGGAAGAAAAAATGTTTTTTGTGGACCCATGGACATAGGTCTAAGGAAGAGATTAGTGAAATGTTTTGTGTGGAGTGTAGCACTATATGGTGCAGAAACCTGGACGTTGAGAAGAAATGAAGAGAAACGACTCAAAGCTTTTGAAATGTGTACATGGTGAAAAATGGAGCATGTAAAATGGACAGACAAGGTAAGAAACGAAGTCGTACTAAAAAGAGTTGGTGAAAAAGATCTATACTGGAGACCATCAAGAAGAGGAAAAGAAACTGGTTAGGACACTGTCTAAGAAGGAACTGCCTGCTAAGGGATGCCTTGGAGGGAATGGTTGAAGGAGGAAAAGTCCGTGGAAGAAAGAGATATCAGCTTATGGATGATATTAAATTAACTGGGTCATATGCTATTACGAAGCATAAGACAGAGAATAGGGAAAGCTGGAGATTGCAGTGAAAAACCTGCCAATTAGGCAGAAAACAATGAATGAATGAATGTATATATACATACATAATGTTGTTTGTTGTTAAATTTCTTAATTGTTTCATAGATATATTTCTGCCATTTGGGACCCCCCCCCCAAATGATCAACCTAGCTACGTCCCTGGTTGCGAAAGAAACATATGCGTTCACATTAAATTATTGGAGAGGGGACAGTGTATAATAATAATAAATACCATGCAAACACAACACATTTCATTTTTCGGTAACATTATAGTATAGGGGTGACGGATTTCTTCAAATTTACAGGAGAAAATACTTACGGAAACCATTTTCTGTAGCGTTATGAAAGTTCGTGAATGTAGATTTTATCCATTTTAATGCGAATACATGTTGTTTTCTGCGAAAATCTCTGTCCGACACACTGTTTCTGCTACCGCCATATGCTTTCTGCATGAGAGCACAATGTTCCGTGTGTTAAGATGACGTAACCCCATAGTCAGTGTTTCAAACTCACAGTGTTTTCACTAGAACATGACGTTTCGAGTATTTTTTTTTTTTTTTTTAACTATGCTTGCCTAACCTAACATAACCTTACGGAAAATTGTTTCTGGGGCTAACGTGGATGGTTTTTGGGGCTAACGTCAATGGTTTGCGACGTATTAGCATAATTTCAAATCCAGGCACGAAAGTAGGTATTTTCCGGTGAACGAGGTTGCAGCACTGCATAAATCGACAAAACACTCGCACAACGCGCACTGAACCAGTACGCTATCACCGCCAAAATGTGTTACACAATCGAAATAACAAATAACAGTAAGTACTCGTAAATGTAAGAAACAGACATTATCTTAGTTAGAAATACATTATTTCACCTTAGGAAATGTTCCGCATTCCAAAATAGGGTAAAATTTTCGTATCCCCAAAACGTATTTCTTCAATTTTACAGGAGAAAGTACTTACCGAAATGGGTTTATTTATACTTTACGAAGGTCTTGGAATTTTGTTTTCACCTCGTTGAAATTTTTTTGCCGATAAATCATGTAATTTTCGACATTAATGTCACTCCGATGCACGAAAGCTGTTCCCTTGATGTGTGTCTACTACGTGAACCAAATATTTGCGAGCGTTTCATGACGTAACAACCGGTCAGTGTTTCCAAATGCGCAGTTTTGTAACTGTGTTACAGTTCTAGAACGTAAATAAACGTGAGTTACTGTTCATCATTTCTGATTACGAACTTGCGACAACATGACGTGCACAGGATCAGTACCGTGCTCAACGTGAGGTTGATGGGGGTTATAACCCCCCCCCCCTTTTCGCCCAGTATCTCTAAGGCTATTTATGAATGGTTCGTGGAGCTATTTATGAATGGTTCGTGGGGCTATTTATGAATGGTTTGTGGGGCTATCCGTGAATGGTTCGTGGGGCTATCCGTGAATGGTTCGTGGGGCTATTTGTGAACGGTTCGTGGGGCTATCTGTGAATGGTTTGTGGGGCTATTTATGAATGGTTCGTGGGGTTTTCGAACCCGAAAAAAAAAATTAATTTTGAAAAACAAATTTCACTATGTTTCCTAACCTAACAGAACCTAACCTAACCTTGCCGTGCATGGTTCGTGGGGCTATTTATGAATGGTTCGTGGGGCCTTTTATGAATGGTTTGTGGGGCTATCCGTGAATGGTTTGTGGGGCTATTTATGAATGGTTCGTGGGGTTTTCGAACCCGAAAAAAAAATTAATTTTGAAAAACAAATTAAACTATGTTTCCTAACCTAACAGAACCTAACCTAACCTTGCCGTGCATGGTTCGTGGGGCTAATATTTATGAATGGTTTGTGGGTCTATCCGTGCATGGTTCGTGGAGTTTTCGAACCTGGAATAAAATACAAAATCAGTAACACGAAAGTAGGTATTTTTCTATGAAGAAGATTGCAACACTGCATAACCAGTGATCATGGACTACGCTAGTCAAGATTTCTCCACCATATCGCGTGTAACGCAAGCGAAAGCGAACAAAATAAAAATACTCGATATTTCGAAAATTGAGATTATTTGCGTGCAAAAAACGAAACGCGAAATAGAAGAATCCTTACGAATGCAGAATATGTAAGTATCAATGTGAAAAATACGAAAATAAGGGAATTAGAGACGTATGGTGGTTACCGAAATTTTAATCAAAATAGTACGTTAGAAATGTAAAAAAGTTCGAAATATATGATTTATAGGTGTCACCCCCAGACTATAATAGTACCAAAAAACCTAAACCGTAGTGTTCTTGTTGCTTATTGTGAACCCATCATAACTTGCCGTTCCGCTCTAATATATTAAATCTTACCTTCGCAAGAATGTAATTTCCGAAAACCTATGACATCGTGCATTATGTGAAAGATTTATGAAACAGATTTTTATTAGCAATTTAAACTGGAAAGAAACTTCTAATTTCGGTGAAATTAACTCGGTCCAACGTCAAGCTTATGGAAACCAAATGACATACGAAATTCTCTGAAGACAGGTCTTCCTCTCCGCACAACAATCATGCTACCTTGTGTTCTGACGTCAGACGAGGTACACGAAGTTAGGTTAGGTTCAATTAGCATAAATACAATGAAAAATTATTATTTAGGCTAAGAGAACTAAGCATAGCTAGCCGAACATGACAACGTAGGCATCTAGCCTAAAATTAAAAAGCTTTCTCCCGTGACTTCAGAACACATAATTGCTCAAGTGTCGTGCGATAAATGAGACTCGACACAGGGTTTCCCTTGTTTCACAACACTTATGCAACGTAGTAGATATGGATATATAAATTTTTTCCTACTGCCACAAAAATAGGCAATAATTAAGCTGGAGAGTTCAATGAACTAACCGATCTCTAACTACGCACTGGCAATGATCAGGCTGGAAAGTTCATACGAACTAACCGATGACTGATTATGCAACGATAGAATATGATGCAACGTAGTGTTCTGACGTCAGACGAGAAATACCTACAAGTTTGGTTTCGTTATATTAGCACAAATACACTGAAAAAATATTATTTATGCTAATAGAACTAAACTTAGCTAGCCTAACCTAACAACGTAGGCATTTAGCCTAAAATTAAAATGTTCTCTCCCGTGACATCTGAACTCTGAACACAAGTTTGCTCAAATGTTGTGCGATAAGTGAGACCCGAGGAAACAACCCAAGACTAGCGTATACTTCGTTGTTACGTTAGATGCCATGCCTGTGTTGTGAGGTTTAGCTAGTAGAGCATAAATACACGGCAAACTTCTACTTTCAAGAAATTTGATCCCCAGAACAAAAAGTCGGGATCGGGATTCGAACTACTTTTGGGATTTCGCACACACTTTCTTTCCGGTTTCAAGAAAGATCTGGCAACACTAGTTTCTGGTAGATGAATAAATGGGAGTGGGTGCAGTGGCGTAACAACTGTTTAGTGTTACAGGGGTTATTATAAACCTGTAGCATAACTTATTATAACTTCTCCAAAAGTAGTTGTAAAAAATAATTTTCGGTAAGTTCTTACAAAACGATCTTTTTTCTTAAGTGCAAAAACTAGTATTGTGCTCAGTAGCTGTATGATTCATAGTTGGTCACCAACGCGCTACTTTGACCCCTTGGTCCTTTTTGTAATTACGCCCCTGGGTGCGTGAGTGTGAGAATAGAGATTTTTTTACGCCAACATATTTAAGAACTTAGCAGCATACTTCTTTTAATGTATATATTTATGCCTTCATAGCCGGATTACGTCATTAACGTACACGCACGAGAAGCATACGTGGACAATTGATAATGGCTAGCACTATCCTTGCATTTATCTGCCTGATAACAGTTTTAATCTGTACTGATAACCATGAAATTTTCCCAAGTCATATTTCTGTAGGTATCTATATTTGGTGTATGGCACCGAATTACTTTAGAAATGAAGCCCAGATCGATACCAGAGGATATATGAGTGAACCAAATTGGTTTGGACTGTACAAGGCTAAAAAAAAAAATAAAACATCGAAACTTGATGACTTATATTTGGAAGGCTTTTTATCACGTCAGTAGATTTCTAAAAATATGATTTTATGGTGAAGAAAATAAATCAGGAGTTTGTTAAGTTAGCTAAAATACACCCTTAACATGAGGAGAGTCACCCATGGGACAGTTATCAATGTATGTGATAGATTCGTGGTGTTCAAATCGCAATAAAAGAAGTTTGGGTAACAGTTTCATAGATCGGAGACATTAAAATCGGATATTTTGTGTTTCGCATGGTTCGTACTTACCAATTGTGTATTGCGGAAGATAGTTCAAGGTGCCATTATGCTTTTTACACAAAAAAAAACACAATTTTTCACATAGAGAGTAATTTCTTTGACACCTTTTTCCGCTTTCATAACACAGAATATGGCGGGCAAATCTTGACTACCGTAGTGGGCATGCAGTGTTTCCATTCACGGATAGCCCCACAAACCATTTCCAATAAGGTTAGGTTAGGTTTGATTACGTTAGGCAAGCATAGTAAAGATAAAAAAAGGGGGGTTGAAACACTGAAGGGGCTTACGTCATCAAACGTACGCAGCATCCGGTTGTCATAGGGCAAGCAAATGAAAGCAATGGCAATTGTGCGTCGGTGAGATATTTCTCTTGAAAAATACATGATTTCCCGGTTAAATATATTCCATGATGAAAGAAAATACCTCCACGAACGTTGTAAACCTTGGAGAAACTCATTTCCGTAAGTAGTTTCTTGTGTAAAATTGAAGAAACGTGTCTCCAATGTATGAAACTGTTACCGAAGTTTGATATGATATGTACCAGCATGTACATTTACATGATATGTTCCCTTGCACCAGCACGTACATTTACAATAGAGAGAAACTTTATACAACTGTAGATTGCTTGACAGTTGTTCCTTGAGGTAGAAGTTTTTTTTATTTGCACCTGTGCCTGTGTTCACTTAGATGTTCCTGGATTTTTTGACTCTTAACATTTGCTGAATGTTTGCATTGCTCCACTATATATATCATCCCCCCCCCCCACCAAAAAAAAATTATGAAAGAGAACTGAATGGTGGTTGGTCACATAAAAAAATCTTTGGATGTATATCCTGAGTGTTGGCAGATCTACCTCCCACAGTGGATAGATAATTAAAATTTCAATCTCTGCGAAATGTCTCAAATTTGTTTATTTTGTTATTTTTCACATTCGTACATACGTATTCTGCATTGCTAAGGATTCTTGAAGGTGGGATTTCAATTTTCCACATATCGAGTAATTATTGTTCGTTCGTTTTTCACTTGCAAACTTGATTAGCGTTGTCCATCATCAGTGGGTATGCAGTGTTTCCAACTTTCTTCACCGAAAAATACCTACTTTCCCCACACACTATTTATGAATAGCCCCACAAACCATTCATAAATAGCCCCACGAACCATGCATGGCAAGGTTAGGCAAACATAGTTAAAATTGTTGTGTTCTTGCAAAAGAACAGCATGGTTAGAAACTCTGACCGGGTGTTACATCATCAACACACACAACATTTGGTTCACGTAGTGGAAGGACATAGAGGCAACAGCTTTTGTGCATCGGAGATACATTAATCTTGAAAAATACATGATATACCGGCCAGATAAATTAAACGATGGGAAAAAACACTTCCACGACCTTTCAAAAGTCTACATAAACTCAGTTCGGTAAGTACTTTCCCCTGTAAAATTGAAGAAATATGTTTCCCGGAGATCAAAATTTTCTGATAGATACGTACAGTACATGCATTTGTATATGAATGGCTTATTGCAGAAAGGGACCTGAGTCACTTTTGCACAATTCTGAGAAAAACAATGAAAAATCGTATAATATTAATAGTGTAAGAAAGAAATGTGCCGTTGTTGGCTCAAATATTCAACATAATGAATAGTTAATTTTGCAACCCTCAATGCACCCCCCTACAGTATGCTGCTAGACACAGTGGAGATGAAAAAATTAACTCCGATACCTCAAAAATGTGACTCAGGTCCCTTTCTGCAATAAGCCATTCATATGTAGTTGTCACGAGTGGCATGGGTCCAAGTTCTGATTATGTAGATTCAATGTCATCATGATATGGGTCATTCCATGCCAAATCAACAAAGTTCACAACCCGAGTTTCTGAAACTCTACTATTTGGTAGTCTTCATGATGATATGAAATCCTGAGAAATTGTAGCTTCCTCTGTGGCGTAGTTATGGAGTTTTGGGGGCTCGAAAATACAAAAAATTGTCAATTTTTAGTCTGCGCTCCAGACTTTCATGGATAAGTGCTCTTACCCTAATTGACGTAGAGAGCTGGTTGTAGTCTTGTTTGAAAGGACATGAAATAAGCTTTCCAACGGTGTATCACATCACTATATTTCGAATAAAATCTTTTCAAGGTCATCCACTTTGACCTTTGGATCTTGAACTTTTGAAGATGCATATCTGTGATTTCCTTGGAACTGAAATATATTGTTAACACAAGGTTACACTATAACATAACCAAATTTGAAGTTGGGACGATTATGGGATAATTAAAGAAAAACAATTTAATTAGTATAAGTGTATTTTTTCAGCCAGTCATTTCTAGTGGGAGTTTGCAACACTGTTGTTATTTACTTCTAAGAATAATATAATTATCTACAGTAGTGAAAAATGGACAAGAATTTTTTGTTTCCTGAGAAATAAATTACATGCACCATAGTTCACAGGTTGTTCTTCAGTATTCATTCATTCAGTCTTTGCATGGCAAGCTGGCTTGCGTCCATTGTTAAAGTGTACATTCTTCTTGTAGCAGTGGAAGGATCCACTTTTGTTAGAACATTGCACGTTGGGATCCAACAAATGTCCAGTTGAACCAAATGGGGACATAAAAATTATCCTGATGGACCGTGAGGTTGAAGAAAGTTACTTTGTAAATCACCGGTGGCTTCAGACACTTTATGAACACACACTAGCCCCCAGTTGTTATTATATACACAAGTAAAATATCCAGTAATATCTTAATTCTAAGGCATTTTAACATATTATGAAATGATGTTCTGTAAATTCATCACATGCAGAATAACATTTCATATGATTCCTGGAATGGAATTAACTTTAGCAAATTGGTCACACAACATAGAAAAATCATCCTTGTGGTAGTCAACATTGATGAAGTTTTTGCGATTTTTGTAGTGTGCTGCTGCTCCATCAGAAAAGTAAAATATCTTGACCAGGTTGTCAGAACCAAATTTATCCTTCAAAAATGTAATAAGTACTTTCTGGAGTAAGTGAACTAATGCTTTATTATGCTATCTGATATGGCAGCCAAATTTTCAGTTATGATTGTCGAAGTATTGGAATTTCCATAATAAATAGTGAATGGATGTATTGTTGTTGCTTGACCATTGTTTCAATGAAAACCTTCCACGGATCTCAAAACCTTGAAGGCTTTCTAATCTGGATGATGCCATGATGCTGGCGATCAAGGTACCTTACTTAAAAAAAGTCAGCTCAAATTAGAACTGTCACACTAAACACACTATCTATTCAACATTCTACCACACTTGTTTCAAACAACACTGCTGCACACATTTTTCACTTTCTAGTTGCAGAAGTATTGCAGATTAGCAAGTCTGCAATGCAAGAGTGCAGTGTTGCAAACTCCCACTAGAAATGACTGGCTGAAAAAATACACTAATACTAATTAAATTGTTTTTCTTCAATTATCCCATAATCGTCCCTACTTCAAATTTGGTTATGTTATAGTGTAACCTTGTGTTAACAATATATTTCAGTTCCAAGGAAATCACAGATATGCATCTTCAAAAGTTCAAGGTCCAAAGGTCAAAGTGGATGACCATGTGACACACCGTTGGAAAGCTTATTACATGTCCTTTCAAACAAGACTACAACCAGCTCTCTACGTCAATTAGGGTAAGAGCAATTATTCATGAAAGTTTCCATAACTACGCCACACAGGAAGCTACAATTTCTCAGGATTTCATATCTTCATGAAGACTACCAAATAGTAGAGTTTCAGAAAAATCCGAGATGGTCGGGTCAGAAATGACACTTTTTTTTGTTGATTTGGCGTGGAATGACCCGTATACATTTTCTGCATGAATCAAATATTATAGATGTCTGTAATCATGTATTGACCACATTTCCTGGATTACTTACCTTAGTGTATTTATTTTGGAAAACAATTTTTTCAACCTCCTCATTAATATGCTTACCTGAGTAAATTAGGTAGCTGCTCTTAGGATTATAATTGTACACCTGTGTGTTGGTGTTGCTATTGTAACCTTTTAATAGGTTAGGATTGTTTTATGTATGCGAGAGTGTGTGTGTGTACATATATATTGAGTGAAATAGATGCATTCATAATGCAAAACTGTGACAAAATTTACACCTTTATTAATTTCTAGATTGGTTTGCAATGAAAATTAATACATTGAAAGATGAAAATAATTTAAAACAAGGAGATAGGAATTCGTGGTGATAAAGTACATGCTATTAACATAGTAGTGCAACATCTCTGAAGAATGACAATGTATTGCATGCAAATATGCCATAAAAACCTTAAAAATATGTGCAATAAAATGAGCAAAAAGACAATTTCTCTTACCCAACAAAATCTGATTAAAAAAACCTGCTACAATACATAAAGTTACCCATGTTTACCAAAAACTAACAAGAATTAATTTGTAATATTCATCCAAAAAATTTTCAACATTTGTAACCACCATTTTCATACGCTTATCAATATGCACTAGAGTGTAGTCCGAAAAAAATCTCGTTAACATTATATGATGCAACAGGAATGAATTTCATGTTGAGAACTTCAGATGTGATTGATATGAGTGGATTGAGGACACACATCTTCGCATAATTACACAAACTAATATTCTATTTTAAAAACATCTTGCCTTTATATTGTCTTAAAAATATGCATTTGTAGGAAAAATATATGTAACATAAAATGTGGGTTCATTTAGTTTAAGTTTTAACAACACTCTTCTCTTAAAAAAAACATTTTTTTTGTACATATTCCTCTTTTGCATATAAATCTTCGGACTTGTCATTCTGTACAATCGACAGCAAAGATAAAAGAGATATCATG
Organism: Lepisma saccharinum; assembly: GCF_977018435.1. Taxonomy (NCBI): domain Eukaryota; kingdom Metazoa; phylum Arthropoda; class Insecta; order Zygentoma; family Lepismatidae; genus Lepisma; species Lepisma saccharinum. The sequence goes on along the minus strand of NC_139241.1, from coordinate 62,457,754 downwards.
TCCATCACTGTTATTCTATATTCAGTGTGCTTTTCATTAATTTCTTGCCCTGCCGTAAGAGGCAGATTTTTCACTGCAATCTCCAGTCTTTCTGATCTTGTATCTTATATTTTGTGTATCATCTGATATCTTCTTCCCTGAATCATTTCCCCTTCAACTGTTCCTTCCAATGTGTACTTTATCAGCCAATTCCTTCTTAGACTTTTAAGGAATGGAATTTTTTTAGTGCTTTTCTTTTCAACTTATGAACCTTGCAACATGGTAAACAAACCGAAATGATGAACAGTTTGGATATTATTACATTTTGTTGTGCGAGGAACAGAGGGGTATAACTTAAGTTTATCAAGTTTACACAGAAGAGGGGATAGTGTATTCTTAGGACTATGTCAGTAAATGGGAGATGGGTGACTCCACCTTACTGCTAAGGATTAGAAGTGGAGATATGTTGATTTGACTCCAAATAGAGCTCTTCAGAGGAGTTTAAACAAAACTGCATTTCACATCTTTAGAGTTATGTTCTTGCAGTTCTCATATATAACTGTGCTGTATAGCTATAAAGAAAAAATGTCACAACTGCAAAGTAGACGAGGTATTCATTCCTAAACTGGTAGGAAGAGTATTAATATACCCTATCATAGACTCTCGAAATCTTTGAACAGTTAGGAAGCTCTAGAATGAAGACTGTTTAATAAGCTAACTGTGACAAATTTGCCTTCAAATATATTTAAACATAAACTGTATGACTGGTTTGTTGGCCTACCATTTTACTGTACAACCTTAATGACAATAAATTATTATTAATATACAACACTTTGTCCCTGGCTGTATGTATAACTTATTTCTTGAAGTGTAGTTTTCATATAAATGCCCCAATACTTATCTCATGAGACAAATATTTATCATGGTTTCAAAAGTTAGATGCATCACTGTGTAAAAAGTCACTTGTTGGGCCTTGGTCCTCAAAGGCCTGTTCGAACCATATAGTTTAGAGTTTGGTAGTTTAGTATTTAGCATTTTGTAGTGATCAGTTTTTATCTCTTTCCAGAAAATAAGAACATGATGGATGGTCACAGAACGATGGAAATTAATGGGATTACAATTGAAGAAGTTGACGATAAAAGTGAAGCAAAGTGTGAAGATCACGAAAGTAATAATGAAAGATCCGAACTGGAAGACAAGGATGATAGTTCCTGTCCAGATTTTGTAGAAGTCACCCTTGGATCTCCAAACGAAGACTCCAGCGAGAAGAGTACTTCGTGGTCACCCGTTGATATGACCATCAACACACTCTCGTCCAATGGATCTAAGATGAAGATGACTGATGGGAAGTCTGATAACAGTGAAGACGAAGACGATTGCGAGGTCTTGGTGGTTGAGTGTGATCCGTTAGTCATAGAGAATGCAGTTAACTACAAGAATGAAAGTCCCGAATTCAGCTCGCATAGAAAAGAAAGTGAGAATTCGGACAGCTCTAAGCCATATCAACCATCAGATTTGGCGCAGTCATCTCTAGCCAAGAGCATGGCCGATGATTTAGAAAGCATCCGGGCACTTGTGCAGCAAGCTCGTCAGGCAGCTCAAATATCTAGAAGAGCTGTCAGTAAGAAGAAAGTGCCAGATGAGGAAACTGTCCCCACGTTTGTTGATGATATAAAAGTGGAAGTCAAAGAGGAAGAGGAAGAATTTGTTGACACAGATGGAAATGAAATTTCAATGATTGAGGCCACAAGTTCCTCCAGGTTAGTATTTTATTGTCTAATACGAGAGATTACTATGCTATTTCTAAATATAGTTGAAACTAGTGCTCTTTGCTGGTGGTACAAAGGGTATGCTCAGCCATAACCTTTGCCTTTTCAAAGATAAGGTTAAGTTTTTGTTTTAAAGTCCACTTGGAAGTGGGATCTGAACCACATTGCCATCGAGGAGGCCTGTTTAACCAAAGGAATGTAGATAAATGTGTACTTTTGACCTGTTTGCTTGAATCTACATACAACAAAATACCACTCTTTGAGAAACCAGTACTTTATCAGACTTTTTCAAAATCTGCAAAAAATATATTTTCCCCCAAAAATGTAGCCTACATTTTTTTAAAAATCCTTCTCTGTTTGACCCCTATTTAGTGCATAGTGTCAAAAACTGTTTGTAACAGCAGTTCATATCTACATATGCATGTTAGCTGCAATAAAGCAATATTTGCCTAGCTTAACCCTTAAATGCGCAATTTTTTTATGTTAATTTTTGTGATGTTGGAATCCCTGAAAAAATAGTTAAAAAATTATGTTGTAAATTTAATGTTTTATTGATATTTTATTGAACTTTGCATATGTGCAAAGCTGCACGTTTATGTTACATTTTGACACTTAATTGAGCTTTGAATATTTGCAAAGCTGCACGTTTAGGTTACTTTTGCATATACATTGCAGTTCAACATGTAGTGTAGAATAGCATAATTATTACATATTTTTTATAAGAATCACTACATATAATATTCTGTCCAGACATATTAAACCCTGCTCACTACTCATGGAAAGCCTTGAAGCTATTTTTTTCTTTGTTGAAACAAATTAACCTTACACTTTTCACAGGCTACATATGTATATCCTCTACAGTTATTGCATTTACAAGTTGTCCTTTTCTCTTTCCATTGAGGCCATTCAAGTCCTTTCTAATTTCTTTACTTGGTGGAGTTAATTTGTATTTGACATGCCGTTCATCTACCTCTTTTTTGACTCTTTGGTCCAATTCTGCAGAGTGTTTGCTAATTTGACTCTGAATTGCATCTGTGTTAGAGTATTGCTATTTGCTTTAGTATGGACTTTCCGCTGCAAAGTCCAAGCATTTAGAATTGTAATGTCCACAAGGTGATAAAATAATGGAAAATACCACTTTTGAAATTTCATTTTGATACAAATTCTTCCTATAGGACATATATGTTACTGTCCAGGAGATCAACATTTCCCATGTGCTTGTTGTAAACAGACACAACTGCTGGACATTCCTTGTACTTTTTGTCACACCTCTGAACTAGTTGCTTCAGTTTTTCACCAATGAATGATGAAAGCAACGCAACATTGCTATTATCCTAGAATATAACTGTGGAGATCTCTACAGAATCAATATTTGCACATAACTCTGAGAGAATCCACGAGGATGCTTCATCCTTTGGAAATTTACAGCTTGGTATTCTGTTTCTCTGAATAGTGCCTACACACTAAATTCCTCTTTTATGAAGGTATATTGCAAGGTCCAATGAAGTGCAAAAACGATCAAAGTACAATTTATAATTTGGTATTTCTTTTGCCAATCTTACAACAACATTGCCACTTGCACCAATGACAGGTTCAGCCTAAACTTTGGATCAATGACCTTATTTCATCAACCGTGAGTCTCTTATTTTTCAGTTCCTTCTCATGTGTGTGATGATCCATTGCTAGTTCACAAAATCAAAAAAAGAACGAGAAAATAATAACATAATCGAACAGCGCTGTATGCTCCAACACCAACATGCCTCGTTCTGAAAAGGGAAGCTGAATTCGCAGCTTTGCAGATATGCAAAGTGCATAAAAGGTAGTAAAAAAACAACAACAAAAAACAATGAACAATAATGTCCTCCTCTATAAATAATTGGCGAGGTAAACAGCAATGTTAACCATAGAAAAATTGCCAGTATTGCATGTTGAATACTATGCCGACAAAAGCGGCACCGTGTACATCAAAGAACACAACAATCAAAACTTTGCACCTGAAGGTAAACACTAATTATTGACCCAGTGTATGCTTTATGATAAAGTCTGTAACAACTATTGAATATCAGCATCTTCAAATGTCTAACACTCTCACGTGAAGAGAACTGGATGAAGTTTTACGGGTATTTAAAGACCGCATTTAAGGGTTAATGTATGGACTAAGCCACTTATCACCGTCTAGCATACTTTTTTTAGAGTTATGCAATGCAATTAAATATTTTTGTACAATGAACCATTATCAGAAAAACTGTGCATGGTTATAGGACCCTAAGAGTACTCAAATTATTTTTTTTTAATTAACATCTATTTATTGCAGGGATCACAGAGGCTCTTCAAGTAGAATTTTTTTGCAATGTGTAAATTTTCTTCTGTTTTTCTTGGGGGGTAGGGGGACACTATACCATAATTTGCTTACCCACAAGAACATGGTGTGTTGATTGAGAAAAAACAACTACAACTGCCTAAATAGTTTCTCCCTTACCAGCACTGCACACTTGAAAAGTGCATGCTTGTAAACCTCCACTCCCAAGAGACTTAAAAGTAGGAGAGGTTTCTGTCCACTCTAGGTTGACATAAACTCCCATTTTTTTATATTTGTAAAATGCATAGTAATTACAGTTTAAATCGAGAATTAAGATATTGTTAAATAAACAATAATACCAGTCAGTGAATTGTTATTTTATGTATTTAGAAACCACCGTACATAATTGTAAATAATATAATATGCATGTAAGTGTTTTTTCACCCCTTGGGATCATTTTATACTTCTGATTCCATCCAGTTCTAATTAGCATGTGAACTTTTTGCCATGCCTTTCTCCAAAAATCAACAATATGTCGCACAAACTTCACATAGTTAACACACATCAAAGAGTTATTCTACTCGAGAAACACATTGGATTGTAGCTTTTTAGAGTGTGTGTGCAGTAGCTAGGCATATTTGAGATGGTCACAGACACACAGACATGTTACTTTTATGAAGTAATCTTATAATTGTGAACTGTTTGATTATTTTAAAAGTGGTGACTTAGTGGCCATGCACATTATGCTTTGCCACTCAAGGTTCCAGGTTCAAATCCTGACCTACACACCAGCTTTGTTTGTGAGTTTGAGACACCATTTTCAGTATGTTGTGTCATTTTTCTTCACCTTGTCAAATCTGTTATATTGTTCCTGTGCTAAATCGAAACAGCTAGCTGAGATTTCCCAGAAAATCCAGAGAAATTTCATATTATTAGAAACAAATTTGGCAAAGATACTCAGTCACTTTCCCACACCCTTTACACTCCTAAAGTGACTTCCTTTACTTTTCTAGATTGATAACCTTGATACAAGAAAATGTGGTGTGAATTGTCCTCTCCTTTCTGTTTCAGATTATCAGATGGTGCCAGCAGACAAGAAATAAATGATAACTCACCAAATGACTTCATGAAGAGGAAATCATTTTCTTGCTGCTTATGTGGGAAAACTTTTTCAAAGAGTAAGTATCTCGATGCTCACATGAATGCCCACATTATGAACCCCAACGACAAGTACCAGTGCCCGAAGTGTGGCAAGATATTTGCTTCGAGATGTGAGCTGAACGGTCACAAGGCAGTCCATGGCAGCACGGGCGATTTCAGTTGCCCCGTGTGCGAGAAAAAGTTTTCAAAGAAGAGCGATCTTGTCGACCACAGCAGGGTTCACAAGGAAGGTAAACCTTTTAAATGCAATGTTTGCGGCCGATCGTACATCTGGCGGAAAGGTCTCAAGAGGCATCAGAAGTTGCACACTCAGTCGCTCAAGTATTCTTGCCCACAGTGCCCAGAAGTCTTCGTCGATAAACGTCAGCTTACGACGCATGCCAAGTGCCACGAACCGGATCCCATTTTCATGTGCCCTCATTGCGGGAAGGTATATCGCCGAAAGCGTGGCCTAGTGGCGCACATGCAGATACACTCCGAGGACCTGCCTTTTTCTTGCAAGTTGTGCGGAAAGTCGTTTCCACACAAGAGCAGCCTGAAACGGCACATCAGAACCCATTCAACCGAGGACACGTTTTCGTGTGCCTTCTGCACGAACACATACTACGACAGGGACACGCTACAGAAACACGAGCGAGTGCACACCGGAGATTACACGTGTCAGTTGTGCGGAAAGGTGTTTGCTGGAAAGAGTAATCTTCAGCGTCACATCCGAACGCACACAGGAGAGACGCCTTTCGCATGTACATACTGTCCGAAGGCTTTTTCGGACAAGAGTCACTTAATAAGGCATGCACGTATACATGTGAACGACGGTCCATCATACTCGTGCCATCAGTGCGGAAAGTCTTTTGCGCAGAGGAGCTACCTTGTCCAGCATGCGAGGACTCATATCACGGATGCTCCGTTCCGTTGTGAATACTGTGATAAGTCCTACTGTGAACGATACATGCTGGTGAAGCACACAAGGATCCACACGCAGGAGAAGATATACTGTTGTGAGTTTTGTGGGAAGGGGTTCACACATAAGAGTTACCTGTTGAGACATACTAGGTCACATGCTGCTGAAGCTGCTGTATGAAGGATTATGGGTAAATCTCTGTGCCTAAAGCTCGTTGCCTATGGAATTAGATTTTCTATTTTACAAGTGATACTGGCCAATAATCTGGTTACAAAAATTGTTAATTTTTGTTAGTAGGTAGAAGGGGATGGATGTGTTCACCCATGCAATGACTTTGCAGTAGGGGTGGGCAAGTTTCTGAAAGCCTTATTGGCCTATTTGGTTTGAGTGCGAAGAGACACCAGATGTTGACTGACCAAAAGGGTGGTTTATGACTGAAGATAAAGCAACAAAGTGGTAACACTGTACCCACCCTTGGACTCCAAAAATCTGGCTCTATTAATTGGCACCAGGGCCAGTGTTTTTTTTTTTTTGGACGTGGCTACCTTTTTATTTAATATTTTTTTCTGAGTCATTGTCTTTAGTGTAATGAATTGTACACTACAGCCCAACCCACAGTCAGTTACATGAGTAGTGGCTGGCCCTTCATGTGATGAAGTTTCAATACTTCTGTTATCCAAGATATACGAGACAGATTCAATTCAACATATATTTTCTGTTTCTTTCATCTGAACGGTCTTTCATTCTTCTTTGTAAAGGGAATTATTTCCTTAATGAAATTTGCAAAGCATGAAAATGAACTAATTTAGTGCTATGCTTATATAAGGCAGGCAGACTTGACCTATTTATGGCATGGTGCATTTTTCATAAAAGGTTACCAGTTAACACACATTCATTGTTGTTACCATTTGAAAGGTGGTATCCAATTAAGTAATATGAATTAATATGGTAAATACTTATTATAAAATGACACTATTTGAAATTTACATATTTATTGGTGCTGTAAATTGTGTACTGAATTCCCATACAAACCGAGAAAGGGAAAGTTTGCACAAGAACATCAAAATTGTTTGGATACTATATACTTGCATTGAATAGAGTTTATAAAAAAAGCGTATGTGGTGCTGTCAATTATTTATATTTGCTTGCCATTTTTCTTGTGGATATCTTTTATGGTACATTGCAATCACTTTTGGCCACTCTCATTTAATGTTGTTTCTGATAGACTTCTCAGCATTGGGTACAAAAAGCCAGAAGCACAATTGAGCAAAATCAGTTGCTCTTGACTTTGGCAAGGAAATATTTCAAATTTCATATCTAGTTGAGATGTGAACTTTATGCTCAGGAGAGCTAATTGGCCTGGCACTATGGTTTTAAAATGGGATCCGAACCACTGTACATTATATTTTACCTTCAGCAAAGATTGAACCCAGAATATTTGATTACAGTGAGAAGGCCCTCATACCTAGTTCAGAAGCCAGTGAGGCATTTAGATAGAAACTCTAATTCCACATACAGTAGCTTTAATGTGTATACATGGGGAGGTAGAGTAAATAATTAGGTCACTGAACTTGATATTTGGATACATTGACAGTGGTGTGTAGTTCGCTTTGACAAAGAGTTCCTCACCTGCATGGTCAGCTGGAAACATCATGGTCCCAGTGCATAATAGTTATACACCAGAGCTGAGAAAAGTTCATTTTAAACCATTAGTAGCTTAATTTCACACATTCCTCCTTGGTTCTGGTGAATTTCTGCACGTCATGCTGTGTTTGGGTATGTAATCAAATCTTGCATATGTGGAGGCAATTTTTATTTTGCATCTACAGGCACAAACAGACCAAGGAACAATGAATAATTCCTTCATTGCAAACATTTTAGTTGCATTTTGTGACTTGTCGATGTCCGTTCTGAACACTGCTACTTACATACTTTACATTCTGAATTTGTCTGTTTAATCACTATATGTATTCACAGTATAAAAAGTATAAAAACTTACGTGAGTGAGTATAATAGTCGTAACAATTCTTTCAAACGACGTTTCGCGAAGCTACGCTTTGCTTCTTCATGTTTTCTTATCAGTAAATAATATATATGATGAAGTATTTTATTTACTGATAAGAAAACCTGAAGAAGCGAAGTATACTTTGCGAAACGTCGTTTGCAAGGATTGCTATGACTATTATACTCACTCACGTAAGTTTTTTATACTGTGTACTTACATACTGTTGGAGTACATTTTCTTTGTTATAGATACAATACATTATGCCTTCTGTGATATGGACTGGTAAATTTGCAATTTGGATAAGTACCACATTAATGTAGTTGTTATGTACCTGGAGTTCAATTGTTTTGGGTTTGATCTTTGCTGTAGATCGCAAGGAGAATTGTGAAGCTGTGTGAATACAGAAACATGTCTGACCAGTGGAAAGTTTAGTTTGGGTATCTTGCAAGTAATTATTCTCTGAAATGATATCAGTTACAAGAGTACTTTTGTATCAGCTCTTCATGTTATGTTGGATATTATTTTTTATTGTTTCTCAGCTCATTGAACTATCATGTGTATAAGTAGAATTGACAATGTACAGAGCAACCATGCAGGAATGTTTTAGAATGAAGGAAAACTACTAAGTAGCAGACAACTATAATTCTTCATGCTAAGAAATTTGTTAAGGGCCTGAATCAGGTTAACCTTTGTATAGTTCTTGATGATTTTGTAAGTTGGTTAATTTGACTGGTTAAAGTTCCACCACTTATTTCATTGTTAATTATTACTGTGTTTGTATATGTTGCATGTTATGGACCTTCAGTATGAATTATTTGATAATGGAATGGTTTAAGAATATGCTAGCCTTATCAGTGAAAAAAAAAGGAGACCTTGGGTGATCATTAAGTGGAAATTGTAAAACAAGTAATGTATTTTACAGATCTTTTTAAAGAGATATATGTACTGTTTCTATGTTTATAAAATTAATAATGGTCTTATTTTACAAATTGCAAGCAGTTTATTTCTAATTATTTACTAGGAGTTTTAGGATACTTGTATTACTTTTCATGAAGTCCTATCTTAGAAAATAATATTCTGTACAAATTCCAAAAAAATAATGCAGTGCACACAGTCTCTGTTTTTGTTATTTTATATTGCTTTTGTACCTCTTGCATTAACTGCAAGGATGAAGATGAATGATGAACAGATGAAATTGATGATGCAACAAACACAACAATCCATCCATGCCATGACCAGGTTTTGATTGGCTTGTTAAATCATTTTTTAAGAAACATAATTTTGTTTTTTACCATATTTGTAATGAACAATAAAGCAGTTTGTTCCTTTTTGTTTAGCTCTAGGCATGGTTAAAACAGCACAAAAATTTTAGCCTAAACAGTTTCCAGTTTCTAAAGTAGAATTCTTATTATTAATGTCCTTTAGTTAGTTATTCCATATGTGTTAAATGCATGATTATGTATTGCAGGCATGGACACGCTTTTGTGGTATATTTTTTTATCACTTGTATGTTTTGTGGTATATTTCTGTCATTTGTACAACGAAAAGTGCTATATGTCTTTTTTCTTTCCAAACTACATTGATAAGGAAAATGGTGTACATGTACCACTTCAGAATGCAATTTGAAATTGAACTGTTAAATATTCTATTTTGAAATTGATTTACATGTTAAAAGAATATGGGAAGTGATTATATAATAAACGAGAGTAGCATTGATTGAAGCTGCACACAATTGTGTTTCTTTTATTTTACTTACGTTTGCATGTGTGTGTTTAAGATGCTTTTTTTCTGGGGGAAGGGGAGGTTCTGGTAGTCCTCATAAGACAAATTCCCTATGTTGACACAGCTGATAGTCATACAAAGCTAATCAATCATGAGAGCTATTAAAATACTGTTGTACATTCATTTATTTGCTATAAATTTAATAATGATAATATATTGTGCTGTTAACATCCGTTGGCACTGTTATTATACTGAAGAAAATTGTCCAGGAAGGTGAAGCTAAACTTCAGAGCAACATTTATCACCAGGGAACGGATTTATATGTAGTAAAAATGTGCTAAATCTGTAAATACAAAATATGCAGTTAAATATGGACTTAAAATTGTAAAAAAATATATATTTTTAATAATATAAGACACTACATAAAATACAGTATGCTTACATTGACATTAATTGTAAAACAACACAGAATGTGTTTTTTATTTTCTGTTTCCAAAACAATGAACAACAAAATTTTGTTGTAAGTGTTAGAACGTGAATTTCCTTCTATCTCCTCTTAAGATGGATTATATTGACTAAAACTGCGTTCAATATTGCAAGAATTAATGGAAGTGTCTTTCAAATTTGTCAGTTATCCGCAAGAAATTCACTCGAATCTTACGGTCACATGGGGACATGTAGTTATTGTGCGAATATGGAGTATATGTTGACAAATGTTCTGAAACATGGGTATAACTTGGGGCCTAATTTTGGGGGGAGAATTGATAAAATTATCATAAAAATAGCATCCAGGGACATTTTGCTAAATGACTGATAAATTTGCAAAATCATGAAAAGTATTTTGACTAAATAATTTGTGTATTGACAGATTTAATTCAACAATAATAAATATTATTGGAAAATTAACAAGCCCCATAGAACTCTTAAATACACAAGAGACTCAATTTATAAGCTTAAAGAGAACCTTGAATCTGAAGTTTGCCCAAAATACAAGTTATCGTAGCAAGCACGTAAAAATCTCATATTATGGCGTACCAATGTGAGTGAAGTTTCTGGTCCTAATAAAGTTGCAGTTACCTTTGTCAGAGAGTTGTTTCAGAGTCCAAATCGGCTAATATTTTCGAGATATCAATATACAAAATGGCAAGGTGGTGAAGTTCTTCTTGTCCAGCAGTATTGCATACATACATCCTGCATCTTTAGAGGCAAAAAAGGATCGCTTGCAGCTTGCTGAATTCACAGGGTCTGTCAAGCATTTTGTGAATGTATCATTCAAATTCGGAAGCCATTCATTTAAATGGCATTCTACAAAAAAACAAATTTGGGTTCAAACTCATCATCTGTGTTGTTACTTGTACACATTCACAACAACACAGTGGGTTCTGAAGCAATGGCAGATTAAAGGAAGGGGCAGAGGGGAAATGCTTGATGGTACGTTGTATGTTATTTTCTTCTCATAAATTAATAAATAATTTGCACAGAAATGCAACAAATATTATGTTATTTTAAGACGAGGACATATTCAAGGAGGCCAAGCGGGCACTCATTGGTGACAGTTTTACATGGGCATTTGATTATTTTTCAGATATTGATAAATAGTGATGGAATGGAATGAAGCAAGGCAAACATTAACACATTTTGTGACACACATGACCAGGTAGCAGTTAGGGAGAACAGGAGGCAATTGTCACGAGCACTGAAATGTGGGGTTGGGGTGAAAGTTTGGGGGAAGATGAAAAAACTTTAGGTGAAGGACTTACTACTGTATCTTGCTCCAAGAGTTGTTTAAAGGGGCCTGGACGGAGGTAACCTACCTCTACAAGGGGCCTTGTGAGTGATGCAGGGTGTAACTACCAGGGCCTCATTTTATTTTTTCAGATATTGGTAAATAATTTACACACTTGAATAAAATAAAGTTAACATTGAAGCATTTTACAACACACATGGAGCAGAGAGGAAAACCCCACTTAACCAGTCTGCCTTCCTACCATCCACCCCAGCGAACAGTAAAACTACATAAATGAAAGTTCTTTAAACCCAAATCAGAAAATATCCCTGTCACCTGGTTCTTTTTCTTTCAACACCATCACCATGGAAGACTGTAGTCTGGGCAGAAAGGAGCCTGTGCCACGGGTAGGATTTTATATTTGGTATAAATAGCCCCGACTAAAAAGCAATGCATTTTGGCTTTCTTAAAAACATATGTAACCCCTCCGGTGTAATATGTGCACAGCTCTGATCTTTGGGTATTTTGTCCAAAGGCATTCTTCACCTCAGCATTCATCAATAAATGGTGGGGAACAATCTCTGGGTGTTGACAGGAAGAGTTACAAGGGTCACTATTTATTTTGAGCCTTGGCAACACTGATTGAAGTTATGCGCGATTTGACGTTTGCACGGAATCGTCTGGCATTATTGACCATAAAGTACTTCAAATGTTTTGTCAATAGCTTCATTTGTGTTGTTTATGTTGCATTGGATATTGCGCGACAACAATAAAATGAAATTAACTCGTGAACATTTTCGTGCAATGATTTTTTACGATTTTCGACGTGGATTATCAAGACAAGAGTGCATCGATCAACTTACTTCCACATTTGGCGATGAAGCCCCATCCTTTGCCACTGTGAAACGCTGGTATAACGAATTTAATCGTGGCCGCCATTCGGTCACCGACGAGATTCGCGAAGGTCGTCCAAAATCAGTTGTTGTTCAAGAAAACATTGATGCTGTGCAAAACCTAATACTGCAAGATCGTCATGTGACATACTGTGAGATTGAGGTAACCATAGGCATTAGTTCCACCAGCATATATAAAATATCACATGATCATTTAGCTGTGAGAAAGGTATGTTCTCGTTGGATCCCACACAATTTGACAAAAACTCAAAAAGACGCTTGCGTCAATTGGTGCAAACAAATGCTCAATAAATACAATCGTGGTGCTTCAAAGACGTATATAAGATTGTAACAGGTGACGAATCATGGATATATGCATATGAGCCGGAACGTAAACAGCAGTCGACTGTATGGGTGTTTCAAGATGAACCCAATCCAACAAAAGTTGTTCGCGCTCGAAGCACATCGAAACAAATGGTCACCTGTTTTTTCGGGAAAACTGGTCATGTGGCAACTGTGCCTTTAGAGGAATGTAGAACGGTCAACTCTGAATGGTACACAACAATTTGTTTGCCAGAGGTCTTCGGTCAAATACGGAAAACAAACAAACGCCGTCGGATCATTCTTCATCGAGACAATGCCAGCTGTCACACATCTCATCTAACAACCGACTTTATGAACAGTCAAAAAATCGAATTGATGGGTCATCCACCGTACAGTCCTGATTTGGCACCCAATGACTTCTTCTTGTTCCCGAATGTCAAGAATAAATTGCGTGGACAACGATTTTCATCGGCGGAAGACACCGTTGATGCGTTCAAAAACCATATTATGCAGGTGTATCAAGAAGATTGGAAAAACTGCTTTGACAAATGGTTCGAACGAATGGAAAAGTGTATTGACCATAAAGGAGAATACTTCGAAAAACAATAAAGCAGTTTTCAATGCCAAATTCCTGTTTTTTCATTGTTAGGCTCAAAATATAAATAGTGACCCTCGTAGAGGAGTCCGTAAACATTTCAACATTTAGTCAAAAAAGTTTTTGCATCATATTAACTGGTTGCTTTCACTGCGATGTTTTTCCAATTGTTGATTAATTTTTCCCAGTTAGAATAAAATATGGCAAACATTGTGTTATTTGACGATACATATGGTGAGGTTGTAGCTACAGGGGCATAGGCTCATGCCACTGGTGCTGATAGATGTGAGAGGGGCCAAAAATCAAGGACTGAAAAGAACATACAAGAGATAGGGATAATTTAGAACAGGAGAAATATAGCTTTTTTTCCTTAGTTTGGAAGTTTATGAGAGGAAGTTTTTAATCTGTCATTATTCTGAAGTCAATTTTGTCTGAAATTTTATAGGTGGCACAAACCTCTTTTACTGAATTTTGGGGGGTGGGGGGCAAGTGCCCCCTTGCGCCTCCCAAGTTATGCGTATGTTCTGAAATATGGAAATAATTCTTAAAAATAGCTAAAATATGTAAAATACCTTACTCTTTCCAGTAGTGTTGCGCTGACTCGTGTGTGTGTCATACATGCTGGAAATTGCTGCGGCGATAAAGAAACCCATCAAATGCGAAGTGCAGGCTGTGATGCAGTTTCTCCAGGCAAAAGACAAAGTCCAGAAAATTGCGGTAGTTTATGGGAAGGTGATGAAGTTGCATCGTGCTTTCGCGGGATGTCAGACTGCTGCAATTTTCTGTACATTTGCCTTTTGCCTGGAGAAACCGTATCACAGCCTGCACTCTGCGTTTGGCAGATTCTTTATCGCCACAGCAATTTCCAGCATGTATGACTCGCACACAACTTAACGCAGCACTGAGAATTAATGTTACTGGAAAGAGTAAAGATCAAGGTTACTGTCAGTGTTGTCAACTTATGTCTTACATACTTTCCCTAAGATATATATCAGTTGTATTTTTACTTTCCTGACACACCTCGTACATGTAAAAATATGAAGAAAAAAAATTAATTTTTCAAGTCTACATGCCATGATGTGTAAAGATAATACAAAATATAACTGATTTCAGCTTCACACATAAATATAGTGTTATTACAAATGATCTTTCCGATTACAAACTTGAATAACATGCAGATACATGGAAGTTGTCTCAATGAAAAGGGAAACTCAAAAAGTTTCAGTGGTTGGTACAACCATCGCGTACTTATTGATTTCGTCACTAGGGGTCATAGGAGAGAAAATGGCTGCCAAGGAAGAGAGGAAGGCTTTTTGTGTGCTGGATTTTCACGTCTGCCAGTCTGTTTTCACTGTGCAACTTAATTTTAGAAGAAAGTTTGGTGAAGATGCACCCAGTGGGCCCAGTATCCGTAAGTGATATTCTGACTTTAAAGCAAGGGGATGCATCTGCAAGCGAAAGTCAACCGGCCGTCCACCAGTAAGCAAGGCAACTGTGGAGCTTGTGAGAGAGAGTTTTGTACGAAGTATACAGAAATCCACCCACAGCTAGTGGAGAATTAGATATCCTGCAACCAACCGTGTGGAAGTACACAAACGTTTGTGGTTCATCCTTACCGTTTGCAATTGTTGCAGGCCTTGAAACCAGACGGCAAAAGGCAAGAGACTTGTCTTTCTATGATGACATGCAAATCGAAATGGAAACTGATGGTTTCACGGAATCATTGGTGTTCAGTGATGAAGCCACCTTCCACCTGTCGGGTAAAGTGCACAAAAATAATGTTAGGATCTGGGGTCTGAAAAATCCTACAGATCATGTGGAGCATGTACACGACTCCCCCCAAGCTGAATGTTTTTTTCCGCTATTAGCCATGAAAAGATGTATGGCCCTTTCTTTTTCGACGAGAACACAATCACGGGGTTTTCGTACCTACAAAAGTTATGGACATGGCTTCTTCGACAACTGGAACAGGATATCGAAGGTTTAATTTTTCAACAGGATGGGGCAACACTCCATTTTCACTTAGATGTCAGACGTGAACTGAATAGGCGACTACCAAAGAGATGGATTGGGTGTTCTGGCCGTGATGATAGGGAACGTTTGCGTTGGCCTCCACATTCCCCCGACCTTACATCCTGTGATATTTTTCTCTTAAGGTTTTGTCAAACAACAAGTGTATCGTCCACCTTTACCACCTACCATCCAGGATCTTTGTGTTCGCATCACAGAGGCCACTGCAGTGAATCGTTCATTGTTACGTGTATGGCAGGAATTAGATTACAGGCTTGATGTGTGTCGCGTGACAGGGAGCTCACATTGAGCACATGTGATGTGATGTGAACCAAATGTAATACAAAACTTTTTGAGTTTCCCTTTCCATTGATATCACTTTCATGTATCTTAGTGTTATTAAACCTGAGTTATTCAAGTTTGTAATCGGAAAGATCATTTCTAATAACCCTGTATGTATTTATATATAAATCCGTTCCCTGTTTTTCACTGCGTCTTGAACTGTTTTTTTTTCTTTTGTTGCTAAGACAATCTCAGTGTTGTCAGGCACATAAACATTATGCAATTTAACATACGTAGATAAGGAAAAAAAGGCTATTGAACATCAACTTTAACATTTACATTTGAAATTTTGAAATACATAACAATTATAATTCTACATTTGAAATTAAAATAAGAAAAAATGAACTTGTGCTGTAATAGAGAACAGTCACAAAATTGAAACTCATTTCTTTTGTTAACAGAGATTATTACTAGATTTGTTCAGGTATGATAAAGGTGTCCAGTACAGTCTACAATTGTACACCACCAAAAAAGAAAGGACTGTAGTGTGTGAGCATGTGTATATGTATGTTTATATGTATGCTGAGAGTGAGTGGTAGGTTTGCAAATATATGAGTGGCTCGGGAGTAAAACTTGATAGCCCACAAAAGTATGAAACCAAGGAGAATGCAAGTGAAAGTTCGTCCATTACATTGTGGCTTATCGGGTACCCAGATGATCCTGTCTGTTTCCGGTTGTCAGCGGCTACTGAAGAAACTTCATTCAACCTTAGACTGTGCAGTAACTGAATCCAATGTTAAACTCAATTTTGACCAGACTATGGGTTATCAAGTTATACAGTATGTAACATTGTTATTCGTACACACAGAATTTCTGAGGAAAAAATGTCATATCTATTAGTAAATATAATCATTTTACCTGGAAATTAATGATAATGAAAGTTTCACCAACAAATGTCAATAAAAATGTATGTTCAAAGTGTATAAACAGAGCATATAATTTGTGTGAAAAGAGAAAAACACGCTGTTTCATGCAACATTGTTATTCGTAAAGGCAAGAGTTTCAATCTTCCTCGCATACAGCGCCACCGCTATTTGGGCAATTTTGTGCAGTTTAAAACTTCGTAACAAGTTTGAACATGCAGGCATGCTCCCCGTCAAGGGGAATGCTGGTGTAGGTATTGTTGTAGGCATATCGTCTATCTATCAGCATGTTTGAAATGGGCAAGGTGAAGGAACTTAGTTCCGATCTGAAGGATGTTATTATAAATTTGGCCCTTAGAGGTTATTCGTTCAGAAAAATTGGACAAACAGTCAATAAATCACACTCCACAGTTCAATACATAGTAAACAAATTTAGAGAGGAAGGTTCAACACAGAATGTGCCAAGAAAACCAAGAGAGACGGTTGAATAAACGTGATGAACGCTGTATTTTAAAAAGAGTGCGAGAAAACCCCCAACTAAGTGTTCCTCAGTTACGACCGTTAGTAAAAAATGTTGCTGGCAAGATGATGTCCGATCAAACTGTCTGACGTGCCTTGTGGAAGCATGGCTATCATGGCAGAATACCACGAAAGAGGCCGTATGTAAATAAGGTGAATCACAGGAATAGACTTTCATTCATGAAAAAGCACATCCACAAAGACCAGGAACTTTGTGATAGTGTCATATGGTCAGACGAGTCCAAGATTAATACGAGATACGGGTCAGATCGGATAAATAGGGTCTGGAGAAAATCAAATAAAGACAATGATCACATTAACACAGTTCCAACAGTCAAACATGGTGGTGGGTCATTAATGATTTGGGGTTGTATGTCGTCCAAAGGTGTTAGTATCATCCAGTTTATTGATGGTACCATGGATGCATATGTCTATTTGGACATATTGAAGAACAGTGTAAAGCAGAGTGCACAAAAAATGGACACGCCGCCAATCTACAGATTCTAACAAGACAATGACAGTAAGCATAAGGTGCGAGTTAACATGAATTGTCTAATATGGAATGTGCCCAAACTACTACAAACACCAGCTCAAAGTCCAGACTTAAATTCCATTGAGCATTTATGGACAATTTTGAAGAGGCGAGTCCATAAAGCTGGCATCAAGTCCAAACAAGAGTTGAAAACTGTTGTGCAAGCCGAGTGGAATGAAACATGTCAGAAACTGGTTAATTGTATGAAGAACAGGTGTCAAGCAGTAATTAAAGCCAAAGGATACGCATCAAAGTATTAGAACTGTCAGTCAATTTGCTCTGAATATACTTTTTTCTTTTATATTATTAAGTGTACGAATAGAAAAGTTGTACAAAAAATGGCATGTTTCTCTTTCAGTTTCATTTAATTTATTATTGTCATTGGTTATACAGAATTTGGGTAAGATTTTATGTTCCTAATGATATTAGTTATTGAATTGTAAAGAAACAATTTCAAAAGAGTGTATTTCCTTTCAGATATTAAAGCATTTCTTTGAAAATCCGTGTGTACGAATAAGAATGTTACATACTGTATAATAAACGCAACAATGAGAATGAATTGAGGTGACCTAGCAAGTGGAACAGGACACAATGAAATATCCAGGCTCAAACTGTAACGTTGGTCACATCTGCACCATGGCCAACCCCCAGCTGCTCTGCCATGGCAACATTAAATGGCAAGGGAGAGCATCTTTTGGAGGGAAGATGACAGCCAGCAGGTGTGAGGAATGGGAATGGGGGAAGTTATAGACTGCAAGCCACTTCTAGGAGTGGGAGAGAAATTGTGCTGCTTCGCGAATTTTACTCAAGGAAAAATACATGAATTAATCATAATTGTCGCTGCTATTATTATTAATTTTCAGAGAAGCAATGAGCTTTTGTGCATATGATCTGAATTAATAATGTTAAGTTTAAAGGCCGCTAGCCCATCATCGGGATGCGACGTGCCACCTCGGTCCCCTCGAACGACCAAGCTGGGCGTCACTGCCTACAATGTCAGTAACTTATTTGCCTCGACTATTTACTCAGAACCTTCGGGACATGAGAAACCGCTTCCCAGAGTTTGGGTATGGGGTCTGCATCTCAACTTAGCTTACATACCTATACTGGGTTTAATCACTTAAACCTATATTCATGCAAAATTACCCTCACTTCGGTACTTTGCTTAACCATCGTGATCGCACCCACATTTCACTGACCAGTGAGAACGTACATGTGAGTCACGATGGAAGCAGTACCAAAATAACTGATGGACTTGTGAGCCAACAGCACCTCCACCCCGCTGACCAGCAGCAGCAGAACACCCTGTCAGGCCAGAAGTCCATCAGCCAACCAAATATTATCTATACACAATAATCATTAGTTATGTTTACTTATTACTTTTCAAAGAAACAAACTTCATCAATTACTGAATTTATTTACAACTCAAGTCAAAATAATCCAACTCCTAAATATAATACAAAAAGAAATCATAAAACAACACTCTTGAGTGAAGTTTACCACCATGAATAAAACTGAATCATGGTGTCTTAACATTATCTTAGAGGTACGGGATCAAACCATGAGATGCGTTACTTTCCAGTAAGTAGCTTAGGCTTCCATAGAGCAAGAAAAGGATCCACAACTAACATAATTTAAATAAACACTGAAATGAAAGGTGGCACACACAATTTGAATTCTAATACCTTCACGACTGAACCGGTACATTCATAATTAATGAAAGGGTTTACCTATCTCGTCAGATGGGTCCTCCTTAATCTCACACATGCAGAAAGTCTATTTAACTGATTGTTTGAATCTAAAACAGTGTTCCTTCTGAACGTTAAACAACAGAGTCACTCCCTACTTCTCCCTAAGATCAACCCTTTCTCTCTCTCTCAAACTACAAGCAACAACTCCTCTCTCGAAAACCCCAGAACAACTGATCCTCTTTCCTCAAAAGCCAACACTCTTAACCTCGTAACATTCATAACAAATAACAGGGGAGCCAATCTCAACCCTTTACATCAGGGGAGAACAATATCTCAACCCCTTTCAAGCCATCGTCGGCTACTTATATTACAAATGAAACTTTACAGAATTCTCTCAAGCATTCATAACAAATAACAGGGGAGCCAATTTCAACCCTTTACAACTGGGGAAAACGATCTCAACCTTTTACAACAGGGGAAAACAATCTCAACCCTTTTCAACAGGGGGAACCATATCAACCCTTTACAAAGCACTGCCGGCTACTCATATTACAAATGCAGCTCTACAGAACTCACTTAGATAATTCCCTTTCATAAGAAATGTACGACCAATTACATATTATATGCTGACCCAGTAATGCGCACCTTTGCAACCAGTAAAAGAAACCATTTACTTTTACCTAATGATGCAACTATTCACATTCTAACGTACTTGTTACGGAAAGTTTTTAATGTGCACCTTCTGACCAGAAGAGTGCTCTCAGTTTAAGGCAACAACATTTCAAATTTATTTACAGAACCTCCTGACCAGGAAAGCTCCAAAAGATTTAAGTTAAAAATATTAAAATTCACAATATGATTTTCAACATGATAAGCGGATTGTAAATATCTGAAAACTTCAGTTTCATTTTTATGAATTTAAATGGAGTCGCACTGACCAGCACTAACTACAACAAAATTTATAAATGATTAATGATTTTAAATAGTATAGTTAATATATAAATTCATTTTTTACAGACACGCGTTGTCCCTTCTTAAGGATTGTACTGACCAGCACTAGTCCCTAAGGGTGGCTTCCTGAAAATGCTGGACATTGCGGAAGGACAGGGCTGACCAGCCACTTCCCACCCAATGCCCCTATTCTCAAAGCCTGGACCCCTACTTGCAAAGTGATTACATTAAAACCCAAGAACAGAATGAATTTTGCTGTCGAATCTCCCAGTATTTATACTTGCCGGATTGAGTCATTTTCTCCCCCGAACAAAAGATTAGGCCTAACTGAAAGTTATTTTTAGCTACAACAATTACCCCTTCCAAAAGACACACAGAATGAAACACAATGGAACTTAAGTTTACTGCTAAAATCAAGTGCAGCACCTAATGTAACAAACGCATTGTTCAGACAAAAGAAAATGCAAGATTCAGCTTGCTCTGCATTCTTTTCACCCGAAAGAAACTGTGTTGCTTCGGAACCAAGAAAATTTACACCCACAAAAGAAAAACATTTTAAAATACATATACAAGGGCTGATTGAAAATTATTCAAACAAGTATAACTTTTACCAAATTTCCAGATCGTTACAATTACATGAGAGAAACCATGCAATGCGTCAATATCTGGCCTTGAGTTTTGACAAATTTCAGTTGACTGATTTAATGAATATCATTTATTTGCCTCCCTGATAGCATAGTGGCTAACGGTGCCACCTTTGTAACGAGTTTGATTAGGTGAGACAACAGCATATGCTGAAACCTCGCTTGTTGAACAATACATATTACTATTATTATTATACCTGATAGGTTACATTTCAGTTCTTTGGATCTCACTTTAAAATGCATTTCCAGTCGCATAAACTGTGCATACACTACACAAAGTTTACGTAAAATTACATACAACGATGACTTCATTATAAGGATAAGTTGCACAAGGCGTGTCCCAGTCATCCCATTGATATTATTAAAAACACTATTTGTCCTGTTTTATAAAGTCTACGAGTTTGCTTGAAAACCAAATCTAAATTTGAGACATTTCATGCTAAAACAAAAAATGTTGATGGAATTTTTAAATAAGCGTTATGGCTGTCGAGAATGTTTGAGCAGACAGTTGTATTGTTTTGAGCATGTTCCATTATTTGTAGAGTAATAAGCATGGTCAAGAAGCATAATATAGTTTCAATACGGATCTGTAATAATTTAAATTTGTGCACCTTGACACAAACTCAGACAAATCTCATGCTGTGTCAGATATGTGAGGAGTTTTATGACGGTTGGTGAAGAATAAAGTTGTTCTCAAGAAGACTGGTTCTTCTGATAAATACTTCTGGCCTTCCTCAACTTCAGCGTAGAACTAACATCAAAGGTTGATCAGAAGGGACCAGAAATACTACGTAAGTCATACAGAGATTAAAATAATGAATATCTCTTGTCAATGGGAGATCATGATTCATTTATTGTTTATGATGTATCATTTATGTGGTCCACACTGTAATAAATAATAATAATAATAACAACAACAATATATAATTAGGCCTAACAGACTTTTCATGAGGGGGGGATCAACCAACTTCCTTGGGATGTCTCATTTTGGAGTGAAACTATTATGGTTGCCCTATGTATTGATCCCCGGCCGGTTCAAATCCGGGAACTTTTCTAATGGAAGCGGCCCCGGGATCAAGAAAGTGTGGGGCGTTACCCCCACACCCCTATATGCCTTCATGGTGTGGTGCTAAGCACAGGGGAGTACTTTACTTTTTTTTTTTTTACCTATGTATTGATGATCTCGTATATTATTATTACGGTTGTGTTGCGACACCTTCTTTGCTTCACATGCCCTTATCTTCAGATAATGGCAGGAGGCACTGTCCATTGTATCTGCCAAGATATGCCCTATCTTACCCGTGACTGATAAAAGTGGTTTGGTCACTTATCAGCTGGTGTAATCTCTCTCTGGTGAATTCCAATTGTAGATAAAAAAGAAATCAGTACTTCGACACATTCAGGAAGTGACAGATGTGTTAAAATGTATTCGTTTTTAATTCCTTTAGCCATTTTTGTGGTACCTTCTATTCATTGTATGGGCCATGTGCCTGTTGTGGTGTGGAAATCTTTTGGTGCTGACGACGGAGACTATCCTGCTCTGAAGAAATGGACATCAGAGGAATTCTCCAGATTTCTTGAAGACCAAACAGCTGTGAAACCACTGGTGGTTGTGTTCACGGAGGATCATCTAAATCTGGAGGATTTCAGCCGGAATCCAGCATCTTTTGCGGAACTAAGCACTCTAACTAGCCAGGCTCCAACAAGGTTCTTCTTTCCTTCCGTGTACGAGCCAATCAGCGCTTTGCACAGCATCGAGAACAACAGATACACCTGGCAGACAATCTCGGTAGAGTCGGATGGAGATATCACTGCTAAAGAATTTAACGTAGCAGGCAACTCGGTATTGACAGTTAAATTTACTGAATCACGACAAGTCAAAGACCAGTCGGTGATTCACAAGAAGCATGTGTCCATGATCTCCATGATTTACCGAGGGTTGCTGAAGAAAAATGCAAACGTTTTGGCCTTATACACTGCTAATAGACCTACATCCCTCTATTCTAACGACAAGCATGTTATTCAAAGGCGCACTATTCACGAAGAACCAACAAATCGTGTTTTTGATTCGTCAGATGTGCTGTTTTATACACATGAGAATAATGTTACTATAACCTGTGGAGGTGTTGATACACCTTTTTATGAATTTCATGAAAATGTTACGAGTGTAGAATCAGCAGATGATAACACAACCATTTTGTATCTTGGTGGATTTACACTGAAACTGAACATCACACGGTTGGGAGGTTATTGGAGGGTACGAGGAGCAGAGCTCAACCTGTCTGATGATAAACAACAGCTTTGCAGTATTAGTGAACATATTCTGAACTTACCAAATTACCGAATCGAAGCACCAATGTATTTCTCCTATCACTGTGGCCAGAAGATGAATTTCAGTTCAAAATCCGTTACTGTTTCTTTCAATGGGTTGCAGATACAACCCTTCACTGGCGGAAAATATAGATTTGGCGATTCCTTTGACTGTGTGAATTTCTTCAGTGTTCCTATCTTGTCTGGAATGTTTGTGACTGTGATTTTTGCCATCATCTTTGCTTATGGAATGTGCATGATAGTGGACTTAAAAACTAATGACATGTTTGACGATGCGAAAGGAAAGACCATCACGGTCACCGCTACGGAGTGATTTTGTTTTTGTCTTATATTTGGGAAATTGGGAAACAATGGTATAATGAGATGTAGGGTGTTGTTTTGACATTGTGTTCTTAGTTGTGGAAATAGTAATAAAAATACACACCATCTTGGCACGATTTCATTGTACCAGTAGGCAAGTATCAATGTATAGTATTTTGTTGTAAAATGTGCTTACCAGATGTCAATATAGTTTAAAATTTTTAAGCAATGTTTAAATGCAAAAACCTTACAGTTGGAATGTAAGGGGTCGTCTTTTAGAAAGGCATGTATTACTAGAAATTTCAGATGAACAAGTACAGTACGTTTCAAAGGTCATGCAGCCCTTTCATTGTTAATAACTTGAGTGTCATGTGATATTAACACAGATTTTTTGCATCTTCAAGCCTTATCTTTTGACATATGTTTAAATACTTTACATTGCCAACTTTAGTCTGTACAGAAAACTCCAGAAATTAATTATGGGACAAACCAGACAGATTTTTTTTCCGGAATATGATTTTCGAAGGAGAAAACATACTGACAAATAGAGGTTGTAATTTGTGTGCAGCGCTTGATGGGTTTGGAAAAAAATGATTTCATGGGTAAATGGACAAGTGACATTTTAGTGGCTTATGATCAAGGTTGGCAACATGTTATCAGATGCAAACAACATGAACCCCTGTACAGACCATACAACTGCATGGAAAATCATAATAATTTTGCTCTGAAATTTTACTTCGGACAGTTAATTTTGTTGCACCTGGCAACCCTACTTACATTTGATCCTGCGTAATACTAGTACAGATGGAATGGACCATAGGAAAGTCAAACCAGGGTAGCCAGTTGCAACCAAGAAACCTTTAAGAAGTATCATTTCATGGAAAATTTAGGATTTTTGAAGCAGTTGTGTGGTCAGTACATGGGTACATGTTGCCTGCATCTACTAACAAAAATCTGGACTGCTGGTGTTGCTAATGAATATTATAAGCCACCAAAATGCCACTTTTTTCACTTCAATAAAAATCGCTATTTCCAAACCCATCAAGTGATGAACATGACCTATATTTGTTGCAAACTCCAGATTAACATGATACCCATCCTGAAGCATAAAATTATGATCCTGCAATAGTTTATAATAATTTCTTCTTTACTGAAATCAGAATAATTCTGGAAAAACTTCACTGCAACTAATTAATTTATAAAATTTTCTGTACATAATGAATTGTTAACCAAAAAGTATTTTAAAAAATATCTTGAACGAGAGGTTTCATAATGCAGAAAACCTGGTGTGAATATCGCTCATAGTGTTCATCTGATCAAAGTTAAAGTTTGGTGACTTTTGAAACACACTGTACTTAGTGCCTGGGCCCATAGTCAGGATAATCCTCCATCGGGTTTTTTGTAAACATGTATTTGATCCTTTTGTGCTGAATCCCTCTGTGTTTTCATCATGACATGATAACACTAACATTCCTCACAACTTCTCATGACTTGGTGGGTTGGCCATACTGCTTTCTATGCATGCAAAAGTTATTAGTAGAGACCGGATGTTAGGCAAAATGCCTATTCTTTCCTGTTAGAGATATGATGAAAACTAATGTTGCGAAGGCCAGGGGGGAGGGATTAGCTTCATTTAAAGGCAATTTAATTTTGCCTATTTTGCCTATTTCATACGATATTGCCTATATTATTTCATAAATGCCAGATATTGCCTATTTTAGGCATTTTCTTTAAAATTGGGACATGACTGAACTCGGTGCATACAATTTCCTGTTCCCAGGATTAGTTTCCGATACTTCCAAGAAATTTAAAAATAACAGTTAGCGAGTTATTGCAGCTAATAAGGACTTGGACAAATTAAGGGCAATTCAACAAGTTCGGAAAGGTGAAAATATACAAACTGAGTTAGATCCACATGTTCTCGCGTGCTTTAAGTATGCTCCGGTAACATCTGTGGAGGTTGAAAGATCTTTTTTCAATTCTAAAAAATGTGTTGTCCGATCGCAGACATAACTTGTCGGTTGATCATTTGAAGAAATACCTTGTTGTGATGTGCAACCACAATTAGTGCTTCTTATTCAGAGACTGCCAAACCGTACAGTACAAACTTAAAATGCATTTAAACAGGTGCTGTGTGGAATATATAGTGTAATTTTTTAAACTGAAATAACCCTGTGTGCAGTGATAAAGTGTATATTTAAATAATTTGCGTACTGGTTGGAAGTAGCCAACAATTTCATTTGTCAGATTATTGTGTGTAGCCATTATACAATGGAAAATTTTGGGCTGACGTGACTCCTGTTTGCAGTGATTTATTAAGTATAATATTGGACTCCTGTCTCTAATGATGAGCTCCTGGTTTATTTTAAGCAACTATAAAGAATGTACAGGTATGTTTCTATATTTTTTAAACACCTATTTCTTTTTGTATGTCTATCTTCATTATTTTGAGTTAAATTTAATTGCCTTTTTATTGCCTATTTGTATTTTAATGCCTATTTTACTGCCTATTTTGAAAATTATAAGTGCTTATTTGCCTGCCTATTTTATATGTTTTTAGTGCCTAAACATCCGGTCTCTAGTTATTAGCAACTAAAACTGTCACGTTCTCTTTACAGGATATAGGAATGAAAGTAAAATCAAGTTTGTTGAATCAGTTTCTTGATGGCAGAAATTGTGCATGATATGTTTTATAGTTAATTTTAGTCCATTTATGGTGTTCAATTAACTTCTTTCTCTTGAATAGGGAGTCCAGTTATAATGTCTCAGACTGGTCTGAAAATTTATTTCACCATACCCTGGAAAACCTGAAAAATTCATGAAATTTGTTTTTTTTTTTTCAAAATGAGTGGGTGTGGCCACAAAGAACAGGTCACTGCTCCCTGTTATTCTTTGATGAAAAGTGAAAGTGAAAAGGACGTTTACCCTACACCCGTGAGAAAAGAAAATGGGTAATGACGGTCAAATATGTGCAAAATTCACACTATTTTCTTGCATGTGCAGAAAGCAGTAAGGCCTACCTAAACAAAATTACAGAAAAAGTGCAGATAATTATTGACTTGACCCTCTATATTTCCTCAACATTTTGCCATTGCACATATAATGCATTGAAATGTTGAGCAAATAAAGAAGTTTAGCCTCTGGACATACCAGTCTCATTTTTAACGTGACTCACTACATGTAATTAATAACAAACACATCCATGTACTGGTGCACGCAGGGGAAGCTGAAGAGACTACAGCTCCTCCTGAAATTTTGAGAAAATCAAAATTTTTCAATGAAGGCAGTAACGAACTTGGGGGAAAAATCAAAGTGGCAAATTCAATCCCTTTAAATGAGCCCCAATTACAATTATGAAAACAAAGGTTGAAAACGGTAATTGTAAAATATTTTGTAGTAAAAACTCACTATGTAGTATCCAGTCCCCTCCAAAAAAAAAAAAAAAAATCTTCCTTATGCTAGCAGCTCCATGTGACACAAACTTCTACCTCCAGCAAGTAGACTCCTTCAGTCAGTGAGTGACCCCTTCTGCAAAGTGCAACAACTCTGGTGGGTGATTCTCTAAGGGAGCTTTCACATTGAAGCAATACTTGGCAAGTAACATGTGTCTCTTTGAACCCACACTTCAGAAATCAATGGAACCTTTTGAACTGAAGGAACATGACAAGCTGCACATGCCGAGTGTTGCTTGTGTGTCGGTCAGACTAGGCCATTTTGTCTATGGCTTGCAACATGTTGCTTCAGTCTGTTTGGGCATGCATGGTGAATGCTTTCATATAGACTGAAGGGGCCCATTTTGCTTGTCGCTTTGGTCTGATATCTCCCGAACACTCAAAGTCTTCTCTGTGTGTGTGTGTCTCTGCCACAGTTCCAGACATTGTGACAAAACAAATTTCTTGATTTTCCCTGGCATTTTCAATTAATTTCCAGAGCATCCTGTAATATTAACCTAAATTAATGCTGCTGACAGTATATTTTTGAGTGGAAATATGAGAGCCTGGCTTTAAGTTGCAAGAAATACCAGGTTTCAAGTGTTTCTTTCTACTTACCAACAAATGTTGTATCAGACGAGGGTTTAAAAAAAAATCATTGCAGGTACAGCAATCATATTTAATTTTCCATGACCTTTTTATTATCCCTAAGTGAATTTCCAACTTTTCCAAGCTTTCAAGGATTTTGTAGGTCATGACATGAAGAAGGCACAGACTAAACCAACCAAGTTCTTCTTTCACTTTCTCACAATGTCAAGCAAATGTGCCCTCCAAGCATTCCTTTTAAACAGATATTCCACGATTAAAACAATATTCATGTTAAAGTAAAAATACATTTATTTTTTTAAACATCAACATCACAGATGAAAAAATCACAGCTTGTTATTTAGCTTTAAAGATCAAAAGTCCTTCTCGGGGTCTCCTCCCCTTCCCCACTTATCATCTGAAGCTCCTGCAAGCCGTGCAGCACTAACTTTATGTTGGCCTTCACCTTGGCACTGTCTTCCTTGAGGGAGTCCACCTGCTTTGTCAGCTGTGCCAGCTTCTTCTCCACAAACTTCAGAGCTTCCGGTAGCGTCAACTCCAGGTAAAACCCAAAGCCTATATGGACAAAAATCCTGGAAGGGTCGGTCCTGAAAATAAGGACATCTCTCACACTTTCACAGGAACAATGCTATTGTACTTACTCATTTTGAAAAAATGAATTCCATGAATTATCAGGTTTTCCAGGCAATGCTAAGAAAAATTTCGAGATCAGTCTGTGGTACTATAACTGGCCTCTCTATTCAAGAGAATAAAGTTCACTGAACACCATTAATGAACAAAAATTAACTAAAATATTGCATGCACAATTACTCCCGTCAAGATGCTGGTTCAACGAACTACATTTTACTTTCATTTCCATATCCTGCATAAAAAGAACTTTACAATCATAGCTCTTAACAACATTGGAATGGACAAGGAAATCAAGAACACCATTGGCACTCTTGAAAAATTGTAGCAGTGTGGAATTTATGTTCACGGATTTTACATTTTCCTGCATTATATATAGACAATCTTGATGGACCCAACATAGTAAACTGTTAATAAATTTTCCTCGATTTTGCATTTTCCTGTATTTTAAGATTTTTCAGCATGGTCCCTTGAAAAATGTAAAATCAAGGTTCCACTGTACATATACAGGGAGGTTATTTCAGTCGTTCACCGCCAGCGTGTCGGCCGTTCGGCGGACTCTTCATGCAACAGGTCCCGGCAAATTGCGTTCAGGAAGTCCGTAACAGAAACCGCTTGTTTTGTAATGTTTCCACTTTTCACAATTACAGTTACAATTACAATTGAAATAAGCACGTACCTTGTCGCAAGGATGCTGGAAAAGGTGTCCTCCCAAATACAAATATTTCTGGCACCTTATTTCTGACAGAAAATCTTAGATTAGACATCGCTACTTTATCCTCAGTTGTCAGAAAGGGAAGACAGCATCCCGGCGCATAAAGCAAACCGAAAGCGTAAAATGATATTTAAAAGTAATAATAAGGATGATCACTAACCTCCTGTGTTATAAGAGATGTTGAAAATGACCTCCTTCAACAGCAATACAACACGTTTCTTAGGTTCAAGAGATCCTGTCTCTCGTAATTGCCTGACCACTTTTCTGCAAGAATTCGTTTTCACGTAATTATCGTACATAAAAACTGTCTGTTCAAGACTATATTTGTTTAACGACATAAGTAATGAATGAATAACAATTAACACACAATAAAGCACTGGCCATGAGTAGCACATTACAATAACACAGTATAAGCAACACGCGTACTGTTGAACGCAAACAGAATTGAACATGAACGAACACTGACGTCTGGTAGCCAACAGTGTTGCTAACCATTTTTCAGCAATGTCCCTACAGACGTAGTCAAAATGTCCCTACAACTGACCAAATGTCCCTACGCCAAGTAAAGTGACTAAAAAAACAACACCTCATTAGCATGCAAAACAGAAGATAAAATATACACATTTACTTACCAAATCTTTCTGCTCGGTGCTTCCACAATTAATGAAGGAGCGAATTTACAATACATGACCCCTCCCCGATTTTTGTAATATTTTGCATACTCACTAATTGAGGCCTCCTAATCATGAATTTCAAGTTAAGATTTGGGGGGTCACGTGTAGAAATTGCAAAATAAGTGAAATTGAGTGGTCCGCGATCGGCACGATTGCTCATTATTTACCGGAAGATTTTGTGTTTCCAATACTTAAAAAACGAAATATACATTCCTGATATTACTACGACCCCAAATTTTAACTATGTTTGCCTAACCTAACCTAACCGTACCTGAATGGTTCGTGAGGCTATCCGTCATTGGTTTGTTGGGCTACCCGTGCATGTTTTTTTCGAGCCCAAATTTTAACTACCGGTATGTTTGCCTTGCCTAACCTAACTTAACCTAACCTTACCGAGAATGGTCAGTGGGGCTATTCCTGAATGGTTTTGCGGTAATTGTGATTACGAACCGATAAAAAATATTATTTTCGTAGCACTTTAACAGCAAACGTTCATCATCGAAGACGCCATTTTCGTATCCTGCAATTTTATGATTGATGTACTGTTGCCAAATTTACCTATAATCAAATCAGTTCTTCTACATCGTGATTGTCGCTGTCACATGTAAGCACGTTCTTTGGGCAATATACTGAAATCCATAAATTTATTAATTAGCCCACAGCCATCCGCCTGCACACTCCACCTAAAAATCTGTACAACATTAACAACTCTTTTACTGTTCTCTTCCGCCATTCTTACACGATCCATGCTCTCCAAGTATGAAATCAACAGTGTGGCAACGCTGTAGACAGCGTAACTAATTGTAATTTGTTCATATCAACAAATATGGCTACCATACTTGTATACAGAGAATCATTGCGAGAATTGAAAAGCTTATTTTACAACTTCTACACGTTAATGGACATTTTTTCCCCCTCACCACAACATGTTAACTTGAGATAAGTCATCACGAATAATTATTTCGTGAGTATAAGACGTAGCATAGAAATTACAGACTGGTCCGGTATTGTAAATTCTTGCCTTAATGAATAATAGGGGTGTGCGGGACAGAATGTTTTGGGTCGGGACGGGATCGGGACGGTAATTTTTTTAAATCCCGACATTCGGGACTGAAAAATTTGCAATTTCCCGACCAAGTCGGAAAATTTTCTGGACGGGAAATGTTCGAAATTTCCCGAAGCACTGGAAATCTCAAATTTTACAAGTCATTTTCACTTTAAGTGATTGTTTTTGCATTTCTAGAATAAAAACTTACAACTTTCGATAAGTTCCAGAAACTTACAAGGCAGAAAACGTCGAGAATTAACGACTTTTTAAAGTAAAGAATCCAGCACACCCCTAATGAATAACGTTGAGTCGTTTACTGTTGATTATGTTATTTGAAGTCATACATGCTGCTGCTGTGAAGAGATAGATGTTGGTTGGTGATGCTGTATTTCCTGCAGTCTTTAACAATTTTGGTCCCATTTTATTTCCGTTTTTTTGTTTTTGTATCACTTAACATTGAAAATATTCTTTCCGTTTCCGCGTTAGAATGCGGCAATGTTAGCACTATTTTCGCGAGAGTGGAAATGTTTTCAAAAAGGAACTTGCCTTGAAAGTTTTTGGTAACCGATAACATGTTCCAAAATTCTGATGGAGATTTGTTAGTTAGTTCTTTTTTCTCCTCCTCGCTAAAGTATCCAGATAAACTAATTCATAAAATGTAATTTACCAAGATTGAAAAAAGTACCTACGTTTTCCCTCATTTGGCAAAATCTGTCCCTACGTTCCTACGCGGGCGAAATTTAGTGAAAAGTCCCTATGCGGAGGGACATGTCCCTACGGTTGGCATCACTGCCGACACGTGCAGTATGAAGCGCCCTCTCGCGGCTGACAACTCACCCAACCCCCGATAAGCTGCAGGCGCTGTTGCGACAACTGAGGATAAAGCAGCGATGACTAATCTAAGATTAGATGTCAGAAATAAGGTGCCAGAAATATTTGTAATTGCGAGGGCACCTTTTTCTGCAATCCTTGCGACAAGTTAAGTGCTTATTTCAATTATAATTGTAACTGTAATTGTGAAAAGTGGAAACATTAGAAAACAAGCGGTTTCTGTTACGGACTTCCTGTAATGCAATTTGCCGGGACCTGTTGCATGAAGAGTCCGCCGAACGGCCGACACGCTGGCGGTGAACGACTGAAATAACCTCCCTGTACATACCAAATTTTATCTCAAGTAGATTAATTACCAGACCATGAACAAATTGGTGGTAGCATTTCCATTATACTTTAGGACTTGTTTTTGTAATAAAGGTGTAGGTGTACCCTTAATATATCTACTTCTGATTTTGATTTATTGCGACGATGAAGATGAGTAATGATATGATTAAATTGATGAAGGGACGCTCACAAAGAGGTTAGAACACCATGTCCAAGCTGAGATTCGAACCTGGAACCCTGGCATCGTAGCATGCTGTGCTAATCATTCTGCCATAGAGGTCAGCTTATTTCTACATATGGTTCTAAGATCACCAAATCAGTGATTTATATACTCTCCCAAATTTCCAAAACACCCCCTAAAATATTCCACAAAGATCCAATTTATGGTCATTTTGGCCAATGGAAAATTATGGATAAACTCCTGATATAAATTGTAATGAATTATATGCTCAGAAACCAGTGCAGTGACAAGTACCATGTGAAATCAAAACCAGCAGCCAGGTAACAATGTTATGCTTAGTCCAGCAGCCATACGGTCTTTCTGGGGAAAACAGAGCAGCTCCATGCAAGACTGGCTTCGAGCTCTCTTGTAATGTAGTGGTGTATGGATAAGAAGTACACCTCTGTAAGATACGAGGTGCATCCAGAAAGTAAGTTTCCCTATTTCTTAAAAAAAAAAACCAAAACAGTTTCAGGAAACCATTTATTTACAACAGACACAGCAAAGGTTCAGCAATTTTTCAACATAGCAACCACCAGAATTGAGACACTTGTCGAATCGTGGTATCAACTTTTGGATCCCACTGTCGTAGAACTCTGCCGCCTGTGAATGGAACCAGCGTGTGACAGACATCTTCAGCTCTTCGTCGTTAACAAAATGCTCAATTTCTCAAATGCCAATATTCTTGAGGTGCAAGAAAACATGAAAATCGCTGGGAGCCAGATCAGGACTGTAAGGTGGATGATCAAACAACTCCCAGCAAAATTCCGTCAAAACAGCTACTGTGCGCCGAGCCGTATGTGGACGAGCATTGTCATGGAGGAGCACAACACCTGCAGTAAGCATGCCACACCTCTTGTTTTGAATGGCACGTCGCAATTTCCTTAGTGTTTCACAGTAATGGTCAGCGTTCACCGTTTCACCTCTGGGGAGGAAGTCAATGAGCAAAATGCCCTTCCTGTCCCAAAACACGGTGCACACCACTTTCTGTACCGACAGCGTTTGTTTGAATTTCTTCTTGACCGGAGATCCACTATGCCGCCAATGCATTGACTGCTGCTTGATTTCAGGGGTGAAGTGCGAAATCCACGTCTCATCGCCCGTGACGATCCTGTCGAGGAAATCATCGCCGTCATCATGGTACCGTTGCAGGAATGTCGGTGCTGCTCCTGAACGTTTCATTTTGTGTTCGGGTGTCAGGTTTTTCGGCACCCACCTGGCACACAATTTTTTGAACAGCAGGCGCTGCATGACAATCTCATGCAACACGGATCGTGATATCTGCGTAAAAAGGCTACTCAACTCCGTAATCGTGAAGCGATGGTTCTCTACGATGCGCTGCCGCACCAGCTCAACCAGATCATCAGTGATGAGGGACGGACGCCCACTGGCTCTTCATCATGGACACTTTGACGACCTTCCGAAAACTGCCGACACCAGCGACGCACCATATGCTTACTCATAATGTTCGGCCCATAGACCTCACAGAGCTGACGATGAATGTCAATTGGCGCAATGCTTTGTGCATTCAGGAACTTTATCACCGACCGAACCTCGCATGCGGCAGGAGAAGGAATACGAGCTTCCATTTCGGACCACTGCTGCCTCGCTACTGGCATGCGGTGGGAGAAGGAATACGAGCTTTCACTTCGGATCACTGCTGCCTCGCTACTGGCGCCAGGCGGGATCTGTCCGCCTGGCATATGATTGATACGTGTTAGCTCTGCTGCGCATGCGCAATTTACATGGCTCATTATGTTTACTTTCACGGGAAAAAAATAGGGAAACTTACTTTCTGGATGTGCCTCGTATATTATGGTCAAGACAGCTGTCATTTGAATTTCCTGACTCAAATCAACTGTTACTGTCTCCTTGTGTCTGATGAAGGGTGGAAAATAATTTTAATCGCCAAATCATATCCTTGTGGTTCAAAGGCGGTTTCCGTAAGGTGCAAGACCATGCTTGAAGTGAACAACCTTTGAGGGTGGTCTTGCAGTTAAATCTTGAAGCCTGGTACTAGAAGTGAAATCTTTCTGATTGCACTTCGACTGCAGCACCAAATATGGTCAGTAGATAAAACTGTAAATACAGGGTGTCCGGCTTAAAGCTATAAAAAAAAAGAAACTGTCCAAAAATCTGTTTGACCAAGAATTTATTGTGAATGAAGGTGTATCCTGATGCACAATACCTTGCCATTACACATCATAAAATGAGAGACACTGGCTCCCAGGTTATACTCACGACAAAATGCACGTTGCACTAAGGTCACAAGACTTCAATTCGACTAATGACAACACACAGAACACCTTCTGTTGTGGAGTCGACTCCACCATGTTTGTTTACTGTGTCCATGCGCATGCACGAGACACCGTTTCATGTTTCTTTGTAAATGGCAACAGATGGCAGTACCGTACATACACAGGTTTTGACTGTGGCAGGTATTTGTACACTGTAGTGCATGTTTCTTTTATTATAGCTATAAGCTGGACACGCTGTACATCGTTTTACTCGAGTTATGAACACTTGTTTTTCACCATAGAAATTACATAACATTTTATATTTAAATTTCCATAATTTCCACACAATAGAAGAACTACAACTACCAAATGGAAGACTTCCATGGTTTCAAACAAGGGAAGTACAAAAGTGAAGTGCATGCTGAAGACTCGAATGCTTGTTTAATTGGCACTTTCAAACTGCATTAGGTGACACCACTTCCGACAAGGCTGTACTTCAAGCCTGCTGTTTGGACCTTTTGGACAAAGCCTAAGAAAATGCAGCTACTCACACATTAGCCTGGACATAAAAGTTGCAGCCGAGGTCTACTTTTGTCTTGAGCCCTTCTTTCTCCAAGTCTGCTTCCTGCATTGTCTCGATGGTATTCTTCAGCTGGACGTACTCTGACATCTTCTCGCACAGCTTATCCCTCTCTGTACAGATTTTTCTGAAATGGCAGAAACTATTTAGAATATTGGCATATAAGCAGTTTTTTCTTTAAAAATTGCAAAAATGGAACAGCAGCAGTGATTTATTGGAACAACTTTTAATTTTTTGTGGTATCTCCACAAAAATTTACACAATGGCTAATATTGTTATTTCGGTACTGAATTTGCCTTTACTCTCAATCCCATATTGGAAATTCTGCATAAATTCCTGAACAGCTGTGTGTAAATAGTACCCGGTATCCGTAGTATTTTATCCAGGGGAAGAGGGAAAGCATGGCACCTCACCCCCCCCCCCCAAAAAAGTTTCATTTTGAAGTTATTGCATGCCTGCAACGATCTGTATGGGTCTTACTAATAATAACCAGTCCTTTATACTAATTAACATCAATTACTGTACCTGAAATTAAATATATATACGGTGAGTCACCTAAAATTAGCACCGGAAATATTTCGTGAACAATAAATATTGAAAAACTACTTATGCAGATATAAAGGTATGAGAGGGGCTTATGAAATTAGTGGACACAATGCGTTCAACTATGTACGGAAGTGCGATTTTCAACACAAACTTACTTTTCTTTTTAAATGGAAACCCCATATTTTTTTAGTGCAATTGAAAGTAGAGAAAAGATAATTAAGAATGGCGTTTGTTACGTTGTAATACGCCAAGTAGTTCTCAAGTAATTGTAATGTGAAGTAGACGCTTGAAACGAACATCTCAGAAGTAGAGCTTTTCGATATATCGATGTCGAGTCGATGTTTTTAAAATATCAAATATCAAAGCATCGATATCTATATATCCACAAATATATATATATACACACACACACATACTCACACACACACACACAGGGGTTGAAAAACTAAAAATAATTCAGTCACCATCCCCTTTTACTCAAGAACCAACTTTTTTTTTCTTTCTTTCTTTCTTTTTCTATAAAATACAGTTTAAGAAAGCCATAAACCCAAATAACATAAAGCTATACAATTTGAAATATGATTTTAAAACATTTAATACAAGAGTATTAATTAATACAATAATGGATTAAAAGTAATTAATTCTTGTGTGGGGTGGCCTTTCTAAAGAAGGCTTTGCCCATAACAGCATGAATAACTATACTCAATACTCATGCATTCCGCAGGAAACCATCGGGAATCAACATGGACGTTTGAGTAAAGTGGGTTTTTACAGTTTTAACTTTCATATGTCTCCGGGGGTTTTACATGAGGGAAGAGTCCTCCTCCGTAGCCGAGTGGGTTAAGGCATTCACTCGTCTTAAGTTCGTTCGTAGCGGGACGGCGTAGGTTCGAATCCGGCTCTGGTCGGAATTTATTCGGCCTACGTATAGGGCCGGTGGCAACCCACCATCGTGAGGAAATTGGGGAGCTTCGAATGAGCAAGCGTAATCCGGTCCCGGAAACCTATTATAACGACTGGGGATACATCGGGCTGACCCCCCGGCTATTCCAATACTGGTTGCAGATCTCCACGCTTAGAGGTGACAAAGGAAAGCGTGAGGGGGAGACTGGCAGTCGGTATGTAAGCCAAGGCCCTTCAGGGCTGTTGCGCAAAGGATTATTATTATTACATGAGGGAAGAAATAGAAAACCAAAAGCTTTATTTAGGCATGTGCAAGTTTTTAACTACTTTCTTAAAAAGTAAATCCTTTTACCTTATTCCTTGTTCGACATAATTGACGTGGCATGGAGTACTGATACATGCCAAGAAAAAGCCTGAAGAAGGGGGCAGTATGACCCCCGAAACGTCGCTTTTATAAATGGAGTATACTCACATTACGTGGGAGTAATTCGTAAAAGTGCAAATATGAATAATTAAAAAACACATACTGTACTTGTTATTTGTTTAAAAAAAGTAATGGAATTTTCCATTACCGAACTCAGATTGAAACATATGTATATTTTTAGAACTGAATTTAAAAATTCAGGTGCCAGGGAAAAATTTTCAGGTTCCATGGCAACCTGGTGCTCTGTATTTTTCTACGCCTGTATACAGATGACAGAGAGCTTGAAATTTTACACAGGAGATAACAGGGGGGTCATTCCATGTCATGTCATCCAGGATTTTTTAAAAATGTCACCCACCATCCCCAATTTTGATGAAATTCGGTATACTTGAAGAACTTTTGAT
The DNA here is from genome assembly GCF_977018435.1 of Lepisma saccharinum. Taxonomy (NCBI): domain Eukaryota; kingdom Metazoa; phylum Arthropoda; class Insecta; order Zygentoma; family Lepismatidae; genus Lepisma; species Lepisma saccharinum. The sequence goes on along the minus strand of NC_139241.1, from coordinate 62,420,624 downwards.
GCTGATTACAAAAATGACAACTTTCTTAAAATTGATCAAGGGGTTCAGAAGTTATGCACTTTTTAAGATCTCCGTGTATGGTACATGTGGCTACACTTTGAATGACACGCATTAAGTTATAAACGATTGTATCTTCCCTCAGGTTTGCCGTAGAAACTTCAACTTTGTTTTCTTTTGTTCAGAATAGTATATGCTTTCATTTAAATAACGTTTCAGATGAATGCATCAATAAACATGTATTTTTATATATAGTTTTATGTATTTTTTTAGAAAAATAAATGACTAACTTCAGGATCAAATTTCATGCAATGCAAATTCCAAATTTATATATTAATTAAAATTTACAAGTTAAATATATTTTGTGATCCTCCTGGCACTTGAGGAAGAAACGAATAAAGAGTAATAATTGTGACTTTTCAAATGTATTTATCAAATAATCCTGGACACTATTTTTATGCGATGGAAAACTTTGTGATTATCTCAACCCGAAGATAGTTTCCAAGTCACACCCATTAATATAGTACCTAAAAATTGTACTGTATGTATTGCCAAAATTTCATGTACTATAAATTGTGCAGTTCACATTTTAGATGGATATTTTGACCATTTCAAACACACTAAAGTATTTGACTTATTACTAAGTACATATGTCCTTCCATTTGTGTTGTTGATGTCCACTGGGCACAGCATACTTTTTGGCCAGTAGTAGGAAGTTGATGGACAAGTAAATGCAAGAATTTAATAGCTGCATCTCCATTTTCACGTGGACTTTTGAAGCAATCCTACAAACAAGTTTGAGTGACGCACACACATGCTACTCCATAACTGTTTACAGTTGGAATTCGGAAAGTCACTTCTTACAAAAGTCAAACCATACAGTTATACAAAACATATTACATCAGCACTTACTATTTTTGCTCTGACTGTTATACAACTAGTGTTTCGAAGTAAATAGTTACAAAGTTACAAGTACAGTTACTTTTTATTTAGGAATTCTAACTAAAACTAACGTTAACAATGGTAACAGAGTTACTTTTTGCAGTAGGGAAATAGCTAAATTGGACAATTCTGTTCCAGACTATGAAAATAAAATATGTACCTTCTTCGGATACTTCGTGAAAGGATTTTCTTGGAATTGCTGGCAAGGAAGCTATGCTTTGTTGCATGCTAAATTTAGAACATCCACGCTTTACTGTAATTCATTTCTAATCGTATGTGAAAACTCATTTGTTTTTGATAGACTGCTGCATTCGTTTGGAATGTTGTTATCCAGCTAGGAAAAAGTCATTTGTCGAGGGAGTGGATCTTTGGATCTTGTTGAACTTGGAATGGAGGAGAAAGAAATAGGTGGAAGAGGAATCAATCAATGACACCATATTCAAAATACCATGGTCAGCATACAAATGATTTTTTAAATTATAATCGTTCAACCAAAGCTGACTGTGTTTTCCATCATTTATTAGCAGTAATAATGTAAATATATGAATACATATTATGTACTAGAAACATAAGTAAAACACGGAAGTCTTCATGATCATTGATTGTGTGTAACTTTAACACAAATCAATGATCATTAACAGTGTGTTACTGTTACAGTAACTGTAAAAGAAACTCAGTTACTTTCAAAGTACCAGTAACAATACCTGAGTAACTTTTTAAATGAGTGACTGTAACTCAGTTACTTGTAAAAAGTAACTTACGGAACCTGTAAATTCAAAATAGTGCATACATCCTGGTACTGTTGTAGTACTTTGCAATCACTGACACATTGTACTGTGTAGTATTAATTCTTACTTCATATTACGTTTCCCCATGAAGAGTGCCAAAAAAGAACTTCCATGTTGAGATAAAATGCCCAAAAAGAATGTTCTTGAAGATAAATTTGCTAAACTTGGGAATGTTAATAATTATTATATATATAATTATATAATATATATAATTTTTAAAAAAATGAAGACAGTTGAATCTAAGTTAGATACAGTGAAACCTTGATTTTACGTTATCCAGGAGATCAAGCTGAAAAAACTAAATACGTGGGAAAATGGAAGATCTTGGAGAATTTCTAAACAATTTGCTATGTTGGGACCACCAAGATTGAATGCAAAATGAAGGAAAATGTAAAATCGAGGAACTTAAATCGGGATTCCACTGTAATTATTACTTGCAAATTTAAAATTAATCTATAAATTTGGGAGAGGGCAAGTGCTTCCCTTTGCCCCCGACAGGTTACGCCTATGCTTACATTCACACATAGTGAACATAAATATTGAATATTGTAGCTTGAAACATATTGTACTTCAGGCTTTATGTTAAATGCATAAGCATTTTTAATAAGATTTACTTTTAATGTCATTTTATGCATATGATTTTTTTATCACCCTGTCTCTGAACCGCCCATCCCAATTTTTCCATCAGGCATTAGTACACACTCTGAGCTACATACATATAAAATTGGGAGGAAACTATATATAAAAATACATGTTTATTGATGCATTCATCTGAAACGTTATTTAAATGAAAGCTTATACTATTCTGAACAAAAGAAAACAAAGTTGAAGTTTCTACGGCAAACCTGAGGGAAGATACAATCATTTATAACCTAATGCGTGTCATTCAAAGTGGAGCCACATGTGGCATACACGGAGATCTTAAAAAGTGCGTAACTTCTGAACCCCTTGACCAATTTAAAAAAAGTTGTCATTTTTGTAATTAGCATCAAGAGTTCTATAAGTATACCGAATTTCATCAAAATCGGGGATGGTGGGTGACATGGGTTGGATGATTTGACGTGGAATGACCCAGGCCTTTGGAGAACCATGGAAATGGATACTCTTTTTCTCGCTGTGAGAAAATGCAGCATGACTGATTGGTGTCACGATAATCACAGAATAGATAATTGGAAACAACAATCATGCATCATCTTGATCAATTAGGGTGACTGTACATCTCGTTTTGACCGGGACAGTCCCATTTCAGAGGCTTGTCCTGGTCATCCCGTCGGTATTATTACAAAAGCACTATTTGTCCAGTTTTATAAAAGTCTGAGTTAGCTTGAAAATGAAATCTAAATTTGAAAGACATTTCATGTGTAAAAAAATATGTTGATGGAATTTTTAAACTTGCATTATGGCTACACCCTGACAAAACAGCTCTACTGTTTCAAGCATCTCATAACAATCAAAAATGTTCAGTTGTTGTCAAGAATGTTCAAACAGACATTTGAACTGCTTTGTGTGTGTTGAGATCTTTGTAGAGCAATGAATAGGAATGACAAAGAAGAGTATGTGTAGTTTCAATAGAAACCTCGGCAACAAGAATTCCTGCATATCTAGACACAAACTAAAATCTCACATTGTGTGTCAGATATGTTGGGATTAAGTCCACTTTATGCACAGTAAGGCTAATCGGGACTGGACCTACAGTTTAAAGTGAATCCGAACCACTATGTACCTTGATGACCCCTTGATTACAAGGCAAGGACGCTACTACTGCACCATCGGGGAGGCCTTTTGGAGTTTTATGAACTCTTGATGAAAAATTAAGTTTTTTTCAAGAAGATTGATTCTTGAATACTTCTGGCACTCCTCAACTTCAGCATCTGACTAACATCAAAAGTTGATCAGAAAAGACCAGCACACTATGTAGAGTTATACCTAAATTATAATAATTAATACCTTTTGACAACAGAAGATCAATTTTCAATTATTGTTTATGATGTATTTTTGTGATACATACTTTAATAACGATAATTTTATATTTAGCTATATTAGTTAAATTAACTTTCTTGGGATGTCCCGTTTTTGCGTCAAAATATTATTGGTCACCCTACTATCAATACTGGTGGATTCACAGGTAACAAAAATATAATTATATGATCACATACACAAATTGGTATATCAAGTTGATCTCAAATCTCTTAGGTTTCTTTAGCAACATATTACTATTAGGAACATTTAAACCTGCTTGCCCATGTATACAGCTACACCAAAATTCAAAACACAAGCATTACATGCTTTTTTTCCTAAATTATTAACTTTTGTTTTGCTGGTTGTCAGTTAATTTTTCGAGAGGAAACTGTTTGTTAGTATTAGATTAATTGGCCCAAGTTCCTCTTGCGATTTCATCAAGCTACAAATGCAATTTTTACATGGTTCGATTTCGATTTACGTCTGTTAACACATACTGCAGAGTTTTAGCGATTACTTCAGATTTTTTCAATATACGCTCTCGTGGTTAGGTTAGGCAGGACAGGTTTGGTTCTCTTAGCATTCAAATGAAGTTCCTAAATGCATTCTACTAAGGTTCCAATTTAATTCTACATTCATTCCCACTAGTCTACGATACTTACTGTTGCTTATGAACGGAGAATATCATGTCCATGGGAAGAGAGTATGCTTGCGCAAGGAAATTTTTTAAAGTTTTCTTTTTCAATGATAAATAACTTTCATTTCGAATCCAAACAGTGCTCATTACTTTAAGGAAGGTTCAAATTTCGTGTGACAATGATTTCGAAAATTCTACGATAATTAGTCTTTCTGCTAGGAGAATTTGAAAAAAATCTGAACCGTTACCGATTAATTAGTTGACAGTTTAAGAACATGGTACCCTTGGCCCTCTGTACCCCCTTGAGAAAGTTAAATATTTTCCATGGTTTATAAAGATTATGTTCTTCATGAACGTTCCCAGTTGTTTTTAGCTCACAGAAATGTGTTATTGTTAAGTAAAGTACATCTGTTACGTTAGCATGATGCAGACCAGGTCGAAGGCTTCATGTTAGTGCATATACCACCCAACACAACAACAGCAGCAGCAGATGTATGGTGCCTACCATTTCATATATGTATTATACAATTAAGTAAATCAAACACAAAGGACTGAAAACTTATGAAACCAAAATAGAAGTGAAATTATCCATAGCAGTGTTAGATTTGGTGCTGATTGATTTTCAGTTAGGAGAGCTAAGTTTGATAGTGTGATCTTTTGCATGTGTTCTTTAGATATTTGAGTGTGCAACCGGTTCTTACTAATAAAAAGCGGCAAAAGTACTTTGTTACTTACCATACTTTGGGATCAAATATCTCTGCTATTTGTGTTCTCTGTGTGCTGGAACCAATTGTATATTACATAAAACATTGAAATATGTTGAATCAAAAAAATTCAACGTAATTCTTGTGGGAGTACAGTGGATCAACAGCTACAAGAACATTTCTGTATGTCTAGGTATAGAGAAGGGGGGGGGGGAGCATGGGGCCTGAGAAATGTGCTTTGAAAGTGGATATTACTGTTGGCAGACAGAAAGTATAACTTAATAAAGAGAAGAGAGAAGTTTGGTATTGTTAACTTGCTTAACAAATAGATACAGTCATCATATGTAGACTTTGCAACCCACTCGCCTCCTTCACCCACTTACACCCAAGAAAAATTAGTAGTCATGGATCACGGCTATGGGAAAAAAGTTACGTTTTGCAGTGTATCGAAAAGAATAGATGGTAACGGTTCCGTTGTTTTATGATTTCTTTCAAATTCTCCTAGCAGGAAGACTAATTATGGTAGAATTTTGGCAATCACTGTCACACGAGATTTGAACCTTCCTTAAAGTAATGAGCACTGTTTGGATTTCGAAGAAAAATAACTGAAAAATTACTTTACGCAAGCATACGTGCTTTCCATGGACAATGTATTTTCCATTAACAAATGACTGTAAGTATCGTAGACTTGTGGGAACTCATGTAGAAGTACATGAATCGGAACCTTAGTAGAATGCATTTAGTAACTTTATTTTAAGGCTGCGGCTAATTTCACCAGGTGGTGATGATAGCATACAGGGTTAATTTCATGAGGTGTTGAGAATAGTATGTAGGGCCTATTTTCACCAGGTGTTAAGAACAGCATATGTGGCTTTCTTCACCAGCAAAAGTAGGTAATTACCTGAATCATAACATACAACAACATTATAGTTTATCTTATTTTATTATATTCATCGGCAATGTTGCTCAACTTAAATGGTTCGACTACTACTGTCGCCAGGTAGTGAGAAGAGCATAAAATGCTAAAGACCAGAAACTACGTGTTCATGTGTTTACGAGTATCTACAGAAGTAATTTTAATGCTAATAGCCCTAAACCTGACCTGCCTAAACGAACAACGAAAGCATTTAGGAATGCAATATGCTTTCTTACTTATATAATGTCACATACTAGTACCACTAGTCCATCTCAGAACACCTTGTGGTATTTTTCCAACTCCATGGCATGCAGAAAAAAGTACTTGTCTCCTGCACAAAAATAAATGCACACCGATGCAAACTTCATACACATCAACAACTAAAGAATACACACATCTGTGTCACAGGCCAGGCCAAGTTGTTGATCATGCACATGCAGTTTGAAATCTGGTGCCAATAGCTCAAAAGCTAGCTTCACCACCTGGTGAAAATAGTCACTCCGTTATTTTAATGCTAAGAGAACCAAACCTGGCCTGCGTAACCTAACTACAAAAGCATATATTAAACAAAATCTTAAGTAATCGCTAAAACTCCGCAGTACGTAACAGAAGTAAATCGAACAGATGGTTATGTAAGGATGCTTTTGAAGTTCCCAGAGTTATGCATACCAAGTTTCCAACAGCTGTGATAGTTTTAGGAGTTGTGAGTAACGAAGGACACGTCATGCCACTCTAATTCTTTCCACAGAGTCTCTGAGTTAATGCTATAGCCTACATTGAGGTTCTGCAGAGTGTTGTTAAGCCCCAGATAGACAGTGTACGCAATAGCAGGCCGTACGTATTTCAATAGGACTCTGCTCCTTCTCGTAAGGCTCTCATTACCCAAGAATGGATGTCAGACAATCTCCATGACCATGTCACACCCAACTTGTGGCCCCCTAACTCTCCAGATCTTAATCCCTTGGACTATTATGTGTGGATCGTTGTTGAAAGAGACACTAATAAACATCCGCACAACACCAAAGAATCATTGAAGGCAGTCATTGTCAAGGTGGTCGGAAATAAAGACCACTTGATTCAGGCCTGTCAACGCTTTCGGTCCCGTCTCTAGAAGTTTTTGAGGCTGAAAACGATTTTATAGAATAACCCTATTCAGAAGCTTTTGTTTCTCATGTGTACCAATTTTCATGAAAGTATATTTGATTTTGGACGAGATATGGTTATTTTTCAAAATTTACGTAATGTCCTCAAATTGCCTATGCACCCTGCAAATTGTCCTATACTTACTTCAAATCCTCTCTTAGGACATCATTCAAAAAGTTCTCATACTGTAGGACTTTTTGTGATATTCCAGCATTCATTGTAAATCAAGTTTGTTAATCTCCTGGTGCACTTCACGGACAAACTAAAAACTCCACATTCAATGACATCTTACAGCGTCCTTTTTCGGTAACGGTGTGATCTCGCGCTGATGTTGATTTTAAATAAATTAGACACTTAACGATTAAAATGCAATTGCATTTATCTATTTTTTTAATGGTAACAGTAGAAAACCGGTGTAGAATATTCAAAAGCTTTCATTTGTTTCCAGATCTTCATTCATTTTCTCATTTGTCAATTCAGTTCATCATTAATGAGCGATTCTACATTCCTAGTTGTTTTAAGTGTCAGCTTTGACTGATTAGCCGTGCAACAACGTTACGATATTGCTTCATGGTATTGGAAATATGATTGTATAAATTTACGAAAATACATGTTACGGGCTCAGTGGCGGCTCATGGTGATCCAAAGTGGAGGGGCGATAGCTCACAAGTTTGCTTTATTTTACATCGCCTTTTGTGCCACATTTGGCTAATTTGCGAAGATGGGGATGAGTGATATGATGAAATTGATGAATAGACACTAACAAAATACATGCCCAGGCCGGGATTCGAACACAGGACCTCTGGCGTCGTAGCGCGATGTGCTAACCACTCCGCCACGGGGGCCGGCACAAATTTGCTCTACTAGTAATGTGAGTTTAAATGATGAATTTCGTATAACAGCCAACATGATAAGAAATTGATACGTTCGTGTTTACCGAATATCATGTTTTACACGTTTTAAATTAATAATTATTTAACAGTAATGCGAAGAAGATGGAAGAAGAAATAGAATTCTAACAGATTTAGTCGTTTAACAGAGGGGAAAATTCAGAACAAGGTATATTAATTTTTACACAACTTGATAAGCACAATGACGAATATTTACGTGCATTGATCGTGAAAATTTCTAGTAAAAAGTTACACAGAAAATATCTCCTGTCCAACATGACTAATTGATATGTGAAATAGGGCACCAAAATATATATGTATTTAACTGGAAAGGTGATATCTGCGTTACCAGAAGCTCTAGTAAAAACTTCAAACTTACCAGAAATCTTCAGACATGCTTGTAACTGAAATTTATCCTTCTGTCCTTCAACGCGAAATTTGCGAGTGAACTCACGACCTCCCTTGTTTGACACTTGTTCTATATTCAAATTCGGACTAGATTGTTTATGTTTATTTTTTCATCCAGACTTCCCAAACTTCTGGTAGAAAAACTTCGCACCAACAATTTCTCCACACTGTTCATCGCGACAAATGCACAACTACAGCACACAACTACCGAAAAGGCTTCACTTTTCCATGGAAAACGAAGAAACAACAAGTGTCAATACTATCGTCTTCCCATCCGGTCGTTTTATTGCTTCGGGGTTGCCAGACAATTTTGCCAAATTTTAAGAAATTTGTAGTTCACAGGTTCCTGTAGCGGCTCTTGGTGAGTTTAGATGACGAGTTTCTAATTTATTTAACATCCGCCTTGAAAATAAATTGGAGAACTTTGTCACATTATCAGGAATTTTTTTCAAACGTGCTAATCAAAACATGTATTTAAATCTACATGATGTACTCCACATCATTGTAATCCAAATGTACTTTTCACTAAACTCAGAAAAAATACAACGCATATATACGATAATTTTGCGTGTAACAAGAATCTATAACCGACTTCCATGGCTAGCATACCGTATTACAAAGCCAGGGCTCCTGGGTTCGAATCCCGGCATGGGTATTCTTTGCGAGTGTCCCTCCATCAATGTCATTATATCATCACTCATCCTCATCGTCGTGATTACCGAAAAGTAGCAGAAAGCGACGGTAAATAACAAAAATCATGCAAGAATCTGTACTTTTCCAGTTATCGACATTTTCTTTCCTCGTTGGAAATTGCGTTATTTATTGCTCTACTCTTATGTCATAAATAAATAAGATTATGGAATACAGAATATTTTTTTTCAACGGTTGGTAATTTTCTTTCTTATGTTAACTTCATTGCTTCTGGCAACTCTTCATTGTTTACCATTCTCCGGAGAGAGGGCCAGTTTCTCCTAGGGGGTGGGTTTCGGACGACAAACCCTCCGTCCTCCCAGCCAGAGATCCCGCGCGTGTTATTCCCACAGTTCCCTCGCCACTTACCCCTCGAGACCGCGCCTGAGAATGCTGTACGTCTCGTAAAGTGGGAGGACGGCGACCCGCCACATTTCTCTCGAAGTTCCGTATCCCCCCGCACGGTGGCGTGCAAACATTGCAATTGTCGCGGAAGAATGAATACAGAACCGACTAACCAACGATCTAAAAGCAATGGAATATTTGCAATTCAGAAATGTAAAAGCTAATATATAAATGTTAATGTAATGTTTGTTCACTTGTGGTTTCACACGGCAGTGCGGCGTCCGTATCGTCCTTATGACCGGCCGCCCCTGTACGGGCTATTTGCACGACACGACAATATAAATATATAAGAATTAAGAAATGAAAAATTCAAGGCCGAGTCTGCTGCCACGCACGTGTCAGCAGCAAGAATAAGCGTCAAATTTGCTCCTGCCACGTAATACGTCTGCTAAGAGGATGTTACAAATCTTAAGAACAGATTAAGACGAGATAAATGCAAGTTTATGATTAGTGGGAATGAATGTACAGGTCACTTAGAACTTTTTTATTTAGAAAGCATTTAGCGATATTATTTTAATGCTAACAGAACCTAACCTAACCACGAGAGCATTTAGGTTTATTATTAGAAGAATGCTGAGGGACCTAATCTTAAAACATTTTTGTGAAAGTAATCGTTACAACTTCACAGTATGTGTTACAGACGTAATTGCATACATAGCATGATGAAATCACGATAAAACAAAGACCGAGTCTGCTGCCACGCGCATCTCTCTTGAATTTCCAGCAGAAAAAGAACGTGGCAGCAGACGACACTGCCAAAATTCAAATACTTACCACAGTACAGTAATAAATAATAATATATATTTATTGAGCGTGCGAGGTTCAGCGTACGTACGATGTTCTCTCAAAATGGACATTTCCACTCAATTTTTTACAACGATTTTAAAAACTACACCCTGGAAAAATACTTCGCGTTTTGTGCAGCTTGGCTAATTTGCGAAGATGGGGATGAGTGATGAAATGATGAAATTGATGAATGGACATTCACAAACAACCAAGCCCGACCGGGATTCGAACCCGGGACCCTTGGCGTCGCAGCGCGATGTGCTAACCACTCGGCCACAGGGTCGGTCGTCTCATAAAAGGAGATGGGACAAGTGAATGTTTTCGAAATGAGATGGAACAGAAAAAAAGTTCGTCTCTTATCATGGCAGGTTGGGTGTTATTAGATTGTGCAGTTGGTGGTAGTGTGTGTGTGTGGGGGGGTGTACTCCTGCACCCCGACTTCGAATACAGCTTGTAGTTATTCATCTTCATTGTAGCGATTAGCCAAAAGTGGGAAGAAATTTGATGTTAGAGATGATAATTAATAAATAAATTATAATAAATTAACCATGCGTTCTCATCATTGCGGTTGAACGAAGTGAACGGAAAAGCGACGTAAAAGTAGGCTAAATACAAAAATTTGCAATATATATATTAACTGAAGAAAACTGTCATTTACTGCAGGAAATTGAAAAACTCACCGTACCTTTTTATACCTTATCACCTCTTATATTGCAGAAATTGGCGTGTAAACCAGTGTGTTCTAAAAGCATTATCTTAAAATTTGTGAAGACAGTATTATGACGAAAATAACTGTAATTCCAGAAAAGGCATTCCTATAATATTAAGTTCTTGCCAGTCAGAACTAACCTATGTATTCGCAATGAACAAGGCTGTTCACGTGTTCAGCCATTGACTGTTACAAGGTTTGCTTTGTCACCCTAATGGAAAAACCCTCTACCGAGTGGCTGAATTATAGTAAATACTACTACAGTATACTGCTAGGGCATAATTCATCTCCAAGAAATGGAGCACAGATTTTTGCACTGGATGTTGTAAGATACTTGTTTTACACAGTAGCAAGTGCAGGCCCGTAGCCAGGAATTCTTTGCAGGGAGGGCAATGTCAATCCTAGAGGGGGCAAATTTTAAATATATTGTGTCACATTGGCAGATATAGCAGGGTACACAGAAAAGGGATGATATCTTGAAACTGAAAAACAAAAACCTATTTCGAGCAACATCAAATAGCAATATTTCGATGATGACCTTTGCAAATTGCTAAAGAATATAAAGTTTAACATAAATAGGCTAATAGGGACTGTATCTACTTGATATTTACAGGTCGATAATGTTAAAAGATGATTAATATGTACCAACAGCTTTGGACCTCTCTGCAGAACTGATTAAGGGAGCCCTTTATAAATCATGCTTCATAATGATTCCCTCTAGTTTCCAGTAGGCAAGGTTTTTACGTACAAAGAAATCTAACGAGAATCCAACACCATTGTTTTGTGTTATGCAAGGAGAATTGAATTAATTAAATAATAATGGTTGCATATTATCTACACTTGATGAATTGTGTAAAAATTTGTAATACATTTTTTTGTACTTGCTAAAACATGAAAACATGGGTCCCTTAGTCCACCATGGAATCTATTTCCTTCAAAGGGGAGTCTCTTGCATCACTACAGACAATGTTTGCCTAATGGTTACGTTAACCATTTTGCAAAATATTGTGTGAATTGTATTACATTATAGTTGAAATACATGTTTTGACACCTGACAAACAAATAAGAATCCCTTGATAGTTCAATGAGTTCTTGGATTACAATGTCATCATTAATATTTCATATTAAGTTTCATAGAAAGAAATTGTTTTAATGGGGCACAAATAATTTTACAGGACGCCATGGAGAACTTAAATTTATTTTTTCATATAGATGGTTTGGCTCCCAGGGCCGACTCCCGCCGCCCCATAGCTATGGCTCTGGACTTGGACTATAAGAATAGAAGGAAATGCGAGCGAAGCGAGCACCCCCTTGCAAGTGCCCTTTGCCGTCTGGGAGAAAAATGCAAGAAACACGTAAAAACTAATTCCATCATGAGTATCCAATTGTCTTGCTTTCTTAGATTCTCCTAGTCTTGTTATTTTACTTCAATGTTTGCTTCCCCTAGAATGGATTTCCGTCCAAGGTTGGTGGGGGGTGGGGGCAATGCCCCCTGTGGTTGCGGCACTATTTATGAGTGTATCTTCATCAATTTCACGTCATCACTCATTGTTGCGATTAGCTACGTGGCAGAAAAGCAAAGAAAAGTAACAAAAATCAAATATCCACTCCCTCCTCTCTCTACCATATGAATCACTATTACCAAAAGGTAGACTTGGGAAACAAAAATTTAAGCAGTTCCAAGTTCATAGCAACACATCCAAGAAACACTTCCGAACACATTAGGCACCTTTAATACAAGACTACTCAAAATGTCACAACTGTTCTAGATACTGAAAATTGCGAGAGGACGTTTTCAAATCCGTGACGTAGTAGGTGAATTTCAGCGGTGTTTGAAAGCGTCTTTCTCGAGAACCGAAGCAAATATCGCCGAGATATTTTGTACATCTCATGTTTGTGTCATTATCTGTAAAATGAATGGATTTAAAACGTTTTTCATGTCAAAGTGGAAATGTCCATTGAATGCATTTCGTAAGGCATTAAAGTCCCGTACAAGAAGGTTCCATGCTTTCTCCTTCTCCTTTTGTGTTGTGCCGTCAGTTCTTTTTTAATATTATTTTTTTACACTCTACTACATCCTTGTACATGTTGACAAGGTTGATTAGTACATCTCTCAAATTCAGAGAAGTTTGCAGCCCGAATTAATATCTTCTCCTACAGGTTGATACTTTAACACATCAAACTACTCTGTGAGGTTCTTGATTGTCATTTGTTTTAACCAACCAATCAGGTATAGCCTTACAAATTAATCTCGGATCAGTTGAACGGAATCTTGTGAACGTCGTTTTTCGTTGGTGCAATGCAAATCTTTAAACCAAGTTCATTTAGAGTGGATTAAAATTGATCTCGTTCATCTGAACTTCGAAATAATCAGCGTTGGTGCACGCGGCCATCATGGTGTTTTAAGTCCACTTTATGCACTGTAAGGCTAATTGAGACGGGACCTACAGTTTAAAGTGGGATCCGAACCACTTGTGCCTCCACCGGGTATCGAACCCGGGACCCCTTGACTACAAGGCAACGACGCTACCACTGCGCCATCGGTGAGGCTGTGGGAGAGGAGAATGTTTATGGGGGTGTGCGACGCATGCCACCGCACAAGGCCTCGCGCGTAGTGCCAGCATAGGTCAAGGCATAGACATGTAGAATCAAGTCCCCAAGCTATGAATTTATCGCCAATTTTCCCCCTATCCTTTTTTAATTTTTTTGTCGCGCTATCAATATCCTACACGGTCATATAAAAAAATTAAAAGGCAATATGTCACTACTATGGGTCTTGTCAGTAGCGGTGATTCGGTGCAAACACGTGGGGGGGGGGGAGGGGCAATGACAGTTCATTTACTCTTTGTGTTCAAGGCTTGAGAGGTCATGGTGCGGGGACAAAGAGTGGGGAAAACTACTCTAATCGCCGCCGCTGGGTCCAGTAATGTTATTTACCTTACGTAGTTTTGCTGCGAATTTAGGTCAATTGGAACTGATTTACAGATTGTGGGGAACATCCACACGTGTGTCTGTGCTCGACCACTGAGGAGACACGTTGCAATGCAGTACGTAACAGCGCGGTACAGCCACTGATGTCATACTTGTAAGCGGCATGCTCTTGTCTGTACAAGAGCTTCCGCTCGAGTACAGTACCTTGAATAATGTAGTGTGGAAAACGGACGGTTTTGGCCTCTCTGGCAGGTTCCACTCAGAAAGGATACCGCTAGAGGCGCTGGTGTTGATCCCGGTGCTTGGTATTCATCTGCTTATAATGGAAATAAATGTAGTTTTCGCTGCAACGTCTGAATCTTTTACATGAAGCATTTCTATGAATGTGATAATTGCTATGATATTTGGTACAGTGGTCGCGAAGATATTAACGAACATTCTAGACAGTCGACCACGTCCTGTTATCGTCATACTTTCGTTAATAATACGGGAGAAAAAATACGCGTGGAATGCTCTTGGCAACTACATTTTTGTGTATGAATTAGGTTCATTATTATTATCATCATCATTTCTTTTAAAGATATACACACTGAAGCATTTGTATTTTTGATAATTGCTGTCTCTTTTCTTCCGCTTTAAACTAATCGCGGCGATGATGATAATGAGGATTGCATGAAACGACAAGGGGAACCCCACAAAATTTTCTTAGTGCCATCGACATGAGTGTAAGGAAACTTTCAAACCAATGGGACAAGCGACACGGGATGTTCACACTGTCACACTAGTGACACACACTTACGACTGTAAAATAGCATTCATTGCACATGAGGGTCCAAACAGCAAACGATACGTTCATATGGCGTATTATTCACGTGCTACTTGTTACTTCGGTCGGAAAGCTCCTTAAAGGAAGGGTGCTCAGACCGAAGCGACGCGCTACAAGGGGAGTTCCCAACTAAGTGACAAGCGACATGGTGCCTTCAGTCTATTAGCAAGCGTTCGCTGCTAATTGTGCGAACAACAGATATGCGACACGATATAACCGCACATTACAACAACAGATCTAGGCGACACTATAAGCCACACGTGTCGCTTTGTCGCTTGTGCGTCGCTCAAACTGGGCCATTTCCTCAATAGCTTGCAACATGTTGCCGTGGTTTGTTGTTCGCAATGCGCGATGCAATTAGTGTTTTGCTTTAGGAAGATTGCGCACCAAAGCGACAAGCGGCACGCGACACTTATCGCTTCAGGATTTCACCAACCACCAACCGAACGCTGGCCTGTGCTTCCCGTCATGCCGCTACGATGTGAAATGTTGCTCTTGATTGGCTCGTTTCCAAGCAACAACATGTGTAGCTTCCTTATAAAAGTTGCCTTAAACCGAAGGACCCGTGTCGCTTTGGTGTGAAATCCTCGTATCGTTTGTCGCGTGTCGCTTTGGTGTAAAATCTCCTTGAGGAAACGATGCAGTCAGAGCTTGTGTCCCTACGGTTCGAAAAGCTGCATTGATTACGGACTGCTCGCTTCCAAGCGACACTTGTGGTTTGTCGCCTCGGTATGAAATATCTCTCAGGATACTATTTATAGAAAAATAAAACTCTAGTGCACAATCCAACAACTGACGTCAGGAATCACTTTGCGATGTTTTTTCTTGTGTTACGCATGCTATTTATTTATTAATTTTATTTTACTTTTCTTTCCATATAATGCCATTTCGTGACTGCAAATCACTCCACAAATATAACTGTTTGCATCAATTGACGTACCGCATGTCAAGACAAACAAATCTACACAATATATTCCAAAAACTAACTAAGCCACATTTAAGCCCCTATCACACGGAACTGGATTTCTATTTGGAATGCTCTAGTTGACGCTGGACTGGCTACCCATTTGCTAGTTTTCGCCTCACACGGTACTTGTTATACCGTACTCAGGGACGTAGCTAGGTTGATCAGTTCGGGGGGGCCCAAAACTTAAGATTTTTTTTCTATCAAACCATTAAAAACTAACAAACTATTAATATACCATATAGGCCTACATAAGTATATACATATATATATAAAATCTTGTTGGAAGAGAATATTATTTTCTCCTGTAGCCCCCCAAAAATTACGGATATAGACTCGCGAAATCCATGGCCATTATTCAGGAATCTAAATGCAGAATTAACTTATTAACTTAATGGCATCTAGACAGTCTTTAAAAATCCATGTATTTTCTCTTATGTCAGATTTTTGAGACACCAAGAACAATGTCATTAGTCCTTACTCCTTAAATTTGTAAATTTGCTCGAAGAAAATTGAGAAGTAGAGAAAACCCTCTTCCGTGGGTTTAGATATAAAAGGGTGCTGGTATTAGGTGTACGTACAAGTATGACAACGGTGCAAAAATGAAATGTTTGTGTAATGAGTTCAAGATAGGCATCCCATGTATATTGTTTATACCAGAATCGAATCCGGTGGCCTTTAGTGCAAGGCGACACCCTTAACCACTATTCTATGGGACATGCACGAGTCTTTTCTGGCGTCGTACTGTACACATTGGAGAATGATGACGATATATATGAAATTTTATGCACACATCTAGTTTCTTAAAAATAATCTTTGCGCGTGCAAAACTGAATATATGATGGCAATAGAAACAACAAAATTCTCGCGCGCTCAAATTATTGCACCCTAGTCTTTCAAAGTTCGATCACTGGTAGAAACTCCAAAATTTCTGTGATGGCCTAACATCGTGAGGACAATTGAGAAGCTACTTGAAATCAATATGTAAGCGAATTCCACTCTCAAAACTAGATGGGACTCGATGTGATGACCATGCGTCACCGAATGGAAAAACACTTCGAGGCTTTGTCCTTCAAAATTAATTTTACTGAATAACTGTAGTTTTCATTAGAGGACCTAAACATGGCTTTATTGCACAGTACAATGTTGTTCTCTTTCACCCTACTTTTATAGTTTTTCATTCGAAGGATTCCACTCCAGAAGCATGAGCATGACACACTACGAAACCAGAGGTCCAAGGTTCGGACCTTGGACAGGAGGTGTGGTTGCATCATGTGTCGCATAGCTATTAATTCGGATCATCATTCAATCTCATTGTCGCATTTAACATAAGAGGTAGTAAAAGCGGCGTAAAATAACGAAATAGAAATAATTGATTGACTTGGTTCATTTTACTTCACTTTTCTGACATTTTTGGCTAATCGTGAAGATGAGAATGAGTTAAGATTAACTTGATGAAAGGATCATCACGAAGAAGACACATTCTCAGGCCGGGATTCGAACACGGGACATTCTGCTTCGTAGCGTAACCTGCTAAGCACTCCACCACGGAGTTGTCGACCCTAATAGAAATGAAAATTAGAAATACCGTCTTGAATTTGCAGGAACAGAATTCACCAGCAAGGACAAAAGATTTTCGCTCCCACTAGGATAGGCAAATAACAGAAATTGCTTGATAAGTAATTTGGCTCTCCATATTTCATGATATTATTATGTAAGTAACTATTATTCGCTATATACGAGTAACTTTGGATTAATTTTATTTGTATGTCTAGTCAACTTTCCCGCCTAAGCACTAAGCAGCAGCCACAGCGTCTGCATTTGCGGGTGGAGGCCAGAGTTGCTAAAGGTCCAGGAATTTTAAATAAATTCAATTCCCATCCAGGAGAGAAAATCAGCAAGCGTAAATGGGTTCTGGACCGTAAGGAACCTCTTCATTTATAACGTTTTCAATTTGGTCTATGAATTATTTTCCAGATGAATTTAATTTCGGTCCAGGATCCTTATTTCCTGAAGAATTTAAATACGGTCAAGGAACATTTTTTTCCGGATCAGTTTAAATAGGGTCAAAGTTCCGTATTGAAATGAAACAATTCGCAACTTGGTACGTATTTAGATTGTGCGAGAGAAAAGGTTCCGGTCCTATAACGGAATCCTATAGAACAAATGTATGCGTTCCCTAATCTTAACAATCCCAGGGTTGTTAATGGTCCAGGTATTGTAAATAAATTCATTTCACATCCGGAAGAGAAAATCAGCAAGTGTAAATGGGTTCTAGGCCTCAATTCGGTTCAGGAACCTTTTTTCCGTATGAATTCAGGAACTCTTATTTCGGTAAAATTTAAATACGGTCCAGGAACCTAGTTTTGCGGCTGAATTTAAACACTGTCCAAGAACCTTTTTTCCAGGATCAATTAAAATTTGGCGCAGGAATATTTTCCGGATCATTTTAAATATGATCCTGTTTCCTTTTTTTAATGGAACAATAAACTACTAGGACCGAATTTAAATTGTGCGAGAAGAAAGGTTCCGGTCCTGCAACGGAACCCAATAAAACCCATAGAAGTTATGGGTAGATGGACCTTTGACAACCCTGGTAGAGGCTAAATGAAGAAAAATCACAAAATATGCAGAATTTTGAAACGTATTATTTCTAGAGCATGTACTCTACTATATAAAGTTGACTACATACCTCGTTTCCTTCCTTAATTGAAATGTGACTTATTCTTCATCACATGTGAGATCAACCGCCCTGGGAGTCAAATGCGGTCGCCTGTGTGGTAGTCGGACACCAATTTAGAAAGTCAATGTGTTGGACATTTGGTCGATCAGTCGATCCTACTTATTTTTTTTCGAGAGGAAAACGAGCTGGCAGCTTCACACTCGAAATTTCACTTCGCCTACCCCCTGGCAGAGTGGTTAGCACATCGTGCTACGATGCCAGGTGTGCCGGGTTCGAATTCCGGACTGAGCAAGGGTGTTTGATGTGTCCATTGATCAATTTAATCATATCATCACTCATCCCCATCTTCGCAATTAGCCAAATGTGGCAGAAGAGCAAAGTAAAATGAACCAAATCAATCAAAATTTCACTCGCAAAGCATGAAAATGAGATCTCAAGCACTCCGTGAACCTACCGGAATCTCACGTTTACAGAAGCTAACTATGAAACTACTTCTAGGATCAAACTGTTCTTCGAACTAGTTGGCAGTCATCAATTGTCGACCAATCAACACAGTAGGGCAAAAAGAAGCAGATGTTTCTTCAAAATGAGTGGAAAGTTACCAAGGAAGGATATAAACTGGATACATTACAAAGGCTTATTATGGCCTTTCCCTTCATTGCAGGTTTATGAGCACAAGGGTTGAGTGTGGGAACCTGAAGGAACCGCGACATCTTTGTCATTCATCTCCCGCCAGAAAAGGGACAAACAGTAGAATTTTGTCTCTTGCAATTTGAAAAGCCTATGTCCATGCTGAACCATAAAGTAATTAATCCAGAAAGTCCTAGCTACCTGCAGTGCGTTTCGGCGCGGCCGATAACCAGAGCCAGATGAAGAGAAGATTTTCTGGGAGGGGGTGACCTGGCTTAGGCCCCCTGGTGTGCATGAAGGGAAAGTGAGTTTTCAAAAGGTCCCTGACTTCCCAGAAAGGGACGGCCCATAAAATCACTGCATTTCCTACCAATGCATCCGTTTGTGTTCAACCAAAGTGTATGTCACCGTAGGATCCGAGCGCTTCGAGTTCTGTCGGTTGCGGGACTTCTTGAGTCTTTTGTCAACATGGTAGAGTTTCTTTCTGCCAAGGTCGTTGCACCTATGAACCGGCTCTTCAGCTTGAGTGGCAAAATACATGTTGTACGGAGAAAAGTTGCACCGGAAAAATTACCTTCTTAAATACGATGAAACCTGTAAAACATCCACAGATATTTATTCGGGGGTGGTCCCTCTGAAAAAACATCAATATTCTCAAAATTTTTTGAACGGACTGTGTAAAACATTGCAATACTGCAAAAGCTGAACCTGCTCTGAACCTGCACAAGGAAAATGTCTCATTTAGCAATTAATGTGCCTTTGTTAAGTTGGTAAGTTCAGTATGGCACTACATTTTAAATAATGCTGATGGAATAAATCAATAAAGTTTGTTAAATGACAACGACTCCTTACCACTAGAATATAATTATTCTTTACGGATAACCCCTATAACGGTTGGGGGTTCGACGTGCTGACCCTACGTCACCTCATTACTGGTTAAACATCTCCACACCTCTAGGTAGGATTGTGAGCAGTCGGGAGATAGGCCAGCGCCCTTCCAGGGCTGTCGAACCACGGGTTATTATTTATTTATAGATGCTTAAATATATGTGCAACCTGACATGTCTATCCAGTAACTTATTTCAAGGGTTGTACTTGACTCAACAAAATAAGCTTAGTGTGTGAGCCAGATTCATACGAACTAAAAATACCCAAAATAATAACAATAATAATTTATTTCGAAATTACAAAAATGTATTTACTTGTTCTTGTTTAAATTTTCGATTCTTCGAAAAGTTTGTTAAGGAGTTGAGTTGAGTTGGTGTTTTTAAGTCCACTTTATGCACAGTAAGGCTAATCGGGATTGGACCTACAGTTTAAAGTAAGATCCGGACCACTGTGTACATGCACACGTGTATCGAACCCGAGACCCCTCGATTACAAGACAACAATGCTATCACTGCGCAATCGGAGAGGCATCGTTTGTTAAGGAGGATTCTCAAAATCGGTCTTCACGATATCGAGAAAAATATGCGACTCGAGAAATCATACAGTTTGTGAAGATAATTACTTTTAACACGTTGCTTGTTTTAGACTGTTTTAATAGTAGAATAGATATTTGATGCGAATAATAATTCTTACTCGGAGATATGAGGCATCCTGCCACCATTATACTTATTTAGCGTGTATTGCGCTCTGATTCGCGACCAGTTGTAACTGTTTGCATATATGTGGTTTACCGCTGCACAAGCGGTCGTTCATTAATCTACTCAAGCTCAAAACATTGTTTGGATGCAACGGCAACACTCAACGCCCAACCGCCTCCCCGATGGCGCAGTGGTAGTGCCGTCACCTTGTAATCAAGGGGTCCCGGGTTCGATTCCCGGTGGAGGCACATAGTGGTTCGGATCCCACCTTAAAATGTAGGTCCAGTCCCGATTAGCCTTACTGTGCATAAAGTGAACTTAAAACAACAAATCAATCCAATCAAGGCCCAACCCTGCCTGTTGTTCACCTGCGACTGCTAGGGGTGGAAAGACCGCTCCCTCAAAATTTCGAGAAACAACGAAGTTCTAGGTTCCTACACTGACACCCACTATAGCTAGAACCAGGAAAACGAGAAAGATATGTGGTTTTGGGTTCGTGCCACTCAAGAACAGTGTTTCTAACTGAAAGAAAAAATACTGAAATACTATTTTGCAATATTTGTCATGAAAGTAAAATTTTCAGCAAATGTAGAACAGTTTGCCGGGGCCACGTGAACGTTTCGGGGGGCCAGCGCCCCCCCGGGCCCCCCCTAACGACGTCCCTGACCGTACTTGTCGATAGTCTTTCGTTCCCATAATGGCGGCCGCGCGAGATGTAAACAACGTATCACTTCACACTTTTAAAATACGATAACTATCCAACCGAGAGGAATATTGCATCGCATTACATGGTTTTAGGTAGAGAAGAACGGCGCTGATAAAATACGTACTTTACAATGTTTACTATACACGTGTGGAAGAATATTTTAGCTTTTTCAATTGTAAACATGCCTTTCGTGTTGTATGCACTCGGAAGCCACAGACAAAAAAGGCTACTTTACAAACTCACAGAATATCTTCACATGACCAAACTTTGCTCTGATTGGCTGTTCCACAGAATCTAGTCGAAGAAGTTAGTAGCAATTAGAACATGTCCTATTCCTCAAAACAAGTCAAGCAGTTAGCCAGGCGGCCATGATTACAGCCCCTATCACACGGAACTAGATTTCCAGTAGGTATGCCCTAGTTGGCGCTGGACTTGCTATCAATTTGCTAGTTTTCGCCTCACACGGTACTTGTTATACCGTACTTGTCGATAGTCTTTCGTTCCCATAATGGCGGCCGCACGAGATGTAAACAACGTATCACTTCAAACTTTTAAAATACGATACTATTCAACCCAGAGGAATATCGCTTCGTATTAAATGGTTTTAGGTAGAGAAGAACGGCGCTGATAAAATACATACTTTACAACGTTTACTATACACGTATGGAAGAATATTTTAGCTTTTTCAATTGTAAACATGCCTTTCGTGTTGTATGCACTCGGAAGCCACAGACAAAAAAGTCTACTTTACAAACTCACAGAATATCTTCACATGGCCAAACTTTGCTCTGATTGGCTGTTCCACAGAATCTAGTCGAAGAAGTTAGTAGCAATTAGAACATGTCCTATTCCTCAAAACCAGTCAAGCAGTCAGCCAGGCGGCCATGATTACTGCCCAGAAAGTCAGTTCATCGCCAACTAGGGCATTCCAACTAGAAATCTAGTTCCGTGTGATAGGGGCTTACTACCCAGAAAGTCAGTTCATCGCCAACTAGGGCATTCCAACTAGAAATCCAGTTCCGTGTGATAGGGGCTTAAGCCCGCATCACACGGAACTGGATTTCCAGTAGGTATGCCCTAGTTGGCGCTTGACTGGCTACCAATTTGCTATTTTCGCCTCACATGATACTTATCAGCGTACTTGTCGATAGACTTCCCATACGAGGGAAGTTGTAATGGCGGCCGCGTGAGATGTAAACAATGCATCACTTCACATTTTTAAATGCCGATAACTATTCAGCCGAGAGGAATAACGATTCGAATAAAACGTTATAGGTACAAAACAATGGCGCTGCTTAAATACATACTTTACAACGTTTACTGTACACGTATGGAAGAATATTTTAGTTGTTTCAAATGTAAACACCGTGCACTCAGCATAGATGGTGTAACTCAACGCGCCTTTCATGCTGTATACGTTATACATTGTTGGAGTAACACTCGGAAACCACAGACAAAAGTACTCCTTTGCACACTCACAGATTATCTTCACATGGCGATACTTTGCTCTGATTGGCTGTTCCACAGAATCCAGTCGAGGAAAGCACAAACCAGTCAAGCAGTCAGCCAGGCGGCCATCATTACTACCTAGAAAGTTAGTTCAGAGCCAACTAGGGCATTCCTACTAGAAATCCAGTTCCGTGTGATAGGGGCTTTACTTTCATAACAAAATTAGCATTCGTACTGATCGTACTATGTTTGTCATCCGTCTGGGGAACTAGTTTCTTGGGTCGTTTTCCACATTACGTTATTCAAGGCGCTGTAACTCGAGCTTCCACCAATTCGCTCCTCCTTACATAGTTTCGATCACTGCGCATGCGCACGCACAATCGATTCATTTACTTCAAAATCACTCATATTCCATAATCGTCTAAAAATCATTCTTATTCCATAACTCGCTTCAAAAATCAGGCCGCGTGCACCAACGCCGACTATTTCGAAGTTCAGATGAACGAGATCAATTTTAATCCACCCTAAATGAACTTGGTTTAAAGATTTGCATTGCACCAACGAAAAATGACGTTCACAAGATTCCGTTCAGCTGATCCGAGATTAATTTGTAAGGCTATACCTGATTGGTTGGCTAAAACAAATGACAATCAAGAACCTCACAGAGTAGTTTGATGTGTTAAAGTATCAACATGTAGGAGAATAAATTAATTCGGGCTGCAAACTTCTCTGAATTTGAGAGATGTACTAATCAATCTTGTCAACGTGTACAAGGATGGAGTAGAGTGTAAAAAAAAAAATATTAAAAAAGAACTGACGGCACAACACAAAAGGAGAAGGAGAAAGCATGGAACCTTCTTCTACGGGACTTTAATGCCAAACGAAATGCATTCAATTTTGAGAGAACATCGTACTTACACAACCTCGCCCGCTCAATAAATATATATTATTATTTTTAACTGTACTCTTTCTCTCTCTCTCTCTCTCTCTCTCTCTCTCTCTCTCTCTCTCTCTAGCCTCTTAAACCCGAAGGTTCATGGCTGCAGCAACACATGTCTTCCATCTGTCCCTATCTTGAGCAAGATCTATATGTATACTCTTTTCCATCCCTACCGATTTTTTTTAGGTCCATCTCAACGTTGTCCCTCCATCTTCGTCTTGGCCTTCCTAAAGTTCTTTTACCATCAGGTTTCCCAACAAGAATCCTGTGAACTCCTCTTTCCTCTCCCATTCGTGCCACATGGCCTGCCCACCTAAGTCTTCTTGATTTAATTATTCTAATAATATCTAGACATGAATACAAATTATGTAGTTCTAAATTATGTAACCTTCTCCACTCACCTGTCTCTTCATCCCTTTTAGATCCAAATATTTTCCTAAGGATCTTATTTTCAAATACTCTCAATTTATGTTCCTCTTTCAATGTAAGGGTAAAAACACAGTGAAGCACATCCCTCATCGCTCATCGCCAGAAACTCGCAGGAACAAGTTTCCGGTAATTCAAAACCATGGAGTCAAATGGGGAAAAACATCGTGGAGCCCCGCTCATCGCAAGATGTTTCCAGGATCAAACACGGTTTGATCTTGGGTCCCTTGTTTCAAGTGGAAGGTTCTGTGATTAGTCCACTCAAGGTCACTTCTTCCTTTTTTGGAAGACACCCTCCTTTTTCCAAACTTTTTTTTGACAGAGTTGTCGTTTGCAAGCTTGTGCGATGGCGGTCAATGTGCCTGTCCGACAGCCGGTTCATTCATTATATCCTGACATTTTTATGGTTTGACCGGACTCCGTGCGATGAGCAAGGGTCCCTGTGCCTCACCGTATTTTTACCCTTACGAATTATCAGCATTGTACATCCAACATCTCTAGCGTTTGCACGCCCTCGATATCACTTTCCGCTCTTTTTATATTAAGAAAACAACTGCCTGTAGTCGAAGCGTCAGTACCGTGCAGTGGCGTGCCCAAGGGGTAGTTGGTGGGGGTTATAAAAGGCATGCACACTTCCTTGCAAATGGATGGCCCGCGGGGCGTCGCTGCAGGCTGTCTTGCATGGAGCTCACTCGCAGGGAGAGGGGGGACGACCCGTCACATCGTATTGTTATGATTGGAGTCCGGATTTCTAGGCACTAAAAAACTGCCCAAATAGGCAGGCACAAAGACTCTAAAATGTGGAAAATAGGCACTAAAATAAAAAGACATATAATAGGCATTCACTTTCATATTATGAATATTGAAAGGCCTCAAATTAAGATTTTTCTTATTATCAACAAATCGATTGCTCTTTATTCTCAACTTTTATTTAATATTTATTGTTAAGTTCTTGTCGTCAAAAGGAGGGGAAGCACTTTCCTGTGCTCCCTGAATCATCCTGTGGGGAAATGTAAACGCAAAAAGGCACAAAACACATTTCTCGCAGTTGAAATATTATTTTGCCCTTCTTTGAAGCATTTTAGGAGCTTATAAGCACTAAAAACCGAATAGACACTAAAAGTCAAAAGGGCAATTACACGTAGAATCATTGGCGGATTTAGCCTTTCCCAAAAGGAATGATTAATGTATTATAAAAAGTGTTGATAGCATTTATTGCAACAAACATGAAATGTTCTAGCAATTCTTTTCCAGATAGCATAAGAATAGAACGAAGTAGAAGAAATGCATTAATGGGACCTAGCTTTACAAAAAGCACGGCCATGAAATAAGGCGGGTGGCAGGAGTTCGCGCTGTTGCCACGTCGGAGCACAACCCCGTGTATTCGGATGTTGAAGAGAATGAAAGATCTCGTTGTAAAGTTGATCTTTGTAATCCATGTGATACAAACTGACAGTGCTCGAAGAGTCGGGGATGTCACAAAAGCAGGGTTGGCATGTTTAAAACAAAAGTGTTTAAAACACTTTGTTTTAAACGTTTAAAACACACGGCTTTGTTTTTTTTACAAATGTTTTAAACGTTTAAAACAATGTGTTTTAAACATGTTTTTTTTAGAAGTGTTTAAAACACATTTTGGTACTTGATATTTTATAGTCTGTGATAATGTTTTTGTTTGGCAACCCTGTCTTTTCATTGTCAATTATTCCGTGCTTTACGGGTCTCACTTATCGCACAACACTTGACCAAACCACAAGGTAGAAAAACTGTTTTGCGACAAGAAGGGCCCGTACTTTACTGTAGAAATGGAAACTTCTCAGTTCTTTGTTTCGTACCGTCCTGTAAGTTTGAGACTGGTGGAAGTATCTGAATACACAATGCGTGATTTTGATGATGATGTGAATTTTTTTCTCTTGCGATAGGATTCATTCGTTTGTATAACTGAATAAAGGACAAACGCTTACTTTTGGTAACACAATTTTGTACTTTGGATATATAGATAAATTGATCTGGAGAATCTATTATGACACTGCAGGTTGTTTTCTACTATATAAACTGTTCAGGCAGCAGGAAATATTTCACACTGATTTTTCCACGACGAAGATAGTAATTCTATAATATTTAGTTTCTTGAAATTTAGATGAATATGAATCCTAATCTACTTCAGCAGTGGCGGAAAATGGGGGCTATTACCCCCTACTTTTGTCCCTCAGTAGAGGTGTGCGGGATCCCGAAGAGTCGGCACCGTGATCGGAAAAAGAAATTCCCGTCCCAATCCCCACTTTTCGCGGTCCCAAGCAGTAGGGAAATACAGAATGGTCATTTTAAAAAGTCGCCAATTCTGGACATTTTCTTCAATGTAAATGTATGTCTGGAACGTATCGGAAATTGTTAATTTTTGTACCAGAAGTGCAAAAACAAACACTTAAGATGAAAATTACGTGTAGAATTCGAGATAACAAGAGCTTCGGGAAATTTCGAACATATCCCGTCCCGAATGTCGGAATTTAAAGAATTTCCCGTCCCGACCCAAAAAATTCTGTCCCGCACACCTTTTCCCTGCAGTATGGTAAACCTTATCTCCAAAGTGATATAAACTGTCCTTGCAGCCACTGTACTTAAGTAATATAGTTTCATAAAAATAAGTATTTTTTCTATAGGTGTGCGAGACAGAATGTTTTTGGTCAGGACGGGATCGGGACAGGAATTTTTTTTTAAATCCCGACATTCGGGACGGGAAATATTCGCCATTTCCCGACAAAGTCAGGAAATTTTCGGGACGGGAAATGATCGAAATTTCCCTAAGCTCTAAAAATCTCGAATTCTACACGTAATTTTCATATTAAGTACTTGTTTTGCACTTCTGGTACAAAAACTAACTGCTCACCAGATCCCGGTCCCGACTCTTCGGGATTCCGCACACCCCTAATTTTTTCTTTAACGACTTTAACTATAATTTACTGGGAAAAGTTGACTTTCTTTTGTTTAAAACACACGTTTAAAACATGTTTTTTTAAACTCATGTTTAAAACTATGTTTAAAACAAAAAACATGTTTTAAACAAAAAAAAACAGTTTGTTTTGTTCTTTTTTTAAAAAAACAAATTTTGCCAACCCTGCACAAAAGTACCCGGGAGAGAGGTCGGTCTGACGGTCGAACTAGGCAACGCAGCCCGGTTGACGTTGCCACACAGTGCGCGGGAACCAGCGACTTTTGTCCCGCTCTCGCTTTGCTTTTCCCATATGTGGCACCAGCGCAATTCTGCCCAGCCGTCAATTTTTATGGCCGTGCGTTTAGACAAATAAATCGACAGCGGAAATCTGATCCGGGGCTTCTTATAAGGCAATAATAGTAATCGGCGAATAATAATAATAATAATAAAATCGTATTTATTAGAGCGGGCGTGTTTCGGACTCTAGGGCTGTTCTTACAACGTTAACTGATGGACAAAGCAGCAACATTATTCAGTCTAGGTCAAATATTTCCCATGTTTGTGCCACTTTCGATTGAGGAAAATGAATTCTCAAGCTTATTCCTTTCTGTAATCACGGTTAAAAATACAAAAAAGTATAATAACTTCTATGTCACAAAAATTACTAATACTATCACTTTAATCAAGGGTTCTGTGTCCGTTTCCTGTTGGAGTTCCACTTTTACGCCCAGTCCCGACAAATTTTTATCTGACGACAAATTGGACCTAAATCGAACCCTTGTAATTGTCATAATGTAAGTATTATATGCTGTTTTAATATGTCGAGAAATCTGCACATTATATTTTCTGTGTTTATTTTATCCATTAAACACTGGTCCCGGGTTCGATACCCGGTGGAGGCACATAGTGGTTCGGATTTCACTTTAAACTGTAGGTCCAGTTCCGATTAGCCTTACAGTGCATAAAGTGGACTTAAAACACCAAATCAATCAATCAACCAACCATTGAACTGTGTATATACAGTTCATTGATCTTATCCTACGATTACATCTATATTTTGAGCACCTTCCAGTAAAAAAATATTCTATGCGTATAATGATTGCATTACCCTGAATTCTACTTCTGTACTAATCACAGGAACAAAATAGTCATTTAGGGCAATATTTGGGTTTATGATCTTGCACACTGAAATAGCGAGTACCTCTGTAAGTAGAAATGAAAGATACGCAAGTGATTTTTAAATCTAATTTGTACTACCTAGCACACCATTTTACAAGTCAAAATACATTACAAAAATAACACTTTAAAATAAACACATGAATTAACATTTGAAAGCAACAAGAACGCAAAACTGTTCACTTGAAGTGGTGGGTGACGATGAGAATCTTATCTGGAGGCACGTGGGCAAAGGAAGCCACTTTTGCCAGGAGGTGTTTCTCCCTCGTCCCGCTCCTCAGTGCTGCTGGGAACAACAGAGCTGCTTTGTAGTCCTTCAGACTCCTGCTACAAAGGAAAATGGGAGTCTCTGATTGGTTATTGCATTTCTAGATTTCTCTAGATTACTGGAGTTGGAGAAGAGTGGCGTGCCCAAGGGGGGTTGGTGGGGGTTATAACCCCCACTTTGGCCCAGTATTCCTAAAAAAGAACATCAAATGCAGAAAAAATGGCAAAATGAGGGCTGACTAATAAAAAATGTATACCTAACCCCCTCCCTTTGAAAATTCTGGGCACGCCACTGTTGGAGAAGTTCAATAAGAAAAGTATGGTGTTACAAGCAGTGCTAGCAAAAGTTATGCAAAACATATCCCCTGCCTAACCTAACCTGTTAATTGCCACCATGTTAAACGTAGGAGTGTCCCCAGCTATTTCCAAGGCTTTAGGCTCCTCCCTCCCAATTTAACAATTTCGACTTCAAGGGTTGGTTACAAAAAGTGGCGAAGCGCAGTTCTCTGGGGGGCCCCCCTAGTGGTAATATATACGAGGCGCATCCAGAAAGTAAGTTTCCCTATTTTTTAAAAAAAAACAACAACACACTTTCAGGAAACCATTTATTGGCAACAGGTACAGCAAAGGTTCAGCTAGTTTTCAACATAGCAACCACCAGAATTGAGACACTTGTCGTATCGTGGTATCAACTTTTGGATCCCACTGTCGTAGAACTCTGCCGCCTGTAAATGGAACCAGCGTGTGACAGACGTCTTCAGCTCTTCGTCGTTGCCAAAACGCTCACCGGAGGACAGGAATTTCTTGAGGTGCAAGAAAACGTGAAAATCGCTGGGAGCCAGATCAGGACTGTAAGGTGGATGATCAAACAACTTCCAGCCAAATTCCGTCAAAACAGCTGCTGTGCGCCGAGCCGTATGTGGACGAGCATTGTCATGGAGGAGCACAACACCTGCAGTAAGCATGCCACGCCTCTTGTTTTGAATGGCACGTCGCAATTTCCTTAGTGTTTCACAGTAATGGTCAGCGTTCACCGTCTCACCTCTGGGGAGGAAGTCAATGAGCAAAATGCCCTTCCTGTCCCAAAACACGGTGCACATCACTTTCTGTACCGACAGCGTCTGTTTGAATTTCTTCTTGACCGGAGATCCACTATGCAGCCAATGCATTGACTGCTGCTTGGTTTCCGGGGTGAAGTGCGAAATCCACGTCTCATCGCCCGTGACGATCCTGTCGAGGAAATCGTCGCCGTCATCATGGTACCGTTGCAGGAATGTCAGTGCTGCTCCTGAACGTTTCATTTTGTGTTCGGGTGTCAGGTTTTTCGGCACCCACCTGGCACACAATTTTTTGAACAGCAGGCGCTGCGTGACAATCTCATGCAACACGGATCGCGATATCTGCGGAAAAAGGCTACTCAACTCCGTAATCGTGAAGCGACGGTTCTCTACGATGCGCTGCCGCACCAGCTCAACCAGATCATCAGTGATGAGGGACGGACGCCCACTGCGCTCTTCATCATGGGCACTTTGACGACCTTCCGAAAACTGCCGACACCAGCGACGCACCATCTGCTTACTCATAATGTTCGGCCCATAGACCTCACAGAGCTGGCGATGAATGTCAATTGGCGCAATGCTTTGTGCATTCAGGAACTTTATCACCGACCGAACCTCGCATGCGGCGGGAGAAGGAATACGAGCTTCCATTTCGGACCACTGCTGCCTCGCTACTGGCGCCGGGCGGGATCTGTCCGCCTGGCATATGATTGATACGTCTTAGCTCTGCTGCGCATGCGCAATTTACACGGCTCATTACGTTTACTTTCACGGGAAAAAAAATAGGGAAACTTACTTTCTGGATGCGCCTCGTATATTATATGGTGCCCGAGCAGGTCGGACGTATAATACTGTAGTTCGCTAGTCGCTCCTCCCGCCCCCAGTTGTACAAGGAATTAACTTTTAACCCAAATACTCTGTCTTCTCATTTTGTTATAAACATATACGTATATCAGTATAGTACCTTGTTGAAACTAAATCAGGATGGTCTGAATCTCTGATAAATATCTGGAAGAAGAATCTGGGAATATTTCCTCACTTAAACGCAGCGGCACAGCTAGGAATCTTTTTTTGGAAGAGGGGGAAGCTTCCCGCTGTCTATTTTTTTTTATTTAGGGGAATTGTTAAAGGATAGTAAATATTTCTCTTTTGGACTTTCAGGTAAATGCCCCTTCAGCCTCTAAGCCATCTCCTGACTGAGCTAGGGCAAGATTCGACGAAAGAGCCGCCCACATTTCCCTTCTAATACTAATAGTGAAAGAAGAAGTAATATACTCAAGCAAACATATCACTTCAGTTATGGGGGTTGAACCGGACTTCTAGATTGTCGGTGGTGACCTAACATCACAAGGTCAATTGCAATCTGCTACGAAGAAATAGTCGCGGACTCCAGTCTTGAGAGAGAGATAATAAAGCGGCGATGAGACAGTATTCACTGAAAATTTGTCACTCAATGAAATGCCGCTTGGAAGGACTGAACCCTCCCACCCCCCCCCCCACCCCCAAAAAAAACCAAAGGGTGGCACAGACATGGTGCTTGATTTTGGTGTTACTGGAGCTCATTATCATTATTCATAATTTTTACGCTGCCATTTCTTTTCGATAGACCATTGATCGATCATTTCTTAAAATACTTTTTCATGAAACAAGAACAGTGTTGGAATTTGCATAAGCATCCTCCTCCACGTACTGTGTTGTCTTCAAGTTGATCCATGCAATGATCCTTCCTTCTATCCCCAAACTCGAACAAGGAAATCCGAAATTAGGAATTTATACTTCGAACACTGTAGGTCACAAAATCGTAACACATTGGAAAAGAAGAACTGGTTCCACACACACACACACACACACACACAAAATCAATATATGAGAAAAATGAACTTCACAAAATTACACCCAGAAATGGTCACATTTAACTCATACGCTATGTACCCTGTGTGTCAGAGGAGAGGATAATGGCCCTTAGGGCAAATTAATAATTGTCCCTGTACTCCACCTCCTACAGAGTTTTTTGGCCCCTTTGAAGTAAAACGTTACATGTGTAGACAATGTGGAAAATTCATTTCAGCTCTTATTTCAATATGAAAAGGCTTGTTGCCCTTTTGAAGTTACGTTTTAAATATCACGGTAAAAGGGCATGAATTACCAAGTTTGATGTTTATTGTATAACAATAGGGCATAGACTGATTGAGCAACTTAATATTTCTATT
Organism: Lepisma saccharinum; assembly: GCF_977018435.1. Lineage (NCBI taxonomy): Eukaryota > Metazoa > Arthropoda > Insecta > Zygentoma > Lepismatidae > Lepisma > Lepisma saccharinum. Next base: position 62,388,869 of record NC_139241.1, on the reverse strand, counting down.
GGATTCATAACTACAGGCAATTGACACATTACCCTACTTTTACGACAAACTGCGGGGGCCACCTGAATTGCGGGGGTTGTGGGGGCGGCCGCTACGCCACTGGTTACAAGTAGCTCTACCCCACCAAAAAAACCAAACACTTATAATGAGTTATTTTCCTGTAGTTTACGGTTATTACAAGCATAAGAAAACAGTTTTTCTTTGTGACGTTTCAGGAGAACACACGCTCTTGGGTTGGGACGAACTCAATACGTGCGTAGCGCCGAGCGGCGTGTTATTTGAGTATTATCGTGTGCGTTCTGCTGGGAAATAGTTTAATTTAATAAGCAAATGAAAAATGTCAATATTAATTTGAAAATTAGGTGAAAACATCTGCACTTGTTGCACTTGGCCAGCCGCCACTGGCATCCCATTGTATGTGCAGTGTTAAAAATGCATTTGAAGTGAAACAGAAACTAAAAAATATTGTTGAAAATGAGTATCGTATTGCAAGTTTTGATGTTGAAAATTTATATCCTAGTGTCCCAATAGAAGGTGCCACAGATGCATTACACAGATGGCTTATTGAGATGAAGGTTAACCCAGTAGAATCATGGGAAATGGTTCGATGGTTTACTGTATGTGCAAATTACAATTACTTTCTATTTGATGGCAAAATATATCAGCAAAGTAATGGTCTATCAATGGGAAACCCAGTATCCGGAATCATCTCCAGCATTTTCCTTCATTACATAGAATCTCCAATTGTTAATGCGATAGGTGCGGATATCAAACTCTACATCAGATATGTAGATGATGTGCTAATTATCGCTAAAAATGAGAACACCATCATGGACGTATTTAAATTATTAAATGAATCACATCGTCGCATAAAATTCACTTGCGAACCCATGAATAACAATGTAATTTCTTTCCTTGATCTGCAAATTAAGACAACTGACTCAACAATTCAAACATCAGTCCATAGGAAAAAATTAGCGGGGGAAAAATATATCCATGCCAAATCAGAACATTCGCGTATAACAATGGATAACATATTTTTAAATTTTTTCCTGAGAGCACAAAGACTATGTTCTAATGATGAGGATATCAAAAATGAAGAAGAAAGGCTCTTTAATATAGCAAAAGAAAATGGTTTTCACACTAACAGAATAAACCAAATCAAAAAACAAGTTGCAAGAAAACTAAAGGAAAAGAGAAATACAGACAAAGATGAAAAATCTGTTGAAAAGAAATTTGTGTGCATTCCATTCCACAAGGGATTCTCACATAAAATTGCAAAAATTTTTAGAAGTTTTAATTTCAAAATTGTTTTTAAATCACCAAGAAGTTTGGAATGTACATTTAATGAATTCAAAATGAGAAACTCTCTACCAGATGTGGAAACCACAGGAATATATAATATAGGTTGTTCATGTTCAAAAGATTATGTGGGACAAACAGCAAGGAAAATGGCAATAAGATGGCACGAACACGATTTGGACATTATAAATCTAAACCCAAGAACAGGTTTGTCAACTCATATCATCGAAGAGAAGCATTTGATTAAAAAGAGAAGGGTTTTAAAAAGATTAACGGGAAACACAGAGTTGAATGTCTGAGAAGCTTCGTTCATTGCAGAAGAACACTGGAATAAATTAAATAATGAAAATGGTAACATAGATCCAGTATGGAGTTTTCTTTTTCACAAATGGAGTAAGCCACCATCTCTAAAATTTAATGTAACAGAAAACATCAAGAGACTTTGTGAAAACAATGATGAATTTGAATTGCCTGATGATATTTTGGATTCATAATTTAAATAAAAATAAAACAGACTGTTTTTTTCACAGTTAAGTTGCTATATTACAACAATGTAACATTGACAACATCCATTATATAACAGATTCTTTTTGTTTAAAAATTACTAACCATTGTTATAACTGTATCTTTAGTCAAAATGAAAATAAATGTCTGATGAAAGGAGCGTGTGTTCTCCTGAAACGTCACAAAGAAAAACTGTTTTCTTATGCTTGTAATAACCGTAAACTACAGGAAAATAATTCTATAATGCAAGCAATGCGTACATACAAGAAAAACTTATAATGAGTGTTTTTATTGAAGAAATGTTTTCATATTTGGCAACAGTGAGACAGCTTCAGGGATGCTTTGCAATTAATAAGAGGGAGGAGCCAAAGCAGAAATTACAAATAGTTTCGCCTGAACTTACCATCGAACAATGCTTTCCATTGACATCTTTCTGTGGCTGCACCAAGATGATAGCAGGGGGAGCAGATAGGGAACAACGTGTATGTCAAGGTTCTCCCCCGCGTCGATGCAATTCAACCAGTCCTCCTTTAGAGATCGAAGAAGAAAAGAATCTTCCACGAAGAGGGTCATCTTCTCTATGTTCCAGTGGATGCCTCTACCAGAGTTCGAAATGCCATGTCCAACGTTAGGCTCGCTGCAAGTTGTCACTGGGAACAGCTTCTTGCTTACCTTAGGAGGCAAATCGTCTCCTTTGACCTTGTCGCTCTGCGACGAATGTGTAACGCTGAACGAATCATCGCTTATGCCTGGTCTTAAATACAATGCAGATCCCTTGGCAGAACTTGCGGGCACGAACTCTCCTTCCTCAACCATCGACAGATTATTGCACGTTCTCTCTGTCTTTTGATATCTTGGGTTTCTTACGTTTATTTGAGACGAACAACGATGTAACTTGATGCTACTACCAGTGTCCCTTTCTTCTCTATCATCCACCTGCTTCGTGGGTTTTAATTTCAATTGAACGATTCGTGGATGAGTAAACCCTGGCTCTTCTTCCAGATTACTGGTTCCTGGAATAAACATTTTACTCTGAAATGTACTATTCTCAGGTAGTGTGCTCCTATCTTTCTTCGTGGTATGAACTCTCAATAGTTCGTCCTTAAATTCTGGATTGGAATCTCGAAGATCCTCAAAAATCTGTTCAATGTTTCTAGTAGTTTTCTGTCCTGGTAGAAATGCTTTGGCTTGCTCCTTGGGTTGAAATGAGCATCGACTAGCAAAATCAGAAGTTGAGGCCTCGCTCTTGACCTTGTAACTAACTGAGCTCTCTATCAAGTTTCTTTCACTGCCATTTACATCGAATGTGCTTTGTGCATACGGCTTTTCAGCCTTTTCTATTCTTAGTTCTCTCTTGCACAGAAAGTCGTTGCTTTCCTTCACAAAAGTTCTTGAATTTAGCAACTTTTGGGAGAGTGGACGTAGATTAGCATTAGTGAGTGGAATTACCAAGTGTCTCTTGGGACATTCTTCAGCGAACACGTTTCCGTGCTTGAAACCAGAACTCGAGTTCACAAGCTTTCCTATGCGCCTTTCCTCATTGCATTTGACTCCCTTTTGCACAACCTTTTCTTTGATAATCTCTTTCTGCGTGGTAGCTACGTACGGTAGTAGCCTTCTAACAATCTTTCTTGTGCTTGTTGAAGATTTAGACTCAGCAAGTGGCATGCACTCCTTCTGAGAGCTACTTCCTTTGGTGTAATTCTCACTCTTGCTTTCCATTACACTTTTCCGAGGACTATACTTCTTACCTGCGTGTTCTGTTACTTTAACTTTCAGAAAATTTTCGTTCACTTTCTCTACAGTAACAGAAGTGCAGCCTTCATTTTCATGCGCATTCTCATGTGCTGTTTGCTTCTTGGCGTCTGAAATTAGAAGTGTCTTATTGTTTTCTTTGCTCACATTTGTTCCCGTGTGTTTATAATGTACCTCCAAAGAAATATTCCCCCTGTTCAAATCATGCAATTGTCTAACTTCAAATGAGTTCTGTTGTGGTGGTGACTGTCGCTTTGTCTGATCTGTAACATCTGTGCTTACTTCTCTTTCTAATGTTTTACTCTGGTTATCTGAATGCCCACATTTAGTGATCGATTTCCTTATTGTCTCCACACGTGTAGAATTCACCTCGTCAGGGGAGATATCTACTGTAGTTCTTCCATAGTGAGGACTTGAACATTTTCCATCGGGATGATGTGTTGTTTGCGATCGATATTTACTTGATTCTGCTACTTTCTGAGGAATTTTCCTGAGGCTATTTTCTTCTAATGGTTTGCTGTTGTTATCCTTACATTTGTTGAAGGAATATGTTTGTTCTTTACTGGCTTTGGAAGTACATTGATGTTCTTTCGAGTACGTCGTACAAGACAATTTCGACCTACTCTTTGTTTCATTTGTTGTGGGACCTGGTTTAACCTTACATTTAGATTCCACTTCATTCTTGTCATTCAACCGCTCAAATTTATTTATTAGATCTTTAATTTTTGAGCGAAATATTGGCGTCTCTTCTCGGGAAATTTCAGGATTCATAATGTGAGTAATGTTTGTCGTAAGTACTATGACACCGTTTACGTTAAAGTTTTCTTCATATTACCATATAAAAACACAACCAACATCTTGAAGCTCAGCTTGCGCCTCCCTGATCCTTGTATATTGTTAATGTCAGATATTGGTTTGAAAACTAATCAGAAACACACACATCAAGAAAACTGTGGCTAAATAATAAACAAATAGACTGTTTACTGGAAAATCTTTTCATGTTTCAAATTATGAGCTTAGAAGAAAATGTTTAGAATCATAGACTATTGTAATAATGAGATGTAGGGATATTTTTTTTATTAAATAGACATTAAAATGAAATTAACTTGTATTCCAAAACATATGCATAAATTAGGTGTAAACATTTAGTTAAATTAGTTATTTTCTTAAACTCAACTCAACAAATGTTATTGGACTTACAGCTTTACAGGAGGCTGTTTATGCCCAGCATACTCTTTTCTTAGACTTGATCTCTGCCAAGGTGGAATACATAGAGGTGGGCTCACTAATATTAGAAAAGGTACATTGACGTCGTGTTAAGATATTTGGATCTGGTGAAAATATAATCAGAAGGCACAAACACACAATCGGTTTCAGTGAAAATCGATACAGATATACGGTACTTAGCAACAAAATGAAGAACGTTATCCACAAAGCCAAGTACTAGCCTACCACAGATGGTAGTATATTATGCGAAACTAGGAAACTCAGTTAAGAGTAAGGGTGCTCCATTGTGTTTATTTAACGTTGGGGGCGGAGGGGGGGGGCATCCGGAAGAACGCAAGAGTGTCACGCCTCCCTTTCAAAATGAATGATAGCCTAAAATTACATATTCCGCAATTTCGGTAACAGTATGGGGCTGTTCATTGGCAAACTTTTCCAGTGATAGCACACAGTGGTCCAGGTGCATGGAAAACCTGGTCAAATTCATTTTTTTGGTCTGTGACCTCTGAATGCAGATTTCTTTCATATATTCTATCATTTTAGGGAAAGAAAAATACTGGACAATATTATGATATTTTAATGTCAATTAAGCTCACAATACAGTAAACCACGTATTGTGCGCTGTTTAACGTATTTACAATTAACGTCTGAATCGGTTTCAACATCAGCCAACGACTGGAGGGGACGTTTAAGGAAGTCTAATACGCAGTGGCGTAAATAACACCCCGCAACTCCCGCAGTGTGGGGGCGCAATAAGGATGATACATTAAGAAAGACCGATAGTTCGCAAAAGTTTTCCTTTCGGCGTTAAAATACATTTTCAACAAGACATATAGGTATTTTTATGCCCCTACAACTGCAAACAGAAAATGTTAATCAGTAGAAAAATAGAAAGTGAATTATCAGATTAGAAGAAAACCTTCATTAGCTGAATAGTTCAAATCAGTACGTCACTGAAGGGTAGACAACAGGCAAGAAAATGCGCTGGCAATGCTGACCTTCAAACTTGAAAATAATTTGACATGTAAGCTGAGGGACAAAATCCGGCATTACCACTTCCTTTTCAATACCTTGCTTTTCTACCATTTTTCGCTCGTTGGTTCACTTCCTGTTGGTGTACTGGACGCATTTCTAGCTTCGTTTTACAGCACATAATGCGGTTGGGAGTTTGTAATTTCTTCCAATATTTGCGTGTTCCTTGCAACAATGCCGTGCAGTGTTTCACCGCAATAAAATAACACCACAAATGCGATGTTGGGTTGCCCCATGCAGGCTGCAAAACGGGCTTTTTTGAACGACTGTAGCGCCGAAACGACGCACCAACGATAAAAATGTTACTGAGAAAAGTTGTTTGTTTTGATGTCCTCTATACGTTTCTGTGGGTCGTGGGCGCCATTAAAATGACACCCTGTATAATTTCTTACAGTTTGTTGTAAGATTCAAATTACATGTATTTTCATATTTGTATACACCTAACATAAATGTAAGCGTGTAGGAAGCAAAACTTTTTTAAACGAGCAGGGGCACACAACTGAAAGTTGTGCGGGGAGGGGGGGGGGTTACCCTACGGCTAATTCGTACTTTTGAAGTGCCCTTTTGTGACTGCCGGAGTGAGGAGATGACTGGGTCGGAGGAGCCAAAGCATTACGTCCATATACATATATATTTTTTCGAGAGCTGAAATACTTTACGAAGCCGTTACACATGCACGTGATGGACAATCCACTCGACAACGCCAGATTCAAACTGTAGGCTGCTAGGTGGACGCAGAAAGTTCTCGAATATTTCTCTGATTCGAGCCTGAACACCACTACTGTGTCTTGTCCTCCCATGTTTGCAGCTCTTATAAAAGCCGAAACCCACTAAATTGTTCATATTCAGGCCTCTGAAAACCCTTCCGTTCCCAACACATCTAATGTTTCGTCTCCCAATATGATCAAATGCTTACTTATTTATTTCTAGTGACGTGCTCAAGGGAGGATTGGTGGGTCATAACCCCATTTGATCCAGTATTCCGTAAAAAAGGAACGTCAAAGACAGGAAAAGATGGCAAAATGAGGACTGACTACCAAAAATAGTATTCGTAACCCGTCTCCCTACCGATAATCCTGGACACGCCATTCTTTATCTCGGACATAACTCACCAGAAGTTTTTATCATTTCGTATTCCAGACTTAGGTAAAATGCGTTCTTCCTGCAGATTTGGATATTATCCTTTAGCGTGCTTTCGCCTGCTTTCGCACCTAACCTTAACAAAGCCCTAATTTTCCATCCTTGTGACTTGGATCTTCAGACCGAAGGGATACGCGATACATGACGTATGGAATGCGCCAATCAACAAAAACGTTTCACACCGTAGCGACACAAAAGGCCTCTCAAACCAACGTTCGACTTGTGAAATCTCCCTTAGTAGGCCACTGTTATAGTCACCTCGAAGCGGCAGCTCGTGTTGACCACGGAAGAAAAATGTCTCCTCAACCGGTGGGAATGCCCCTCAGTTTTCTTCTTTCTCCTTTATTTTCTGTGCTTGTTAATAAAACAGGTAACATCTTACAATTTGACATACACAGAACATGTACTATGTAGCCTATACATTTTAGCGCAAACTCAGTCGAAGTCAAGGGTGACTCGGTGGCTCAGTTGGTAGAGCAATGGCATGGTACGCCAGAGCCCTGATTCGGGTCCTCGTAGAGCCTGCAATTTCCGTTAAAATAACTACATATGCAACATTTTCTTGCTTTCTCTTCTCGACATTCATAAAATTTTCGGCTGTCCCTTCATGGTAGTTAAGTACACTGGTGTCCAAAATTAAGGTGACAAAGGGGAAAAGTGGAAAAAGTCGCAAATACGTGCATGAAAATAGACAACACTTTCGGGAAATATGCAACACGTCGCAACACTTCTATCGAAACACTCCAGGGAAGGATAGTGCGTGACGTCATTGCACAATTGTGGACAGGAAACAGCTGCGCCACAGGTGAGCGATTTGCAGATGGCAGAAACCTCGTCAGTAGACAGCTGTAGGTGGGCGAACGAGCATGATGGCTCATCACCAACGTCTGGACGATGCAATGCGATGGCGAGCAATCGGTCGAATGGAAGCAGGGCAGTCACAGGCCGACGTGGCAGGGTGGTTGAATGTGTCACGCCAAGTGGTCTCCAGAATGTGGAACCAGTTCCAGAGGACAGGAACCATAACAAGACGACCAGGGCAAGGGAGGCCACGACGGACAACACCAGCCGATGACCGTTATTTGACAATTACGGCCCGTCGCTATAGAAACGGCACTGCAACTCAGCTCTCCCAGGACCTGTATGCTGCGACTGGAGCCTCAATGTCGCGTTAAACTGTGTGCAGACGACTCAATGCGGCAAGACTCTTTGCAAGACGACCAGTGGTGTGCACCCCCCTCACCCCCTATCACCGACGCGAGCGATACATGTGGTGTCGCGAACACGGACAATGGACCCAAGAACAGTGGTCATCTGTGCTCTTCACAGATGAATCGCGCTTCAGTCTCCACAGTGACAAGCGGCGAATGTGTGTATGGCGAGAGACTTTGACGCGATTTCATCGATCTCGCATCCACGAGGTTGACCAATACCGCGGTGGTGGCATCATGGTCTGGGGAGGGATAATGAGTGGTGAACGTACGCCCCATGTATGTGCTAAACCGCGGCACACTCACTGCCCAGAGGTACAGGGATGACATTCTGGAACCAAAAGTGCGACTTTTCCGAGGGGCTGTTGGCCCAGAATTCTTGTTCATGGACGATAATGCCCATCCACATCGTGCTCAACTTGTGGATGAGTTCCTGGAAGGTGAGGATATTCGACGGATTCCATGGCCCGCACGTTCACCCGACCTAAATCCGATCGAACATGTGTGGGATGCATTGGGGAGGCGGCTTGTAGCACGTCCTATCCCTTCACAAACCTCAACGAGCTTCGATGTGGTCTCTTGGAAGAATGGGATGCCTTGCCCCAGGAACTTATTGACACCCTCATGAACAGAATGGGAAACCGTTGTGCGGCATGTATTGCTGTTCGTGGTGACCATATTCCTTATTAAGGGGCAGTGCCTGGTCACCAGAATGCCTAGGATGGAATTAAATCTTTGTATTCCTTTGTATGCGTTTTGTACCCAATCCAGTAATACAGGTTTTTTCCTTAAATGCTCCTTCTTTTCTGTTCATTTGGTGCATCCTCTCTCTTCTTTATTGTTTTCTGTCTCCTCTATCACCCACAACCCCGTTCTATACATCATTTTGTTGTTCTCTTGCATTTTTCATTTGTCACCTTAATTTTGGACACGAGTGTATTTGTGTGTGTGCGAACCCAGTAGGTTTAAACAAAATTATTTATTTTATGCCATGAAATTCACGGACTGCATACATGAAATTTTGTTCGGGCACAACTAAATCATCACTCAAAACTTTGATTTCAGTTGATCTGTGAAGCTTATTTCTCTTTTAATAAACCGCTGAAATATTCACTTTAGAGAGAGAGACCTTCGACCTGAACTAGCTGCACTACACTGAGGCTCCGGAAGTTCCCTGTCGTCAATGTCTTCAGCTTTGGACCCAAACTAGTAGACTTCGTTACTTTACGATATTCAGTCCTTTTTATTTTCGAATCACTAGATCTTACAAAGCAAGCAATGGACACACATATTACTAATCGACTGTATGAATTGTCATACTCTGAAAATTCTGAAGTCTCATTAACCGATTCTGTTGTACAGATCAACCGGTAAATTGAAGCCGCGTATTAATATCCTCATTATATTCTAGAACGTTCCGCAGATAAAACGATTCGTTAATGTTGCCAGTAGTTCGACTCGTTCTCTTATTCAAGAACGTTCCCTCTCGCACCTTCCAGAGATTAAAAATTACAACGAATCGTCTTACTTGTGGCGCTACCTTTGTTGTGCAGATTCCAAAATGTTTGCTGCGACAACACCGAAAGTGCAAGAAAAGTTTACGTGCAATAATTTCAACAACAGGGTTATATAGAACATTCTTATCGTTACAGTATTCAAGAAGACAAAAACATAATTTCATGTAGTGTAAACTGAAAATTTCCTGTTTGTGTGTGTGTGGGAGGGGGAACTCAAGCACACTTATCCCCACCTTGGATACATGCTACTGACAATAACAGGGTTATAGAACATTCTCCGTCTTGTCTTTATAATTACTATGTATCTCCTTAAATTATCGTCACATTTTTCAAGAAGACAAAAACATAATTTTATGCAGTGTAAACTGAAAAATTTCCTGAAGGGGCGGTTCGAGCCCCCCTGATATTCACCTTGGATACATGCTATTAACAATAATAAGGTTATAGAACATTCTCAGTCTTGCCTCTATAATTATTACTCTCAAATTATCATCATATTATTCAAGCACCAATAACCTAAGTTTATCTAACATAATCTGAAAAATTTCCTGAAGGGGGCTCGAGCCCCCTGATCCCCATCTCGGATACGTGCTATTAACAATAACAAGGTTATAGAACATTCTCCGCCTTGCCTCGATAATTATTTATCTCCTTAAATTTTCGTCACATTATTCAAGAAGCCAATAGCCTAATTTTATCTAGTGTAAACTGAAAAAATTCCTGGGGGAGGGGGCTCGATCCCTTTGATTCTGAACTTGCATACGTGCTATTATCAATAATAGGGTTACAGAACATTCTCAGTCTTTCCTCGATAATTATTTCTCTCCTTAAATTATCCTCATTTTATTTTATTTCACACCAAAAGGAACCAAAAACCTTATTTTATCTAGTGTTAATTGAAAACTTTCGGGGGGGCTCGAGCCTCCTAAGCCCCCCCTTTGGATACGTGCCTGACTGCATACTTCTGGAGCCTGCCTCTCTACACAACAAACATATTCATTTATGCAAGAACAAAATTGGAATTTTACAAATTTGAAAAATCGTCGATGTTATTTTCGTAGCTTTCATAAGTTCACATTTAAATATTTCATAGTTGGAGGCAGGCCCGTAGCCAGGATTTGTTACTAGGGGGGCAAAATTAATCAATGAGGGGGCAAATTTTTAATACATGGTGTCGCTCTTAGTTACAGTAGTGTTCAAGGAAAGTCCACACTTATCTTAAAATATATCACACACTAATGCATAAATAAAATAATACTGAGTCAAATGTATAGACAATTTTCACCATTAACAATAATTATTATTTTTCAGAGATGATACTTTTTTTTTATTTCAATGCAAGCTGCCAGTCGCATTCAGTAACGGCTCGTGGATGAAATTATTATGTGCATGGATATTATAACATGCAATGACTTATTTCATATTAACAATATTTTAACAAATGAACTGAAACATAGCAAGAACAAAATTTAGAGAAGCTACAGTACTCACCCATTCTTGAAAAATAGAATTCCTATGCTCCTGCTTCCTGAATTCCTGAACTATCACACTTGACACTAATCACATTCTCACATTGTTTCCTAATTAACCCAATAAGTTCTCTATGCACCATGCATCAATGTATCCAAAAAGTAGACATATGAAGGAAACAAAAATTGAGCATCTCAACAGCAACACTTTCGACTTTAATTATACACTTGTCTATTGAAATTTCCTTTACAAGCAACTCCATCAACATCAACAGTCTGTTGTGTTTTGTCACTGTTTCACATTTTCTTGGGGGAAAAAATGTTCAGCTCTTCATGTAATAAATTTGCATTTAACTCGTGCAACATGTTCATCACTTTAATATTAATTCATTCTGCACCAAACACATCCAACGAATATAGTATTATTTTCAACACAAATACAAACAATAGTTTCTTGTGTTCCTTATTACATCATGCCTTAGTTTGTTCTCCAGAATACATAATCAAAACAGCTGCAACCTTCTTGTTCTATTTTTGTTAAAGCAGTGTAAAAATTTGTCCAGGTCAAGGTTTTCAGTTCTCTTCTTTTCGAAGGCGAGAAAGGTGAGTTTTGATTGTCGGGTAGTAGACATTGACCTCCTTCTTGGGCTATCTATATGGGTTAAAACAGAAAATGTAGATTCACACATTGCTGTACTACAAGGAAATGTTCTCACTGTTGCTAGCAACTTGTATGTGTCCTCAAAAGCTGTTCTCTGCTTGTAAACTTCCTGAAATATGCACGGATCATCAAATTTTTGCAAGTAGTTCTTCACAACTTTTACCTCTTCTTTGGAAGGTACACACACACCCAATTCTCGAAGATATTTTAAATTATCATAATCAAGGTTCTCCGCTGCCTCAAGTCCTGTTAACAGTTTTTCATTGCTGGAAAATCTGCGAGCAAGTTCACATACAATAACATCAATCACCGAATAAAATATTCTCTTTAAATTTTCTGAAGAGAAACTTGATCCTATTTTTTCAGTGATGACAAAATCTGAAAATGACGTATTTGCTTTTCGTCTCTTGCATGGAAGCAGAGATGAGAAACTTTCGGCAGTACCATCATGAGCATTCTCATATTTCCTATTTTCTACCTTTATTAGAGTTCTAGATTCTTCTAGAAGCACTTCTAGTGTCTCTTCATTACGTTTGTCAGATATGAAATCAGTAGTTGCCTTGATAATATTAGAACTATCTACTAAACTTGTAGTGCGTGATTGAAGACTTTTATTTGCAGGTTCAAGGGATTCAAGTACCATTTTCATAAGGACTAATATAAATCTGAACTCAAACTTCTTCAGGACATTCAAAAGACCTACACTTTGAACAATGTCTTCTCCATCAAACTGTGTTCGCTGGGATTTTACTTCTTCAAGCGCAGCTAGAATAAGGTCAAAGTTATTGTAAATTATTCTGATCATTTGCAAGTGTCCAGACCACCTCTGAGGCAATAATCGCACCAACTGCTGTCCATTGTATAATCTGTTCACCTTATGACATTTCAGGAAACAACAAAGTGTACCACACTGCTGAAAAAAATGTTGAACACTGTCCTCAAAGTCTGTAGCTTTCATTACAACAAGGTGAAGACGGTGATTGGCACAATGTATGTAAGGAATATTTCGCCCTGCACTTTTCTTTATTAATGCTTGAACTCCGCCTTCACGGCCACTCATAACCGATGCTCCGTCATAGCATTGACTTAACACATTTTGAGTTGAGAGTTCAGAGTCTTCCAGTTCTTTCAGAGTTAAGTCTGCAAACGTTTGTGCATCCAATTTTTCAGAAGACTTCATGCAAAGAAGAGATTCATTTGGCTTGCCATCCTTGACGTAACGAATTCCAATAGCTATCTGCTCACGGTGGTTTTTGTCTTTTGTTCCATCCTCAAGCAGGCTAAACCATGGTACATCAGCTGAAAGAACATCACTTACAATATCTTGTTTAACCATTTCAGCCATAATTCTTATAACTTCATTTTGAATTTCTGGGGATGTATATGTTGCATTTCCTGGCATAATTTTACTAGCTTCTTTGAGCTTTTCATCTTTTTTCAAAAACAAACTAAATAAGTTCATAAATAAACTGCGTTCTTCACTTTCCTCCAAGCTGTAATCGCCTCGTAATGGTAATTCATTTACCACTAGAAACTGAATAACCTCTGCAATGGATTTTACGTAGTATCTTCTTTGTTCTAACACACTGTCTTTTAAAAGTATCGAGACAGAGCAACCTTTAGATTCCCTGTTCCTTTTTTCTTGCCACTTCTGCATTGCTTCAAGATGGGAATCTGAAGTGGAATGCTTTGGAAAACCTTTCTCTTTGCTAAGAGCATTTTTCCAGTTCGTAAATCCTCTAACTGTAAAAACATTCTCTTTTGAACCGCATGAGTTAAACTGCCTACATGCATAGCAAAATGCAGCATCCCTGGAAGGTGAAAATTCTAGCCATTTATACTGCTTGAACCAGTCCTCTCCAAATCCTCTTCCATCTTTTCTCGGATAGACTTTTAACTTTACTTGTTTTATATCTTCACCTAATGTTGAAATATCACTGGGTACTGACGTGTTATTGTTGTGTGTCGAAAATACTTTCACCTCAGCAAGGAGATGCTCGTTTTCAGATGATGGCGAGGCTGGGGAAAAATCATTAGACACTGTACCTGAGTTTGTGAACTTCTTGCTCCTCACTATGAATTTATCCATCTTTCTCTGAAAAATCAGTCCATTAACACACAGTTGAACTTAATTGGCACTCACATCGATACTCAATGAAACTGTCATCATGGAGAATTCATGTCATTTATGTAGAACAGTTTGCTCTTGTCCAGAAGTACAGGGAGGTTATTTCAGTCGTTCACCGCCAGCGTGGCGGCCGGTCGGCGGACTCTTCATGCAACAGGTCCCGGCAAATTGCGTTCAGGAAGTCCGTAACAGAAACCGCTTGTTTTGTAATGTTTCCACTTTTCACAATTACAGTTACAATTACAATTGAAATAAGCACGTACCTTGTCGCAAGGATGCTGGAAAAGGTGTCCTCCCACATACAAATATTTCTGGCACTTTATTTCTGACATATAATCTTAGATTAGACATCGCTACTTTATCGTCAGTTGACAGAAATGGAAGACAGCATCCCGGCGCATAAAGCAAACCGAAAGCGTAAAATGATATTTAAAAGTAATAATAATGATGATCACTAACCTCCTGTGTTATAAGAGATGTTGAAAATGACTTCCTTCAACAGCAATACAACACGTTTCTTAGGTTCAAGAGATCCTGTCTCTCGTAATTCCCTGACCACTTTTCTGCAAGAATTCGTTTTCACGTAATTATCGTACATAAAAACTCTCTGTTCAAGACTATGTTTGTTTAACGGCATAAGTAATGAATGAATAACAATTAACACACAATAAAGCACTGGCCATGAGTAGCACAGTACAATAACACAGTATAAACAACACGCGTACTGATAAACGCAAACAGAAGTGAACATGAACGTACACTGACTACGTCTGGTAGCCGGCAGTGTTGCTAACCATTTTTCGGCAATGTCCCTACAGACGTAGTCAACATGTCCCTACAACTGACCAAATGTCCCTACGCCAAGTAAAGTGACTAAAAAAAACAACACCTCATGAGCATCCAAAACAGAAGATAAAATATACACATTTACTTACCAAATCTTTCTGCTCGGTGCTTCCACAATTAATGAAGGAGCGAATTTACAATACATGACCCCTCCCCGATTTTTGTAATATTTTGCATACTCACTAATTGAGGCCTCCTAATCACGAATTTCAAGTTAAGATTTGGGGGGTCACGTGTAGAAATTGCAAAATAAGTGACATTGAGTGGTCCGCGATCGGCACGATTGCTTATTATTTACCGGAAGATTTTGTGTTTCCAATACTTAAAAAACGAAATATACATTCCTGATATTACTACGACTCCAAATTTTAACTATGTTTGCCTAACCTAACCTAACCGTACCTGAATGGTTCGTGGGGCTATCCGTCAATGGTTTGTTGGGCTACCCGTGCATGTTTTTTTCGAGCCCAAATTTTAACTATGTTTGCCTAACCTAACTTAACCTAAACTTACCGAGAATGGTCAGTGGGGCTATTCCTGAATGGTTTTGCGGTAATTGTGATTACGAACCGATGAAAAATATTATTTTCGTAGCACTTTAACGGGAAACGTTCATCATCGAAGACGCTATTTTCGTATCCTGCAATTTTATGATTGATGTACTGTTGCCAAATTTACCTGTAATCAAATCAGTTCTTCTACATCGTGATTGTCGCTGTCACATGTAAGCACGTTCTTTGGGCAATATACTGAAATCCATAAGTTTATTAATTAGCCCACAGCCATCCTCCTGCACACTCCACCTAACAATCTGTACAACATTAACAACTTTTTTACTGTTCTCTTCCGCCATTCTTACACGATCCATGCTCTCCAAGTATGAAATCAACAGTGTGGCAACGCTGTAGACAGCGTAACTAATTGTAATTTGTTCATATCAACAAATATGGCTACCATACTTGTATACGGAGAATCATTGCAAGAATTGAAAAGCTTATTTTACAACTTCTACACGTTAATGAACATTTTCCCCCCTCACCCCAACATGTTAATTTGAGATAAATCATCACGAATAATTATTTCGTGAGTATAAGACGTAGCATAGAAATTACAGAAGGGTCCGGTATTGTAAATTCTTGCCTTAATGAATAATAGGGTTGTGCGGGACAGAATTTTTTGGGTCGGGACGGGATCGGGACGGTAATTTTTTTAAATCCCGACATTCGGGACTGAAAAATTTGCAATTTCCCGACCAAGTCGGAAAATTTTCGGGACGGGAAATGTTCGAAATTTCCCGAAGCACTGGAAATCTCGAATTTTACAAGTTATTTTCACTTTAAGTGATTGTTTTTGCATTTCTAGAATAAAAACTTACAACTTTCGATAAGTTCCAGAAACTTACAAGGCAGAAAACGTCGAGAATTAACGACTTTTTAAAGTAAAGAATCCAGCACACCCCTAATGAATAATGTTGAGTCGTTTACTGTTGATTATGTTATTTGAAGTCATACATGCTGCTGCTGTGAAGAGATAGATGTTGGTTGGTGATGCTGTATTTCCTGCATTCTTTAACAATTTTGGTCCCATTTTATTTCCCTTTTTTGTTTTTGTATCACTTAACATTGAAAATATTCTTTCCGTTTCCGCGTTAGAATGCGGCAATGTTAGCACTATTTTCGCGAGAGTGGAAATGTTTTCAAAAAGGAACTTGCCTTGAAAGTTTTTGGTAACCGATAACATGTTCCAAAATTCTGATGGAGATCTGTTAGTTAGTTCTTTTTTCTCCTCCTCGCTAAAGTATCCAGATAAACAAATTCATAAAATGTAATTTACCAAGATTGAAAAAAGTACCTACGTTTTCCCTCATTTGGCAAAATCTGTCCCTACGTTCCTACGTGGGCGAAATTTAGTGAAAAGTCCCTATGCGTAGGGACATGTCCCTACGGTTGGCATCACTGCCGACACGTGCAGTATGAAGCTCCCTCTCGCGGCTGACAACTCACCCAACCTCCGATAAGCTGCCGGCGCTGTCGCGACAACTGAGGATAAAGTAGCGATGACTAATCTAAGATTAGATGTCAGAAATAATGTGCCAGAAATATTTGTAATTGCGAGGACACCTTTTCCAGCATCCTTGCGACAAGGTACGTGCTTATTTCAATTGTAATTGTAACTGTAATTGTGAAAAGTGGAAACATTAGAAAACAAGCGGTTTCTGTTACGGACATCCTGTAATGCAATTTGCCGGGACCTGTTGCATGAAGAGTCCGCTGAACGGCCGCCACGCTGGCGGTGAACGACTGAAATAACCTCCCTGTAGTTGGTGGATGAAGCTGCAGCTCATGGATGCAGAAAGTCAGCAGTGAAAACCTCTTTTAGATGGCAACCAAAATTAATTGTCCTGCAAATACCATTTTTTTTTAAAGTTCAAACAGGCAGTTTTATAACATTACACAGAATGTTCGACAAACCATACCCAAAGATGTAAAAATAAAAGAACAAAGATCATGCTGCACTTATTGCCATTCAGAAGATATAGTTGTCTATTCACAAGTTCGACAATTAACAAACTGTGTTTAATCACGTTTCAATTTATCTTATTTAAACTATAGCGTTATAAATAGAACTACAAATAAAATCCTTCGTTTTGTATTGATTGTACGCGTATGTAGTGATAGCTTCTCAATGGACAAATGGTAGGCATAGTATGTTCTTGCCAGTCTCTTAGACTTTCCATTCAGCTTATTATTATTCTCATTGTCTATGTTAAAGTTGAATACTACATAGATTAAAATAAAACTTTGTAGAAATGTATTTCTAGTTTGTGTATTTTAATGCCCATTTCTCTTGTTTTGAATGCATTTTGCAATCTACAAAATGAGGGGTGAAGTGTACCAAACTACTCTGTAGAATTTCCAGAAAAAAATAAACATATTTTAAGATAATATCAGAACTGAAATTATGAAATCTAATATTTTAAGAGCCGGAATCTATCTACTTAATCTACCCCAGAGGTATTCATTTCAAATAAACCTCTCTCATCTTTGCGACTTAACCTCACCCTCGTGACTTGCCCAAGCCATCGCCTTCCCTCATCCTTACAAAGCCGGCCCCCGTGGCGGAGTGGTTATCACATCACGCTACGACATCAGGGGTCCCGGGTTCGAGTCCCGGCCTGGGCATGGTTGTTTGTGAGTGTCCATTCATCAATTTCGTCATATCATCACTCATCCGCATCTTCGCAAATTAGCCAAAAGTGGCACAAAATGCGAAGTAAAATAAAGCAAATAAAAAATCATCCTCACAAGTCTTCCGGAGGTTGAGGTGTGTAGATTTTTTTGCCAGTTTTGGTCAATCGCGCCGAAGAGGATGATTCGTGATTAGTTTTAATCGATGAAGGGACACACATAAAGAACACATGAGTTCAGCTTTGTGCAAATTTGTGCACAGAAACGCTACTGTGAGACTGAAACTACAGTTTAACACCGGATTTGAACCAATCTGCCTCCACTAGGTATCGAATCCGGGACAATTTGATTAAAGAACACTCATACCCAGGCCGAGATTCGAATCGAGGAACTTCGGTGTCCGGTGGCAAGATTGAAATTGGACCACTAAAAGAACTGGATTATCAAGCCGGATGAGTGCCTCCATTCACCTCCTGAACTATGCATTATAGTGAGAGAAAGGGGGGAGGGGATGAGAAAGAGAGAAGAATGGAGAGAGCTATTTAAAAAAAAATAATAAAGTCTTGTACAATAAATGTTCTGAATTACAAGTTTAATTCCTTACACTCCCAAAATGTATTTGATACAGTTTTGAAAACAACCGTGTGCAGGACCAGCGCCCTCCGTACTTTTCACCCTCCCCCACAATTTTATACCCTGGTGTCTCTACTTTCCACCTTTATCCAATGAGAAACATGGCCGTGTTGTATATTTAAGTTTTTAATGACGAAAAGTAATAGTCTTATTTCTTACAAACTTTAAATGTTACTGTTAAAGAACACGTTCGTTGCAGGTATGTATTTATTATTTAATACCTACATAATAATATATAAATAACAATAATTTCTTGGGTTAAATTTCTACATAAGTTTGCAATAAATTATGATATGCCACAGTAGCTTACATTAATTTTTCGTCTGCACAAATCCAATTCTCTTTCAAACAAATAGACACGCTTACACCACATATGATCAGAAATAAGGTTCCGACATTATTCAAGGCGGATGCACAGTTTGTCACCCATCCATGGGCGTCCGGAAGGGGGGGACAAGGCGAGGTCGTGCCCCCCCTGGAAAATTAAAGTCAACCAAAAATTATGTATTTCACACATATAGTTTCATTTTAGCCACAATAATATGGGTTAATTATTGCATTAACACCATAAATTCAAATTTAAGCAATTTTTTTAGGGAACTAGACTCTTTTTGTGGAAAATGTGACTTGTTTGCCCCCCTGGAAAAATATCTTCCTTGCCCCTCCCTGGAAAATATCCTCCGGACGTCCATGAGACCCACCCCCTCCCCCCGAGGACGGAGCCCTGTTCACTCTCTTGAGTCGCACGAATCATAGTGTGAATCATAGTGAAAATAGTTATTTTTTCTAATAGCTTGAAAGGGGTCTCGTTTAAATACAATAGCGTACTTGAATTTTCAAATATCTGCCTGCAAATTTAACGGAACTTCTGATGGTTTTTCCCATGATCTTTTTCATCCCTATGACGTCACGATTTTACAATTGTCTCGGCTTACCAAACACGGCCGTTATAACAGACTTTCCAAAGCGGACGGCAATCAGGTTTGCCCTACCTGATCCCTACGGACCGCCCTCACTTCCTGACTCATCCTCAGACGTCCTCATCCTTGGGAATCACCTCGCCCACACCCTCACGAGTCACGTAACCCAAGACTTCATCTTTCCTCATCCTTACAAGTTTTCCGGAGGCAGGCCTGTAGCCAGAATTTTATTTCGGGTAGGGGGGGGGGGTCATCCCTTATCAACAGCCGTCATATAAAGGCAATAAAGTGTGGGGATAGCACTGATGATGAATTTATCAGTATATTGTAACTTATTATACAAGATGTTTAATCTTACGAAGGAAGTAAAGTTAATTGCCACCAGGCACGTAGCTAGGGGGAGGGCTCGGACGGCTGAAGTCCCCACGAAATCCTACAAATGTTTCGTTGGCTTATACACCTACCGCTTTGAAGCTCCTCCGAAATGAAATTATGCATGCGCATAGCATATTTATTCTTTTCTATATTGGTTCTAAACATTCAATTCACTAATATGTACCCCCTCCAACTTTTTAGATTTTAGATGGGAGGTGCTGATAGTGACTTCCTCCCCCCTCCCCCCGCAGAAATAAAATTCTGGCTACGGACTGATTACCGCTATACAGTATTTTCGTCAAATGTACGATTTCGGAGGGCTACTGCCCCTAGAGCCCACCCCCTGGCTACATGCTTGGCCACAGGAGGTAAGGATGAGGTCCGCCCTCATGAGGATTGCCTTCTGGATGGTAAACATATCTGAACTCGCGTACAAATTCATTGCTGAATATTTTTACAGAGAAAGCCATTGGTTCTGACTGCTTAACTTATTAACAAGCACAAAAAAAAACAAGAAAAAAAACGAAATAACCTTTTCTTTAGACACCTCTCAGTGATGAAAAAGAACGTTATTTTGCACCAAAAATGTGTAAAATGTGTGGGATGGCTTTGGTATATGGGTGTGCGTCAAAATCCACGAAAAACGTTTATTAAAATGGGAAAGCGTGAATATATTCAAAAGAGATTAGGTCGGAAGGATTGACATTTTAAAATGCATTATACTGGACGGATGTGGCGTGATCAAAAAAGTATGAGAACCAGAGGTATACAAGGTACACACATTTACTACGAATATGTTTTAAATGAATGGTAAAATAAAAATAAGGCATACATAAAATAATGATAAAAAATACAAAATTATATGCAAAATCAGAAAACCATGGCAAATATACATAAATGCAAAAAATAATAAAAAAATGAAAATACTTTTACAGAAGCAAAAAAATAAAAATTGAGGAATAGAGACACGCGCGTGAACATGCACAGTTATAAAACACTAAAAATGATTTTTGAAGTAATCAGTGGCGTGCCCAATGGAAATTCGTGGGTGTCAAACTAGCCCTTGTTTTGGAGAACTATTTCCATAACCCCTTCGGTAATGAAACGAAGTCAATGAAGTCCAATAAGTGGAAATCATTATATCAATAACATCCATTCACAGTGGATTATATTGTTATCCGTGTGTACTTTTACTTCCGTACCGCTCACGCAAGAAGGAAGGTTTTTCCTTTACATTAAAATCAATCCTGAGTACTATCTGATATAACATTATAGGTGTTGTCTACTCTTACGGCGGGCACTGTACACTTCGCAACTTCTTATTTGACCGCCCTGAAAAATTTCAAAGTCCGGAATTCGTAAATTTGGC
The DNA here is from genome assembly GCF_977018435.1 of Lepisma saccharinum. NCBI lineage: Eukaryota > Metazoa > Arthropoda > Insecta > Zygentoma > Lepismatidae > Lepisma > Lepisma saccharinum. The sequence continues at coordinate 62,367,595 of NC_139241.1, read as the reverse complement.
AGCATAGCGCTTCAGAGCCAACTAAGAGTAGCCAACTTTGCAACATTTCTTCTTCCTGAATGAAAACGCTCGTGAATTTTTTTTCATTCTTTCACATTCCATAAAGTAAAGATACCCTAAAGCACTAATAAAATACATGAGTAGACAAAAAAATGTTAAGTAGAAATACGAATGTTGAAAATATTTCAAGATTCCTCGCTCTGAATTTGAAAAGAGGTAAATTTATGTTCATTTTGAAACACTGAACAAGTTCTCATCCACTTGGAAAGAATTGCCGTCACATTTGAATGCAAGGAGGCAAATTCATGATGATTTTATACGAAATTTTTATGAAAGATACCTTGCACAACACCAAACGATTCTGCAAAGTGTGTCTTTTCCTTGGTTATTGGCGAAAAATGGTTCGAAACTCCGGCACAAGGTTTCTTCAACTGAGATCAACGTGCTTTACTGAGGTTTTCGTTAGAAATCTCCTGGAGTAGTTGGTTAGATGACAACACTTTTCATTTTTTACTGTTTTCGTCAAGATCGAAACATCGTAGGTTCAAATCCCACCCCTTCCTGATTATGTTTTCTTTTTTATTTACCGAATACGAAGTGTTGTAATAACGTAATATAAGATTATATGATATTACTGTAAATATTTATGCGATGCATACTCAGTGGCGGCGATTGAGTTCCAAAACTGATGGGGCAAGGTGTCAAAACTGGGGGTTTCCCTTGGGAGATAAGGTTTAGCATAGTGGGAGGGCAACTGTTCCTCTACCCCCCCCCCCCGTCTAATCGTTGCCACTGTGCATGCCTCAAGTAATATTTCTACTAATGTTCTTAAACTTTCAGTGATTGGCAGGATGTAGGAAAAACTTATCCTTTCATCAGGCGCGGCTCGTGCATAATTTTCCTGGGGGTTCACCAAAATTATGAAAAGTGGACTTACCTAAACCTTTTGAGACACTACACGCTTTGGTTCGTAGAGATAGTTCTGGGAAAATTATCAAATTTTGGCCGGTAGATTACTGACAAAGTTAATTTGCTTTATGTTCAGATAACAGTGACAGCACCAAGGATTGTGTGTGTAGGGGGGCGATCATTTTATTTAAGATTTTCGTATGGTATTGTATTTAGGGGTATCTCAGAATTCAGAAAATATTCTCGCCTCAATTTTGCCTCTTCCACTCTTGCCAACTCTTTTCTGGTCCCACCACTGTCAAATAGACTATATTATTGAAACTGGATCCTGAACCTACAGTTATAAAATACAAATCTCTGCCTGCTAAAATGAGTATGTATCAGTAATCGAACCCAAGACCCCTTGATTACAAGATAATTCTTATATAACTATTCGAAAGTATATCGCTAAATCAAAGCGATTAGATTCTATTCTATGCAATATGTTAACTTCTCGCACAGCAACAACTACACTCCTTCCAATACACAATCCACCTCACTTCACTCAACGTATCACTATGCCATATATATTTCAATCACCAGCCATGCACTTCAAAACAAACTAACAAGTATGGAGACAATGACACGTAACAAAGTTAAATGCGCGCGTCCCTTCGAACACCCTCTCGCGCTAGAGTATAACTGATCGCACGAAACCCAAACAACTTTTTGGTCGTCTTCTGACGTAAGTGCGAAATGCCTTCATTGTTAGGTTAGGCTTGAATAAATAGCAATTATTACATTTTTGGTCAAGCACGGTAAGCCCCGAAAATTGAGTGTATATATTCTAAGACAACTAAACCTAAAAAGCCTAACATGTCAACGAAAGCATTTAGTCTGACGTAAGGAGACCAAAAGGTTGTTTAAGTCTTGTCCGATAAGCGACCACTCGCCCTCGCGCTATTTTTGACTTTTCGGCTCCTTCCACCTAAAGTGTTTCCATCTTAAAGATGAAAACTCTGAATGTGTAGGCAAGTTGTTTTCTATCATATTTATCTTATTTGTCCCATCATCTTTACTTCTAGCTTTCGTTCGGTGTTACCTCTACATTTGTATTACACCCTCTTCATTAATCTAATAAGTCTTGTAAAATATAAAAATACAAAGAGAATGCCAAATGAATTCAAATTGAAACACATAGTGCAACATTGGAAGAGAGAAGAGCGTGATTCACTCCAGCTCGCTGGTGATCCTACGAACTGCGCATGTCCGTTTTGACGAGACTGCCTTCCTCCAGTCTCAGACTGCATGTATTTTCGCCATATGTACGCGTCGAGCTTCTGCTAGCCGTCCTAAGCTTTTAGCATGGTAGGGGTTGCCTTGCGGAGGTTCAGCGGAGACTTTGCACGAAACGGAACTAGAGGGGAGCCGAGTGGCTCTGGCCCGCGGTTTCTTCTTCTCACTAAGAGAATTTGCCACTCTACGCTTATGAACATCTCAGTTATTGTTTATTTTGTATATTACTGGGGGTTCACTGCACATTTGCGCTATACAGCCAACCGCGCCTGCCTTTCATTCAGCTGTCATAAGTTATGTTAACACATACGTGTATTTAAGAACTTATATGTCATTAATATCTGTTCTTAAACAGGATGTTGTAATCAAGGGGTCCCGGGCTCAACACCCGGTGGAGGCACGTTGCTTCGGATTCTAGTTTAAAATATAGATCCAGTACCGAATAGTCTGTCTGTGCAGCAAGTAGACTTAAAACAACAATAGAGAAACATATACAAATCAGCGGCGTATACTCTGGGTCATCTAGGTAATAGCAGATGACCCGGCTGTATTTCTTTTTTTTTTTTTAAAAAAAAAATGTATATATATATATACACATTTGTTCCCAATTTTCTTCCAAACCAATTTCGATGCATACATTTCCTTGCTTCCAGCGCGCGAATACTTCCAATCGTTTGCCGCCGAATGTCCGGGAACCTTTCTCCAGCCGGTGGAATGTCTACAGGGAATCTCACCCTGACGTCATTCCTCCCGCTTCCCTTGCAACCCTTGGCGAGGAGGGAGGAGAAAGGAAAGAGGGGGAGGAAACATTGCTTTTCAGGCGCGGTGATTCCGTGCCCAGGGTAAGCTCCTTCTTGTGAGAGTCCACCGGTCGCACTCTCAACCTTCAGAGCCTCTCCATTCCCTCCGCTGAATAGGGAAAACATACCCGGTAGAGTGCGAAGAACAGGAAAACTGAATAACATGGGCAAACCAATTCTACGCTAATTTTCACTTTACATTTGCTTCTGTCTTGCTGATTTCTGTTACTTGAACATAAATTTATCAAAAGGGAAAAACTTAAATATTGAAGATGAAGCAAACTGAATTAAAATTCAAAGCTTAAGAAATTAAAGCACCTATTTGCTGACTCCCCCCAATCCTTGTATTTACAAAAATAGTGATTGTTTCTCCTCTCTAATCTTCAAAAGCAGCGAGAATACTTCTTTCACGGAACTGAATATTTTTTAAAGGGAAAGATATGAAAAATAAATTATATATATTAGTTAATTTAAGTTGCTATATTCCGCCTGTTTAGATTAATAGTGATGAAGATGAACGAATTAAACATAAACGAAAAAAACACATCAGGCACGTAACCAGGTGGAGGACTCGGGGGGGGGCTGAAACCCCCCCTCCCCGAAATCCTACAAATATCTAATTTAAAAAGTGTATAGTGATAATTAATTTTACTTCATTAGCAGGATTAAACACTTTGCATAATACGTTGTAATAATCTGAGATTCATCTTCAGGACTTCTAACCCCACTGTTTCAACTTTATGTGGCGGCTGCTAATAAGGGATGATCCCCATCCCGAAATAAAATTCTGGCTCTGACCTGCAATGATTCGAACTTTTAAAAACCTGTCATTTCGAGCTCGGAAAGGGATTTTTTTTTATCATTCATAGGGAATTTCTTTCTGAGCCAGGAGCACAACAACAGAAGTTTGGCGCGTGAAACTGAATGCGTGTAGTCGTTGGCTTCGTGTTTATTATTTATTAAGGTGTTAGTGTTTGTCGTGATAGTGCTGTGTTAAAGGGTAATGGATGTGATACAAGATTTGCTGGTGAAACCTTTTGGAACAAGATCTTTTCAGGAGAAGTTGCAAATTGTTAATACAGGTAGGCCAGTGTCATCGCTTGAACTTATTTCTACACACAAAGACAAAAATCGGGAATATGTGAGGCATATTCGCAAGCAAATTATGACAAAACACCATGGTTGACAGGAAGTATAAGTATTAATAAGCTTTGCATTTTTGTTGGCCGTGCTTACTTTTCGGGGCTGAAAAGAATGTATGGACGCGTGGCTGATACTGTAATCTTTGCAACACTTGTGTCAAACATGAAAAATCCAAAAGTCACATAACTTCCTTTGTTAAGCTGCAATCTTTCGCAAAGACACGTATTGACGTGAACTGGACAAACAGCGTGCTTTGGATGTGGTACGGCACAAGTGATCGGGTCCTGGAGTAAGTTGAATTTTGCACTTAAATTAATATTGCGGGTTTTTATTTCACTAGTGCACGTCTTTCATTTTATATTTCACAGGCTGTTTTTTATAGCTTTATAATACTGTCTTGTTTTATTATTTGAAATTCTACACGTATAGTAAACTGCAATAACGAGAATTAATTGATTGTGATCGTAGCAATAAGACAAATATTCCGACACAATATTCCTAAATCCAATATGGAGCTTGACATAAATTGCACGGAAACTTTTGGAGTTTGAGGATCAAAAGGTCGGAGATTACCCACTCGTTAGAACCAGCATACACCACTGATACAAATAGAATGTTCTTTGCTTGGAAGTTACGAGTGAGTAGCGTAACCCGGTCATAAAAATCTTCTATAACGGCTGAGGGCTCGACGTGCTGACCCCACGTCACCTCATACCAGTTGAAGAACTCACACCTCTAGGTAGAATTGTGGGAAGGAGACTGGCAGTCGGGAGATAGGCCAAGGCCCTATATGCTCGTCAATACTCGTCAGAAATTCAATCAAATTCATTCAGCTGTGCGTCATAAGTTGTGTTAACACACATTATGAGTCAATAATAATAAGTTAAGAAATTGACAAGACGTTTCTGTACTGAAGGTAACTAGAGGTTGTTTTCTTGTAACGTCGTTACTGTGTCCAGCTCGGCATTGTGATTAAAATTACTCTATCTGCATGTTCACTTTCCTCTTACATAAGTTTTCCTTTCGCGAAAACATCGTTCCATAGTTTCCAGTTTCTCAATATATTTTTCTATGAAGTGTTGAATATAATTCTAGCCTGCTTTCCACAAGCTACACAACTTCTTCCTCTCTCTCTCTCTCTCTCTCTCTCTCTCTCTCTCTCTCTCTCTCTCTCTCTCTCACTCAGAGGTGCAATGTAACATAATTTAAGAAGGCCATTGTTGCACAAACGATAAACGAACATGTGTTAAATTCGGTAAGATCAGCAGGTAAGGGAAGCTCGATTTTAGCTGCAAATCAGTGCCTTCGTTACAGGAAAATCCCCAACAAAGCAAGGAAATAACTAATGAATGGTTATGCTTTACGATCTTTAGGGTTAAAAATAGGTGATCTAAATCTTTAAAAGAAAACCGTTTTCCAGATAGAATAGGTGTATGCATGAATAGAAAACAAAAATTAAGATATTGTATTAGCTGTGGAGTTCATTCTGTTGTAGCTTTGTGGCACATCCGGTAAAGGCACCCATTTCCAGTTCCACTTGTGTCTTTGATTAGGGTTCGAGCCTCACTTCATCTGGATATTTTTATTTATATTGAGGCCTGTAAGACAATAATATATGAAAGGTTCCAAATTATTTCTTACACGAGTGTATTTTTTTTTTAATTTGTTAGTCCTGAAAAGGACTGTTTGGGAAAATTGAACATTTATTTAATATCTTGTCCAGTAGCCACCTGCATCTATGACATGTCTCAGGCGTCGAGGAACGGATTGCACAAGATGTCGAATATACCTGTGCGAAGTGCACACTTCATTCCAGGCATTGTTGACGTGGTCAAATAGTTCATCACTTCTGCGAGGTGGTGGATCGGGCCAGCTTTCTTTCAAACATCGAACGACCTCGGCCCACATATTTTCAATTGGGTTGATGTCGCATCCCATGGGTGGCCAGTCAATTAGATGTATGTCGTTTCGTTCAGAAAACCAACGCTGAACGATGGCTGAATCATGGATGGAGGAGTGGTCTTGCTGGAAGTCAATATTTCCCTCGGGATACAAAGCTCGCACGCCAGGAACCATAACATGCTCCAAAATGTGCACATACTGTATCCCGTTGAGACGTCCTTCTATGCGGTGTAGGTCACCTCCGCCACCGAGAGATATCCAACCCCAGACAGGCACGCTCACGCGTCCACGCCGACGTGAGTTAGCAAAAAAATGGGGATCAAATAGTTGTCCTTGACGCCGGTAGACCAGAACCGGACCATCATTTGCAGTAGAAAATACTTTCTCGTCTGAGAAGATTACTCTATCCCAAATCCTATCAATATTTTCTTCAGCAAATGCTAGCCTATCAGTTCTGTGTGCATCCGTCAAGACCTCCTTCTTTGCTGCCCTTCGTGCCCGTAAACCAGAAGCAGCCAGCCTCCGCCGAACTGTCTGTGGGCAACCAGGAAAATCGGCCCTTGCCTTGAGTTGAGTGGCTGACTGGAATGGATTGGCTTCACACTCCGCTATCAGCCGATCGTCTTGCACTGGTGTCGAAACACGGCCCCAGCTCTCGCGTCTTTTCCGTGATGCCTCACCAGTTTCTTCGTATCGAGCCCACCACCTCCTTGCTGTCCGTGCTGGAACGCCATACTGCTCGCCAGCTAAACCAGGTGACAATCCAGCTCCCTCGATCAAACCGATCACTCTTTCTCTTGTGGATTTGTTGTAGTGCTCCATTCTTCGCGAGGTTGAAGAAAGAAATGTTGCATGCCTCTGTTTAGAGCGTAGTTCAAAGGAAATAAGGTCTTCTATTGGTATAGTTAATCACGTGATGCTGCAGTTGGTTCAAAGTCGACTTCCAATTACATTCAGCCATGAAAAGTTTCGTACGAATTCATACCAGAAAAGGATGTCAAGAATAATAAAATAAATTTAACCATTATTTACAATTACATTACTTTCATTTAACAAATAAATAAAGAATAATTATGACAAATGTGCTACAACGAGTGCTCTTTACATCCATGTGTAAAAGTATTTGGTATTACTAAACACGCACACACGTTCGGAACATCTGTAGCGTAGTTGTAACGTTTCAGACAGCATACATCTTCTTACGTTCATCTTTTCTCTTTGAGGTATTGGTTCAAACCCGGCTCAGCTTTCACGTTTTTTTTTATGTAATACTTAGTAAAGTTTTTGTCACAATTTTTTCGTCCACAAAAAAACAATAAAAACAATAATTAAACGATCTTCTCCCCAAAACAATAATTGCAACATCATATTTATTCACATAATAAATCTATTCCACTCATAAAATTGATTCCTTCGGGTCTTAATGCAACATCACCGAAACATTCAAGTTTCAATGTTCATGTTGGAAATTGAACAATAAACAGTTTTGGGGACACATTGCTTTATATAAAACCTCATGTTATTATAGAAATATACACAAGACGTCGAATGAAAGTATGCGTAAGGAATACTCTTGAAACTCTAGAGTTGTAATCATGCGATTTGTTTTTCATAGAGTAATCTGTTATATTCAAGGTTAATTATTTCAAATTTTTTGTATTCAGTAAATATCGTACTTCTGTGTTCACTTCAACAGAAAAGAAATTGAGCGGCTAGGATTTGAACCTGTGATCTTTCATTTTAGATAAAAAAAAATACACGTCTTACCAACTGTTCTACAAGAAAATAGACAAAAAGTTTCCTAACATGGTTGCGGCAACAACCACCTGCCAGTGCTCCAAACATTTCTTTGCCACAGATTGTGGATAAGTTCCTCTCTACACAAATGCCCGGTATTTTGCAGTGTATTTTAGCTCAAATTTTGCCTAAACTCATGCGAACTTTGATGAAGAGGATTTACCGGGATATCAACGAGGTTATTTCTGGATAGGCTTCCGAGGTTTCGAGAGCTCTTTTATCTTCAGGGATTGAAGGGATGACGGATAACGTGCTTGTTACTGGCAAGCGTGGTCGTAACTGCGATTCCTCATGCTGCCGAATTTTATTTTCGGAAGGAGTATGGCATCGGACGTAAAATATATATATACTGTTCTTGGATGATCTCTCTGTGTATATCAGGGCCTCCCCCATGGCGCAGTGGTAGCGTCATTGCCTTGTAATCGAGGGGTCCCGGGTTCGATACCCGGTGGAGGCACAAGTGGTTCGGATCCCACTTTAAACTGTAGGTACAGTCCCGATTAGCCTTACTGTGCATAAAGTGGACTTAAAACACCAAATCAAACCAAACCAATCTCTGTGTATATCAGGAGGTGGCAGTAATGATGAAGCGTTTAGAATTTTCGGAAACTATTTCAATTATATTACTGAATCACGTGCCACGTGGAATGGCAGAATCAAGTAACGTATAAGCAAGTCTGAGGGTGGCTGTTTTGAATATTGCGAATTTGGTGGAAAGTTCGTTAGATATACTTTCTGTTGAAATAACACTAACAGTATTATTTTGTTGAAATTAGACAAGTATTTTGGATATAAAGCAGTGCCGAATTAATGATCATTCTCAAGTTTTGCATTTATTAGATGTCACGTAATATATAAATAGTTATTAGTAGATTTTTATCGCATCGGCCTCGGTCGCAAAAGGTATTTACTTACGTTTATTGGGGATTTATTATTAGATTTAGATGCACTGGAAGATCGAAGTGAGGGGAACAAGAACAGTCATTACTAAATAAACGACATCACATAACCAATCTTAGCGAATTGAATACATTAAACTCTCCCGTTCGTTACAAAAATTCAATACATCAATGTAGTGGATTATTTCCTATTATAATTGTGTGTGTTTGTGTGTTAGTATTTTGAAATAATTAATATTTTAGTTGTGGAGTGAAGAGCGTACACAATACTTATCTTAAATTCCATTGCTTGATTGATGATTTGGTTTAATTTACTTCGCCTTTGTGACGTTTTTGGTTCATCGCGAAGATGAGAATGGGTGATGGGATGATGAAATTGATGAAGGAACACTTACAAAGAACACCCATGCCTGACCAGGATTCGAACCCAGGATTAAATACCATTACCTACAGCATCCTGAATGCATATATAATATATGTAAATTAGTCATAATGTGTGTTAACTCAGCTTATGACGAATAGCTAAAATACAAAAAGTTTTAACCTTTAATCCTGGCAAGCAACTGAATAAGCATTAACCTTCTTAGGGAGAAAATGTGCAGAAGAGACATCCCTTGAAGTGTGCATCGGATATTTTACAGTGTTGAAATATCAATTGTCTCTGTTTAGCACACACACACACACACACACACACACACACAAAAAAAAAAAATAGAGGGTGGGATTTGAACCCGCGACCTTTCAAGTATGTTGAAAAATATGGATACCAGCGTCTAACCAACTGCTCTACGTTAACTTAATGACAACATTCCCTTACAAACACGTAGATGTTTATGATAAAATCGATCTTCCTGTGTTCCAGCATGTTTTCTCCACAAGTCGTGAAATAAATGATTTCTTTTAGATCTGTTCGATATTGTGCAGGCATTGTAAATAAAATGTCGCATAAACTCCTCAGAAATTTGCCTCTTTCTACTCAAACTTGATGGCGATTTACTCCAGGTGGAGAAAACCCCTGTTCAGTGTTTCAAACCTATGTGATATCAAGTCGAGCACGCAGAATTGTTACAATTTCGCACGATTCTCATTCTTATTCTTATTTCAATTTACTATTTCAGTTTCAGTGTGTATTATATTAGCGATTGATAGTTTATAAGTTCATGGAATGTGCGAAATTGGAATCCTTTCACCGCAGCGTTTTTCGTCTAGTTGAATGACGAACTCGAAGTTGGCTACTCTCAGCTGGCGCTGAAGTGCAATGTTGCTAAGTTTACGATTTTCGGACTTAGAATTCTTTCGGGGCGGTCAAATAAGAAGTTGAGAAGTGTACATGCTGGCAACGAAAGTGGGGAGCGAGGTATACACAGCAGACCAACCAGACAACAGCGGTGGCGCCGAGAGTTACGATGTGGCAGGAGGAAGTACTACGTGCACCTCGTTCTACAGGCTACCCCGCTCCCCACTTCCCTTGCCAGCATCTAGATTGCCCGCCGTTAAGAATGAACAAGATCTATAGGCACTTATTACATTTTCTTTGTAAAAAAAATACAGAGGGGCACACGGATAAATAATATTTAGGTTTGCCCAAATTATCACTTGCCGACCTCCTTGGCAGAGTGGTTAGCGACGCGAGAGTTTCCTGGTTCGAATCCCGTTTTGGGGATAATGTTCCTTGTGAGCGTCCCTACACTTATTCATATTAAATTTTTTAATTATTTTTTGTTCTCCAATATTTCATTTAAATTATTTAACCACCAGTTTCATCATATCACTCATCCTCATCTTCCCAATTAGCCAAAAGTGGCAGAAAGCGAATGAAATCAACCAATGAATCAGGTTATTACTTTCAATAAAAAATTGAATGAAAGCCTTTCTTGTTTTCGATGCAATGCTCGAATCCATGCATTTTGTGTGTGTAGGGGAGGAACAGTGTTTCAAACCAATATGTACTATAGAAGCAATAATTGTAATGGTGTTCTTTTGTGTATATACGAATGTATATGTGGGCATTTTCAAATCTGTATAACATGAATTACTTCCTTTCGGTCGAGGCCCCAACATGTGACTGTGAATTGGAAAGTCGGTCTGACCGTCTGACGTGATATGACAGGGTTTCATTTAATGTTAGATGAGTTAAATAAACTCAAACTTACCTTGCAACTCGTTTCTGAAATATCTCCAAGTTTCTCTAACACATCCGTAGCACATCCATGTGACAAGAGGAATGCGACTCTTTCTCTCCCTAAACACCACAACGGCTCTCGTCCGGCATCGGAACCAGATGTCGAAGTGGATGGGGGGTTGCAAGTTGGTTCAAGTTACAAGGTGCCTTCAGTTTGACCTCAAGATTCTCGCATTCCAAACATTTGGAAGTTTCGCTACACTCTGGTCAAGTCGCGGACACCAAAGCTTGGTTTTCAGTAAAGATTGAACTTTTCCCATTAGTTCAAAGCAACATGCTTCGTCCATGCATAATAGTTTCTGTAATTTTCTTCTTCATTCAATCTTGGTTCATTATGCTAATTCGTAATTGTTATCGCGAAAAACATTTCCTTGATTTTTCACAGGGGGGGCAGAGCAGGGTCTCAGGGGGGCAGTTGCCCCCCCTGCCCCCCCCTCTAGCTACGGGCCTGGCCCCCCGTGGCCCCTCCCCTGGGTAAGGGACTAGTTTCGAGCCTCTTTCGACATTTGTCCTATCGGCAGAAGGGCAGTTGAAATAATCGCTGGATAGCGGTCAAGTATCTTGTGAACTGATTTTACTATGTTGAATCAAAGATAGAGCGAGAGGCGCAGCTCCCAGGCTATAAGATAGTGCCTACAAGATGATGACATATTTCTTATGGTATCAGCCTATTCCCGTTGTACCCACCAATTTCTCAGAGTTCTGGAAATCCTATTCTCGGTATTTCTGTCGTTAGACGTCCCGCTTCCCTGCTTCCACTTTGCCTCGGTTCATCTACAATGATGTCTAATTCCTTCTTCAGCTCGGAATGTATATTCTGCTTTCTTTTCTTCATCGACTGTTTTCCTTTCAACGCACCTGCCATTTCTTTCATTTCCATGCAGTTCCATGAAGTGTATCCACGAATGTAACGTGGAGAGGCGAAATTGGATTGTGTCCAGATTTTCGTTCCTGGTAAAATAGATTACCTTCATATTCTTCAGAGTCGTACAACGCGCATACCACTTTTGCGCAGATCTGGTCTAAGTAAGCGCATTACACACTTTTTCTGTGAGAGTCGTTGCTTTTCTTGAAGTCTAATCGGCCAGCAAAATCTTGTCGCTGAAGGTCAAAGATTTTGTCAAATAGCAACTTTTTCTTATACACAAGAGATGTGAAGAAAATGTTTGGGTCTTGAAATCTCTCTTCCTGGGTGCCTCCCCGCTGGCAAAGTGGTAAGGTCGTCGCCTTGTAATCAAGGGGTCCCGGGTTGGATACTCGGTGGAGGCACATAGTGGTTCGGGTCCCACTTTAAACTGTAGGTCCAGTTCCTATTAGCCTTTATGTACATAAAGTGGACGGACCTAAAACCAAATAAAACCCTCTTCCTGGGCCCTCTGCTCATACTGAAAATACTGGAAATGAAGATCTATATATTTTTAAGGCATTCTCAAAATCGCTGTCTCTTGCATTTGGAAAAGTCTGCACACGCTATGGCCTAGCACTGACTGAAGGGGAATTTCAGCGGTTGATTCAGTTACATGGATTGATTCATTGTTTTAAGTTCACTTTATGCACAGATAGGCTACCAACCACTTCACTTTATACCAAATAAACACTGGACCTTTAGTTTAAAAGTGGGATCCGAACCACTGTGCAATGTGCCTCCATTGGGTATTGATTCAGTTGCATGATTTCATTTGCTTCAACTTCAGGGTAGCACTATATAGCTTCCAGAGCCTGGTTATACGAAGATTATATGTTTTGCTGCAAGTTTGATCGAGCTGTTAAATATAATAGGCAAATTTGTCACGTATCCAATAACACTTTACTTCACTTGTGTCGTCCCTAGCCCCTTAGAGTCAAATTTGGAAAATTTTATATTCTACACTACACTTTGTTTTATTTTAGTATTTGTTTTCTAGTTGCGCGTATGTGCAATTCAACGGTAGGGGTAAGAATCAGAGAAACTCTTCAAATTATCCGACCTGACAGTTCATCACAAGCAGTAGCGTGTTGACATCGGCAAGGAGCTTTGTCAGGTTGTTTCCGATGATATAACATTCTTGAAGATGGTTATCGGTTACAACCCCGAGATAAAGCAATAATCACCCAATGGAAAAGTCCAACCTCATCAATACCAAAAAAGGCGAGAAAGGTGAAGAGCAAAGTCAAGAGCATGTTCATGTCTTTCTGCGACATCAAGTGGATTGTGAACACAGAAATACTCCCAGCATGCCTACGTGAAGATGTACCAAGACGTCGCCCCGAACTTTGGCTACAAAAGAACTGGCTCTTGCATCACGACAAAGCACTGCCTCACACTTTCCTGTTTCTAAAAGTAATGTGACTGTTGCCCTTCACCCACTCTACTCGGCTGACTTGGCCTCCTGTGACACTTTTCTGTCCCCTCGACCGAGATGATACAACTTGGACCCCTTGGATGGAAGATGTTAAAAACCACGCAGGCAGTGCTGAGCATACTCACTCACAGAACAAGACTTCCAGGATGCATCTTTAAAATGCATTGACTTGTATAACAAGATAAGACACGTACCAAAAGTGGAAAGATTCAAGCATAAAATCAAATCAGTGCTACTTCAGCATGCCTTTTATTCCATACAAGAATATACAGAGGCGACACTTACCTAATAAATGTAGGTAGAAGTACAGACATATGTATTTAGCATAAATGTGAGTATAATGTTAGAAGGTTGTGTATAAACAAAGTATTAAAACAACAATGTCAATGTGGTAGATTAGCATACATGCGGACTTTGGGCTGTAATTTGTGTAAAAAAAATGTGGAAGGGTTACCATACACCTATACAAATATAACCATATGCATTCTATTATGATGTTACAAATCTTTATCATGTATTGCACTGTGACATGTCCTACACCACTGATGTACCTAATTGTACAAAACCTGTAGTTCTTGGATGCAAATAAATCAAATCAAATGGCAGAATCACCGGGACCAGTGTATAAGCAGTAAGCACGGAAAGAGACTACTTCGAGGATAAGGTAGCCAGTAAGCCAAGGTGAGTTTTGAGAAGTCCCGAAAATTTTTGATAGCCCCTTGTTGGTTGAAATTGACTCACCGGCCTTCTCAAATCTGGACGCCCATGGTTTCATAACTAAATATTGATAAACATTATATTCACAGGAAGACTTCCTCATTTCTATTTCTAGTTTAGTTTATTTGCATCCAGGGACTACCGCGTGTGTACAAATAGCAGTACATGGTAATATAGGACATGTCAATAGTACTGATAATATACTATTTTTTACATTTCGGGGGTAGCCTTCAAGTTTCCCATAAATATGCCATTCATTACATTCAAGGACATCCAGAAAGGGGTGGGGGGGGGCACACTCCACCTGGAAAATGAATGTCAACCTTATATTATGAATATTCCAAACATATTTCATTTGTCACAGTTAATTATTATAAAACATTGCAAGAACATAACTCGAGACTGGGAAAAATCTTTGCTTGCCCCTCTCAAAAAAATCCTACAGACGTCCATTGTTAGATTGGTGAATTTTGCTTTATGTCATCTGAAAATACATGTGGCCGGTCCTCCTCAACTAATTTCCTTCACATGTTTCAATTATATCTGAAAGCTCCACACTTTAAAAATGTTTTTATGTCATTCCTTTCTACCTGAACTGAGAATAAAATATGTCAAAATAGATGTATGTATGTATGTATGTATGTGTATGTGTGTGGGAGAGAGACAGAGAGAGAGAGAGAGAGAGAGAGAGAGAGAGAGAGAGAGAGAGAGAGAGAGAGAGAGAGAGAGAGAGAGAGAGAGAGAGAGAGAGAGAGAGAGAGAAAAGCATGACATTGTCCTTCATTGTGTGTGTTCGAGGGACATCCTGGAAGCACTAATAGGGTGGTGGAATTTAATCATAAGGGTGCATTGAGTACAAAAAAAAAAAAAAGCTGGATAAAGGATGGCATTATAGGTGCAATCTGTTTGAAATACAGATGGCAGAAATATAAATTGAGAGTTCCAATAAATCTGGCCAAGGCCAGATCCCTTTGGGAATAGGGCAATAAAGTTACTATTGGCACCCTAGTAAATTGATACTGACCGACTAATCAGCCTACAGGAGTGTTCCATATCAGAGAACTTTAGTTGAGAATTTGTGCAAAAGTTGTTAATTTAGAATTAAATGTTTAATTCTTACTATATAATAACATGAGGGCCAGTGCCTACCTAACAACTGCTGGCCTCACTTAAACCAGAAGTGGGAGATCATTCAACCAGTTACTGGGTGATGTGTGGTCAACAACACGAACCTCCAGTTGTTGTTTTAGGTTTTCTATGACTCGTATGTAGCTCCCCAATTTCTTCACTATGGTGGGTGGCCACTGGTCCCATACATACAGGCCGAAATCTCAGGAAAAGTTGTTACGCTTCACCCAGAAGACTCAAAACTATGCGTGCCCCGTAGCTGGAGCCCAAAAGTTTGCACCTTAGACTGCACGGCCACGGTGCGGAAGTAGTTGTTTATTATTATTATTATTATTATAAAATGAATCGTATTTTTCTCACATCTTTTAGGCCTACACCAGTGACGTGCGGTGACGTCGACACTTGGGGTAGCAGTCAGTGGCGTGCTCAAGGGGAGGTGGGGTTGGTGTGGGTCACACCCCTCCCCCGTTTAGGGCCCAGTATTCCTAAAAAAAAGAATGTCAATAACAGGAAAAGATTGCAAAATGATGAATGAGTACTAAAAAAACGTACACGTAAAGCCCACCCACATTCGAAAATAAAAAACGATTTGATTTGACTACTAAGCCAGAGATCCTGGGTTCGAATCTCAGCTTGGCCATGGGTATTCTTTGTGTGTGTCCCTTCATCAATTTTATCGTATCATCTTCGCGATTAGCCAAAAGTGGCGGAAAAGCGAAGTAAAATAAACCAAATCAAGCAATCAATCAATGATTTGATTTCATTTTTGTTACTTAGCGTCACTTTTTTGTCACATTTGGTTAATTGTGAAGATGATACGATAAAATTAATGAAGGGACAAACACAAAGAATACCCATGCCCAGGACGGGGTTCGAACCCGGAACTCCTGGTGTCGTAGCGCGCTGTGATAACCACTCCCGCACAGTTGGTTGATTTGGTGTTTTAAGCACACTTTATGCACAGAAACAAAACAGGTAACAAAACACACTTTTTTGTAGTTTCTTGAATAATATTCATTTGGCTTTTTGAGTTCTGAGATACATTTTTCATTCCAAATTATTTCATTATTCACTGGAGAGTACAACACATAGGACAAGAATGCGCACTCATCACGGCCTGGATTGTTCATATGAGGTCCCTTCATCAATTTCATCATATCATCACTCATCCTCATTTTTGCGATAACCAAATGTGGCAGAAAAGCAAAGTAAAATAAACCAAACCAACATAAATACATCCGTATTTATAACTGTTAGAGGCCAAGAGTAGTATATTTAAATAAAACACTACTAAAACGAGAGTGAGAGAGAGCCCGAGCACATATTTGTAATTTAATCATTATATATTCCATACGTGAAAAAAAAAGAAGTAAGAAGCATAACATTATTGTCTGCACATAACACGTTCCCATTTCATAAATAATAAAACTACATCCCATAATATACATACATATTGTACAACGTGTAAAAGATTGTGTAAATACAGAGAACATAAGTACTGCAGAAAATTTTACCCTGAGTTCTTTAGAGGATTTACAAAAAAATCTATGAGAAACCAATCCCCTATCTGTCCTATAGGAGATAGACTGGGGGACCTGAAAGCCTGGGCTTTCAACCATTGCAGGGACAAGGGAGGTAGAGGTAAGAATCTTCCTTTTTCCTTGGGGCGGCTGTTTCTACCTGGAAACTGGTCAGGCGGAAGAAGAGAGAGCTAGGGTATCCAGCCAGCTTTGCCCGCGGAGAACACCGATGGACGAGAAGAGCGTAGAAAAAAAGGTGTTGCATATGAGCTGTGGTGGCTTTAACAAGACAATAAATATTGTGATTTGAATATAATTCGAAATGTGAGATTGATTGATCTATCTCTGCTAGACTAGCTACTCCTCATTGCACGTCACTGGCCTACATATAAAAAGCATAAAATAGTGGTCAGCTCTCTATATAGCTTTATGTGATTTTTGTAACCAGTAGAAATTCATGAATGAAAAATATATGTTTAACATGTTTAGTGCACAATACCATTGTCAATCAAGTTCAACTAATAGAAGGACTGGGCGTCTAAAACTTGTACAATCCTGGACACTTCTCGGTTGCAAGATCACATTAACTTTCAGTGGGATTGTTGATTTATTTCATCCACTAAATGCAACCTAGAAGTTTCTGTGACTGTACATGTTATTTGGAGTAATATTTTTGGTTAAAAAAATAATTATAAAATTCCGAACTGGTCAAGGCTAGATGCCTAGGAAACCCTTTGAAGGAAGATGATGCAATAAGATTACTATTGGCATCTTCTACTTTCCTTAGTAAATTGATACTCGATCCTATTATACAAATGACCAGCATTACCACATTTGCCCCCCCCCCAATTTAATAAGAACATTAATTTAAATCTACAGTAGAGTAACAAATTGCATCAGGAGACAAATTTCCCAGTAATTATACACATACAGTTCCTAAATGAGACGTATTTTGTTAATGACAATTATGTGATGCTCAAAATATTGGGAGTTTTTTTTTTTTAATTTTTCTTTATTCCTCATGTAGAACATAAGACTGTAATGTAGGGGAAAACTGAACTAAACTCCATAGAGGATTAGCCCTCTGAGAGCCGAGGTGTGCCAAGCAAGGAGCCTTTTGATGGCTAACCATTTGGCTATGCAGAAGCATCACGAAATTTAGAGCATTCCTGGGATAAAGAGGATATTTAGTAGACTTCGAGACCCTGTGCATTGGCTGAACATTGTTAACTTATGCAGATGTAAATGCAAAGCATCGTTGCTACAGCACCTGAAGTTTTCTATTGTAATGACTACTTTAAAGTACACAATTGTATTCAATTCTTTAAACTATACGTGTGTCTCACCTATGCCACAAACCGTTGCATTGTTGCTTCGAGCAGCCATGACTGAGCCAAGTTCTTGTAAACATACAGAATTCAAGCAGGTGGGTGGGAGATACTGTAACACAGACATTTGTGATTTAAAACAAACATGCAGGTGGTTCAGATGTAACAAATGCTACGTGGTGGATATTTACTTGCAAACAAATAAAATTGGCCACAAATTATGGGTGCATCCTGACATCACATAAAACCACACATGTTTATATTCTTATGTAACACAAATTTAATCATTCAAGATTGGGTTAATCTTAGGATGGGAGTGTTCAGCATAATGACTAAATTTGTCTTATGTAAGAATATAAATGTACTTTAAAGAATGAAACACAAAGTAGCCATTACACTGACCAGCATATCCTAAAATTCAGCCGATCTTGACCATCCTTTCTAATATCCTGTAGGTCCAAATAAATTGTCCTTCTATCTTAGTCTTCCTGCAACTGTTTTATTACACGAGTGATCAATTGCAACTCAACCTTACAAAAAGACATCCATAACTTGATGTCCACTCATTTTCAGAAGGATTCATTTAGCCAATCATTTTCCTTTCTGATTGACAGGGACATTATGCATCTTAGATAAGTGGAGGGGTATATACATATAGTAACTCTTACAAATTGCACAATTTCTTCTTACAAGTGGCAATGTTTCACACACAAGGATGAAAGAACAAAAAGTTGAGAACAGTTCCCACTTGTAAAAAGAATGTGCTGTTATTAGTGAATAAATGTTGTAAATTAACTGGAAAATTTACAATTATATCAATCCTATTATGTATACAGTAATGACCAGTATTACCAAGTTTGTGCCATTTTAATAATAACATTAATTTCAAATATATATTTATTTCTCAAACTTTGAACAGTGTTAACATAGAAACAATTGTACTTTACAAGCAAAACAATGTTACAAGGTGCCAGGAGGAAAATGGAATAAATATATATGACAAAAAATTAATGCACAAACAAAATGAATAATATAAAATAATACATTTTTGCATAGTTGGTCTTCACAACTATGTTCGAACACAAGAAATGAATATCAAGTTATTAACACACTGTTAAATTAAAATAAAACTTTTTGAGTACATATAATTAATAAAACTGGCACTCCAAATTGTAAAAGAGGAATTTCAGTCTCGGACATATTATTCAACAGGTACCTTACATAGCATAATAAATTTCACATTCAAGAACATAAAATTTCCTTGTAACTTGCATTCACACTTGTTGGTAGTTGTGTCATACATTGGAAGGCACTATTTCCTCTCACGTTTAAGTTTCAATCATTCTACAAAAACAATACACCATAGACAAAAGAAATGTTTAGTATTTAAAGCTGTTTTCATAATGTGATTATGAATAGATTAACCAAGTATGTGTGGAAATCTAATCAAATTAACATCCATGAGTTGCATCACAGTTCAATCAGATGTTGACAGATCACATCCATCATGCAGAGATCACTTATCACAGAAAATTGATAAATCTGCAATGGCTTCTGTACAAAAGCAATTGTACACACAGCTTTTATTTCAGACTTTAAAAAGGAACTTAGAATGTGTTAATGGTGAAAATATCATCTTGCTATGACAACATTTTACATATTAACACCTATTAGCTTTAACTTAAAACACAATATACTTTACACGTGTGCTTCCTTTATATTAAAAATAAAACAACTTCTAGCTCGCATCAATAAAATAGCAGCAAAATAATATTCATTTGTCATAAGTTCAATCTTTTCATTAGCACTCTGTGTAAAGTATTTTAACAAAGTATACAATAAAAACATATTAATAAAATTCACGTCTTGCAGAGCAGAAAGAGGCATTCTTCTTTAAGGCAGTTTTGTTAAACATTTAAATGTTTACAATCAGCCTTTCTGGGTTGAAATCTTACTTGGCACTTACTTGCATTGGCACTCTATTCCCAATTTGATGTAGTAAGTGCCATTTTACTTTTCCTGAAAAAATGCAACTACACAAAAAAGAGAACACGAGCGGGGAGCAAAGACCCATATTACGAACAATTTCTTACAACATATGTCATATTTAAAAACAGGAAAGAACAAAAGATTATTTTGGGCATAAATATATATATCTACCTGTAACAAACAATACAGAAAAATACTCTTAATACAGAACTGATATGATGAACAATATCCTGATGCCTTAGAATGCAAATAAACAATTAAGGTTTCTTGTTATTGATGCATGACAGAAAGCTACCACATCTGTAATAACATTGAAAAAATTATCTGAGCTCACATTTAATTTTTATTACTGAATACAGACAAGTAAAAGATGGCTTACAGTAGCCATTGCATGATACTGATTAGACGTTTTGGCAGAAAACAATACCCAACTGCAGCTTCTGCCAGGGTACTGAATTTTTTCTCACCAAATATTAGCTTCAACAAGAGAAACTGCAAATAAATATTTTATATATAAATATATATATATATTACACCGAATTACATTTTAACAGAAATATTCCATTAAAACAAAATCCATGCAAGTACAATTCCCTTTACTGGGTTTTTATAACATGACTTACAACTGACATTAAAATTTTTATATTATATTCAGTGAGAGGTGCCATATTGTGGCAAAAAGAATAACATTTAGCCTTTGTGATGGAGTGGATATTTAAGCATTTAGTAAAATTTTACCATATTACAATGACTAGTGTTGCAAAATCTTTTGAACATGCATTAATCAAGTTAAAACTTTTGAATATTTGCTCTCCGATAAAAACAAGAAATACAACTATCATAAGACAAAATAAAAAAAAATACTTTGGCATTAAAATATAAACAACGTAACTAAATTTATTTTCTTAGCTGTCCCTTCCAACTGAAAATGTTTCTTCGCTTATCCAGTTCTGTGCTTGTCCCGAATAGGAATTACTTCTTCCTACAATGCATTTGAATCCATAAGGGCTCTGTTTCCTGTATTGTTGATTCTTCTCACCAACAAGGTAATGCTCTTGAACTCAGACAAGCTGTGGAGGCGCAGGTGCTTTTCCAGTGCGGACAAATCCGAAATCCTTTCACAGCACACAGAGCATCTGAAGCACTTGTTTCTTTGTGGCCGAGTGTTACTCAAACCTTTCTGAGTACTCCTTGGGGAAACAGTTAATGCATTTGTGGCCACTGCACCGCAATAGTACTCACTTCCCACATATTGAACCTTGCACTTTGCAGAGGCCGACAGTCCAGATTGTGGGTAACTAGAGGCTACTAGAGTACGTTGATCATAAGTGGTGCTCACTGGGTTGTTTGCAAAATATGAATGCTCAATAAACAGTTCACTTTTCGTAAAGTCTGTACCATATCCAATATTAATCTGTGCCTGACTGAAGCTTTGTTGTAACATACTAGGACCCTCGTAGGTTCTCATATACAATCTTCTTGGCTCCAACTGATTGCCTGACTTGGGTGGCGAATGATTTTCTTTCCCTTTTTCTGCATGCATTATTACGTGTTCCTTTCTGATCTGCTGAACATGAACATAATCACTGTGTTCAAAGTATTCTTGTTGGCTGCTGAATCTCTCATCACACAGTTCACACTGAAATACATTAACCTCTTGAAGGTGAAATGAAATGTGATGGTGCACTTCACTCCCACCATGCAGTTGCTTATTGCAAGAAGTGCATCGGGTGATCTCCACCTGAAAGTAATGTTTGTTGTACTGGTTTTCCTCGTCTCTTTCCTGGCCATGCTCCTTCAAATGCTCATAAATTTCACTTTCAGTGCAGAACTCATGGAAGCAGAAGGAACACTGGAATGCACTTTTCTTGATGTGCATCCTGATGTGGACGCACGCTTCGTTCTTTGTGGAGAAAATAGCATTGCAGTACGTGCACTTCCATGCCTTTCTGACGGCACTGCTGGGAGCTCTTCTTGCAATATTCCTAGCATGTCCTCTCTGATCGTTACCATGAATGATTTCGTGGTGTTTCTTCAGCTCGTGCTTTGAAAGATACTCCTTGTCGCATCTTTTGCATTTGTACACTCTCAACTTGGAAGTCTTTGGCATGTGTTTCCTTTCGCTTCTCTCACCTTCACTTCTGGATCTCTGTTCACCCTCGCAGGAACTTTCACCATGCCTTCCTGCAACAGTGTCAGCACGAGCATCATACGTGCCATGAACGCAGGAAAGGTGGCTTTCCAATGAAGAACGAGACTTGCAATTCTTCTTGCAGACCTTGCACTGATACCTTTCTATTCTATGACCGTGTTCACACGACGAACAAACATAATACTCATCTATGGTGGTCTCCTTGGAATGCCTGTTGTGCGATACCTTTGTTGTGAGTACTTTTCTACAAATGTAACACTTGACAAGATTATGTGCTGAATGTGACATAACATGTCGTTCAAAGGAGGCATACTTTTCAAACAGTCTCCTGCACCATAAGCAACGATACGGTTCTATAATGCCATGGGTCTTCATATGGTTGTTCTTATGATTGTACAGCAGCTTGCCACAGATTGAACACTGTGAAAGTGACCTTCCAAATGTAGTCTTCAACTCATGTTTAATTTCCAATGGATCTTGCTGGCCGATGCTGATAGCAAATTCATCCAGAGGGATATCTTCACATGGAAAATTGCTGTGAACAAGAAGGATGCTGTCCCTCCAGAATTTTCTCTTGCAAACCCTACATTCATAATCCTTCGGGCGGTAGGAAATAATTTTACTTTTCTTTGATTCCGAAGCATTGTCGTTCATAACTGGTCGAGTTGTTTTATCACGGATCTCGACAATCTGTTCAACTGATCTGAAAAATATTTTACGAGGAACTGATTATTGTAAGTGGCACATGAAGCAAATAGTACGATTTAGATCCAATAATACTCACTTGGGGACATAAGGTCGACATTGCACCATTACAAAGAATTAGAACAAGGGCCAGGCGTGTGAATTGGTCTCTCATTGTGAAATGAGAAGCATGCAGAAACAGTCATAATGAAAAAATATGTGACATCTTGCCCAAACATGGTGCCTAAACTGCACAATATACAAAAGTAAATAAAAAATAAGGTGAATGTAGCTGTACAATCGATTGTTTTGCATGTGTGTAATTATAATTTTTGTATGTTGTAGGTGTTGAGGTTTGGCAGCCACCAGAGTGCAGCATGTTGTTTCTTCTGTTGAATAGGCCAGTCGAAACATGGCGAAGCAACTGGAACATTACACAAAAGTGGAAGTGTGTAGTGTCATTCGATTTTTGTGTGCCAACAGGAAGAAACAGACAGAAATTCATCACGAACTAAAAGAGGCTTATGGAGGAAATGTGATGACATGTAAACAAGTGTATGTGTGGTGTAACGCATTAGCCAGCGGGAGAAGTGATGTGACAGATAAGCAAAGAAGTGTAAGACCATAGACATCAATTAATGACAGAAATGTGTGTGACGTGGAGGTGATGATTCGTGAGGACAGGAGAGTCTGGTTACAAGTCATTGCAGATGTATTAAACATTTTGTACGGTTCAGTGAAGCAGCATTGTCCATGACCAACTCGGCTATAGCAAAGTGTGTGTTCGCTGGGTGCCAAAGATTATGACGGGTAAACAAAACCAATCAGATGGGCATTGCCCTTACACCTCACACGTTATGTGGCAGAGGGTTTGTCATTTCTTCATCACATGATAATGGGTGATGAAACACCTGTGCTCTTGTGGACATAAGAGTTTACAGTCACTTGGCTCAACAGCTTGGAGCAAGAATTTTTTGCTACCGGGATGGACAATTAGGTATCCCGCTGGAATAAATGTTTTCAGCGCAGTGGCGACTATGTGGAATTATAGTGTGATGCCATGTGCATAACATACTGCAGTTATTTGTACTCATTCACGTTTCGGAATAAATTCAATATTCACCTTACTTTTTGATTCTCCTTTGTGTATATACTTTGGTGAGAGTTTCCTGTGTAGTGGCAGTGGCAGTAAAAAATGAACAAGTCAGACACAGGCAAATATTTTTCTGGGTGGAAGCAGTCATATTTAATGTATTTAAATACCATATGAAAATGCATGTTTGGGTGAAAACAGTATCTACTTAGCTATATTTTCCTTGCTGGGGGAACAATAGGGGTGTTGCTCCCTTCTGAAATCGTTATTATTGTTGTTGTCTTTTCATTCAATATTTTTTTGGCAATTTCATACAAGCTGCTTGGGAGTAAAATTGATAACTCCAAATGTGAGATGTCAAAATGCAAGTGAAAGTTTATCTTATGCATTCTGGCTTATGAGTTATTCAGCCATTATTAAAAAAAAAAATAAAAAAAAATGTCCGATGAAGGGAGCATATGTTCTCCAGAAAAGTTACATCAAGAAACATGTTTTATATGCTTGCAGTAACTGTAAAATAACTATAAGAGAAATAATTCAGCCATTATGTTATCAACAGCTACTGAATGAACTTCATTCACCCAGCAGCAGGAGACTGTGCAGGAACTGGATCAAATATTGACCCACTTCTGAACGAAGGGTGTGAAGACCATTTCTGAAGGCACTTAAAAATCAACCTCACTTCCACTTTGTACACTCCAGTAACTGCAACGTTGCAGGCCAGTGAAGCTCTGGTGCCTGGATCCATGACCAGTATCCTCTGTGGAGCTTGTGTTGCATCACAAATATGTGTTTGTGAATGTCCCTTCATCCATTTCACCGTATCACCACTTATACCTCATATCGAGTTTTATATCGAACTGTTATTAAGCTGCTCACATACACTCATTGACAAAAAAAAGTTAAGCACTCAAAGGAAAGGTCCAATTTGGATGTCATTTCGCACATGTGTGTAACATCGATGGGTATGTATATGATTAGAGTTGAAATGATATGTAATGTCTAGAACAGCCACCAGACTGCATTAGTTGTGCCACCACATGTTATCAGGCCTGATAGCATTAATAAGGCATGTGCGGATTGGCATACAGTCAGATAACATCATGAGGCAGGGTGCGAAATCATTGAAAACTGTTGGAGGGGGAGAAAGTTCTTAATCTACAAACCCCCTCCCTCACAAACATACGTATGTGTAAATTATACGATATACTTATTTGTACAAAGGCTGTCGCAGAGAAGGTGAGACAGATTTTTTCCTGGCTTGGCAACACTGCCTATGGTTTCGGGACTAGTCGAGTTGTGTAGGATGACTCATTCTGTTTCCGTAGCAAGTTGTCACATGTTGCGAAACTACGTTAGTGATCAGCTGTGTTGATTTACATGGAACGTGTTTCGTTTACCCCTCCAGGTTTTGTGTATAACATTGCTTTTCACGATGAGTATTCAAGATGAACAGTGACATGCCATAAAATTTTGTTGGCATTTAGGGAAAAGTGCTGCAGAAACATATGCAATGTTTCAACAGGCATATGCCGATCAAGACAGACTGAGTAGAGCCACAGTATTACCAAGTCATTGAGACTCTGCGCCAGCATGTAGCAAAAAAGAGGCTGCATTTGAAGAACTCCTTCACATTGCACCACGATAACGCACGCCCACATACCATGTGGGCTTTTCAGGATTACGCGACGAAGAGAAAAATAGAAATTTTCCTGTATCCAGCATACAGCCTGGACCTTGCACCCTGTGACTTTTGGCTATTTTCCCTTTTAAAGGCCACTTTATGTGGTCGTCATTTCATGATGAACAAAGAAGTGATCACCGCAGCGCAAGTTTTCTTCAGTTCGCTACCTGACGACGAATTTTGAAAGTCATTCACAAAGTGGCAGGAGCGTATGGACGCTTGCTTAGCTGTCAATGGTGCCTATTTTGGCTGATTCTGAATAAAAATTTTCTGGTTTGTAATTTTTTTGTTTCATTTTAATGATTCTTGGAGGGGTCCATGTACATGCTTGTCTTTTAACTGCTATGCAATCACGACTTTTTGACCTATTGCGCTCATTTTAATCTCAATCGGCAGCTAATGAACCAAATTTTCACCCTAGTACATTTGCTAACCAATGGAGGTCGCTGTTTTCCTATACAGGAATTAGTCTCACCTTCTCTGCGACAGCCTTTGTAATATTATTAAAAGTAAAAATAAATTACTCAATTAAAAATACATTATTATTATTATTAATTACTCTCTAGCCTTTTTGAACCCAAAGGTTCATGGCTGCAGCAACACAGGCCTTTCATCTGTCCCTATCCTGAGCAAGATCTATATACTCTTTTCCATCCCTCCCAATTTCCTTTAGGTCCATCTCAACATTATCTCTCCATCTTTGCCTTGGTCTACCTAGTGGTCTCTTACCATCAGGTTTCCCAACAAGAATCCTGTAAACTCTTCTTTCCTCTCCCATTCGTTGCCACATGGCCTGCCCACCTAAGTCTTCTTGATTTAATCATTCTAATATTATTATTAATTACATAAAGGAAATTGACTTGTTACTTTTACACATATCAGATATTGCGAACTAATTCCTTTAGTATCTCATTAAAGATGTTAATAAATTATGAAATAGTTGAAGTGGTTATATTGTGTGTAAGTTTTTGTTTAGTTTGTGCTTTATGTTAATATAAATCAATTAGATTTCATAGTTGTTATATTCTTGCATTCTTGTTTTACTTTTATTGTGAGTATTGATGTTGATCTCTTGAGAGAGAATGCATTCAATAATCACAACCACACTATTTTGTGTGCGTTTTCGATATTATTCTTAGTAAAGTATATTTTAAATTAAAAGTAATTGCTTATCTCTTGTTTGTTATAACAAAAACTTCCCCCCCCCCCCCCCCGGAAATTTCCAAGATTCCTCGTTGAAGTGAAGTGAAACTGATTTTACAAAGATAACGTGGGATCGTCAAAATACTTTTTTCTTCATATCAGCTCACTAAGTGAAACTTGACTATTAGCGATACACAATGCTGTGATGTGTGAGAATATAGCAAATCACTTCAAGTTTGATCTGTATTCAGTGACGTGCGGTGATCTAGGCACTTGGGGTAGCAACTGATTATGGACGATCTTTAAATCACCGCACATCCCATATTCAGCTATTTCATGGAAGAAATGATTTAGCACAAAATCTCAACTTCATGTGTGTATATCCGCGTATGCAAAAACCTGAATCCTCTATGAAGTTTCGTTTCAAAAATTAAACACAATTTGCATCTAATGCTATAATAGTAGAAAAGTCCTTGGTGTCACAATTAAATAGATACAACAGAGATGCTAAATAAACAAATACAACCTGGAAACTCGAAAGCGGTGTTATAATGGTCATAAATCTCTATTCAGACTTAATTTTCTTAAAAAAAATAATTGAATTATTTTCCACATTTCTGTACCAATTCTACATTCTAAATATTTTTTCAGCAGCGTGACCTCAGTTAAAAACTTTCTGTTGGGCCTATTTATGCAAGCACACTAAGAGGTCTCCCCTCACATATACACACACCAACCCCCATGAATATACATATTTCAGATTGCTGAGCTTATCAAAATGTATTCTTCAGTTCTTGTACTTGCGAGCAAGAGATTATTGTATTTAAAGATAATACTACTAAAACAAAAAGGATGGGTTTTGGTTTTTATGTTATTATAATTACATTCCTTACTGGAGAAAAAGGAACAGTTTTTAGCAGTCTGCACACAAAATACTTAACTTTCTCGTTTCATAAATAATCAGGCTTGAAGATATATGCTATTATACATAAAAATAATGCGTAAAATTTCTGGTGTAAATATAGGAATTACTCCGCAAAGTTTCTTGGGTGAAATGAAAGGGAATCGAGGGAAACCAATCCTCTATTGCTCTATATAGGCGATAGATTGGGCTACCTGAAACCATGGGCATTAAACCACTGCACTGGCTGGAGGGTTCAGGGCAAGGGGGGAGCGGGGTTAAACAGAAATCTTCCCTTCCTTTTCCGTGGCAGCCTCTACCTGAAACTAGTCTGGAGGTCTAAAAGCCTACTAGAGTAGCTCCCTCCAACCTGCCTGGTGATCTTACTAAAAAAAAGTGGCATATGAACTGTGACTTCGAGAAGACAATAAATATTGGGATTTAAATATAATTAGATGTGCGAGGTCATTGATCTAGCACTGCTAGGTTCGCTACTCTTCAGTGCACGTCACTGTGTGCATTTGATACATGGCTGTTGTGTGTTTAGGCTGGAAGAGAGGACTGCCAGGATTTGGGGCACATACTTCACTGGAACATGTCCATGCCAGTTGCATGTTGCACCCTCAGTGAAGAAAGGGTTGCGGTATTATCTTTTAACGGTAGAGACCATTATGGGTACTGTTTATCTGGATAAGCTCCAAAAGTTCCTTATTGCAAAAATTGACAAATAAGACTATCAAATTATTGCTGTAGTTGCTGATGAGATACCAAAGATGTTGCTTAGAGTGTGGCTACAAGGAGGGGGGGGGGGCGGGGGCTTCTGCCACATTACCAGTGCAAGTCACGTAGAACTAACAAGATAAAACTTGAAGTATTCTGCTACATTCTGGCACATGACAGCATTGTGCACATCCATTGAATATATATGAATACACTTTACAAGTTGTAAATTATTTTTTATATTCTGTAATTATTATATTATATCATTGACGTAACAAAGAATTTTGAAAGGACTATGGCCATTGAGAGAGGTGGGTGATATACATTGTTATTATTATTAATACTATTTGTAATGTCCTTACTTTGCTAGGAAAACTGGGACAATTGGACAGTATAATTTACACACACACATCTTTTTGAAGACACTAATGATAATACTGCATGTTGTATTATAATATTGCTTGCCTTCTTCTCAAGATCAAGCTGCTAAAAAAGGTGAGAAGGGTCATGGGGGCAGAAGCATTATGATTTAATTTTACGTGTCTGTGTTGTGAAAACAAGTGAACTCTTGCCTTGCACTGTTTCGTATACAGCAACACTAATCCATATCGCAGGCTACAGTCAACACACAAATGGAAGCATATGAGATGGAAAAAATCTTGCATGTAGTTTTACAAGAGTTTTTGGTTAAGTTTCTGCTTAGTACCTACATATCCAGTGAGCGATTATAAAGTAATACACACTTCCACTCTGGAAGATACTGTGCATTGTCGACATCGTTTATGTTTAAAAGACAACAAATCCCATTGCAGTATCAGACAGACAAATCAAAATGGGTAAAACAGCAAAAACGAAATTCACGCAAAACCAGGACTGGCTTGGTAGCTCAGTTGGTACAGCAGTGGAACAGTATGCCAGAGGCCTCGCCTGGTGAGCCTGTATTTTTCACTTAAATTTCTATGCAGTACATCTCCTGTGTGTGTCCAATTTTATGCTAATATAAATGATCAGGGGTAGACAAAACTAAAAATAATTCAAGCACCAGCCTCTTTTTCTCAGGAGGCAGGGTTTTCAAATTTAATTTAATTTTCTTTTAAAGATGGATTAACAAAGCCATGAATCCAACTAAGATAAGCTAAGAAATGTGATATTAAAACATTTAATTTATTCATTAATACAAGATTGGATTAAAAGTAATTAATTCTTGTGCCGGAGTGATCTTCCTAAAGAAGGCTCAACAACCATGCAAAATATTCTAATATATAGCAGACTCTACCATATCACTGCAGATTTTTTAATTCGGCTAGCAACAGTGCAAAAATTTATAATGCCATATTTATTATTCTGATTTAATAATGCACATGATAGAGAAAACGCACAAACATTTTTAAAAAAACACATACTGTACTCATTATTTTAAAAAAAGGTAAATAGAAATTTCAGTTACCGAACTCGAAATATTGAAACAATTTTCTTTTATCTAAATTTCAAAATTCAGGTGCCGAGTGAAAATTTTCAGATTGGCAACCAAGCAAACTGCATTTTTCTACACCTGCCAATGATTATACATAGCTACAAATCAAGAACCTTATCATAAAAACATCAAAGATAGCAGACAACAGAATGAGATTCTGGAAAGGCAAGTGAGAAGTCAAACCATAAGAACTATTTTGACAGCACCTGTAGAGAATGTTTGAAACAAGAGCAGCCAGAGCTGTACATGATGTGAAAATACATAAGATGATGTGCTGGGTACGCTTGACCCTCCCTACTCACACTAGAAAGTGAAAGGTTTTGTATGGTTTATGAATGTTTTCCATTGTTCTTAACTTGCAGAGATGTGTTATTGTGAAGCAAAGTACCTCTGTTACCTAAGCCTGAAGCATCCCAGCCCAAAGGCTTTGTGCAAGTGAATACAGCACCCAATACAACAATCCAAAACAAGAGCAGACAGGATGTTGCCTACCGCTTCATAAACACAAAATATTAAGGATGAAAGTCAATAAATTTGCAATAAATATTAATTATTTTAGATTAAAATATATTATAAAATGAAGTAAATCAAACACGAAAGACTGAAAACTTAAAATAAAATAAATAATCCATGGCACAACTGACCATGAGGGAAAGTGCCTATCTACCGACTGCCCGCATCACTCCCACAACCAGTTATGGGGTGACGTGAGCTCAGCACAACAAGTATTGAGTCATTGCTGTAGGTTTTCTATGACTGGGTTACGCTACTCATTTGTAGCTCCCCAAATTTCCTCAGAATGATTGGTTGCCACCAGTCCCATGCAAAAGCCGAATTCTCAGGAGAAAAGTTGTTACGCTTCTCCCAGGAGACTTGAACCTGTGCATGCCCCATAGCTGGAGATCAAAGCTTGCACCTTAGACCATACGGGCACGGTGTGGGATGGACTGAAAACTACAAAACCAAAATAGAAGAGAACTTATCGTTAGGAGTGTTAAGTTTGATAGTGTTATTATTTGCATGTACTTTGCTATTTTAGTGTGCACACAACTGGTTTTTACTAATAAAAAGCATGAAAGTACTACGATGAGTTTCTTTTTTTTTTTACTTATGCAAGTCTTTGGGATCAAATATCTCTGTTAATTGTGGATTCCACATCCTGAAACACATTTTATATTACATGAAACATCGAAATATATCAATTAAAAAATATTACCTAATTCTCAAGGATATACAGTCAGTCAAAGGTCCAAACGTGCTGTAGAATGACAATTCTTCCAAAAAACCTTTACACTGCAAGGCACAAGAGGACAGACTAAGTGAAAGTAAGTGAAGTGAAGCATGCCTGTATTGAATTAACACTGTAAGTAGGCAATCAGTACGCAGTGGCGTATTCTGAAAATTTCACATGATTTACTGCAACAATTCTCATTTATTGTATACAGGATGTCGAAAAACTCTTTCAAGAACGCTTGGGTGCTGGTAGGTATCATAAAAACAAGTAACTTTTCCCTATAAAGTTTACCTCGAAAGCGCTTAGTTTCTGTAATATAAGCGCTTAAAATTTATGCTGTATGTATGCAACCCAACACAGCAAATGCTTGCTCTGACATAACTACCAGGGACACGTAACAGGGTTGTCACTATAGTGGAGCCCAAGTTAAGAGTTCAGTATGGGCCCTTATGGGCTTTTACTTTTGAGATCACCACCCCTAAACAAGTGTGTTTCTGTCAGAAACAAAAGTCGTTATCATTCGAAGAGAAAATAATAAATAAGCAAAAACCAGAGGAAATGTACGGCTTTGATGGTTTACACCTTCTTTTGCAATTCGGACCATCAAAAAAAGACGTTTTCCTTTCTTGTGTTTACCGCGATTTGGGGAGTTAAAACTAACAGCCGTCCGACGGTTGCCACTTGCTGCAAACACGTGTTGGGAAGAGGGAAGGGGGCGGGGAATGTTCAGGCAAAAGTTCGTGAATAGGCTTCTGTCGGGGGTCAAGTGGTTTATTGTTTGCGTACGAGCTTTCTGATTTTGGGTATTTCTTGAAGGAATTTATTATTATAATTATTCTACAACAGCAAAATGGCAAGGGGTGGTATTATCAATCATAAAAGAGTCCAGAGTCTTACAAGTAAAGAGAGACAAGTTGTAATAAATATTATTGAATACTTAAATCAGAAAAATCCTGGTAAAAGTGTTAGTTGGACTGCAAGCGAAAATGCTGAAACGACTGTAATTTCATTCAAAACTGTTTACAAAATTAATAGCGAAGCGATTAAAGGTCCTCTTGCAACACCAAACGAGCAGAAGAACGTCAAGAAACAACAGGTACGGAAAATCCAACGACTTCGAATCTAACTTTAATACGAGGCGATGTGCGGCGAAACTTCCCAGGCACATTGTATATAATACATTGGCGGATTTTTCGGGAGGAGGTTCACTTGCCCCTCCCAAAATGATGACTAAGTATTATGAAAAGTATTGAGAGCGTTATATTAAAAGATAAAAAAAATTATCGAGCCATTTTTCCTAGATAGTTAAAAGAATGTCAAGTCTCCTTTCTGTAATTATCCTTCATATGAGTAAAAATACAATAGAACTCCTTTTATTTCACACCTCTACTAATAATTGATTGATTGAGTTTTAAGTCCAATTTTATGCGCAGATACGTTAGTTGGGACTGGACCTACAGTTTTATGTGAGATACGAAGTACTATGTGCCTCCAGCAGGTATCGAACCCTGGATCACTTGATTATAATGCGACGACGGAAATTCTGCTCATGCTATCCCCTTATAATCGAAGGACCCTGGGTTCAGTTTCCTGGAGGAGGTACATTCTAGGATGAATTATACATTAAAGGAAGGTTCAGTTCCGATTAGTTCATCTGACCACAAATTACAGCTAGAACGAACCCTTGCAATTATATTGATGTGAATGACGTGACATGTCCAATGGGCGTATATGCTGGTCATAAGCCCCCCTTGGATAAGTATTCCTAAAAGAAGAGGGTCAACAGCAGGAGAAGATGGCATATGAGGACCAGCTACTAAAAAGTATACGTACTACCCCCTCCCCCTTCGAAAACACTGGGCACAAACTGATATAAGGGCACTCTTTGATGTGTCGAATAAGTTGCAAATCTGCACATTATATTTCCAATATTACGTAATGCTTACAGCATATTCTGTGCATGTCCCAGAAAAAAATAATCTAGACCCGCCTATGACTGTCGAGCTGCTGCTGTGCAAAACTAATAAAGGGACAAAACAGTAAAGACACAACAAGACTTTCTGTGCGGTCTTACGAGTTGTTTGCGAGCACTTACAGGTCGGGGGGAGAGATTTGCTTTGGTGCATGCCGGTAATGAACACGGTTTTGTCTCAAACAAGACAGTGTGCCGATAATGTGAAACAGGCCTCCCCGATGGCACAGTGGTAACGTCCTGGTTTGATACCCTTTGGAGGCATATAGTGGTTCGGATCCCAGTTTAAACTGTAGGTCCAGTCCCGATTAGCCTTTTTGTGCAAAAAGTGAACTTAAAGGGAAAAAACACGGCCAACGTACACGATGAAATGGACAGCAAGACGTATGACAAGTATATTCGGGAACAGTTATTTGCAAATCTCCCTCCATGGACCGTCATTACTCTGTACCACAGCCGCATGAAAGAACAGCTTCCCATCAAATCATGGCGAAAAGATTTGTATTCTTGTATTGAACAGTACCCGTTCCGTTAATCACTAACTTTTGTTGCGGCGTGTACTA
This sequence comes from Lepisma saccharinum, assembly GCF_977018435.1. NCBI lineage: Eukaryota > Metazoa > Arthropoda > Insecta > Zygentoma > Lepismatidae > Lepisma > Lepisma saccharinum. Next base: position 62,334,044 of record NC_139241.1, on the reverse strand, counting down.
CAGCAGAAGTTCGATGCACGCCGGAGCCTTCTTCCACTGCGCACCATGCGGCAACACTGTCCCCATAAGCCCCATACTGAACTCTTAAGTTGGGCTCACCAATAGCGTTCGTCATTAAGAGAGGTAACTTCAAAACAACAACTTGGGAGTCTTGCCTGAGCAAAATTCAAAACATTAATGATACTTGCGATGTTGTAAGAAGCATTCACAGTATTTATAAACTGACCAAGACAAATAATGGGCAGACTGAAATTCAAGATTACTCATTCTAAAATATCTCCATAATTGATTGATTGATTTGCCTAATTCTAATTCACTTTTCTGCCACCTTTGGCTAATCGCGACGATGAGGATGATATGATGAAATAACAAATGACACCAATGTCTAGGCCAGGATTTAAACCCGAGACACCTGGCGCTGTAGCGAGCTGTGCTAACCACATCACCAAGGAGTGTTTCATGTATCATGCAATATCAACAATTACAAGGGACACGTGAGATAGGGGAAATCCACGAATGAACAATGTAAACATGATGTGTTTGCTGCCTCGTTTCGAACACGCAGACTGTAATGTTATTACAATCTATAATTTATAAAATTGTGAATAGTGCTATTGCGAATAGAGTTCGTTATAAAAAGCAGGCAAACCTCTAGAAACAAAAATCTCCGGCAGATGAATATTCTTGAGCCACTTCGGTGACTGAGTACATATAGTGATCAACACATGATCTCTCTAACGAATGTTCCGGACACGAGTTCCGATCTGGATAAAGGTGCCACTGGATCTCTCATCCTCATATTTACTATTTGCCTGAATGTGCAGAATAATGACATACAATGAGAAGAATATAAATTCACAAGAATTATCCCGAAAGTTCATCTTGATGTCAAAACCTCGCTCGTTTGCTACAAAACGTTGTTTCCAGGGTGAACTAAAAGTTGACATTTTGGTTTGATTTGATTTGATTTAGTTTATTTTATTTCGCGTTTTGTGCCTCTTGGCTAATTTGCGAAGATGGGGATGAGTGATGAAATGATGAAATTGATGAATGGACATTCACAAACAACCAAGCCCGACTGGGATTCGAACCGGGACCCTTGGCGTCGCAGCGCGATGTGCTAACCACTCGGCCACAGGGTCGGGCTTGACATTTTGGTGCCTTCCGAAAATGTTACAGTACAATACAGGTGCCCCTTACAGTTCAGCGCTTGATATAAGTATGCATTTCTTGGCATTGGTTTTTAATAAGCACTAGTTTTAATGTGTGAATATGTTCATGTCTAAATGACGTTTTTCATTAAATTAAAAGCCGGCCCCCGTGGCGGATTGGTTAGAACATCGTGCTACGATGACAGGGGTCTTGGGTTTGAATCCCGGCTTGCGCATGGATGTTTGTGAGTGTCCATTCATCAATTTCATCATATCATCACTCATCCCCATCTTCGCAAATTTGCCAAAAGTGGCACAAAAAGCAAAGTGAAATATAGCAAATCAACCAATCAATTAATCATTAAAATAAAAGACCTTTGCAATTATTTCCTTATAAGACGAACACGATTAGCAATAACACTAGCACAGATAGGAATAATTTTGAAATAAATTGTAATAACATTACAGTCTGCGTGTTCGAAACGAGGAAGCAAGCATATCATGTTTACATTTGTTCGTTCGTGGATTCCCCCATCTCACGTGTAACTTGCAATTGTTGATATTGCATGATACACGAAACACTCCTTGGTGATGTGGTTAGCAAAGCTCGCTACAGCGCCAGGTGTCTCGGGTTTAAATCCTGGCCTAGACATTGGTGTCATTTGTTATTTTATCATATCATCCTCATCGTCGCAATTAGCCAAAGGTGGCAGAAAAGTGAATTAGAATTAAGCAAATCAATCAATCAACTATGGAGATATTTTAGAATGAGTAATCTTGAATTTCAGTCTGCCCATTATTTGTCTTGGTCAGTTTATAAATACTGTCAATGCTTCTTACAACATCGCAAGTATCATTAATGTTTTGAATTTTGCTCAGGCAAGACTCCCAAGTTGTTGTTTTGAAGTTGCCTCTCTCTTAACGACGAACGCTAGTGGCAACCCTGCCACATGCCCCTGGTAGTTATGTCAGAGCAAGCATTTGCTGTGTTGGGTTGCATACATACAGCATAGATTTTAAGTGCTTATACTGCCGAAACTAAGCGCTTTCGAGGTAAATTTATAGGGAAAAGTTACTTGTTTTTATGATATCTACCAGCACCCAAGCGTTGTTGAAAGAGTTTTGCGACACCCTGTATATTTATTGCACATTAATTAGATATAATAGAAATAAATACCAATGAGGGAATGCAAGTAAAACAAAACCAGAAGACCAACAACTTAATTTTTTCCGACAGTTTCGACATGGCGTAAGGAAGGTCCGTTTGCCAATAACTTGTTTATCTATGCAGGTGTAGTACTGTGCATGTGCACAGATTCTCAGCATCCCTTGCACAGAAGCAGACACATTATTTGGAACCACCTCGTCAGTGTGTGCACTTGTACCGTGTGATTGCAATGTTTAAGATGATCGAGTGGCCCGCGACCGTGAAATACGGTCAGTGATCTGGTTCTTGGCAGCGACAGAAGTTCATCGCCAGATTTGTGAAGTGTATGCCCCAATGCAATGAGTGATAGTAAAGTGCAGAAATGGAGGATGGGCAGGAGAATGTGCATGATGAGCTGTGCTAAGGTTCGCCATCTGTAATCAGCAACGATTTGGTGCATGTGGTAGATGCTAAAATCCATGAAAACAGACAATTTGCAATCTCCATGCTGTTATTGGAATTTCTGCAAGTGTCAAAGCGACGACGATGTTAAAATGGGAGTTGGGGAATGGCTTTCCTCACAGGCGGCTGACTTCTATGAGAAGAGTCTACTAAAGCTTAACCAGGGTGTCTACCAAAATAACAAGTCCAAAATTCTTGACTTTTTCATGACCTTTCTTTTCATTTCCTTGATTTTTTCCCCTTTTAATTTATTTAATCACCTCCTACTTAGGTATAGTTGGAAATTAAGCAAATATATATTTTTATTCATAGAAATCCCTACCACAAGGATGGTTAAGATAAAAACTGAAGCTATACTTGAACAAGAGATTTAGACTTGGTAATGCATGTAAAAATTAATGCTTCAGACTTGATTCTGGATGGGGAATGGCCACATTATATTATTTAATATTTTTACAAAACTTCATGCATACAAAAATGTAATTCTTAAGAAAAAGTGAACAAATCTTAACCACAATGCAATACAATTTTAGATTTCCAAATATTCAATCTTATCAAATCTCAGTACAACAATGTAAATTCACAATACTGTAAAAAAAGATAATAATAATAATAATTTGCAAAAATTCTTGACTTGTAGACACCCTGCTAACATGTGTTATGATAACTCTTTAATAGCCATGGAAACTGTGTGGAAAAAAGATCAAGGCATGTAGAATCTAATACACAATAAATTTTCACTAAGAACTCGGCAGTGCAGTTTCTTTGACAAATGGACCTTACTTTAAAAATATCCCTTGCATATATGGGGCAGTCTCTGAAAAGTGATCCTGCTCCATTCCACTTAACAAAATGAATGAATCTGAAAATTTAAATTGTTTCTTTTTAAAATTGCATTAAGGTTTAAATCTTTCTGAATGCATATAATGCACATATTTCACAAAAAAAAACAAAAAAACTATTAGCACCTGTAGCCTATATGCTTCACAGACAACATAAGACAAATTTTGTTACATATTTAAAGCGTCGCACACATAAGACATTTTCGTGAATTCAGGGTATGTCATCATACTCACGTCTATTTTTTTAAAGAATTTTGTTAGCAGACACCACAAAGTACTTCATAATTCTATGGAATCAGTTCAGTATAAAGATTTTAATCCAATCTCACGTCTAAGACCTCATATTTCTTGTGAAATGTCACACGTGTTATGCTGGAATGCCCAATATATGAAAATGGTTGGTTTACCAGTGGTATACCAGATAACATGAGAAAATACCCAATGCTGATCAATATGTGCATGGAGATTTTGCATTATCTACAAAAGGTGTGTGCATATAAAATGAAGAGATCACACTCCTACAGTTCAATCTTGGGTCCATGCTGTAAAGGGAGAATGAATAAATTATATTCATCGGTTACGAACAAAATGAAAAACAACCTACCTTGTTTCTTGACTACAGGGTTTGGCATCCTCGCTCTTCTCACTAGTAACTTCAACGGTGTCTTGAAGGTCCATTTCGTCAACAACAGGGTCGGAGTTGCTGTTTCTGGAATACTCACTCATTCGAGGCCGATATGATGGAACATTGTACACGTCTGACATTTTGTTCACTGGGCTTCTTTGATGGTATGCCAGCTGTGGACTCGTGGTGGTTGATGAAGCCGTACTGAAGAAGGTGCTGTACAGTTCCGGGAGAGCTGAGCTGACTCTCAAGCTCGTAACGGGACTTGGCACTGAGGATCCAATGGGTTCCTTTGTTTCGTCATCTCTGAGATGGTGCAAGTGTTCTGGTGACTGTGAGCTCTTGAAGATCTGATCCTGCAGCACAAGAAATCTTGGTGGTCTCTCCTCTGTAATCCGACTTTGCCCACAAGGCATATTCATGTTAAGAACACATGCATTGACCTCCATATTCTCAGTCACCTGGGCAGTGGTTGCATGTTGCAGAGAGGCATATGCTAAAGTGTCAAGGTTGCAATTGTTGGGCTGCATGGGACAGGATCCATATATGTCTTCTTGGCAGGGCATATCATTGGAGTAGGCAGGAGCAATCTGTTGATACTCCTCGTCATTCATCCTAGGAAGTACCGCCTCTGGCTGAGACACATCTTGAACATCTTCATCTTGACATTGTCTTGCTACAGACGGATGGACGTTTGGAGACACCATTTCCTGCGAATCAATATCCAGCAATACATATCCGTCCCTCTTCTGATTTACTGAGTGTCCATAAGCATCTGAATCGCAACCTGGGGAACAAGCATCCACCATCTCGTCTCTGTAGTCATCCTCTCCCTCGTACCCATTCATGAAGTTCTGATGGTCGCTGTGATATGGTCTGGGACATGGAACGGATGTAAGGTCCTCTTGAAAATATCTCAGGAACGGCCTCTGCACACTTGGAAGTCTCTCAGTTATCACTTTGGTGTATGTTTGCGAAGTAGACACAGGAGGTAAAAGATTCCCAAACTGTGTTGGGCTGTGGAATCTGTTTACTGCTCTTGCACTGAGTTCATATCCACCTCTGTGCGACAAGTTCATGAGAGGAGAGCCAGGATCGATTCCTCCATGGTGGAAATCTGGACTTTTTTCTTGTCTGATAAGGTGGTAAACGTCCTCCATCTTGCATACCTGAAAAAAAAAAATAGTGTTCAAAGTAAAAATACTGTACACATTACTGTTGCTTGAAGAAAGCATGTTGGTGACATCCTGAAAATTTTCATTAATGAAAAATCTTTCCATTTTTGGATGAAGGAGTGAATATTTTGTAGTTTGGCACAGACTAACATGCATGTTAACACACTCTCTTCTCAATCATGTTGGTTTTCCACCTGATTAATACAGGTAATAAATTGCATCTGAATGATACTTATTTTGTGTTTTGTTTTCTGTATTCCCTTAAAAATAACCAGCGTAGTGCATACAGACATAATTTAAGAAGAGAGTACTTTGACTTGAATTTGATTAAAACAGAAGAATTGTAGCAGATCGAGGGAGAGCATCTCTACCAACCTTTAGCTGTCACAAATATCCACGAATGCTTGCAAAATTTACTCCAGGGTGAAGATGAAGGAATGTGTGAAAATACTAACACCATAAGCATGCAGGGATGAAATATAATGCTATGAACACCAAACTTGGCCTACCTAACCTTCTTGCCTAAGCACAGCAGCAGGATATTAAAAGCACAAAAAGAAGCAAATTGCTCATCCAACTGTCTCAAGACTTCAAGGCACTGTCTTGCTGATGATCTCCAGCCATGTTCAATTCCACTCCAGAAATAATATTAATTTTCTTATACTGTAACTTGTGTGTGACGATGACCAGGTTAGGCATTTTTCTGGAATGAGTTGTTAGTTTGTTTGAGTTGTGTATTTTAAGTCCACTTTATGCACAGGTAGAGTAACCGGGACTGTACCTACAGTTTAAAATGGGATCCAAACCACTGTACCAAGTATCAAACCTGGAGCCCCGTGATTACAGGGCAACAATGTTACCACTATGACATCGGGAGCCTCCTAAAATTAATATACACTCTGTTATGTTACATTTGTAATATTTTCAGTTATATTAAATAATATAATTGGTATCCGAATGTTAAAGATTTTCGCAATTTTCATAGCATTCTCTCAAAAAAATAATAATAAATGGAAAAATTGGTAAAACTTCCGTAAGGTCCCAACGGATTTCTTCATTTTTACACAAGAAACTACTTATGGAAATGAGTTTCTGTAGCATTTAGAAGTTCGTGGAGCTATTCTCTTTCATCGTGGAATCTATTTCACCGGGAAATCATGTATTTTTCAAGAGAAATATCTCTCCGATGCACAATTGCTGTTGTTTTCATTTGCTTGCACTACATGAACCAAATGTTGTGAACGTTTCATGACGTTTCCAACCATGCCAATTTTTTTGCAAGAAGATGACAATTTTAACTATGTTTGCCTAACCTAACCGAACCTAGCCATGCATAGTTTGTGGGGCTATTCATGAATGGTTTGTGCGGCTACGCGTGCATGGTTCGTGGGGCTATTCGTCCCTGTCAGTGTTTCCAACCATGCCAATTATTTGCATGAAGATGAAAATTTTTTGGGGCTATCCGTGAATGGTTTGTGAGGCTACGTGTGCATGGTTCGTGAAGATTTTTCGGTTTGTGGGGCTATTCATCAATTGGGGCTATCCGTGCATGGTTCGTGGGGCTATTCATAATTTGGATTGATTTGTTGTTTTAAGTCGACGTTATGCACAGTAAGGCTAATCGGAACTGGACCTAGTTTAAAGTGGGATCCAAACCACTATGTGCCTCCACCGGGAATCGAACCTGGGACCCCTTGATTACAAGGCGACGATGCTACCACTGCACCATCGGGGAGGCCAGGGGCTATCCGTGAATGGTTCATGAGGATTTTTCGGTTGACAAGGTTGGAAACACTGCATACCCACTGATGATCTACCACGCTAGTCAAGCTGTCTCGCCATATTGTATTTTACGGAAGCGCAAAAAAGGAAGAACAACAATTACTCCTCATGTCACAAATTGAAATTATTTGTGAAAAAAGCAAAATAACACTTTGAAGAATCTTTCGCAATGCAGAATAGGTAAGTACGAATGTTAAAAATAACGAAACAAACTTATGAGAGGTGTTGGGACCATACCGAAGTTTTACCGAAAAATTAAGGATGGACACATGCTTTGTTCACCAATGCCAAATAAAATGAGAACTGACAGGCTGAATCGTAGTGATCCTACACAAGCATTTGCAGGTTAAAAACCTTTGACGTCCATGTCAGTTCAATAACATTCATGTAAGGACATAATAATTTACACTATTCTATCGTGATGCTTCAAGTTAAAAGTAATATCAATATGTTTATTCACACACAATAACGAAATAGATGTCATGGAACCTGGAAATGTTCTATTATAATTATGGGAAAGAGTAGATGTCAATTCAAATTAAGAGCATGCACACATTACCACAAAATAGCCTTACCAGGAATAGTAAAATAATACTAGCAACAGTTAGTAAATACTGAATTATTAACACCTTTAATCTTAATATTGCTGCTGGTCCACGCTGATCAGTATTTGCTCTTCAGGCTTCAGCTCGTTTCAACATGTGTGAACGTAGCAGTGTACTTTAATTTTAATTGATTAACTTAAATTTTATTTCAATAAAGTAATAAAATGTAATTGTTCAAGTAACATAAAATATAAACAAGAAAACTTTACAACAAAGCTACTTACCTTGACACTTTATCACTTAGCAGAAGACAACGAGAAACGCGCGCTTTTACAGGGTAAAACTGATCGCACATTTCCCCAGCTCCTTTCTTGGTTATGCCCCGCCCTTCGTCTTCTCACGACAGGGCAAATATCATTCGTTGTTAGGTTAGGTTTAGGTCTCTTAGCATATACGCAGTAGAATGTTTGGACGTCACAAGTCGAAGGGCGGTGCCGAGTTCGGGAACTGGGAAAAATGAAATTCGCGTTTACAGATAACAGCAAAGAGATAACAGATACGTCACGATGGAAAACAACCAAGGATTGCGGACTATTATGTATCATGGCAAATGTATGTACAAGGTGGGCGTAAAGGAAAAAGAACGTAGGTTAAATTTATTATTTAATGATTAAAGGTAAGTGTTGTTGCTTCAACTGGAGGCTATTTGAAGATACATTGTTTTGCACTCATTCAACCGAAAGCGTCAGCATCAGAATGAAATGAAGTGCACAATAATTTATGGAACGAGGCAAACTTCAGCTATCGGTATTACGTACAAAAGAAAATGATGCGTGTCATATTCTGAACAACTGCAGCAAATCTTTCCTTGATGAAACCGCTCGCCGCCTCTCCTTGCCTTCTCTGCGACACCGCCGCGCTGCACTGCACTCTTTTTTCATGCAACTCGAGACCTCCGCCATGCCCGTCTAGCTTGTTTACGATACTAATCAACTGTATTTTATGAAAATTAGTACACATAACACCGAATTACGTACAAATAAGGTTTAATTAACACATTTTATAATTATATTTTGTCGGGACCTACAGTAATTCACGGAAGTTGAAGACCTATAAATTGCCAAAAAAAGGACCTATAAAAATACCTAAAAATATAAAAAAGGACTTAAAACTGAAAAAAGGACGTATAAATGTGATACAAATTAATTAACCCTCCAGTACTCGCGCGGGTGACCATTGTCACCCAGCCCATTTGTTTTTGTTACCGCCAAGCAGTGTGATGGAAGGGAGTGACAGGGGCTTCAGAACCTTCCCCCTACATTTCCAGCTAGCTGACTATAGTGTGAGTTTGTATGTTGTAGTGAGGAGTGGCCCGTGTTATTGCGCTTGAAAGTCAGTTGGGTGACACTTGTCCCCCGTGCGCTTAACGGCGTTATGAATGCACCAAAGCGTCCACGACTCTGTAATAACTCTCTTATTTTGGACGTATTGCTTGGTGAGAGTTCCGATGTGGACGATGTTGTGGAGAATGATAGTGACGTTGGTGGAGATGGCCATTTAGATGTCCAGGACGATCTCTTTGACACAGAAGAAGCAGATGAGCCACAAACGGACCAAGTGAAAAATGCCGAAAATGACCTGCCGCCAAATGCGGAAGAAGAATCCAGTGATGAAGAGAACATCCCATTTGCAAATTTATACATTTTAAGAGACCAGTTTAAGAATGTAATGAAGTGGAAGAACTATCCTCTCTGCCCAGAAATGTACGAACCATAGCTGACAACATTATTTTGCGGCTCCCAGGACCAACTAGACAGGGTAGGGAAGCACGCAGTGCACTTGATTGCTTTGTACTTTTTAACGTTATTGGAACTATAGTTACATCAACCAACATTTATATTCACCATATAAAGGAGCATTTTAGCCGAGAGCGGGACGCCAAACACACGAATGTTGTTGAAATTCGTGCTTTCATAGGCATTTTGCTACTAATTGGCTGTTTTGGCAGTAAAAGGAAAAAACTAAGCAATGTGGGACAACTCTGCAGGGACTGGTGTGGAAGTCTGTTATCTTGTTAGTGAGAATACATTTCATTTCCTCATGCGATGTCTTCGTTTTGATGACATCGGAGATCGTCAGCAGCGAAGAGAAATTGATCGGCTTGCGCCTATCAGAGAAGTCCTAGAACTTGTAGGGCAAAACTTGTGGTCAACGCAGGCCCGTAGCTAGAGGGGGGCAGGGGGGGGCAACTGCCCCCCCTGAGAGCCTGCCTTGCCCCCCCTGTGAAAAATACAGAATACATTCCTACCTGGAATTCTCACTAAATTTTACAATTATATCCTGTATTACTCTAGGAACATAACAAAGACATTTATTGATTTTGTGATTTATGAAGGTCTGTTGGATTCCGTATAATGTCGTATCAGGATTGGGGGGAAAATTCCTTTCCAGATTCCGACTTCGGGAAATGATTTCGCAATTTTCAGTATCTAGAACAGTTGTGACATTTTGAGTAGTCTTGTTTTAAGGGTGCCTAATGTGTTCGGATGTTTTTCTTGGATGTGTTGCTATGAAGTTTGAACTGCATAACTTCTTATTTCCAAAGTCTACCTTTTGGTAATAGCGATTCATGTGATAGAGAGAGAGAGTGGATATTTGATTTTTCTTACTTAGCGTTGTTTTTCTGCCACATCTAGCTAATCGTGACAATGAGTGACGACGTGAAATTGATGAAGAGACACTCACAAACAGTGCTACAACCAAAGGGGGCCAGGGGCATTGTCCCCCCTATCTTGGACGGAAGTCCAATCTAGGGGGGGGGGCAAACATTGATCTAAGAGTAGCAGGACAAATGGATACTCAAAATGGAATTAGTTTTCAAGTGCTTTTTGCATTTTTCTTTCAGACGGCTAAGGGCACTTGCAGGGGGCACAGAGGGGCAATTGCCTCCTAGATTTCAAATTTTATACAAATAAAAGTACATTTCGTAAAATTTTCTTCCTCGCTTCGCTCGCAAACACAATATCTTCTGTTCTTATAGTTAAAGTTCAGAGTCATAGCTAGGGGGCGGCGGGAGTCAGCCCTGGGAGCCAAAACTATCTAAATAAAAAAAATGTTAAAGAGAATGCCATGGCACCCCGTGAAAATTATTTGCTCCCTATTAAATCAATATTGTTTTCAGTTTGCAAATATTTGGATCCAACGATTTTCCTGCTCGCTTCGATCCCAATATGATTATTTTCTGTAATTCATTCTAAATTACCAGAGAGAAAAGTAAGGCCAAATATATACTTCAGATTGTTGCTGCTTAAATGCATGAACAATTCTTTTGAGGAAAAAGAGCGCGCACATTTGAGAGACAATTTGGAGGATGAATTGATCATGTAATGTATTTAAATAATATATATATATATATATATATATATATATATATATATATATATATATATATATATACAGGGTGAGTCATAAGTCTCCATACAAATGGTGAAAACGGTGACTAATGTTTATTTTTCCTTTTCAGGCAGGTGAACCAATGAAAAGAGAAGCCACTAACGAAGGAAGAAGGGATTGACATCATTCTGTTGGCTGGGGGTAGTACCACTCGTCATGTAGCACGTACATTCAATGCAACCCACAGAACGCAGATAACCCATGACACCGTGGCCAAACGTATCAAGAAAATCAGAAGGACAGGTTCCGTCGCCGACGAAAGTAGGCCTGGAAGACCAAAGACAGCAACAGATGAAAGGAGGGTAACGCAGGTGCCACGGTGTCATAGGTTATCTGCGTTCTGTGGGTTGCATTGAATGTACGTGCTACATGACGAGTGGTACTACCCCCAGCCAACAGAATGATGTCAATCCCTTCTTCCTTCGTTAGTGGCTTCTCTTTTCATTGGTTCACCTGCCTGAAAAGGAAAAATAAACATTAGTCACCGTTTTCACCATTTGTATGGAGACTTATGACTCACCCTATATATATACGCGTATATATATAAATATTAAAGAAACTTTGAATACGTACAAAATATAGCGTTAACATGTTGCATATGTATTTTTTTTATTTTACGTCGCTCCATGTTGCATAGCTATGTGTAAAATATATGTTGTACATGAAAGTTATACGTGCCATATGTACAAAAAGAATAATGTTCGTCATGCATATTCTGTCTTTCAAAAATACAGCTTGTGTGCTTGTTTTCCATTATTAGCTAATATGAAATTGAACGTGTTGGAAAAATATTTCAAACAAAAATGCTTTAGCACCGACTTCTACCCCATTTTGCATGATTAACAACGATAATAATGTCTTTCAATGCTACTATTATTACTACCACTACCACCACTATATTACTATTATTATTATTATTAGCACGTTTGTCCTGGTACTTGACTCCAGATAAAAATTTGTGGTTTCGCCTCTGCTAAAAAAAAACACTCATGCCTAGACTCTAACCTGGAACCCCTGGTTTCGTAGTGTGTTATGTAACCATCCCACCACGGAGGTCGGCTAGTGAAAGATGTAGGACAACGTACTGGCTGAAATTATTATCAAACACGATGAAAATGTGATAGTGTTTCACATTTATTATTTCGGTTGGAAAGCGATAAAATTTGTAGTTTGATACGGGTTACACTAGACATCTTGTGGTGTAAATGTCAATTTCAAATTTTGTGATAAAATATGATGAGCAACATAGGTGTGTGTTATGATATGCATTTTTATAGGAAAAGGTAAGTGATAAACATGACTGTTGGCATGATATTGTTATGACATAGCATAGCATGTTATATATTGCTATTAGAATTTGAAACGGCAATAAAAATTAATGTCACTCCATTTGCAAATCCGAAGCTATCAACGGGATTGCATAAATTATGGACAGAAGATGCCATACTTCGTTTGCTTGTAACATCGAAAGAAGAATTGGACGAGCAAATAGTGATTGAGAAAAGTTACTTGCCTTGATGTCCTGCACACACTGTGAAAGTTGTCGGTGTTATTAGGCGGCACCCTATGAATATAGGTTCAAGAAACTGAATAGTAGAAAAAAGCTCCAGTCAAATAAATACGATTGAAAATCTCTCAAATTATATTATATTTTTCATATATCTTAAGCATCAAGCCATTCTGTGACTGGCAGAAATCAGTATCAGCATAAAAAAACCCTGATATTTGGGGTTTGTACGCTTCTACTCAAAAAGTGGTGGTGATAAGCGGCCCAGAGACCTCGTGCTGCGGAAATGGGATAGGGCGATGGAGGCCCATGATATCGTTCGGTTTCATACCATAGTCATTTTTCATAATGTAAAGAGGATACAACATTTCCCTCTATAAAACTTGATATGAAATATTAATGATTGATGACACTGTAATCCAAGAAGTCATTGATCAATCAAGAGATTCCTATTTATTTGTCGGGTGTCAAACACATGTATTTCAACAACACAATCTTTTGCAAAATGGTTATAACATAACCAGTAGGCAAACATTGTCTGTAGTGATGCAAGAGTCTTTCATTTGAAGCAAATAGAATCCGTGGTGGAGTAAGGGAACCATGTTTTAACGTTTTAGCAAGTAGGCCTACAAAAAATGTATTACAAATTTTTACACAATTCATCAAAGTCTAGATAGTAACCATTATTATTTAATTAATTCGAATTTTCTTGCATAACACAACACAATGGTGTTGTTGGATTCTCGTTAAGATTTCTTTAACCTGTAAATATAAAGTAGATACAGTCCCGGTTAGCTTATTTATGTTAAACTTTATCTTTGTATTCTTTGATAGTCCGAAAGGTCATTATCGAAATATTGTTATTTGATGTTGCTCGAACATCTTAAGTTCGTTTGAGTTCCACGATATCATCTCTTTCCTGCACTGTAAAAAAAAATACACTTTCTGCACACTTTTGGAACACTTCCTAGAAACTACTTTTGATCACTTCTTGTACACATTAAATGTGCACAAGAAGTGTACAGGAAGTGCTTCAAAGTGTACAGGAAGTGTACAAAAAGTGCAGCAAAAGAAGTGTACAGGAAGTGTGCAAGGAGTGCTTCCAATATAAAGGTGTCCCAAAAGTGTGTAAGAAGTGTGCTGCAGAAACTACTTTTGATCACTTCTGGTACACTTTACACATTTGGAACACTTGTGAAAATACTTGAGCGACACTTCTTGCACACATGAGATATATCGCAATTCAGTACTCATACTTAGTTTCTAAAATAAAAATACTGTTGACTCACATTTAACTTCACAATTGAAGGAGGAAAAATCAACAATTTTCAACTGTGAACCTTAAATTTTGTGTGATGCGTGTTTGTTTTTCTGCGACTCACGTACCTTCTACTTATATAGTCCAGAATCAAAAAGGTTGCTCATGGGAGATTCACTTTTATTCACTGCAGTACATTTTCTTATTTAATTTGTATCTTAGATGTTCACATATTTTTCGAAGAGTGTTAAAGCACAATTTTTCACTATGATTACAATCAAACGTATCATTATTTGTTGTACAAAAACTTATGTTTCTTGTACACATTTTGACAGAACCATCTAGCGGCCGGTGTAGAAAACTCAGTATAAAGTAAGTATATTCTGATTTTTTTCAGAATATTAGTTACACAACAACATAAAGACTCGCTTCGAGTAATTATCTATATACATGAGTTTCAATTTTCGACAAAGTATTTTCATACTACACTCGACGAAACTGGACAATCGTTATTTCAAATTCAGAAGCACGCTAACGCACATATAGTAAATTTAACCAAACGTTTTGCTTCTCTTTACTTACATATGTATCATTTTGTTTACGAGTACCAAATTTTTTGGTATTCTTAAACAAAATTATTTAGTAATTACAAGCAACATTTGGTTACCGGAAACAAAAAGCATAACCAAACAGCTCAACCAACCTTTTTTGGTAATTCCAAACAAACCAGTTTTTTCTGTGTAAGGCGAAGTAAGTGGCGTTACATAATAATGATGATGACAAGTTTCCAGCAACAACCAGCCCCCCGAAGTTAACGATCTGTTTTGGTGTGCTATAAAGATGAATAGTTCGATTTAAGAAAATCTATTAATTTCCTCGGAACATTCAACTTGCTCCTTCTTCAATTTTAATGAGATTTATCCAATTATCAAATTGGTACATTAAACAAAAAAGTATTGATAGTTTCATGATGCAATGCGATTTCCATGTGTTCCAGGAAAAAAAATAGTTATATTTTGTTATTGTTTAATGTTGCTTGCTTTCAAGTGTGTTACTGCTTTATATAATGAAATTGATTTATGTTCATAAGATATTCATTTGTCAAAAAAGTATAAAATAACAATCGATATGACCAACAACACAAAATGAAATCATGTGCTACAAAAGTGTACAAGAAGTGTACAGACTTACTTTAAACAAAGCGTTGAAGAAGTGCACACAACTTTGAATGTGTCCCCAAAGTGTGCAACAAGTGTACAAAATTTCGTCATTTCGGGTCGCACACATCTAGAACACTTTAAGTACACTTTTGCAACACCTTCAGTACATATCTTGTGCATATTATATGCAAGAAAGTGTACCAAAAGTGTACAAGAAGTGTATTTTTTTTTTACAGTGTGTTACTTATCACTTTCGGAGGAGGGGGAAAGTGCGCCTCTGTACCCTGCTATATCTGCCAGTGCAACACAATATATTGAAAATTTGCCCCCTCTAGGATTGACTTCGCCCCCCCTACTAAGAATTCCTGGCTACGGGCCTGGGTCAACGCCTCAATCATTTACAAGTTCAACAAAGCTGCAGCTAAACCACCTGCAAGACGAGAATTCCTGAAAGGTTTGGCGTTGGAACTCATAAAACCTCTGATTGAGAGTCTCATCCAGCTTCCTTTCATCCCTGCACATCTGAAGAGAAAGGAAAGGCCCTTCTTGTAATCGAAGAAAGTCCTCAGCCTGAGTGCAGACAACAAGGTAACAGTAGAGGTCGCTCCTATCTGTGTCGGAGGGCAAGAGACAAATCAACCAGAAAACATTGTGAAAAATGTGGACGACATATCTGTAGTGATCATTCATCAATTCTATCATTGAAATTTTCAACCTACAATATGCATAAAAAATTATTACGAGTAACAAACATTGTTGTGACTATACTCTTTCTTTATGTAAAATGCAGGGTACGCTTTAGTGATTTATTTTGCCCTGTAATAAAGGCCAAATTATGTTAATATATATGTTTATGGATTCTCAATAAAGCAGTCGTTCAGATGAGCAAGGAGTTTTACAATGTTACCCTGCATTAAAAAAAAGTTACCGTTGCCTAAAGTTTAAGATATTTTTTCCATCAAAATTTTGTTAAAGAACGATTTGGTATTTTTTTTCTTTACAACACCTGTTTCATACAAAAATAATTCAAAAAATATTTTAAGTGTCCCTAGAATAGATTGTAAATATAACAAAACAAAAAAATCCACCATACTATAATTAGTCTTTTCGAAATAAATAAAATACCTTATGGGTGACAATTGTCACCCGCGCGAGTATCCGTGTTACGGGATGCCGCGCGAGTACTCGAGGGTGAATAACTTCAGTTTTAATTACATATTTAATGAATAAAAAATACAAAATTCTGGTGGTATGGAACGCACAGTGCAAAAAACTGAAAGCTTCAAAACAAGAGAAAGTTGCCACTTACAGCGCGACCTTCCAGACAAGTTATGGTTAAAGGACTTTGTACCTCCAGTCCCCCCGTGACCCGACAATCAGTCACACACAAAGGTTGTCACATGACGTGCAGTTGGGTGCTTATTGCTTACATTCAATTCTCAGAAATATTAGGATAGTACTGCCAGTGCCGGATCTACAAATCTTGCCCCTCCCCGCAAAATATTACCAAAGCCCCCCCCTCTATCTACCTTCACACACACATATTACACATATACGTATAATGTCTGTGCGTGTAATTCTTGATCTCATGTTGACAAACTCACGGGCCTACGAAGTGATTCAAAAGTCCGTTAACACCCCCTATAAAAAGTAAAGGAGTTAGGCTGGGTACAATTGGTCATGATATAAACAGGTTAGGCTTAGGGGAATCACATTGGTGTGTTCCAAGCGGACGTCCACCATATTAGTGGCCGCCATATTGAATTCAACTCATTTTTTTTTAATGGGAAGGTGGTGATGTCCATAGGCGCCGATTTCTTAAGAGATTTGTGGGGGGGGGGGTAAAGCTAAGTATAGCATGAATACTGATTTCTTTCTGTTTTCTGTAAGAGGGGTAATTTTCTTTTCCTTGAGGTGGAACCTAATACACTTGAATTAACCGTTGAAAAATAGTAATTGCAGACAAAAAATTCGCTGCACTACTGTGATTATGTAATTATACAACATAATACTTTACATGTAACTTTTGACTGAGGATTTTTTATCATGTTCTGTTTATAATACTTATTCTTACAATCCTTTATAGGAGTTTAATATCTTCACACATATTTACGTAAAAAAGGAAGGCCCAAGATAAAAATTTCATCTGGGCGAGCGATTTTTGATATTTCCGAAGGGAAACAAAGGAGCCTATCTTGCAAAGGACTGGCTCATTCAAGAGCATGAAGACTACCAAGTCTAGTAGAGTAGAAGGCTGGGGCCATACCTGATCACGTGGTCCTTGACGTCAGGCGTGACGTCACGCGCGGACAGATCGCTCTACGCTCCGGTTTCGCAGCCGAATCAAAGCAGTAATTATGAACAAAAAAGAGCCGTAATTATGCCCAGAAGCTAATTGGGAGTGAATACACAGACTTACTTAGGATCCGACATAACGTACGTCCTTACAGTTGGATTACACAGCCATTTACGCACACATTTTATCGGTAGTTTATAAGTCGTCACATTCCTCTGTGAAACATTAGTTTCATGTAAAATTGCGGTTAATACACCTAGTAATGCATTTTGTTAGGGCAGAAAGAAAAATATATATGTTGAATGCGTAAAATAATTTTGTTAAATAAAGAAAGGCAGAAAGCCAAAATTATGGATAAGTTGAATATGTAAAAGAAAACAATCTCGTTTATTGCTCTCTTTTAGGAGTGAGAGAGGAGCTGTTTTCACTTAACTTCTTCAAATTTGGTAACTTTGCTTCGACTATTGGTATTTATTTCTTAATTAATTTTCCTTATTCAGATTACAATTCTGAGTCTTATGAATCTTTGAACTACACAGGGAGGAATATAAATCAATTAGATTTCATAGTTATTATTGTTTTGCATTCTTGTTTTACTTTTACTGTGCGTATTGATGTAGATTTGTTAATGATCTCTTGAGACAGAAAGCATTCAACACACTACACTAATTTGTGTGTGTTTTCAATATTATTCTTAGTAAAGTATATTTGAAATTTAAAGTAATTGCTTATCTTTTCATTGTTATAACAAAAACTCTTTCCCCCGGGAAATTTTTGGTGTTTTTTTTTGTGGCCAAGATTGTTGGTGGGGGGAAATCCCCCTCGTCCCCTCCAGGATTTCGCACCCTGAACCCAACAATCGAGAAATACAAGAAAAAAGGAGCGAAAAGAACAAAACAGATCAGCCTTTCCACGTTTCTTTCCGTATGGGGTAAAGACTCAGCTGGGTTTTGTCCGCCCATGACGTCACACCCGCGGCAGTCGAGAAAAGAGGCGTGTCTGACCCCAGCCTTTCCTTCTAGCAGTCTTGGAAGACTACAGTATTCCCAAGTTTCTTCGTCTATTCTCGCACATATTCATTCATAATATGCCATGCGTTTTCCTTAATTCATTGTCAGTTTGAAAAAGGAAATACTGAAATAGTAAACGCACAAGCACAAGAAACGCCCTCAAAATGAGTGATAGACCCACATTATTGATTCTGCCCATTTCAGAGCAGAATCCTGCGTAATTTCTCACCTCTTGTGTGCAAAAGCTATGTAATATGCATTGGGTCCCTTATATGGGGGTCAAACGAGAACCGGATGGGCCCGGGCCCCTCCCTCACGGTTTCGGCACCGGTGGTGATGTGATATATACAATATATATATATATATATATATATATATATATATATATGACACTATTTTCTCACACCTGTATAATTTTACATTTGTTACAATCATGCAGTCAAAACTTTTCCTGATTAAAGATAGTTTGAAGAAACCTTCACCACAGCATTTCTCGTGAAATTGTACCCTGATTTGATGTAAGGTCGGAATTTTCCCAGCTTTGTCCCCGCAAAAAGCTGATCCAGGGTCCACCCACCATAAAATCAAGTGGTACCCGTTGGGGGAGGGGTGTAAATGCGGCCGGAGCGTGGTGCTGATCACATCACCTCCAAGATGTCCGGCATCGAAAATATGTGGGACCCTGCCCCCACATATCCTAAATGAGCGTTCATGGCACGGTGCTACATGCACAGGGAACTTTACCTTTACCTGTGTATATTGTATTCATTTCTGTACCTCGTAGTAACTACATTTATTTTTTATATGCGCATATACGAACCCTCTACTATGTCAATGGCTGAGGACCCCCTAAAGGCTTACTTGTCTCCGCCCCTCCCCTCCCCGCACTGCGGAGTTTTGAGGGTTGTAGATCCGGCACTGAGTACTGCATTCCGCAAATTAACGCTGTTTTTAAATTGCCTTTTTCATACCATTGTGCTACGACTCCAGGGGCTCCGGGTTCGAATCCAGGCCTGAGCATGTGTATTTGTGAGTGTGCATTTATTAATTTCATCATATCACCACTCATTCCTATCTTCGCGATTAACCAAAAAGTGATAGAAAAGCGAATCAATCATTTCTCATACCAACACCATTGAACTGCAAAGATAATTCAATGTTTAGAAAACAATATTATATTTTATTCGTATTAGCGATGAAGAACATGTCTGAATATGAGTTAAAAAAACAAACAAAAACACGTATCCTTTGCATCGTACTCGCGCGTGGAGGGGAGGGGTAGAATGGAGCAGGTTATTTTGTTTGTGGTCGCTCTACAGCCTTGATCAATGACTGTAAAACTAAAATTACCAAATATTGCAGACATCGTGCTTTCTTCGAACATTGTAAGAAAATAAACTAGCGTCGACGCTTTTTGCAACGGCGAAGAGGGACAAAGAAAGCTTGCAGTTGCAGGCATTGTCGATATGGAGTGAAAGTCAATCCATTCCAATGGAAATAACTAATAGGAAATATCGGATAATCTAGTGACTGTACTAGAATAATATCCTTTTGTTTTTTGTTTCATACAGACATGTCCCGATTTTTTTGTTTTTTTTTTCTTGCAATCTGGCAACTCTAAACTCAACCCAACTCAGCTCAACAATTCTTGGGGTTCAAAGCCTCAAAAGTGGATTTTCGTTGTGTGATGGATGCGTGGTCAGCTCATCGAGTCGAATCGCCGCTTTTCTGGCTTTTGAGAACAAAGCCCGCTGGATGACATCTAACTTGGAATCGCTCGCACCAGTCAAGTGCGTTAACAACTTGGTTTCGCGAGAGCTTATAGTTGTACAGTATTAACACCAGACGAAAACATGTGTATTTGGATAGAAGAACATTATTTACTTTTACCACAGACTGTGTTTTTACTTGTTTGTTCTTTGTTGAGAGAGAAGATTGATTGATTGAGTTTATTTTACTTCGCGTTTTGTGCCTCTCGGCTAATTTGCGAAGATGGGGATGAGTGATGAAATTGATGAATGGACATTCACAAACAATCAAGCCCGAGCGGGATTCGAACCCGGGACCCTTGGCGTCGCAGTGCGATGTGCTAACCACTTTTTTTATTATTATTTATTTAAAAAAAAGGAAAGCCTCTATGCGGAAGCTTCCCCCATCACACTTCATTCACTCATATCATTTCATTCATATTTCAATTTCAGGACTTTTCAGGACAGACAATCACAAACATCCATGTCCGAGACAGTATTCGAACCCGGTACCCCTGGACCACTCGGCCACATTGTCCAGCTTGAGAGAGAAGAAAATGGTGACGTGTCTCTCCAGAGATCTCTATTTTCTACTTTGCAAGACAGAGCTAGATGGTATGAAAATGTTCTTTTGATACCGCGGGGGCAAAGATTTCCATCAGATTTGCGGCGAAAAAAGTTGGATCGTAATTTGAAAAATAAAATAAATCTGACTATAGTTAAAAGAAAGAGGAGCTAAATCATTTGGTCATCAGGATAACGTCCACAAAGGAAATGTAACAAAAAATCTTAATTAACTTTAATACATATATATATATATATATATATATATATATATATATATATATATATATATATATATATCATGATGTAAGAATTCCCAGCCTAGATTTAACTTGTCCATTTAAGACCAACACATACAGCGAATAAACTAACCCTGGAAAATTGGAAAATCTTAGCATGTAACATAAAGAAATTGATCCTCAAGACAGATTTTCAAATGTTCTTTCTTGACAATCATATTTTTATAGCACATTAAATTAAGTATTTTTAACAATACAAAAATGAAATTGACAAAAACATAATCGAAACTGAAAAACACAACGTGTTTTTAAGATATTTGAAATTTTAATATGTTTACTCAAGATATATCAAATGCATTACTTACCAAATCAATTGATAACTAAGGCATCCAAAGAATATAGATATGACAGAAAGACATTCACTCAATAACAACACAGAGATAATTATTAAATGTAGTTAGGTGGGATAGATGTCACTCTTCACGCAGAGAATAAAGGCAAGTTATTAGGCAAATTATGTAGACAACATAGTTGTTTTCATTTATTGAGCCCGTCGTCGCCTTGTAATCAAGGGGTCCCGGGTTCGATACCCGGTGGAGGCACAAGTGGTTAGGATTCCACTTTAAACTGTAGGTCCAGTCCCGATTAGCCTTACTCTGCATAAAGTGGACGAATAGTGGTTTATCCATAATTTTCCATCTGGGAAGATGTATTGTGAAAAATTTAGGTGGGCTATTGACGAAATTTTGGGAGTGCTAGGGGGGTGGGGCGGGGCCTCCGAGATACTTATATCCGGGCCTCACACCAGCTTCCGTGACGTCACAGGACTAGTGAACTATAGTCAATTTATAGCATTTAACGAAGTGCATTATAAGAGTATAATATATATTCTTCTGACTGAATCGTCCTTTCTTATTCATTCAGAACGTTGCTTTCACATCAAGAACATTTCAAATGTTATACGGCATTACAAAATACGCGAATAATGTTGATAAAAGTAAAAATCTAATCTTTACCGTTCTGCATAATGTACCATTATTTTTCAAATTACCAAGGGCAAAAAATGCGATAGAGATAGAATTTGATCCTACATTGATACTTACTGTAAATTCGTAAAGAATTATCATCTTAATATGTGATTGCTATTGAATTGCTGTGGAATAAGCAATTACGATTCAACTTAAACATGGGAGATAATTTTGTAAAAGTTAGGTTGAGAAAAGAGCATGTAAGATTGGAATTTCATATTAAATAAATTTTCCAACTTTGGAAACTGAATTCCCGTGTGTAACTTGAATACAATTTTAATTTTCTAGAAATCAGGTAAATATTTTGCTTCACAAGTTTAACTGGTTTGGTTGAAGGCTACAATATTTTAAAATCATTTTTCGTATTAAAAATTTTACATCAAGCAAAGAGAGAAAGTGTACACATAATTATTAATGTAACAAACATACTAGCCTAACCTATTCGAAATATCTGGATGCTAACCTTAAATGATCTAACAGTAATTAAAGCCTACGAAAATGGATTTACGATCACACGGAAAATGGGACTATTAATGCAAGCGACTTACTTTAATTAAGAAGTCAAAGCAAAAAGCAGGAGAATACAATAAACCTTATGATCTATCATGAGAATATTGTTAGAAGAAATTCGTATTCTAAAATCCTTATAATTATATCCCTTTTCGATAGACAAGCTAGATATGGTAAAAATCAAGAGACAAGTTGTTTTTAAGAATACGGCCTAAGTTTTAGGAATATCAGCGTTTATTTAATTTATCCCTAACAAGGCTAATTTACTTCTCAAAAGTTTTAGGTCAACGACATTTAAACTAGGCAACAAAATTTACGCAAAGCGTTGGAGGGTTGCGTGTAGAGTTTGGCTCAATTTCAGGGTTGCCTGAAATACGTGAAAGAAAGAAATCTAAGTATTATTGTATAAAACTAGAAAAAATATCAGTATTACATTTGTGGAAATTAAAAATACTTTCTGAAAGAAAGATAATCGATTTTCTAGTACTTCATTGCTGATGAGTCTACACAATGAAAAGAGAACAGAGTAAACGGAAGGGGACAAAGAGAGGAGAAGAGAGAAAGGGGAAGAGGGAAAGTAAAGGAGGGAAGAAAATAGAGGACAGAAGTGGATAGGAGAAGTAATGAGGAGAAAATAAAAGGATTCGAGGAGAGATGAGGAAAATGGAGCAAGGGGAGATACGAGGAGGAAAACGAGATGACAGAAGAGGAGAAGGCGAGTTTGGAGAGGAGCCGAGAAGAGGGGAGTGGAGATTAGAGTAAAAGAGAGAAAAGGAGAAGAACGAAAAGAAGAGGAGGATAGTGCAGTGGAGTCGGAAATCGAAGAGAGGAGACGAGATAAGAGAACTGGCGAAGAGTGGGATGGAGTGGAGACAAGATGCGAGAAAAGTAGGGAAGGCGATATGAGATAAAAGCAGAGGAGAAGGGGGAGAGAAGAAGGAGAAGAGAATAACAGAAGGGACTGGAGAGAAGAGGTAGTTGCAGATATCGTCTAGGCGTCAAGAATAGATGCATTAATCAAATTATCGACATGAAATATTCAATAACATTTTGAAATGTATTAGATCGGTGCGAAATGCCTGTTGGCTGAGTTCAGAGCAAGAAAAAAAAATCTTCCACGTAAGATCTCTGATTTCACCTGCGATTATATAACTATAAACATGAATGTAATTTAAATATTTATAACAATTATCCAAGTTTTCTCCACTTCTCGGTTTATTGAAATGGAGATTTTGTAATTTAATATTTTCCCTCCCCCATCGTTAATTCCAAACTGAATCATTCCGTTTCACACGGTGTGGAGAATGAACACAGAGGAATATGTCTAAAACAATGTAGTACAGAGTGTCCGAAAAGTCACGCAACCCGGTGTTTACGCCCGTATAACGGAATAGCGAAACGGAATGAGAAGAAACTCTTTCTGCCAAGAGAATGCCCTGTATATTGGGAAAATTTAGAGACAAAAACATATGTAAGAACATGCATGTTTTAATAACAAATAAGCAAAGTGTTGCCAAAGGCGGAAAAAAAATATTTGCAAATCGTGTGTATTGATGCACAGAACTCACTGAGGTAAATTATTGCAACATTTCACAATACCAACGAACGATTTGGATGGCCATCTATTGAATTTGACAGAAAAAGAACTTTGACGAAGTTTCAAAAACATTGCAGAAGGGAATAAATGGGCTGTTCCAAAAATCGATGTTTTCACAATATTACGAGGAACACTGGCAACACTGTTGGGGCCACGTGTCACTAACAGACGTGATTCACCTCAGGCTATCACACCAGGGCACTTTTAACGACAAAGGAGAAAGTTGGTTATTCTCGAACATATGCAATAAATTACATACACCTCGCAACCCTGAAATGTGGGTACAAGAACGTGTATCAATTGTTATGTTTTCTGTGCCTTAGGTGGTTGCTGTTTGCCGCGAACGGCATTCCAGATTGTGTCTACTTATGCTGACGTCGTGTGTGTGTTTTTGAAATGCCATATTCTACACAGGAAAGAGTGTTTATTGTTGAAGAATATATCCGAACATCGTCATATTCTTGCGTAAGAGAAGCATTTAGGGATATCCACATTTCAGGGTTTCAAGGTGTATGTAATTTATTGCATATGTTCGAGAATAACCAACTTTCTCCTTTGTCGTTAAAAGTGCCCTAGTGTGATAGCCTGAGGTGAAACACGTCTGTTAGTGACACGTGACACCAACAGTGTTGCCAGTGTCCCTCGTAATATTGTGAAAACATCGATTTTTGGAACAGCCCATTTATTCCCTTCTGCAATGTTTTTGAAACTTCGTCAAAGTTCTTTTTCTGTCAAATTCAATAGATGGCCATCCAAATCGTTCGTTGGTATTGTGAAATGTTGCAATAATTTACCTCAGTGAGTTCTGTGCATCAGTACACACGATTTGCAAATATTTTTTTTCTTTTTTTGTGACTTTTCGGACACACTGTATAATATGTTTACGGTGGTTTGATTTTGGGAAGGGGTGGGGGATAGGGAGATAATGTACACAGAAGAAACTTTTTTGCTTTTATTTTACCAGTGTATGCATTTACTTACCAAAAGCAAGATTCTTTGAACGTCGACATCTTGCGTCTGCCAAATAATAGAAGGCTAGGGTACACGTAGGATAAACAATTTTGTCTGCATAATGAAATCCTGTGTCCCTGACGTCCGGCAAGAGGCGCAAAGGGGGCCACAATACTGTCCTCGAAGTAACCTATATATTTCACACATATTTCATTTCACTCACAAAGTCACAATAATTTAAATTAATTATAATAAAGACGTTGAAGGAACATGATCATTTCAGACTGAAGCAGTGTTTTTTTGGGGGGCATTACTATTATGGGGATAGGATAATATACCTCCTTTGTCTCACCCTGAAAAAATACCTTGCTTGCCCCTCCCTGAAAAAAATTATCCTTCGGACGTCCATGCCTGTGCCCCTCCTCCCGTTCGTGCGCCACTATAGGCATAAATTGCCGGAGGCAATAGTGTATTTGCCCTCACAATTTTGAGAATTATGAAAATTTTTATATTAATGGTACTTTTGTTCACGGTTCACCTACTGGAACCTGATGAGCAAGGTATCGAGTAATTGTTATGATTTTTCAAATGTAACAGTTATTTATCAAAATAGTCCTGGATGATATTTTTATGGGCTTGAAAACTTTTTGAATTCTGGCCTCCCTGAGTTAAACCCCAAAATTCGGTTCTGCCACCCCCTCCCTCCTCCCAATGTTAGGTCCCAACAAGTTACGCCTATGTACACCATTGCTCATAGTGATCAGAATCATTTGGAATTTTTCGATTGTTCGCGATCTCGAGCAGCCGGGAAATCATCAAATCAAATTCGGAGCAATGTCTGTGGTCGGGGCCGGACGTAATCCCCCCCCCCCATCTCCCGATATATGGTCGATAGTAGGTCACAGAATGATTTTGTGAGACCCTTTCACAAACTCTAAAACTTCTGCCTCATAGTAGTATGTCTATGCTCATGAGGCTCTAACGATTAATCCCATACCGCACAGCAACTAGAATCAGAATTACGACGTGATTTGTTAATGTCAATTTTATATTTCTTGTGATAATTTAATGAGTTGGTGTTCAGGCGAGTGTGTTTTTACTCCTTAGAATAAAAACTCCGTTTTTTGAGCATCAGAGTTTCCTATGTTTTACTAACATGGGATGATTAGAAACACCATATTTCTGGTAATTCGTCGGAAGAATTCTTAGATTCATAGGATATTCTAGGAATAATTTATGAGGTATAATTGTTTAATTCATTAAAATTTAAATTTCCTTTTGAAATATTAAACGTTCAATGCTTGTGCGGGCTAGAGTCTAGTTTACGTCCTTCTTGAAAAAATGTCCTGAGTACGTTCTATCACGCATTTCCGGACAACATCGGTTTTTATCGATTTTCTCCTTCAGGAAATTTTTCCTCGCCTTGGGATTTACTTTGTTGAATTCCTTATAAAATAACCTTTCCAACGATACATGACACGTATTCAATGGTCACAAACATATTTATTGTTTTTGTTGTGATTGTGCTTATTGTTTCACAAGACAACTAGAAATGTAATATTGTTTTCATCTTACGCCTAAAGAGCCCGAAGATACTTTTGTGTAAATATGTCGATTGAAAAAACAATGGCGTTCAGGTAAAGAACAGCACTCTCATGAAAGTGCAGTTCATTGTACACAGTGTTCGAAATTACTGATTTTATGTTACAAGCAATGAAAATTACATGGCGTTTGAAGCAGTCTCAAGGATGCTCATAAGTAAGCACTTTCTGCCTTTTTGCCGATTCTGGTGTGAGAAATCCTTTTGTAATGTATAAATGGATGACTTGGTGAAGGGATGTGATATTCATCATCTTTGTGCTCATAGTTTACAAGTATCCAGTTATTACATTTGTCTTTCAAATCTGAATGTTTCATTTATGTTATGATTAGCCATTAGGTACTACCAACAAAAAATAACAAAATCAGAAATAGTCTTGGTGCACATGTGCATTTTTACCATATCACAATTAGGCTCAAGTTCCTTTTGTTTTATTGCATTTCATCATGCTACGTGTGCATTTTTTACATGATTCGATTTCGATTTACGTGTGCTAAAACATACTGCAGAGTTTTAGCAATTACTTACTGTGTGTTTCCTTGACTTTGGTTTTTCACTTCCACATACTTCTGGATAACAATTCGTTATATCGGAGACACTTTTCTTTAAATTTACAGGAGAAACTACAGCCCAAGTTCCTTTTGTTTTATTGCGATTTCATCATGCTACAAATGCAATTTTGGTAACAGTTTCATACATCGGAGACACATTTCTTCAATTTTATACAAGAAGCTACTTACGGAAATTAGTTTCTCTAAGGTTTACAACGTTCGTCGAGGTATTTTGTTTCATCGTGTAATATATTTGACCGGGAAATCATGTATTTTTCAAGAGAAATATATCACCGACACACAATTGCCATTGCTTTCATTTGCTTGCCCTACCACAACCGGATGCTGCGTACGTTTGATGACGTAAGCCCCTGTCAGTATTTCAAACCCCCCCTTTTTTTTACTATGCTTGCCTAACGTAACCTAACCTTATCGGATATGGTTCATGGGGCTATCAGTCAGCTACCGTGCATAGTGGTTCGTGGGGCTATCTGTGAATGGTTTGTGGGGCTATCAGTCAGCTACCATACATAATGGTTCGTGGGGCTATCCCTGAATGGTTTGTGGGGCTATCCGTCAGCTACCCGTGCATAATGTATAATTTCCACCGGTGACGAACACGATAGTAGGTATTTTTCGGTTAAGAAGGTTGAAACACTGCATACCCACAACTTGAGTCAAGATGTGCCCGCCATATTGTGTGTTCCGGAAGCGAAGAAAGGAATATATAAAAAAGCACTCAGAATGTGAAAAATTGCGTTTGTTTTCATGTAAAAAGCATAATGGCACCTTGAACTATGTTCCGCAATACACAATTGGTAAGTACGAACCATGCAAAACACAAAATATTTGATTTTAATGTGTCTCCGATCTATGAAGCTGGTACCGCAATTTTTACATGGTTCGATTTCGATGTACGTCTTTTAACACATACTGCAGAGTTGTAGCAATTTGTTCAATATATGCGTTCGTGATTACATTAGGCAGGTTAGATTTGGTTCCCTTAGCATTAAAATAAAGTCTCAAAATGCATTCTACTAAGGTTCCGATTTACTTCTACATTCATTCCCATGCTTCTACGATATTTACTGTCCCTTGTTGACTGAGAATATCTTGTCCATGAGAAGTGCGTAAGGTCATTTTCAAGTTTTTCTTTTCAACATAAATAAATTTTTCGAGTCCAAACAGTGCTCATTACTTTAAGGAAGGTTCAAATTTCGTGACAATGATTTCCTAAATTCTATGATAATTAGTCTTTGTGCTAGGAGAAATCATAACACAATAGGAACCGTTACCGAAACTACTTACGGAAATCAGTTTCTGTAGCATTGTCGAAGTTCTTTGAGGTATTTTCTTTCATCTTTCAATCTATTTCAGCCGGAAATCAATTTCCGTTGCTTCAATTTAAGCGAAAACTTAACCACGCCGTTTTTTAACTATGTTTGCCTAACCTAACTCAACGTAACCTAACCTTCTGTGAATGATCCGAATTGGGGATATTCGTGAATGGTTATAGGATCCCAAATGGTTTTTGGGGCTATCCGTGAATGGTTTGTGGGGCTCGCACCATGACGTGCGTTCCGTAACACTTTGAGAAATGGCTTATTTTAGTGTAAAAAAATGTTTCTAATTGTGTGAAAACCTTAATGGTACCTTCAAATATGTTGTGCAATACACAATTGGTAAGTACGAACCATACAAAACACAAAATATCCGATTTTAAAGTGTCTCCGATATAACGAACTGATACCTACGTCTGTATAATTCTGTACTTGCCAACAGTCATTTGTTTATCATCATCTTGGTTACGAGTTGCCCCTCCTACCTTGGTTCGTTCACCATGTTGTGTTCAAATGTATACTTTCTTCTTGCCACCAAAATGTTTGAAGATTTTGTTCAATAAAAGCTTTCGTAGTTAGGTTAGGTGGGTCAGGTTTAGTTCTCCTAGCATTAAAATAATATCCCTAAATTATTTCTACCCTACATGCTTTTGTAGTTAGATTGGGTGGGCCAGGTTTAGTTTGCTTAACATTTTAATAATTGGACTTTTTCAAAATGAAAACTATGCTGATTAGTTTCAGGAAGGTTCCAATTTACTTCTACATTCATTCCCACTATTCTACGATACTTACAGTCGCTTCTTGCAACAGAGAATGCCTTGTCCAAAGGGAAGCGTGCATGCAAGGTAATTTTTTAAGTTTTTTTTTCTCAGCATAAATATTATTTTTTTTTTTTCGAAATCCAAACAGAGCTCATTATTTTAAGGAAGGTTCAAATTTCGTGTGACAATGATTGCTAAAATTCTACGATAATTAGTCTGTCTGCTGGAGAATTTGAAAATATTGTAAAACAATTGGAACTGTTACCCACAATTGGACCATGTGATTTGTGTTGTCTGATAAGAAATTGTTCAGAATGGCTCAACCCTAAGGAAGTTTCTTTGTCATCAAAGTATCTGAAAATTGCTCCAGTTGATATTGTTTGTTGCATTTCAGCATGTGTCCAGCCTTCAGCAGCAGCGAGAAGGATGTGCTGGAGAGAGTGGTTGGAGTGTCAGAGGCCAAGGTGACGCCACTTGATCATCTGGAAGAGATATATGAGATCAACAGATGTGTCAAGTGGATTTCGGATAACAACTACAGAAAGGTATTTATATGTGCTGGAGTTGTGTGTTGCATGTATTGGTAAGCAGGTGTCTGAATTTTTTTATTTCATGACACATCATTATCCCAGAATGACCATGTATATCTTGTAACAAAGTACAGTCTTGTACATTAGTACAGTAAACAAATGTAGGATCACCATGGGATTACCATGAAGCAAAACAGCCCAAAAGCTTCGTACAAGTGAATATAGCACCCAACAGACGTTACACAACAGCAGCTAGAATTTTAAGTCGTTAGGTTAGGAGTTGATATCAAATTTAGACATGTTTGGTACTACTTTCATTTAGTCAAAACACCTTTAACTCATTTATTTCATCCTTTTTAACATTGCTACTTACTTATTCTGCATTGGGGAACATTCTATAAGGTGTAATTATGAAATTCTCACGAAAATAATTTCAATTTTTCATATTACGAGTAATTATTGTTGTTCGTTTTCTTCGCTTGTGTGAGACACAATATGGCGTGAGCGTTCTGGATCATCGCGTGTTGTGCTTGTGTTTTGTCGAGTGATGCAGTGTTTCCAACCTTCTAAACAAAAAAAATGCCTACTTCCGTGTTATTAATTTTCAATTTTTTCCCGGGTAGCCCCACAAACCATT
The DNA here is from genome assembly GCF_977018435.1 of Lepisma saccharinum. NCBI lineage: Eukaryota > Metazoa > Arthropoda > Insecta > Zygentoma > Lepismatidae > Lepisma > Lepisma saccharinum. Next base: position 62,303,575 of record NC_139241.1, on the reverse strand, counting down.
CACGGATAGCTGCACGAACCATTCACGGGAAGGTTAGGCAAGGCAAGCATAGCTAAAATTTGGGGTCACGTCATCTTCTTGAAAAAACACCTGGTGGTTGGAAACAGTGATAGGGGCTTACATCATCAAGCGCACGGAACATCCGGTTTGAACATGGAAGCAACGGCAATTGCGATAATTTTATACATAAAAACATGAATTATCGCTAAAAAAGATGAAACTATGACAGAAAATACACTTGAGAACTTCAACAATGCTACAGAAAGTGATTTGCGTAAGTAGTTACTTCTGTAAAAATGAAGAAATCTGTTTTGACCAATTGAAAGTGTCACCGACATGTTCCTTTGCTATTTTAGTAGGCATACAAACAGTTTTTACTAATAAAAAGCGGCATAAGTACTCCAAGATGGCAGGTTTTTAACCCTAGAACACTACCGTGTTCCAATATTACAGTATAACTACCGCTACGTAAATTTTACGTACATGAAGAAATCTATTTTTAAAACAACTTCTACATCATGAAAACAAATTTTTATTCATTGTTAACATTATTTTGCTTATATTGGAATTTTATTCTTAATTTTAAAATGTATAAGCATGGTTTTATTAAACATAGAATATTTTAAGAGAAGGTCTTGCTTGACAAGCCCGTTCGTACATTAAGAATGAAGGTGAAAAGTTTGAGCAATGAAAAGCAAACAATAATAATATTCATAACGCTGTAAATAAGGAACAAATGTAATTTTAAAGTGTTACAAGAAAATAGTGCGTGCTTCTAAACTTTTGTTTTCAAAATCTAAGTATCCAAATCGAATTTACAAATGTCAAAATTACATGGAAGATACTTCTCGTTTTACACAGCTACGTAAAATTGATGTACAGTGCACAACATAACAAACCAAATCAAGACGATCAGCGCTTGCACCCTCCTTACCACAGTGCTGCCTTATGTCTGACAGACAACTTGAGGCACTGCTAGGCAGAGGGGTGAGTGGTTGCGAGGTGGAAGGTAGGGGAGGGATTTGAGCACAAAGCATACGTAAATTTTACGTATGGTAGTGTTCTACAAATTGGCTTCCCACAGGAGCATTACGTAGTTGTCATCCTCCTTTTCTTGTAGTTGCAGAAACTGCAATACTTTCGGTTCTCTTGTGACGTGGCTGCTACTGTACTTGTCTCTTCATTCCCCAGTACCTTCAAAATTGACTTTCTTAATTCCTGTGACAGTCCCGGATTTATTAGCCTTTGCTCTGGCCAGATCTTGGTCAAGTTCTCATGGAGGTGAAGCATGAACTGAATTCGTGAGAATGGTCTCTTTTCTGAGTTGCCCTGATTGTTGTAGAAGTTGTGAGTGTGAAAAATGTATCCATTAATCGCTGTGATGTTGATCATATTATAGAAAAATGAGATATTATCAAAAAAAATTCACGCAAATCTTACGTGAATACAAATGGCGTTATTACTACATGCACATCAAAATTACATGCAAGATTTTTCTTCTGTTACTATCGCTACGTATTATTGACATACAGAGTCCCACATAACACACAAACTAAAGACGTTCAATGCTTCCGCCCTCCTTACCACAGTGCAGCAACGCACCTGACAGAATGCCCAAGGAATACCATAGGTGGAGGGGTAGGTGGGTGCGATGTGGGAGGAAGGTGAGGGAATTGAGTGTGAAGCATACGTAAATTTTACATACGGTAGTGTTTTAGGGTTAATTAAGCGGGCCATACTTTGGGATCAAATATCTCTGGTATTTGTGTTTTCCTCATGCTGGAACCAATTTTATATTAAGTTAAACATCATAATCTCTCGATTTAAGAAATCAACATAATTCTCAAGGGGTATACAGTCAGTTAACGGCCCCAGGAAATGTTCAAGATTTTCTATGAATTTTAGTTGAACCACATATGTATACTCAGCATGTAACAGTGCCTCCTTTCCAAATTATAATGATATTGTATAATGGCTATTTTTATTTTCAGAATTTGTGTGAGATATTTGACAGGATGCATTAATTTTGCAGGTGGCGTTACAGTTCCCAGACAGCTTGCTTCCAGATTCTGCAGATGTAGCCCTCCTGCTTAAAGACCAATTAGAGAATACCGAGATCTTCATCCTAGGAGATACTTCGTATGGAAGGTATTTTCTGCATGTAAGGGCACTGTTATAGTGAGGCAATATTTACAAAATGATGTGTTTGGAAAGTTAAATTTTAAAGGTAACTCGGTTAGAGCCCCCACTGACCTGGAAAACATGGGGAATTCTGGGAAATCAACTCATGGGTGCAGTGGTGGCTCGTGAACTAAAGTGGAGGGGCGATAGGTCACAAATTTGCTCTACTAGTAATATGAGTTTAAATGACAAATTTCATATAACTCCCAACGGGATAAGAAACTGATACATTTGTGTGTAACGAATATCATGTTTTACACGTTTCCATCTATTATAATAAATTTAACCTTTTGGGTCCCAAGCATCTCGATCGAGATACCCAAATGTAACCCTCGCGGTCCCAAGCGTCTCGATCGAGATGCTGTGTCAAGGTCGTAGTTTTTACGTTATAACGTTTCTATTTTTGGCTAGAATTTCGATTTTTTTTAAATATATATATTGTTCGTAACACATGTATTTAACAGAAATGTTTCTTGCACCTTTTTTTTTCTTCTTCATGAAAGTGGAGGGGAAAAGGTGGGAAAGGGGACATCTCTTTTGTGTCTCTTTTCAAGGGAAAATTTTTGCCGACAAAGGAAGACCGGCTTTGTTGTTCTAAAGCAATGCTTTTCAATCCCGCCTGGTAACTGCATTCGAAGGAAGCTTGTTTATCAGTATCCGATGTCAAAATGAAAGTTTTCCGTGAGGGCGCAAGCACGGGTTGGGGGAGGGGGAAGACTGGTTGTTGAATCTGCCTTGTGAGAATGGAATTTCGAAGTGCGCTGAAGGAAACGTTTGTTTTTTAGCACAAGTGTCCACTAGTTGCAACACAGGTTACCCTGCATTGTCTAAAGTAGAATTTCAAGTAGCTGCAAGAATCAGCGCTCATTTTTCACTGCGTTCTAGCTTTTCGTCCGTGAAAGTTGTGCGTAGGTGTGTCGTTTTGTACCCAAGTGCGAGGACATTTATTGAGTGAAGTGACATAATTTTTTAAAATTATTTTTGGCAGGTTTCCTCCCTTCCCCCTCCATATATACGCCAAATTTGCATAAATTTTGCATTTTGTGCAATTTGACATTCTTTTTTTGGGGGTGCGCAGGGGGAAACACCATTTTTTTAAAAAAAGTATTTGAGGGGATTTCCCTCCTTTCTCCCTCCATATGTATGCCGAATGTGCATAAATTATATATCGTCTGAATCTGTGATTCATTCTGCGTACAACAGTATATCTCTCATATCTCTAGGGCATTTTCTGAGCTATAGTCATTTCAATGTAACTCTGCATTTCGCTCAATTCCGAAGTTTGAGACAGTGGCGTACAAGCCTTTCGTTTCATAGGTACAACTCGCGTAATATTGGTCATATGACAATGATGAAAATACTTTTTATGATTCTTACATGCCAGCGATAATTTCTATGTGCATTTTGAACTTTTCATATCCTTTTTTTTGGTGGGCGGGAAGAGACCCCATATTTCCTTTAAAAATATGTATTTTTCAGGGGATTTCCCCCTTTCCCCCTCCATATGCACGCCGAATGTACATAAATTATATATCGTCTGAATCTGTGATACATTCTGCGTACAACGGTATATCGTTCATATTAGGGATGGCCAGATCTGGATCCTGGCGGATCCAGAATCCGGATCCGGTTGGTTCCGGATCCGGTACTTTCGGATCCGGATCTGGTACTTCTGGATCCGGATCCCTTTTGCCATCCCACATGCGCTTCCTTGGAAAGTAAGAATGTGTTTATAACATATTGTTACCTGCTAATATATATATATATATATATATATATATATATATAGACACACACACATATATATATATATATATATATATATATATATATATATATATATATATATATTAGGGTGGAGTGAAAATGAGCTAAAAAATTATTATTTTGAATTTCAATTAGCTAGATATGTCAAAAGGTGCCAATAGATCAATAGAACACTGTGTAAAAATTTCAAGTCTTCTGAACGATATTTTGATCGCCCTTCGCAACCTTTTATTTTGCAATACTAAGCGACATTACAACGATATTACGATATAGTCAGTCAATAGTGATTATTAGTCAGTTTAGTCACCTTAAAACTCAGTTAATGCAATCAAATGCCACAAACAGTTACAAGGTGAAGTGAGAGAAGTCACGTTTCGACTCGAACGTCGGCATTAGCTGTCGAGAAGCGATGCGTGCACGGATGAAGCAATCTCGCGATTTCTGTCCACAAACAGCTTTCGCCACCTCGGTCACAATCTTCACGTGTCTTTCCACAGCCTGTGTGTGCTTGGGGAATTTTGAGAAGCTGATAGTTGGAGTCACCTCCGTCGTGATGAGATCCCTGAGCTCAGTGTCCGTCATTGCCTTGATTACGGGAGGGTCCGAGATAGGGCAGATTGCCCAGTCGATCACATCGAAGTATTCCACGGCATCGAAATTGAGTTTTGCGGGAACCTTAAACCTCCGTATTTGTCCACTGGGGTCTGCTGCAGCTCTGGCCTTCATCACTCGTCGCCAGACCAGCTCACGTATGTGTGGTCGATGGTCCGTCATCATGGCCAGGAGCAGATTCTCCGGGTGAGCGAAGTATGCATTGCGATGAATGACGGGTTCAACGATCTTCTTGTGCTTAGGGCTGAGGTACCGTCACTTGACGAGCATCTGGTGAAGGTGCCTAGCTCCATCTTTGCGTGACCAGTGGGCTTTTACGGCAAACCACGTTGGAGCATATACGCGAATGATGAACGTCACCAGCTTTTTCAGATTCTCTGACGGTTCCATGTCGCTTACATATAATCGGAGGATTTGATTGGCTGTCGTTATCCATCGTGAGTGATTCAGGCAACCTGGGTTTCGCATTGCCAGATTGACGCTACATTCACCTTTGCCGATGCTATTGCACATTTCCAGTAGATAGCGCTGATCTGTGCTCAACTAGGGGTCAACATTGGACAGTTGCTCGGTTAGCTGCATTGGTGCAAATGAGGAGACAGGCTGTTCGCTACACTTCACTAACCGCTTTCCGGTATCTCCACAGAATCCATGCGGGCCTGTAGTCGTGCCATCGAGTGCCTGGAATAGATGGCGCAGGGGCAGCTCATTGGCATGGAGCAGACATACCAGCCACTGCAGAGGACGCTCCAAGGTTTCTTCCAGGATAACGCCCGCTGTGTGTCTCGTGTTCACTTTTGTGCCGTGACACCCTACAACTTTAATGTTCTCTGTCTGCGCATTCCACTCTTTGAAACTAGCGACTATTGACTCAGCTATGTCTTTGGTGGAGCCTGTTGGCGGAGTCGTGTGGCTGAAGTAGGAAGAACCAGGCTCTGTGATGATGCTTATGTGTTCTTCCGTGAGGGTTTTTCTGTGTTACTTGTTGTCGTCGTCGAGAACTTGTGTCAAAGTTTGATCCTTGTGGCCATCAAAGAATACTGCCTTATGCCATTGTGAGTGTGGTCAAACTGGTCATCATTCTGCTGGAGTTCCTTACGAGTTTTGCTGCATTCTCGGCGGATCTTGCTTCGATCGATTACTTTAGATCGGTCGAATGGCGACACGAGGCCTAGATCATGCAGAACTGATGTTCCTAATACAGCAGCCGATCCATCCGAGACTCGGATCCGATCGCAAGCTTTAGCGATTGAAGGTAGAGAGATTGTCATTTTCTAACATTGGCGATTCTGCTTTGGCTTAGTCTTGACTGATTCTGTATTTGGAATGTAATCATCGCCAGTAACACTGACCGACAGGTACATGTCATCTTCGGCACTGTCGGCAGAATCGGCTTGACCTTTGCTCTCAATGGTCCTCTGCTTCTTCGTTCGTTCGAGATTGGCGTCCTCTCTTTCAGCTTTCCTCTTCAATTTTGACGTCTCCTCTTGATCTATAGTGCCGATTATCATCTTTTTTTAGTCCTCTCTGGTCTTCAAGGAAATGACTTCGAATTCTTTCGCGCATTTGCAGTTGGAAACCATGTCGAAGCACTTGCATTTGCTGAGATCAAACAGACTGTTACCTCTGTTGCGAAAGTCCAAGAGTCTCCGTTGGTAGTTGGGTTGATCCTTTTTCCCTTTGTAGACTTTTAGGATTGTGTTGTATTGTCGTGGAACCATCTGAGTTATTCAATCGCTTGTGCGTGAGTTACTGTTGGAAGTGAGGCCCTTTCCCAGATCTCCTCGACTTCATAGCACAGTTTGTGAGATATGTCCAAAAATGATAGGTATTTTCCATTGTCCGTCCTCAGGTCTGGTCGCAGTTGAATATATTTCTTCATGAGATCGGTGTAGGTCGGCAGAGTATTGGTCGGTAGGTTTCGTGGAGCGCCAAATATATCTTGTAACTGCCATCTCTCTCTGAAAATGGAAGTTCTGGGGATGGGGATATCCTGAGGATAACATGATATCCCCAGAATATCCCAAGGACATCCTGGGTATAACGTGTGTTGTATAGGTAAGCTATAGGGCAAATGGCACATTTTCCATAGCCTAGCTTCTAAAAATAAAAAAAATAAAATTTTCACTCCACCATACTATACAACACACGCTATCCCGAGGATGTCCGTAGGATATCCTGGGGACATAATGTTATCCTCAGGATATCCCCATACAATGTATAGGTAAGCTTAAGATGGCCAAACCTTTTCAATAAGTAGCTCGCTTAGATTCGCTACTTAATAAGCCATGCTGAAATCAAACTGAATGAGGCTACAAAGTCATAAAAAGGGTTAAAATTCCAATTATTGCAATAAGGTGAAGGGCGATCAAAGAGTTGACAGAAAAGAATATGATTTTGCAGGATTCTTACTATGGACAAATGGCACATTTTCCCTAGTCTAGCTTATAAAAATAAAAATAAAAGTTTTTTATATATATATATAATGGATAAAAGCAAGGAGGGCCAAAAGGGCTAAGTAAAAATCAAATAAGGTAAAAGGAAACACTCACCGGACAGTAGGAAAATTCAAAATTTTCGCTAATTTATAGCATCATCGGTGTGAGAAGAAACAGAAGACGGAACCGGAAGTTGGGGTCCTGCAGAGTTGCCAGGTCCCCATTGAAGAAGAAGCGGTGCGTAGAACGAAAAAAACACTGTTTCGTCACCAGGCTCGTCGTAAACTGTGAGTGGGGAGGATGAGTTGGGAGGGAGGGCAGGAGGGTGGGTGAGGGTTGGGCATTACTGGGTGGCCTTGTTCAGGCCAGGTGGAGTGGTTGCACTCATGGCCGATATATAGGCCCTCTCCCATCTTTTGCGAACAGAGGTGTTGGCTGGTTGGGGTAGGAGGTGGATGATCGCTACCCGGAAGCAGTCGTTGAAACTGATGTTGTGGTGGTTGGTGTGGACGGCGACAGTGAAGTCCAGGTTGTGGGTGGAGGAGCGGTGGTTATTGATGCGGAGGTTGAGGGCCGTTGATGTTTCCCCCAGGTAAAAATCACCACAGATGTTGCAGGTGAGGATGTAGATAAGGTTTGAGGCATGGCAGGTCCCTTTGGGATGGAGGGTAAATTTGCCAGTGGCCGTGTGCACCTGGAGGGTGTGAGAAGTGATGAGGATGGGACAGGTCATTGTTGCCATCGGACATTTCTGGGCCAAAAATCCCTCACTCCAAACTACTACCAGTGAAACCCACCCGAGCCTCCTTCAATTTAGCCCCCCCTCCTCCCAAGATCCACCCCCCTGCCCACCAACCACCCCTTGGAAAGATACATCACTGCCGTCATTTCCACCACCTCTGACAGCTCATTCTTAAATAACTTTCACAACCAACCTAACCTCAATCCCCCCCAACAGAAAGCTCTCAGAGACCTCCGCAACAACCACAACATCAAAATCCTCCCAGCTGACAAGGGGTCCACCACGGTGGTCTTGAACTCTCAAGACTACCTGGCGGAAGCCAACCGCCAGCTGGCTGACCCCTCCACCTACAAACCCACCACAGCTGACCTATCCGCCGAACACCTCACCAAAATCCGGGACTTCATCCACACCCGCGGCCCACCTGAAGGCCTAACAGCTCGTACCACCGCCATGTTAATACCCGACAATCCCCGCACCCCCACCTATTTATTGCCCAAAATCCACAAACCTGGCAACCCTGGCAGACCCATTGTGTCCAGCTATAACTCACCTACAGAACGAATCTCAGCCTTTGTTGACTCCCATCTCCAGCCTCTTGTGAAAGCTCTGCCCTCCTACCTCCGTGACACCAACCACTTCCTCCAGAAAATCAGCACCCTCCCACCATTGCCCCCAAATACCATCCTTGCCACCATTGATGTCACTTCCCTCTACACCAACATACCTCACCCCCATGGCCTCCGCTCCATAGAATTCTATCTCAATAGCAGACCCAAACCTCACAACCCCAGCACCAACTTCCTGACCTACCACCTAGCCCACCTTGTCCTCACTTGTAACAACTTCACCTTTGAAAACCAAAATTTCCTACAGATCCGAGGTACAGCCATGGGTACCAGAATGGCCCCATCCTATGCAAACCTCTTCATGGGCCAACTTGAGCAAGAGTTTTTGGCTACCCAACCCCTCCAACCCCTCCTCTGGCTCCGCTTCATCGACGACATCTTCATGCTCTGGACACATGGAGAACCGTCCTTGTCAGCCTTCCTGGACCAACTTAACCACTTCAGTTCCCTAAAATTCACCTGGACACACTCCCCCAACAAGATCACCTTCCTGGATGTGGACGTGCACATCGAGGGAGGACACCTGACTACCTCCATCCACATAAAACCCACCAACCACATGCAATACCTACACTTCTCCAGCTCCCACCCGTTCCACACCAAAAAAGCAATTCCATTCTCTCTGGCCCTCAGGGGACAGCACCTGAACACTTCACCCACCTCCCGCCAGAATTATAACCTCCGCCTACACCAGGCCCTGGTTAACCGTGGATATCCCTCCATCCTGGTCACCAAGCAAATATCACGAGCTGCCTCACATACCACTACCACCAAGAAACCTGCTGCCACCAACCCACCTGCACTCATCACCCAATATCATCCCCACCTCAACAAAATCAGGCACACACTGCACTCTCTTCTCCCAATCCTCCACAGTGATCCCGAAACCAAAAACATATTTCCCGACAAACCCAGGGTGGTTTTCAAACGCCCCCCTAACCTCCAAAACATCCTGGTCCACAACACTCCTTCACCACACATCCAACACCCCCCTGCCCATAAATGCAACCGACCCAGGTGCAAGACCTGTCCCATCCTCATCACTTCTCACACCCTCCAGGTGCACACGGCCACTGGCAAATTTACCCTCCATCCCAAAGGGACCTGCCATGCCTCAAACCTTATCTACATCCTCACCTGCAACATCTGTGGTGATTTTTACCTGGGGGAAACATCAACGGCCCTCAACCTCCGCATCAATAACCACCGCTCCTCCACCCACAACCTGGACTTCACTGTCGCCGTCCACACCAACCACCACAACATCAGTTTCAACGACTGCTTCCGGGTAGCGATCATCCACCTCCTACCCCAACCAGCCAACACCTCTGTTCGCAAAAGATGGGAGAGGGCCTATATATCGGCCATGAGTGCAACCACTCCACCTGGCCTGAACAAGGCCACCCAGTAATGCCCAACCCTCACCCACCCTCCTGCCCTCCCTCCCAACTCATCCTCCCCACTCACAGTTTACGACGAGCCTGGTGACGAAACAGTGTTTTTTTCGTTCTACGCACCGCTTCTTCTTCAATGGGGACCTGGCAACTCTGCAGGACCCCAACTTCCGGTTCCGTCTTCTGTTTCTTCTCACACCGATGATGCTATAAATTAGCGAAAATTTTGAATTTTCCTACTGTCCGGTGAGTGTTTCCTTTTACCTTATTTGATTTTATATATATATATATATATATATATATATATATATATATATATATATATACATATACACACACACATATATATATATAGTGTGTGTGTGCGCGTGCGCGATTTGTAATTAATTAATACACTTACAAGGGAGGTCTAAGTCTCCCCCTCAGATTTCCATGAAACTTGGCAGGTGTATAGAGGGGCCCAAAGGAAGAAATACCTGTTTTTGTGTTTCAGCTAAAAAACTGTTTTAGGGGGCAACCACCCCTCAAATGTCAAGATGAGGAGAAATTGAAGTGGGGATCTGACCGCGAAACTACGTAAATATGGCATAGGAAGAAACAGGGGGCATAGAGCCTCTCTATACACCTGCCAAATTTCATGGAAATTGGAGGGGGGGACAAAGAGGTCAGATGATCCCCACGTCAATTTGTCCTCGTCTTGACATTTGAGGCGGGTTTTGCACCCTAAAACAGTTTTTTAGCCGAAACAAAAAACACGTATTTCTTCCTTTGGGACCCTCTATACACCTGCGAAGTTTCATGAAAATCGGAGGGGGACACAGGGGTCAGATCCCCACTTCAATTTGTCCTCATCTTGACATTTGAGGGGGTTGCCCCCTTAAACAGTTTTTTAGCCGAAACAAAAAAAAAAACCATGTATTTCTTCATTTGGGTCCGTTTATACACACACCTGCCAAGTTTCATGGAAATCGGAGGTGGACACGGAGGTCAATGCCTACTTAAATTTGTCCTCATATTGACATTTGAGGGGGGGTTGCCCCCTAAAACAGTTTTTAGCCGAAAAAAAACACGTATTTCTTCCTTTGGGCCCGTTTATTCACACACCTGCCAAGTATCATGGAAATCGGAGGGGGACACAGGGGTCAGATCCTCACTTCAATTTGTCCTCATCTTGACATTTGAAGGGGGTTTTGCCCCTAAGACAGTATTTTAGCTGAAACAAAAAATACGTATTTCTTCCATTGGGCTCCACTATGAACCTGCCAATTTTCATGGAAATCGGAGGGGGACACTTAGAACACCTCCCTTGTTAGTCTTATACTTTGTAATTATATAACACTGCATATTTCAATTTGTAAAACTGTAACTGTAGAAAAATAGTATAATTTTTGTATAACATTTCTATCTGGTTATATGCGTTAAAGGTTTCATCCTGGAATGGAATGTCTCACATTTATGTGTGTTTCAATTTCCAATACATTCGAATGAATACATATTTGTTTCAATGGCATTTACAAAATCACCTCTGACATTTTATGTTAAACAAGCAAGATTATTTTTGTGCACGTGTGTGTTAGCCGATGCGTAGCAAAGTATTTTAGGAACAACACTTGAAAAAAATTATTGTAGGACTAACTAATGAAAAATTTCTTTCTATTTGAAGATCATAATAACTTTTAAGGTGTGGTAATATTATAATGGGATTGAGGTACGAATCTATCGGATCCGGATCCAGATCCGGAACTATCGGATCCGGAATTTTCGGATCCGGATCCGTTTGGCCATCCCTAGTTCATATCTCCAGGGCAGATAGTCTCTGAGCTAAAGTCATTTCAAGGTACTGCTGCATTTTGATCTTGAATCAGTGGCGTGCCGACCATTCCTTTTGGGGGTACAACTCACGTTAGATTGGTCATATGATAATAATGCAAATATTTATGTGTTCCTTACATGTCAGCAATCATTTCCATGTGCATGTCGACACTGTCATGTATTTTTTTCTTGGGGGAGAGGGGGGACCCCATTTTTTCCCCCGAAATTTTGGAATTTTGAGAGTTAGTCTCCTCCCCACCGCCACATATACGCCGAATTTGCATAAATTTCATATAGTCTGAATCTCTGGTTCATTCCGCGTACAACGGTATACCATTCATCTCTCTACGGCAATTAGCCTCTACACTCATTTAATTGAAACTCTGCATTTTGCTCAATATCGGCTCGGGACCATGGGGGTTACATGTGAAAATGGCATTGGGACTCAAAAGGTTAATAATTATTTAACAGTAATATGAAGATCATGAAAGATGGAAGAAGAAATAGAATTCTAACAGATTTAGTTGTAGCATTTTTTAACTTAACAGAGGGGAAAATTCAAAGGGATATTAGTTTATGTGCAGCTTGATAAGCATAATAACGAATATTTACGTGCATTAAATGTCAAAATTACCAGTAAAAAAGTAACACAGAAAAAGTTTCGTGTCTACATGACTAATTGATATGTGAAATATGGCACCAACGTAAATATCTCACGGGAAATCACTTTCTGTAGCATTGTTGAAGTTCTCACGTGTATTTTCTGTCATCGTTTCATTTTTTTTAGCGATAAATCATGTTTTTATGTATAAAAATATCACAATTGCTGTTGCTTCCATGTACGAACCGGATGTTCTGTGCGCTTGATGACGTATCCCCATGTCACTGTTTCCAACCACCCTGTGTTTTTTGAAGAAGATGACGTGACCCCAAATTTTAGCTATGCTTGCCTTGCCTAACCTAACCTAACCTTCCCGTGAATGGTTTGTGGGGCTACCCGTAAAAAAATAGAATGACTAATTGATATGTGAAATAGAGCACCAACGTAAATATCTCTCGGGAAAGGTTATATCTGCGTTACCAGAACCACTACCAATATACTAAGTAAAAAAAAATCAAACTTACCAGAAACCTTTTTCAGACATGCTTGTAGCGAAAGTTCATCCAGGACATACAAGATTTTAGCAACCGTATTATTATCAAAAACTTTTTTATGTTTCTATTTTTTTTTATTTCTTCATCAAGACTTATGGTAGAGAAACATTGCACCAACAAGTTCTTCACACTGTCTATCATGGCAAATGCACAACTACCGAAAAAGCTTCACTTACTCCATGGAAAGAGAAGAAACAACAAGTGTCAATTTTTGGAAATACTATCGTCTTACCATATGGTCATTTTATTGCCTCAGGGTTGCCAGACAATTTTGCCAAATTTTCAGAAACTTGTAGTTCACAGGTTCCTGTAGCAGCTCCTGGTGAGCCAAATTCAGAGGGGGGAGTTTGTTGACGAATTTCTAATTTATTTAACAGCCGGCGTGAAAGAAAATAGTGATATTAGTTTTTATTGAATATAGTGTTTTAGATTAGCGCCTATTATTTAATAGTAAAACGAAGCTTGTGAAAAATGGGACAAGAATTAAAATGCTAACCGTATCATCTTGTAACTTAACAGAAGTAAAGAAATGAAGTTGCCAGACAACTTTGCCACATTATCAGGATTTTTTTGAAACGTAAAGAAATGAAGTTGCCAGACAACTTTGCCACATTATCAGGATTTTTTTGAAACGTGCTAATCAAAACATGTATTTAAATCTACATGATTTAGACTAAATCATTGTAATCCAAATGTACTTTCCACTAAACACGTAGAAAAAATACAACACATATATGCGATAACTTTGCAAGAAACAAGAATCTGTAGCTGACTTCTGTGGCTTGCTTACCGCATTACAAAGCCAGGGGTCGTGGGTTCGTATACCGGCCTGAACATGGGTGTCCTTTCATGAGTTTCATCATATTACTCATTCTTATCAGCAGAATAAGCCAAAAGTGACAGAAAAGTGTTGCTAATTAACAAAAATGAAATCAATGGTAATTGCACATTCCACACAGCTGATCGTTAGTTAGTAATATCTCCATTACAGTTGTTAAGAAGTTGGTAGTAAATATGCTTTCAATCTCTCCTGCCAATGAATAATTTATTTGTTGTATTTTTCATGTTTTTGTTATTTTACGTCACTATTCTGTCAGTTTTGGATAATTATGACAATAAGGATCAGTAGATGATATTGATGAACAGACACCGATAATGAACACCCATGCCTAAACCAGGACTCAAACCTAGGTACTTAGGTGATGAGATCAAAAGTTGACCAAATATCGGACTTGGCCAGCAATCCAGCGACAACGAATAATGAAGAGGTTCTGTTGATTCTCACCCAAGGGAGTTGTGAAGGTCTCAAGTATTTTTTACGCCATCTCATTCTTGCCTCCAGTGCCTGAAGTTCAATAGTCAACTCATCTTCTGCATGTGTTGAGGCGAAGGAAGTCAATGCCAAGTCAATAACAACTCTAGTTTTATAAGGGATTTTCACAAAGAGAAATCTCAACTACACGTGCACGGAAATCACTAGACGATAAACCACTGGGACTCTAATGGCTGTAGGTGAGGAAAACCAGAATAGTAAACTGCATCCTGCTAGGCTGGCGATCATCAACTTTGAGCACGGACCGTGTAGAGCAATGGTTCTCAACGTGGTAAATTCTTTTTTAAAAAATTTATACCCATATCCTAACAATTTTTTAAACTTTACACATTAATTCAAGCATGCCCTTGACATAAACATCAGTAAAGAAAGTATGGTATAATCATAAAGAGTAATAATTAGATTATGTCTGGGCTTGTTGATAAAAATTTTTGCTCAAACTAAAATGACTTTTCAGGAGAACCTTTGTAGCCTATTATGGACCGTGGCTTGGTAGTTGGGAGAGACTGATGTAGATGACACCACAAACAGTGGTCCCACCACATACATAAGGTCCTCATGCACAACACCATGGCTGAAACTGATATGAATAACCTGGGAAAGTCCAAATGTTTGTTTTGCCAAAATGAGATGGATCTGAAAATGCATATAAGTCTGGTTGACTCATCCCACTGCACTTTGGTACCTGAAGAGGAGAGGAATGGTAGGTCTCAAGAATCGTGGAAGCCTCCCCAGAACCAGTTGGGTGATATCCCAAGAGCCAACCTCATTGGCAGAGTGGTTAGCAGATTAGCACAGCATGTTACGATGCCAGGGGTCCCAGGTTCGAATCCCAGCCTTGGGATGGGTGTTTTTGTTAGTGCCTCTTCATCAATTTCATCACTCATCCCTCATCTTTGCGATTAGCCAAAAAGGGGCAGAAAAGCGACGCTAAATAACAAAAATCAAATGAAAAATCAATATCCCAAGATAATTTCTTCTCTAGAACATGAGCTGGAGAGGCCAGACACTTCATGGCATTAACATGCATTGCGTTCTTACACGATTATTTTTCTATCTTGACAGCTGCTGCGTGGACGAGGTAGCTGCAGAGCATGCAGAAGCAGATGCAATCATTCACTTCGGCCACTCGTGTCTGAGTGAAACAAGGAGACTCCCAGTGTTGTACATTTTCACAAAACGGCCATTGGCAGTGGAAGATTGTGTGGAATCCTTCAGGAATGCATTTCCAGACAAAGACACCTACATTCTTCTGATCTATGAGGTCTTCTTCAGTTATTATGTTGGTAAGTTTTTATACTTGGTACTG
This sequence comes from Lepisma saccharinum, assembly GCF_977018435.1. NCBI lineage: Eukaryota > Metazoa > Arthropoda > Insecta > Zygentoma > Lepismatidae > Lepisma > Lepisma saccharinum. The sequence goes on along the minus strand of NC_139241.1, from coordinate 62,288,203 downwards.
AGATGTCTTTTATGCCTGGTGCTGGAAATTCATTGTAAGGAAGATTACCCTGACAGTGCTGTGTTATTGCAAAACATTTCAGTGAACATCAGTTAGGCAAGCTACCAATCATGCAGTTAAAGTTCATTAAGAAATTTCAGTTGTGTAGTAGTCTTGTGTTCAATCAAACTCATTCTGATTCCATTAAAAAAGAAATGAAGTTTACCCAAAGATTGCTGTCATGTTGATAACATACTCGAACCAGTTTTCCTCTTTCTTATACGTATGAAGATGTTATTTCATGTTTTCACACTGATGTGCCACCCTATAGTATGAGTTTGGTTTGAGTTGTTGTTTTAAGTCCACTTTATGCACAGTAAGGCTAATCGGGACTGGACCTACAGTTGAAAGTGGGATCCAAACCACTTGTGCCTCCACCGGGTATTGAACCCGGGACCCCTCGATTACACCCTATAGTATGAATATGCAAATAGTTATATTGTGACACTACTTAATTAACATTACAATTACACTAGATATATTTAATATTTTGTCAAATTGTCCCAAAATACAGTAAATTTACCTTAAAGAATTGACTTCTTTACCTTAGAATCTAGGAATTTGCATGATTTTCTGCTTTGTGGCAACATTTTCACACTGCCAAGGTCTGTCTTGTTCAAGACTTCAGTTTAGGAATTCATGTGGGAAACTTTTTATCAACTCATAGTATCTGCACATTGTTCTTGCTGCTTCATGAACTTGCTATTGCTTCCAAGGACAAAATTGATAATTTTGGTTTTAAAGATTGTCTGCTTCAGACTGAAAAAGATGATTGTGGGGAAAATTGAAACTTTTACAGATGCTAACAGACATATTTAGAAATTCCCTTGTGGACTTCCCAAAGGGATGAAGCAAATGACCTTTTCTTGGCTTCAGCGTGGAATGAAATAGGCAGTTTTTTTGGTTAATTGAAGTGAAATGAATGGAAATATAATATGCAGGGTGCAGCAATGAGTCAAGCAATTTTACAACACTGGATATAACTAGTTGTCGTGTCAGAGGTAATATCTGACTACAGGTATGTTGCAGCCCCTGACTTACCATTAATTTATGATGGAGTCTTGGAATGGGCACAGCACACATTCCCTGTAAACCATATTACAAAAATAATAATGATAGTTACATGTCCGTTTAAATGCATTTCGTAAAACATTTTAATATTCCATGACATGATACTGAATCTTCTGTCCATGCCATCAAAACATGGGTTAAGAACTTCAGAAATGGTTTCTAAAGATCAGATCCTGGAATAGGTGGCTCAAATTTCTGTAGCCATGCTGCGCAATGTGATGTGTAACGTACCCAAAAGATTGTGTGGACACGTAACTATCATTGTTTTTGTAATACACTTTTACAGAGAATGTGCACTGTTCCCCATTCCATGACTCCATCATAACTAAATGTAAAGCAGGGGCTGGGGCCTCCCCGATGGTAGCAGTGGTAGCATCGTCACTTTGTAATCAAGGGGTCCCGGGATTGATACCCAGTGGAGGCACATAGTGGTTCGGATCCCACTTTATAAACTGTAGCTCCAGTTCCGATTAGCCTTACTGTGCATAAAGTGGACTTAAAACACCAAGTCAACTCAAGTAAAGCAGGGGCTGCAAGATAGTGGTAGTCACATGTTACCTCTGATGCAACAATTAGCTATATCCAGTGTTGCAAAATTGCCTGGTTCATTGCTGCACACTGTGTAAAATACTAGGTAATAACATAATAATTACAACATAATATGATCTATTTAATTTGTAGTTTACAGTTGTTACAAGCACATAAACATAATTTTTGTTGTAATGTTTCAGGAGAACTCACATTCCCTTCATCAGTTATTTATTTTAACTTTAATCATTTCTGATGAAGGGAGTGTGTGTTCTCCTGAAACGTTTATGTGCTTGTAAGAACCTAAACTATAAGATAAATAATTCCATAATGCAATACGTACATACAAGAATAATATGATCTGTTTCAGATGATATACTGAAGCATCTGGAACCTGAGTACAACAATCTCCTTGCTTCAAGGTTTCAAATTCCTGGACACCAAGGCAAAGAGTTGGAAAAGTGCGGCTCCGTGTGTGTTACATCTTCCAGTGGCAAGCACAACACCTCAATATGTGGAAGGGCTTTCTGCATTCCAGAAGCGTTGACTGTGACCCATTACAAGGTGTTTTTCATTGGGGAGGAAGGCAAGACTTCTTCCAATTTCACATTACTGACAGGACATTCCTCGTATACAGTGTACAGCCCCATTCACCAGGTAGCTAATGAACAAAATGTAAGGTTGAGTAATTTCCTGATGAAAAGATACTACCTAGTTGAAAGAACGAAGGATGCACAAGTGGTCGGAGTACTTGTTGGGACACTTGGTGTTGCGGAGTACATGGCTGCTATATCGAGACTTAAGCAGCTGTGCAAGGCAGCTGGTAAGAAGTGCTATACTTTCGTTGTGGGCAAACCTAACGTTGCGAAGCTGGCTAACTTCCCAGAAGTGGATATTTACGTGATTGTCTCGTGTCCGGAAAATTCCCTCCTGGATTCCAAGGAATTTTACAAACCTGTGATCACTCCTTACGAGTTGGAAGTTGCCTGCAACCCTGCTAGGAAGTGGACAGGAAGTTATGTATTGGACTTCAAGGAGCTTCTTCCAGGTATGTCTCGTTTTACTAAATAGTTTTAATTCCCAAGCTGCCTTTCTAGAGATTTGCCATAATACCTGTCTGATGGATTGAGGTTTGCACAAGAAATGTCCTTCATGTTTGATCTTTGTTGATTTTATAAGCTGGTATTGTCATTAAAATTGCTATGTAACCAGCAAGCAGAATCATTTCTTGTCGCAATAATACACAGAAACATTAGTGAAGCCTTCATAACTCACAAAGCAGTGTGATGAAATATACAGTTGTGGTTCTTAAAGACCTCTCAGGTAGCATAGTGGTTAGAATTGTCACCTTGCAATTAAGTGATTCCACAGGTTCGATTTCCAGTATAGGCACTTAATTGTTCATATCTCACTTTACACTCTAGAAAGGATTCAACTCTGGAGAGAGAATTTTGCTATCTGACAGGAATCTGATCCATGCTTTCAAATGGCACTGTGGAAACTGGTAAGCAATTGTTGTAAGATGGAAGCCATTTATTGAGCGATTTGGTTCATTTTACTTTGCTTTTCTGCCACTTTTTGCTTTTTCGCTAATTGCGAAAGGATAGGCAAAACATGGTTCTCTCACCAGGCTTGTTAAAATGTGAAACACATTTTTCTCTGACAACTGTATTTTCACTCTGGACCTCGCAACCTTGCAGGTCCAACATTTACTTCAGTTTTGGCTGTTTTTACCTATAAAGGTGCAGTCTCTCTGCATCAGCGAAAGTTTAAAGATATCCAGTGTCTGGTGGAGAAGGAACACTCAACAATTTCATACATACAGTTCCCTGAAAACACTATATTTCATTTTGTAATAATGATGATTAAATTGCAGGTGGATCAGCATATGTAGAGTTGAACTTGGAGGCCAGGTCAGAGAGTGACGTGTCCCTTATAACTGGAAGGGCTCGCAATGTGACATTGGGTCAGGAGGACAGAGAAAAGGGTTCTGGTGATGAAGTGGCCCTTCGAGGCGACATGGCTGTGTCTGTGGTGCACGTTGGAGGTGGAGGAGAGTTCCTTGCAAACCGTTCCTGGCAAGGTCTTCAACCGAACGTGGGTGACACAGAAGCATCTCTTGCAACAGTTGGAGAATCAGGAAGGGCCCAAGGCTACAAAAGTGAAATATTGACATTGAACTCTGATCAGACGGAATTATAAGTTTAAATAAATGTTTTCATATTATGACAAGTTTTATTTGCCACATATGTTCACTTGCAGAAATTACTTGGTAGTATTTTTGCAGTAAGTAATCGCCAAAAATGGTTACATATTAGCTAGGGTGAACTGGTACAGTTTTATACACTGATGCTGATACTCTTACTGTTTTCCCACCAAGACTTAAACATTGTAACAGCTTAAAGTGGTTCAGAATATTTGTAAATTCTAAAACTTGAATATTCCATTGGAACTATATGGAACAACATCTAGGAAGGGAGTTTAGCATTATGTCATATGATTGGGGGAATAATCATGTTGTTGTCAAAAGAATGTCACAGGAAACAACAAAATTTGTCATCTGCTGCATTCTGTGTATTCAGTCAACATAGTGTAGGCCATAAGGCTGTACCCCAGCAAACACACCACCACACTAACAGTAAACTGCCCCAGAAAATGCGAAGGCCCCCCCCCCCCAACTCCCTGGTTAGCTAGGGTTAAAATTGTAACTGAACCACTATGCAATATGTGTCCACTGGGATTGGCCAATATTTGTCTTTTGGCTGCTACATGATGTAAATTTTTTTTAGCTAGTTGTAAAGTATGTCACTACAAACCTGTAAACTCATAACAGTAACTTCAAGTGAAATAGGTTAGCTCTAATTGGTAAAAAGCCAAAAAAAGTCAAAATTTCCAGTTTTTTTTCTTCAAAAAAGCTGGCTTTTTATTGGAAAAAAACTGTGCATTCAAAAAAGCCGGCTTTTTTGCAACTCTATTTTAGATACAAGGAAAGTGGCAGACTGAAATCCAGATTTTCATGCGTTGTAGAAATATTATTATATGTAGAACAGAGTCTGAATAAAGGTTCATTGTAATCAAGGGGTCCCAGGTTTGATACCCAGTGGAGGCACATAGTGGTTCGGATCCCACTTTAAACTGTAGGTCCAGTACTCCCAATTAGCCTCACTGTGCATAAAGTGGACTTAAAACACCAACTCAATCAATCGAATAAAGGTTCATTCTAGTTGAAGAGCACCTCAAGATGTAGAACACATACAGAGCATTGAAGAAATACAATATAGTGGTTACTGTTGAGTCTGGTGCTGGAGTGTGAATTTGAAGAGGAGACAGACCCAAACTTTTTATGATAAGCAAAAACATTGGAAACTAATTGTGCGACCATTGCATGCATCAAGGATATCTGCTATATATCAATGTCGATAATTTTGATATTGAAATTTCAACATCGATATTTTTACGATAGCGACGCTTTGATACTTTAAAAATATCAACTCAATATCGATGTATCTCACAGCCCTACATCTGTGCTACTCACATTTTGTGAATGCTACCATACCTCTCAACTATAATTCAAATTATTATGAGTGCTGCCAGTGCCCCTCTTTGAAGCTCTCTTCTGAACTTTTAAGCATCATTTACATTCTCCTCCTTTCTGTATCACATTGTGAAGGTCTTTTCTTCAAAATTTACACCCATTTCAGCCATAGCATATAACCAGTTACATGTCAAAAAATGAAGTTGTAGTTAGTTATTGGTAGCGTTCTCAGATTTTTTATTTTATTTATTTTATGCTAGTATTATTATGCTGAAAAACAGCTGGCTGGCCTTAGTACAGCAGTACGTATATATGTAAATACAAAAAAGTCATAAATTTATAATACAAGATTGAATGATAAAGATGTGACTACAAAAGAAGTACTAAATAAGAGGTACAATAAAATATGAATGAAATATACATTTTAGTATACATGATAAGTCATTAAAATAGGCCTGATGAATGATTAAAATACAATTGATCTTTACGCTCGTTGGAAATCATTATAACTACTGACTATGGAGTTTAAAAACTCATTATATTTATAATCTGTAGATGTTGTCAATAACAACCCTTTAGTGCGTACTCGATACGGCGTAGCTCATATAGATATTCTCGATAAAAGCGTAGAGACCGAGTAGTTATCTTCTAAAATTTTCTCAACGAATTTTATATCATTTCTGTTTCTTCTAGCTGAAAGGTATTCAACTTTTAACTTGTTCAATAGGTTGTCATAACTATAAAATAATTTAAACAGTTTAAATCTAAAATATAAATAGGAAAGAAATTTCTTTTGTATATTCTCAATGATGTCACATTTTCCAACACCACAGGAAAAATTCCATGTCACAGAACTGAATTCCAGAATGGGTCTGACAAATGCCATGTACATAACTAAGAGAAGGTGGAGGTTGTTCAGACCTTGCCATTTGGTTATGACCCAGCCTGTCAGTTTTCTACTTGTTGACACCATATGATTAAGATGCACCTTAAAGCTAAGTTTCCTGTCAAGAAAAACCCCAAGATTCTTAACATCTTCTACAAGACTAAGATTCACATTGCCTATGTTATAATTGTAGCAGGAGTGCTGTCTCTTGCGTGAGAAGGTCATTGCAACTGACTTAGACAAGTTGATGGAAAGTTGATTATTATCTAACCACTTCTTAATTGCAATATATTGGAACATCCCGATAAAAGTCCTCAGGACAGCTTTTTGTCCCATATTTCAATGATAGGAACCATTGAGTCAACCTGGCCTCACTATTTTCTATTTTCACCCATACTGGAGAAGTTTAACCCACTGTGGTGAGCTACGTGTGTACATATTTCATAATAAGAAACTCTTAGAAGCATTGCAAAGAATCTAATTATGAGGGTGACTAAACTGCGATGACTTGGTATTCTGAGCACACAATGAAACTCCTCAGGCAATTAGATATCACAATACTAGAAAATTGCATTAAAAAATTAAAAATTAACGTCATTTAGTGTGAAAATCTCCATAAGTTCAAGTTTCCTTACCCTAATTTTTTCATAGAAGATATAATCAGTAGTCAAGCTTTAAAGCAAGGTGTAACACATTCCGTTAGAAGATGGACGTATTGTGCATCATAGCCTTGAAATATGTGTGTCCTGTGTTTTTTCTTAAATATCTGGGAACCCTAGTTACGGGCTCTAAAAATGTATATACGTTTTTCTGAATAACTTGTAGAACCCAGTAGATGTGAACTTCCAGAAATAGTTATTAAACTCACCTTATTGAGCACGGTTTTAGTTGGAATGACGAAATGAGAGAAGTACAGTATTGCAATACTTTTGATTCCTGTGGCTGTTTGTCAGTAACTGGATTATACTGGGTGTCATTAAAATGGTACCAGCAGACCACAGAAGTGTATAGACCACATGGTCTTGGCACCATTTTTGTCATTGGTGCATCGTTTTCATGGTACAAACGTTTGATCACATCTTTGAGGTTCCTTACTTTTGTGAACAGAGGTGTTCACTTTAAATCAACCTAGGTTTGCCCTCAAGAGGTCCACTTTTCAGGTAGTGAACACCTCTGCAATCAGTCTAGGTATTCCAGGAAGAAATAAACATAAAATTTTGTACCCAATGTGTCCATCTGCCATGATGCCTGTTGTTCATGACAACAATGTAGCTGTGCCAATGAACCTTTGATTGATTTTGGTAATTTAGCATCACTTTTCTGCCACTTTTGGCTAATTTCGATGATTAGTATGAGTGATAATATGATATTTAAGGGGCACACACAGAACATCAATGCCCAGGCTGGAAACCCTGGCATCGTAGCACATTGTGCTAACCACTTCGCCACAGAGGTTGGCTGACAACTGAACCTGTAGCTAAGCTGCCCCCCCCCCCCTGGCTATGGGCTTGCAAAGCTAATGAAGAGATGGCAGCATTGCTAGACAACTCTGGTCCAGTGTCCTCCGATGAAGATTTTGTTTGTTACTTTTAGCTATATATCTCGTGCAAGGTTCACCCTCCAGAGGTTGAGATCTGCTCTCCAATGGTGAACAGTGTTGCAGGGAACCCATTCTGTGAAGAATGAAATATTGCCAACCACATTAGGCGTTGTTCATTGATTGATTTGCTTAATTTTACTTTGCATATCTGCCACTTTTGGCTAATCGCAATGACGAGGATGAGTAATGATATGATAAAATTTATGAATGGCCACTCACGAAGAGCACCAATGTTCAGGCCAGGATTCGAACCCAGTACTCGGGGCATCGTAGTGCTCTGTGCTAGCCACTCCACCACGGAGACATTAGACATTGTAAAACGAAGTTTACAATAACCCAATGGCAAGTAAACCAACGATACAAAAAACTGTGGAAAGGCAATGTATAAAAAAATGGAGACTGAGACAGAAGATAAAGATGTGAAACCTTGCCTCAAGGGTGTCCAAAACTGGAACCAAAAATTGCCGGGGGGAACGGCCTCGGAGGGTTATTTTTTTTTTTTTTTGTAAGTGTTGTTTCTTGTGCATCAAAAAATTGCATCATAAAATGCCTGATTTCATCCACATTTAATTCATTTGCAAATTAAACATTTACTTTCTTCCCTATCATGAGGGAATGTGCGTACCTGTATTTCGTCACACTCAAGTAAAGATACAGGGTGTCCAGGGACGTTCCCCCTTCTCCACGTGAAAAGTAAATTCACATGGTTAAAATTCATGTATTTCAGAATAAAGTAAAAACCTGAATAAAAGTGAAAGTTTAATTTGTAGATCATTGATATAATGGCTAAGAGACAAAATCCGACACAACTGATTTTTTGTGTGCAAGAAACAACGCTAACACCACCCCCACCAGACAACAACAACAAAAATAAAAAAAAGTGCTCTTGGTCTTCGGAAATCCAGTCACTTCAGGGGATACTTGGGTTTATTATCCCCCCCCCCCAAATCCACACTTTGATTCATTCCAGTAATTGTCAAGCTTTATCATGATCAAGCTGCATGGGGGTGATCACTCTCCCCCCTTGATATGAGCCTGTTTTCGCCTGCCCAAGTTAGTGAAAAAACGAGTGGGGAAAAAACAAGGTCAGTGAGCAAAAAATTTCCTCTTAACAATTGAAAATTGAAATGCAATCAGCGGCTGCGCCAGGATTAATCATCAAGGGGTGCTGAGGGGTTGGGTTGGGTTTGGTTTGATTTGGTGTTTTAAGTCCACTTTGTGTACAGTAAGGCTAATCGGGACAGGACCTACAGTTTAAAGTGGGATCCGAACCACTATGTCCCTCCACCGGGGATTGAACCCGGGACCCCTTGATTACAAGGCAACGACTCTACCACTGCGCCATCGGGGAGGCCCGGGTGCTGAGGGGGTGCGGAAAGATATTAAGGGGTGCGATGCTGAAAATAAGGAAACCCATGAAACACGCATGCAACCTTTCAAAACTGGGGAGCAAGGTGTCAAAACAGGGGGAGATATGACAAGGACAGTTTAGCATAGTGCGGGGACAAAAATAGCAAAAAGCGATAGGCAACTGCACTCCTAATCGCTGCCACTGATTAACCAAAATTACTGATTGAAATGAAATTGTATGTGTGAAATATAATAACTTTAGATTGATATTCATTTTCCAGGCAAGCTGTGCCCCCCTTGCCTTCCCCCTGGACTTACATGATAATATGTATTAACCCTTATACTCCAAGAAAATGGTCGTACAGTGTAAACATTCAGATCCACGTTGCAGTCTTATTGAACTATGAAGTGAAATAAAAAATGAAATTATCCTTGTCTTTAAAAACACAATTTTTTAACCTTTTCCATGTAACCAATGGAGGTACCAGATGCATATCTATATTCCGTCTGCCACTTCAGGACAAAACGCGAAGTGCACAGCAACTTCTTCTTCGTTAAAATCCCTTTTGCCGTTCTATCCCCAATAACGAACTGTAGAATTTCTTCGTGTACATTGGGCCTTTTTCTAACGGGTTTTGAAAAAGTCTGATGTTACGTGGAACAAATACGCAGAACGTATTAACAAGAATACTACCCTTCACGTTACAACTCGCCTTAATTTCCCGAGCACGACTTGAAATTACTCCAATGTGAGGAAGAACAAATAGGCAGAAAATAAACCGTTTATCAACAATGCAAAAGGAATGAAAGAAAAACATAACACATTTATCTGTAGGCAATTATGGAAAACCACAAACGGACCATTTGAAGGAAGAAAAAATTCATAACAATGCTGACGAAAGAAAAAAACGGCCGCTGATCTTTATAGAGGCTGCCGCAAGTACAGGAAAGTATGTACGTGGTCTGTTAGGAAAGTAATGAGACTGGCAACACTGTGCACGCACTGGCAACGCTGCTGCCCCCACCTTCATACGACAGGTAGGTGAACGCTTGCCGTTGACTCAGTATAAATTTCAACTTGCTACAGTTGCTACACGATTGTTGAGGGCGTCTGACGTGAAGTCGTGTTTGTGAGGTGCGTTACGAAAATGGAATGTCAAAAGTTTGAACAACGTTGTGCCATCAAATTTTTGTGTTAAGTTTGGCGAATCCGCTACTGTGACTTATGAAAAGTTACAAAGGGCTTATGAAGAACATGCACTATCTAGGGCACAAGTGTTCAGATGGCACAAGTCCTTTTTAGAAGGCCGAGAACAAGTGGAAGACGAACCTCGTGCGGGAAGACCTTCAACCTCAAAAACGGATGATGACAATGTGGAAAGAGTGAGGTCAGATCGTCGATTGACGGTGAGAATGATCAGTAGTGAGTTAAATTTGAACGTGTGTACCGAATGAAGTCCTTGCAAGACTCAGGAAAAGGGTTGCACGTGTGCGACCAGACATTGCACGCACTTGGATGCTGCACCACGATAATGCAGCATGTCACAAGGCAGTCTCCATTTATGAATTTTTGGCAAAAAAAAAAAAGCATTCCTGTGGTTTCTCAGCCCCCTTATTCGCCGGATCTCAGTCCCTGTGACTTTCTTTTATTCCCCTTGATCAAAAACCACTTGAAAGGGCGCCATTTTGATACTTTGGATAATATCCAGAAAAGCGTAACCGACGAGCTGAAAGGTATTCCAGCAGAAGCATTCCAGCACTGCTACGAACAATGGAAAGAAGGCGTCCGTCACTGTGTAGCTGCCCAAGGGAACTATTTTGAAGGGGATAACCTTGATTTGTAAAAATAATAAAATTCATCGTTTACAGAAAATCAGTCTCATTACTTTACTAACAGACCACGTATATCAGCACCTCTTTCAGTGCTTGTCTGTTGCGTCATGGGCGTAGGCAGAAAAAGATTGTTCCCATGCGCATCGCAAGAAATTTGAATAATAGAAATAATAACAATAATTATTAATTAATGATAATTAAAATTTCATTATAAATAACTAATTGGTACAAACGTATTATTATTATTATTATTATTATTGTTGTCCTTATATCCTTGAGGAGACTTTTCTGCTCTATCCATCAGAAGTGTGAATATGAAGCACAACTCTTTATATTATTATTATTTTTGTACGTTTCATGTAGTGTGTACTGAGATGCACAGTTATTATATTTTGTTATTAAGTTTTAGGTACCTCAAGAAAAAGCTTTAAAAGTAAGAGAAATTTTAGTCATAAAGTTTATGTTGTTTGACCATTCACATAAAACTTAATTTTTGGATTTTTGAAGACTGTGGAACCAGTTATTCTTTAGATTAAATAGTAAAACATAACATGGTGCCTGTATTGTAACCTCAATTTTTCGATCTAACGTAATTTTTCTTTGGTTATTCTGTTCTAGTACTAACTGGACATTATTTTCGTTATTAACAATAAAACTAACAAACGTTCTGCTATTTTGTAACTTGCAATAAACGATGTCAATTCGGGGTGAGGGGGTTCTATGGACCAGTTCGATCCCACTTTCCGACGCTCATATTGTTCCTATATTTACCAAACAACATTATATACAACCACTACACACTATACAAGTATGTCCTTTAGGACCGCATATAGGTTAAATGTATGTACTATATCGACCGCTGGGTGAAGAGTAGTGAATGTAATGCGCTACGAAGCTGGATATCCTAGGTTTGAACTCTTATTAAGGGGTTTTTAAACCCTTATCGAACAGGGAATTTAAAAGTTGGAACGGGAATTTTGGGACAATCACAAGGGAACTTTCAGTCTGATATAGGAACAGCACTGGAAAGAGGACAACAGAAGTGAAAATGAAGGGGTCGCGGGTGGGCTGCGATTCTGAGAATTAAACCTGTTTCGCTCAAATTGAAGAATTCAAAATGTTTGAAAATTCTAGCTCGATCATTTCAGAATTGTCTCGCTGTTGAATTTTTGTGAAAGTGCAAATAATTTTTTTAAAAATGTGTCAATTTTTTTTCCTAAGCTTCCATTAATCCAATATGCCAGACGTTTCGGGGGGGGGGGGGTTGAACCCTAAAAAAAAACCTCTAAATACGGCCATGTGTTGCGTACAATAATAACGGTATTACGTCAGTACCTAACATTCGGCGCTCGATATGACGACATTACATAATATGACACTCTAAGGGTTAGTGTTTTCAGTTGAACTTAGGGGGTGCGGAAGAAAATTAAGGAGTGCGCAAGTCCCCCTGGCGCCGCCCCTGAATGCAATACCTATTTTTGGTTTCATTTCCGTACGTCTTGCTTGAGCCATCCTTAAATGTGAAGTGGAGGTCTATGTGCGCATATCCTGCATTCCAATATTGTTGCGTTGCTCTATACATCAAGGCGGGTGTTATTTCTAAACTTTTTTTCCAAATTCACATTACCATTGTCTTATTATACTTTAATTAAATAATAATAATCACAATTAATTATTAATATTTACAATTAATTAATTAGCTGAATTAATACTAATACAACTACTACTACTATTAAGTAGTAGAGATCTACATAAATATAGTATTTATGAAAACAATAGAACGAAATTACTTTCTAGTCATTCGATTTTTATCAAATCCTGGGAGCATTGTTTTGTTTCTTTGTTACGAAATAATGGTCTGGTCAACGAGGTGACATTTCAAGGGTGAAGAAGATCCATAAATACAAGAAAACACATTAAAATAAATTTAAATAATCAAAGTATGGAACTCATCCAAGGAGCTGCGACGATCTGGTCGGTAGAACGTCTGACAAGTGACAATCACGTGGGAGATCCGGATTCGATTCCCGAAATTGGTTGGAATTTTTCCGGCTTGTTCCCCGCATAAATGTCCCCTATAATTCACATCTGGATTATCTCGCTGTTCTTACCAACAAAACATTTTATAATAGTTAAGCTTATTGTCGTTTGAATAATTGTCTAGTCAACAAGGTGACACATTTGAAAGAGAGACATTCAAAAGTGCTGCGGTAATCAATACCATGGGAAGGGGAACTGGTGACTGTATTCTTCTCCGCCTAGCCTTTGTCTATGCATTAGCCTCTTACAACGTACCAATAACTTTATTTAGTCAATTCTCATTGTTCACACAAAAAAATACATGTTCATTGAACACTGGCGTACATAGAGGGGTGGCCGATGGTGTTCCAGCCCCTACCGAAATTTTGAGAAAATCAGAATTTTCAAATAAAAATGCGTTAAGAACTTTAAAAAATCAAAATGTGTAAATGCGAGACCTCTTTTAAAGTGAGTCCCGATTACCATTTTTGTCTTTGAATACGATTTTAATAGACTGAAAAGCTCCAAAAATACGAAATATTTTATTATGCATCCTGCCCTCCAATATGAAGACATGTGCTATTCACATTTAGGCCTACTATTCCAGCCCCTCCCGAAAAAAAAATGCTGCGTACGCCAGTGTATTGAACATTGTTGCAACTGAGATACAAAACAACTGTTTTCTCTTTTAAATCATAGTTACCCTAACCTCATAAACTCGTGTTTATTTTCAAGGCATCACTCTGAATAGTGTTGCCCACGAGACGAGACGGGACGAGACTTTGGTCTGTCCCGTCCCGTTTCGTGAAGATGCTGTCTCGTCTCGTGTCTCGTCTCGAAAATATTCGTTTGTCCCGTCTCGTGTCCCGTCTCGAAGGGTTCTGTCTCGTCTCGTTTTGTCCCGTCTCGTCTCGTAAAAGTGATCCGGGATATCATGCCAACAAAAGTCAAAAGTAGCAGAAACACAATATTTTTCCGGAAAGTGGGATAAAGCTCCAAATGTTTTACCCATTGCGTGGTGAGAATAAATAAGGTTCGTTAATCATGAGGACATTAATATTAAAAATGCAGTTTGTTGGTTACTGATTGCTAGGTATCTTACGAAATCTACCTTGAGGCTTTTCTCGCTTCATACAAATGTCTATCCATCGTACATTTATACAATTAAGCAAATGTTTAAATTAATGCATTAATATAATTCATAGGTCTATTCACTTGAATATGTAAATTAATCAATTCTATTATTGTTATTGCATGACATGTTACAAAGATGGTAGAAGAATAGTAATATAACACCACAAATATTAGCTAATATCTAGCTTACGTGTAGTTAAGATCGTCAAAATCTGCATAAAAACAGCTGTCCTGGCAAGAAAATTAATGTAAAAAAAGGTGATGAATTGAATATTTGCTGAATAAAAAAAAAGATGTTACATCCAGTTGACGAAAAATAAAGTTCCTGATTAATATTTTATGCTCATTATTATAAGTAGTAGTGTACATAAAACTTCATTGATACTGTCATTCAAAGCAGTATGATCCCAATAGAAACCTTGTTTTCTAGTAAGTTCGGCAGGAATATGTAACCCTCGATGATGCTAAACAAATATATTTTTTGTTTAGTTAGAGCAAGGCCCCAGGAGGATGCAAGAAGCCTTTCCTGCAAAAGTGTATGTTTTACGAAGCGAAGAAAAGTGACAAAACCACCACCTGCATTAATTTTATATCGCACGTTTACAGAGCCGTGTCTCCTGAAGTTATAAAAATCCCAATTTCAATGATTCTTTTAGACATGGTATAGTTGAAAAAAATATGTTTAGATGGACCCAAAGTGCATCATTATCAGATTATGAATATAACGTGTTATTGGAATCAACATATTTGTGTAGATTGGGTGCCTCCCCGATGGCGTAGTAATAACGTCGAGGTCTTGTAATGAAGGGTCCTCGCGTCGATACTCAATGGAGGCACAAAGTGGAACGGATCGCACTTTAAACTGTAGGTCGGTTCGCGATTTAGCCTATTTGCGAATCAATTGGACTTAAAAAAAACAATATCAACCTTAAGAATATTAGAATAAACTATTCACCCGCAGGTAAGTCAAATTTCACATATCCTTCTTCATCCTCGTTCATAGACTTCCTGCAATACTCTTGTGTTGCATCCCACCAGGTGCGAAAAATGTGAAGTTATTATTTCCCCGTACTGCGTTATTTCTTTTCATAACAGTAAGGCTTTTAAAAAATGTGCAAAATACGTCTCTATCTTTAAACAGCCACCCTTTCCCATGTATGTGTAAAACAATCCCACTCTGTCTCAGAAAACCTCTTCCTAAGATCAAATTAAGGAAACAACTCTCAAGTCTCAACAATTATAATTTTTTGCTTAAATTTCCTATCCTTTATACAAACAGTAGCACATATCACGTCCTTTGGTGTAACACTGTCAACAGCTAATGTTACTTTCCTCGTCCTAATAAATTTACTTCCAACCAGTGACGGCGCCAGGGAAATTTGACTGGGGGAGGGGGGAAGGCTGGCAACAAAATATTGTAAAGGGGCAGTCATATTAAAACGCCCGAAAACACTAGACATATATATACTGATATAATAATAATTATAATAATAATAATTATTATTATTATTAGAATTATTATTATTATTATATTCATGTATGGTGTTTTGTGTGTGTCTTTTATTTAGAGTGGACGTTTACAGCCTAAATTTACTTCTTGATTACGAGTTTATCTCCACATGATTCGTTTTAATAAAGACATTAATTCTTTTTTATTGGTAAGTTGCGTTGTCTCTAGTGGCCTATTTCATTATTGAAAGACATTCATAATTTTATAATTCATCGTCTTTCTTAAGATGAAACTACAGATATAAATATTTAAGTTATAAGATAATAATATAAATGATGAAAATAATTCTTCTAAGAGTTTAATTTTCTTGCAAAATAAACGTGACGTTGAAAGAAATGAATCTTCTTAAGTATAGAAACAATGTGAGGCACTTAGTGAAGTGCAATTCTCCTGTAGGAGAATTCTGCTCTAGGTGCTTTGGAGAACACATTGCGCACCTTTGGTACGTCCAGGACTTGACATTTCTTCTCAATGGTAAGAACAGCCAAATGAGGCAGTTTGCATCCAGCATCCTGTTTCGAGCAAGCCTTTTCAAAGATTTTAAGGAAAACCATCTTCGTAACGCTGAAGAGTTTTGGGCAAAATTTGTGTTTCACCTTTCAGGGAAATGTTATCACAGGATAAAAAATCAGACAAAGGTTACAGTTATCTCAGAATTCAAGAAATATTCTGAACCTGGCAATACTTACTCTTACTCTAACACTCCATCGTATGTTTATGCTACACAATTACAGGCACGTATGGAGTTCGTGGGAAGAAATTCTTCGATTTTGATATGTACGAGAAAGAGCGAACCTGCATCTAATGATTGAAGAGTGGCAAATCCTAATAAGCGTTCTTTTACCTGTCCGCGATGTGTTTTGAATCGAATTTTAAGTGTAATTTGCATTTTAAGGTTCACGTTCAATACATTTCCAAATAATATCCCCTCATTAGCTTCAAGAGTATCGAAGAAATCCCCTTTGTTAAGGTTTGCCTCAGACTCATCATCTCGAAATTCAAGTCCCTGAATAGTAAGAAACCGCGATGAATCCACAATAACTGACATGTAGTGTCGGTTTTTCTCCAATCACCTTTGGTCCTGGGTTCGATACCCAGTGGAGGCACTTTAAACTATAAGTCCAGTCCCGATTAGCCTTACTGTGCATAAGTGGACTTCAAACGCCAAATCAACCAACCAACCAACCAAATCTTGAATCAACTTTGAATGTCTTTTAATACTTAGCGTTGTCACTAACGACCACGATTAGAATAATTTGCCCGTACTACAGATGATGTCTTGTGGTCCTGAAAATATTCGTGATGTTTTAAAATCATCCACATTCAACACTTTTTCCCAGTTCTTAAGACTGGTTAAAACTTAGGTTAATCTCGGCTATTACAGGACATAAATGAATGAGAAATCACCTATGCCCAGGTCGGCGCTCGAATCTTGGACGAAGCAAATTAATATTTGTTAATCAAGTTGGTATTATAAGCAGGAAAGTGATATCATGCACCACTTTGAAAAGGTGGAAATCGTCATATTCTTATAAATGAACTCTCTTATTATTCGATATTTAATTAACTTCAGTTGGGGGTCCCGGGTGGGGGGGGGGGGGGCGAAGTGTCTGACATGGGGCGTCCCCCTGCTCCCTCTGGCGTCGTCACTGCTTCCAACCCTCTAATAACTTCGCTGCTGATAGCCTCACCTTCGAAATGGAAGCTTGTGTGTCGGCGAATAATACAAAGGACTTGTGTTCACTGTCCCTCTTTCATTCAAAGTCTGCCGTTTTCCTTTTCAGCTTTTCCTGCAAAACTTCCTGTCAGCAAGCAAACCAAATTACAGAATTTTTATTGCCCCTCCCTTGCATCAACTTTCATTCCTACTTTAGGCCTGGATTTATGGCACGTACCCGCTACTGCAGGTCAACCTCGCCCTATGTTTGGTGTTTGCCCCCTGAAGCAACGGTGTCCATTGTTCAAAGCGAAACCTTTGTCAGTGGGGAACGGCGAAAAATAGTCTCGGAATACACCCTGGTCGTAAACAAGCTCCCACCACCCTGACATTGCTGTCAGCTTCCCTCTGAAGTTCGATAAAACTACTTTGTGAAATGTGTTTAATAACGAGTGAAAATGTTACTACATGTATTTTGCTCATAAACTTGAAGGCTAAATTTACAGAATAAAAAGAACAGCTACAACATTCCTTCATCTGATTTACAGAAAGGCTAATCGGGACTGGACTCACAGTTTAAAATGGGGTTCAAATCACAATTTGCCTTCACCGGGTATCGAACCCGGGACTCCTTGATTACAAGGCGACGATGCTACCACTGTACCCGGGGAGTCCCCTCATAGAACAAAGTTTCCTTCTACGACGATTATACAGAACTTAGTGCAATTCCTTCATTTGTAATTTATTCTATATCAGCCCCAGTATTTCGTTATTACAATCCAAGGAATAGTATTCTCCTTAAATAAGAAATAAATAAATAAAAAAAAACATTGGAAATAATCTTCAAACGGACGTAAAAAAATCGAATCCAACCACCTGCAGAATGTCTGAGGGAATTTTCTCAACAAAGACATATCCGAAATTTCCATAACATTCTAATAATTTCGTAACCCGTGCGAATAATCATGTGGTAAAATCTTATCGTGGTTCCCTGTAAAAACTAAAATCACCAAATCATTTATTTCCATATTTCCCGTATTTTCTCCTCCTCTTTAGCTCTCAGCTGTTCGGAGTGGGATAATGCTAGATTATTTGTCCCTAATTATCTCCTTTTCTTAGTCTTGCTTATATCTTGGACTCCTTAATAACTTTCCCAACAACTCCTTATCAAATTGTACTGCCATGTTTCCTACAATGCTTTTCCTACTTCCTAATAACAATCACTTCTGTACACCCTTTGATGTAAAAATTAAATAATAAAAATAAACCATATCCGTCGGTCCGTTTATCTTTCCAACCTATAGAGCTGAGACTATTTTTACAAGATAAACCTCGGACGCAGACATTCCACGATTTTTGGCCCCTCCTTCCACCTTCTCTACCTGCCCTTTTACTTGATGTTATTCAGAATTGTATTAGTATCTGGAGTACTATCGTAACATAAAGTTATTAACCTGGAATATTTTTTTTAAAAAAAATGGGGAGTAACGCTGTGTTTCGAAAGAGTATAGGAAATAAGTTTAGGTATTCATTCATGCCTCTCTCTAGAATAGTCTTCTTATTTTGACTTAATACACGCTTATCAACGTTTCTAATTGAAATATTTTATTCCAAGCAAACAAGTATTTGCAACTGATTAAAAATTTTGCTTTTATTTTTTCGAGACATTCGAGACGAGACGAGACTTTTCAAAACCCGTCCCGTCCCGTCTCGTGTCTCGTCTCGAAAACGAGACGAGAAAGGCATTCCGTCTCGTCCCGTCTCGAATTTCAAAAGGCTTGTCCCGTCTCGTGTCTCGTCTCGTTTTCGAGACGAGACACGAGACGAGACGGGACATGTCCCGTCCCGTGAGCAACACTAACTCTGAACGACGCGTGTGTTTGGAATGATGTGCTTTTCTCCATGCTGCATGGAAATAATAATTGAAATTATTATTATTATTATTATTAGTAGTTGTAGTAGAAAATGTAGTAATAGTAATATTATTGTCCCAGATCTTTGACTGAAAAATTAGCCATTTAATTTTTTTTCACAGTATTTTCCATAATATTTTACAAGCTCAAGGGGGGGGGGTTAAACCCCGTAACCCCCCTCCGTACGCGTTGCTGTATAATAGATATATTTACTTCGTTGAGAACCTTCAGATACGAAAGATACGAATTGACAGTATCGGGAAGTAATCTCATTCACCCACTAATGGCAATATAATAAAAATGTTATGTTACGTATACGTGAACTTGTGGTTTTGTAATACCTCAATTGATCGATTGTCATTGATGTTTGAAGGTAATACTGATTGAAAGAGTAGGCTGTGCTGTGATGAAATTTATTTCAGCTATTTTGGTTTCCAGCCTATAAGATAGTGGATTAGGTGTTCCCACAGTGAAAAATAAACCAAAGATACTTGGGACTTAAGAAATTTATATTTTTCGGTTACCGATAGTACGAGATATAGCTTGTCATGTTAATTTCTTTTATTTTACGTCGTTTTATGGCACTTTAGGTTAAGATGAAGATGAAGAAGATGAGTATGGAAGGCGACAAGATAAAACCGATGAAACGGCAATCGCAAACACATGGACAAGACGCAACAGAAGCTCCGTAGAGAATTATACTGGATGTGAGCAGGAGTTATCCAGAATTTTCCATCTGGGGTGTATGCGTAAATTTAGGGCCAAAATGACCATAAATTGAACCTTTGTGTAAAATATTTAAGCCGTTGTTGAGGAAATGTGGGGGGAGTGTTGGGGGTGTGTGAATAAAGAACTGGATGTGAGTCTAGGCGCCAGGGCATAGTTACCCCGCAAAAATCAAGTCCAGGATGCAATAAGTTGTTGTTGATTTAGTGTTTTAAGTCCACTTTGTGCACAGTAAGGCTAATCGGGACTGAACCTACAGTTAAATGTGGGATCCAAACCACTATGTGCCTCCACCGGATATCGAACCCGGGACCCCTTGATTACAAGGTGACGACGCTACCATCGGGGAGGCCTAGGATGCATTACGTGAATGAAAGTATGGTGCAGAAATTGTTACCGTTTTCAAACACTAACAGGGTTCCTTGTTCAAATTCCGGCCTGGGCATAGGCTTTCTTTATGTGTGTCCCTTCATCAATTTCATTATACCCGGTGGCGTACCCAGGATTTTCGAAAGGGGTTACGTATTCATTTTTTTAGTAGTCAATCCCCATTTGCCACCTTTTTATGCCTTTGACGTTTTTTTTATTTTAGGAATACTGGACCAAAGGTGGGTTTATAACCCCCACCAATCCCCCCCCCATGGGCTCGCCACTGATTATACCATAATTCATCCTCATTGTCGCGATTAGGCAATGTGGCAGAAAAGCGAAGTAAAATAAACAATCAACACAAGAACTATATTTTGACATAAAACAATCATTTTTAACACAATATTATTACATATCGCTGGCAAGCGGATTCTTTTTTTTAATTAGATCAGCTAATTTCCTGGGGAGGATGCTGCTAGACAAATCCGTGTTGTTTTGTGAGGCTAGAAAAGATGCAGAATTGTTTTAATCGATGAAAATCCCAAGCTCAGTGGAAAAATTGTGCATATGGAAACACTGTGTAAAGCGCTGATGACGTAACCCCTTCTCCATGTGCTTTCACCGCTATCTGCCATCTGCCATAGAACCAAGGGAACGCAACGATCAGCGATCATCCCAGTCGCAGTCAGTTGCTGCAGGGAGAGCGTACTTGTAGGGTGTAGTCGTTGTTGTGCGTGCCTTGAACTCTTGCTGCGAAGAATACTACGCCAAAATGGTGAAGATATCAACTTCCTTGTTGGCTTTTACAGCTCTGATGTTTGTCGTGCAACTGACACCTAGTAAGGTGAGTGAAGTAGTTTTTATTCTTTGATGGGGCACGAATATGTATGAGGCTTGCTGGGAAATGGAAGGCCAAGTCACTTTCGGTTGCATTCGTTTCTCAGAAGCAAGCAGTCATTGGCGTCCGGAAAGGGGGCAGGGGAGGGCAACGGCCCTGAAAGTGAATAATCGAATAACTAAATATTTGGTGCGTATTTTTATTATTTCAATGGCAATGTATTAAAAAGACTGCACATTCAACCAGTTTTGGGATCCGCGTCATTTGGGGATGGGAGAGAGGAATTCCTTGCACTTCCTTGGGAACTACCGTGGAACGAAACGAAATTTAGAATGTTTTTCTTCTTTCATTAGCCGATATGTTAATTACCTAGGCTAACAGCAAATACGAGTTGATCATTGAGAATTTACTGTGATTTTTACACGAATGGAAAATTATGGAAAAATCCCAGATTATCTATACACTTTTATTTTAATATCATCGCGAAACTTACCAACTGCATATTGACATGATGGGCCAACCTGATTTGGCCCATCTTTGTTATTATTTTTTTTTTTTTTAGTGAGACTGCGGCATTGGAGAAAGCCCTGATATTTTTACTCTGAAAAGAATAACCACCTGGATGCCCCTTTTATTATTTAGAGTGTAATTTCGGCCTTTATGAAAAAGTTGACAATTTGGGCCTTTGTGAAAAAGTTTACGCGGTGTTGGGTGTGTGTGTGGACAAATCACTGAATGTCATTGTCATGTGCTTCACTGCCAAAAAATTTGAGTGATCTTGCGACACGTTTGTTGGCACGCGTAGTTTTTCACTCTACATCAGTTTCTCAACCACCGGGCCGCAGCCCATTACCGGGCCCTGCCTCCAATTATATCGGGTCGCGAGAGGTTCTCTCGAAACAGTTTTTCTCCAATCGACATAATTAAAATCTAATTATATAGTTATAAGTTTTCAGAGTGTAATGATATAGTCATAGATATTTCGGTGTTCAAATGCAACGCGTCAATGAAAATCAGCACTTGCACATTAATTTAATGATGTGGGCCTGAGGAAACTACAAGATATCATCTAGTGGTTGCGAACTAATTTAAACTTAATTTTATATTGTCAAAAATGGAAGTACGTATTTCTCTTTACTTACGATGCCATAATTTACTTATTAATATTTAATTTTAACTGTGCATATTAATTAAGTAAAAAAATATATAAAGGTTTTAGGAGTAAAATTGTTAGAATTGGGGCATCGACCTAAAGGAATAAGCATTTACCGGGCCGCGATCTCGTAAAGATTGAGAACCCCTGCTCTACATATTTCACATCAGATACGAAGGTATACTACGTAGTTCGAAATTGCAGGATGAGATTTTCTGACTGTCATATACGTACTTGAATGCAGTGGCGGCTCGTGGTGAACCAAAGTGGAGGGGCGATAGCTCACAAATTTGTTCTATTGATTTGCTTTATTTTACTTCGCCTTTTGTGCTACATTTGGCTAATTTGCGAAGATGGGGATGAGTGATATGATGAAATTGATGAATAGACAATCACAAACATCCATGCCCAGGTCGGGATTCGAACCCGGGACCCCTTGCGTCGTAGCGCGATGTGCTAACCCTCCGCCACAGGGGCCGGCACAAATTTGCTCTATTAGTAATGTGAGTTTAAATTATGAATTTCGTATAACAGCCAACGTGATAAGAAATTGATACGTTCGTGTTTACCGAATATCATGTTTTACACGTTTGCACATATTATAATAAATTAATAATTATTTAACAGTAATACGAAGAAGATGGAAGAAGAAATAGAATTCTAACAGATTTAGTCGTTTAACAGAGGGGAAGATTCAGAAGAAAGGATATTAATTTTTACACAAGTTGATAAGCACAATGACGAAAATTTACGTGCATTGATCGTGAAAATTTCTAGTAAAAAAGTTACACAGAAAAAGTTTCCTGTCCAACATGACTAATTAATATGTGAAATAGGGCACCAAAATAAATATCTCACTGGATAGGTGATATCTGCGTTACCAGAAGCTATACAGTAAAAACTTCAAACTTACCAGAAATCTTCTTCAGACATGCTTGTAATTAATGCTTTTGTCCTTCAACACGAAATTTGCGAGTGAACTCATGGCCTCCCTTCTTTGACACTTGTTCTAGATTCAAATTCGGCTTAGGTTTTTTATGTTTATTTTTTCATCCAGACTTCTGACAGAAAAACTTCGCACCAACAATTTCTCCACACTGTTCATCGCGACGGCGACAAACGCACAACTACAACACACAAATACCGAAATAGCTTCACTTTTCCAAGGAAAACTAAGAAACAACAAGTGTCAATACAAGTAGCAAGTAGCAGAAAGCGACGGTAAATAACAAAAATGAAGCAAGAGTCTGTACTTTTTCAGTTACCGATATTTTCTTTCCTCATTGGAAATTGCCTTATATATTGCTCTGCTCTTGTGTCATAAGAAAATAAGATTATGGAATACAGAATGATATTTTTCAACGGTTGGTAATTTTCTTTCTTATGTTAACTTCATTGCTTCTGGCAACTCTTCATTGTTTACCGTTCTCCGGAGAGAGGGCCAGTTTCGCCTAGGGGGTGGGTTTCGGGCGACAAACCGTCCGTCCTCCCAGCCACAGATCCCGCGCGTGTTATTCAGCAAGTTCCCTCGCCTCTTACCCCTCGCGGCCGCGCCTGAGAATGCTCTACGTCTCGTAAAGTGGGAGGACGCCGCCCCGCCACATTTCTCTCGAAGTTCCGTATTCCTCCGTACGATGGCGTACAAACTTCGCAATTGTCGCGGAAGATTGAATACAGAACCGACTAACCAACGATCTATAAGCAATGGAATATTTGCAATTCAGACAATGTAAAAGCGAATATATAAATGTTAATGTAATGTTTGTTCTCTTGTGGTTACACATGGCAGTGCGGCGTCGGTATCGTCCTTATGAACGGCCGCCCCTGCTTGAATGTTGAAAAGAAGTAGTAGCATGTAGCGCCAGTCGTAAACGTGAAGACGCGTCTTTAGAACAGTTACTGTGTGAAAATTCGGTGATTTCAGAGCGTTCTTATTCACACGGCCGTTTTCTTCTTTTTTAATTGGGTTTGCTGGTTTATTGCGACATCATCAAGAAAATCTTGTCATTTACATCAGAATCTTTCGTAATGCTGCCGGGAAAGTGGAAATTGTAAAAATTTAGACAGAAATTAATGATAAGTGGGGAGATACTGAGATGTTTTCTGAGAAAAATAAAATTGGAGGGGGGGGCAGGATTTTTCTGTACGAGGGAGAATTAACATCCCCCAGATGGGAAATTCTAAACCCCCCTAGAATCTCTTTCATTTTATTTTCATCGCGATTGCCAATTACATTTTGACAGGGTGGGTTCAGTGGCGAAGCGTCATAAGAGGTCCGGAGGGCGGGCCTACCCTAATATAATTGGCTATTACGGATTATTTTATTACATATAATGTCATTAAACGACGCCTTCATACAAGAAAACTGAAATTCTAGGCCTTACGATAATTTACACCAATTTCCATCCTTGCCAGAGACTCTATCGTCGCGTGTCGAGCAACATCTGCGAGGGCCTCAGCTGGTCCCATAACATTCTATGAGATTCATGCGGGAAAGCATAATTTCAGGGACGCGTTCGCCCGAAATGGACACATTGAGTCCGGCCTCAAGCAGTGATGCCAACCCTAGCATAATCGTGCTAAACTTAGTACAATTTGAACTTCATTGTCACCTAGCACCCTGTGTTTGGAATAATGATGAAATATAGCATAATCTATAAACATGCGCCCCTGGGAGACAGATAAATTGAATTCAGAGGAATATATTTTGAAAAAATTAATTTAAATAAAATCGCAAATTTTATTTGTTTCAAACAAAAGGTAGCATGCCGATCCAGCTACATCTCGTCCGCCGTCTTCTTTTCATCTTTTCTTTATCTTTCCTTACTTAGCTCACGAGGAACATTTTATTGAATGAAATTGCTAGAAAGTTGGGGTCACAGATAAAACAAGCCGCCGCCTTTTGTAGTCGTCGAATTTTCTCAAACTTTTTCAAGCAATATACTGAACCAATTATATTGGTTAAATCATTGTAACTAATTTAATGGAGGAAATTACCAATATTCTTTAACTAATCACAGCACATGTTCACATAACAACTCCCCCCAAAATAGATGCATAAAATGAACTTAAGACCTAAGTCATCCGAGCCCAATTTAGTTGCATTTAGCAAAATTTAAGAGTTTATCAGCACACTCCTGATTGGAAGGTTGGCAACGCTGGACACACGGTACAAACTGGGCTTCACACCTTTGTTGTCCAGCGCGGGATGTCCAACAAAGGAAAAGGGAAGGTGAGGGTAGAACGGCAAAGACAACTTGTTCCGAGGGCGAAAAAAATGTTTCTATCCCAGTGTTCTGCGTTTTCGTTAGTTTCTCGATTTACTCCTGTTGCGTTGTTGTTTTTTTTGTTATATTTTATCTTGTTTTTTTCTTTTCGCTCATTTATTTTTTTATTGTTCTTTGATTGGCCTTTTTTGGTGGTCTGCTGCCACGTTCTTTTTCTGCTGGAACCTCAAAAGAGATGCGCGTGGCAGCAAACTCGGTCTTTGTTTTATCGTGATTTCATCATGCTATGTATGCAATTACGTCTGTAACACATATTGTGAAGTTATAGCGATGACTTTCACATAAATGTTTTAAGATTATGTCCCTCAGCATTCTTCTAATAATAAACCTAAATGCTCTCGTAGTTAGGTTAAGTTCTGTTCGCATTAAAATAATATCGCTAAATGCTTTCTAAAGAAAAAGGTTCTAAATTACCTGCACATTCATTCCCACTAATCATAAACTCGCATTTCTCTCGTCTTAATCTGTTCTTAAGATTTGTAACATCCTTTTAGCAGACGAATTACGTGGCAGGAGCAAATTTGACGCTTATTCTTACTGCTGGCACGTGCGTGGCAGCAGACTCGGCCTTTTTTTTACTTCGCTTTTTGTGCCACTTTTGGCTAATTTGCAAAGATGGGGAAGAGTGTTGATATGATGAAATTGAGGGATGGACACTCACAAACATCCATGCCCAGGCCGAGATTCGACCCCTGGCGCCGTAGCGCGATGTGATTCCGCCACGGGGGGCGGCTTTCATTGTTGTGAGCGTGAAGTGAGCAAGGGGAATAATGACATGTATTACTCTGGAATGCTACAAAATCATACATAAAAGCCTATTACCAGGCCAAGCATAGGAAGAAAGAAGGGGTATCGGAACATTTAGGACTGCCACTCGAATGACATCTAAAGCATCAATTTTCAATAAAATGAAGAAATACGATTTACGAGTTAGCACACATCAAGCGTTACTATTCAGGTACGTTGAAAGATGCAAGAATATGTTCTTACATGTTCAAAATTAACTTTAAAGGTTATATTTCTTTATATTTTTAAAAAAGTCGCACCCATAACAACACGAACTCACACGCCTGTGCCTACCCTTCCAGCGATACCACGCTTCGCCACTGGGTGGGTTAACCTAATTTGACCCATCCTTGTCAACTTTTCCCATGCAGTATACTATGGAAACTACATTTTGCAGGCTAACGAGGCTCTGGCACTGTTATACTATTCTGTAGGGTTGTTTTCTCCTCTACAGTCTGTTTTGATATTCTCCACTCCTAACATAATAATTTTAATTCAAGGTTTTCGTGCATGAAATAGATCATTTTTAAAGTTTGTAAGTGTCATTCTCTTCTCCCTATTGTCCCTCTTTCTTATTCCACTCACCTTCTGTCCCTTCTGTTTGATCTTCTTTCCAACTCGAACTCTGTATTAATTTTCTGCCTTTTATTTTCATCCTCTATCTTTTTACTCTTTTATTTTCCCTCTTCTGTTTGAACACAGTTTTTCAATATTTCCCCCCCCCTCATATACTAGTTATTCATAAATGAAAATTATTTTTAATCTGAATTGTAAATTTATTCTGAAATTATGGTAAAATGGCTACACATAGCGAAAGTCATCTTTCATATGGATATAAGTGTCCTACACGTAGAGGAGACGAGAAATGCTGCTCAAAATAGTCTGCCTCTGTTCTATATATTTCGTATTTTCTTAATTAATAGAAAATTATTATACTTATGGCTAGTGAGGGGGTTCATATGCGCCAATGATTTATATCATTCACTTACGAATATATGCGCTAGAACAGGAAATTTTCCGAAATGCCTTTTGAAGACACTATTCCTCAAATACGACATGAAAATTAATAATTATTATTGTGTTACCTACTTGACAGGACAGATGGACGTTCGGAGGGGTGTGGGTCGTAAGCAGTGCCGTACTCAAGGGGGTGTTGGGGGGGGGGGTCAGTATTCCCTGGGCACGCCACTCACCGTAAGGAGGGTTGTTGCACCCCACTGAAAATGAACGTCAGCATAGAATTATATATTAAACGCATACAATTCATTTTCAGCAACAGTAGTTTGCTTTTATTATCACAAAGGACTGCTTTTATTATCACAAAGGACAGATAATTACAAGCAGACTGATAACCTACTGATACAGACCATTGCAGGCACAGGATAACTTCAAACTGAAGCAGTTTCATTTTTACCTTTCTTAACCCCTTCCCCAGGAAAAAAAATCCCGCCGATGCCCCTGACACCGAAGCTTTGTTGTTATTTGTTTGTGTTAGAACATTATATGTAATTGCTAGGGCACCAAATTTGTGAGTATTCATTACGTGGTGGGTGGTGGTATGCAGGTTTCCTTTGTTTTCAGGGCATTTTCGTGACATTGTGAACACAAGTTGCAAATTCAAGGTCATCAATTTCTAGGGTGTACAGGCTCTACCCTAGAAATCGTAAATAAAAATAGAAATCACACTGGTTTCACTTTCCCGTTTGTCTAAAGCAAAAGTTCAATCCGAACACTACTTTTGGAAAACCCTGTATGTATGTGTGTATCAGCATAATAGTAAGAAAGTTGACATTTTCATTATTTTTTCTCTCACATCCCCTGTGTTTTTTAGGAATATAATTGTGTGTAGAAGTTGTCTCTTTTGCTTCGTTGGCTCTTGTTTCAGTTATGGAACCTCCTCCTTGTGCAAAAAACTAATCCTTTACGTCTGAAAGAGACATTTTAAATCAACAAGTAGCAACACTGCTTTGAAGTAAACGGATTTGGTTGATAGGGGGCGTTACAGGTCTTCA
Source organism: Lepisma saccharinum (assembly GCF_977018435.1). NCBI lineage: Eukaryota > Metazoa > Arthropoda > Insecta > Zygentoma > Lepismatidae > Lepisma > Lepisma saccharinum. The sequence goes on along the minus strand of NC_139241.1, from coordinate 62,259,957 downwards.
CACTTATCAGGTTTCCTCAGAGAAAGGGAGGAATGTTTTGCTCTCTAGCTTGAATGAAAAATAGACTTGTACAATCGGAATAAGACATGAAAACTACTGCCGCCTCACCAGAGAGCAATCTCTCCTCAACGAGCAGAGATTCTCTCTGAATCTTCGGTGTCACGGACAATCCCCAAATATACCCATACATTCCTGAAGTCTTTCGCCACCAAATTTCATTCTGACAATCCCACAGTATGTCCACGTTCCCAACGGGTTTGAAAAACAGGCCAGAAGCTGAAATGAACCACGAAACGTAGCTATCATTTTACCTTCCATTTCCGCACTTCTTGCTTAAACCATTTCTAAATGTACAGCAGATGTTTTTTTTTTTTTTTTTAAATGGATATCCAATATTGTTGCGCAGCTGTATATAACGTATTCCATTAGATTCACTTCGTTGAGAACATTCAGGATTTGTGATGAAAGTTAGAAATTGTCGGTTTTATGAATGCCAATGGCAATACTTATGTAATAAAAATATTAAGTTACGTATCCTTCTCTAGCAGATTTGTAACTTTGTAATGCCTGAATTGAGCGATTGGTTGTGTCATTGAATTTTCAAGGGCAACACTAATGCAAAGCGTTTTTATTTTAGAATCACTAGCATCATATATTTTTCAAAATAAAAAAGAAGAAAAAGAAAAATATACAAAGTTATCTATACTACATATATATCATAAATTATGTACGGTTTTCTCTATATAAATAATATTCATTAATAATACAGATATAGTTTGCCACATATTAAGTTGTATTAATACAGAAACATTATATATGGGTAAAGTAATGGAAAATTTGGGGGTTCACTGAAATCTCGGAGGGCTAGGGCCTTGTGCCTTCCTCCTCCTCAACGACGTCCACTAGAGATGTCCAAAATCTTTTTTTTTAACACAATTTACGCAACTATTTGTCATGCTTCATTTGTATAGTCATTGCATCCACAATCCTTACATCCTTAATCTTGTGTGCCTGTTTGTTTAGAGAAAATAGCTCAACTCTCTCCACGCTAGAATAGCAGACAAGCAAGAGATTCTTCAAGTCAACGTTCTCTTGAAACGTGTCAGATTTGCAAGGAGGAACCGGTTTTGCAAACTGTTTGGGTACACTGACACCAGTGTTGCCACAATCTGTAAGCACAATTTCCCTTTGCAAGGTGTAAAATTTCCCCTTTTCGCCCATTTTTTCCCTTCATGTAAAGGAATTATTATTAATAATAATAATAACTAAATATTATCGTTGACCCATGTTCATATGTATAAAATGTTTAACTTTTAAATGCTATGACACCAGGGGTCCCGGGTTCAAATCCCTGCCTGGGCATGGCTGTTTGAGAGTGTCCATTCATAAATTTCATCACTCATCCCCATCTTCGCAATTAGCCAAAAGTGGCAGAAAAACAAAGTAAAATAAACCAAATCAATAAACAATAAAATTAAAAACTTTTAAATGTTTTTTTCCCGGAAGATTTAGATTTTATTGCTAAACCAAGCCAATTGTTTCGTTTTGAGATGAAAGCTCAAACTATGTTAAAGTAGGCAACTGAAGAAATTTCCCTTCATGTGGCAACACTGACTGACACCCGCCTACGTTTTTTGCCCTCACCTTCATTTCTGCCAATGTTTCGAGTTGGAAACAACGCCTGACGCGACACCTGGTTTAGGTAACGGGAACAACCGTCTCGGTGGCTGAGCACGCTAAGTGGTGAACTTTTGATCTCGCCACCGAAGTTCCCGGATTAGAGTCCCAGCCTGTGCATGGGTGCTCTTCGTGGATGTCCCTTCACCGACCCATTTAATGTAATCACTTTTCTTCATCGTCGCGATTGACCAAAAGTTACAGAAATGCGACGTAAAGTAACAAAACTACGAGGTAACTTGAGCAGCAAGTTTACTGAAGTGAGCCAAAAGTGAACATCCCTGGAAAAGGCGGCTCCCGCCTGGAGTCTCTGGATATGGAGCATAATCAACATACGTATACAGCGTATCAGCACATGAACTTTCAGTGTATAAAGGTCATTAAGTGAAACAACTTTTCTTGGTAAAGTTTTTCTGTTTGATTCTTCTTCTTGCCGGCCCCCGTGGCGGCGTGGTTAGCACACCGCGCTACGACGCCAGGGGTCCCGGGTTCGAATCCCGGCTTGGGCATGGTTGTTTAAGAGTGTCCTTTCATCAATTTCATCATATCATCACTCATCCCCATCTTCGCAAGTTAGCCAAAAGTGGCACAAAAAGCGAAGTAAAATAAGGCAAATCAATCAATAAATAATTTATTCTTCTTAACGCTACGAACCTATGAAAACAGTGTTTTTTAAAATCCTGAATATATGCAACCACGCTGCACAGGCTCGCAATTACTGATAATGAATTGCCTTCGTAAATAATGTAAACAAAATCTCTAAATAATCAGGTAGACATCAGCTTTTTATGTCTGAAGAAGTCGCACGGTATGTTTTCTATACATCATACCAAAGTCTCGAATGAGGCCGAGTGTGATTAAACCCGTAGAAACTAGTTCTAACACTAACAAACCAACCTTGGCGGGCGGTAGTTAGTAAAAGCCCATCTGTCCCCCTGAGTGAGAAGGTCTTTAATCCGCCACTGTGCAAGAACAACATGAAGTCTGAAACCTAAGAAATGAAATGAGGTTGCAAACTGTCTCTTCCTGACACGCCCCTCGTTTTACAGAAGCCTTGAAAAAACAAACTTGAGTTTGCTGGTGTTTGTATAGTGTTGCCAACTGCTAAAAGCGTAAAATAACTAACATTAGCGCACAGTAGTCAATCACCCAGCTCTTTATTGCCACTTGTGATGGGGTAAACTTGCGTATGAAACCAAATTATAAAATGCGCAGTTTCAGCTTCAAGAATTCAGACACAAGGGCAAAAAAATACTTCAATAACTTGTGTACACAGGAATTCGGAAGAAACTCCCTCCCTTACGGTTATGCAACCCGGAATTTTATATCATCTAGTTTCGCCTGGTAGAGTAGTTCCCGAGAGGAGCAGTGTTTCCAAACCTATAACCGTAGTGTTTCCAACCCTGTATTGGTTGGTTGGTTGTTGTTTTGGTGTTTTAAGTCCACAATGCACAGTATGACTAATCGGGACTGGACCTACAGTTTAAAGTGGGATCCGAACCACTTTGTGCCTCCACCGGGACCCCTTGATTACAAGGTGACGACACTACCACTGCGCCATCCAAGCCTGTATTGCTTTGTAGAAGACGAAACCTTCACGTAAACTTCTTCATTCGTGAGTTACATTTGGTTTACAGACTCGCATTACAGGACACTCTTTTCCTGTATTGCATGTTTTCTGGAGCATTTATTTTTCCTGCTGCGGAGAAAATTCTGTAATTATTTTTCATCTTATGTTTCGCAGCTTGTCTACCATTTATTGGCTAATCGCAACAATGAGGATGAATGATAACTCGATTAAATTGATAAAAGGACAATCATAAAGGAACCATGGGGGCTAGATTCATATTATTATGACTATTATTATTATTATCTTTCTTTTTTTTACTTTACTTTTGGCTAATCGCAACGATGATGATTAGTGTATGATAAAATTCATGAAGGAACACTCATAAACAATCATACGCAGGCCGGGACTCCAACCTGGGAATTTCGGAAGCGAGATCAAAAGCCGACGGCTTACCACGCTCGGGCACAGCGGCGGCCAATTATTATTAGTGATATTGTCTCAAGTAGTGTATTTTCCCACCATATTCTTTCATACAATCATGAAACGGATGAAAATTAAAATGTTAAAATACCTGCCTACGTTTTTTTTTTTTTTTTTTCAATATAAACCCCTACTGCACGAAACCAAATTGTGGGAATACGAAACAGAACCAAGTTAACATATCTTGACCGTGGAAAGTGTTAATACAAAATCTAGAAAAGAGCAATTTAACAGTTACCTGATTGCTTTGCCATTTGTTGTATGGGAAGTGTAGTAGCAGGCAAAAGAGAATACAAAGATCGAATAGAGAGGCAACACTGTCACTGTTCTGCACTGCACCAGTGGCGGCTGGCCAAGTGCAACAAGTGCAGATGTTTTCACCTAATTTTCAAATTAATTTTGACATTTTTCATTTGCTTGTTAAATTAAACTATTTCCCAGCAGAACGCACACGATAATACTCAAATAATACGCTGCTCGGCGCTACGCACGTGAAGAGTTCGTCGTAGCATAAACAAACCAAGAGCAGACGCCGCCAGGTTGCGGAAGACTTTAGCCGGTTGTCATGGCAACGGTGACGTCACCTAGCGTTGGAATTGAACGGGTGTCGCCATCTAGGTGCAGCAGTTCTCTCGTCGACAGAAAACATTGCATCCAGTGGTTGTGGCAAAATCGTTGCGTTCTCGCGAGATCTTGTTCCGCGTGTGTGTTTCGCGTTTCCTATCGTGTGTTGTGTTCATGTGTTGAGCTGTGGTTTGTAGAATGAACCCAGTAAATGACTTAGTGTGTAATTTGTTGCAGACAACATTTTCCAGATGGACGGATGAAGACAAAAAAGACGTTTTAAATGGGGGGGGGGGGGGCACTGACACTTACACTTACACTTACATTGCCTATAAATGTACTTCTTCACCTGTTATTTTAGGCACGAGCCGCTATTGCACTGCACAGACAACGCGTCTCGTCGAGTGGGCGGGGCACTGTGGGTGCGAGCGAGCTGCTGTTACTTCTGCAAAAAGAACACTGACAGACAACTGAATGACGCTCCGCTTAAAATCTAGTCAATCGACAAAGGATTTGTTGAGGAAGTGAACTGAAATATAAACACCAGAATTTGATCTAAGCCTATAATGGTTACTCGCAATAAGAGCTGATCAATTTTTACATGTGGAACTCCGTAATGAAAGAGGCAACAGGCCGCACTCCACACCTTTAGCCTGGTAACACTAATAAATCATCTCATTATATGTGTTCGGTTATGCTGATAGTCATGTTTAATATATTACCTTCAAACATAAACAATATCATGGACTCACTCAGAGGCAGAATTCAATTTTACGCTTTACTTTCCTGAAGATATTGTAGCAATATAATCATTCCGCTCCATTTTCGTATTCTCAATTGAACTCGCACTATTTTTTCCAGAAGTTGAGCCCCACCTCCCTTCTCCCACCTTAAAAATTCTTGGGTGAGAGGCTACAAACTATACTAAAACTGAATTACAGACAATACTTTACGACTCAAAGTGACGTGAACTAGAACGTAGTGAAAAATCACTGGTGCAAAATTCAACGTAATGATGATAAAATGAAGGTAGGAAAATGGATGTGCTACAAAGTTTTACATACATACACACACATAGTTAGTTCCGTGTAGAAGACATTTCTTCACATTTTTCTCACCTTGGCTTCCTTGAATTCACGAAAATGTAAAGCCATGAACACGTTAACCCCCTATAATCACGGAGTCCCAGGTTCGATTCCTGGTGGAGACACCTGCCTAGTGGTTCGGATCCCACTTTCAAGTGTAGGTCCCACTTCGGGTAGCCTTTCTGAGCATGAAATGGAATTAAAACAAAATTGGAACAAGGTAACACATCACAACACACGCGCAGAGGGCGTTGAACTTAATGACTGACAATTATTATATACATCGAACTTTCAGCGAAGCTGGAATAAGGTCTATTTGCCATGCCAAATAGTGTGAATTTTCAGTCTCGTGGTGCCTTCTATACGAAGTGCACGCAAGTTATCTAAAAAAAATTCAAATTTGAGGGTGAGTCGAGCTATGTTTCTTTCAATAAGACTCTTCACTTCAAACATATTTTGCTCTATAGCTGTCGATTTCGAATGGGCATCTAAGACTGCTTGTTTAGCGGACCGGATTTGGAGCAAAATCACGGACTATCATAGTTCCAATCACACTAGAGACGTAGCAAAAATTGTTCGCCTGAAGATGAGAAAAGAGGTGATTTCTTGAAATGTCTCGAAATTTAAAGATAGAATATATGGTCAATCAAAAAGAAAAACAATGGATAATTTCCAATTAAGTAGAAACGCTGTTAGAACCGGTGTTCATTCACAGAGCAGAAGGGTTATTTTGACAAAATCCTGTTTCCCTACTGGCTGCTTCGGGGAAGGGGGCTTTGTAAAGTTATCGTTTCTTGCCCAAGCGGTAGGCCTAATTGATTGATTGACCACGAGGTCCTTCGTAGGTAAACGCGGCAACAGAGGATCACTGCCATAAATGTGGTTCCCGCGCCGGCTGAAAGAGCGACGGGAATTTAAAGAAACATTGTCACTAACTTCAGACAAACATCCAATAATTTCCTTAGGTTTCGAAGCTGATCCGAAGGACAACAAATACCAAAAAAAGGACATGAATTAAATGATCGATTCGTCCGTCCTTCTGTTAATGGACGGCAATTCATATTAACAATAATAATGGTAAGCTTATCACTAAAGAGTCAACAATCAAAGCTAATACGCATCTATTGATCAGAAATGACTAGAGTGTTAAAGTTTTTTGTATCTTTTGTTATGTTAAATCGCTCTTCTGCCACTTTCGGCTAATGAGGATGAGTGGCGATTAGATTAAATTGATACCATGATACCAATTCTGAAGCCGTGGCTCGAACCCGGAAATTTCGTGGGATCGGAAGTGGACCACTTAACGCGCTTGGCCACCAAAGAGAACCGGCTCTGCGGCCAAGCGCGGTTAGTGGTGGACTAACGATCCAGACACCGAATGTTCCGGGTTCGAGTCCCGCCGAAACCTTTGTCAATTTCTTAATCGTCAGAAATCCCTTCACAATCTAAGACATAACACTTTATCAAAACTTCATTCCCCTCCCCTCCACCTCAAATTTAATACTCAATCTTCCCAACAAAATTTCCATGCCAATTTTAGACTTCGTGTTGATATTTCTCCCTTCAAAAAAGCAATCTCAGACGTAATATTAATACACAAGAGTTGGGATTCCCTGCCCCCCAAAATAATTATCAATCCAGCTATCTGAAAATCCCACTAACTTCATTAATCGCCCACCATAATTTCCCTATCAATCTAAGGCCTAATATGTAAGAGTTGGATATCGCTCCCCCCCGGCCGATATTACTTATTACCCGTAACAATTCCCCTGACAATCTACAAATTACTATTTGTATAACAGCAATGGCTAATTGATAACGTAATTCATCAACGTGTGCCCTGTTTACTCAGTCAAATTTCCATCACAGTCTGCGCCATAAGGCCCCCCCCCCCCTTGGGCACCCTTGATTTAGAACTGTGACAACGCGAGAGGTGTAATGTAACTAATAGTTAAGTGTTAGGAATGGCTGCATGTGTGCTGCGCATTTGAATTTCATGTGAATCAAATATCTGTCAATAATGTGAATATTAGTAATATTATAGAATATAATATAATGGTACAGATGTGTAAAAAAGTAACCATGAGCACCGAGGTATCAATAAGAAAGATTTGGAAAGATAAGTTGCATATGGAGATGTGTGTAATTAGTTTGTTCTGGGATGTAGCAAAGAACATCGGTTAAACCGTGAGGGGTTTCAATACTGTGTCCACCCCCCGTTGGATTCAAGCACTGCATCTAGTCGACGAGGCAAGGATTGCACGAGCAGATGTTTGGTCTTCTCCTTAAACTCTTCCAAATATCAAACACGTGAGCCACTAGAGCTTCCATTGTTCTCAACTGTCTAGGTTCTCACTCTCTCACCATCAACGCCCAAATGTTTTCGATTGGGAGACTTCGCTGGCCAATCTACTCTTGAAATTCCTGGGTGCTGATTAAAACAGGTGGTGGTCGCTTTCGACGTATGGCGCTGCTGTTGTCTTGATCGAAAGTTACGTGCGGAATCTCATCTTCAAGGTGTTTCTCCGCGCGATGGGAAGCATGTGGTTTTCCAGCACTGCGACGTATTCCTGCGAATTCATTCTCGAGGACACTTCCACCAATCCATCTACTCCAGGCGAACTGATTCATCCCCACACCGCCACGGATATCCTGCCACTCCTAGCATGGGTAGAAATGTTCTCGGGGCCGTAGCGAGTGTTGTTGCGCCCCCAAACATGAACGTGACCATTTTCGTCAGACGAAAATACTTTCTCGTCGCTCAAAATTACGTTCTGCCAAAATTCTTGAGGAACTGGTAAATATTGTAAAGAAAACTGATCTGTGCTTCGTGATGGAAATGCATCATTGCTTCTTTCTTTGCCGCTCGACGGTGCCGAACTGTTGAAGCATGGCACTATTGTTTCAACTCTTGGCGAATCTTCGTTGCAGCCATGAAGGGATTGCCCTCGCTCATCTCAATAATGCCTGCATCTTCTTCCCTGGTTGTCTTCCTCGGCCGGCCTTTGTTGGGTCTTGACTTCATTCCTTGGTCCCCTTCTTCCTCGCAACACCGAATCCAACGCCTGACGCATGAATCGTCCTCACCATGGGTCGTAGCAATCTGAAGTGCAGCAGATCCGTCGCACAAGAAAATGCGGACTATCTTCTCTCTTGTAAATTCCGAAGTGTAAGGCATGATGAAATGATGTCGTAAATGAACATTCGGACCGAAGGGACATGCTGCACGTGGCACATGCCTCTTGAAAGCACCTTATCATTGGTGCATGTAGAGTTTCACGCCCATTCCGGTGCAGAAAGTTTCATTTTATTGGTTCTGTTGCAAGTGACATGCTCAAGGCATAGATACGTGTAAAACTGCTGCAGGATCTCGAACGAATCACCCACCGGGGATCGAATTAAAGCCAAAGCGTGGTGGCAAACGGCAACCGTGAAGTTACTGCATCTGAGATTTACGTCAAGCAGGACCTGCGTGGTGTGTGCAAAGAAACTCACTCTTGCTTTAGGAAATAAGGATACTATTGAATCAATGCAATATAAAAGAGTATATACCGTAAAATATACATTACTATTGACTCGTGCATTCCCTGAAAAATATGCATTGTTTTCTCGCACATTTCTGCCCGCCATGAATATAAATGTATAATCTATTAAATTAAGCAGGTGCATGCAGATATAAAAATATTGATAAGATGATCAATTGAATTGAATTGATTTGTTGTTTTTTAAGCCCACTTTGTGCACAGAAAGGCTATTTGGGACTGGGCCTACAGTTTATAGTGGGTTCCGCACCACTATGTGCCTCCACCGGGTATCGGACCCGGGACCCCTTGATTAAAAGGTGACGACTCTACCACTGCGCCATCGGGGAGGCCCTAGTCCTCTTACGGAGATACTTCGTTCGGATCAATAGAAACGCCCTATCAAAACAATTGGGGAATATTATTTTCACTGTGGATATTCTTCGGAAAATGTGTTTCTAACAACAGTTTACCTAAATAGTGGGGACGTCGGGTGAGAGACAGGGACGCAGTTGGAAGAGAGAGAGGGAAAGCACGCAATTTTCTGTTCAGTGCGAACCTTTGGGATTGCTTTTTCCTATCGCACCAAAAACACAATACGTATAACCCAAATACAACCCAAACCTTCAATGCCGAAATTCTGAGTCAATCATTCAACTGGAATAAAAAGTACGGATTTAAATCTAGGAGACCAGAAGATAGTTATTGCGCTACCATGTGCCAATACAAAAAAAATCCACTTCGCTCGCGAGAATCGTCATGCCTGAGTGACATGTAGTTTACGTTAGTTGTGAGAGTTGCTTCAATTCCATTGCCTGCCAAGAATAATGATAGCGCTGAAAGCATAAAATACGGAAATGTGCATGTTTGGCAAGCTATGAGAAAAGTAGATTCTTGTGTTTTCTTTTCGAATTTTACTCATTTTATGTCAACTTTTACATATAGCCAATGGCGACAGAGGATGCATGATGCTTCAGGGAAATTGATGAATATTGAAGAAACAACGAAAAAGAAAAACTCATAATTATCAGAGGCTAGGACCCAAGAACCCTGGCTACGCATCATGTTATGACATTTAAGTATATCACGGATTGCTGCTAAATCCTTTCCTAGATATTTGTAATGAATGAACCCCCGCCCCCGCTACGAGAAAAAAAAGACTATAGGATGTGAAACATTCACAATGTAATTGCATTGCTTTACATAGCTTTTTGGCTGTATTCCAAATGTAGCAAGAGATCAGCGATAAGTTGATTTTTTTTTTCTTTTTGGCCAAGGTATAAGTGTATTTGAGCGCAAGGGGCTACCTATTTCATCATTCATAAAGAGTTAACTTCGTCATTACGCTAGCACCAGGCACAAATGCATCAATTTCTATTTCGGTTATTTTACATCACTCTTCTGCCTCTTGAGTTAATCGCGTTAATACGGATGAATTATCAATTTTTAAAATTATGACGGGACAAACTAAGTGATACATTCATGCCTGACCAGAGTTCGAATCTGGAACATATGACCTCACTTCGCTAAAAAGGCTGGCAGAAATGTATCGGAAAAGTGTAGGAGCACCAAGAACCGGTTTCACCCAGCACAGACGATGAAATCATTTACAGCAACTCCCTGTGGCAGTGTTGCTCGGCACCTCCCCTTCGCTCGCAGGTAGCTTTCTCAGCACCCCACCTGCTGATGGAAGAGTACTGTCAAATGCTGGCACCCCTCCTCCCCCCCTTCCTCCCAAGGTTAATAAATGAGACTCTTGCACTTTCAAAACCCTAATCGCAAGAAAAAGCTGGCATCAATTTTACACCACCATACAATAAGATTTACACGGAAACATTTCTTAACATATTTTCTTGATTCGGACTAAGGTCAAATTAAAAACAGTCAAAGGAATTATACACAAGAGAATTAAATTACTGAAAATATGGAAAAGCGCGATACCGAAATCTGTAGTGAGTGCGAAGGGAAAATCGAGAAAAGGGGGGAAAAAAGTATATAAGTATTCGAATAACCAGATTAAGACAGAAACTTATCACGGCTCGAACAATGCAAATGAAAAAAAAACGGGAAAAGAATACGAATTAAAATATACGACAATCGGAAGTAGGCTGAAGGAAGCAAATTTTAATAAAAGTGGAAAGAAAACATGATCAATGGAGCGCTGGTTCGATTCGCGACGGAAGCTCATATTTTGTTCGAAACCCACTCTACACTGTATGTCCAGATGCATTTACACTTAGAACAAACTTCGTGGAACTTTTTCCGAAACAGATGTCACCAAAAATTTAAAAACAAAAAGAATAACTCTGAAGAAAAAATGCCGAAAGCGTTTTTGCAAAATGAAAAAAATGGGTGTAATGGGTGCAAATAGGATACAGTGGGAAAAGACAAGCGTGACATGCATAAGCACACTGAACGGGGAGGGGGTGGTTATGGGGGGGTCAGAATCCTCTCTTTGGACTTACCTATGGTGGCAGGACCAACGAGAAAAAATCTCGAAAAGAATAACTGCAGAAATGGAGTTCGGGGGTCCGCATTAGCGCGAGTGATGTAAAAACCAATCACAACTTCCACGTCATTTTACGTGTTCCGAGCACTCGTAATTTTTTAAGAAAATTCTTGATTTCAATTTATGCACAGATACATTAATGGAAACGGAACTTATGATCTAGAATGGTGGACCACCAGTGGGAATTGTATCCAGGACCGCTTCATTACAAGGCGACTTTAGGCTATAAGAAGGGGCTTTTTTTTCTGAAATAGATAACAGAATTAGTCATAATGCTATCTTTTCGTCTGCAGGACTCTCTCATGGGAGGTGTCAAGTATCCGAGCTATAACGAAATCCGTGATACCTCCTTATTCACATATTCGTTCGGAAGTGGTAAAAGAATAATAAAAAATTCAAGCAGAAAGGTTAATAACTAGAGACCGGATGTTAGGCAAAATGCCTATTCTTTCCTGTTCGAGATATGATGAAAACGAATGTTGCGAAGGCCAGGGGGCAGGGATTAGCTTCATTTAAAGGAAATTTAATTTTGCCTATTTTGCCTATTTCATACTATATTGCCTATATTATTTCATTAATGCCAGATATTGCCTATTTTAGGCATTTTCTTTAAAAGTGGGACATGACTGAACTCGGTGCATACAATTTCCTGTTCCCAGGATTAGTTTCCGATGCTTCCAAGAAATTTAAAAATAACAGTTAGCGAGTTATTGCAGCTAATAAGGACTTGCACAAGTTAAGGGCAATTCAACAAGTTCTGAAAGGTGAAAATATACAAACTGAGTTAGATCCACATGTTCTCGCGTGCTTTAAGTATGCTCCGGTAACATCTGTGGAGGTTCAAAGATCTTTTTCAATTCTAAAAAATGTGTTGTCCGATCGCAGACATAACTTGTCGGTTGATCACCTGAAGAAATAGCTTGTTGTGATATGCAACCGCAATTAGTGCTTCTTATTCAGAGACTGCCAAACCGTACAGTACAAACTTGAAATGCATTTAAACAGATTTTTAGTTCGAACTGCTGTGTGGAATATATAGTGTAAATTTTTTAACTGAAATAACCCTGTGTGCAGTGATAAAGTGTATATTTAAATAATTTGCGTACTGGTTGGAAGTAGCCAACTATTTTTTTTGTCAGACTATTGTGTGTAGCCATTATACAATGGAAAATTTTGGGCTGACGTGACTCCTGTTTGCAGTGATTTATTAAATACAATATTGCACTGCTGTTTCTCTCTAATGATGAGCTCCTGGTTTATTTTAAGCAACTATAAAGAATGTACAGGTATGTTTCTATATTTTTTCAACACCTATATGGGCCTCCCCGATGGTGCAGTGGTAGCGTCGCCGCCTTGTAATCAAGGGGTCCCGGGTTCGATACCCGGTGGAGGCACAAGTGGTTCGGATCCCACTTTAAACTGTAGGTCCAGTCCCGATTAGCCTTACTGTGCATAAAGTGGACTTAAAGCACCAACTCAACTCAACACCTATATATTTTTGTATGTCTATCTTCATTATTTGAGTTAAATTTAATTGCCTTTTTTATTGCCTATTTATATTTTAATGCCTATTTTTCTGCCTATTTTGAAAATTATAAGTGCTTATTTGCCTGCCTATTTTATATGTTTTTAGTGCCTAAACATCCGGTCTCTATTAATAACACTTGATATTATTACAAGAGACATTCTCAAAATAAACTTGTTGTCCGTTGAAAACAAATCAAGAGGAAAGCAAGATCTCCACCCGGTCGCGTGAATCTGTGGCTAGATTCAAGAGTTGGAAACACGACGCTTCTCGCGAGCTGCTCTTCCTGGCGAAACTAGATGATATAAAATTCCGGGTTGCATAACCGTAAGGGAGGGCGTTTTCTTCGATTTCCTGTGTACAACGTAGACCTGTCAATGCAGAGATGCAGGAATTTGGAGATTTTGGACCTTTTTTTGCCATATATATCTGGAGTACTAGAAAGAGTTGAAAATCGCCTTACAAAGCTAATGCACGACTGCAAATTTGTGAAAAGCCAGGAAGCGGGAGGGGGGGGGGGGCATAATGTACTACGAATTTCTGAAAAGCAAATTAGGACGAAGTAGGCCTACCTTTATTCCGAGAAATGCTTCGTTGGAAAAAACAAAACAAAAAAAAAACCATAAGTTTTCGTGTTTTGTTTTTCTTTATGTAGCTCTCAAAAGTATCAGAGCATACTGAGAAATGTATGTAACAAAAACGTTTGTTTCGCACTCACCAAGCGAACAAAAACGCTACATTAAATTAATGAATAATTTCTTCGATAACAATGTCAATAATGTTCCATGCAGGGAACATAATTGACATTGCTGGATGTGCAAAATGCTGCTCTTTATACCTCACGTACACTTTAGTTGCATTATCCAACAGTCATCAAAAGTTATTGTGAGGTTGGAATGACAGGTTCTTGGCACTTCTTTTGCAAGTATTCACGGCCATTTACAAACACAAGAGTATAAATCTCAACATAAGAGTGTTTTCCTACCTGTTATCACATTCAATGAGTCATTAACTTCATAATCACTCTCTGTCCGAGGCTTTGTACGGAACTATTACATGTAAAATGCATTCCAGGAACAAGTAGGGCCTACGTATTTATTTAGAGAAGGGTCAAGAGTTCCGCCGTCCCCCACTCTCTGAAAGAGTTGCCAAGTCAAGTTCATTTATTTTCGTAAAGTTTACACGAAGATTATGATTTTAATAAATCAGTTTTTTGTTGGCAGTATTTACATGCATATTCAGGAACGCCACTTTTCATCGATTGGAACTAACAAACTTTTCATTATTTTATGAATTATTTTTTCTATTTATGTTGATAATAATTTTAGACTATGCTGTGGGAATTCCCTATAGCCTAATTCCACAGGCAAGACAAGTCACACTTTCGTCCCGAATTTTCGGGATGGTATCGAGACGAGACGGGACTTGTTGGTTGGTTTATTTTACCTCGCTTTTATGCCACTTTTGGCTAATCGCGAATGTGAGGATGATGTGATGAAATTGATGAAGGGACAATCACAAAAAAACACTTATGCCCAAGCCGAGGTATCGTAGTGCGCTGTGTTATCACATAGACATTGTTATCACTCCGCCACAGAGGTGTCTCGGTTTCGTCTCGAAGTCTCGAAATCCTTAAGTTATTACATACGGCTTATACAATGTGCCACCCCACATATTTTCATAGAGTGTAGAGGTTATTAAAGCAAACCATTTTTTTTAATAACTTTCTTGTTCGACGCCTCATTTCGACCCTTTGAACCTTCGAAAAACTGGATTTTATGCTGAATATATGCAAAATTGCACAATGAGTCTCAATTTTACATAGGTCTGCCTCGTTCTCGGTTTCGTCTTGAAGGGGCTGATCTCCTCCTCTGTAGCACCGTTACAGAATTTCTAGAAGAGACTGAGGAAATTATTTAAAAGCTGAGGGAAAACAAGTGGAGACCCTTTCTGACTTGTCGAGACCGAGTGACAATGAGACCACTGGGGAGAGGGGATGCTTTGCAATTTTTTTGCTAACTGGAGGATACTGTCCCCCACATCCTCCCTCACTTCGAGCATTTCATTTATTCCTTAAGCGTTGCCTCCAAATGTGGAAATTGCAATATGGCTGCCTACCGTGGTGCTACAGCAAGTTGAAGCGTACACTTCTTGCCTCTTGAACCCTTCCAACTTCCCCCCATGCGACAAATTCAAACTCGAACGGTGGGGGAATTCCGTAGGTTGAACGGCGCTCTAGGATGCAGCAGCTGCAGATTCGGACACGCTTTTTGAATCTCAGTGAGTTGTTTTGGAGACTTCCTTCAAGACAGAATCGAGATAGAGACCTGCGTTTAGATACTGAGAGGAGAATGGCAATGTGACAGCCATTTATTTGTAACTCGATGTGATATCGAGTGTGTGACACGATTTGTCATTTGCAAGACGAGGCAATACTGTTCATCATCATGAAACCCTGGAGGTTGTGATAAGAACTTATAAGATCCACACCATTTACACTCTGTCCCAGGAATCTGTGGAGCAAGGCTGGTAGCTGCAACTGCAATTTCCCTTCCATGCACCCACTTCCCCTCTCATGCATTCAGTGGTCAAACCCTCTTGAGTCGCTACTTGCACAGAGCTTTGTTTTAGTTTGTTCATGCCAAAGATTTCTGGGGCAGAATGTAGATTTTTTGTGGAAGTCTCCTAAAATCGATTGAGCTAATCCATATGCAAGCATATGCTTTTCCACCTTACCACGATGGCATTTAAAAAATTTACAATGGGGGGGGGGAGAATTATTGGGATATTATGTAATTGTATATATATATATATATATATATATATATATATATATATATATATATATATATAGTCCCTCCCAAGTACCTTACATTAGTAAGCAGTGGGGAGGAATTTCCTCTCATTCCCCTTTCAATATCACCCTGCTCCCCATTATCAATTAATTCAAGTGCACTTTGACTTCAGTCTGCGTTATGCAAGAGATGGGCTGGTCTCAATTGTTCCAGCACTACTCTATATTCTGTGCAGGGCAAATGAGAGATGATAATTAAGAAATTGAACGTCTGCCTGGCTGAATGGACAATACCAAGCAGTAAGCGAGCAAGATCTTCTGCACAATGTTGTTAACAAAAGGTCACACAAAGTCATCCAGAGGAGTTAGGATGGTCATTGAATACGTTATTACCCACATCCTAATGAGGAGAATTAATTATTTTTGTGGTTCATCTTTGGAGATATGCTTTCTTAAGAGAGTTTTATCTCTTGTTCAAAGTTTGAGCAATTTTTCTTCCAAAATATCTGTAATTGGGTGCCTGGAGGAAGCAGTGGCTGATCAATGGCCTTCAATATTCGAGATAGATGATACTTTTTTTCTTCTTCTTCTTCCGTTTGCCAGGTTCATTAAAGATCTATTGTTAGTTTTAGGGACTGATTACTAATTTTAAACGTCAAGGGAACAATTTCCATTTCGTCTTATGTTGATTGAGAAACAGGCGACAGTAATAGTTTTACACTTATTGGTTATGATCAATTAATTTTAGTTGTCACGAAGGCAGCGATGGTGGTCGATCTATAGACTCCTCCCCTCCTTACCCAGTGAATGTGGAAAAATGGTAACTTATTAATATTTTTCTTATGTCTGTATACTTCTTCAAACATAAATTGGGAGAGGTGATAACTTGCTTTTAGTTGCCAAGGAGTTCATCCACCCTGGGTGATGGGTCATTACTTTGATTTTGTAGCATGATTTTCTTAGTCTAATTTGCTAGCATGAAGTTGAAGTCGCTGGTGTCTGTTCCCTCAGTTGGTAGAAGACTTGGGTAATTCCACACAACTGTATGTAGGAGGAAGTTGAACACTTGATGAGTACAGCCATGCCAGACAAATAAAAGGTGGTAATTGTCCAAGAATTCAATACAACCAAATGACTGGGGTCTGATGGGGGTAAGGTGTGGAATGTTTGGGTGTCAACTATGTGAAATTGTACTAAAGTGAGGCGAGATTAACCTCCTTGTTTCACTGCTATAGTGGAACCACAAGCAAAACAACCTGCGCAGACCCGCGACTCCTGTGCACCATTCTCCCACGAGGAGGGGAGGGGGAGATTGGACCATGCTTCCTTATGGCCCGAGCTGAAGGGAAAGCTGCACAGGGACTTTTTTCCAAGGTGTTTTTTTTCCCTTGTGGTCGATCTATAGACTCCTCCCCTCCTTACCCAGTGAATGTGGAAAAATGGTAACTTAATAATATCTTTCTTATGTCTGTATACTTTTTCAATTTCTTCTTTGTTTTTCTTTATTCTGATATTCACTCTTCTTCCTATACCTTAGAATATATTTATTCTTGTCTTTTCTTTCTCTCTGTTCTACTACCTTGTTTCCTATTGTCTCATTTTCTACTCTAGCCCCTCCCCCCTCTCTCGACAGGGGTGTTGCAACTGTAAATAGCAATGCACAAAATACACAAATGTTTGTCAGAAGTTCATATTAGCGACTGATGTTAAAGTAAAATGGGTGCCATTGCTGTGCATAACAATGTGATATGCAATAACTGTAACATCTAATATATAAGCATGTTATATCATGAACTTAAAATGTCACATGATGTTAATGGGATGCATTTATCTTCCCCGAATTATTTGTTTTGAGAATTTTGATGTTGATATACATTGTTAGAAATAAAAATGGTTTATTCCATATGTACATGCCTGACCTATCTATATTGAATGAATAAAATCTAATTAATAATCTTTATTTGCAGGCTTTGACTGTGACTGACATGGTGTATTTTGACATCAGTCAAGGCGGAAAGAATCTTGGCCGAATTGTGATTGGTCTCTTTGGTGATGATGTTCCCAAAACTGTGAAGAATTTTATTACTTTTGCAGATGAAGGATATAATGGAAAGAAATATGAAGGATCAAAGTTTCACAGAATAATAAACAAATTTATGATTCAGGGTAAGTGACTGAGGACATAACAATATAACAAAGGGAGATGAAAGTTGGTGGCACTGTAAAGTTAGCACTTAACACCAATGTACTTTGAACATTTAATTTCCCTTCCACAATACACAGTTTTAATTGATCATAAGAAAATAAGAATAATATATAATTTAATAGGTTCTGTTGATCAAAATGTATTTTACTGCAACTTTTACTGTTTGTTCTTCCCCATAAATATGCAAGGTGTGTCTGTAAAACACTAACAACTTTCCCAGTTTGTAGAGGACAACAAGGCAAACAATATTTCTTAGTAATGTTTTGCTATTTGAGACCTCGTTTTGATGCTATGAGTTGTCAGAAAACTATATTTTTTTGTCTTGTGTGTGTACAACCCTATGGAACAGCCTCCTGTTTTTCATGACGTGTATTTGTGTAGATGGATAAGCTTCTAATAGCGATAATACACTATGGAAAAAAATATCATGCCAGCAGGGATGCTATCAAGGTGAAGTCACTGACAGGGCTGGATTGGAACTACCAAGAGGGCGGTGGTAATTTTCCTCAACAGGGTGCCCCAAAATATCATTGATTTTAATGGCCTAACATTACAGTAAAACCTGGATTGATATACACATTTTTTATGTGTTAAAAGTACACATAAGCAATTAAAGATAACAAAAGAACAATTATCAGGTTGTTCCACCAAAGTTTAAAATTAAAAGTAAAAAAAATAAAAAATCACAAATCTTGTTCAAAATTTGAGGAGGTAAGCTGTTCCTGACATTTTTTTTTAAATCATCTTGGATAGAAGCATTCCAAATCCAAATTCCACTTTTTGCGAGTAGAAAATTAATATTCCATGCTTCTTTTTAACAGCTTCATTCCATAATGCATACAGCTACACGAAATTTGTTAACTTCTGTTGATCCAACATTTCCATCTCCTGATATATATAATTTTAAAGTCTTGTCTCTTTTAGGAAATTAAAATTCAATAGATATAAACCCTCAAATTCTTGCACTTTACCCCCTTATTGTTTATAGACATGATAGGAACAACCTTGTTTACAGCCTGGTACATTTTTCAGAATATATTCCCTGAAGCCTTCAAAACTGTTGTTGCAGTGGAAACCTATCACCAAACTTGAACAAAATCCAAGTTCCTCGTTAGTAGATAACCTTACAGGAGAGTTGTAATTTGAAATATCAGCAGGCTCATAGCCAGGCAGGGGCCAGGGGGGCTGAGCTCCCCATGGAACTACTGTCAGCCCCCTTGACATTAGGTGAAACTATTTTGTGTAATTTGTTTACAGTGAAAAGTGAAAATGTAGACAGCAGATATTATTTTGCTCACAACTTTGCTGAAGGATAAATTCAGGGAGCATGAACAGCAGCTATTACATTTGTTCATCTTATTTATAAGAAGAAGTCTTAAGTAGCGGCAAGTATTTAGGATATTCTCTTCTCTAGACTTCAGAAAGTTTCTTCACAGGGGAGCTTCTTTATCTGTACCTTCGTTGCCCCTGTTGCGATCTCCCATTTATACAGAAATCTGTGACTTTGATGTCATTATGCAAATTCCCTCCGCATCTGCATTAAAGGTTAACAGCTCCCAAGTTTTGGGAACGAAGGGGAGTTTTATTGTTTTGGCCGGGGAGTGAAGTGTACAGTAGGCACTATTATTGATATCATCAAATGTAGTATGGAGTGTGTAGTAAGGGATGATTTCAGTAGCAGCCAATTAACAGTTCAAGTGATATTTTAAATGATATAGAAAAATTTACCTTCATTTAACACTGTTAAACTTTTGAAAAATGGACTTGATTTACAAAGCCCCCCTGATAACCTGTGAGCCCCCCCCTGGAGATTAATTCTGGCTACGGGCCTGAATATCAGACACATCATCACGACAATGATTGTCTCAAAACTTGTTCAGAAGTGTTGTGGCATCATTTCACACTTTTGTGTTGAATTCATTCAAGTGGGCAATGAGAAAACACGTTGTAAGAAGCTCACAAAACAGGTTTTTTTTAATTCCCTCTTGATTTTTGTTATGTTCAGTCCAGTAATGCAGATAAACAATTATTTTTTATTGTGTCATCACTTCTGTTTGTCCATCTTGTGGTCCCTATTGCTGAAAGTTTAACACTTGAGTTTCTTTGAAGCTAACATTCAGACACTGTGCTGTGTCTGTAAGCACTAAATTGAGTACATGAGCATAGCACCATGTGTGGATGTTGGAAAAATTTCAGCAAGTTTTTAAATTCATGAAAAAGCAAAAAAGGATTTTTCTTGACTTAGAGGATGGTGGTATTTGTATAGTGGATTCCTTTCTCTCATTTGGAGGATGCTATAGCCTATAGCTATATGTACACATTTTTAATAATTTATACAATACCTCATCCAGTTACTTCTCTCCCCTCCCCTGAAAATTTTTCAAGTACATATCACACTACTTATTGGAAGTGCTTGTGCTGTTGTTAACATTAATTCAAGTAGTGAAACATATTACAATAATAAATAATCCATATGAACAATAATTCCCCATATAAAGCGGATTTTATGTTATGTGTGACAGCACTATACTTGATCCTCACTTATTTCTGGCCTGAAAGGGTCACTGAAAAGGTAAACCAATGACACCCCTTGTTAAATTTTGGAAATTTTCTCACCCATCATTTTCCCTTTCTTTGGCATCACTGAGGTAAGCCTTGTTTGATGGACTGTTCCAGGTACCTTCTGTCGTGTGAAGGAGATGCACTCACGTAGCGAAATCATGTCGCCTGTTTGTAGTGTGGTTGGAAAACAAGAAAAAATGGAAGAATATTTCACTTCCGGCGGAGAACGTGCCCTTTGGGGGGTGGATACTACATTAATTCTCGAACCTAAAATGCCCCAGACCCCAAGTTTTTAAACCCTCGTTTGTCTGTAATAGCGTCTTCAAAATGGCGGTCATGACGAAGATTCTAAACCTGAAACCTGTTAGTTTATCGAAGTTATTTATCATTCATGACATCTTATTTTCACACAATTTGCAGTTTATAACTGTATTATGATAATAAGAAATATGGCCACGAAAAGTCTAAAAATAATCCTTTCAGCTATTTGATCATGTTTTGGATGTGCCAGAACTCAACAGTAGCATCGAAAATAGTGTCAGACTAAGCCCATGAAATAATAATAGTTCAATTCTTGACAATCTGTATATGTACAGGGTGTTTCAAAAGTCTTGACACCATAGGACAACTGTGCTATTAGTGCAGATGGCGAAAAATGGAAAGAGGGGAAAGTTGTTAGAAATATGAGGTTTTCAATATAATGAGCTTGATTTTTCAACGTAGCATGCACCGTTGAGACTGTTCGCTGGTACGAGCCTCAATGAGAACTCACATTGCCGTGTTGCCACATGCTTTGTCCTTAAGGAGCATTTACATCATCGCAACACCGTACTGTACTCGGTAAATTGAGAATGATGACGCAAAATTAGAGGCAAGTAAGAAGTGTGTGTGTGTACAGAAACACACAACTACAAAACCTGTAATTGTGGCTAATGTTATCTGAAATAGAGATTGTTCATTAGGGCATAGTGTTATGAACAAAGGATAAAATTTCGAAATGAAAGGGGTCTTAATTTTTCTCTTCTAATCAGGGTAGATCACCACTAAAACATATTTGCGCTCAGACAACATCTTCTGTTGGCACAAACTGTAAATACCAACAATAATGACGATTAAGAGGATAACGGTTCACGCAGACTTTGCCTTCGCTACCCTAGGTTTGCCGTATCGAGTAAGTTGTGTGTCTCAATGAATAAGGAAAGACATCTGGTACCGTTCATCAAAAGGAAGGGAGAAGTGGAGTGGACCAAAAGCAGCAGGAAAAGAGAAATGTAATGATTCATGTGTTACGGGCTGCAATCTACAGTCATCACGCTGCTTCTTCTCCCAATGCCTCTGGCACACACCCATAGGGCAAGTGGCATGGACGGAGGGAGTCAATATCCATATCCAATCTTTACTCCTATTTTTGGAGATACTCTGGACAACTGGGGACCTTAACTTCTGCTGGTTACGCTATCTTTCCTTGTCCCAACACCTGCTGTGACGATGGAGCTCCAATTCTCGTAGTTTAACTTCCCCAAGATTCTCTGTTTGTCATGCATTTTCTTCGGAGGCACATAGTGGTTCGCACCCAAGTTAAACTGCATGCCATAGCTGTGCATAAACCAGACTTTAAAATCAAATCAGAAGTCGATGTCCATTTTTGGGCGAGAATTGGGGCTCCAGAATATGAAACAGTTACAGAAGAAAGTGGAGTCATTTTAAACGGCTAGAGAGAGGAGGTTCTTTACACTTCGTCATGCAAATGTGAGAACTATAAGTGCCAGTATGCCGCGAAAATTCTGAAAATAGAGTGTGACTTCTTACAAGATCAGAGATCCAAGACACTGCTTCACATGATAGGAACAAATGCTAAGACCATCCAGAAGAACTTAATGGAACTGCAAGGCATGGTGAGAGAGAAACAAAGGACTAAAAAAGTATGTGTACTCGTATTTATCAACCGAAACTACCTTCCTTCTTAGGACGTCCAGGAAGTCACTACCATTTCGGACGATGAAGGTGTATATGATCCAGACTATGTTCCCTCTATGCGGAGAAGACAAAATAAAAACCAAAATTGTTGCGGCAGCGAGGGAGGTACCATGTACTGCATCAGCAACATAGCCCCCAGTAGCTGCCGTGACAGGAAGCCCTATAGGACCACCGGACGGTGACGGTGGAGGACACCTCATCAAAGGTTCTTCAGAGAAGCAAGGTGTTGGGACAAGGAAAGATAGCGTAACCAGCAGAGGTTAAGGTCCCCAGTTGTCCAGAGTATCTATAAAAGATATGGATATCGACACCCTCCCTTGGGTATGTGCCAGAGGCGTCTGGAGGAGAAGCAGATTACAACCCGTAACACACGAATCATTACATTTCTCTTTTCCTGCTGGTTTTGGTCCACTCCACTTCTCCCTTCCTTTTGATGAACGGTACCAGATGTCTTTCCTTATTCATTGAGACACCCAACTTACTCGATACGGCAAACCTAGGGCACCGAAGGCAAAGTCTGCGTGAACTGTTATCCTCTTAATTGTCATTATTGTTGGCACAGAAAAGCATTTGTTTTAAAAAGAGTTGGATTTATTGTTGACAAGAATTTACTGAAGTTACTGCTGAATAACTTAATAAGTATATTGCAAAATCATGAAGCAATTTAAGCTAAGAGATGTTGTTGTTTTGATGTCATTATGTAGGTATTAAACACATACCTACAATAAACGTGTTCTTAAACAGTAGTAAAGTATTTTTAAAATATGGCTATTACTTTTCGCATTAAAACCATAAATGTATAATATGGTTATGATTTATATTGGAGGAAGGTGGAAAGTAGGGGGCACCAAAATTCCGCACCAAAATTCCATCTCGCCCAGGTGAAAATTTTATCCTGAGCCACTCCTGCAAACAAGGTAGCAGATCCAACGACCACATGCAGAAAATCAGTTGTAATCTATCTAGCAGTTGTTACTTCTAATGACCGACAAAAGCAAGCAAAATCAAGAGAATAATAAATATTAAAGAAAATAACAGAACTTACTCAGTTCATTCCACACTGCCCTCTTCGTACTTCAAACTTTTCCTTTCCCTACCGCTGTATCCGTATTATTACTGCAGTCTCTGCATGCTTTGTGGCTAACTTCCTTCCAAAAATTCAACAACGTTAAATATTACGTCTCTGCTTTCGCTATGTACAGTTTTTCCTTTCATTATGAAAGCAAACACTTTCCACTGAAATAGGAACGAGCTTTTGACAGTGCAATAATTTGCAATGCACGAGCAGGCACAGCTGACTGATCCACGGTTCCCCTGCGTGGGTTGATAATTCAACTGCAGTGCCACAAGGGCAGTTTATTTTGACCAAGCTGCATTAAGCAAAGACAATGCAAGATATTGTTTAAAGCATGCGTTTCGCTTTCAGTTGCTCCCCACCCCACCCCTTCAGTCCTCCCTTCTTTCTTGGCCTGTCATGCTCGGAACAGTGAGGGCGAGGATATCATAGAATTTCCCTTTTCCAAAAAAATCCCTCGATTTACAACGATGTGTGGGTTGCCTCTACTCTGCTACACAATCTCAAAGGAATGGGATTGCAACACTGCTGTATCATGAACACAATGCTAGCAGTGTGCGTGGAGCCCATAATACCGCGATCTAGAAGAGCGAGTCCCTTTTCTTTTCTTGCATGCTGCAAACAGTGGCAAACGAGCACAGGGCAACTTGTGTACTGGTAATGCGAAGCCGACAGGGCAATTGGGCTTCAGAACGTTTGATGTTTTGATGGAGATAGTGTCCAGTGAAAAAGTATAATACAAATTAATTGCATTACAGATTTATTTGGGTGTGCACGTGCAAATGTGCGAATAGGCAGAAGCCGCTACTGCCATGAGGGAACAGAAAATAAAAGGTTTATTCACCACTCCTTTATCTGTGGCTGATTGGGAGCAGTAGGAGAAAGGGTCGCAGAATATGTGTTTTTGGGAGGGTGTACCAGGCTTTTGCACAGTGTCCTGGTGGGTCAAGTCCGGCCCTGGTCACTGATTCTTCCTTTTCCTTCAAATTTTGTAAATATCAATGAACATACATATGTTGCTTATTGTGTTGATACTTGTGAATTAATCAGTGAATTTATTTTATGAGATATATTCACACATCAGAGAATGGGCCTTGCCTAGTCTATCCATATTGTATGACAAATTTTGCCTGATTTTTTATCCATTCTGTACATTTCAGGTGGTGATGTTGTGAAAGGTGATGGCACAGGCTCTATCAGCATTTATGGTTCAAGATTTGCCGATGAAAACTTCAACATAAAACACAAGGCTCCAGGATACCTGAGCATGGCAAATGCAGGTAAGTAATGCAATTAAAGAATGGCTGTGTAATTGTAATACATGTGCATATTAGAGAGTAAAAAGATAAGCTCCCTTTTATAGTTAAAGTAAAATTGGGAAATACTGTGCATTTATAAATTGCACATTGTTTTTATACAACTCATCATTTTTCATGTGTATCGATTATACTCCCTTCTTTCCTTATTTTGTGAGTAGAATATTAAGATATTCCATTGAGGTATTGTACATAGACACATAAATCATCATGTTTACAGTTATTATCATCTTCATCTGTCTGACTGGCTTTGCATAGAAGTATAGACTCAATCTTCTTCTGATCTCCCACCACTTATCTTTATACTTAACTACTACCTCCATGTATACTTGATGTCTTTGCATCCATCATACCACAGTGTCTTGCATGGCTACATCCTTGTGCTACAAGACAAGACCATTTGATGTCCGTGCAGAAGAGATCCTTTCAGCACTTGGTGTTGATAGTGATCTGCCTGGCGTTTCTCCACTCATCCTGCTCTGCCCACTTGGGAATTACCTGTACCTTTGATTGACTTGTCCCTAACTGCCCTCTCAAAGGCAGAAACACTAATGGTCGAATACGAGCAATGGTTTTTAGAGGTTTCATCTCAGTACCCCAATTTTAATGTATTTTATATGAATTGGGTCCAAATCGATCTGGAGAGAATCTGAAGAGTCTTAAATGTCCTACATTTTTAGCATTATGTTTTGCAGAAAGAAAATATGTCTTTCAGTTGGTGAAAAAGAAAACAGGGAAATATGTTTATCTACCCAACCAATAATTGAACCAGCACTTTCTTGATTAGAAGTCAGGAGCCTTAAATCCTTTTACGTTTCTTTCAGGCAAGGATACAAATGGATCCCAGTTCTTCATCACAACAGTTGCTACCTCATGGCTGGACGGGCATCATGTTGTGTTCGGAAAGGTAAGATGATCCATCCTAGTCCATATCTAGAAATTCACTTAGATTTAGCTGTGATTATGGTAAGAATTAGTGTTGGGTGATATATCATCCAGACGATATATCGTGATATTGAAAACATATCATTCAGGCGATATCAACTACACAGTATATCATCACAATTATATTGTGTCGGCAATATATCGTCATGGTGGCTCAGTCGGTAACGCGTCTGACTACCATGCTCAAGGTCCTGGGTTCGATCCCCGGCCGGTTCAAATCCGGGAACTTTTCTAACGGTGGAAGCGGCCCCGGCGCCCACCCAGCGTCGAATAACATGGGTACCTGGGGGAAACCCTGGGGGGTAAATGCGGTCAGGGGCGTGATGCTGATCACATCACCCCCACTCACGACCGGATCAAGAAAGTGTGGGGCATTACCCCCACACCCCCTATACGCCTTCATGGCATGGTGCTATGCACAGGGGAACACTTTACCTTTATATATCGTCATGATATATGGTGATTTATATCGTGTTGGTAATATATCGTCACAATATTTGGTGATATACAGTGCTCAAAACAATTATGGGATCATGGAAAATATCCCCAAGTTTGTGTCATCAATGACATGAAGAACGAAGATGGGTGTTAAAGTGTTCCTTGACATGAAACAGCAAAATTGGTGTATGAAGACACGTGACTCAGGCATTTGTGTTGTCTGCCTGTGGCCTCTATGCATGTAGGCCCATGGAGTGTGTGCCATTAACCGCACGACACCGAAGGGTCCATAGAAACTGGGCTGAAGGGCATCAAAAATGGGGGCACGCGGAATGGAGGCGGGTGCGGTTCTCAGATGAATCATGGTTTAGTCTTCAAAGTGACAATTGATGTGTTTTAATCTGGAGGGAACATGGAACACACCACAACCCTGTATTTGTGCAGGAAACAGTGGCATACGCAAGGGGGGGGGTTATGGGTTTAAACCCCCCCTTGAGCTTTTGAAATATTATGGAAAATGTTGTAGAAAAAATTAAAAATGGCTAATTTATCCCAGTCAAAGATCTGCGACAGTAATAATAATGATAATAATTTGAATTATTATTCCAATGCAGCATGGAGAAAAACAACATTACAAACACAATCTAAGCGGCCACAAATTTCAATTTTGCAATTCTTTTGTGAGAATTGTGAAAATTCCTTGCTTCGTCGCAGTGTGCCGACGTTATTGCAAACGTTCTTCCCGGTACTGATTTTGCATCCCCTTGTGAACTCTCAAGTGATGCTGAGTCTACATCCACATCATTAAATAATGTTGAAGAAGTGGTTTGTGAAACACCTAGAAGTGATAAATGTGTTGGAATGTCTATAAACTTACTTTTGAACGAAAACATAGACTCAGTGGAATTTGGCAACATGTATTCTCGTGCCTCATCATCATCCTGGGTGTGTTCCATAGGTAAAGGTATTGTAAATTTCCCCATGCATATAGCACTGTGCCATGAAGGCACATGTAGTGGTGTGCTGGGGCCCACACATTCTCAATCTCTGCCATTTTGCAGGGATGTGATCAGCACCATGCTCCGGCAGCCTTTATTCCCCAGGGTTGCTCTCAGGTACCCATTGATATGAGTCTGGGTGCGGAGACAAGGCTGGATAAATTCCAACCAATTCCTGGAATCGAACCCGGATCTCCCACGAGGTTGTCAGACTAGACCACCGCGGACCCTTGAATGACTTTCATATTTTGATTATTTCAATAAATTTAATATATTTGCTTGTTTTTATGGATTTTCTTCACACTTAGAATGTCTCACCTATCATATATAAATAACAGTTGACTAGACAATTATTTCGTAACAAAGAAACAAAAAAAATGTAATTTTGTTCTATTGCTTTCATAAATATATTTATGAAGATCTCTACTACTTAATAATAGTAGTGATATATATATACGTAGTAACAGCAGCTGCATTAGTAGTATTATTAGTAGTAATTAAACTAATTAATTAATTGTATTATTAATTAATTAAAGTATAATAAAACAATGGTAATGTGAATTTGTAGAAAGTTTTCGAAATAACCCCCCTTGATGAAATCCTGCGTACGCTACTGGCAGGAAACATCCCAGTATGGATGGTGTGGGCTGGAATCAGTAATGGTGGAAGGACGGATCTCCACATCATCCGAAATGGCAGTTTGAGAGCCCTTAGTTACAGGGACGAGATCCTTAGACCTCATGTCATTCCATACGCAGGTGCAATTGGTGATTGGTTCCTTTTCACGGACGATAATGCCCATCCGCACAGAGCTCTGTTGGTGGACAACATGCTAGATGATGAGGGAATCGAGCATATGGAGTGGCCTGCATGCTCACTGGACTTAAATCCTATTGAGCATGTCTGGGATGCACTTGGCAAACACATTGCAGCTAGGCTGCCACCTCCCTCACACCTTCCAGAGCAAAAGTTTGCCCTAAATGAAGAGTGGCGACAAATCCCCCACCTCATCGAGCCCATGCCACACAGGTGTGCTGCAGTTTTCGCTGTTCAAGGAAACCACACACCATACTAGGCGTCAGTTCCTTTCAAGGGCATGTCCATTTGTGCACCTATCTGTTGCTACACACATTGCTCTGTAGTGACCCACATATGTGAACCAGTGGCGTGGCGTGGGATTTTTAAAAGTGTTACCGGTTATCAGTAGGACATTTAAGGAAGGAGCCGTAAGACTTGGGCGCCTCCCCACCTCATTCCCCCCACCCCCAATGTCTTCCAAGTAGTTCATATAATCTGGCACGTCTGCAATTCAGTACTAGATTTTGGTAAAGTTATTAATCGGGAAATAAAAATGTTGACATAAGGACTGAAGTGAAATCGTAAACATTGGTTGTTGACACAATAATACGTAATTTGATACTTACAGAAACAACGAAGGCTACTTATAGAGCAGATCAATCCGACGACTCTTCTTTGAAAATAGTTATATGATGCTGTGGTCCAAGGTTCGAATCCTTGCTTGGGCATGGGCGTTTGTGATGTCTATTCATCAAATTTCATCATATCATCACTCATCCCCATCTTCGCAAATTAGCCAAAAGTGGCACAAGCGAAGTAAAATCAATCAAATCAAATCAAAAAAGTTCTATGATGCTGTCATAAAGTGAAGTTTTTCATTTGAATTTGAATTTTTGTGTGTGTCATGGTCAAGGTCCATGTTATCCACACCTGAATTCCACACCTTTTTTCACCCGAAAATAGAGTACATGGCCAACAAAAGAGTTTCGGCAACTGCACACATCCACATAACCAGGGATAGTCGTTATACCATGAAACATTGAAATGTCGGTCATATCCAGCAGAAGACTTGGTTTTTAAATCGTTCAAAATAGGCTTTGGCCTCCCTTTCGCCACAATTTTGCTTTTTTCTGCAAAAGAACGAACCAAAAGATCGCTTCAAAATATCTTCTATCGCACAATTACACACACTGTTCAGATAGGATGAACCCACCACCTCGGAACTCGGAGCAAGCTCCATTCCGCTTGTTAATTAATTGACAATGCCCGAAAACAACATAAAGACGAAAGACACCACTCACAAAACTCACACTGCACAGTCCCTCCCGCAAACCGTTGTTTACTTTTGTAACACGTGAAGCACCCTCCTTGCCCCCTCCCCTCTCAGCATCGGCGCTTCCCCAATATTTCCTTCGGAACCTGCAAGAAGTCCAGTTCTACTACTGTTGCCATCTTAGTTCTTTTGAAACCAGATTTGCCCAAATGGCGAAACTTTTCGTTTCAAATAAGACATATGTATGTAGAGTAGATGTAGTCTTCATCTGTTTCCTAACTACTCCCACTCCCATGTTTCGCTAAATCCACTGAAATCTCATTTCTGACACCACTACTATTTTGTATATTTTACATCCTTTGCTACCTTTAAGGCTTTCGCTTTATAGGATAATCGTGACGATGAGGATGCATGGTGAATTATTGAAATAAAATTATTATTTCTTTGTGTATGTAATTATTAATTTTTATAATTATGTAAGTAAAATAATAACAACAAACCTTGAAATAACCATTTCTTGCTGAGGATTTGAACCTGCGACACATGACACTTCAGAGCGTGCTAAGATAACAATCGGGAAATTATGCTTGTAAGTATTGTTTTCACCCAAAAACAGTTCTACCACCTCAAAAACATTGCTTCAATCCGAAATTATGGCATTCCTGCGACAACGTATGTCAATCTGAAACGGCCCTTTCAACAATTATTACAAATTCCTGTAACCGAAATAATATTATATGTGTGAAATATAGAATTTTAGGTTGACATTTTAGAAGGACAGCAGACCCCTTGATCATGCCCATCCCTCTCCTCTCCTTCTCGCCCATGATGTCGAAGAAGGACAAAGAGGACTTTCGTAATCGCTGATATTTAGAGTAAATACAAAATATCACTTGGTAGTTTGATTTTCCCCCAGTGTGATTTGATTTTTTAAAATTTTGATTTGGCGATTTAAGTCCACTCATGCACAGTAATGTTAATCGGGACAGTTTAAAGTTGGATCCGAACCACTTGTGCCTCCACCGGGTATCGAACCCGGGATCCCTTGATTACAAGGCGGCGACGCTATCACTGCGGCATCGTTCCCCAGAGTAAGATAGACCCGATTAGGCGACTTAGCTCTTTACTGTCAATTGAATATGGCAACACTGATCTGTTTCCGGTAAGTATCACCGGCAACTGCGGCGGCTAAACAGTCATGCCATTAACCCGCCTCCTCCTCCCGCCGAAACAGTCTTTGCCGCGACGGAAAGTCTTCCTTGCGTGGGCTCAGGTCCCTTTCCCCATGTTGCCTGTGGAGGGTAGCGGATCAGTCCTCCTCTTCGCTTTTGCCGGTGTCAGAAAAATGTCAGTCTGCAATGTTTACTTTACGACAATATTACCAGTTTATGTACGTAATAATATTTTAAGACAGGTTCTTCAATTCTTTATATTTTGGTGTTACCTGCGGTAACAGCGGCTACATGCACGCCACGCCTCTGATGTGAACATTGTGTCAAGTGACTCACATTCCTTTCTGTTGCCAGTAATAATGTATCCTCCACTGTATCTTCTCTCCCGATGTTCAATCACGTGCATAAACATCGATTGTACTGATTTTCATCTCATTTTTTTCCGTTTCCCTTCAATCCCCTAATTTTTTTGAGCAGTGTATATCGTGGAGACGATATTTCGTCATGATATTTTAGTGATATATATCATGTCAGTAACACTGTAGTTGTATTTATATTTTCCAACCGTATTCTAAAAGCAACACATTTACTGCAAGTGAAATCAAACCATAAAGTTAATTTCATCATGTGCTTTGAACGAAATATCACCTTAAATGGAAAGGCTCCAAAATGAAAATGAAAGTTTCTGATAAATAGAATGTGTCCGTATCAATGGTGCTACAGAATTACCAGCTTTTCATTTGTCTCTTGCATTCATTTGCTTGTGAACAAACAATCCATATATCCTGGAAGAAGACCTATCAGCTGATCCACAGAACTATTAAGTGTTCATTTCCTGTTAACTTCTGCCATTGTAATTGCAGGTAACATAATACACATGCCAGGAGGTGTAAGGGGTGACTTTCTTCAGAGGCACCCAACTGTTAGCCTCAGTTGCACATAGTGTACCCAGGCCAACAAGGCTCTGATGCCTGGACTTATAGCAAGTATAATT
Source organism: Lepisma saccharinum (assembly GCF_977018435.1). Lineage (NCBI taxonomy): Eukaryota > Metazoa > Arthropoda > Insecta > Zygentoma > Lepismatidae > Lepisma > Lepisma saccharinum. Next base: position 62,228,478 of record NC_139241.1, on the reverse strand, counting down.
TTCTGTGAGGCTTGTGTTGTGTCATTCATATATGTTTATGAGTGTCCCTTTATCAATTTCATCTTATCACCATCATTGCAATTGGCCAAAAGTGGCAGAAATGATATGTGAAAAAAACTAAATTAATCAGTCAAAAGACTGAACACTGACGCACACACATATGTTGGAAGGCCTAGCCAACTACTGATATGCCCAAGCATTCTATTCAGGTTAAATAAGGAAAATGTGAGATTCATTTTGAGCCTTTTAGGGAGAATTCACACTGAAGTGACATGACGCATGCAACTTGAGGATTTCACCAATCGAAGGCAGGCTTGTGTCTCCTGTTGTGCCTCTATATTGTGAAATGTTGCTGTTCATTTGCTCGTTCCCAAGCGGCATGTGTCGTCTGTAGCTTCGGTCTGAAATCTTCCTTATGTAATTGAGTCAAAAGAGGATGAGAGAGGTGGCTGAGGGATACACTAACTATTACTTTTGGTTCCCAGTGGTGACATATTTGGTCTAATTTTGTGCTCATAGAGCTACCATAATAATCACATTATCACTGCAGAAGAGCCAAATGCAAAAGAATAGTGCCTTGTGGAACCCCTAGGCTGCATAGCAGTGAATGCTCCATCCTTTGTCACCTTCCTTTCCTGTGGAAACCTCTATGAGACTGAGGTGACAGGATGTCCTGTACAACAGGAAGCAAAGAGTTGTGTGCCTGTATCCTTTCATGCATATAACTAAATTTTAGGTTTAGTTCCAATTTGGATGGTGACACTGTCACTGAAATTAATCAAATGAAATAAACAAGTACGTGGATGCATAAGTCCATTGCATGTGTATATTGAACCTTAGGTAAGTTGCTTGTCTTTGATCCTTATGCATGGGAGCATAATCATGAATCTTCTTGTGTGCAGGTGCTTGAGGGAATGGACGTTGTACGCAAAATCGAGAGAACCAAAACTGACAGCCAAGATCGTCCAGAGACAGATGTGATAATCTCCAAATCAGGGCTCCTTCCCAAGAAAGAGCCTTTCCAAGTACCAGAAGTTGATAATCCTTCAGAGTAAATATTCTTGCATTAGCTCAATTATTTTGTCCTTTTTGTTCCTGTTAATGAGCGAACATGTTACATGATTAAATTTTACATAACACTATTGACTGCCATATTTTTTATTAACCCAAAACCCATTACTTTTTGAGTAATTAGAATTTTTTGTGGTATTTTTTCCTTAATTTTTCCAGTGGTAATGTAGTGTTTGTGTATATTTTCCATTAGTGGAGTTTGGCTGTGTGTTTGTCTCCTTTATACACTGGCATTGAGTACTGCTAGTGTTGAAACCAATGAAGCTACCTCTCAAACCCCATCTTTTTTACCAGTGATGCATCCTAACTTCCAATGAAGTATCTGAATGAGGTGGAATTGGCAACTTGGAGGTACATGCTAACAGCACCAACCTTGATCTATCTAACTTCTCTCATATAGATCTAATAACAGAAACAAACATAAGAATAGGTTAGGCAGGTTAGGTTTAGTGCTCTTAGTGTAGCTTGCACATGAGACAATAAATAAATGACATCATAACAGTCACTCCTGACAGTATATCTCTCAAGTTGCTAAAGCTTTTCCTACTAGAATGTAGGGGATCTGATACGAAATTCTTTTTAAATATTTTTCTGTTTTTTATTTATATATTTCAGACTCTGAGAACTGTACGGTGTTCAATCATTGTTTTTCTTTTTTACTTTTTAAAATTAATTTCTAGTTAAAAATCATTAAATTACACAAAGTGTACATAAATATTTATAATGCCTCTTGTAAATCATTTATCCACTTTTTCGTAAGCTTTCACTTGATCATCCTAAAATTGTATATAAAGACCCAATTTATAAAAATTTCCATGACAAATTTAGCTGTAAGAACATCCACAGTTATTTTCCATCCTCAGATTTGAAATTATAGTCACTCTTATTGTAAATATGTTATAATTTATAACTTTATAGTATAAAAAATTGGGTTGTGACCAGGGCTCAAACCATGCCGATGCCCTACCACTGAGCTACCAAACGAACCTCTTATCTTCCTGCAATGTGTGTTTTTTTATGTTCATTAAAGGTATACAATAACTTTCCTTTGAATTAGGAGGATATTGTTGTTAGTGAAAGAAACCTTGCATCATATATTGCTTCTTGATATTTACCATTATCTGGCTTGCCTACCAATATGAATTTGAGAAATTTTAGGTGTGATCTAATATTTCCATAATTACAGTAATTTTCTTCTTGCTACACACAAGACTCGAGGTTAGCTTGTAGCCCAGTCGTAGCCAGTGACAAGTAGCCAACATGGCTTATTGTGGCATCAAGGGTCGCAGGTTTGAAGGTTTGAATTTTGTGTAAGGTATCGATGTTATTTTCACTTGATATGCTAATTGGGACTGGGTCTCTGAACATGGGACCTCCTCGATGGTATAGTGGTAACATTGTTGCCTTGTAATCTAGGGGTTCCAGGTTAAATACCCAGCGGAAGTGCGTAATTGTTAAGATCCAACTTTAAACTGTAGATCCAGTCCCAATCAGTCTTTCTGTGCATACAGTCGAATCTCAACACCTTATAAGAAGGTGTTCAGGCATGGATGTTTGCATTATTTATAATGAATGTGTGGAATAGTGGAAAATGGAAAAAGTTACGGAGAGAAAATTAAAAATGAGAAGGAAGGAAGGAGGTAGGGCATTGATCGGAAATGCGGGATGCAGATATTTGATTGCTTATTTAGCCACACATGTCACAACTTTTTACCTAGTTATGTGTGACACATGCTATTACGTAACTAGTTCAGTTGTTATAATTCATTCTTACTGCAAACCAGTCAAAGCATAAAATGTGAATGGAAAATATTGCATGCATACCATATTACTTCATTAATAAATCAAGGAGAAGCAGCTTAACAGTTGCAACAATCCTATTTCAAAACAATAAAATCACATGTGTTACACATACAAGCACTAGATTTCTTGAAGTGAAAACATTTCACACAGTATTTTTGTCAAACAACACACATTAATATATATGTAGTTGATGCTAACAATTGAAACACAATAATTGTACTGTTTTATTAGCAAAAATCTGTTGAAGTACTGATTTAGTATCTCAAATAGTGCTACTAGATGTCTTTTTTACCTTGGATTACCCCTGCAATTTGAGCATCTCATAATTTGAATTAAAAATAAACCTTTTAGTTGGAGAAACATAAAATTGCAAGAACATTATTTATTTCTGAAGGGAATTTATTTCCCTATAACCTAGTAAAATTGACGGGATACTTTGCCAAGCAGCAAGAGAAAAAGTCGATGAGGTATTTTTATGAACATGATGGACTGATTATAGAAATATGCACATAAGATGCTAACATACTGTAAAAAGTTAGATATTGGTTCAATTAAATTTCAAACCATTTCAAATTTAACTGTTCAGAGTTTTAAAATTATATTTGACTTAAAACTGAAAATTCAATTTGAGAAAATTTTGGCTCCTCCCAGAAGTATGATTGAAGATCCATGTAGCAGTATTATTGATTACAAGGTTGGCAATTTTATTCACAAAAAACTCAACAAAAATTAATTATTTTTAACCTGAATCAAAAACTAATTATTTTTAAACTGAAAATGTGACAATTTCATTATTTGCTAACATAATATCTAATAAAATATAGTATTTACTGCAAATCATTGTCCTACATTTTGACTTAGGAGGATTTCATACCACAGTGGCATGATCTGTGGCACAAGCCTGTATTTCGATTGGCTGATTCTCAAGTGACAAATGACATACGTCAATCATTGCTTTGGTGTGAAATCTCCTTAAATGTCTTGACATTTTTGGGGTGGTCCCCTGCCATTTGCTTGTAGTGATCTAGTAGACCTAATCTTGAAACATTGCTTTTCCAGTCGTGCTTGGTTCATGTGAACTATAGTTCATTTCAGAAAGTTTGTTTATATTGATGTACTACTACTAATACCACAATAACATTTCTTTTTTTCTTTTCTGTGCATGCTTCAGTTTGAAAGCGTGGATCGGGGCAAGTGCAGTTCCTCTGGGCTTCTCTTTCTCCATCCTCGCCTTCTTTCATTGGGTTATGAGAAAGCTCAATGTATAATGTATGCAATCAGGTACTGCACTATTTAACACGTCTTTGTACTACACACCTTTTATTGAATGTAAGGATAAATGAAGCTTCAAATGTCATTACACATGCAGTGACTCACCTCAAAGAGGTAAAATGTTAAACATTAGGCCTACTGGAGTGCATGTGAATGACATGAACCTGGGTCTCTGTCATAGTGCCATTTCTTTACTAACTGGGCTACCGAACCTGCCCAGATTTTGCCTAATTTATGGAAATGTTTCTGACTACATTCCTAGAATGGAGTCCGTTTCCTTTGTAAAACTGATTATGTCAACAGTTTCTAGTAACTCCCAGCATGGAGGTGAGAAGGTACTATATGGATTTGAGTTTCTAAACAGACTTATCCTATCAAATTCTTTCTGGACCAAGTATATATTGATTTTCTTGACTGTAGTTGTATTTGCTCTGTCTCGGACCTTCCTGTGAGTGATGCATCATTGAGTGTGCTCTTTCACTGAAGAACTTAACTATGGATCAAGAAAAGAACAGAGTGGACAATTTGCTTGTTGAAGTAATATACTTAAAATTCCCTTTTGTGAATTATTGAGTGTGTTTGTGTATAGGTTTATCGTAAGATTCATCAACAAGGAAAATGTTAATTGAAAATATTCATGCTTAAAGAAAGAATAAACCAACATGAGGCATGAGGGGTAAAAGTGTGTCCATTAATTAATTAATTGAATATAGTGGAACCTATGTAATAATTTCTTCAGGACATTGTGATTGAATAACTTAAAATGTAGGAAGATGTAAAATCTGCCAATCATAATGTAATTTCCAGGAACACATAAAATTGCAGTTCTCCTGTATTTCGATGTATAATTTATACTCAATGTATAAATGTGGCAATTATAAGTTAGTAAACTATTTTTATACAGGTCAATTTAAAGTGTCATTATTTCATCTAGAGCAAATTTGTTAACATTATTATTAGTTTTAAGAAAATTTCATGAATTTTTGTCAAAAGAATAGCACCTACAAATAGCAAAAGTTTCATTCTATAGCAGGTCCAGTTATTATAAAGAATTAAATAACTTGATACATTTATATTAGAGTATGCATTTAATGCTTAGGAATTTTGTGGTAACAGTTGAGAGATGAATACAACAACTTTTTATCTGTCAGAAGTCCAGGAGCAGAGCAAATAGCACAGCACGCAACACACATTAAAAAAATCTGTTTCTCTGCCTTCAGAGACTGTGTACATATTTTTTAAACCTACCTCATTCCTGTCCTTGACAGTAGGTGAGAAGCTCAAGCAATATTGAATTTTTAGTGTGTTTGTGCTGTTTGAAGGGTCTTTATGGCATCTGGTGCATATGTTGGCCACAAAATGTTGCAACTGCAGGAAATGACATGTCCTTGGAACATGCTGTTGAAAAGTGCCATTCAACTCCTTGCTGTGTTGGATGTTGCCCATCCTGTTGGAACCACACTTGGCACATGAGAGTGTGGCATCTGTTGAGTTCTGGTGCCAGACAATTGTGCAAAATTAAGATAGAATTTTCAAAGATTTGGAATTCATTAAACTTGTGTCAACATGAATCACAGCCCACATGCAACCTCCTCCATTTATTCTTGATCGTCCTCCTCCATTTATTCTTGATTGTCCTCATTCAGTGCTGTTGCTGGTTCAGTCCGAAAATTCCCATATTGTCCTAAAATTCCTTTCAACCTTTAAATTCCCTGTGCTGCAGGATACGGTTTCAATTTCCCTTGACAAGAGTTCAAACATGGCTCTCTGGCTTTGTAGCATGTTACCCTTACATTGACATAGTACATAGACATAAACTACACCTATTTTCCATAAACATGCTTGTATAATGTAGAGTGACTGTACATAATACTATTGAGTATAGGTTAAATTATGGGTGTATCTCCCCAAAAGTTTCTCTACCTACGACCATGTAGGCCTTTGTTTCCTAATACGAAATTTCAACTTAGAAAGCACATTTTCATTTGTATTATATATGTTTTTTCATAACAAATTACAAGCAAAATGTCAATTACTGAAACTCACTAATACTAAGCATGTAAACTAGTAAGGGTTAGGAAAGAAACAAAATAAAAGAAGTAGACACACTTTTTGGAATTTTTAAAATTGTAGATTTTAGAAGAAATCTCTAATGTATATTATATTGAATATATTTCTGTATCTCACTTGATACAATAGAATTGCAAAGTAAAATTAATTTAACAAGAATATCATGGAGTGACTGAGGGAAATTGGAGAAAGATCTCTTTCTTGGTGACCAGAAATTGCTCCATCATGGTCCTTGGCAATTTGAGCGATGAAATAATGGGCGAGGACGAAAGTGGTTTATCTTTCCATGCCATTTTTACATAGATTCATTTGACACCATTTAACCCATTCTACCAGGTGTGCCAGTTAATAATTATTAATTTCGTCGCTTAATGGAGCTGTAAGCAAGGGTTGGTGCACAGTCTCAACTGTTACATCAGTGTGTTGCCAGGACAGTATCTGTCAAAATGCCGTGGATATGCAACCGTGGGTTTGTGTGGGAAACATGTTGACCTTCAAACCAAATAAGGAGCATGTGCGGCACATCCTGCTTTTCTTGTTCAATCAAAAGAAAAATGCGAGTGAAAGCCATTGTTTCCTTGTGGAAACGTATGGTGACAATGTCCTAACACAAGACGTGTGTTGTGTGCTTTGGTTTCGACGATTCAGAAGCGGTGATTTCGACTTGAAAGACAAAGATCACCCGGGCCAGCTGAAAAAATTCCAAGACTCCGAATTGCAAGCACTGTTGGACGAAGGCGATACGCAAATGCAACAACAACTGGCAGAGAAGGTAAATGTTGGTCGCCAAACCATATCTGATCGTCTTCATGCCATGGGAAAGATCCAGAAGGCAGGAAAATGTGTCTCACATCATCTGAACGACAGACAAATGGAAAAGCGAAAAACGGTGTTTGAAGTGTTGCTTTCTCGACATGAAAGAAAGTCTTTCTTGCATCGGGTAGTGACTGGGGACGAAAAATGGATCTACTTCGAGAACCCAAAATGCCAAAAGTCATGGGTTGACCCAGGACAACCTTCAACATCGACCGCAAAACTGAGTCGCTTCGGAAGGAAGACAATGCTGTGCATTTCGTGGGATCAGAAGGGTGTGGTGTTCCACGAGCTTCTGAAACCAGGTGAAACAGTGAATGCCGTTAGCTACCACCAACAACTCATTAATTTGAACCATGCATTGATCGAAAAGCACCCAGATTGGGCAACAAGACAGGGAAAAGTGATTTTGCAGCAGGACAACACCTCATCACACAGCTAAAGGCATCAGACACCATTTCTGCACTTGGCTGGGAATACTTGCCCCACCCACCATACTCACCAGACTTACCCCCTTCAGACTACCACTTGTTTTCATCGATGACTCGGTCACATTCCCAGCAACACTTCAACAATTACGAAGATGTCGAACAATGGCTTGTTGACTGGATCACCTCAAAATGTGAACGCTTTTTCTGGAACGGCATCCACAATTTGATGGACAGATGGGCACAATATATAGCTAGCGATGGCGCATACTTTGAATAAAGCATTTGTTACCTTTCTCCCCAGATACACTTGTTTTCTTTCGGATCAATTAAGAATTATTAACCAGCACACCTGGTATGTCTATATATGTGCAGACTAGGTGTTAAATTCAGAACACTCTTTCTGTTCTGGGATATTCTCTCCTGTGTCACACAAAAAAATACCCACTGCCCAGCGAGATTTATAGGGTTCCTGCCAATTATTTTAATAAATATTCCAAAAGAAGAATAAGTAAATGAGGTCTGAGAAGGGTTAGTTAGTGATATCATACGTCCCGTTTTGACGTTCAGAGGCGTGTCTCAGTCATCCCGTCGATATTATTTAAAAAGAACTATTCGTCCCATTTTATAAAAGTCTAGCAGTTAGCTTAAAAACCAAAGCTAAATTTGAGACACATTTCATGATAAAAAAAATTGATGGAATTTTTAAACTAGTGTCATAGCAACAACATGGCAAAACAGCTGGACTGTTTTTCAAGCAGTTCATAACAATCAAAATGTTCCATTGCCATCGAGCAGACAGCAGTTCACTGTTTAAGTTAGCTTGCGTCTTGACTTGTGTTGCTTTATGTGTGATCTGTTATTTATTTATAGAGCGGTGAATAAACATGGCCAAGAAGTGTATATGTAATTTCAGTATGGGCCTGCAACAAAAATTTAAATTTCTGCATCTTTATACACAAATTCAAAAGAAAACTCTCATGTTGTGCCAGATACGTGGGGACTTTTATGAACAGTTGCTGAAGAATAAAGTTGTTCTCAAGAAGCTTGATTCTTCTGATATGTACTTCTGGCACTTCTCAATTTCAGCATCAGATAAACTTCAAAAGTTGGTGAGGAGAGACCACAAACGCAATGTAACTCAAACCGAGATTATAATAAATAATACCTTTTGAAAACAGGAGATCATATTTCATTCGTTGTTTATGATGTATCATTTATGCGACCCATACTTTAATAAATACACAATACTTTAATAATAGCAATAATTTTACAATCAGACCTAACCAATTTTTCATGGAGGGAAGGGGGCTAAACTGATCTCCTTGGGATGTGCAGTTTTTGGTTCCTGAAGAGGGTAAACAATGCAGGTACTGAAGGTCAATGAAGTCAGGAAGAATACCATAGAAGATATGTTCTGGAATTTTTAAAGCTGTAAAATCTACACCACCAGAAGAAAAATCTACTCTTCCCACAAGTTATTCCTTTCCGTGTGTAAAATCTTGGTAGCATGACCGATTGTACTAGCTCAACGACCAAATGCCAGAATTTATACTTACTCATTTCAGTGTGAATTTATTTTTAACAAATATTTTCATTTCGCACTAGATGCAAACAGCAAGGTGCTATTTAGCAGGATAAGGGTAATCCCCTTCCCCCTCTGAATACCTAATTCCCCTCTCTTGATAGCACAGTATACTGTTATCTTGTAAACAAGATAGCCTAGGTTTCATTCCTTCAATGTGCATGTGCACAGTGAAGGAGTGAACCCTATATAGGCTATCTTGGATGAAATGAATCAACTTCAAGTTTTAAATCCCATCCAGGTGAGTCTATCTGGGCATGTAGTGGGCTGAAAATAAAACTTTACCTTTCCTCTTTGGTCAGTAACGCTGCCAGGGACCCCTTTTCTTTGCATTGTAGTCAGTCCTATTTTGCCATTTCTTGCAGCATTTAATTATTTTATTTTTATTAGGATAGCAGGGGAGAGAGAAAATACTCTCACTGAGGGTAGATGCCCGCAACATCAGTCGAACTGTCTTCCCTCTACCGCACTCCCAACAAGCAAGAAAAAAGTAGACAGTAAATTCTCAGGCAAAATGTGCAATTTGTAAGATATTTATGGAAAAATTAAATGTGACTGTCTCCTGCCAGAAAGTATTCTTGGTTGTGCTGTTGCCGTTCATGATTATTTATGCGTGTACTGATTAATAACTGAATAATATCTTCACAAATCGAGAAGGTGATTGTGGGTTGATTACATGTCTAATTTACCTGAATGTTAGCATAAAATGTAAACTCAGCAAATCACTTTTTGATAGAATACTTTTATCCGAAAAACTTCACACTATTACAAGAATATTCCATGACTGTTATCTGTTACCATAGCAATGACAATGTTGCCAAACACATTAATGTTGTACAATTTAACATAAATAGAAAACAAACGTTATTAAACAGCAACTTGAACATTAACATTTGAAGTTAAAAATAGATGATAATTATAATTGTACATTTACAAACAAACATAGTAAATAAAATAAACTTGTGCTGTAGAGAACAGTCACAATATTCCCCTTCCTCGGGGAAGAAAACGACGAGTTGTCAGAAACTTTTGAGTCACGCTATAGCAATTATAACAGGTGCGGCAGTGAAACGGGCGATTTTGAAACCACCAGAGATACAAATTTATTCACAGCGATATCAAACAAATACAACATGAATTTACAATGCTTGCAATTTGTGATGAATGTTTCTGAACAACGTGCACATCTTGCACAGACATGTCACAGCACAAAATGTCCATCACTTAAAAATGATATAACGCAGGTGGCCCCCATTTTCCATCACACACATGCGAAGTCTTTTACGGAAGTTCGACATCACATCTTGCAGGATTGGCACTGGAATTTGATTAACTTCCTCCCGAATGCGATCCTTCAGGCCCTGGATGGTGTGTGGTGGGTCACAACGGAAGATCTCAGATTTCAAATAACCCCAAAGGAAGAAATCACAAGCCGAAAGGTCAGGGGATCTTGGAGGGAAGGAAATGTCCCCGTTCTTGGAGATGAGATGACCAGTAGCTTGTTAATGGAAATCCGCGAGGTATGGCATGTGGCCTGTCTTGTTGGAAGAATGTGTTTTCAGTTACAGGAAGATCAGTGAGCTGTGGCACTAGGAAATGGTTCAACATGTGAGCATAACGTCCTGTATTCACAGTCACAGCATTGCCGCAAACATCTTCAAAAAAATAAGACCCGATGATTCCAAATGATGATAAGCCGCACCACACTACCACTTTCTGACTGTGAGGTGGCTTTTCATGAAGTATTTGAGGATTGTCATGTGACCAGTATCTAAAGTTTTGCTTGTTAACAAAGCTGACACATAAAAATTGACCTCATCGCTCAGGATCAGATTGTTGCACAGGTCAGGGTTGTCGTTCATGAGTTCCAACAATTCCCGGCAAAAGCGTAGTCTCTTTGGGTGGTCGTCAGCATTCAGTTTTTGCACTATCTGCATTTTGTATGGGTGGTATTGCAGTTCCTTGTTCAATATTCGCCGTACACTGTGATCCGATATGTCAAGGTGTAGGGCATGCTTGCGTGCAGAACGCTTGGGACTTCGGCTGAAGCTGATGGCTTCTTCCACTCTTGCAACATTTTCTGGTGTGCACACCCCTCTTTCTCACCATATCACCCATTTCCTCAAAGTTCTGTATCCACAATTTGATAACATGCGACGACGGGACTGGGGCATGATGTGCGAGATGGAAATGGGCACGAAATACATGCTGCGCGGCCACGTAGCTGTTGTTTTTGTAAAATGCCTTCACGGCAAAAGTGCGTTGTTCACCGATTCACGATGCCATCTCGACTGAACACCATTATCAGTGTCAATGGCAAAGTTTTGTTGTCCAGTTGGCACCATTCCCATTTCCTGATTCTTTACGTAACTTATTTCCAGGGTTGCCAAATCGCCAGTTTCACTGCTGCACCTGTTATATTGACACGAGGAGTTTTCTTCATAATATTTGTAGGTAAACTAAGTACATATCAAGAAGCTAACCTAAGACAAATTCCCTTTTGGAACCTAGGTACTCTCTATCATGGAGTCTTACCTCCTAGAGCATTCATAGATCTGGATACCTTACATAAAGGATTATTACCCATTTAACATTAAAATGGTACAACTCTTTTTAACTCTTCCTCTCTTAGGACTAGAGCTTAAATTCAAAGTATCCATTACTTCACATTAAAATTAATGATGTCAGTTCAAGACTTATACATTTTAATATAAAAATTGTATCTTAGTCTCCTCGACGAAAATTAAAATCTAACTCTGACTTACGTTTTTTCAAACTCTTGAACGTTAATGCTGTTTAACTATGGACGATAATCGTTATCACAGACTCAATGTTTTCAATACTTATGCGTTCGTACAAGATGACATTATTACAATATTATACACTTATTCATCATTGTAACCTCAAATGCTTTTTTTTTTTTACATGAAGAGAATATTTAACTCAACCCTATGCAATATTGTAAACAAGATCAAATAGCAAAGACTGTTGAAACTAAACTTGTACATGAACATAAATGTTGAAACACTGTCCTTTCGTAACATTTAATCTAAGAACAATGATTGCTTGCTTAACAGTATAACAGTTCTTTGAGACAATAACAATAATAGAGTATAAGAAAGTTCTTAATCTTATAAACTCTTAAGCTTTGTACTGTGAATGACTGAAAATCTAGGCATCACCTGTGGCACTCATTTAATCTTTTACTCGATGTAGGCTGATCAAACTGTTTACATGCAGTTTCACTACAGTCAAAATTAGGAGCGTTTACATTCAAAGAATTACTCATAGTCCTAGCTTGATAATTTTAGTTTCTAGCTTGACCAACTTCATTTGGCCTTGCACACATTTGTATAAAACCTAAAACTGTTCATTGCCATTGTTTACAGGATGGTTTCCATGAGAACGCCAGTTAAACCTATTGTTACAAAATGTTCTGTTTCCTTGGTAATTTCGGAAATTACTATCAGGTCTTCTGTTATTTCCAAACTGATTGTTACAGTTATTGAAATTCCTCCTGAAATTTCTATTACAATAAGATGATCCCTGATTGCTGTAATTACTGTTCCTAGCCCTTGCATCAAAATTTAGTCTCGGTCTCTTATTTCCCCTGTTTGATGCATGACTGTGGGATGAATCTGAATTGCCAGGAATAGATTGCACATTATTGTCATTGTCTTGCGAAACTGAATATCGATTACGATGTTCACCAACATGTAAGGACATTTCATTTTGTCTATTAACAGCTTGCACTCTTAGCTTACTATTGTAATCATCATTCTTTGAAGTATTCTTTCCAGATTTCAAATTCATAGCGTTGAACCCATCAGGCAATTCAAACTTTTTATTGGATCTTACATTTACTAGATCTAACCTTTTCAACAGATCGATTACATCATCTACCTTGTTCAATCTAGCAGCTATTACCGATTGAGCGATAAATGTGGGCAACTGGTTAATCAAGATATCAATAGCTTCAGATTCGTTGGGATGTTCCACTAAGTTGTATTAAGTGGAATAAGTGCGTACTGCAAAAACTTCCATACTAACACCACTCTTACTGTCATATCTTCTACTTCTAAGTTAGGAAAGCTGAGCTTCCGTCAATGAATATGAAGTATTGTGTTGCAAGAAATCCCTAACAAAATCTTGGTATGTCACAAAAGTGCCAACGTGTGTACTGTACCAGCCCTCTGCCGATCCCTGGAAGCAATTAGAAATGCACTCCAATCGTTGAGTATCTGGCACTTGCAATAAGTCCAAATATGAAGTTAAGCTTTTAATACATTTACACTGACTGCATTTTTCTGAATTGCCAGAGAACTTTGGAAGCATGTTAAGTTCATTCAGTTTTACATACTTTATAGTTTCATGCGTGCCCTTGCACTTAATTGTACAACTTCTGCTGATCTTAGGATGTTTAATTTTGCATGGCGAATTACATTTATCACACACAAGATCTCTTTGTTGTGCAGCACCAGATTCATCGAAAGATGATGTATCTTCTTCATTTTGTGCAAACAACCCAACATTTTGAATACCATGTGACATTCTATCAGTAACCTGAGAATGTTGGTAAACCTTAGGACAACTTGGCAATGTAGTAACTGGAGGCGTTGTTGAAATATCTTGAATTCTTACTTCACATACTTCAAGATGTTCAATTATTTCACGATCACCCATTACATTGGTAAGTTTTCACAAACTTGCAATTTGTCATTGCACCTTTCCAGTCAATTCTGAAATATTGCCCTTACACACACTAATCTTTTCTTCCAAGTCGGCAACTTTGTTAGTGCAGCCGAGGTTTACTTCCATGAGTTGTTCTGAGAGTTTCTGAACTTCATTATCCATTCTCTGGTGCAGACTTCTGGTATTTGATCGACATGATTCACCAACTAAACTTATTTCTTCTTTAAACGATTGCCTCATTTCCTCGACGTTATGGGTAAGTGATTCAATTTCCTTCTGTGATTGAGATATTTCAGAAGTGTGTGACCGATTACTTTGGGTCACGTAAAATAACACACACGTAGGACAAAAGGGTGATTACGAGGAACAGGAATAGTGCATAGGAAGAGTGTTGGATTTCAGTGAGCATGTTTTGCATAGTGTCACAATATAAGCTGTAGGTAGGTGGGTAAGAGCTTGAATGCTATTGGATAACATTGCATGGTGTGATTATGCTGAGACCAATCACAGCCTTAGAGTTGCAATAGGGTGAGTGATATAAAAAGAACGAGAACAGTCCAGTTGGGAACAGAAAAGGCGTAACATCAACTTTCTTGGTGAGGAAAGATCTCCTCAGTTGGCAGATGTGCCTTCACACTTCACGTTGCGAGTTCCCCACGACTAGTGAAAGTAGAGGTCGTAGAGATAGATGTAGTGTAGAAAAGTCTAGCCGAAGTGTTGTTAAACTACCAGTACGAAGGGTGATTAAGAAAGAAAGAGTGAGTGATAGTGACGGAGAAAGCGAGTCGTCTCGTAGTGATGAAAGTGATGAAGAAAATTTGAAGAAAGGTAATAGGAGTAAGAAATATATTTCCACGTGGCCCAGCTAAGAGGACTCAGATTCCTATAATAAAACGTAAGGAGGAAGCAGAGAAGAAAGGAACCCGTCCATCCCAGCAGGGCGGTGACTTAGAATCACAGGATGTTTTACGTGGGATAGAGACATGTGAGGAAGAGAAACAATTTCTCACAGAGAAACTGAAGAAAAGGATCATGAAAGCAAGAAGAGATATGAAGCAAGAAATGTCCAATCTCTTACCAGGTCAGAGCACAGAGTCCACAGATGCCCTTATGAGAGAAATGAAGGAGCTGAGAGCCTGCCTTGAGAAAGCAATTGAAGAGGAAGAGATCAGACCACCAGTTGGTAATTTTCTGGAGAATAGAACTGATACCCCATTGAGCATGAAGATTGCAGAGCCAAGTTCTGGTCTGCAGGCACATGAAAGTCAGAACTTGAGGCAGCATGAGGTGCAGGAAGAGGAGTCAGAGTCACTTGATACCCTCAGGACCAAACTGGAGGAAGTGTCTGAAGCTTATCACATGCAGAAAACATCCAAAATGAAAATGGAGATGTATCGCATCCAAATTAAAATACTTGAGGCTAAGTGTAATGAAAATACTTGAGGCTAAGTGTAATGAAAGAAGGCATGTTGTCTAGTAATTGTATGTTAAAAAAAGAAATAAAAAAATAATGAAGATAATTTTATATCTTAGATAAAAATTGGAATATAGGTTCCTATGTATTTGTTATATTAATGGTGTATTTAGAGAAATGTGTTTCATAAGAACTTGATATGTTATTATGTATTAATTATTATTAGGTAAACAGTGTACTACTTCAAAGGATAAAGGATGGTGGAAAAGTAAGGCATTTACCTAATATTGTAATATCTCTTGTACTTTTATATTATTGTGCTTTATAAAATGAATGTCAAATATAAATCTAAATATTACCAACACAATGTGGTGATAGGAAATGATGATGCGTGTGTAGTGATTATACGAGAAGTGTTCAAAAAGTGAATGACCAACCGAGGAAGTCAAGTGACGAACGTAAATATAACTGATCATTTGGGACCAATCTAAAGAAATAAAAATTGTTTGACTCAAAATTTTTACTTCTGCCCAGGGAGGGGCAGATTGTGACCGATTACTTTGGGTGCCGTGAAATAACGTACACGTAGGACGAAAGGGTGATTACGAGGGACAGGAATAGTGTGTAGGAAGAGTGTTGGATTTAAGTGAGCGTGTTTTGCATAGTGTCACAATAGAAGCTGTAGCTAGGCAGGTAAGAGCTTGAATGCTATTGGTTAACATTGCATGGTATGATTATGTTAAGACCAATCACAGCCTTAGAGTTGCAATGGGGTGAGTGATGCAAAAAGAACAAGAACAGTGCAGTTGGCAACAGAAAAGGTGTAACATCAACTTTCTCGGTGAGCAAAGATTTCCTCGGTAGGCAGTAGAGCCATCAGACGTCGCGCTGTGATTATCCCGCAGTTGACCAAAGGACAAAAACGGTTCAGTTCGAGATGCGGAAAGTTTGACAACTGCTTCCTCGGTTGGCAGTAGTGCCTTCAGACATCGCGTTGAGAGTTCCCCACGATTGACCAAACTTTATCCGGGCATCGAGAAAATACTTTTAAAAGCATTAATCAGTATATTAAATCGTTAGTAAAGTTAAGCTTGTGAAGAGTTGTTATCGAAACAAATTGTTACTATTATAATCCCACACCACATTCTCTGGCATATGAAGAAAAGTTGATATTAATAATTGGAAATACCACTGTTTATAGTGTAAAATGTAGTGAATATTGGATTTGAAGGTTTATTTTCAAATACAAGGTAAAAATTAGATATTATTAGTAGTTTATTTCCTTTTGTGTTAATCTTATTTACTGTTCACTAATTAGCTAACTTAAGACTTGCGAGTAACTGGTTCGGTCTGGTGCCATAAACCAAGAGCTTGCAAGCCGAATCAGGTTACTACAATCAAAGTATTAGTAAAATTAGAAAGTAAGTAATCAAGAACAAATAAAAAATGGTTGAAATTGGTGCCGTTACCCGGGATAGTTAGTTTTAATCTCACTGAATTTCTAAATTCTAGATTGTCCAAAATTTACTTCTACATTTTCTAAATTCATCGGGGAAGAGCCTTACATTTCCTAGCGAGTTGGATAAACTGTGTAGTGTTTGCAAGGAGGCAAATAGTTTTGATTGTTTATATACGTGTTGACCTTGTTGTGCTCGATCACAGCTGGAGGAAAAGTGATGTTGTGCATAGACTAGCTACGAGAGCATAGAATGTAGAGAGTGTAAACTTTGGAAACACAAATCATGTGAAAATATGGCTGATGTTGAGTTCGAGTCTTTTGTGAATGAGAAGGAAAAAGTGTTTAGATGTGCAAAGTGCATTGGGGGGGATGTAATGTCGGAAGATCACAAAAGGGATGATGATATGAGTAATGCGAATGTGATGGAAATGCTCCGACAGCTGTTAGTGAACTCTGAGAAAATGGATGAGATATTTGAAGAACAAAACAATAAGTTAGAATGTATGGTGAAACAAAGTGAAGAAGATAAGAGTGAAATGTTCGAGCGTTTTCATATGTTAGAAAGTAAAATAGGTAGTGTGGAATGTGTTAGGGAAGAGTTGCGGTTACATCGTGAATGGTGTAACGAGGCGCACGAAGATATGAAGAAAGAAATGGGAACTGCAGTGGCAAAGCCACAAGGAAAATTAGCGATACAAGTGGAAGAATTGAGTAATGTTAAGGATAAGTGTAAAATAAATCGAGGTGACCTTGAAGTGAAATGTGATACTCTGCGAGGTGAAAATGAATTTTTGGAAGTGCAGCAGAGAGACACAGAGAAAGAGGTGCAAGTTGTTTCGAGAAGAATCCTTTTGTTAGAAAGAATATCGAAGAAAGTGTTGAAGTGTTTGAAAAGAAATTGGAAGAAAGTAAGAGAAACACATAACAGAATCGATGCCTTTAAGGAAGAAGTGAAGCGTTTTAAACGGTTTGTTTTTTGAGAGAAATAACAGGTGAAAGTGTAGAGAAAGCAATGAAATTTGCCGGTGAAAGTAGGGGTCGTAGAGATAGATGTAGTGTAGAAAAGTCTAGCCGAAGTGTAGTTAAACTACCAGTACGAAGGGTGATTAAGAAAGAAAGAGTGAGTGATAGTGACGGAGAAAGCGAGTCGTCTCGTAGTGATGAAAGTGAAGAAGAAAATTTGAAGAAAGGTAATAGGAGTAAGAAATATATTTCCACGTGGCCCAGCTAAGAGGACTCAAGATTCCTATAATAAAACGTAAGGAGGAAGCAGAGAAGAAAGGAACCCGTCCATCCCAGCAGGGCGGTGACTTAGAATCACAGGATGTTTTACGTGGGATAGACATGTGAGGAAGAGAAACAATTTCTCACAGAGGAACTGAAGAAAAGGATCACGAAAGCAAGAGATATGAAGCAAGAAATGTCCAATCTCTTACCAGGTCAGAGCACAGAGTCCACAGATGCCCTTATGAGAGAAATGAAGGAGCTGAGAGCCTGCCTTGAGAAAGCAATTGAAGAGGAAGAGATCAGACCACCAGTTGGTAATTTTCTGGAGAATAGAACTGATACCCCATTGAGCATGAAGATTGCAGAGCCAAGTTCTGGTCTGCAGGCACATGAAAGTCAGAACTTGAGGCAGCATGAGGTGCAGGAAGAGGAGTCAGAGTCACTTGATACCCTCAGGACCAAACTGGAGGAAGTGTCTGAAGCTTATCACATGCAGAAAACATCCAAAATGAAAATGGAGATGTATCGCATCCAAATTAAAATACTTGAGGCTAAGTGTAATGAAAATACTTGAGGCTAAGTGTAATGAAAGAAGGCATGTTGTCTAGTAATTGTATGTTAAAAAAAGAAATAAAAAAATAATGAAGATAATTTTATATCTTAGATAAAAATTGGAATATAGGTTCCTATGTATTTGTTATATTAATGGTGTATTTAGAGAAATGTGTTTCATAAGAACTTGATATGTTATTATGTATTAATTATTATTAGGTAAACAGTGTACTACTTCAAAGGATAAAGGATGGTGGAAAAGTAAGGCATTTACCTAATATTGTAATATCTCTTGTACTTTTATATTATTGTGCTTTATAAAATGAATGTCAAATATAAATCTAAATATTACCAACACAATGTGGTGATAGGAAATGATGATGCGTGTGTAGTGATTATACGAGAAGTGTTCAAAAAGTGAATGACCAACCGAGGAAGTCAAGTGACGAACGTAAATATAACTGATCATTTGGGACCAATCTAAAGAAATAAAAATTGTTTGACTCAAAATTTTTACTTCTGCCCAGGGAGGGGCAGATTGTGACCGATTACTTTGGGTGCCGTGAAATAACGTACACGTAGGACGAAAGGGTGATTACGAGGGACAGGAATAGTGTGTAGGAAGAGTGTTGGATTTAAGTGAGCGTGTTTTGCATAGTGTCACAATAGAAGCTGTAGCTAGGCAGGTAAGAGCTTGAATGCTATTGGTTAACATTGCATGGTATGATTATGTTAAGACCAATCACAGCCTTAGAGTTGCAATGGGGTGAGTGATGCAAAAAGAACAAGAACAGTGCAGTTGGCAACAGAAAAGGTGTAACATCAACTTTCTCGGTGAGCAAAGATTTCCTCGGTAGGCAGTAGAGCCATCAGACGTCGCGCTGTGATTATCCCGCAGTTGACCAAAGGACAAAAACGGTTCAGTTCGAGATGCGGAAAGTTTGACAACTGCTTCCTCGGTTGGCAGTAGTGCCTTCAGACATCGCGTTGAGAGTTCCCCACGATTGACCAAACTTTATCCGGGCATCGAGAAAATACTTTTAAAAGCATTAATCAGTATATTAAATCGTTAGTAAAGTTAAGCTTGTGAAGAGTTGTTATCGAAACAAATTGTTACTATTATAATCCCACACCACATTCTCTGGCATATGAAGAAAAGTTGATATTAATAATTGGAAATACCACTGTTTATAGTGTAAAATGTAGTGAATATTGGATTTGAAGGTTTATTTTCAAATACAAGGTAAAAATTAGATATTATTAGTAGTTTATTTCCTTTTGTGTTAATCTTATTTACTGTTCACTAATTAGCTAACTTAAGACTTGCGAGTAACTGGTTCGGTCTGGTGCCATAAACCAAGAGCTTGCAAGCCGAATCAGGTTACTACAATCAAAGTATTAGTAAAATTAGAAAGTAAGTAATCAAGAACAAATAAAAAATGGTTGAAATTGGTGCCGTTACCCGGGATAGTTAGTTTTAATCTCACTGAATTTCTAAATTCTAGATTGTCCAAAATTTACTTCTACATTTTCTAAATTCATCGGGGAAGAGCCTTACATTTCCTAGCGAGTTGGATAAACTGTGTAGTGTTTGCAAGGAGGCAAATAGTTTTGATTGTTTATATACGTGTTGACCTTGTTGTGCTCGATCACAGCTGGAGGAAAAGTGATGTTGTGCATAGACTAGCTACGAGAGCATAGAATGTAGAGAGTGTAAACTTTGGAAACACAAATCATGTGAAAATATGGCTGATGTTGAGTTCGAGTCTTTTGTGAATGAGAAGGAAAAAGTGTTTAGATGTGCAAAGTGCATTGGGGGGGATGTAATGTCGGAAGATCACAAAAGGGATGATGATATGAGTAATGCGAATGTGATGGAAATGCTCCGACAGCTGTTAGTGAACTCTGAGAAAATGGATGAGATATTTGAAGAACAAAACAATAAGTTAGAATGTATGGTGAAACAAAGTGAAGAAGATAAGAGTGAAATGTTCGAGCGTTTTCATATGTTAGAAAGTAAAATAGGTAGTGTGGAATGTGTTAGGGAAGAGTTGCGGTTACATCGTGAATGGTGTAACGAGGCGCACGAAGATATGAAGAAAGAAATGGGAACTGCAGTGGCAAAGCCACAAGGAAAATTAGCGATACAAGTGGAAGAATTGAGTAATGTTAAGGATAAGTGTAAAATAAATCGAGGTGACCTTGAAGTGAAATGTGATACTCTGCGAGGTGAAAATGAATTTTTGGAAGTGCAGCAGAGAGACACAGAGAAAGAGGTGCAAGTTGTTTCGAGAAGAATCCTTTTGTTAGAAAGAATATCGAAGAAAGTGTTGAAGTGTTTGAAAAGAAATTGGAAGAAAGTAAGAGAAACACATAACAGAATCGATGCCTTTAAGGAAGAAGTGAAGCGTTTTAAACGGTTTGTTTTTTGAGAGAAATAACAGGTGAAAGTGTAGAGAAAGCAATGAAATTTGCCGGTGAAAGTAGGGGTCGTAGAGATAGATGTAGTGTAGAAAAGTCTAGCCGAAGTGTAGTTAAACTACCAGTACGAAGGGTGATTAAGAAAGAAAGAGTGAGTGATAGTGACGGAGAAAGCGAGTCGTCTCGTAGTGATGAAAGTGAAGAAGAAAATTTGAAGAAAGGTAATAGGAGTAAGAAATATATTTCCACGTGGCCCAGCTAAGAGGACTCAAGATTCCTATAATAAAACGTAAGGAGGAAGCAGAGAAGAAAGGAACCCGTCCATCCCAGCAGGGCGGTGACTTAGAATCACAGGATGTTTTACGTGGGATAGACATGTGAGGAAGAGAAACAATTTCTCACAGAGGAACTGAAGAAAAGGATCACGAAAGCAAGAGATATGAAGCAAGAAATGTCCAATCTCTTACCAGGTCAGAGCACAGAGTCCACAGATGCCCTTATGAGAGAAATGAAGGAGCTGAGAGCCTGCCTTGAGAAAGCAATTGAAGAGGAAGAGATCAGACCACCAGTTGGTAATTTTCTGGAGAATAGAACTGATACCCCATTGAGCATGAAGATTGCAGAGCCAAGTTCTGGTCTGCAGGCACATGAAAGTCAGAACTTGAGGCAGCATGAGGTGCAGGAAGAGGAGTCAGAGTCACTTGATACCCTCAGGACCAAACTGGAGGAAGTGTCTGAAGCTTATCACATGCAGAAAACATCCAAAATGAAAATGGAGATGTATCGCATCCAAATTAAAATACTTGAGGCTAAGTGTAATGAAAATACTTGAGGCTAAGTGTAATGAAAGAAGGCATGTTGTCTAGTAATTGTATGTTAAAAAAAGAAATAAAAAAATAATGAAGATAATTTTATATCTTAGATAAAAATTGGAATATAGGTTCCTATGTATTTGTTATATTAATGGTGTATTTAGAGAAATGTGTTTCATAAGAACTTGATATGTTATTATGTATTAATTATTATTAGGTAAACAGTGTACTACTTCAAAGGATAAAGGATGGTGGAAAAGTAAGGCATTTACCTAATATTGTAATATCTCTTGTACTTTTATATTATTGTGCTTTATAAAATGAATGTCAAATATAAATCTAAATATTACCAACACAATGTGGTGATAGGAAATGATGATGCGTGTGTAGTGATTATACGAGAAGTGTTCAAAAAGTGAATGACCAACCGAGGAAGTCAAGTGACGAACGTAAATATAACTGATCATTTGGGACCAATCTAAAGAAATAAAAATTGTTTGACTCAAAATTTTTACTTCTGCCCAGGGAGGGGCAGATTGTGACCGATTACTTTGGGTGCCGTGAAATAACGTACACGTAGGACGAAAGGGTGATTACGAGGGACAGGAATAGTGTGTAGGAAGAGTGTTGGATTTAAGTGAGCGTGTTTTGCATAGTGTCGCAATAGAAGCTGTAGCTAGGCGGGTAAGAGCTTGAATGCTATTGGTTAACATTGCATGGTATGATTATGCTAAGACCAATCACAGCCTTAGAGTTGCAATGGGGTGAGTGATGCAAAAAGAACAAGAACAGTGCAGTTGGCAACAGAAAAGGTGTAACATCAACTTTCTCGGTGAGCAAAGATTTCCTTGGTTGGCAATAGCGCCAGCAGACGTCGCGCTGCGAGTACCCCGCTGTTGACCAAAAAACGAAAACGGTTCAGTTCGAGACACGGAAAGACTGAGAACTGCTTCCTCGTTTGGCAGTAGTGCCTTCAGATGTCGCGTTGAGAGTTCCCCCGCGATTGACGAAACTTAATCTGTGCGTCGAGAAAATACTTTTAAAAGCATTAGACGGTAGTTTAAATCGTTAGTAAAGTTAAGCTTGTGAATAGTTGTTATTGAAACAAATTGTTACCATTATAGTACTAATTTACTATAGTTCACACAGATTTCTCCATTTTTACACAAGAAACTACTTACTGTAATAGGTTACTGTAGCATTGTCCAACATCGGGAAGGTGTTTTGTGTGATGTGGGAATGTATCATAGCGGAAATTCATGTTCTTCATTGAAAATTCATGCCCCGACTGAGAATAGCCTTAGGCGTGTACACCTTCGTACATCATCATGTTTTGTGATTGTGTTTTGTTCATGTTCATTGGGTATCCAGTGTTTCAACCTGTCTGTGTTTGCAACGAAAGTTAGAAACATTACGTGTTGTGGATGCGTGGTGAAATTCGTACTGTGTGTGGAAGATCCATTGGATTTTTTAATTTAAGTGAACACGGGATCATGAAGAAAGAAAAGGAATGTCGAAAATGTGGCAGTGAATGTAAGCTTCTCATTATTAGGAATGGGCTGTGGGCATATGCCTAATATGACGTGCGGATGCGTGGTGAAATTCAGGTAAGTTTTCCGTATCCAGGAAACGGATTTCTTCAAATTTAAAAGTTTGGGGCTCATTTGGGGCAGGTGACTCCGGCCAATTTCTAACATGCCTTTAACCGGGACACTATAGAGATAGCCGGGTAGCTGGTGTGGCGCAGAGGCAAGGCCAGGTAGGGGGCGGTAGGTCAAATACCCCAGGGGTGAAGCCTGGAATCGGTGGGAAATTTGAGACTCAAAAATTTCAAACAAAAATAATTTTTTACTTTAAATTTCCCACCGATTCCGGGACGGATAGCCCCAAACACCATTCATGGACAGTGCCAAAAACATTACAATTTCCTTCGTAAAAAAATGCAAAAAAGTTTTTTTTAAAAAAAATACATCAGATGAGCTTTGTTCACGGGTATTTCTTCGGTTCCGAAGATTGAAACACTGCATAACGAATGAAAATCGACAAAAGGCAAGCACGACGTGCGATTATGTGGGAAGGTGTACGACAGACTCACGTAGTGTGCTGCAAAAAAAGATAATTACAACAATAAGTTCATAAATTTATGTAAATATTGTGTACATAGACGGTCATACTTTCATGTATTATTTTTTCTATTCTCTCTTGTTATTTATTTACAGTGTATTATGTTCAACATAATTGGGAAATGTATCCTGTGCTGAACAAATAAATAATATAATATATACACTACAACCAAAGTTACATGATCTGTTCCATTCTGTGGACAACATTGAATTGCAATAACACTTGGCTGGATGCAGTAAAGCAAAATTGTAATATTTTTATACTCCCTCTTCATCCCAACGCAAGTTTTACAATGATATCATATCATGATCATATCAACAAGAAAATGTATGTGGGTCTATTTTCGGTTTGTATCAACACTCGATTGTTCTCAAGTTACTTTTCTCTGATCGTGCAATTAAACAATGTTACAATATGCTCTTGAAGTCATTTAAGGCAAATTTCAAGAAAAAAATACATGGAAAGAAAGAAAAATGGAAGAAATATTTATCATTGTTCACCTCGTTGTGCATGCTTCTTCTTTATTATTACGGAAACAGGATTTTATGAACTGATTCTCCCATCTTGCGGCATATGTTCACTTGCAACACATTTTACAAGCAAATATTCATTAGTACAGCCATGTTACAACAGCTGAACGACGGTCAATGTCTGCTGATCGGAGAAAAATCGCGGATCAACTTTGATCGCAGATCGCAGGGACTGAATCTCGGTTCGACTTTTATACAACACAAAATCAGAGTTCAGCGTGACTGCAGATCAATTTTACTGACTAATTGAGGATCAACTGTTTTATACAATCGGGCGTTACACTGGGTACTGATTATTAACACATTAAAAATTCACTGAAAATGGTAGTGTGTGGGAACTGGTTCCTCCAGATAAATTCATGCAAGTATGAGGGAAACAGGGCTTCAGAGGTACCAAACTGGCGTCAAAGTTTCCTTTTTGCTCTCATCCACATGTTCTCAACATTTTGTGTGTGAACCTGTGCATCATTGGGGTTTACAAAGTTTTCCTGGTGGACCACAACCTGATGTTCGTAGACACCGCCTCCAATTTCGTTTATACGCTCTCCAGGCATCTGACACAATGATAGTACCAGGTAGTATAAACCTGAAAGAGGTATAAAATATTTTAAACACTAGAACAGCAGAAAGGGGCCATTTTGACCCCTCATAAGGAATGCATTTAAAATTCTAATTATTTTACAATAGGAACATTTTTATTTTGTATTATTTTCTGTGCTTTAGGTATTATAATCACAGTGTTTAGGTGGGTTTATGATATATTTTGATATCAAATAAAAATGAAAATCGTCAACAACTGAATACTACAGAATACGCAACATTTCACCATGAGAAACTGCTACTTGATGCCAATGTCCAAGAAGACTTTCTCCTACTCCCCTTGAAGAGGTCTGTTCTTAACAGCCTCTTTTCCGCGAAGGGCTGGGATTGTAAATTTGTGACGTCTTCGCGGATACAAGCTTTCCCTGTGCCTTGAAAAACTCATTTGAAAACAACGATGAGTTGTCAATATTTTCCAATAGTTACAACTAATTTTTGACTCATTATATTGTTTACGCACTATAAGGAATTGTATTATTATTATTACTATTGTCTTTTGTATTTCTAGTTACATTTTTTTTGTATGCAACTAATTCCTGTGTATTTTCTTTCTTCATTTTTTTTGTATCTGTTTTTTTTTATTACGTTTAGCTTACTGCTCCATAATTTTATATCATCTCATATGTATTATCATATTGACAAGGGTTATTTGACAGAGCAGCCCTTGGCTGAACCTCGCCCGCCGAATAAAGAAAATGTATTATTATTATTATTATTATTACTTTATTTCTGGGGCATGGCATAGACGTATAGGTGCTTATCTAGAAATATATTTCAGGAAGAGTTCTTGGAAGCTGCTCAATTATATCACATGTAATAATACTAGCAAAATTGTCTTGATATTACAATATCTGCCAATAATACTGTAAGACCAAAAGTGTTAAATGGTCGACTTTCGATCTCGCCACTGAAGTTCCCGTGTCTTGGACTGGCCATGCATGTTCTTCACCAATTTCATCCAATTATCACTCATCGTTGCGATTAACCAAAAGTGGTAGAAATAATTATGGATTATCTATATGGATTATCTATGTGAATAGAGGCCGGGAGGGCGTCTGATTGTTACGAGACAGAGTTCGATCCCTTATGTGTGTGATCTAAGGTCGGAAATTTTCCGGCTTTGTCCCTGCATGAAGCGACTTTGGGGTTCATCCAGCCTCAAAGAATTGGGTTCTTGGGGACAACCCTTGGGGTGGGCTAAGTCGGCAGGAGCGTGATGGGATCGAATATGTGTGGTTAAGGGCACGGTGTAATGTGGAATGGGAACTTTACCTTACCTATATGAACAGTAAAGAGATGGTGAAAGAATACGTAACAAAACACATTCATTATCTACCTTCATTATTTTTATCAGAGATATGTGTTCTACTTAGAAAATTAATGTAAATAAATAAATAAATAATAAAATGAGAAATTTATAGATTAACGAAAAGATTGATTGATTTGTTGTTTGAAGTCCAATTTGAGCATACACATAGACTAATCGGGACTGGACCTACAGTTTAAAGTGGGATCCGAACCACCGGGTATAGAATTCGAGACCACATGATAACAAGGCGACGATGAGATTAACGAAAAGGTTGTTAGTTCCAGGTGATAAAAATATAACGTATTATTGTTACCATCATGCACTTATTTCCACAGACAATGTCAATACAAAACTAATTCATTCAATAGCAGGAACGCCAACCATAAATGAATGGACATGTGAACTACTTTGATTTTATTTGATTTAGTTAATTTTACTTCACTTTCCTGCCATTTTTTTAACTATGCTTGCCTAACCTAACTTAACCTAACCTAACCTTACGGAAAATGGTTTTTGGGGCTAACGTCAATGGTTTGCGACGTATTAGCATAATATCAAATCCGGGCACGAAAGTAGGTATTTTCCGGAGTAAAAATTTACTATCCTTCGGACACCTCTAAGTTTTTCGTTTCGTCAATTTTTGACATTTGTACTTACGTATCTGCTTCGCGGAACATTCCTGAAGGTGTATCAACGTTGTTTTGATGAAATTTTAACTATGTTTCCTAACCTAACAGAACTAACCTAACCACGCACCAATGGTTTGCGGGGCTAGCGCCAATGGTTCGCAATTATTTCCCATTTCTAGATACTGATACTAACACGACACCAAATTTTAACTATGTTTCCTAACCTAACAGAACTAACCTATCCACGCGCCAATGGTTCGTGAGGCTAGCTATTCTCAGTCGGAGAATTAATTTTCAACAAACAACATGAATTTCAGCTATGAGCTATGAAACATTCCCACATAACACAAAACACCTTCCCGATATTCGACAATGCTACAGGAACTTATTACAGTAAGTAGTTTCTTCTGTAAAAATAAATAAATGTGTCCGAAGGATAGTAAACTAGTACCTTTTCCGGTGAGTAATGTTGCAACACTGCATATATCAACAAAACACTCGCACAATGTGCCCTGAACCAGTACGCTATCGCCCGCCATAATGTGTTACAGAATACAGAATCGAAATAACAAGTAACAGTAAGTACTCGTAAATGTAAGAAATAGACATTATCTTAGTTAGAAATGCATTATTTCACCTTAGGAAATGTTCGGCATTCCAAAATAGTATGTTAGCAATGTAAGAAATATGATTTATAGGTGTTTCCCTTATACTATAATAGTACCACTTTCGGTGAAAGAACTTGCTCTCATCGATCTCCACCACTTTTGACTTACAATCTTCATTCAGCACATCAATCACTGTGGGATTGTCTGTCAAATATTGTTCACAAATATCTCGAAAAAAGAACACCAGTCCACAATAGTGTGTTCAAAAATTAACTCCCAAGTCGAGCCTCATAGGCAATGTCACGCTGCGGGTAGTCTCTGGACCATCCATACATTATTTTAATGATCTGCTTGAGTGTCCGGTTACTTCGACTAAAAAAAGTCATTCCTGATACTAGCAGCACTGCGACACTGCTTACACATCCAGCGATAACCATCAGCTCGCTGAATAAAAGACATCTGTATTTGGCAGTTCTGGCACAAATACGAATTGTGCAACAGACGTCTTTTTGTCGGCCAGATGATGCTTTCCAAAGGTGATCGGAAAGCCAGATCATCCCAGGTAACCATTTCGTTCCTGATCACGTAATTTTCCAATATCTCTAAAGGATTTACTATGAAAGTCGGTGCAGGAACACCTCTTCTGCCAGCCATTTTAATAAACACAAACTGAACTTCAGAATGAAACTTATAAAATTTTCTTCAAAATTGAGACGCATAAAACAACACTAAAAGTCGCGCCAAACGTACACTGCTCGAAATGTTAAGTCACGAACCGAAACTGCAACAACAATCAATCACTAGCAAACTTTCAAAAAATAAGCAAACTTTAAAAAAAATAAAGAAAGAATCGCTTAGTCCAGAACGCGAAACAGAACGTAACGACGTGTGATTGGAGAAAAAATGGCGTTGAGCTTGTGTTCGGCTACGAGGTTTTTCGGATCGTGATTGTGTTATCCGGTTTTTATTTCGTAGTTATTACGTGTTTGACTATAAAATACCTCTTGTGAGGTATTCGAAGTGAAAATTAATTTGGATTTATTAACTTAGTGTGTGTATTTGTGTAAATAAGAGTATAGTAGTGGTAACGATAAACTGACTCACCTGAACGCTATTAATCAATGTAATGGGGGAAGAAGCAACCCTATGTGCTGCTGATACCCTATTAGCATTAAGCGGTGGTGAAACTCCCGTCTTTCTACAGACTAACATATCAAGTGTGATTGACGAGGATGCTATCATGAAAGGGGTGGAAGAAAAACATCGTGCACAAAAGAGATCGGCGGATTCAGAATCATCTGCCCAACCAGATAAAATCATCCGATCGAACGAGAATGAAAATTCTCCATCACGACAGTACACATATGACAATGCACAATCAGGTCCATATATAGTACTGTTAGAGGGAACAGGAAAAAATATAGGAAAACTGTCCGGTGGCAGTTTAGGGAATAAATTTCGAAAGGCAGGACTAGACATAGAATTGATCGAACAGTGTGGTAAAAATAGAGTCCGTGTGACTTTTCCAAATGCAAAAGCTGCAAATGCTTTCACACAAAACGAAATGTATCATAAGGATTTACAGGTTCGAGCTAGAATTCCTCAAGCTCTTGTACAGCGAGACGGTCTTATTTTCGGAGTTGGCATAGATATCAGTGTACAAGACATTATGGATGGAGTGCAATCGGCGATCCCAGTCATCAGTGCGAGGCGTATGCAGAAGAAAGTATGGAATAATACGGGCTCTTTCGATCTGAGAGACACAAAATTAATATGCCTAACCTTTCAGGGTAATGTCTTACCAGAAAGAATACTAGTAAACAGCGAAATTTTCGAGGTCCGGCCTAGAACGAGGTCTGTCTTACAATGTCAAAACTGCTTCCGTTATGCACACCAAAGTAAGAACTGCCGTTCAAAAGCAATCTGCATCAACTGTGGAAAAGAAAAACATGGAGATTCCTGCACAGAAGTTCCTATTTGTGTCATATGTCGAGGTAATCATAGAGCTACATCCCCAGATTGCCCTCAACGACAAATAGAACACCAAATACAGACGCGGATGGCGGAGGAAAACTTATCTTATTTTGAAGCTAAGGCAAAAATATTGGGGACATATAAACCACCTCTAACCAGAAGAGACATTTTGGCACCTCCATTAACTGCTAAACAATTTCCACCGCTCCCCTCTCACGCTGAGGTCATCCAAAGTACAATGGCACGTCCATTAATATCTGTGACAACTAGAGAGTCAATAACTCCTAAAATAGTTACATCCTCGCAACCCTCAATGCGAAAACAGAAAAATCACACGAGTGTGAGCAAAGATGGGCTGCACTCACGTAGAAGTAATACGCGGACACGAGAAACTCCAAAACCACCCAAAGAGCTATTTTATGAATCTTCATCACTTGACAGTTTATCCGAAGACGAGGAGATTACGCCATCACCCCCAATTAGACGAAATGCGCAACCCCAGTCTGGATCCAATCACATTGAGCAACATCCACATGAGCATAGATCATCAAATAGACAGATCATTTCAAATCCTCCGGCGGAAAATCTTCAGGCACTGTATAAATCGTTAATGCAAACTTTGCCAGAGCTGTGGTCGGCACTAATAAATATATCAGAACTTAGAAGACAACAACCACTACTTAAACATATTCATGAGCTAACAGGGAATCTCTTGACTGTTTTACAAAACTTAATTTCATAAATCCAGGAATCAAAGGGGAAAAAAATAATAGTATAATGTACGGAATGGAATTTTTAATTCAGTGGAATATAAATAGTTTTTCCGCACGTAAAATCGAATTAAATAAACTAATTGAGGAATCCCATCCTTTAATTCTCTGTTTACAAGAGACTAAAGGAAAGCAATACGAGAATTACAATCTAAAATATTATAATACTATAGGTCCGCCATTTCAACACAATGAAAGAGGTGTGAGCATACACATTCATGAGAGTGTGGCCCACCAAACTCTTTTTTTATACCCAAAAATTAATATAGTAAACAGATATCATGTAGAAATCATAGCAGTGCGCATAAAAATACAAAAATTTTATTTCAGTATTATTAATGTTTACATACCTTCGAATTCGTTATCTCAAAAAATACAACTACAAGATTTTCAAGGTATTCTGGACAATATTCCAGGCCCTTATATTTGTGTAGGAGATTTTAACGGGCATCATCCAATGTGGGGCGGTTCACGATCAGATCATTTAGGACAGATTTTAGTGGACTGGATAGAACATAATAATTTTATCATACTTAATGATGGTTCGATAACACATATTCCTCGATCTGGAAATAATCCTTCTGTGATAGATCTAACCATAGTGTCTGATGAAATTTTCCCCCAACTTACCTGGTTAGTGGATGAGGATATGCGTGGAAGTGATCACTTACCCATACATGTTCAAGGAAGATTTATGTATAATGTACAGATCCCGCGAAATGCACCTCTCCTTAGACGCTGGAAAACTAACCTTATTGATTGGTCACTGTATTCCACAACAATCGACTCCTTGATATTATCAGAAAATTTACGATCTAATACTGATATCTCGTATTCTCAATTTATACAACTAATTACAAAAACTCTGGATATCGTAGGTATACGTTCAAAAGGGCAAGATACACATAGATTCCCACAATTATATTGGTGGACACCAGAATGCGAGACTGCTAAACAGAATCGTAAACGTGATGAGAAAACATTTGCTAGCAGACCCACAATTACCCACAAGATTGCCTGGAAGAGAAGTCAGGCTCTTGCAAAAAAAGCTTTCAAAAAAGCCAAAAAAATAGCCTGGATAAATTATTGTAACTCTCTAGGAAATGCTGAACCTATAAAACTCGTCTGGAAAAAATTTAATTCTTTAAGACACCCGAAAATAAGCAGGAAACAGACAATTGATGTAACCTGGCAAAATGAATTTCTTTCAATGATTGCGCCTCCTTCAGTAAATATAGAATATCAACCTCCTCTGGTTCCACAACAAATTTTTACAAGAGAGTTTCCAGCTGTGACTGTCATAGAATTACATAATATACTACAGAGAGTTAAAAATTCAGCACCAGGAATGGATGGAATTCCATACCAAGCTATAAAGAGCTTACCTAAAAGGGGATTTGATATTTTAGTCGCTATATACAATAAAACATATACCGGGGGTAGTATACCTTCAGAATGGAAAACACATGTAGTAATTCCTATATTAAAGTCGAATAAACCACCATCAAATGCCCGTTCCTACAGACCAATAGTTCTAATTTCAGTATTGGAAAAATTATTCGAACGCACGCTACAAAAACGTCTTATGTGGACTTTAGAAAAACAACGATTCTTTCCCCCTACGCAAATTGGTTTCAGATTACAACATAGTAGTCAAGATGCCATTGCAATTCTCAACGCTGTAATTCAAAATAACATTGTTATGAATTCCTATTGTTATAGTTTATTTATCGATGTGGAAAAAGCCTATGATGCTGTACCACTGATGCAACTTTGTCAATTACTAGAAAGAATAGATATATCTCCTATGATTCCCAGATTAATTTGGAATTTATATGCTGATCGAAAAATTTTTGTGTGGTTTCAAAATTCTATCCAGGGGCCTAGATTCACAACTACAGGAATTCCACAAGGAGCTCCACTCAGTCCTATACTATTTAATATATATACACAGTCTCTACACAATGAACAATTGGAGGATTTTGAACTTATTCAGTATGCAGATGATTTCTGTTTTTACAGAATTACTCCACAAACAACACAAGGATTAACAGACATGACACGTTTAATACATAAACTTCAAGCATGGTTTTATGAAGTAGGTTTATCTTTCAACCTTAATAAATCTCAAATTATGATTTTTAATTCTCGTAACCAAAATGTATTTCCTAATAATATTAATCATATTTCTGACATCCCAGTGGTATCTACATGTAAATATTTAGGAATTCATTTCGATCGTAAAAATAATTGGAAACTGCATATAGATTATTTAATAAATAGAGGGAAATCTGTCCTAAACATTCTTCGTGGATTGGCAACTACTAAGTGGGGTAGTCAACCCACAATTATGTTACTATTTTACAGAAACTGCTTTCGCTCCTTATTTGAGTATGCGGCTTTCAGTTACGGTGGTGCGTCCTCAAAACAGTTACAAAAAATTGATGTACTACAACGCAAAGCATTACGAATTTGCTCTGGATTGATGAATTCTAGTCCAAACGTAAGTGTTTATATGGAAAATAGAGAGATGGCTCTATCTCATCGCCGCAAACAATTAACAAATAAATTTCTTTTTCAAACCTGGGAGAATCATAATCACCCATTTAATTTGCTATTTGAAACACAAAAACAGTGGGCATTTATGAATGTTATAGATCCGATCAACCCGAAATTTTATTTTCTTCATTGTTATAGTATGGATCCTGACGCGTACCAAAATTCTTTCACATATCATTCACCTCCAGTATATAAATTAGATTTGCCTCTTTATGCTCAAGCTAACGTCCAATTTTTAGATCATGGTCAACACGCTCGGTATAGAGAAATATGGCCAGATTTAATTTTCATATATACTGATGGCTCCAAAAAATTTCAGGATGTAGGTTGTGCGTTTTATATTCCTGAAATGAATCAACACGAAATATTTAGGTTACCAGCAGACACTACAATTTTTACAGCAGAATGTTATGCTATTTACCGTGCATTAAATTATTCCATACAAAATAACTATAAAAAAATACTCATTCTAACAGATGCGTTAAGTGTCTTACAGGCACTAACATCATCATATCCTCAACTATGTCGTCAATCTATTTTCATTATATTGATTATACAATTAACCCAACAAGCACAATCCAAAAATATTACTGTTCAGTTTACATATGTCAAGGCACATCACATTAACCAGAGTAATATTATGGCAGATATGTACGCTAAGAGAGCAAGGGATTTACCTCAAATATCTTTCATCAGACTCCCTTATACAGATCTATTACCTAGAGTTAAAATTAAAGTAAAAAATCACTGGAAAATTTGGTGCAAGGAACAATTGACGATGGTAGGTCATACATATAGATGGCTAGCGGAATTTGATGCAAGCCAACCATGGTTCCACAGATGTCCTCTTCCAAGACAGGTTATAGTTTTTATTAATAGATTGCGAACTGGTCACGTACGTACACCAGCACATTTATCGAAAATAGGTATTATACATCAACAAAATTGTACATGTGGTAAAGATAATCCAGATGCCCAACATTTATTTTTGGAATGTGATCAATTCTCTCACCAACGAAATATATTATATAAAAATCTAATAAGGTTAAAAATTCCATTCCCTATATCTTTACTTTCTCTTTTATCTGATTTATCAATACCAATTATTTGGATTTTATATGGATACGCTCGAAAATGTCAAATCGCATTATAAAAACATAGAATGTAAAAGTGTAAAAATTGAAGATTGATTAGTGTCATCTGTTGTGTATTGTAAGGAAAAGTTGTGTAACAGAAATACCATACCACAGACTACTGCTGTCCCATAGTACAAATACAGAAACATTGGCCAAAGTCGACAGTGTTTTGTCTGACAGGGTCAGAAGAAGAAGAAGAAGAAGGAAGAACGACGTGTGATTTCCAGCCCCGCAAAGTTAAGAGTATAGCAAGCAGCGTTGCCAACCCCTCAGCTACGAAAAGTGCTGTTAGAACTGTGAAATTATGCTAGAATGCCACCCAATTGTGCTAGGGCACTATTATTATTATTATTATTATTACTATTATTATTAACAATATATTTTATTACTATTTTCAGATGTTATATTTTATCCCACCCGAAGATCTATTTTAAGTCGCTTTTTTGCCTTAGGGTCTCTGGGAGTAAGTACGAACTAGGGCATGTGGCTTAGTAAATTTGTAAAAATACTTCACATATTTTTTCTAGCAGATGGGGAGAGTTAAGATGTCATGACAAAGTTAAGCGTCGTTGCCTTTCAATTACTGCCGGGGTGGGGGTCGGTGTATAATTCACAAATATATTTCATATACTACTGCATTTTTTTACGTTATATGGAAGGACGTATTAACCCATTTCCACCTCCAACAACACCTTGCGAGAGACACACACTTTTGTGCTAGTTCTTTACAACTTTCAAATCCTCATACAATGCATTTCTATGTAAACTAATAATTTTTCCAAATAAAAAGAGGAAAGGAAAGGGAAAAAGGTACTCGCCAAACGAAAAAATAAAAACTGCCTCTTTCGCACTACTTTCTATATTTCTGAGCATACGACTCCCATTTCTGGTTTAAATCCCCACGGTCTTTTTTTTTTTTTCTTTTCGGGAGTTTCACTACTAGTAGATACTCATTTTTCGAAATTGTTCCAAATATATTTTATACAAAATAATTAAAAAGCAGGAAAAAACACTCAAACACACGCTCAAAAATACACTGAAAGACGCACGCACGAAGAATTAAAATCATGCACAGGAACAACGCTTTTTTCGCCGCGGAGACGGCTTCCGAAATGGTAAGATGTCGAGTTGACTGAACGGAACCGAACACAAGCTGAAGACAGAGATGGTCAAAATTTGCCGACAGAGGAGGGTCGCACATGAGCTTTATTTGTGAATCCAACTTTCTACTAAACGTTACTCGCGAAAATACAGGCACAGCAAATGGCTGACCCCTTGTGTCGGTGCTGGGAAAGGACAAACTTTTGAGGGTGGGCCGCCCCAACCCTCCTCTTCGATTTTAATGCAGGAAGATGCCAAAGAGATGAAATGCGTTGCTGGGGGACGGGATCCATGAGCCGGAAACTCCTGAAATAGAGATGTGCAGTTACTTTTATTTTCACTTCTTCAGAGCACTTTCCTTTGAGTTCAATATCTACCGACGGTTGCAGATTATGCTAGATTTGGCTGTTATGCCAAACTCAGGGTGCTAGGTGCCAAAGGCGGTTAAATTATGCTAGGTTTAGCACCATTATGCTAGGGTTGGCATCGCTGATAGCAAGGAATATAGACGAGACTCTCGCGGCAGCCTGGGCTCCCCCACCTCCTGCGCTAGCTTGCGGTGACGCATGCGCACGAAGGTTTTTTGTAGTGGACGGGCGAAGTTGAGCGTCGTTGTTTTTTTATTTGATTTGATTTAGTTTATTTTACTTCGCGTTTTGTGCCTCTTGGCTAATTTGCGAAGATGGAGATGAATGATGAAATTGATGAAATGACATTAACAAACAACCAAGCCCGACCGGGATTCGAACCCGGGACCCATCGCAGCGCGATGTGCTAACCACTCGGCCACAGGGTCGGGCTTGAGCGTCGTTGTGAACGTGGAACAAAACATATAACATTTTCATTCGCACGAAGGATTTTTGTTTCGGGGGTGGGCGGAGTAAGCGTCGTTTTGAACGTGGAACAAAGAATATAACGTTTCCACTTTACTTATCGGGAAAATATGCCCACTGTTGATGAAATCATGCACATAAAATCACACTTCATATTCTTACATTGTAATAACAAATTAAAACACGTACCTGTGAATGTTGCCTTATCATTCAATGTGGGGTCCAACTGTTCATAAGTAAACTTTCAAGTGAACCACTGCTTCCAACATACGGTTAAGTTGAAAGGTTTGTGATATTATCCTCACGATTTAAGAAAAATCTAGACGTCTATACACACAAGTTCACTGTTTTCACTCTCGTATCTAGACAATTTTATAATTATTATTCGATGAAGATTTTTTTCGGAAAATGTGTCCTGACCAGGATTCGAACCTCGGACCTTCGGTATTCCGTGCCGAATTATGTACAATGTCCCGGTATTTTATGATTAAAAATATATAGAGTATAAAACAGATGTCTATACAAGTTTACTAATTTTCATACTCGTATCTATAAAATGTTATTATAATCATGTACAATGTCCAGGTATTTTATGATAAAAAACATATAGAGAGTATAACACATTATTTACAATTTCACACACGTCTAGGCAGAAGGTTTTTCTTTCAAAAAGATATGTTTCAGTGTTCTGTGCATAGATTCCAGATGCATGTTTGTGTTGATTCCAGCATTTATTCTGTAACAGTAAGCCCAAATATTGCAGCACTTTGTGTAGTTTTGTTGGAAATAAAATGAAAAAAACTTTCGTGGCTTCGTCCTCAGTAAGTTGTTGCACAAAAGTATCTAACATAAGCTGAAATGCAGTTTCATCTGTTTCCTGTAAAAGGGTTCTTAACAAATCGTATGTCTCTTTCTGTTTTTCTGAATCTTTAATTTTTATAGATTCTTCTGCCAGGCTCTAAGCACATGCCAAGTACAATACAAGCGTTTCTTCGGTTCGCTCAATATGTCTCGCCATGCGTTATAAAAAGTGTCTGCCATATCCGACATAAACACATTGCAGCTTATGTGTCGACTTTTTGTTTCACAGCTTCAAAAAAATCCTCAGGCTTGCGGAATCCATTTTATTTGATATGAAAAAGGCACAAGGGAAGCCTTGCCTTGGGTTGTCAAGAACAAGCAACGTTGTCATTTCGAAGCCATAAGCATTCATTCCATGAGTGCTGTCGGCACATATGACATCTGATCCAAACTTCCTAAGTATTTCTTCTTGTGCCTCTGTCATTATTGCAAGAATGAAATCTTTTTCTTGCAGTTGTGGATATTCGAGT
The DNA here is from genome assembly GCF_977018435.1 of Lepisma saccharinum. Taxonomy (NCBI): domain Eukaryota; kingdom Metazoa; phylum Arthropoda; class Insecta; order Zygentoma; family Lepismatidae; genus Lepisma; species Lepisma saccharinum. Next base: position 62,191,355 of record NC_139241.1, on the reverse strand, counting down.
AGTTTCTGTTTCAACCAAAGCTTCCACGCTGACTGCATCATTAGAATGCCTAACTGCTTCACTATTCAAAGAAAAATCTCTCTCAATATTATACAAATCATGTTTTGTTGTCAGGTGTTTTCGGTTCAGTTCGTCTTTGCTCACGGAAGACCGCACATTTGCTAAAATGACTTCATATGGCACTTTCATTGCAATTTTCGTGGCAATTTCTTTTCGTTCATCTACATTTAAATATAAGTGAGCTAACTCATTTTTGTGGCCTACATGTGTTGCACAGTATTTCACAAGTACCTGCCCATCTTCACGTGAAATTATCTTAATCCTCGCACGACAGTAGGCATCAATTTTTGAGGAACCCTGTATTTTCTACTATCAGGTGGAACTTTCGGAGTGTAGAATCCAGACCGATGACACTGGAAAGTAACTAACCGTGAATTAAAAGCTAATTTTGTTTCTCCTCTGGACTTAACAAACACAGTATTGTCGCGATCTTCCACTGCTCTCTTCCAGCTGTAGAAGTCAGAAAGCGTAGTAAATTCCTTTGTTTCAGTTTTCAGAGTGATATCATGGGCTTCGGAAATATGATCCCCAAAGCTATGGTGATCACGAGAATTAAGGTGGCACACAGGACATTTGAATGTTTTGCTTTCTAACAATGGAAGCTCTTGCAAGTCGTGCTCGGGATGAATATTGGAAAAATGAAACTCTTTTTAAATATTTTATTACACAAATGGCAGATTAACTGAGGTGGTATTCTTGTATTACCTAGACAAAATGATAAGAGAAAACACTCACGCACGCACAGTCAAAGAAAATTCACACATACTAAAGTTCCTTCCTACAGAAGACAGATACAGAGTACAAGCACAAAAAAAATAACACATTTCCTTTATGAGAAACAACAGAATTCGCGCGCAGGAAAACACGTACGCGAAGCTCTCAATCGAACCTCCCACTCAACAGCTGACGCTAGCGCATGCGCAGACAGAGGAGCCCAGGCTGCCGTGAGAGTCTTGTGGAATATAGAAGTATAGAACCAAGGTATAGAACAAGGAATAGAGAGAGCATGTTTTCTGGGCGAGGGGAAGGCAGTGTTGCCAATCTCCGAATGCAGGATTTTCCTTTTACCAGTGTAAAATTTCCCTTTATCGACCTAAATTTCCCTCGATTTTTAAAACACATCTAAAGCTGTATCTTTGTATTACTATAACTGTTAATCAGGACCGTATATAAGGGGGTTTAGTGGGTTCCAACCTCCCATTGAATAAAATACTAGAAACTGATCATAGTTTCATAATATAATTATCCTAAAATAAACATTTGAATTTTAAAATAAAACAATAATATATTGAAAAAATCCCCAAACCAAAAAAAAATTCGTCTGCGGCGCAATGATTTTCAGACTTTGAAACCCACCCATTGTCAAAGCTTTGCTAGGGGCCTGCTGTTAATAGGCCTATTTTTCTTTTGACGCCTGTTTTGCCTCAGGAACAAACTTTATTATTATTATTAAATATTTATGAAAATCATAAACGTGTGAAGTAATGGGCAGATATTCTCGAACAAGAGAAGATAACAGGGACGCACCGACATGGGGTCGGGTACTCTACGTTTTTCAAATTTTCCTGGGGAAAAAGAAAGAGAAAAATTTTCCCACTCGCCTCACTTGGGATACAAACATTTCTGTGATATTCAAGGATTTAGGAAACAATTATTATTACCCAATTGTCAAAGGAAAAACTATATAGAGTGCCACACACGTAAATTTGCCGTTGCGTAGAAACGTATTTTCGTTTCGTCTCCCTCTCTCTTAGCATCACGTGTTCTACCCTGCTCGAAAACCTTCGCTATTGTTGCCATATTGTCATTCCATTCCTGGACACACTCGCGCAAACTTCATTGAAAACAATTGAACAGCGCTCCAGCTCGCGGTTCCCACCGGTCAGCAGGGACGGCAATGTGGCAATATAGCACGGCGTAGTCGTTGCTTCTTTTATGCAGTGCATGTTCATTGGCTAGCTAGTAACTAGTGTTGCCAACTGTAATAATGAAGCACTATTTCTGTCACGGAAGGGGAAAGCAGGTAAAGTGGCGGTGAGTTTTGTTGGATTGGAAGCACCATATTTTTATTTTATACTAAATATTTGACCGGTTTGACGTTGTGTGCGTGTATTGCGTGTGTTTATGTAAAAGTGTGTGTTTGCTGATGAACGTTAAATTCCATAATGCCTCCAGTTCTGTCGAAGTTGAAATCAAAAACCTTGCATAGCCAAGCTCGGGAAATTCTAAGCAACGTGCACGAGTTCATGAAGGAGGAAGCCAGTCATGGTGTTAGCATCCCAATAAAGCATTTTGGCAAGAGAGCAGCGAACAGCAGCAACAAATTGTTCATATTTCATAATTTTGGAATTATTCAAAATAAATAAATTATGTGGCTCCAACATCATTTCAACTCTGGCTCCGGCACGTGTTCTTGTAGATATTGCATAGAGGAGGCTGTCATTTTTGCTGCTTAATGCGATACATATTGTTTTCTGTGTTAAAATTGCCATGCTTTGATGGGTGACCAAGTTCATAGCAGGGCCGGCGGAAGGGGAGGGCGAACCGTCCCATCGCCCAGAGCGGCAAAATTTGAAGAGAAGAAAAAAATAAGCCTATTGAAAACTGTGATCGAGCGAGATATTCTTTTGCGCTGAATAGTATTGAAATAGCATAAGAAGTCTCATTATTTATTTTATATTTTGATGTTTTAGTTAGGAATATATTGATTTTCAATTTTCCGTTGCTGCGTAATGACCGGGGGGGTCGAAATAGAGCGGCATCTGCCGCCACCTCCCAGGGAGGCAAAATGACTAGCGCCGGCCCTGGTTCATAACAAAAGAAAAAGCCGCGCAGCTTATCGTCTAGTGGCAGTATATGTACTTGTTATTGTTGTGGAAGCCGGCATCCTTTGTAAATGTACAACAAAGGCAACCGACTGTCGCCGATCTCAGAGAGGAAATAATAATACTGCTTCAGGAGGAGTGTTATGGTGCAATTGTAGCGGTTTAACACGTTGGCATGTTATTATCTGCCGTTGCAGTTCCATACCAGTGTATACGGGTTTTGGGAGTGAAAAGTTAGAACTCCACCAGTGCATTAATGCAATGAAAAATAATATATATATTTTTTTATTTTGTTTGAAATCACTCAAATAAGGAATCGTATGAAGAAGTCTTCTTTGCAGCATTTTTGGTAATTTTACTTATGTGTTAGTTCATATTTTGCGAATTTTTAGTCCATATGTATGTAGCTACATACATAGTCACTTGTTAGTACATATTAATCCTAGTCCTGGTATAATGCATGACGTTTAAAACTCAACGTTAGATAGACCTGAATTCTCTAATTTTATTCTTGTACGTAACAGCTGTGCATCGGCGCACCGCAGCGATTTTTCTATCTGCTCCATTAGCAACACTGCTTCTTTAGTTCTGTCGCGCATTGCACGGCAGAATTATCTGCGCTGGACTCTACTCACTTCGCTCACAGTGCAAATATTTCTGAGACAATCACAAGTTCGGGAAACAATGTTAGCTTTATGTTGCTAATTTACTTTTCATAACTAAAAAGCATTTATGTAACACACACATATTTAAATTTCTTACGAAGTTTCTCCATTTTTCTGTAAAAAGAAAAGAAAAACTAACTCTCTGACAATTACAATTTAGTAAACGATTGTTAAAACCATAATTTAGGCACACATACAAACGAGAGCTGTTTCATGATTATGTTTCGTCTGTTGACTGACTCCCTTTTATAAAAATCATGGGTGTGGATGTTAAAGACATGTTTCCCAGATATCTTTTCATCCGCAGATAAATCCCCACGACGTTTTCTAACCCTTTTGGGAGTTGCAGGCAGTGATGTGCCGTAGACTATAAGTTTACGTCTACATGCGTTGTCTACACGTAATCTACGCGTAGATTACATTGGGTTGTAGTTTACATAGACTACGTAGACAATCTAAAGTGCATTAAAATTAATTTTCAAAGGTTTAATGAAATGAAAGTGACATTTTCAACTATATTGGTTCCTAACGAAATGAAAAGAACCCTATTTACAACTAAATTTCTCGTCTCTTCTATTATCAACTATGGAAGAACATGAATAGTATGCAAAAAATAACAACAGATGGCAGTCGTGAGTCAAGATTGATCTTTTTTCCATAAAACACTAGAATATTTCCTATATTAGGTTTCTTCCTAGGTGAGAAATTGTTCGAATTTGGAGGAAAGAGTATGAAAATTTCTTGTCACCCATCAGCAACTGATACGTAGTATAATTTTCTTCTAATTCCGCGGCGCCCTTTGCTAAATTATCACCTTTCGCCATGTTGTTTACATAGATTACGTAATCTAAGTGTATAAAATAGTCTACGTGTAGAATGTAGACTATCGTTGTTTACGCGTAGACGCACATCACTGGTTGCAGGTAGCTTCCTATCAGTCACCTCTTCCATTCTCCTTACAACGACACAGGACACCAGTGGCGCAGGAACGGGGGGGTACATGGGGTACATTGTACCCCCTAAATTTTTGAAGGGGGTACTGTACCCCCTAAATCCGTAAATCGAGTTGTACCCCCTGTACCCCCCTTGCTAATTTGACAGCAGACAGCAGACGCAAGGTGAAAGAACCTATTTTAAGTTCACCCAATAAAAAAGTGTACAGTAGACTCGCGATTAACCGAGTCCCGATTAACCGTGGCTCCGGGTTAACCGAAGGAGTGTTTGGAAAACATCGCGCATCATAACGCACCCCCTGTTTGTTTATGGAGTCAAGTCACTGTCCGCGCTGCACGCGTTCGTTACATTGTCGGTGTATCCGATTGTTACGGTGGTGTTTAAGTCTGTGTAAGCCTATTCTAAGCGGAAAATGTAATCTTCTCATTTATGTTGTACTAGTAATAAATAATTACTATACAGTTTTAAGTGTTGTTTCGTCATTTACGACCTATTAGCACATTATCTCCGTATTATCCGAATTTTTCAGTATCCGAGGCAATCTCGGTCCCAATTAGCTCGGATAATCGCGAGTCTACTGTATATTGTTTATAACTTATAGGCCTAAACATTATCTTCCTTACCACAGAAATTCAAACCATTCTAAACTTATTCTAGGCTACTACATTGTGGTTGCTACTAGTTAGTTCATTGACCTAAGTTCTTGGAAACCTCTTTAAGGAGATGAAAATTGTTTAAAATGTGTGTGGAATGATGGAAACAGATTTGCTCTCAGAAAATCACGCTGCAGACGAATGCTCCTTTGCGTAAGGGGGGGGGGGTACACTTTTCTAAAGAAGTGCTCGCGTTGATTCGAAGATAAGATACAAATCTTCATCAGAAGGGTATATGACTGATCCCATTTTCTTTTGAATATTTAAAATGGAATTTTCCAAAACAAAATACTTACACGAACGAGACGAGACACTACAGACCAACTTGGGGGTACAATGTACTGCTGTACCTCACCCATATTTATCATAACTTTGTAAGAGGGTGTTCGGAAAATTATACTTAAACCTACTATATATTAATAAGAGATTTTGAAAATAGAGTCGCGATTAGCCTATCTAAGCATGAAGTGAATCTAGAATAAGTTTTAATAACTTCTGAGTGGAAACCGAAACAAAAATAAACACAAACATGAACGAGAAGGACCTCGCCACGCAGGAGACGAGATGAGGCTGTAACAATTCTCGACTCATCGCATCGCGATATCATTCCTGGGTGAAATGAAATTTTTCCTAGACATTTAAACAAGGTTCAATTTGCGATATTATCAGAGGAGGGGGGAGGGAATTATTTTTACCTATGTATTAGGTATACTTATAATTGGGCATTAATCACTTAAAATCTAATTTTGGTATCGAATGCAACACAAACACAACGCCATTTTAAGTTATACCCTAAAGTTAAACTGTAAGAAAATTACATTAGTCAGATGAATGCACGAAATAAATGACTCACTGCAGGTTCTATTGGTAGATTATGGATTGGATTCGCAAGGTCTTTGAGTGAGATGGGAATGTTTGATTGATTTATTTGGTTTATTTTACTTCGCATATCTGCCACTTTTAGCTAATCGCAAAGATGAGGATGGGTGATGATATGATGAAATTGATGAACACTCACATGCCCAACCTGGGACCTCTGGCGTCAAAGCGCGCTATGCTAACCCCTCCGCTACGGAGGCCAGCGAGGTGGGAATGTGTTTTGGATTTTCTTTGTAGATGCGAAAATCTTTAACTGTGACGTGCACATGCTTTTGCTTACATTAAAGTTTACCTTTTCACATAAACGAGAAATTGACATGTCACCCTAAAACACACGCATGTATCTGCATTTAATACTACTCTATATGAAAAGAAACCTTGGGCGGTTCTTTTATTGTCCACCAAAGATTGAAACGGAAAAAAAAAAACTTTTGAGCGTATGCCTTTCCTTGCTTCCTCTGACATCTGAAGGATTTCGGTTTTGTATATGTAATGATAGTACTTTCAGTGCTTGAAGAGTGTTATTAGTAGAGCCCGGAAGTTCAGGCATTTATTTTCGTTAAAATAGGCAGGCAAAAAGACATGTATAATGTGGAAAATAGGCACTAAAAATGAAAAAAAAGGCAAAATAAACAAAAAAAGGCACATTTGGAAGTCGCTTACTTTTATCTATAATTTCTGGCAAAATGTTAAAATCTACATTGGGAAGAGCATTTCAATTTTCACCAAATTCACGCACGTAACCATGTAACTTACCACTTAATGGCAAACTAAATTTCGGCATGATGACAAATACACGATCGTTTCCCTCCAAAGTGCAGAACTAAACTAAAGATAGAGAACTTGATTTTGGAATGCATGCAAAGGTCCTTGGGCATTAGCGCTGTTTCTTGTCAATAACGTCCTCACACGGACGCTGGACGTGATGACGTAATTGTGCAGATGTTCTGCAGTCAATCATGCACAAGGAAATGTTAACCGAAAGGCAATATCCTAACTCAGCATGAAATACTTTTCTCTCACACTTTTCTCCTTCAGCAATGTTGAAACATGCGTGAGTTCAATATTACTTAAATAAAGCGAAAATTATTCACATAATAAACGGATGAAAAATAAATGCCAACAACGTTTTTTGGGAGAAAAATAATTTATATACAGTTTTTTTTTTTTAAAAAATGATCCAATTTAATTGAAAAAGGCAAAAAAAGGCATTATAATTAAAAATAGGCAGTGGGGTCCCAAATAGGCAAAATGAAAAGGCTTCTAAAACATTCGAAACAACATAAAAAACCAGGGGGTGCTCGTTGCTATGTGAAGTACGTATGCATTACGTCATCTGGGAGGATCGGGTTTGACGGTGCTCGTTGCTATGTGCAGTAAGTTTGGTGCGGGGTACATTTAGCTACTAACACGTCGCAAAAATCGGAACAAGCAGGTTGTTGATTTTGTAGCGTTCGATTTATTTTTATTGTATTTTTGTACTTCTAGACTGCAATCATGTCTAATTGTGCTGTAGCAAGCTATGAAAACTATAACTAGAAAACTAAAGGAACTGACATAAAATATCATAGATTTCCAGTCGAGTTATTTTAGTTTACGGATGTCCAGATTGTGTTTAATTTGTGTCAATTAAGCGTGTGTGATCTTCGAGAGATATATAAGAATATAAGTAAGAAGTAAAGTAAAAGGCCGTTTAAGGTCTTCAAACAGAGTCCAAATGGAAGAAGACTCAAACGATTGTCATAATGCTGCATTAATGCATGAAAATGCTAGTGTTCAAGTTAGTTATGTGGATCCCGATGTTCCCCCTTCTCCGGCGCAATATATCGAAGTGGATAACATCAATAGTGAGGAGTATCAATGTAATAATTCACAAGAAGGATCAATGTTTCAAAACACAGAAAATTGTATCAAATCTCAGAACAGAAGGATCTCCTATCAGAATTTATATGAACTCAACAGCTCTGGCCCATACATTGTCTTGATAGAGGGAATAGGGAAAAATATTGGAAATCTAGCTGGGGGAAGCCTAGGAAATAAATTTAGGAAGGCAGAAATACCAGTGAAACATATTGATCAATGCGGTCGTAATAGAGTTAGAATTACGTTTAAATCTGCTCTGGAGGCAAACAAATTCGTCAAAAATACAAAATTTCAAGCTGAGCTCTCGATCAAATCTCGTATACCGCAATCTTTACTTCAACGAGAAGGACTAGTTTACGGGATAGAATATGATGTTAGCGAGCAGGATGTACTTGATGGCGTTCAATCGCCTATCCCAGTCATTGAAGTCAAACGCATGAAAAAGAAGTTGTGGAAAAATGATGGAACATTTTTGCTACGAGATACAAAACTTATATGTCTGACATTTTTGGGGCGTATAATTCCCCAAAAAATAATCATAAATAGCATGATATATGAAGTTAATCCAAGGCAAAAAGCTGTTCTTCAGTGCAGACAATGTTTCAGATATGCACACACGGCAACTCAGTGCCGTTCCCAACCAAAATGCGCAACCTGCGGAGACAATAAGCATGGTTCCTCCTGTAACCTACCAGCAAAATGCTCTAATTGCCAAGGAGCTCATTCAGCTCTTGATAAAAATTGTCCAATGTGGCAAAGAGAACAACAAATACAGGAGCGAATGGCGAACGATAATCTCTCTTACCGTGAAGTTAGAGAAATTATTGAAGGCACATATATACAACCACCATCTATAGAGGAAATTCTGAATCCCATTGTAAACAAAACAGATTTTCCTCCTATTCAGTTTCGTGCCCGACTAAATACTTCACCTAGAGGCTCAAAAATTCCAAATCATAATGCACAACCTACCCTTACATCTAAACCTATCATAATTGCAAATCACAGCCCCAACATTAATAAATGGCAAAATCATTCTGTTGGATCAAATTTAACTCCAGTTGCTTTAACGTTTCATCATCCTATTCCACATACATCAGGGAAGACGGTAGAAGTACATAAAAATATCAGAGTGACACCAAAAGAAAAAAGGAAACATCCTAGGAAACCAAGGATACATACTCATTCCAACCCTTCCACACCATCAATTACAGATACTTCTTCTGCTGAGTCAGAACCCAAGACCTCTTTAAATATAGCACAAAATGCTTATTCTAATTCTAGCTCCTCAAGGGTACAGCATGCTAATTCAATAGATAAAGACTTAGAACAATCATCCTCTTATCTCCCATCTGAAAATATTCAAGAGATTTACACCTCATTATTAAAGACAATACCGCTTCTATGGTCTACTCTTGTGCAAATAAAAGAATTACAGCAACAGAAACTTCTTTTACAACATATTAATACCCTATCTACAAACCTGCTGGCCGTTTTACAGAATCTCACCTCATAATAAATCAATTATATAAAAGTTGACTAATATGACATTATTACTTCAATGGAATGTCAATAGTTTCTCTGCACGTAAACCAGATCTACTAAAACTAGTGACGGAAAGACACCCTTTAATACTATGTTTACAAGAAACTAAGGGTCGTCAACAAGAAATATATAGAATTTCCCATTATCATTGTATAGGACCTCCATACAAAGATACGGAACGGGGAATTGGTATATATGTCCATGAAAAGGTAGCCTACCAGGAAATACATTTACATAAACATAAAAAACTATTCCAGAATTATAAAGTAGAAGCAAGAGCAATCCAAATTTACATAGCAAGATATAAAATTACGATAATCAATGTGTATATTCCTTCCAATTACAATTCTCAAAATATAAAACAAACTGATTTACAAGCTTTAACATTCAACATACCCAGTCCTTATTTAATTGTCGGGGACTTTAATGGGCATCACGATGCTTGGGGTATGCATACAGCAGATAGACTTGGCACTAGTATAGTGGATTGGATGGACGACAACTCTTTCATCGTTTTAAATGATGGATCACCAACACATATACCTCGAAATGGAAGTAATCCAACATCAATTGATCTAACTATAACATCGGACTCATTATTCCCTCAATTTCAGTGGTTCATAGAGGATGAGCTCCATGGTAGCGATCATTTTCCCATATATATTCGTGCTCAATTTTTACCAAGCCAACTTTTTCCCCCCGTCCAATTACCAATTCTCCGCTGGAAAACTAACAATGTAAAATGGGAATTATATAAAATATTAATAGATTCCTTTATTTTAAGTAAACATCTTACTTCCTCCCAGCCTATATCTTATTCACTGCTACTTCAATATATTACTAAAGCTTTAGATATACTAACCTCGCGGAAAAATACTCATTGTGAAACAATGTTTCCAAAGATACATTGGTGGACGACAGAATGTGGAGAGGCAAAATCAAATAGAAAAATCAGAGAAAAACAATATGCCTCATGTCCCAATCCTGAAAACCTCATATCATGGAAAAAGTCCGTAGCTCAAGCACGAAAAATATACTTACAAACCAAACGACAAGCATGGATTAACTACTGCAATTCGATAGACATGCAGGAATCATCCCGAAATATTTGGCATAAATTCAATTCTTTACGCAAACCACGTTCTCCTCAAAAAAGACCGATAGATGACAGTTGGCAACATCAATTTCTCTCCCAATTAACTCCACCATCTGTTCACCTACATTATGATAATAACGAGAATCTCCCTTCAAAATTTACAAAAGATTTTCCACCTGTAACCCGAGAGGAATTAACAACAATTCTTAAAAATGTGAGAAACACAGCACCAGGCCTTGATGGTATTCCGTACCAGGCCATAACACATTTACCGAATACCGGAACAGATATTCTTGTTTCACATTACAACAATATATATCAAACTGGCATAGTTTCGTTAGAATGGAAAAATCATGTAGTTGTTCCAATTTTAAAAGCAAACAAATCTCCGGACCATGCATCCTCATACAGACCAATAGTACTAATTTCAGTTTTGGAAAAAATATTTGAGCGCACAATGAAAAATAGACTATCCTGGTTATTAGAACGTGAAAATTTTTTTCATTCCACACAATTTGGATTTCGAACTAATCTTAGTAGTCAAGATGCTATAGCCACTCTAACAGCAGCAATTCAAAATAGTAAAATTACACGTTCCTACTGTTTCAGTTTGTTTATAGATATTGAAAAAGCTTATGATTCTATAAATTTAAATAATCTTTGTCATAAATTAGAGAATCTTCATATACACCCAAAACTTTCAACAATTATGTGGAATCTATATTCCAACAGGATTATATTCGGATGGTTCGCCGACAAACTAAGCGATCCTCGTTCCACTTCAATCGGCATACCTCAAGGCTCACCTCTGAGCCCTCTCTTATTTAATATCTATACGAATGAGATACATGCATTACCAATTCTACCATTTCATCCCCTTCAGTATGCAGATGATTTCTGTTTCTATAACATTACAGATGATGCTACTCAAGGTATAATAGCAATGCAGAATTTAATCGCCATCATAAGAGCGTGGTTTTTCAAAGAAGGATTATCCATCAGCGAAACAAAATCAAAAATTATTTGTTTTAATAATAAACGATTGGATACTCATCCTAACAATATACCACACATTTATAATATCCCAGTAATAGAAACACATAAATATTTAGGTATACATTTTGACAGGCGATTCACATGGAATACACACATCACGCATTTAATCAATAAAGGCCGTAAAATAATAAATATACTCCGTAGTATCACAACAATTAAATGGGGTGGCCACCCCAAAATCTTACTGCTATTTTATAGGAATTGTTTTCGATCAAACTTTGAGTATGCAGCCTTTAGTTATGGGGGTGCAAAATTAAGTCTCTTAGACAAAATAGACATACTACAGAGAAAAGCTTTGAGGACCTGCTTAGGTGTCATGCAGTCCTGTCCTAATGTCAGTGTATATATGGAAAGCAGAGAAACTAGTTTGACACATAGACGGATCCAATTAACAATAAAATTTCTGCTCAAAACCTGGGAAAATCATACGCACCCATTCAATAAATTATTTGAAATACAAAAACAATGGACAGAAAATAAAGCCATAGATCCTAAACACACATTCTTTTATTTTGTATATTGCCAATACATAGACCTGGAATCACGTGCAAAGTCTTTTACCTTCCAACATCCTTTAATTTATCAATTAGACATTCCCTTATATACCCAATGCAATATCCATTTCAGGGATTTAGGAACACATATCATGTATAAAGAGAAATGGCCAACACACCTAATCATATATACTGATGGATCCAAAGACCGCCTAGGTGTGGGTTGTGCTTATTTCATTCCAGATCAAAATATAAACAAACAATTCCGTTTACCACCTGACACTTCTATTTTCACTGCAGAAAGTTATGCAATATATAAAGCTCTCACATACGCTATCCATAATAATTATACAAAAATTCTCATCATAACAGATGCTTTAAGCGTATTAATGGCGCTGAGTTCCTCATATCCTCAGATTTGTAAACATCCTTTATTCATCATACTTATAATCCAACGAACTCAGTATGCTAATGGAAGAAATATCAACGTCCAGTTTAGTTACGTAAAGGCTCACCAAGTAAACACGGGAAATGAACGTGTGGACACATATGCCAAAGCCGCTCGATCATCGGAATCTACCTCACTTGCGAGACTTCCATACACGGACCTTCTTCCAAGAGTTAAATATAAACTTCAAGATAAATGGAAACAGTGGTGTATAGAACAATTTCAATCCACGGGCAACACATATAAATGGTTTGCAGAACATTCACAAAACAAACCTTGGTACTACCCATATAATTTTCCAAGATCAGTTATTACTTTTATAATACGTCTACGTACAGGTCATGTTCGCACTAATGATCATTTATCACGACTACATATTACAACAAAACAAGCCTGCGCATGTGGAGAAGATAATCAAGATGCTACACATCTCTTTTTACAATGTCCCAATTTCGACAGAGAACGAGATAAATTATATAGTGGTTTGCGTCGAAATAGAATTCCATTCCCTACATCTCTTACTGCCCTGCTCACGGACCCTACTCCTCCCACCATATGGCTTCTTTATGGATATGCAAGAAGATGTAATTTGACGATCTAACAAACAGTATAAATAAATATCAATAGATGTTTTTTTTTCATTCTTGTGAAATATAAGTGAATAGCGAACTAAATACTTATAAAAAAAAAAACAACTCAGGAAGATGACTAAAATCGACTACCAGTTGATAGGGTCAGAAAAAGAAGAAGAAGAAGAATTCCAGTCGATAATTGCGTAAGTAAACAGTGGATTTATGCTTGTAGACGAAATGTAAAAAATGCAAGTGTGCAGTGCCAATTATTGTGAAGAAGACTATGTGCGAGATCTAAAAGCAGAATTTTTGTATTTTCCACCAAAGAACGTGCTGAAGCCAACTGCAGTGCCATCGCTAAAATTACATCCAATTACTTTAGTACCAAATAATCGAGGAAATGGTGTAGTTCTCCTAAACACTTATCTTCACAATATGCTTCGCTTGTAGGACGTGCTGATAAGGTTTGCAGAGCTGTACGCTACGAAAGACACGCAATAAGGAAACGTGCCCTAAACAGGCTAAAGACTATGCTGCCAAAAAGTGAAAAATATATAGACGTTGGTATATACACAAGCTGCAAGCAATGTTTCGTTGTTGGAAAACATATTCGATCTATTACAAAGGAGAAATACACATCTGCATAATGAAGCAAATAAAGATTACAAACAACCTCTTTCAACCGCTTTCACCAAATAAAAAAGTTCAAAATCTAGAACGTAACCTAACCGACAGTACTACAAGAGAAGTCATCAATATCTTGAAAATGTGTTCAACTAGTACGAAGTACGTAGTGAGCCTAACTGATTTGTTAAGTACATTTTATGTAAGTCGGATTTATAATTATTAACAATTTCATTTAACACAGACCGATGTTGATTGTGATTTGTATGTTCACATTATTGTGAAAAACGTTGTCGGAAATGGGCATTTCGAAGATCGTGTACTAACTTTCACGCTATTCGAAATGAAATTCACTTAGTACATCTTCAATTCGAGTTACATAGCGTTGTATGCACGATGGTAAATATTGCATAAGTGAATATTACACCCATCATTAAAATGTTTGCAACTTTGTTCAATTTTGGTATTTCACAAATATATTCTGAATAATTTTGTACCCTTGTACTCAATATAAACCAATGGATGTTATATTATTTCTTTGTAGTACATTTCTGTCAAAAAGAGCAAGATCTAAGTGTAATGCAAGTTACTTCGTTAATGTACAAATGTGTGTCGCATATCAGCCTTGGAGTATATTTTCCGGTTATACAACTCAGACACACATGGGAATGGAAATGGAAAATCTGCGGACAAAGTCCTTTAACGAATAATAATTCGTACACTTGCACGGTCAATCATTGTGAGTTCATGTAACTTTTCTCCTTTATTGTTTAATTAAACTAAGAACTAAGGTATTTTCATCGATATTCTCAAAGCGTTTCATTTACCGTGTGATCAAAAATCTATTTCTATAGGCTTGAATTAGTAGGTTAAGACATTTAAGTTTGATGTTCCTAGTACTCATAAAGTATTTCGAGTAGGTTAACTTAGTTAAATTAGTACTTGTACACTTTGACTCATCTTCTGCACGCGTTTGTATGTAAAGTTCTTAATACGAAAAAATACTTTTTAGAACTATGACAACGATAACTTGCAGCCAAATTTGAACCAGAGAAATTAAAAATATCTGCAAATTACAAACTGGAATTGCGTTTTCAAAGTCTGAAACTACTATCTTACAAACTATTTCATCATTCTTCCTCCACATAAAACTTTTCAAAAAAATTTTGCATGTGGAACTTTGATCCGTACGTAAATTATTGTACAGTAAATAAATATATGAAGAAGGTTGGGAATTCTTTCGAATTTAGAGTAAGTATCAAATGCAGAGTAAAATTTTATCTAGATTGTATATTGCTTCTTTCACTTGATAACTTCAAAAATAAAGTTACATTATGGTGAATGGTAAAGATTGGATTTTAAGTATATCAGTATAATTTTAATACTTTCTGATGTTATGTAAAATTTGAAATGTTCCTGGAAATGATTGCAACGTTCTGAATGAATAAGAAGGAACTATTTAGTCAGAAAACTAAATATTAGGCATTTGTACTGCGTTGTGTTAAATGTTGTAAATAGATTATACCGGACTACTATCGGATTAGAAATTACGGATATTCAAGTTTGGACTCCAATTAAAAGTTAATCAGTAGAACCACATAAAAACGAGTTACATCAAAATTCAGCTTATTCAATTCTGTGTCAATCTATAGTTGCCAATTTATTTTTTATTATGCCTTCTATTTTTATTATCGTGAGAACAAGATAGGATTATTTTTTAGTTTGGCAAACTATCGCTCTGTTTGAGATTCTATAAATAAAGAACGGGAGTTGTTTTATTTATAGATTATATATTATATAATTTATTTATTTATTATCCAAACTCTAATATCCATAATTTATAATCCGATAGTACTCCTGTGACGTTCTGTGAGCCCGTAGTACCTCGGAGGCCTCTGTCGATCTCCTTGGCGTAGTGGTTAGCACATCGCGCTTCGACGCCAGGGGTCCCGGATTCGAATCCAATCGGGCAAGATATTGATTTGTCCTTAATGGGAAAATTGAGAATTTAGTAAATGTGATAGTATATGTGAAAACAAATATTGATTGATTGATTTCCTTCTTGTGCCACTTTTGGCTAATTTGCGAAGATAGGGATGAGTGATGAAATGATGAATGAACACTCACAAACATCCATGCCCAAGCCAGGATTCGAACCCAAATCTCTGGCGTTGAAGTGCGATGTGCTAACCACTACGCCACTGAGGCCGGCTTGTGGAAACAAAGAAAGAGATCCTCTTATGGATTTTCCTTTCATATTTAAAAAAAGACAGAAAAGCAAAAATAAACCAAATATGTCAATCAATTCTTTCTTTGTAACTCTTTCACTATGCAATTCTTCTTTAGCATGCAACGTTTCGTATTAAAATCATAATACGATTTATGAAATGATGAAATCTGAAATTCTAATTAGAACACGGACAACCTTCTTTGTAATATATCGATCATGTTTCAGAAAAATGAATTTTTACAATACTTTTGCATGTGCAATTTTCCCCTCTTTTAAAAGTAGCATGTTTTAATTATGTTACTAATCATTAAAGGAATACCTCAATACCATCCCGAAGTATGATAATTAATATTTACCCCTCAAAGTAATGAAACACTTTCCCTCTCTGAAACTCGCATAGAAATGATAGCGGCCGTTTGGTTCTGCCAAGCCCCGAACGAACATAACCGAAGGGGCACCGAGCATAACCGATCCTCCCACATAACGTCACGCGTTCGTGCATGATCGGCAATTTTCGGATGGCGCTACCTTATAGTATATTAAGTTACCTTGATAAAAAACGTATATCCGGTAAATTTTATCAATATATCCAGTAGATAAAAAGAGGCATTTTGCCAAACTTCCGGGCTCTAGTTATTAGGTACAGCTAATTATATAACAAATAAATGCTTTGTCAAATGTTTCACAAATATTTCAAAGTTAGACTTTTTACGAGTTGATCGGGAACCATCTCAACTAAGTTTTTTTTCTTTTTTTAATACAACGCCCTACAGATGTCTGAGTAAATACCAAATACATGGCTTCTAAAAGACATTGGATGTGGTACACATCTGCCATAAATTGTTTAAAGATATTTTTATGCGTAGCTATGGGAATTTAAAATTAGAATGAACTCAAGTGGAACTCTATTAAGTATGATATATTCAATAATGTGGTTTCTATATCCAGTGGGTGGGAGATGATTATTTTTGGTTGGGGTGGCTCAAGATCCTCCTCACCCTTTTTAATCTCAACCTGCATTAAAATGAATAGATGTATCTTTGTTCGCAATTTTCACATTTTGAACTCCTGAGTTTCCTTTCCGTTAAATTCAAATAAGCCCAGAACGAAGTCCAGAGCTATATATGTTTCAGAATTGTTATCTGGTTTTAAAATCTGTTTAAAAAAACATAAATTCTAAGAAAAACAAAGAAAAAAAATAGTTATGCAAATTTTGCATTAAATAACAGGACATTCGTGTGTGCTGTTCTAAAATAGAATATTTCCCATGCCTTCACATTATACCTAAGTATCAAGGACGTATTTAGGAGGGGGTCCGGACACTTCCCCGAAAGACTTACCAAGAAGTAAAAGTAAATAATCAAAATATAATTGTTTAGCATTTGTTATATAATCGATGGATATTTCCGCTGAACTTATTGGAAGGCAATGAATTTGGCTCGTACGGCTTTGAAAGGTTCCAAAGATTTATGCACACAATTAATGATAATATCCATAAAATATTAATCAGAAAATGTACTTTTCGTTAATTGGATCTAACTTTTGTTTGTTATTCAATAAATATTCAATTATTTTTCTATTTGACATTAAATTCCTTGCCAGGGCAGTTGTTTTTATGCAAATCTTGGCGATCTTCACTACATGCAAGCTAGATGCTGTTATATCTCTATTCTTTTACTATATTTTACCTATTCACGTAATAACAACAATACAATATTAATTAACTTACATATTTAATTAATATTTTAATTTAAATAAATATAATAATAATAAAAATAATAATATGATATAAAATACTTAAAAATATACAAACAATTGGTATTCAATATATTGGAATAAATGTTAATAATAATAATTATTATTATTATTGCAGCACTTGGTTGGACCCCCCGAAATGTATTTCTAGGGGCAGTAGTATGTTTGTTTATATATAAGGGACGCTGAATGTTGTACCCCCCCAAATGAAAAACGTTCCTGCGCCACTGCAGGACACACAAAGTCACACACACAGCCACTACGTTCTGAAATGATGGATGGATGGAACAAGGAAAGAAGTTGAAAATCGCGTCCAAAATTGTTTCCAGGTGCAGCGCGGCTCGTGCCTTCAGGCCTTTCTAGGAAACGCGACAAATATAAGATTGACAGGTCAAGGTCATCTATAACAGGGAGAAAGAAAGCTTACTGAAAAGTGTCACTGTTGCTAACTATTCATTTGGAAAAAGTACACACTGAAAAAAATATTTTCGAACTTTTTAAAAGAATGAAACGAAAATGTGAGTTTAAATTTCCCTGTTGTTAAGCTATTTTTCATTAAATTTCCCTTTTCCCTTTTTACCCTCAAATTTCCCTGTGCCGAGAGAAATTTCCCTGCTTTTGGCATCACTGGGGGAAGGGTGTGAGGTAAATTTCGTCATCTTGGGATGTGTCACAGTTACACAGCTGATGCGTTGGTGGAAGTAGGGACTTTGATTGATTGATTGATTTGGTGTTTTAAGTCCACTTTATGCACAGTAAGGCTAATCGGGACTGGACCTACAGTTTAAAGTGGGATCCGAACCACTTGTGCCTCCACCGGGTATCGAACCCGGGATCCCTTGGTTACAAGGCGACGACGCTACCACTGCGCCATCGGGGAGGCGGAAGTAGGGACTTGGACGGTATTGCGAATCTTGCACGAGCAACCTGAGCCCGAAACAATTATATCGCTCCATTCCATGACTTGTCGGTTTTTCCGCGTCGCAACAAAGGGTTCAGCTCGTATCAGTGGCGCAGGAACGTTTTTCATTTGGGGGGGGGTACAAAATTCAGCCTACCCTACTATTTCAGTCGTTTACCGTCAGACCGTCGGCCGTCGAGCGTCCCCTTCATGCAACAGTTCCCGGCAAATTGACTTACAGGAAGTCAGTAACAGAAACCGCTTGCTTTGTAATGTTTCCACTTTTCACAATTACAGTTTCAATTACAATTAAAATAAGCACGTACCTTTTCGCAAGGATGCTGGAAAAGGTGTCCTCCCAAATACAAATATTTCTGGCACCTATTTCTGACATCTAATCCTAGATTAGACATCGCTACTTTATCCTCAGTTGTCGCGACAGCGCCGGCAGCTTATCGGGGGTCGGGGGAGTTGTCAGCCGCGAGAGGGCGCTTCATACTGAACGAACGCGACGCCTGTCGCCAGTGATGCCAGCCGTAGGGACATGTGAATACGCATAAGGACTTTCACTATATTTCGCCCGCGTAGGGACAGATTTTTACCAAATAAGGGAAAACGTAGGGACTATTTTCAATCTTGGAAAATAACATTTTATTGTGCAAAGGTGCAAAGCTTACTCGCCAGTCAGTTGCACTTTCTTCGTCCTCGGTTTGGAATGAATGGATTAGTTTATCTGGATACTTTAGCGAGGAGGAGAAAAAAGAACTAACCAACAAATCTCCATCAGAATTTTGGAACATGTTATCGGTTACCAAGAACTTTCAAGGCAAGTTCCTTTTTGAAAACATTTCCACTCTGGCGAAAATAGTGCTAACATTGCCACATTCTAACGCGGAAACGGAAAGAATATTTTCAACGTTAAGTGATACAAAAACAAAAAAAAAGATAAATAAAACGGGACTAGAATTGTTCAAGACTGCAGGAAATACAGCATCACAAACCAATATCTATCTCTTCACAGCAGCGGCATGTATGACTTCAAATAACATAATCAACAGTAAACGACTCAACGTTATTCATTAGGGGTGTGCGGGATTCCGAAAAGTCAGGACCGGGATCGGGAAAACATTTCCCGTCCCGATCCCGACTTTTCGGGATCCCAAACAGTCGGGAAATACCGAATGGTCACTTTAAAAAGTCGTTAATTCTCGACGTTTTCTGAAATCGGAAATTGTAAGTTTTTATTCTAGAAATGCAAAAACAATCACTTAAAGTGAAAAGCAAATTTTTACGTCCCGAATGTCGGGATTTACAAAAATTCCCGTCCCGACCCAAAACATTCTGTCCCACACACCCTTATTATTCATTAAGGCAAGAATTTACAATACCGGACCATTCTGTAATTTCTATGCTACGTCTTATACTCACGAAATAATTAGTCGTGATGATTTATCTCAAGTTAACATGTTGGGGTGAGGTAAAAAAATTGTTCATTAACGTGTAGAAGTTGTAAAATAAGCTTTTCAATTCTCGCAATGATTCTCAGCATACAAGTATGGTAGCCATGTTTGTTGATATGAACAATTGACGACGTTTGCAATTAGTTACGCTGTCTACAGCCTTGACACACTGTTGATTTCATACTTGGAGAGCATGGATCGTGTAAGAATGGCGGAAGAGAACAGTAAAAATGTTGTTAATGTTGTACAGATTGTTAGGTGGAGTGTGCAGGAGGATGGCCGTGGGCTAATTTATAAACTTATGGATTTCAGTATATTGCCCAAAGAAGGTGCTTACATGTGACAGTGACAATCACGATGTAGAAGAACATGTGGAGTGTGGACTGATTTGATTACAGGTAAGTATGGCAATAGTGCATCGATCGTAAAAGTGCAGGATACGAAAATGGCGTCTTCGATGATGACCGTTTGCCGTTAAAGTGCTACGAAAATAAGATTTTTTATCGGTTCGTAATCACAATTAACGCAAAACTATTGACGTACAGCCCCACTGACCATTGTAGGTAAGGTTAGGTTAAGTTAGGTTAGGCAAGGCAAACATAGTTAAAATTTGGGGTCGAAAAACCATGCACGGGTAGCCCCACAAACCATTGACGAGTAGCCCCACGAACCATTCAGGTAAGGTTAGGATAGGATAGGCAAACATAGTTAAAATTTGGGGTCGAAGTAATATCAGGAATGTATATTTCGTTTTTTAAGTATTGGAAACACAAAATCTTCCAGTAAATAATGAGGAATCGTGCCGATCGCGACCACTCAATTTAACTTATTTTGCAATTTCTACACCTGACCCCCAAATTTTAACTTCAAATTCGTGATTAGGAGGCCTCAATTAGTGAGTATGCGAAATATTACAAAAATCGGGGAGGGGTCCTGTATTGTAAATTCGCTCCTTCATTAATTGTGAAAGCACCGAGCAGAAAGATTTTGTAAGTAAATGTGTATATTTTATCTTCTGTTTTTTCACGCACATGAGGTGTTGTTCTATTTAGTCACTTTACTTGGCGTAGGGACATTGCCGAAAAATGGTTAGCAACACTGTCGGCTACCAGACGTAGTGAGTGTACCGTACCCTCATGCACACTTCTGTTTGCGTTTATCAGTACGCGTGTTTTTTATACTGTTTTATTGAGTTAGTGCTATTCAGTGCTAGTGCTTTATTGTGTGTTAATTGTTATTCATTCATTCGTTATGCCGCTAAACAAATATAGTCTTGAACAAAGAGTTTTTATGTATGATAATTACGTGAAAACGAATTCTTGCAGAAAAGTGGTCAGGCAATTACGAGAGACAGGATCTCTTGAACCTAAGAAACGTGCTGTATTGCTGTTGAAGGAGGTCATTTTCAACATCTTTTATAACACAGGAGGTTAGTGATCATCATTATTATTACTTTTAAATATCATTTTACGCTTTCGGTTTGCTTTATGCGCCGGGATGCTGTCTTCCATTTCTGTCAACTGAGGATAAAGTAGCGATGTCTAATCTAAGATTAGATGTCAGAAATAAGGTGCCAGAAATATTTGTATTTGGGAGGACACCTTTTCCAGTATCCTTGCGACAAGGTACGTGCTTATTTCAATTGCAATTGTAACTGTAATTATGAAAAGTGGAAACATTACAAAGCAAGCGGTTTCTGTTACGGACTTCCTGTAAGTCAATTTGCCGGGAACTGTTGCATGAAGGGGGCGCTCGACGGCAAACGCACAGTGTTCAATTCTCACAATCTAGCTGGAAAAAATTCCTAAGACTAGTTGTCTTGTCCTCCATTGATCTTATTAACCTCGTTTCATAATATTTAGCCATGCTTGGTATTGCTGTTACTCCTGCGCACTAATTTTGCCACCGAGAGTGACGTAGAAAGTTATACTAATCAGACTACTTTCTAAATTTCGGATGGTCCTTATAACTGAAGTACTTTAGAATAAAAAAGAAATATTTGTGTGGTTGTAATGAGCTGGAAAACTGTCACATAATTGATACTGACAAATATGAAATTAATATTTTAATTGTTGATACTAGTAAGATGATATTATTAATCGCACAGAGAATAAATGATTAAATGAAAAAAATGCACTTCAAATGAATTATTATTACTAATATTATTTGAATTACAAACGATGATTACACATCAGGTCAATGTTGAGTCAAAACATTTAGATTGCAATGATAGAATTGTATGTACATATCGTAATCAGTGTCCTCATCCATTCCGCTCGCGCTGCTTCTCCCAGAACTGTCAGATGCTGGTATGGTGGAACTGCCCCTTCTTTGGAGACCAGATGAAAGCAGACCTAGAACTGCTGGTGACAGTGCTCCGGATTTCTTGATTCTGAATTTTCGGCGCGATGATATTACCGGATCCGAGGACGCAAGCAGAATGTGCAGCAAATCTTTATTTGTTGCTATGACCTTCCCTGAACTTCCTAATGTCCTTATGTCTTACCTCCTGTACGTCCTCTGACAGCTGCCCGATAGGCAGGATGCAAGACCGAATAATGTCTGCACCATGTACTAAAATCTTGTGAACTGTGACAATTCTCCCTGATTTCGGCTCCGCACTGGATCTGCAACTGCCTTGTTCTTCGTCCTTGGGCCACTCTCCTGGAACAACTTCGTAAGACGACCTGGACCACATCCACTGGACGTACCAGGAACACATCCGTATACCTCTGGTGGAAAACTGATTTGATCATTGAGCCACTGTGCGTTATCTCACAAAAATCTGTCTTTATGTCTGTTACTCTTCAACCATCGGGCCGTAATTTTCACACAATACAGTTTAATTACACTGACAATGCGTTATTCGACTTATGGAAGACAATCTTGTATCCCCAATCTATCCACAACAAATCTGTACAGTTCTTCGCTTCTGTTTTGGGGAGAAGACATCAAACAACTCCCGCCTGAACAGGGTGCATTGCGCAATAAAACTATACGCTGTTGTAAATCGCGCACCTACGCGCACGTAGTGTTAACCTTTTACGCAAGTGGGAAGTTCGTTACGCAACATGTGCAAATTACACGGGTGTACTATATGGTACTTTTTTTTTGTAATCCTTCGTCAAGTTTTGACAGGGAATAACGTAATACTTTTGTAGCACCATTTTTCACTTAACATTATTGCAAACAGTACTTACGATATGGCTACACAAACACCCCGCACAAACACAGCAGACATACCCACGTTACCACTACAATGAACGCAGTGAGTCACGAACAATAAATAACAATACAGCACGCGTCTAAACATGAGCTACTCCACGCGCGAACTAAATGCCTCTGCGCGTGGTGCCTAGGGACACGAGGTTCATGACCATCTAAACATAACTTCCGGTTCAAAGTCAAATGAAAAACAATCATCACAATACCCGTGGACATTTCCTAACACACCTGTGTAGCAGTTAGCCGTGAATACAAGATTCGAAAAATGATTTTTTTCCAGCTAGATTGCGAGAATTGAACACTGTGCGACGGTCTGACGGTAAACGACTGAAATAACCTCCCTGTATATATATTACTTCACAGGTTTCCATTCCTGTATAATGTTATGGCATGGGGAATATTTCATTTTAGAACAGCACACACGAATTTCCTGTTATTTAATGCTAAATTTGAACAAATAATTTTTATTTCTTTGTTATTCTTAGAATTTGTGATAATTTAAGATCAGATAATAATTCCGAAACATATAAAGCTCTGAACCTTGTTCTGGGCTCATTTTGAATTTAATGGAACGGAAAATCAGAAGTTCGAAATGTGAAAATAAAGATACATCTATTCATTTTAATGCAGGTTGCGATTTTAAGGGTGTGAGGAAGATTCCCGCCCCCGCCCCCCTATCTTGAGCCATTCCAATCAGGAATAATCATCTCCCACCTACTGGATATAGAAACCATATTATTGAATATATCATACTTATAGAGTTCCACTCCAGTTCAGATCATTTTAATGTCCCATGTCTACATATAAAAATATCATTAAAAAATTCATGACAAAGCATTTATTTGTAATATAACTAGCTGTACCTAATGACGCTGTTCAAGCACTGAAAGTACTATTAATACACATACAAAACCGAAATCCTTCAGATCTCAGAGCAAGCAAGGAAAACCATACGCTCGAAAGTTTCTTTCTAAATCTCCCTTTCTAAATCTCCCTCAGTAAACGTAACCTTCCGAACCTAAGCACCACGTGTCTCTTGTCGCTTGCGTGTCGCTCAAATTGGGTCGTTTTCTTAATATGGAGCGTAGAATGCCTCGATCTGTTGGTACTGCCCATGCGGTGAATACTTTTATCATAGACGGAACGGAAGGGGATCCTGTCGCTTGTAACTTCAGTGTTAACCCCCCGTGTGGCTTCTCGCCTGTCGCCTGTTCCTTCTGTCTGAAAGCTCCCTGCGTGTACGATGGATAAAGAGTGGATGGGAGCTAGGAAAGCAAGGCAGATTCTATACATTATCTAGCTATTGATAATCAACAAACTTTATTTGATATACTCATGTTCTTATGATTAAGGAATCATATTTATTCTCACTATAGCTACAGTGAGCAAGGTGATTACAGGTTTAACCAATTTTCGAGAATAATATTTGTTATGTCTCCCAGTTATAACTTTTGTTGGCATAATATCCTGGATTACTTTCACGAGACGAGACGAGACAAAACGAGATGGGACGAGACGACACAGAACCCTTCGAGACGAGACACGAGACGGGACAAACGAATATTTTCGAGACGAGACACGAGACGAGACAGCATTTTCACGAGACGAGACGGGACAGATCAAAGTCTCGTCTCGTCTCGTCTCGTGGGCAACACTACAGTTCTGAGAGTCGGTTGCCGACATATACGACACGTGTCGCCGGTCGCTTTGATCTGAATGGTCCGAATGGTCTTTTTCTGGTTGCGAATACTAATTCAACAGCGGAAATAGGAATCTGATATAAACTTCTCAAAATTGAAAAAAAAAAATGTATTAAGTGCGTAAGCGCATGATATTTTTTATTATTATACACTATGACACTGTACCCTATCCGATATTATAATATTAACGCATGTTTTCTTTCCCCTCCTATTTTCGTCCTTTACTTCTTTGGTTTCAACAATTTTAAAATTATAGTTCCTGTAAATAAGAAAGCGGTAGAGATTGCGAGACATGAAACAGAATGTACAATATTCTTGGTAATAACTTTTCTCGATAAATGTGCATGTATAAAATAGAAAACCACATTTACTAGTCATGAGGGAAAAGTATGATATCACGTTAAAAAAAGTTAGTTATGAAATAACAACTATAAAAATAAAAATACAGTCGCGTGGAAGTATTATGTATTATTATTTACCAAAATCACAAGAATAAAGCACTTAAATCGTGAAAAATTTATGGCTTATTTTGAGTTCCGATATCTGATGTGTTGACAATTGTCTAATTAAAATTCTTAGTGTCACAGAACTCATTAATCGTCTATCATGATCTGACATAATTTCTAATGTTAAGATGAATGTAATAGAAGCACGCTCTGAATCAAATTCCCTATGTATTTAAAAGGGAGAACAATTGGCCATCAAAAGCGTAGGGATTGAACAGGGGTGCCGCCTGCATATTTTCGTTTCGCACTTAGGTCTAGCCATTCACCAAGCTAATGAGTCATTAATGAGCAATTGCACATTCTAATATCTACCCGTTAGCATGCATGGTTGATTGATTAAAGTCCACATTATGCATGGGTGACCGCGGGGGGGAGGGGAGGGCACTTGCCTCCCCTGAGATATCTGGAAAGAATTAACGTAATTCGAATAGTGAAATTGTAGAGATATTTTATTCGCGATCCCAGTCGCGACTTTTCGGAATCCCGATGTAAATGATGTGTGCGGGATCCCGAAAAGTTGGGACCGGATATCAGAAAAAAATCCCGTTCCGATCCCGAATTCGGGAAATGATTTCCCGATTTTTCGTTATCCTAAGCAGTCGAGAAATGCCTAATGGTCGTTTTAAAATGAAATGTGTGAAAATTATCGGAAATTGTTAGTTTTTATTCCAGAAATGCAAAAACAATGACTAAAGGTAAAAATGACGTGTACAATTCGAGATTTATAGAAGTTCGGGAAATTTCTACCACTTCCTTTCCGGAAAATTTCCCGACTTAGTCCGGAAATAGCGAATTTTTCACATCCCAAATGCAGGGAATATCGGGATTTCAAAAATTCCCGTCCCAACCCAAAAAAATCTTCCCCTCACATCCCTAATGACAGCGAAGATGCCAATAAGAAGAGAACTGGCAACGTTGGAGATCTTCCACCTCGCAAAAATCTGCAACAAGAAATACCCACGATACCGGTAGATATTGGAATGAGCAATTGCTCATTAATATGCGTACTGCCACCTATACACCCCTAATGCCAGCGAAGACGCTGCAAAGAACAAGAAATACCCACGATACCGGTAGATATTGGAATGTGCAATTGGTCATTAATATTCGTACTATCACCTACACATCCCTAATTGTGTGCCGGAACCATCTCAGTATGTGTGTGTGTCCATTTCTTCTCATCAGGCATCAAAACATCTATGTACCAGAAGTGTTCTTACGAAGGTGTTGCACATGCACGGAATGCACAATCCACTCGAAAACGCGAGATTCAAACTGTGTGCTGGGAACTGGACACAGACAGTTCACGAATATTTCTCTCTCATTCAAGCCTGAACACCACTAGTGTGTCTTGTCCTCCCCATGTTTGTAGCTCTTATAAAAGCCGAAACCCACCAAATTGTTCATATTCAGGCCCAAGCACTCGCAACTGTTCAAGATTGCCTGTCGAGTGTGTGTCGAACCCATTAGCCTTAAACAAAAGTATTTTTTTATGCCATGAAATTCTCGGACTACATACACAAAATTTGGTCCTGGCACAATCAAATCATCACTCAAAACTTTAATTTTCAGTTGATCTGTGCAGCTTATTTCTTTTTTAATAAATCGCTCCAATGCCCAGCCCGATACTGCGAAATACACTGCTCCACAAAACTTAAGCAACTCGAGTGAAGTAAGACTAAATGAAAAGAAAATGTCAATTCACCAAGTTTAATGAACATAAGGAAGGTTCAGATGCACAATGCAACACAAATGAACACCAACAATGCAGATATGGTGTACAAGGTGGCCAGAAAGTTCAGTACCACTATAACCCTACATGAAAAGCTGGAATCTGGGAGGGCACAGGCTGTCAATATGGTGTGTGGCCACCTCGAACAGACACACAGGCACGACATCTGGCCTCCAAGCTGCAGATCAGAGTGGTTATCAAGTCTTGAGGAAGACAGGGCCTTTCCTCTAAGAGGGCTGTCCGCAGTTCAGGAATTTTTCCTGGTGGTGCATTGCACTGCGCTATTCTTCGCCCAAGAGCATCCCAAGCATGCTCGATTGGATTAAGGTCCGGCGGGTATGCAGGCCATTCAATACGGGTAATGTCTTCTGTCTCCAGATAATCGGACACAAGATATGCACGGTGTGGGCGTGCATTGTCATCCATAAAAAGTAAGTCCGGACCAAATGCTCCACGGAAATTGTGAACACGTGAATGGAGAATTTCATCCCGATAACGTTGTGCCGTCAAAGTTCCATGTTCCACAATATGGAGGTCCGTTTTCCCATCCAGCATTATACCACTCCACACCATGATGGAACCACCTCTAAATGACGGCCTTCCAAGAAGGAATTTGAGGTGATATCGTGTTCCTGGCTCTCTCCACACGAATTCGATCAGAATCAGACGACTGGCTGTATCGAGACTCATCAGAGAACATTAGTCGTGCCCACTGGTCTTCCCTCTTTTCGACATGTTCCTGACACCATGTGTATCGCGCACGTTTGTGCTCCCGTTTCAATGGCACACACAGCACAAGCTTCCTGGCATACAGTCCTGCTTTATTCAGCCACCTACGAACAGTTCCACTACTAAGACGTCGTCCCTTAGCTTGAAACAAATTATTTGCCAGTTGAGTGGAGGACTCTTGGCGGTTACGTCTGGCAGTGATTGTAAGAAACCGGTCGCCAGCTGCTGATGTCGTCCTCAGACGGCCTCCTCCATGACGTCTACTGACAGTAGGACCATTTTGGAAGCGAAGCCAGAACCTTGACACGACACTTTTATTCACATGGAATTCATGTGCCACTTCCACTTGGGACCGACCCATTTCCACTCGCCCAATTATTCCACCTCGTTCAACGTCACTCAAATGATGTCTACGATTCAATTCAAGGTATCTACACTTAATATGCCACGCACGAACCACCACTTCACTGCTTGCGGACTGGGACAATACTAGGCTGTGGTTTGCGCTGGCATGCCCAAGCTGTTAATCTTGGTTTATAAGGTGCGTTATAGAGGGCACTCGCACTGCCTGTGCTTGTTTATGTTTGTACATGTCTCATACAAGTGTTGAATGAGCACCACATCTCACCTATCCCACGTTGTACAGAGTTGCTTAAGTTTTGTGGAGCAGTGTATTCACTTTAGAGACCTTCGATCTCTTCGTCTTTCGACCCGAACTACTCGTAGCACTACTCAACGTTCCGCTGTCGTCAATGTCTTTAGCTTTGGGACCGAACTGGAAATAGTAGTAGACTTCGTTACTTTACGGTATTTAGTCCATTTCATTTTCGAATCACTAGATCTTATAAAGCAACCAATGGACACTGACTGATCACTAATCGACTGTATGAATTTTCATACTTACCTCTGAAGTCTCCACCTATTCTGTTGTACAGTGTCTCTCAAAAGTTTTAGGACAACGACATTTTAAACTAGGCAACCCAATTTACACAAGCCGTTGGTGGGTTGCGTGCAGAGTTAGGCTTAATTTCAGGGTTGCCACATGCACAATAGATATTTATAAAATACCCGAAAGAAATATAAACAATTATTATTGTATAAAATTATTAAAAATATCACTATTATATCGCAAATGACAAAATTCTTTCTGAAAGAAAAAAATAGGTTTTCTAGTATTTCATCGCTGATGAGTCTACAGTAAGGAAAAGAGGTGAGAGGCAACGAAAGGTTACAAAAGAGAGGAGAAAGAGAAAGCGAAAGGAGAAGAGGAAAAGTAGAGGAGAGAAGAAAGATAGGATAGACGAGGAGAGGAGATGTAGTGAAGAGAATGGAAAAAGATTCGAGGAGAGATGAGGAAAAAAGAACAAAGAAGAGAAAAGAGGAGGAAAACGAGAGGAGAGGAGAGGAGAGCAGAGGATAGGAGAGGAGGAGACGAGAAGACGGAAGTGGAGGGTAGAGTAACGGAGAGAAAAAGTGAAGAACGAAAAAAGAGAGAATATTGCAGTGGAGTGGGAAATCTAAGACAGGAAAGGAGATAAGAGGAGTGGAGAAGAGTGGGATGGAGAAAAGTAGGGAAGGCGATATGAGATAAAAGCAGAACGGAAAGAGGGGAGAGAAGAAGGAGAAGGAACTGGAGAGAAGAGGTAATTGCAGAAAATATCGTCTGAGCGTCAAGAATGGATGCATTGGTCAAATTATCGACATGAAACATTCAATAACATTTTGAAATGTACTGGAGAATATATTAGATCGGTGCGAAATGCCTTTTGGCTGAGTTCAGAGCAAATTAAAATCTTCCATGTAAGATCTTTGATTTTACCTGCGATTACACCACTAAAAAAATGAATGTAATTTTTAATATTTATAAGAATTATTCAATTTTTCTCCACTTCTCGGTCCGTTGAAGTGGAGATTTTGTAATTCAATATTTCCCCTCCCCCCATCGTTAATTCCAAACTGAATCATTCCGTTTCACACGGCGTGGACAATGAACACAATGGGATATGTCTAAAACTTACGAAAATTTTCTGCCACCGGAAGGGTTTGAACCTACGACCATCAGATTGACAATCCTGAACGGTAGCCACTACCCTACAAGCTTTTGCTCCTTAAACCAGGTAGAAGAACCACTACACCACGCCTTTACCTTCGAATGAAACAACAATTTTTTTTAAGTATTCTGTCCCTCCAATATTGTAAATGTCGTTTGGTATACGTGTAGTTGAACTTTTACTTTAATTTTGATTTGCTTTCTTGTAGTATAACCGATATCTTCGAGAAATAATTTTCGAAGTGATTAAAAACGAGAATATTGGTAGTTGTGAAAATGCGAGTTATTTCTTCTAACTTATTATTGTGATTAGACATTACTAATGGAAAATAACTAGAGACTTGAACATTACAGGACGATGTTCTTTCCTGTGATACTGTAACAGACAAAATGCTTGTTTACTGATGCAAGTCTCGTGTCCAGAACAGTCTTATGAAATGTATTTGCTGTTGCGTAAGATAACACGAAATAATTACACCGTGTGCGAACTACCAAATCTGCGCAACGTTATACGTAAACAGTGGGAAAATTTTATTCATAAAATCACTTCACATTTGACAGTGTTAGTCAAGAGAGACTCGTGGGACACTGTGTTAAGGTGCTGGACTAAATCCTTCTAATTTTTCTTCCTCGAAGAACAACAATTTCTAAGGAAGAGCAACAGTGATGATCTTTCTTATTTCTTTTAAATGCTTACACTTTCCTTTAATTGGGTTAAAAATAAATAAGAATATTGCTTACATTTCTGTCATTGACGTAGACCAGAGAGAGAGACAGACAGACAGACAGATATTACAAAATAGTTCATATAGTGCGAGCGCCATTAAAAAGTCATGATAATTCTATGTTGCGTACTTAGAATTATTCATACAATAAAGAATATGTCTAATTGTGAGTTAACAAAAAAAAAAAACAATAATAAAGAGACATTTTCGCATCACGATTGCAGTTCGAAAAAGTCGGGACAGGGATTGAAAGTAACGCACTGTCCTGACTAAATCGGTGAATCGGACGTCTGGTAGCCTTGCATCAATGATTATAAAACTAAAACCACCCAATATTGCAGCTTGAAGACTTTTGGGCAAGAAACAGATTCATTTATACTAAAGCAAAATTGAAATTTTTACTCATTTAAAAAATCGACGATGTTATTTTCGTATTTATTTATTCATAACAGGTGCGGCAGTGAAACGGGCGATTTTGAAACCTCCACCAGAGATATAAATTTATTCACAGCGATATCAAACAAATACAACATGAATTTACAATGCTTGCAATTTGTGATGAATGTTTCTGAACAACGTGCACATCTTGCACAGACATGTCACGGCACAAGATGTCCATCACTTGAAAATGACATCACGCAGGTGGCCCCCATTTTCCGTCACACACATGCACTTCCACCCCTCTTTCTCACCATATCACCCGTTTCAAAGTTCTGTAAGTAGTGTAATTGATGCTATTATAAACTCGATAAATGATGAACCCCCCTCAGGCAGATTTGTCTACACTTAAAACTAGCTCAAGATGAGCATATGAGCTTTTTGCTCAAGTGTGGTACTCTGTCTAATCCAAGATTTTTGTAAAAATGCCCTCGGGATTTTCCCGTGAAATGATGAGCCCCCTCAGATTGATTTGGCTACACTTACAAAAGGCACTTCTGTGAGATTGTTGTCCATAATCCTGTCAAAAATATGCCCCTCTTGATATTTTTTTTGGCTACACCTAAAACTAAGCCAAACGTATTAACACACACACACACACACACACACACACACATTGACCTTGACCTTGACCTTGAGATGACCTTGATCTTGACCTTGAGATGACCTTGACCTTGAGGTGACCTTGACCTTGACCTTGAGATGACCTTGACCTTGACCACACCCACCCACATACACACACATACACACCCACACACCCACACCCACCCACATACACACCCACACCCACCCACACATATTTACTTCCGGTCCACTTCCGGTCTATTTCTGGATTATTTCAATTGCATCATGTTGTGCAACAAATTATTACCCAATATTATGCAATAAATTATTAGGGATGTGTTGTTTTCTGATTGGTTGGTTATGACATAATGTGATGATGTGTTATATTCTGATTGGCTTATTGTTTCAGATGTTTTCAATGCGGTCCGTGCTTAGGCTATATAAAGAGATTTTGCATTGCATATCAGCCAGTATTGTGAGAGTTGTTGAAGAGAAAGGGTGTGTTGTTGCAGTGCTGCTCATATTTTTTAAACACAAAAATATTGCAGATTTGTTTAAGTTGAATTACAAATCTATTTGATTTAATATACAGAATTTTTGACAACCTGTCATAGGTTTATTAAGTATAGAGTTTTGATTTGAACCCCAAGAAATTTTATATAAATACCAAAGCCAAAAATATTAACACACATACACACACACACACACACACACACACACAAATCACACTACTGAACCCAACTGATATTTTTTTTATTAAGTATAAAGTTTTGATTTGGACCCCAGGAAATTTTATATAATAAACAACAACAAAAATGCCAAATCAAAAATATTGTAATAAATGCAATAAGAATATAACCAGCCCCAATTGGGCCAGGCACCAAAAGAATTGTATTCCAGACAAATGCAGAACTCCCACAAAAATATGCTCTAAATGCCATAGAAAATATAGTCTGGAATATTTCACATATAAACATAAAGATACTTGTTCTGCACAGTTATCAACATTGTCCCCACAACCATCTACATCTGGTCTGAAATGGAAGCATGAAGCACCTGTTAATGCTAGAACAGCAAAGCAGCCACGCTATGCACCACCTATCCATAGCAGTTTTAATGGCCAACTTAGGGATTACCGGTTTGTATCAGAGCAAAAATGTGGTATTAAGAATTTTTTGAACAGTGTAAATCCTGATGTGCAGGCAATTCTAAATGCACAAAATGGCTCTTATAAGCTGTCCCTCAAATTGTTTACACAATATAAGAAGCCAAATGGCACAAAATTTACACAGCCCCACATAACAGAAACTGTACCGGTATATTCAAATACAAATTTAGACAAAATAATAAGCAGTTTGATAGATCAATTGAATATTAAACATTCTGAATTTGCAGCAAAAGAGTCTGGATGGAGCCTATGCGGATCTCCACACAAGTTATATATTAATATTTCTGAATTCAGCCCATTACAAGGATCTACATATTTGCCATTACCTGCCAATATTAAAAAAAAAGAGCCGTGGTTAACATAGAAAATAATGATGAGAAATGCTTTTTGTGGTGTATTTTAGCTGCTTTGTTTCCAGTTTCAAGGAATCCTCAGAGAATAAGTTATTATAAACAATATGAACACAATTTTGATGAAGCAATGAAGGGCTTAGAATATCCAATGTCTGTTCAGAATATTGATAAATTTGAAAAAAAGGCCCGGGATATCAATGGTAAACAATTATCTATTAATGTATTTATTTGTTCTACTGACCGTGGCAATTGCTTGATAGCACCTCTCAGAATCAGTACATTTGATGATGATTCTGCTGTTCCGATTGATCTGCTCTTAATTGAAGGGGATGGCACACACCATTACACTCTCATACATAATCTTGAAGCTTTAGTCAGAACACAACTAGACAAATCTAATAGAATATTTAAGTTGTGCAGAAGATGTTTAACTGTATTTGATGGTCAAAAAATAATAAATGGGGTTCGTGAAAAAAAATGCAGAAATTGCTAAAAACAAGTTAATTGAGCATCTGAAATACTGTGGCAATCATAAACCTGTTCATATGGTGATGCCTAATCCAAGTGAAAATGCCAAATTCAAAAAATTTGAAGCCTTGTTGGAACACCCAGCATATAGAGTCTGTGATTTTGAATCAAATCTCAAACCTCTTGCATTCTGCAGCCCAGATCCTGATGAATCTTCAATTACACCATACCAGTTACATGAACCTTCTAGTTTTTATTATGTTGTTGTACAGGATGGTGTTGTTAGTAAAAAAGATTTATACATAGGAGCAGATGCCATCAAAGAATTTGCACATAGAATAGAAAATGAGTGCCATGACATAGCATCTAATATCTTATTAAAATCAAAACCCATGTTGCCTTTAACAGAGAAACAGATTGAAGATTTCAATAATGCAGAAAAATGCCCGGTATGTGATTCTGAATTTTCAGATATAAATATCAATGTACATCACCATTCTCATACAGATGGTAAATTATTAATGGCTCTGTGTAATAGTTGTAATATTAAGATCCAGAGACCAAAATTTGTCCCTATATTTTGCCATGGTGCATCCAATTATGATTTTCATCATTTGATCAGGTACGAGGGGTTTGACAAGGAGAATTTAAATAATTTAGCAGAAAATGATGAGAAATATATTGATATTAGCAAAATAATTAAAGTTAATGGTGTTCCTATTCACTTAAGATTTCTTGATTCATACAGAATTCTGTCCGCTAGCCTGGCTACACTGGCCACTCAATTATCTGATGATCAATTCAAAATCACATGTGCCATGTTTCCAAATCAGGACCTGAAATTAATTAGGCGGAAGGGTGTATATCCATATGACTATGTTACAGATTTTTCTAAATTTGATGAGTGTTCTCTGCCACCGCAACAAGAGTTTTACAGCAAACTCAGAGGATCTGGAATCACTGATGAAGATTATCACCATGCCCAGTTGATGTGGAACAATTTAAAATGCCAGACATTTGGTGATTATCACAAGGCATATTTAAAACTTGATGTCACTCTCTTAGCTGATATACTTCAGGCATTCAGAAAATCTTCCATGCAAAATTATAAACTGGATCCAATGTATTTCTACAGTGCCCCAGGCCTAGCATGGGCTGCAATGTTTTTGAACACTAAAATGCAATTGGATCTGATCCAGGATCAGGACATGTATCTGTTTATGGAGCAATGTATAAGAGGAGGCATGGTGCAATGCTCTCAGAGATATGCCAGAGCAAATAACAAATATATTCCTGATTATGATCCAGCACTGCCATCAAATTATATACTGTATGTAGATGCCAACAGCCTCTATGGTTATGCTATGATGAAAAAACTGCCATATGCAGGGCTTGAGTGGGTTGAAGATTTCAATATTGAAGATCTTAAGGATTTTGATGACTGTAACTATGGCCTCTTCTTAGAAGTTGATCTGACAATTCCAGATAATTTACACAACACATTTTCTGATCTGCCCCCAATTCCTGAGGTTAAGTGCTCACCTGGCTCTAAACAAAAGAAATTGATGATGACTCTGGAGCCAAAAGAGGATTATGTCATAAATTACAAAAACCTCCAGTTCCTGATGCATCATGGTGTTCAAGTGACCAAAATTGGCAAAGTTTTGAGGTTCAGGCACTCAAGATGGTTGAAGCCATATATTGATACAAACACGGAGCTTCGAACATCTGTAATGAGCCAATTTGATAAGACCTTGTTTAAATTGATGGTCAATTCTGTGTATGGCAAAACAATAGAAAATGTCAGAAAACATATTGATGTTAAAATAATTACTGACCCCAGCCGGAGCAAAAAATTGATAGCAAAGCCCAACTTCAATTACAGAAGAATTTATGATGAGCATATGGCACTTTTTAATATGAAAAAAAACAAAGATTAAGTTTGATAAGCCTATTTATGTAGGGGCTGTGATATTGGAATTGGCCAAATTACACATGTTAAAATTGTATTATGATGTGTTGAAGCCTTTTTATAAGGATCGTGTAAAACTGATGTACATGGACACAGATAGTTTTGTTCTTGATATTCAGACAGAAGATGTTTATCAAGATATGTCCCAGCCTGAATTGTTTAAATACTTTGATACCAGTGAACATTCAAAAATTCAACACCACAACAAAAAGGTGCCTGGCAAGTTAAAAGATGAGACACTTGGTGATGTTATTGTGGTATTTGTTGGGTTAAGGGCCAAGATGTACAGTTTTGAAACATGTAGTGGTGTTGTTGCCAAAAAAGCCAAGGGCATTGGCAGAGTGACTGTAGACAAAGAGCTTGAATTTGAAGATTACAAAAATTGCCTCAAATCATGTAGCACAATCAGAACATCAGAATCCAGAATTCAGAGTGTGGATCACTTGTTGACTAGCAATATTGTAAGAAAAGTGGTTCTGGACCCACATGATGATAAGAGATGCATTTTATCATGTGGCATACATACTTTACCATGGGGTCATTGTGATTTGAAAAATGGCAATCAATGCCCAATCACAGAGCATGATTTGAAATAAATAAACATGCTTATGAACTTATTTGGGTTCAAAAAACAGGCTATTATGGAGCTGCCAACACCATCACCCTCTTCTGATATAATATCTAAACTAAGTGCTTTGTTAATTATTCATCTGAACAGCATACTTACAGATGTTGATGATGAAACAGGTAAAATATTGTACATATTTAACAATAATTTAAATCATTACCAATTACCTGTAGGTGGTCAATTACAATTTATTACAACCCCTGAGGGTAATGTCAAGATTTCAATAGGGAAAAATATTTATAGAATTAAGCACTCAAATATGATTTCTGGCACTGTTTATACTGTTTCTGCTGGTGACTGCTTATATGTTGAGGTCCCTGGATCCTATGACAAGCTTATACCTTTTTTTATAGAATTAAGAATTAGATATTCAATAATAAATAACCACTAAAACAAAAATGCCTAATGATATATTTGGCCATACAAGACATGAAGATCACAGTGATGAGATTCTGATGCTTGATGTCAGAGTCAGGAAATTAAGAAGTGATTTACAAGCTTTACAAACCACACTCAATGCCAGTCTTCAATTAGAAATTACAAATTTACAATCACAATGCATGGACCCTCTTCTTAAAATTGACTCAGAACTTAAATTATTGCTTCAGAAATATACTGATTTGGCCACATTGGATAATTTTCAAAGTTTAGAAGAAGCTGTAGCAGCTCTTCAAGCCAAATTTAAGACCCAGGCTAACAACTCTGAGCAATTGAAACAACAATTAGAAG
The DNA here is from genome assembly GCF_977018435.1 of Lepisma saccharinum. NCBI lineage: Eukaryota > Metazoa > Arthropoda > Insecta > Zygentoma > Lepismatidae > Lepisma > Lepisma saccharinum. The sequence continues at coordinate 62,154,288 of NC_139241.1, read as the reverse complement.
AACAGATTAATAATGTCCAGACACAGCTCCAAACAATTGTCAAAAGCATAAAATCACAAGAAGATTTTGATCTAGTGATTTCCACTCTAAAGGAACAGATTCAATCATTGGAGATACCTAATCTGGGCCTTCTGAACAATGCCATAGCCGAGGTTGAAGAAAAAATTGAGACACTTGAAAATTTTATGAACAACTTGCCATCTTCTGATGCTTTGAGTGCAATAACTCGGAGTGTTGCCAACATTAAGCTGCAACTTGAAACATATGAAGATTTTGGAAAAATTCAAAGTACCATAACCCATCTTGAGGGTACAATAGCAGCAGTGCAAAATGATTTGACAAATGTACAAGAATCTCTAGAATCCCGCTTGCCTGGTATTGTAGACACTCTTGTCAGTGTCCAGCATCAGATCACAAAGCTTGAAAACCTCAACACTGAATCTGAGCTATCTCATTTTCATCACTTGATCGATGATATCCAAACAAAGCTTGAAATTTTACAACAATCAACACCCTCTCAGGCAGATATAGCCCTGCTCCAAGATGCTATGCAAAGTGTGGCTGATGCTTCTGAATTAAACAATGTGAAATTGGCACTTGAATCTTTGCAGAATACTGTATCAAATCTGCCTACATCACAGGAACTTAAAAATATTAAGAGAGCTGTGAATCGCATATTGAAATCAGAAGATATCAAGAATATCCAAACAGAGATCAAACAACTCACTCAGACAGTGGCCACTCTACCAACCAATCAACATATTAATGAACTGCATGCCCTGTTTGAGGATATCAGAAGACAGGTCCATGATCTTACTGCTCAAAATTCAAAATTGGCAGTTGTTGAAAATTTACAGCAAATTGTAGCTAATATCCAGCAACAGCTAGGGACCATGGAATCCAATCAAGCAAATGCTTTGTCTGTTTTTACCACGCAGCTACAAGAGATTGTGCAACAATACAAGAAACTTGTTGTGGACATAAAAATCAAGCCAGGCCATGATGATGTTGTTAGGACTATCAATGAGCACCTTGAATCTGTAACAAGTAGATTGCTTACAGCAGAAAAATAAATAACTGGCATAATTGAAAATCCTAAACATACAGTAATTCTTGAATTGTACAGCATCCCCAACAAAGAATATGATTCACCATTTACACCAGGTGGCAAAATATATATGCTGTCCCCTGCACAATTTTATTACCAGTTTTTTGTTGGGGGCACACTTAGACCAATCAAGATCAAATATTGGCTTCAACCACAGGCACACCACTACCCTACCTTATCAATAACAAATGCTGATAACAAAGCAAAAATCACCAGTGTAGAGTTAGAGGATTTTACAGACCCCAATACATTAGAAACATCTTATGCTGAAGATGATGGCTCTCTGGAATTTAAAATACAAATAGGGGACAAATTATATTTAGAAAATCCTGTAGTATCAGCTGCTGTACACCCTATAGTTGCAATATTCTTGTTTACGTATTATGTCAAGACAAATTATTGTTGATGAATTACACAGACAAGCCAGACATAATTATAAGAGACTGCCAGTAGTCACAAAAGGCATAGATGATTTATGGCAGAGCGACTTGATTGAGATGGCAAGTGGACAGCTGAAAAACTTAGACAAAATCAACAAGGGCTACAAGTATCTACTCACTGTCATAGATACATTTTCAAAATTTGCCTGGGCTGTGCCACTCAAATCCGAGACTGGAGCATGTGTTACAGAAGCCTTCAGGACAATCATCAATCAGAGTGGAAGATCACCGCGCTATTTGCAAACAGATAATGGCAAAGAATTTTATAATTCTGTGTTCCAACAATTTATTAAAAGCCAGTCAATACAACATTACTCGAGTTACAGTGATCTCAAGGCCTCAATTGTAGAAAGATTCAACAGAACCCTAAAAAATCATATGTATAAACAATTCACACTTCAAGGTAATTATAAATGGATTAATATTCTTCCAGAACTTCTACATAAATATAACAACTCGGTCCATTCCACAATCAACATGAAACCCTCTGAAGTAACTTCATCTGATGAGCAAAAATTGATCAGCACTGTTTATTATCCTAGATACCAGCCAACAACAAGAAAAGCCAAATACAAGATTGGTGATCAAGTAAGAATCAGTAAATATAAGCACTTATTCAAAAGAGGTTTTACAAGAAACTGGAGCACTGAATTATTTACAGTGGTTCAAGTTAAACCTGGGACCCTTAACACATATATAATAAAAGATCACCGAGGAGAAATTCTCAAAGGCAGGTTTTATGAAGAAGAGCTCAGCAAAACTAAACAGCCTGACACATATCTCATAGAAAAAATCATCCGCAGAAAAGGCATCAAGTTACTTGTCAAATGGCTAGGACTCCCAGAACACAGCTGGATCGATGCAAACAAAATGATAATATGAACACCTGGGATGTTATAAAAAGGCTGCCAGAACCTGAACAGCAGAATAAGAGAAATGGCAAGTTGCTGCCTGATAATATTAGATGTCTTATTGTTGGGCCATCAGCTTGTGGTAAAACTACACTAATGGTTGATAATTTTTTATTGGCACCCAACTGGTTAGACTGGAAAAACAGGCACTTGTATGTCTTCTCTAAGAGCTTGGAACAATTAAAATATCAACAGCTGATGAAGCTATATGATGGATTGGATATAGCCACTTTTGAACCAGATGTTAAGCCACTCCATGAATGTCTCGATAATTCTGTTGTTGTGTTTGATGACATTATACTGGATAATCAAAACAAGGTTAGAAATTTCTTTACACAGGGCCGACACAAAAACATTGATTGCTTCTACCTGGCACAGACTTTTTCTAAAATTCCGATGCAGCTGATCCGAGACAACAGCAATTTTATATGTATGTTTCATCAAGATCATACCAACCTCAAACACATACATGATGAATATGTAGGTGGGGACTTGAGCTACAATGATTTTTCCAAGATTTGCAGTGGGTGCTGGAACCAGGACAGTTATGGGTTTGTCACAATTGATATGACAAGAAAACCCAATAGTGGTAAATATAGAAATAAAATCAACAATTTTCTAGACATTGAAACATAAATAAATAACCATGAAAAGGCCAATCATTGATGATCTTAAATTAAGAGATTATCTTGTAAAAAGATTTAAGGGATGGAAATCAGAGAACCGAGGTTTTTATGAGCAACACAAGCGCACAGAACAGCCTATTATTGATGCTATTGGTGAATTAAGTAAAAATATCAAAACTGTTACAGAGCAAAATCAAAATTTGATCACAGAGCTTGTACCTGTAGCTGCAAGAAATATTATTAGATTATCCATTCACCCCACTTTCTAGTATTCATACACCTAGTCCTGTTGGTCCTCGAAGAATTGAAGCTACTCAGGATCCTATTGAATTGGGTCTTCTTGCTCAAAAATATTTAAGCACACCTAAAGACAACAAAGATGAGGTTTTTGGCTTATATGCTGACACAGAGCGTCATGGTAGCATCATACATAGAATTGGCAATTTCAGAGTAACATTTATGGGAGATGATCTGATTGTATATTCAGAATCTCATCTTGGAGAAAAAGGTGCTTTTGTTAAGTACCCTGGAACACCTGGATTGTGGGAACTGATGACTAGGAAGAGACCTGGCAGCTATACAGATCAAGATTATGAGTATTACAAAGAAATATTAATAAAATCAGATGCTCTATACCAGAACAATGATCCCACACAAAAAAGAGTCAAGTCTAGCAGTGGAGCAAAATACAACAATTTAATCAAGCCCATATGGTCTCAGATCAAGACAGGTAGTGGAATCAAACAATACAACACCCTGCCTAAAGAATTTGTGTGGGTTGATGATGTCAGGAAACTTGTAGATAGGTTGCTGGTAATAGCTGGGGAGGAAAATGCTGGCAACCACAATTTTTACAATGAAAAGGTTGGAATTATGGACATGATAAGTACAAAATTGTCTAATTTTATAGTAAATGACACTAAGGGGATTGGATATCTTATAAAAATTATTAATACTCTACCACCTAAATTTTGGAATATTTCTGAGGGTCGGGGGCTGGTTAATGACATTATAAACAAGCTGCCATTTGAACTACACATTCCAGGCTATCAGTATTGTGGCCCTGGCCTCCCCGATGGCGCAGTGGTAGCGTCGTTGCCTTGTAATCAAGGGGTCCCGGGTTCGATACCCGGTGGAGGCACATAGTGGTTCGGATCCCACTTTAAACTGTAGGTCCAGTCCCGATTAGCCTTACTGTGCATAAAGTGGACTTAAAACACCAAATCAAACCAAGTATTGTGGCCCCGGTACAAAATTGGACCATAGATTAAACAGAGGGGACCCTGGTGTTAATCCCCTAGATGCTGCTTGTAGAGACCATGACATAGCATACAACACACATTCTGATCTTGGCAAGAGACATGTTGCAGACAAGAAATTAGAAGAGGCTGCATTTGGTAGATTTGTAAGCAAGGATGCTTCTTTAAGTGAAAAAATAGCAGCATTGGGGACCACCATAGCTATGAATACCAAACAAAAATTGGGGTGGGGGTTGTGAATATATATATAATAAACCTACAATGAAGGCCAAGGGTGTTATGTATCAAATACCTTAAGCAGGTCTTAAATCTCTTGGGCCTATTAATAATCTTCTAACCAAAAAGCAGCGCAAGAAAAAAATTCTTGTCTTGCCAAGGGCCATGGTATGAAATTGTTACTTAGTACCCCCCAATTAAAAAAATTACAGCAATCCAGGAAAAAATCACATGTGGGTGGATTTATATTTACTATCCCGGCCATCTTAGCAGCACTTGGGGCTGTGGGGAGCTTGGCCGGGGGATCAGCTGCCATAGCAAAAACAGTAATAGATGCCAAGAAAAATAAGGCAGAATTAGATGAGCAGAGGCGCCATAACCTGGCCATGGAGAAACAAGGCAAAGGTGTTAAGAGAGCCATGAATAAGTTTAAAAAAACAACAGCCGCTTACAAACCAAGATATTGAAGGTTTAATCAAGCCACTGGGCATCAAAAATTTTAGAGGTGTGTACATGTCTGATTCTTTGCCAGAACAACCACTCAACAAAGAGTGTGGCATTGTTAATTTGGATAAGTACAAAAATCAGGGCACTCACTGGATCTGTTATCTTAAATATTTAAAAGATGAGGCATTTGTGTTTGATTCATTTGGAGGTGTTCCACCTGAAAATTTAGTAAAATATCTAAAATCAGCTAATCTTTATTACAATAATGCCCGTGTTCAAAATTTCAAACATGTTAATTGTGGACATCTGTGTTTATCTGTTCTTAGATATATGTCTCAAATAAATAAACCATCAATTGAAAATTTTCAAAAAGCCCTGTGGTATCTGAAACATCATGGGGGTATTCCATCTCACCAGCCAAAATTCAATATTGAAACTCAAATTACATGATGATATAGTGTATCCCAAAACAATAGCTCTCAGAGCATTTTATGGCATGTACTTGATCCCTAATATTACACACCACAACAACACAATTGCAGTTGGGGATCAAAAAATTGTCATCACTCCAGGGCAGTATAATCTGTCCACTTTAAATGCTCAGTTACCCAGAGGTATAGTATTAACTCAAAATTCTGTCACTCACAGAGTATAGATTGCATCTGCTACAGAAACAGTGGATCTGGGTACTATAGGAGAGCTGTTAGGATTTGAGAACAACACAAAACTTGAACCAGCTATTAAACACACTGCTATTAATATACCTAAATTCTTAGCCATAGAGACTCTAAATATTCACTGTAATGTGGCCGAGGGTATGATCACTAAATCAAATGGCATAGGCACTCACAAACAAACTGGGATCATCGCAACATTCAAACCTAACTCTGAATTTATGGAGCCCATCATCTACAATCCATCACCAACATTATATTTTCCTGTGTGTCATAACAGAATAGACTACAACATTATATTTTCCTGTGTGTCATAACAGAATAGACTACATTGAGTTGATGGTCACTAATGAAAAAGAAGAATTAGTTGATTTTGCTGGAGCCACAACAACAGCTATCATAGAGATTAATATTTAAATAAAAATACATACAAGGAAAAAAATGGAAAATATTGAGAGTTATGAGCTACAATCATTCCCCCCAAACAGGAGGACATTTGCAAATTTAAATCAACCCAACACAGAGATTGAGGTTGATCTTGATGTAGGGGATGGCTTTATACACCCCCACAGAGCAGATCTATACATCAAATTTGATGTTGTAAAACTCGATGGTACAGATTATCCTGCAAATTCAAATATAAGATTGGTAGATAATTTTGTGCCTCATCTGTTCTCTGAAATTGAGATCAGAAAACATGGTGTTGTTATAAACAGAGTAGATTATCCGGGTATTACCTCCACAGCTTTGGCCACACTAAAATTATCCAAGACCGAGGCTTCTTACTACAAAATAGGTGGATTTGAGGCTGGTGATAAGATAATATCTAAGAGTCACACAGTGCTGTTTCCCATGCGCCTGTTGCCAGGATTCTTCTCAGATTACAAAGATATTATGTGGAAGGGTGGTTTAAGAATTACATTTAGAAGAGCTGCCAATGATAATAATGCTTTGATGAGGTACAGTGCATTAAACTCTACAGGAGAAGCTCTGCCTAATATCCTACCTGATGAAGACAAATGCATTATTCAGACTATGGAGCTAAGAATCCCGGTTGTTGAATATGAGGCCAGTTATGCTCTTAAATACAAAGCAGATATAATAAAAAATCCACAGATTCCTTTACAATTTCATACATATCAATGTGTACAGAAACCTGCCACTGGTACCTATTATGAGTTTGATGCTACAAATTCATTCTCCAGTATACAATATGACATGCCGGATTTTGTGGTGGTACTGTTTCAGACTGGAAGACACAACAATCAGGAAAAAAATTCAAGTAAATTTGATAACTGCAACATCAAGAACATATATCTTAAAAATGGCAGAAATGATGTATTTCCTAGAGAAAATTATAATTTAGACATGTCCAAGGATGATTTTCTTAAATTATATGAAGCATTTACAGCATACAAAAGGGTCACTACTGGCAATACTGACATGTATTACACACCAGATGAATTCAAAGCACAGAGACCCATGTTTGTCATCAACACTTCAAAAAGAAAACAGGTTGTGGTTAATGAAAGGACAAACATTAAAATTATCTGTGAATTCCACGATACACTCCCTGATGACACCATATGTAGTGTTATTCTCATAGGTGAAAAATCATATGTTTATGATGTAAGAAATGAGAGAGTCACAGAGCAATTCTAGAAGATTTATCCATATTACCGGACCGGAAGTAAATATATATATGTGTGTGTGTGTGTGTGTGTGTGTGTTAATACGTTTGGCTTAGTTTTAGGTGTAGCCAAAAAAAATATCAAGAGGGGCATATTTTTGACAGGATTATGGACAACAATCTCACAGAAGTGCCTTTTGTAAGTGTAGCCAAATCAATCTGAGGGGGCTCATCATTTCACGGGAAAATCCCGAGGGCATTTTTACAAAAATCTTGGATTAGACAGAGTACCACACTTGAGCAAAAAGCTCATATGCTCATCTTGAGCTAGTTTTAAGTGTAGGCAAATCTGCCTGAGGGGGGTTCATCATTTATCGAGTTTATAATAGCATCAATTACACTACTTCTGTACCCACAATTTGATAGCATGCGACGACGGGACTGGGGCATGACGAGCGAGATGGAAACGGGCACGAAATACACGCTGCGCGGCCACGTAGCTGTCGTTGTTTTTGTAAAACGCCTTCACGGCAAAAGCGCGTTGTTCACCGGTCCACGACGCCATTTCGACTGAACACCGATATCAGTGTCAATGGCAAAGATTTGTTGTCCAGATGGCACCACTCCCGTTTTCTGCTTGCTTACGTAACTTGCTATTTCCAGGGTTGCCAAATCGCCTGTTTCACTGCCGCACCTGTTAGGTTCACATTTAAATATTTTAGGGTTCGAGGGGGAAGCATGGCCCACATGGCCCCTCCCCTGGGTACTGACCTTACGTAGACAGTGGAAGAGAAATTTTGGAGAACCTTTCTATTAAATTTAGTATTTACATTCACCTTATGCTCAGATAGGTTAAACCGTTTATTGACAATCCTGAACTTTTCGTTTAATATATAATATTTGGTTTTAAACGACGGGAGAACATTGGTCGAATTTCCTTTCTTGCTATTTTGATAGAATATATACTTCTACAATAGCAATCGCGTTCGGAAACCGTGAAAAAAATGACTTGGTTTTCAAAGGCAGACAAGCTTGGTAGTCGAGCTTGCTCGCGATCAAAATGACTCACTCACGCTATTCAAGGCCGCTTCTTATCGCAAAACACTGTGCTTCGATGCACAGTGTCTGCACCCAGCACGTTACAAGTGACCAGAATCGAATTTTAAAGAGAATCTGAAGAATGGTAGATTTCATCAGAGGCGGCTAGGTAGGCACCAGCTCAACATGCAATATTTTAAGTGATAATTCCTGACAAACAAAAAACCGTATTGAATAATTATTGGGATAGTAATACGTGTATCCGCTCCTTTTTAACAATGTAACCTCGAACACAATCTGTATTCCATTGATTTATATTGGCAACTTGGTCAACCGGAGGTTATTTTATCGCCTTCGATAATCGAATTGCCTGATCGATTATTTTTTGTTTACCCAGGAACATGCCCCATAGGAGATTTCCCAGACCGGGTTACGCTACTCACTCGTAGCTCCCCAATTTTTTCAAGATGGTGGGTTGCCGCCGGTCCCATACACAGGCCGAGAACCTAAAGAGTGAGCATAGGCGGACTCGAATCCATGCCGTCCTGCAGTCGGAGGCCACGGAGGAGGACTTTTCTTATTTTATCTTTGGATAATCGCGACGATGAGGATGAATAATGAATATAAAAATAAAGAAGGTCACGCACAAAGTAGAGGACGATCTACAACCTCTTAAGTGACGAGTTCAAGCCCTAAATATGAGGATTTCAACCTTAGACGACCTCAATTTCAAAATTATAAACAAAATGCCTACTTACACTAAACTTCTCATCAAGGCCAAAATAGTTTGTAACTGTGAAATTACCCCTGAATACAAATTGACATTTTTTTTACATGTGAGTAAGAATTATTAAATGTGTGGTATACAGAGAGAGATGATACCTTTTGAGAAACAATTAACTGTATCCTGTCCCAGCATCTCTGGAGCAAGGCCGCGCATAGCGGAAGAGAAGTGGAGAGAGGGGAGAGGGGATCGAGTGGACAGAGCGAATCAGTGCACGCTGCTGGGAAGGCTGGTAACTGCAGTGGCTTTCCTCCCTCCACGGAATCCCATTCCTCTCACGTGTTCATCGCTGCTCAGATACTTGTTTTCGTTCACCTGCTCCAGAGATAAGTGGGACAGAGTGTAGTTCGCATACATGTAGCAAGTAAAGAAACTTATCCCAGAATGAAAATTCCACATAGTTTTAAAACGTTTGTTTAAGCAATGAATAACTGGAAACGGATCACACATAATTCCCTTGCCCAAATCTAGTGGTCGAAAATTAATTTCAAGACATTTCATATCTATTCACCATATTACAAGTTATAAGGAACTATTTCGTAGATGTTCATGAAACCGTTATAAAATTACAAATAAAATATATTCACAAGCTTAGATATACTAATACGAAGAAAGAAATTCAGAGTTAAATTTCAAATGCATGTGTATAAAGTAATTCTAGAAGTACAGAGCTATATCTGAGTATTTAACTTCTTTTTTGCAGATAACGTTTACAATATTGAGGCAAAGAATAATTAGGAACAGTAGCTCCAAGAAAACAAAGGGCGTAGTGTATTGGTTAGAGTTCTTGAAAGCATTGCGGTCCCACGTTCGATCCTCCATACTAGATCCCTTCTATTAAACAAGAGCATGGTAACATTATTTGTAATAGCAGTATATAGTGGCTACATTGTTCTGCATATGGAATTTATAAAAAAAATAAACAAATAAATGAATTTACACACTTTCAACGGGATATTTTTATATATAAGATCATGGATTATGATACTCTAACGATAATTGTGTACTGCTTCAAAGACATTGACAAATATTAATGAAATAACTATTTATATGTGTTGCAATTGAGGACATGCTAATTTTACCCCTTTTCCCACTTGAGTTCAATGCAAGGATGTGTAAAAATTCTCTCCTAAAATTATCGTCACATTATTCAAGAAGACAAAAACCTAATTTTATCTTGTGTAAACTGAAAAATTTCCTGGTGGGGGGGGGAGGCACGAGTTACAATCCCCACCTTGGATACGCGCTATAAACAATAACAGGGTTATAGAACATTCTCCGTCTTGCCTCGATAATTATTTATCTCCTTAAATTATCGTCACATTATTGAAGAAGACAAAAACCTAATTTTATCTCGTGTAAACTGAAAAATTTCCTTGGGGAGGGGGCTCGAGACACCTGATGCCCACCTTGGATACGCACTATTAACAAGAACAGGGTTATAGAACATTCTCCGTCTCGCGTCGATAATTATATATATATATATGAATGGCTTATTGCAGAAAGGGACCTGAGTCACTTTTGCACAATTCTGAGAAAAACAATGAAAAATCGCATAATATTAATAGTGTAAGAAAGAAATGTGCCGTTGTTGGCTCAAATATTCAACATAATGAATAGTTAATTTTGCAACCCTCAATGCACCCCCCTGCAGTATGCTGCTAGACACAGTGGAGATGAAAAAATTAACTCCGATACCTCAAAAATGTGACTCAGGTCCCTTTCTGCAATAAGCCATTCATATATATATATATATCAAATTATTATAACATTATTCAAGAAACCAAAAACCTACGTAATTTTATCTAGTGTAAACAAAACAATTTCCTCAAGGGGGGGAGGGCTCGAACCCCTGATCCCCACCTTGGATACGTGTCATTAACTATAATAGGGTTATAGAACATTCTCCGTCTTGTCTCGATAATTATACCTCTCCTTAAATTATCGTCACATTATTCAAGAAGTCAAAAACCTAATTTTATCAGTGTAAACTGAAAAAAATCCTTGCGGAGCGGGGGGCCTCGAGCCACCTGACCCCTACCTTGGATACGCGCTATTAACAATAACAGGCTTATAGAACATTCTCCGTCTTGCCTAGATAATTATCTCTCTCAAATTATCACCATATTATTCAAGAAGCCAAAAACCTAATTTGATCTAGCGTAAACTGAAAATTTTCTGAAACGGGGCTTGAGCCCTCTGATTCCTACCTTGGATACGAGCTGTTACTAATAACAGGGTTATAGAATATTCTCCGTCTTGCCTCGATAATTATTTCTCTCCTTAAATTAACGTCACATTATTTTATTTGACACGACAAGAAACAAAAAATCTCATTTTATCTAGTGTAAACCGAAAACTTTCGGGGACCCTTAAGCCCCCCCCCCCCTGGATACGTGCCTGGGAAGCAGTCACGTTTATTACACCCTTACATTTACATACAACATTAAAAAGTTCTGCTTTTAGATCTCGCACAATGCTTTTTCTCACAAAAATGGGCAATCCCACATTTTTTATATCAATCAAGCTCCGTTAGTTTTCTGATAATAGTTTTCACAGCTTTCCATAGCATTTAGGCATGATTTCAGTTGACGAGAACAAAATAATCTTATTTTAAAGCATAGAGCAAAAAGAAATCCAACGCGCGTGAGTTAAAACTCCCTTACATTGGAAGCCTGGAGAGAACAAAACAGAGGTTCCGTACGATTTCTTGAACACCATTTTACACATTTGAATCAACTTTGTGATAAATTGATTAGAAAGGATGAATCTTAACAGTAAAAGTTGTAACTTTTCCTCTGCTACTATATTTTAGAAGATATTCGTTGTCAAATATCTCAATATTTGCATAAGGAACCAGTCTTTTCCGTGCCGAGCGTTTCGACGATGACGTAATGCGTCCACGATCTGCGCCGTCGAACGAGCACCCCCTGGTCTAATTTACCTGAATGTTAGCATAAAATGTAAACTCAGCAAATCGCTTTTTGATAGAATACTTTTATCCGAAAAACTTCACACTGTTCTCCTTCTTCTTCTTCGTGACCCTTACCGCCGGGTATATGTCAGTTTTGGTCAAAGATCTGGGATGTAGAACACTGGTGAGTAAAAGCATAGTAAAAGTACCATTGACCATTGAATCGAAGTCATAGTAATAGTTATGGTCGTAAAGATATCGTAATATTACACTTCACTGTACTTTAACACTGATCACAAGCTTGCACATACACACAAATTTCAAAATTGAATACCACTGTGACGGGCAAAACTATATAATATCCACATCATACGAGGGGAAGGAGTAGGGTTACCAGATCGCTGTAAGGGAAATGTAGGACATGCTGTTCCAAAAGGTAGGACATTAAGTCAAAATGTAGGACACAAATCATTCTCAATAAATAATACATATTTCTATACAGAACACGTTAGAAAGTAGTTGAAAAATGACACTTTTCAGTTTTAAAAAAAATGAATTCTTAATGAATTTTTAAATGCAAAATTTCAAAACTTGCAATCATACTAATTAATGCACCTCTTACTACATGATTTATGTGGTACTTCTCAGAGAAGACAATTCTTATCAAAATTTCAGGTTTGGTCAAACTATATTTATGTTAGAGGTGACAGTCAAACTATCTGAAATTATAGGGACCATTACCAAACATTTTACAGACTTTATGAAATAATTTCTCTCGTAAGTCTGTTGTGCTGATGGTAATGAAAGTACTCGCTCAACATTTGAATTATGACCTGCAATGGCAAGCAAATATTCAGTAATTACAGTAATTTAAAATGGTTCCAGAAGTTTTATCTTGGGTATTTCTAGTTCAATAACAGGGTGTCTACCAAAATAACACATCCAGAATTCTTGACTTTATCTGGACTTTTTCTAGATCTTCTTTCTGTTTCTCTTAACGTTTATTTATTCGACCCCTACTTAGGTAAAGTTGGAAATTAGTAATTAGGAAAATAAATATTTATTTAATGAAAACCTCTACCAAAGAGCCAGTTAAGATAAAAACTGAAGCTGAATTTAAGAAGAGAATTAGGTCTGCTTTTTCGTATTAATGCATCCTGAACTGTGTTTGGCAGACAAGCGAGGCTTTGGTGTCTGAACTCACAGCCAGTATAATTTTATGTGGGGTTTGTGTCGGTTGTCCCTATATGTTTGTGACTGACCCTTCATCCATCTTATCTTACCAGCATTCATCCTCATCTTCGCGATTAGCCAAAGGGACAGAAAAAGTGAAATAAACTAAACTAAATCAATCAATCAATTAGTCATTATGATAGCAAAAATTCTTGACCACAATAATAATTTATTGGCTTTTTATTAACCTCTTAACCTACGTGTTGATTTCTTTACTTTTTCTTGACTTCCATGACTTTCTTGACTGGCAAACACCATGAATAACTTTGTTCTCTTTACCTCTGCTTTACAATGAAATTATATTGAATATTGAATAAGAATGGACAACATCTTGTTCCATCAGTATAAACCCTAAGGCAAGAAATTCTGCTCAGGCATTGAACAGTGGCGTTATCAGAAAGTGGTCCCAAAACTTTGTTCATTAATTGCTTCCATTTTCCCGTTTGTTTAATAGGAGGACAAACTTTCATTTTCTTTTTGGGCAATGACTGAATCAAAATAAATTTCAGTATTGAGTTTAGAAGCGCAGTCCATAGACTTGTAACTTGCATGATTTTTTTTCTGATACGTATACTCCTAATTAATTAATATTATGTGACGCTCCAAATGTAGGACATTTATGATAGTTTTTTTAAAATTCCTCACGGACGCCGGACAAAAGGCTAAAATGTAGGACATGTCCGGGAAAAAACCGGACGTCTGGTAACCCTAGGAAGGGGACGATAATAGGGAGGGTATTAATACAGGAAATGGTATCTTGGCTCTGTGTAATCTGTTAAAAAGAGCGTGTCTGTGTTTCCTCCTTAACGGGCAATGGAAGAAGAGATGATTTGGTGTTTGTTTTCTCCGCAATCACAAGCAGGGGAAGGATTTTGATGCAGTCTTGCTAGGTGTTCGTTTGTGGAATCGTGTCCCGTTCGTAGGCGAAGTGTGAAAGTTATCACTTCACGAGGAAGTTTCAGTTTATGAAACCAGTGCGTACCATTTATAAGTGGTCATATTTGCAATTTGATTAAGTGCCCGAGCTTCCCATTGGGAATTAAGTTTTATTTTAACTCGGGGTAGAAGATCAGTATAGGATAAACGAAGGGAGTAGGAAAAAGGGTGTTCTTCGCCTTTTTTGCATATTGGTCCACTAAATCCTGATATATATTAAGATTGCTGACCTTTTACGTACGTAAATTGCACTCGTTGATCATTTTGCCGGAGATTTAATGTAGTTTGTAAGATCAGGGACGGGAGAATGGGCATGCGGTATGCATCTTTCCCACAACGATCGAGTGTAAATAAAACACTCAATGCGTCAATTAGAATTAGAGGTTTTTTTTTTTTAATCCCGCTCCAAGGGCATAGAGCAATGCCTGGTGTATGGCATAACATTCTGCCGAAAATATTTACATGTCTTGCGATAAGGAGAATTGTCTGACTATGTTTTGGCAGGGTGCGTTGAATGCGCAGCCGACATTCGTCATCTTTTGATCCGTCAGTGTATATGAAGTCATAGTCTGGCCAAATTTCTTTTATAAGATTCATGTCGACCGAAATCAACATAATTGACATTGACAGGTGACTTGGTAGGAATCCTCAAAGTGTAAATCAAGGGATTTTGTATAGTGTAACTTAAGTGAAATACTTCTCTATCTATGTTGTAACAATAAAAAAAGTAATATCTAGAACATAATCTATCCAAGGGTAAAGTTTCACCCAGTTGTCGTTGTATTACAAATGCTTTATTGAAAGGATGGGTGTGTCTTTCCCATATTTTAAATAGAAATTTCGTAGTAGAATATTGGCGTCTAAATGAAAGGGCCTGTTCAGCGCTCTCGCTGTAGACACTAATATTTGGACTAGATTTCATTAATCGTAGACAAATGCGGAGTGCCTGTCTCTGTAAAATGTCTATTTTATCGGCACAAGTATCAATCGTCCCACCATAAACGGGTGCCGAATACTCGAATAAAGAGCGAAAGCAATTTTTGTAGAACAAAGTCATAATGGAGGGGTGTCCTCCCCAAGCCCCTTCGAAGATTGATTATTTGTTTTCCTTTTGCTAGCAGATTGTTAATATGGATTTTCCAATTTAATTTTATATCAAAGGAAACCCCCAGGTAAGTACAGGAAGGTACCACCGGAATCTGTAGTATATGTGTCAGATTGTTAGGTTGTCGGCTTGTTGTATAAGGGTTAAATATTATAATTTTTGATTTCTCGGGAGAAAAAGATAAACCGCGAGATAATAATTGAACGCGTAGAGTATGAATCAGGTTGCGCAATTCTAAAATTCCTTGTGTGGTGTCTGATGTACTTTGATAAAAACAAAAATCGTCAGCATATTGTATGATGTGAGTGGCCCTTGATATTTGATGTATATGTATATTTGGTGTAAATGTTAAAGAGGAAGGGACTCAGAGGGGAGCCCTGTGGTATTCCGCTCCGAACCAGTCTCGGGCCCTTCACATCACTATGAAACCAGAAGACCATAATACGTTCCTGATATAGATTCCAAGCTATTTTAGCCACAATCGGGTGAATGTTTATTGAATCAAGAAGATTGCATAATATTGAAATGTCAACGGAGTCATATGCTTTGGCGATGTCAACAAATAAGCTGAAGCAAAATTGTCTCAGGGGTTGGCTATTTTGGATAGCAACAGTGAGTGTAGCAATAGCATCCTGACTACCAAGACCGATGGAAATCCTAATTGTGTGGATGGGAAAAATTGGCGTTTTTCTAGTGTCCAAACGATTCTATGTTGGAGGGTACGTTCGAATAGTTTAGCCATAACTGGTATCAAAACTATAGGTCGATATGAAGAGGCTTGCATGGTTGGTTTGTTTGGTTTTAAAATAGGTATCACAATATGTTGGGTCCAGCCACGTGGTATTTTTTCTCTGCGATATACATAATTGTAAATCGCAGCAAGAATTTCGAACCCTTGAACTGGTAAGTGCTTTAGAATTTCATAGGTAATACCATCGTAGCCAGGTGCCATGGATTTGATTTTATCAAGGATATTTTTGAGTTCTTTGACTGAAATAGCTGGGAAGTCATCAGTAAATTCGGTATGTTCACGGTCATGAAAGGGGGGAAGGCATAGGAACAGATGGAGGGGTGGGGGTGAGGAGGTCCATAAAATCTGATTCCCAGGAAGTATCAATAGGGCAGGCATGGGGATGTCTGAGAGAATTGAATTTCCGCCAAATTATAATAATTGGCACGTTAAGGTCAAGGGACTGACAAAATGATTTCCATGCCTGACGTTTAGCTTTGATATATGTTTTTTTTCGCTATCGCCTGGGCATTCTTTAGTTCTCGCCAGGTATCCGGCATAGGATATCTGGCGTATAAT
This sequence comes from Lepisma saccharinum, assembly GCF_977018435.1. NCBI lineage: Eukaryota > Metazoa > Arthropoda > Insecta > Zygentoma > Lepismatidae > Lepisma > Lepisma saccharinum. The sequence goes on along the minus strand of NC_139241.1, from coordinate 62,137,658 downwards.
TTTGCTAATATTTTCTTTCTTTTTTTATTGCGGCACAGGTTGGGTTCCACCAATAGAGTTTTGGAAAACGGTCAAAGGAGTAAATTTTTTGTCTCGTTCCGCTGTCATCGAGTGCGATTGTTAGCATTTGCAAGAATTGGGTATATGTAATGGTCCGTACTGAAGCCGAATCATCACTATAATATAAGCGGAGGAAAGAAGTGCAGAAATTTTCCCAGTTTATGGAGTCGCGTTTCCAGCGACGAATCGGAGGTACAGTTGTGCTTGTAGTCTATAAATTAGCCGGTAAAGAAAGGAAAATTGGGGTATGATCATTCCCTCGTAAATCTATGTCATTAAACCAATTGATGTCATTGAATATATGTGGTGATACTAAAGTGAGGTCTATACTCGTCGGGCTGGATCCGTTATGAGGATAATGTGTGGGGGAACCATCATTCAGAATAATAAGGTTATCTTCAGTGACCCAATTTTCTATTGTGGTTCCCAGCCTATCCGTCAGAGAGTTGTGATTATGTGCATTAAAATCTCCTGTTATCAAATATGGGCCCGGGATGATTGTAAGAAGTTCGTTCAAATCTGAGCGTGGGATATTCTGGGAAAGAGGGTGTGGTGGAAGGAAGGTACATAGATATAAGCGTAAATAAATAATGAGCATATTTAATTCGGGCGGCAGCTATTTCACCTTGGTAATTTTTTATTATTGGGAGGGAATGTGGAATGGGGTGTACAGTTTCATGGACATATACAGCAACTCCCCGTTGATTTTGGTCAAAGGGAGGGCCGTACATTATGTAGTGGGGTAACCGATAGTTCTCATGATAAGTACCTTTCACCTGTAGGCAGATAAGTTGCGGACGGTAATCCGCGAGCAGATCTTGAATTTCGCATTTACGTGCCGATAGACGGCGCATGTTCCATTGTAGAGTAACAGGCAAGGACATGTTTTTAGGATAGGGGATGGGGGTGATAGGGATAAATGTGAAATACATCGGGGCGTATTAACGACCCGATATAATAGACAATAGGTGGGACGTAAGTTCTTGTATTCTTCTAATTATTTTCTCCTCTTCGTGTATTTCTGATATATTAACTACAGAGGCCCATAGATCCGGGATAAAATCAAGTAGAGAACGATATATTAATCGCTGTTCGCGAGATAATGTGTCTCTGGCACCATATGTCCGCATAGTGGGTAAAGTGTTATCGGAACGAGTCTCAGTTAGGCCTTGTTGACCTTGAACCTTCTCGTCCGTACGAATCGTGATACTTTCTGGGGTACTCTTGGGTGGGATTCTCCAAAGTGCACCAGCTTCTGTGCTACGAGGCGGAGGAAAGGCTCGGGATCCTATTAGGGGTGAGGGATGGAAAATATCATCTGAGGCACTGGTAGAAGAGTCCGAGGTGTCAGAAGTTTTGTTTTGGTTTTCTTCTTGTAGATGCCGATGGTTCCCCAAAAGAGCAGGGGTGGCACCAGAAATTTTCGACCGGGTGGGCAGAAGCTATATATTGATAGATTTGAGTGGGCAAGTATAAATGTGTATATATATATATATAAACAAACAAACACAAACACACACACACACACACACACAGATATATATATATATATATATATATATATATATACATACAGGGTGTTTCGTAAGTTCGTTCACAACGCTTGGGAGGTGATTGTACGAGTGAAAATAAGGTGGAAAGTTCATGTAACGAAATTCCGGAAACGGCTTTGTTGCCGAGTTATTGACGATTGAAAACGTGGGAAAATGATTTTCCGAAGTGAATAATGGCAAAACGGGTGGAGAGAAGTCGTCGGTGTTGGGCGGTCCACTAAGAAATTGGCTACGCTCTTGTCAAAAAATCACGAGGCAATGTTGTGCAATGTCGGCGCAAGGGATTCCCCAAAGGACACGAACGAAGATGTAGACGGGATTGCGGTGGGTGTGCGTTCTGCGTGAGCTGGTATCGACGAAAATTGGCATGTGTTGAATGGCACCAAAAAACAAAGAAAATTTCCTGAGCGAAGGGCACCATGACGTAAAAACGAAAAGAAATGAACTGTCATAGGTTGCATACCCTGAAGGGCAGATGGGTGTCCGTGTGATCTGACGTTAAGCACCACATTTCCTGCTGGGGCGCCAACAGTGTAGGTTTCCTCATGAAGGAGCGCACTTGTCTGTGCCATTCGTGCTTCAGGTGCTGTGCCAGCAGGAGGTTGTTAAACATTCACGGTTGAATGGAAAGACGTGAGGTTCTTGGACAGTAGTGTTGGGCAAACATTTGACCTAGCAGTGTTACGTGTTAATTCTTAGCCACAGCCCATCGTGTTCTGTGAAGTGTACTAGTGTTAACGGCCATAAACACTTGTAGCCCGGTGTAAGGGATGACTGCACACACGTCCCAAGAGCTGGCGGACATGCATCTGATTTATGGGGAGGCTGGAGGTAATAGCCGTGCTGCAAGGCGTCTGAATGGGGCACGTTTTCCAAATAGGGTGTTACCATCGCACACCTTATTTCAAACTGTAGACAGTTGACTTCGGGAAACAGGATCAATGTTGCCACCCCGTCGAGAAGTTGGACGACCGCGAAGTGTGCGAACACGACGGTTTGTGGAAGATGTGCTAACTGCAGTGATGGATCATCCAGGCACCAGTACGCGCGCACTAGCCCACGAACGAAACACCTCCCATGTGAATGTGTGGCGAGTCCTTGCAGAAGAGGGGATGCACCCGTACAAATTGAAGAAAGTGCAAGAACGTTTACCTCGGGACTTTGGCCCACGTGAGGACTTTGGCAATGGTTTGTTCATCAAATTGAAACTATCCCCAATTTTCAAAATACGGTACTATGGACTGATGAAGCTATCTTCACGAAAACTGGTGTGTTGAATAGTAAAAACAGTCATGTGTGGGAACATGAATATCCACATGCACTGCTAGTGGCACATCATCAGCACAGATTTGCAGTGAATGTGTGGTGCGGGATACTGCATGACCATTTGATTGGACCGTACATTCTCCCTGTTCGCCTATGTGGACCCACTTATCAAGCATTTCTCAGTGAGGTTTTGCCTGAACTACTAGAGGACGTGCCCTTGGCACTGAGACAAAGACTGTGGTTTCAACAAAACGGTGCACCCCCACATTCCGATCGGAATGTTCGCCATTTCCTCAATACCGTATTCCACAACCAGTGCATTGGCAGCGGAGGGCCTGTGCCATGGCCACCTCGATCGACTGATATTTCTGGATTTCTTTCTCTGTGGAGAGATGAAACGCCTCGTTTACGAAACACCTGTCGTGTCAGCCGAGGACCTTGTTTCCCGTATCAATGTAGCTGCAGCATCGATAGCAGAAACACCGGGGTTGTTGGGTCGCATTAGACAATCCTTCATTCGCCGTTGTCGCCTCTGCTTGGAAGTACATGGTGGACACTTTGAAAACCGTCTGTGATGAGGTTCCCTTCACATCTCCATTAAGCATACTGTGTGCCCTTCAGGGTATGCAACCTATGACAGTTCATTTTCTTTCGTTTTAACGTCATGGTGCCCTTCGCTCAGGAAATTTTCTTTGTTTTTTGGTGCCATTCAACACATGCCAATTTTCGTCGATACCAGCTCAAGCAGAACGCACACCCACCCCAATTCCGTCAACATCTTCGTTCGCGTCCTTTGCGGAATCCCTTGCGCCGACATTGCACAACATTGCCGCGTGATTTTTTGACAAGAGCGTACCCAATTTCTTAGTGGACCGCCCAACACCGACGACTTCTCTCCACCCGTTTTGCCATTATTCACTTCGGAAAATCATTTTCCCACGTTTTCAAATGTCAATAACTCGGCAACAAAGCTGTTTCCGGAATTTCGTTACATGAACTTTCCACCTTATTTTCACTCGTACAATCACCTCCTAAGCGTTGTGAACGAACTTACCAAACACCCTGTATATGTGTCTTATATGCATATATATATATATATATATATATATATATATATGAAAACCGAACACCCACCATAAAACACATTCCTCGCAAAAGTTGGCAACACTGTTGTTACGTATCGATACTGTCATCTGTAGTGTAAGAGAAATGCATAGTGAAAACGCACAGGTCCACACAGTTGCTTCGTCATTGTTCAGGAGGTGAGCGTAGTGAAAAGCACAGATTAGATATAAGTGTGTTCATCCAGCATTGGAAATGGAGGCAAGCAAAGAAGAGCAAAGAGGTGTGGTTCGTTTCTTGGTGGCTGAGGGTGCCGGAACACGCAAAATTCATCGTCGCATGTCTGCAGTGTATGGCGAACACTGCATGTCCCTGACAAGTGTGCACGAGTGCAGAAGAGATTCCGCGAAGGACGCACATCACTGCAAGACGGATCCGCGCCCGGACAGGCCCATTGAGCCATTACGCCTAATGTGATTGCGAGGATGGATGGCCTGATCCGGGAAGACCGATGAATCACAGAGGAAGAAATTCGTGTTCAGGTTGGCATTAGTCATGACTCTGTGTGGGGTGTAAGGGGCCCAAAAGTCAACCTCACTTGCACGTAGTACACCCTGGACTGTAGACTAAGGAGGCTCTGGCGACTGGCACTATGGCCAGTATAATTTTGTGTGTGTTGTCTTGTTTTTTGTCCTTGTGTGTGCTGAGTGCCCGTTTAGAGCCTCAGCTTTTAACAGAAGTCAGAAGATTTTAAGATTTTTAGTTATGCAACATTAGAGTTGTCATTTGTAATGATAAGGGGCTGGCCCCTGTATGATGTGATGGGTGCAAAATAGCCTAAGCGCTGAAGCACCCAAATTTTTAAATTCAAATTCAAATGGCTCTGTGCATGCCATTATCAAAGATCACCTGCAGTTCCGAAAAATTTGCACGGAATGGGTTCCGCATCAACTGACGGAGGGACAAAAGATTAACAGAATGACTGCATATCTGAGTCATTTGCAGCGGTACCACGAGGAAGAGTACGCGTTTCTGTCACGTATCGTCACAGGGGACCAAATGTGGTGCTACCATTTTGAGCCCGAGAGCAAACGGCAAAGCCAACAATGGAAACACGTCGATGCTCCCCCGCCAAAGAAATCCAAGGCTGTCCATACGAGTTCCGGTAAGGTCATGATGAGCTTCTTCTTCGACTGCAAGGGTCCTCTGCTTGTCGACTTCCTAGAGCATGGAGCCACAATCAATGCACAGCGCTATGCATACACGTTGCAGATAATGCCCGTCCCCATATTGCCAATCTGGTGAGGGATAAGCGTCAGACATTTGGCTGGGAAACGCTTGAACGCCCTCCGTACAGCCCCGATATTTCACCTTGTGACTTCCACATTTTTGGTGACCTGAAGAAAGACATTCGTGGACGTCGGTTTCATTCGGACGAGGAAGTGCAACAGTGGGTGAGATTGTCGATCCGTCAGCGACCTACCTCTTTCTACAAGACTGGAATTGATTGTCTCGTCTCCCAGTGGGATAAATGTCTTAACACTTGTGGCAATTACTTTTGAATAAAACAAACTCCATTGTCACTTTGTAGCGGGTGTTCGGTTTTCATTTGACTGTCCCTCACATATATATACGTATATGTTCATGTATTGTAAACAGTAGGATAAAACTTGGTCTGCAAGTAACATTAACTATATCCATTACAACAACAAAGTGTTTCCCGTTGTAATTTTTTTTGTACTGAGCTGTAATATTACGAAACGGCATGTCGTGCCATGTTACACAACAAGGCCCAAGAGCTTGTGTGGTATGCGGGACATGGTGTCATGAGGAGTGTGCTGGGATGTGTACATTTTCACTTGCCCTCGCTGCTAGATGGACTGAAACTGAATTGTGAGCTTAGACTTTTATTTCGTAAGTGGTTTATAATCTGATAAATTTGATCTTATTGCTTTCTTGTGCTTTGAAGCATAGTTTTGTAACAATTTACCATCGAACTTTGAATGTTGCTACGCGGGCCTTATTGTGAAATAGGGTACAAAATAAGGCCCATTGCAAACATTTTTTCATGACATTTTATTTTGTATTTTGAGGAATTGTACGACTCCTATATATTGATAGTCTGTAACCAATATAATAAAGTTTCATGTCCTGTAACAATAATTGTCAATTCCTCTAAATTGACAGTTTCAAAGGCAAAAATGTTTAGGTGGGCCTTATTGCGGTAACTTACCTTATTACTACTACTAGTAGTAGTAGGGTAGGACTAATAATAAAGTCATTATTAATGTTGTTGTTATTATTATTATTGGTACGTTCATTCTGGTACTTGCCCCCACCCCCAGATAAAAATTCGTGGTTGCACCTCTGGTATTATATTGTTTCCGCAAATTTTGTCTGACCATAAAACAGGGGGTTGGGGGCAAATGCTCTACCTTCTTGGGGGGAGTGCGTCATGGGCATTGGGGGGATGGGCACCCCTGCTTCAGCCACAGGGTGCGAAATCCTGGGGGGATTTCCCCCACCAACAATCTCGGCATAAAAAATCCCCCCACCAGAAATTTCCAGGCTGGAAAGTTTATGTTATAACGAACATAAGATATGAAATTACTTTTAATTTCAAATATACTTTACTAAGAATAATATCGTAAACGCACGCACATAGTATGGTTGTGAGTGTTCAATGCTTTCTCTCTCTCAAGAGATCATTGACAAATCTACAACAATAGTACAATAAAAGTAAAACAAGAATACAAGATAAAAATAACTATGAAATCTATGATTTATATTGACATTAACATCAAGCAAAAACTAAATAAAAAATTATATGTAAAGACACCACTTCAACTATTTGATAATTTATTAACATCTTTAACCAGTAAAGGAATTAGTTTTCTACTTGATGATGTCTGATGTATATAAAAGTAACAAATTAATTTTTTCTATGTAATTAATAATAAAAAAATAATAGATTTTTAATTTAGTAATTTATTATTAATAACATTATAAATATGTATATCGTATAATTAAATGTATGTTTGTGTGGCGAGGTGGGAGTTTGTAGATTAAGATCATTCTCCCCCACCAGTTTTAAATGATTTCGCACCTTGTTAAGCCACCCTCTCTCCTCGCTGCCCTCGGATTTTTCTTTTCAAATACAGCACTGCAGACCAGCAGATCGTGTGCTGGATGGACAATGTTGTACACTGTGAAATCTCGAATTCTACACATTCCGCCTTCAAATGATTGTTTTCGCATTTATGGACAAAAAACTCTGTCAAGAAATTTCACACTTTTGTGGTGCGTTGTGAATCAAATCATTTTGAATTTTCCGACTGTCCTGACCCGGAAAAGTCCGGAAATTATTTCCGCTAGTCAGTAGCGTACGCAGGATTTTATCAAGGGGGGGGGTTATTTCTTAAACTTTCTCCAAATTCACATTACCATGGTTTTTTATACTTTAATTAAATAATACTTATAATTAATTAATTAGCTAAATTACTACCAATAATCCTGCTAATACCACTACTACTATTTCGTAGTAGAGATCTACGAAAGCAATAGAACAGTATCACTTTCTAATCATTCGATTTTTATCAAATTCTGGGAGCATTTTTTTGTTTCTTTGTTACGAAATAATTGTCTGCTCAACGAGGTGAAACATTTTAAGTGTGAAGAAAAACAAGAAAATATATTAATAAATTAAAATAATCAAAGTATGGAACTCATCCAAGGAGCTGCGGTGTCTGGTCGGTAGAACGTCTGACAACCACGCGGGAGATCTGGGTTCAATTCCCGGAATTGGTTGGAATTTTTCGGGCTTCTTCCCCGCATAAATGTTCCCGATAATTCACATCTGGATTGTCTCTCTGTTCTTGCCAACAAAACATTTTACAATAGTTAAGCTTATTGTCGTTTGAATAAATGTCTAGTCAACAAGGTGAGAGATTTTAAAAGAGAGACATTCAAACATGCTGCGGTAAACAACGGGAAGGCAGACTGGTGACTGTTCTTGTCCTCCTACCCTTTGTCTATACATTAGCCGCTTACAACGAACTAAGAACTTTCTTTAGTTAATTCTCATTGTTCACACAAAAAAATACATGTTCATTGAACACTGGCGTACATAGAGGGGTGGCTGATGGGGTTACAGCCCCTACCGAAATTTTGAGAAAATCAGAATTTTTCAAATAAAATTCCGTTAAGAACTTTAAAAAATCAAAATGTGTAAATGAGAAATCTGTCTTAAAGTGAGTCCCGATTACCATTTGTCTTTGAATACAATTTTAATAGACTGAAAAGCTCCAAAAATACGAAATATTTTATGCATCCTGCCCTCCAAAACTGTCATGTGCTATCTACATTTACGATTTTAGCCCATCCCGAAAAAAAAAAAATCCTGCGTACGCCAGTCTATTGAACATTGTTGAAACTGAGATACAAAACAAGTATTCTCTTTTTTAAATCATAGTTGCCCTCATATTTTATTTTCAAGAATACTTGTTAATTTTCAAGGTTTTCTCTCTGAAAGACGCATGTGTTTGGAATGCTGTTCTTTTCTCCGTGGTGCATGGAAATAATAATTCAAGTTATTATTTTTATTATTAGTAGTAGTGGTAGTAGTAGTAGTAATAGTATTGTACCCCAGACATGCCCCAGATCTTTGACTGTGGTAAATTGGCCATTTATTTTTTCTTCGGCATTTTTCATAACATTTCACAAGCTCAAGGGGGGGGTTTAAACCCCGTAACCCTTTCCCCCTTGCGTACGCCACTGCCGCTAGTTGGGATGGGGACAGGTTCCCAGTTCCCTATTCTCTGGTGCGATATTTTCGGAACCCCGCACACCCCTGCTTCCCCTACAGGATGTCATGACATTCCATTGAAAATATCTGCAAGGATGGAACAGTAAATATATTACTATCACTGTGTGAAGTGTTGGCGAATTTTTTTGTTACATCACGTGTGTCTGTGTAGAAATTATAGTAGTCCCATGAATGGCATGTAGTATTTTCGTATAAAATATAGAAATCGTAGTTAAATCGAAGAAACAATACTGTGAAATATAAAGTGAAGCTATATTTCACTATCGCATTGAAGAATATGACTAAAAGAACGTGTGTTTTTCCTGCAGTTTCTTGTGATAGTTTTCAGGTAATATTTTACTTATTTAATAATAGGGAAATATCATCCATTTATAATTAAACATTAAAATGTAGACCTTTTGTGCAGTACTCCTTCTGCTTGAATACACAGTTGATTTTAACATTTAGAGTTGACACTGTAATGTAGGGCAGTTTCTTGCCGTAGGCTAATTGTACGTGTCCACAGATTTATACCTAACCGACGAGATATTTGCAGTGGCAAGTAGTGGACAGAGTTAAGTAGGTAGTGTACATTATAGAAAAATTGGTAACTATGCAGAGTGAATCTTGGTAGCGTATCGGTCTCACTGCAGAACATGGGCTGCTTTTTTCCTCTAAATAGACGAACAAAATTTATATCCTCTGAAAGTACGTACCTTCTACTTCCATTTTCCGGTGTTCCTTTTACGATTACTATTATATTATTGCACGTAAAAAATGTTTTCCCTGCTACTAAAAACAATGCATTTCTCCATTTGTTCGCGTCCATATTGTTTAGGCGCTCAAGTATTGTGTGATAAGTGAGACCCTTCCTTTCGCGGCATTCGAGTTGATTTGTCGCTCCGGATTCCACCCACAGACGCACAGTTTATTTTATTATTTCAGACGAGGAATGCTTACAAGGGTAGGTTAGGCTTGTTAGGTTGGGTTCCAATAGCATAAATACAATGAAAAATGTTTTTCCTGCTACTAAAAGCAATGCATTTCTCCATTCGTTCGTGTCCATATTGTTTACGCACAGTTTCTTTCATTTTTTTTCTTCGAGGAATGCCTACAAGGTTAGGTTAGGCCTATTAGGTTAGGTTTCATTAGCATAAATACAATGACTAATTATTATTTAGGCTAAGTGAACTAAACCTAGCTACCTAACAACATAGGCATTTTTTGCTTTCACTAGATTTGTGCAGGAATATGCATTTTCCTTCGTTGCTACGATTCCAATACCGCCCAACCTGGACACGTTTTTTCTGGGTTTTTTTAAAGAAATTTTTTTTTCCGCACCTTAAAACTTATTTTTCCCGATTAATAACTACAAAACGTTACCAAAAACTCATAACCGCGTTCCTCCTAAGCAGCCCATATTCTGCAGTCTTACCGAACAATGAGTGCAGCAATTTGTCAGTAAACCTGTTGAGTATGTGCATACAGACATTTATGGAAATCAAGTGCAAAATATCAGAAATTCAAGGCCAGACCCAAGCCATAAGGTATCTAATGTCCAGGAGATCTAAGAAATATGATGAAAGTGGGGGCCGTTTACTCACTGTACCCCCTCTAGAATTGTCATTTTTTTTTAATACACAGTTTTCAATATTTCACATAATATAAAAGAGAGCGAATTTACGGTAATTATGCGATATCGCCCCAACACCACTCACTCGTTTATTTCGTTAATTTTAGCATTGATACTTACCTATTCTGCATTGCGGAAGATACTTTAAGGTGAAGTTATGCCTTTTTCTATAAAATAGTGTCAACTTTTCATGTTACGAGTCATTATTTGTCTTCCTTGTTCCGCTTGGGTAACAGACAATATGGCATACACTCGTCATGGATCATCACGCATTGTGCTTGTGTTTTGTCAATTTGGAGTGGGTATGCAGTGTTTTAACTTTCTTAACCAAAAAATACCTACTTTCGTGTTCATTATGTCATCAAAAACAATTTTCGGATAGCCCCAAAAATTATTCATGATAGCTCCACGAACCATTGACGGATAGCCCCACGAACCATTGACGGATAGCCCCAAAATCCTTCACGATAGCCCCAAAAACCATTCACGATAGCCCCACGGACCATTTCCAGCAAGGTCAGGTTAGGTAAGCATAGTTAAAAAAAAGGAAAAATTCATTCATTCATTCATTGTTTTCTGCCTAATTGGCAGGTTTTTCACTGCAATCTCCAGCTTTCCCTGTTCTCTGCCTTACGCTTCGTAATAGCATACGACCCAGTTAATTTAATATCATCCATAAGCTGATATCTCTTTCTTCCACGGACTTTTCTTCCTTCAACCATTCCCTCCAAGGCATCTCTTAGCAGGCAGTTTCTTCTTAGACAGTGTCCTAACCAGTTTCTTTTCCTCTTCTTGATGGTCTCCAGTATAGATCTTTTTTCACCAACTCTTTTCAGTACGGCTTCGTTTCTTACCTTGTCCGTCCATTTTACACGCTCCATTTTTCGCCATGTCCACATTTCAAAAGCTTCGAGTCGTTTCTCTTCATTTCTTCTCAACGTCCAGGTTTCTGCACCATATAGTGCTACACTCCACACAAAACATTTCACTAATCTCTTCCTAAGACCTATGTCCATGGGTCCACAAAAAACATTTTTTCTTCTATTGAAAGCTTCTTTTGCTATTGCGATTCTCATTTTCACTTCTTGGTTGCAGCTCATGTCACTGCTTATAGTGCATCCGAGGTACTTGAAGCTATCCACTTGCTGGATTCTTTCACTGTTTGCTCTCACATTAATATTCCTTGGTTTCCGTCCTATAACCATTGCCTTTGTCTTCTTTACATTAATCTTCATCCCATACTGCTCACAGCTGCTGTTTAACTCTTCTAACATACTATTTATGGTTATTTCATCCTCAGCGAATAATGCCATGTCATCAGCAAATCTTATGCAGTTTATTCTTCTTCCTCCTAATTTGACACCTCCTGTGCCCTGGAAACAAGTTTTCACTATATCTTCTAAATAAATATTAAACAAAGTAGGCGATAGGCAGCATCCTTGTCGTACTCCTCTTCCAATTTCACAGCCTTCTGTCATTTCGTCTCCTGTTCTCACTTTAACTCGTTGATTCATGTATAAGTTGCTTAGAAGTCTTCTCTCTTTCCAATCTACACCAATTTTCTTCAGAATTTCTAAAAGTTTAACCAAATTCACTCTATCAAAGGCTTTCTCCAGGTCTACAAATACTACAAACACCTCCTTTCCTTTCTCTAAATATCTTTCCCCAATGGTCCTCAGTAAACCAATTGCATCCCTTGTACCTCTTCCTTTCCTGAAACCAAACTGTTCTTCCTCTAACTCGCCACTGACCTTCGAGTATAGGCGTCTGTTCAGAATTCTTAGAAGAATTTTTGCCGAGTGAGATATCAAGCTGATTGTCCTGTACTCAGAACATTTTCTGGCATTGCTTTTCTTCTGCAGAGGTACCAAAACAGTCTCCGTGAAATCTTGTGGCCAATCCCCTTTCTCATAGATTTCATTACATAAGTGCAGTATTTCTCTTTTTCCATCTCCCAGGCATTTGATAAGTTCAACAGGAATTTCATCAGTGCCCGTTGCTTTCCCATTCCTCATTTCTTTGAGTGCTTGCTCAAATTCTTCATTCAGGATATAGTATCCTTTCTCATCGTCAGGCACGTCTTCTTCATTTTCTACATTCAGACTGTCTGGGCGATTCTCTTTCTGGTAGAGCTCTTCAACGTACTTTCCCCACACATTCGATATTCCTTTTCTGTCTGTGATTTCACATCCTTCCTCGTCTTCTATCATCCACATTGTTTTCCATTTCTTCTTTTGGAAGCCCGAGCAGTTTACTTCACGATACATCAAGTCATACCTTCCTCTTTTTTCCAGTTCTTCAATTTCTTCACATTTTTGTTTCATCCATTGTTCTTTTGCCCTGTCAGTTTCTCTTCTTAGCTGGTTATTCAGTATCTTGTAATTATGTCTTCCCTCTTCTGTATTTACATTCTTCCATTTTCTCCGTTCCTCCATTTTTTCCAGCATACTTTCAGTAATCCATGGTTTCTTTGCACTTTTCCTTTCCCTGTAGCCTATTGTTTCATCCACTGCCTTCTGTAAGCAGCTTTTTATTCCATCCCACATCTCATCCTTATTGTTACAACTAGCTTTAAACTTATTATAGTTTCCTTGGAAATGTTCTGCAAATTTTTGTCTTTTGTCTTCTTCCCTTAGCTTCTCTAAGTGGGGTTTCTTGCTCACCTGGTTTTGGGTTATCTTCTTCAATGTAAGATTGATTTCTCCTATTAGCAAGATGTGGTCTGAATTAATGTCAGCTCCTGGCAATGTCTTCGCATTTTTCAAACAATTTCGAAATCTTTCTTGTACCAGTATGTAATCTATCTGGTATCTTTTACAATCTCTTGGACATATCCAGGTGTACCTCCTTCTCTTATGTTGCTGGAACAGTGTGTTTCCAACAATTAGGGAGTTTCTTTTACAGAAATTTACCAGGCTTTCCCCTCTCTCATTTCTCTCGCCTAATCCATATCTTCCTACTGTACTTCCATCCTGCCTTTCTCCTACTACAGCATTCCAATCACCCATTACGATAATGCACGAACCCTTTCTCTCTTTTTCCATCAATTCTTCTATCTTCTCATAGTTTTCCTCCACTTCTTCTTCTGACAACCCACTATGTGGCATATACACTTGAATTAACACTAAGTCTTTCTTCTTTCCTTGAAGTTTCACCATTATAATCCTGTCATCCACATAACGCACTGCTGTAACTTTATGTTTCACACGTGGTCCTAGCACTATTCCCACACCACGGTTTCCTTGTTGATCACCTCCAGAATAAAACATCTTGAACTCATCACTCACTATTTCACCATTCTGTTCCCACCTCACTTCTGATATTCCCATAACATCTACTTTGTTTCTTCTCATTTCTGCCTTTAAGTTTTCTAGCTTTCCCGACTGTAACAGGGTTCTGACATTCCACGTTCCAATCCTTAATCTTACCTTCTGTTTGCTTCTCTTTTCCCCATCAGTGTCCTTTGTCATAACGTGTCCTTCCCAGACATCCCCCTCCCGGACATCCGAATGGGGGGCTAGTTTACGTCCGGAATATTTTGCCTTGGAATGACTCATCATGATTGCAGTTTTTCTAGGGAAAAGATACATGCGGTAGCTTCCCGTTGCTTTCCGCACACCACTCTCTCTTTCGCATCTTGAAAGATCCCAGGGGGCCCCAACGAGGAGGTGAGGAGAGTGGATTTGACTAAATGAGCCCTCCGGACTTCACCGAAATTCACTGCACCAAACGTATGGTGTTTGGATATAGGTTGCATATCAGTTCCATCAGGGTTTTTGACTCAAGGTCGAGAAATCCCATTTAGATCTCTTAAAAAAAAAGTCATGTTTGGAAACACTGGCGAGACCACATGACTTTCAATGCTCGCGCCATCTGCAGGTACATAATGGAAACAACGGCATAATGTTGCTTTACAGAAAATGCAAGTTCCTTACATAAAAAGTAATTATTCCTTGTACTGCAGCATTCTATGGTGAAGTTTTCAGTTTCCGCGAAAGAAAATACCTCGAAGAACTTCGGCAATGCTATAGAAACTGATTTCAGTAAGTAGTTTCTCATGTAAATTTGAAGAAATCCGTTTGGGCGATATCACATATTTACCGAATTTACAATATAGAGATATTCTCCAATTTTGTTAATACTTCACACACTCACTAATTTAGGCCTCACAACCAATCTGAAAATAAGGAGGTCTGTCTGACTACCATACTAAAGGTCCCGGGTTCGATCCCCGGCCGGTTCAAATCCGGGAACTTTTCTAACGGTGGAAGCGGCCCCGGCACCCACCCAGCGTCGAATAACATGGGTACCTGGGGGAAACCCTGGGGGGTAAAGGCGGTCAGGGGCGTGATGCTGATCACATCACCCCCACTCACGACCGGATCAAGAAAGTGTGGGGCGTTACCCCCACACCCCCTATACGCCTTCATGGCGTGGTGCTATGCACAGGGGACACTTTACCTTTTTTTTTTTTTATGATCTCAACCAACAATGTAGAATTGCTCATTATTTATCGCAAGATCTATCATTTCACAAAGAAATATACATATTCCTGATATACTACAACCACAAATTTTAACTGTTTGCCTAACCCAACTGCAACTAACCTTCCTGTGAATGGTGCGTGGGGCTATTCGCCAATGGTGCGTGACTTATGCATGCATGGTTCTACGACCCTTTTAACTATGTTTGCCTAACCTAACCTTCCTGTGAATGGTGCGTGACCTATACGTCCATGGTTCTACACTTTTGTAGCACGTAACTGGTGAAGAGACATTTTTAATCAAAGGAACTAAATCACAGTTTTCAAACTTACCTCTAATTAAGATCCGCATTCCACATGCTCTTATCAATACACGCACAGTTTCTGTGCAATTTCAAAGCGTGACTGCATGAACACGTGTAACTACCCTCCTTCAGCAGGACACCAAGTTCCATCAATTTGTTAACCAAACCACGACCATCCTCTTATACACTCCACTTGTATAACTGTAGCACATTAACAATCTTTTTATTCCTCTTCGCCATTCTTCCACGACCAATGCTGTGAACCAAAGAAAATCGCTCTGAACAGCGTTGCAACGCTGTAGACAGTGGAACGGACGTTGATCGTCATTTCTTCACATCATCAAACATGGTTCCTATGTTTCTGAATGGGGAATCATCGCGATAATTAACAACGTAATTTTACAAGTTCTACAACTCAATGTGCAATTTAAACACGTTACCCCCAAATATTATGTACATATACTTAAGTACGACTGCATATTTAGTGAGTATAACAAGTAGTAAACTAATTACACAATATCTCTATTGTATTTTCTTACCTATAAAAGTGCTGGAAAGCACAAATAATGGAGATATTTGATCCCGAAGTATGGCCCACGGGTATGAATGTAGAATATAGAGTGTGTCTCCAATTCCTTTCCTACTTCTTATACTCACTAAATATGCAGTCCTGGTAACGTATTTGGAGTTAGGATTTGGGGGTCACGTGTAAATATTGTAGACTTACGTCTCTATATATGTTGCAAAATTACGTTCTTCATTGCCGCAATCATTCTCCATACATATACATAACAACCATGTTTGATAATATGAACAAGTGATGTTCGGCATTCGTTGGGCTGTCTACAACATTGCCACACTGTTCCTTTGTTACTCTCAGAGCATTAATTGTTGCTTGGACAGTGAGAAGGACGAGGTAGAAGAGCATGTGGAATGCGGACTTTGATTAGAGGTAGGTTTGGTAGTACGGTGTTCAAGCGTTATTCTAGAAAAATTGCATTTTGGGCAGTGAGGAAGCTAGTGCTACAAAACTTGTATTTTGTTACAATATGTGCTCATTGCAAAAGATTTCACTGATATCACCACGAAACTTTTTCCTATTAGTTTAGGATATGAAAGTATCTTGAACCATTTCCGGTAAGGTTAGGTTAGGGAAGTTTACTTAAAATTTTGTTCTTAAAACAATGCGGTACAGCTTTTTTTTAAAAAAATCTCAACTTACGTAAGTTTTTTTCACGATTTCCAGACGTGACCCTGCATTTTAACAACAGATTCGTGATTAGAAGGCCAAATTTAGTTAGTATACCAAATATTAATGAAATGGAGATATTCTCTATATTCTACATCCGCTCCGGCCCACATAAGTTAAAAACCTGTAATTTGCTTTTTGTTAGTAAAACCTGTTTGAAGGAACACCAAAAAAAGAAAAATATGTAAAATGAATCCTAACCTAACTACGTAAAATTATAGCTGCTGTTGTGCAAAGTTGTTTTGGATGCTACACGGTAAAGTAACATGCTAAGGTAACAGACATACCCCACTTCACAATAGAACATTTTCACGAGCAAAAATCAACTGAAAACGTTCATACACCATGCAAAATATTCACTTTCTCCTAGGGGTACAGAGAGTCAAGGAAATCTGAAATTGTTGTCATGTTTAATATGTGAATATTAGTAGTAGACATACAAAATATTGATGTGAGGCAATCATTCATAACAGCTGAAACAAAAGTTTCAGTTATTATAGTTATATTACATATGTTGCAGACATGACACTCTGTGGTCAATATTTCTAATTAATCATGGTTCAATTTCTATTTGTGTGTTGAGGGCCTCCTCGATGGCGCAGTGGTAGTGTCGTCGCCTTGTAATCAAGGGGTCCCAGGTTCGATTCCCGGTGGAAGCACATGGTGAATCGGATCCCACTTTAAACTGTAGATCCAGTCGCGATTAGCCTTACTGTGCATAAAGTGGACTTAAAACAACAAATCAATCCAAAATCTATTTGTGTGTTGACATATACTTCACGTTTTAGTGATTACTTACTGTATCTTGCCTGGAGAATGAATTTTCCCTTTCACACACACCTATGTAATTTGTTTTTTTTTTTTCTGTTTTTTTCGCAATCAGTCATTAGTTTACTATCGTCTTAAATACAGACTGCTGCTGCCATCTACATCATGTGTGGGGGTGCAAAGAGATAATACCTAGATAAATGCTTTCATTGTTAGGTTAGATGGGCCAGTTTTAGGGCTTGTAGCATTAAAATAAACTCCTTGATATATTCTAATGCCTGATCATGTAACATCTGGTCTCAAGCACAAAATCCCCCTTTGAGCCTTGCATGAAAATCTGCTAGAACTCTGTGTCGGGACGACCGGAAACGAAGAGCAGCTGCTTGTTGCAAAGCATGGATGATCATGTAAGCTACTTTCCAAATCATGATTTCTTAAGAATAATTATGGTAGTGAAACTTTTAACTGTGCTAATCAGTTCCCCCGAGCTTTGAACTAACTTCCACTATTGTTTCCAGTGTTTTAAAGCACTTTCTAATTTTCAAATAAAACTTGTGATAACTCATTAAACATTCTGAACTGTTACCAGCACTGATATTGAGTGCTAAGTTTTAACTAGCATCCAGACTAACATTCCCCTATCTGGTCTTTTTGTGACTCTTGTGTGGAACTACTGCGAATCTCTGAAATAAGAAAACTATCTTGGTGAAGCATCAGCCATTTTTTAACATCATAATGTGCTGTTTGAATGCTAATTTTGTGTGTAAAGCAAAAGGAAGGAACTGTGTAATGGTTATATCTGTCAAGGAGTACGCATTTTTGACATACATTTGCTCCAAAAATAAAAGAAGGAAAAATTGTGTGTGGTTGGTAAAATTTTTGGATGTTCTTGTAATATGGATAATTTATCCTGTAAAAGTTGGAATGTGTTAATTGCTCTGTACTCTAAATTTCAGTCTAAAAATGGTAAAAAATAATTTTGTTAATTCAAAAGTGCTATTAATTATAGCTACTTATTCTAAAGGGGTGTGAAGGGTGAGCCTTTGAGAAGGCACCCAAATGTCAACTTCACTTCCACATAGTACACCATGGAAACTACTCTTGGAGGCTAACAAGTCTCTGGAGCCTGGATGGACAGTATAATCATCTGTAGTGCTGCATTTTGCCCATATGTGCTGAGTGCCCCTATAAAACCTCCCCGTATAATGTTACTGGTGGAAATAGCCTAAGTGCTGATTCGCCCACAATTTGAATATCAGTCAATCAATTATGCTTATTCCAACACCATGTTTCAAGAGATCACCTCTTCTCTCATCTTCAGGTGAACAACTTCTTTTTGCTGTTGGTGGATTCGAACCAATGATAGACTGTGGTTTTTATTTAAATCACAGGTCTCTTGTAGAGACAGCTTGAAAGTTCAGGAATATAACAACATATTCATGTATTGTCTTCTTTCAGCACTGCATTTTGGATGGGAAGAGTTGCAAAGAAACTGGACACCATGGAAGAGGATTCGAGTGCTTGAAGTGAACGATGACAAATGAAGACGAGAGAGGTGAGATGCCTAAACAGGGTGCAGAACAAACCGTGTGTCCCTCGGCAGATGGTTCCAGTGAGACGAAACCTTCGGAAAATGACATCTGCAGAGAAATGGACGACCAACAAGGGGTTTTGGATATTTCGTCCAATTCTGGTGAAATGATGAGTGAATGTTGGGATGGGAGTGAGGAAACTGCTGAGGACGACGACGACCATTCTATGATCGATTTTGATGCTGGTAATTTTCAAGTGGAATGCATTTTGAAAGAGGAGTGCGGTTGGAAAGATCATGTTAAGGAGGAGTCTATCGATTTCCAGGATATATTAGCATGCAATGTTGAAGAGGAGTCAAACATTTCATCAGAACGGTAGGGCATCAACTGAATTGTTACATATTATAGCTTTTAAATCCCTTCATTAAGAAAATGTTCCTTTAAAATTAAACTTTTTTAGGAATTGTTACCTAAATTTTAGTAGTAAAGAGGCGTTTTTGAACAAAATGCACGTCCCAGGAAAATTTACCATAGAAAAAAATTGTAAACACTTCTTGTGTTATCCTAAAACATATATGATCAGGTAAGGATTTTAGATGAGCTTCTGTATAGTGTGACGGGTGCAAATTAGTTGCATGTGCTTAAGCACCTAAATTTTACTTCATTCATTTATTCCAAAATTTGAAGTAAGAGTAAATAGTGATTGTCCACCTTGGTATCTGAAATGAAGCTAGACATTTGTAGTTACTGTATTTGCCGGCGTATAAGACACACTTATTTCCTTTAAAAGTAGGTATGAAAAATACGGTGCATCTTATGCCGATACTCAGGTTTTCATTACCTTCATATGTGGAAATTTTCTCTGTTCTAAGTTAGACGATTTCTTTCTTGCAGTATGTGACAAAGAAGATTAAAATGTATTCTTCCTAGTTAGATTAGGTATGTTATTTGTTGAAGGTAGACCTGCATATTAATTTATATTTGAAATACTGCAAATTAATTATATATTCGGTGATAAAGCTTTTTCCAAAAAAATGATGTGTACGAAAAATGGAGTGCATCTTATATGCCGGCAATTACGTTAATTGTAAGTTACCACGTACATAAAAGCAGTGGTGTATTCTCCAATGTTACCTGGTTTACGACCTTGCCAACTTTTTACATATATAGCTATATAGAAATTGCCGAAAAATTTAAACTTATTGGACTTTTGTTTTAGTTGCACTCCTGCATTGCTGTTATTTTTTTTATTAGGGTCATTCTAAAAAAAAGGGGGGGTTGAAACAAGATGATTTCACAAAAAAATTAAATTGTTGAATATTTGTAAAAATAATGAAATATTGTGTCCTTAAAGAAACTTATCAAATCCTAACCTTGGCCAAGATCATTTTCTCCTAGTTCATTAGAAAATTTGGCTTTTGACTTTCATCTCCATAGAGTGGATTTTGAAGTTCTTGGAATCTATTTCTGTGTTATTTCCCTTTTAAGCAACCAAACATTTTCTGTACATAACCTTTTCATTGGTGAAAAGTAGACTTGAATTTTCTTATTGATCATAAAAATTTCCTTCCAAGTGAAAGATCTCACTTTCTAATGTTATTTCCTCTTAATATTTGCAGCATAGCTGCTTTCTTCTTTGTGGAACCTTCTTTTTTGAAACATTTCATTGTGTGTCTTTGATGACTTCACCAAACGAGAATCTTCTTTAAAAAACTCTACAGGTGTTGGTTGACCAAGGCAGTTTCATTATAAACTAAGAACACTTTGCACATGATGTTTCCACCCTATATCAGGGTCTTCTTCAGACAGAGAACCGAACTAGTCCTTTTAGTTTAGTTCTTTGTCTGAAGACCCTGATGCATGGTGGAAACATAACGTGTAAAATGTTTTTAGTTTATTATAAAACTGCCTAGGTCAGCCAGTACCTGTATTGCTTTTAACCTTTACTCGGCCAATGGGTCACTGGTGACCTATCGTGCTGATTAAATAGTTCATGTGCTTTTAGCACCTTCATGCTTGTGAAGTTATAAAAGCTGACAGATGTTCAGATAAAACTTTGAAATGTCATTTGGAAGAAAACCCACCCACCCAGGACCCCCCCCCCCCCCCCGACTCCAAAGTTACATATGGAAGCTGGCGCGAATTTTAAATTTGTACAATTATTTGACAAAAAATGTTATAACTCGTAGACTATTTGACCAATCTACTTCGGGTAACTTTTGTGTTGCAGCTAAAACATCAGGGCGTGCAACCGTGCAGGAATCAAAATGCCAAAGGCAATAAGAGGGGTTGTGTGGGCCGCTGCCTCCAACTTTCAATGAAAAAATAAAAAAAAATGAGCAGTTTGCCCCCTCTTCCTCCACTATTTTTGGTAGGGGACCCAAACTTAGCCTTATTTTCAAAGAATGGTCCTTTCTCAACCGAATGAAAGTCATTTCATGTTCCTGGGCGCATTACATTATAGAATATGTGAAAAAACACCCCATTTTTATGATTTTTTCATTGAAAGTTGAGGCCCTCGGCCCACCCAATCCCTCTTATTGGCTTTGGCGTTTTGATTTCTCCACGGTTGCATGTCCTGTTGCTCTAGCTGCATACTGTGTTTTCATGTTGTGTTTACCAATTTTACAAGGCTTTACTGAGTCCAAACTAGAGTAATACATATTTGTCGAGATGTAAATTATGGGTGAACATTGAAGGATTGAGTTAGTGCCCATTATACCTTAAGAAGAATAAATCTTTGGGGCCCACATGCAGTCATTTTAAACCACTGCCGAGGGCCTGTCCACCTATCTGCCTGCAAACTGAGGACATTGTTGAACTTGCTCCTCCATTAGTGATATTGAATTTTCATTTGCCGAGAAATGTCTGTAAGTTTTAAGCTGACAGAGGGCAAGAAACCACTCACTGGTGCAAGTGTGTATAGGAGATAGGAGGTGCCATCTTTGAAATAACAAAAATGGCGTTTTGAAGCTCACTTGAGTAGTGTTGCAGCCTTGAGTTCGTGTTGTAAGTAACACTTGATACCTCATGTAAATTTGAGCTGTATACAGTCTTGTCACATAGTTTTTGTTGGTAAAAGGTAAAGTGCTCCCCTGTGCTTAGCACCATGCCATGAAGGCGTATAGGGGGTGTGGGGGTAATGCCCCACACTTTCTTGATCAGGTCGTGAGTGGGGGTGATGTGATCAGCATCACGCCCCTGACCGCCTTTACCCCCAGGGTTTCCATGTTATTCGACGCTGGGTGGGTGCCGGGGCCGCTTCCATCGTTAGAAAAGTCCCCGGATTTGAACCGGCCGGGGATCGAACCCGGGACCTTTAGCATGGTAATCAGATGCGTTACCGACTGAGCCACCGCAGCTTTAAGGTTTTCATTTCACTTTTGTAATAAAATTGATTTTTCAGAACTTTGTTCAGTAATATTGATACACTGCTTTTGCTATAAGTATGTTATACATTTTAAAATTATTTTATCCCAAGAATTTTGTAATAATTTTTAACACAACTTCGCATGATTGTAGGAACATAATGGTGCTACTTACTAATTTTTGATTCAGTTTAGTTTATTGTTATGGCAACAGGGTGGTGCAAAGAACAGAAGAATTTTTGTGTAAAATTTCTTTTTTTTTCTTTTTTAACAATCATTATTTTTTATTCTGTATCATTTATTTTCTACATGTCAGATTGACTGTTAATTCAGGTTTTGTCAGTTGATTAGTTGTTGCTCATGTTTCATACCATCTCCACAAAGCCTTCTTCTTACTATTGAAGAATCCTATGTAGATGGAAGCAACTGCAACATCGCCTAAATCTGTGCATGTTGTACACTGGTGATAAGTTATTTCAATGGTAAAGAGCACATTGCATATGTTTCTTGTATTTATCACGTGTATAAACATATTGCTGATTGTGATATTCTTGTTTCAGGTTAGACAGCGAAGCTGAGGAACCGTCCTTAAAGCTGAGGTTTTTGTGTGAAGAGTGTTGCACATATTTTTCTACGTTAGAGGCTCTAATAGAACACACAAACGTACACACGGGTAGAAGTGTTTCCAAGAAAAATTGTGAAGCTGCTGTGCAAAGTTTTCCACCTCCAAAGGAGGAGACGGAAGCTTTTCATTATTCTCCCGACGTTATCTTAGAACCATATGTTCTGGACCGTAAGAAGAAGTTTGTTTGCCAGGAGTGTGGGAGAACGTTTCAATGGGGGAAGGACCTTGCGGCGCACAGCCGAGTGCACACGAAGGAACGTCCATTCCCATGTCAAGTGTGCGGAATGGCATTCAGGTGGCGTAAGAACCTGGTGCGGCATTCAAAACTCCACTCTCTCGACCGAAAGTATCCTTGCCAGGTGTGCGGGCAGGAATTTCTAAACCGGAGTGCCCTGCAGGAACACACAAGAGTACATATTCTAGACGATCCGTTAACGTGTGAACTGTGCAGTAAGACTTTTGTGTTGGAAGAGAGCTACAAGAGGCATATCAAGTATCATACTGCAGAGAGAAATCATATTTGTAGTTCCTGTGGAAAGGCATTTTTGTCCATTGTAGATCTGGAACGCCATGCAGCAGTTCACAGCGGAGAAACTCGTTTCTCGTGCTTGGAATGCGACATGGCATTCTACAGGAAGGACAAGCTGACGCAACACTTGAGAACGCACGAAATCAAGAAGATACATGTTTGCGATGTGTGCGGCAAGGTGTGTCCGTCCAAAACAAAACTCGAAAGACATTCCCACACTCACGGGAAGCCGAAGAAGGCGTTCCTGTGCCAGTACTGTGGACATGCATTCATGTGGCAGAAGGATCTCCTGCGGCACACACCGATACATACAGGAGAGAGGCCATTCTCTTGCGACGAATGCGGAAAATCGTTTTACAGGAAGGACAAGTTTGTGGACCATTTGAAACTGCATTCCGAAGTTAGGCGAAAGCCTTTCTTGTGTGAACTCTGTGGAGATCAGTTTTTCGAAAAAAGAAGTCTAGGAAAACACAAATGCAGAAATCGTCCGGATGGTGTGGAAGAGATTTTACAAACATGAGTTTCCTTCCCTTTTTTCAAATGTTGCCTTACTACACGACATGGTGTGTTTGTATTACAGGGTCCAAGATAATATGCCTTCCCCACGTCCAAACATTACAGTACCACAATGGATATTTTCATTGGGAAATGCTTTACTAAAGACACATGTGCATGGTGGTTATTGTGCATAATATTCATAATTTATTTTTATTTAATTGTTTTACAAAAACATGAACTTAGGTTGGTATTAGTTTAAGGGTTCTACAAATTTATTTTCATGTTCATTTCTGACTACACACAAAGAAAGGTGACGGTGGCAAAACGTTAAATGTAGAGAAATTTGCTGATATTTTGTTTCTTTAAGTCATATACAGCATGGAAACATTTCGTTACTATCTTAAGAGACTAGAAGAATTTGCATAAAAAGAAACTAAACTCTTAACTGTGGAAATGTTAAAAGTTTTTGAAGTACTTATAGTGTTTTCACTGCTGTATATTACTTGAATTGAAAAGTAGGGAATTAATTACATTATTTGTGTAATATCTTCATGTACACAGCACAGGAATTGAAAGTGTTTTGACATATTGTTTAGATCATGAGGGACTGAAGGGTTCACATTAGGAGGTGATGTAATGTATTCCTTGGGAACTCGTCATTTCGGATAAAAAGGAAGTGGAAATATTAAGACCGGCTGACCCCAGTGGTATCTGGAATCTGAAAAATTACATCTACTAAACTGACTTTGGTGCAAGATTAGGATGCATGGAATACTCACGAATATACATTAGAAATAAATAGTCCAAATCGACACACATAATTTCTTTGTGACAGTTTAGTGAACATTTTTCTGGTCTGAAAAAGTTGACACATTAGTTGCTATTGATTTGTGTATTACATTCGAAATATTAAACTTGAGAAAATTTACTACACTGGTGCGAAGTACGGACTTACAAAAATTTAATCATCTTGTGTCCAAAGATTCTGCGTTGCTATAACTCATTGTTAACAATTTCTGGACTAAAAAAAACAGGGTGTGACAATTATGTGGTGAAATACAGTACTTCTGTAGCATCGTTTTTTTTTTTGTTTTTTTTATTCTCACTAGAGGAAAGTATGCACTTGCAGTATGTTTGGCAACGTACATGCTCATCTGTTTGGCTTGCAAGCAGCATTCACCTCATTAAGACAAAAAAGTAAACAGTCAGCCAAATACAATTGAATTGCTTTCCAGTCACCACTAGAGAAGGTGATTGCTATAATGTTTTGTTTGATTTTTTTTAAAAAATATTATTTTATGAGTATTTAGCCCAGAAAATATATTTATACTTTCATTTGTTACAGATAGATCACTATATTGCTGATTGTTATCAATATTTTGACTACTCGTGAAGGGCCTCCTCAGTGGTGTAGTGGTAACGCTATCACCTTGCATCAAGGTTTGGTCCTGATGTAATCACATTGCATAGTGGTTTGGATCCCACTTTAAGCTGTAGGTCCAGTCCCGATTAGCCTAAATGAGCATAAAGTGGACTTTAAAGAAACTGACAAAGAGGTTGTACAAGTCTATCAAGATATTACTTCCTTCAGTCCATGAAATATTATTGTTTTGTTAGTACTTTTTAAGCAATCAACAAGTATCAAATTGTTTGATGACTAATCAGAGAAATTTCAGATTCATGTCCACCCTGTTCTGAAAGATCGAGTTTATTATGGACATGTATAGACTCTGTCAGAACTGAAAGCCAGCATAACATGGCATGTCACTACCATTGGCTGGGAAATTCTTCATGTGACCATTCCAAAGGGTCATTTACACTGATGGCAGGCATAGTGAACAATTCTGTATGGACATCAAGTGAAAAAGTCTATTTCTGGTTGTTATTTCAGCACCATGTTTTTCACCTGGTGGAGAAAATTTGAACTATTTTTCTTTGGCATTTGCTTTCCCATGGTCTGCATAGCCTCTTTTAAGCTTTTGCTTATTACTATTCTGAAATCTGGATTCACAACAAAGGAACTAACTATTAAAAGTCCCTCTTGAAAATATCCAGCTAATAGCTACTGCCAAAGACAAAAAGGAGAGATATGTTGTGTGGAAGAATGGATTTTATCACTTTGTGATGTGAATTCTTCAGTCCCTTAAGATGCAAACAAGAAATTTCAACTTCCATGCTGTGCACATCAAGATTAATTAATTTATTGACATGTTCATTCAATCTGAAAATCTTAGTATAAAACCAGTGATTTTTAATGCCCATATTTGTTAGTCATAATAAACAATGAAACTTCGAATTATAGCAAAAACCACATAGTTGTACTAAGCCTTGCAAGCAGTAACGTATATTCTAGGCTATCTTCGCAGCCCAGACTAAATACAGGAAATAAGTGATTAGTAAATGTGACAGATGCTTCCCTCTCAAATAATGACTGTGGAGGGGGGGGGGGGGAAACTATAGTTTATGGGTGCCTTTACTTTAAACTATCACCAGGCTTCTTCTTGAAGATTCTTCCCTGACCACTGCCTGCTCACCAAATGTGCTGAGGAGGCATATGCATGACGTATGATGTATTTGTGATGGCTTCTAGTCCAAGTGCTGGACAGGGAAGTCTTTAGTTCACCTTGGAGATAAAACCTCACAGTGATGCCAATTTGCTAACCAGCATGGGATTTTTCCAAGGAAAGTGAAATTGTCCGTGGACCAAGAACAACAATGTCCCATTGAACACATGCAGAAGTGAGAGGCCACTGGCTGACCTTTTCAACCAACCACATTTTACGATGATGACGAGGTTTTGAACCCGTCAGCTGCTTTATTTATGACTGGAGGAGACTAGCTGACCAGCATTGACAAAGGTCAGGTCAGTTCACAAGTGGGAAATCACGTTGAAGGAAGTTCAAGAAAATTACATTCCTTACTGCACGGATTTTATTTAATGTATTACAAAAAATAGGAACTTCAGAAAAACTAGTAAGAAGAATACAAAGTGTATACAACACAGTTAACCTTTAAACAGCCGAGCCGGTTTGTGAAAGTAACCCCTCTCTCGCCGCGGCCTTTGCGTGCGATTTTTAAATTTTTACACTTATTTCAGAAAAACATTATATCTCTGAGACTATTTGAGCAATCTACTTCGGATAACTTTTGTTTGAAAGCAAAAACATCGGAGCACGCGACCGTGTACAATTCAAAAAGCCCAAGTGAGAAAAACTGCTTTGGGAGGAGCAAAGTCCCCAAATTTCAAAGAAAAAAAACTGGCGTTCGCCCCCTCTTCTCCCATTATTTTAAAAAAAGGGTGCAAACTCTTGCATTATTTTCAAGGAGTATACCTTTTGCAACAAAGTGAAACTTGTTTCAAGTCCCTAGTTCTCATACAGGCTGAAATATGACGCAATATGTACAATCCTGCATTTTGGCTAAAAATAGCTAATTTGCATATTAGAGAAGGGGCAGGGGGTGGGTTTTCTTCCACATGACATTTCAAAGTCTTATCTCAACATCTGTCAGCGTTTACAACCTCACATACAAGTATGAAGGTCCTAAAAGCACGTGAATGTTGTAATCTGCACCATGGGCCATATATGACCCATTGGCTGTTTTTGCCTATACTTTCTATGGGTCATATATGACACATTGGCTGTTTAAAGGTTAAAGGAATAGTGAGAATAAGTGGTGAGAAATCAAAAGAATTTAACATGAAGAAAGGAGATAGCCTCAGCCCCTTACTATTTCTAATACTAATGGATCAAATACATAAACAATGTAGAACAACAACTTGAAAATGTAAGGTTGGGAATAGGAAACTGAAACCAGTTTATATACAATCACTTCTGTATGCTGTTGACATAGCATTAATAACATCAACTTAACTGGAACTACAACATACCTATACAGTAATAGAATGAGCCAGCTCAATACAAGATAGAAAAATGATAATGAACCAAAAGAAGAGTAAAGTAAGGCATATATCAAAGCATGGAAGTGAAGAGAGATTGGAAATAAAATGGCAAGGAGAACAGCTAGAACAAGTGAATAGATATGAATATTTGGAAACAATAACAACAGGCGATGGAAAAGTAGAATAAATAAATAAATAACAGAGTTCTAAAAACAAATAAAATATATTACCAAATAAGTAATGCAATAGTAGGAAAAAAAAGAGGTACAAGAAAATACTAAATTAAAGTTATAATAAACCATAATTACACCAACAGTTCTCTATGGCATAGAAAGCTTAACCTTTTGAGACCCAAGGCCATTTTCACATGTAACCCCCTTGGTCCCAAGCCGATTTTGAACAAAATGCAGAGTTTCAATTAAATGAGTGTAGATTGGAGGCTAATTGCCCTAGAGAGATGCATGCTATACCGTTGTACGTGGAATAAACCAGAGATTCAGACTACAGTAGAGCGTCGATTATCCGAAGTAATTGGGGGACATGGGTGTTCGGAAAACTGGTTTGTTCGGATAATCGAACTGTACATGTTTATTTGCCAAAAAGAAGTACTGTACAGTAAATTTATTCATAAAAACAGGCATCTATTTAAGTATGTATTACAAAGTAACGTACAAAGGCAACTTTAGTAGGAATATATAGTATGTGGTACAGTTTATTAAACAAAAATATGTACATATTACATACGCATTTTGCATGAACAATACACACAGTACACAAAATTAACGTTTAAAAAAATCCTTTATTTTGGTCTGTCTAAGCAAGCCTACACGCTTACGAGCAGCTAAGTCACGTACTTTTTTCATTACAGATATCTGAAAGTGAGCGAGTACACAGTTTGGTTAAGCGGTCGTTCGGTTGACCGACGTTCGGATAATCGACGCTCTACTGTATTTAAAATTTATGCCTCCCCGATGGCGCAGTGGTACCGTCGTTGCCTTGTAATCAATGGGTCCCGGGTTCGATACCCGGTGGAGGCACATAGTGGTTCGGATCCCACTTTAAACTGTAGGTCCAGTCCCGATTATCCTTACTGTGCATAAAGTGGACTTAAAACACAAAATCAATCATATATGAAATTTTTGCAAATTCAGCGTATATGTGGCAGTGTGGAGGGGGCTAACTCTCAAAATTCCAAAATTTCGGGGGAAAAAAATGGGGTCCCCCTCCCAAAGAAAAAATACATGACAAGTGTCGACATGCACATGGAAATGATCGCTGACATGTAAGGAACACATAAATATTTGCATTATTATCATATGACCAATTTAACGTGAGTTCTACCTCCAAAAGGAATGGTCGGCACGCCACTGATTCAAGCTTCAAAATGCAGCGGTATCTTGAAATGACTATTTGCCCTGGAGATATGAACGATATACCGTTGTACGCAGAATGAATCACAGATTCAGACTATAGATAATATGCACATTCGGCATGCATATGGAGGGGGAAAGGGGGGAAATCCCCTTAAAAAAATATATTTTTAAAGAAAATAAGGGGTTTCTCCCCCACCCCCCTGAAAAAAGTATATGAAAAGTTCAAAATGCACATAGAAATTATCGCTGGCATGTAAGAAACAGAAAAATATTTTCATCATTGTCATATGACCAATATTACGCGAGTTGTACCCCTGAAACGAAAGGCTTGTACGCCACTGTCTCAAGCTTCGGAATCGAGTGAAATGCAGTTACATTGAAATGACTATAGTTCAGAAACTAAATGCCCTAGAGATATGAAAGATATACCGTTGTACGCAGAATGAATCACAGATTCAGAAGATATATAATTTATGCACATTCGGTGTACATATGGAGGGGGAAAGGGAGGAAATCCCGTCAAAAATACTTTTTTTTAAAAAAAAAAATGGTGTTTCCCGTGCCCCCCCTGAAAAAAAGAATATCAAAATGCAAAATTTATGCAAATTCTGCATATATATGGAGGGGGAATAACAAGAAACATTTCTGTGATATTCATGTGTTAGGAACAATATATATAAAAAAAAATCAAAATTCTAGCCGAAAATAGAACAGTTATAACGTAAAAACTACGAGCTTGACACAGCGTCTCGATCGAAACACTTGGGACCCAAAAGGTTAACGCTCCAAAATAAGCATAAACGTAGATTAACAGCAACAGAGATGAAATAACTCAGAAGAGTGGTAGGGAAAATCAGACAAGATAGAATCAGGAAATAGCTTCAGGGAGAATCAATTGAAGAGATAATAGAGAACAACACTAGGTTGGTATGGTCATGTCATGAGAATGGGAGAAGAAAGAAAACCGAAGCGAGACCAGAAGGAAAAAGAGGAAGACCTTGGAAAGAATGGGAACAATTCTGTCAGAGATGGTTACTAAAAGAGGGAATACACTAATGGAAGTTAAGAGAATGGCACAAGATAGAAAGAGTTTTAGCAGATGGCTGAAGGACCCTGACACCTAGCAGCATGAAGGGGAAGAAGAAGAAGTAAGTAAGTATTGAGTGAGTGAATTAACATGTTTTGAATGATGTGTGCTGTGTCATGTAGAGAACGAAAATGAGTGACATAATTAACAAACTTGATGAAACAATTTACTTGGCTTTTGTATGAGGATAATCTTCAAATCGTGAAGATATGCAGGCCTCTGGCATCCCAAAGAGAAGAAGAATGGATTTGATTTAGTTTTATTTAGCATAACATTTCTGTCACTTTAGCTAATCGCGATGATGAGGATGAGTGACGATACGATGAAATTGAAGGGAGATTCACAAAAAATACCCATGCATGGATTTGAACCCAGGACCTCTAGGCATCGTAGTATGCTGTGCTAATAACCATTTTACCACAGAGGTCGGCAAGAGAAGAATGGAGTTTCTGTTCAAAATAGATATTCAAAGTAAGAAGTATTTTTTCTCGCATGTAGGCCTACATAAATGTTTCACAATATGGGTATCTATATTTATAAATAACCATGAAATACTTTCCTTACAGTTTCTATATTAATGAAACAGTGACATTTCTATAATTATTTATTGTAAGGTATGTATTTTTAATCACAATGTCACATCACTTCAAAATCCAAGAAATTGAACAAAAAAAAAGCCCCTCCCATTCGAACATTATGATATGAATAGATAGTCCAGATTTTGAACCCAGCATACGCCACTGCTTGCAAGGTATTTTTTTCTTCCTGTTATGGAATGTCATTGTTTGTGGTGAATTTGGTTATTACACACTGTATTTTTGTATCGAATTTTCTGTATGTTTGAAGCAAAGATTGTTGGGACTATGATGTGGAGTCAAAATTGTTGAGGAAAGTTGGGAAGTATTGTTCTGGTGTGAACCTTTATGGATTGTAAATTTTTGAAATAAATTATTGACGTTATTGATTACATTATTATATTGATTATAATTTTACACCCTATCTCCTGATGGGGAATTATGGATGAATTTTGTTTCCAGATGTAAAAAATTGCCATAAGTTAAAAATACAATTGGGAGGGCATCTTTTTTTAACCTGTAGAATGTTTGTTATTACTAGGGCTGAGCTGATACCGATACTTGTATAAAATTCAAATTTTAAACAACAAAGGCTAGTTACTGAGTCATAAAAACTCATCATGTCACATTCTCTTAATGACATTAAACAACTCCCAAATTATTCTCATGTAGCATTATAGCACTTCAAAATGTCTTGACATTTTATGTGAAATTCTTTCTACACTCAGAGGGTGCAAAAAAAGAAGAGAAAGAAGAAGTTTCTGAAATGTTGCAAGCCTTTTTAAAAGAGTTGCAGCTACATCGAAAAAATCTGTGTCCCTGCTTCATTTCACGATACCCAATTTCATTGTACATGTCTTTAAGGAGAGGAAGTTATAGTGTGCAAAATAAAATTAAGCGTACAGGTCACAAGGAAAATGCAAAATAAATACAATTGTAAACAACATTATTGTTGTTTGGATTAACCTGGAGAGTGAGGAAAACAACTTAAAACTATGTTCAAATACAGATGTATTGTACATATACAGTTCATTTGGCAGACTCTGTATATACCCTGCTGTCCATTATTCTCATCATAGAGAATAGCAGTCACACAAAAGAGTAGAGCACAAGAAGAAAATCACAATCCTTCCTCCCATAGCGACATTCATCCCTTTCCCAAGAACTCCAAAATGAGCCTAGCATGATAATGATGTTGGTTTTGGAAACATCCACGTTCTTACCCCAAAAATTGGCAATGAATAGTTTCATTTATTTCTACTTAGCATTGAACACCAGGAAGTTACTTGCCTTCAATGTCACGTTTGGGTGCAATGCTTTCACTTGAGCTCTGTCTTTGATCTTGCCATCTGCTTTTCAGGAGGGTGAATCATTTTTCCGAAATGTGAGGGACGCCCAATCTGTCACAAGGAAGGGTGAACGAATTTTTGAAAAAGGACAAATCTTGACAAATGAGTTGTTTCTCTTTGCCTCTGATAATCTTTGGTATCAGCTTAGAAAATTTAACCAATACCAATACCACTGGTATTCGGCTCAGCCCTAGTTGTTAGTTTGAGACATGATCTTGGGAGGGGGTCTTTATTTTAGATGACAATAAAGGGGGAGAGGATCACTATTTAATTTTTCCTTAATGAGTGATTTATTATTACTTGGATGTCTCTAGGGTAATTGATTTCAATTTTTTTCTTACATTTGAAACTGGTGATCAGCATTAACACTCGACAACCCAGGTGAGGTGAAACCAAGGACAAGGGAGAGGCAGGTGTTTAGACATCCAAGAGGTGTGGGAGGGGGAGTCTAAATGTTAATTGTCACTTTTCTGTTTTGAGAACGAGGTTCATAAATTATTCACATACGTATAATATGTGTAGTTGATTGACGTGAAACATGTGGGTGGGTCAGCACTTAGGCTATTTGCACCCATCACATCATACGGGGCTAAGCCCCTTACCATAAATAACATCAATCTGGCTCTCTTCAGAACCAACATCATCTCCTTACCTGGATAAAAGTAGGGGGAGTAAATGAGCACTCAGCATATATAAGGACAAACACACAACAAGATGCAGCCCTACAGAGAGTTATACTGGCTGTAGGTCCAGATGCCAGAGCCTTGTTGGCCTGCAGAAATGCACTGTAATATGTAAAGAGCTATTTGTAAATTTTTATTGTAATAATAATTATTTTTTAAATTTGGAAACTTTACATTGAATTTTTTTTCTTGTAGTTTACGGTTATTACAAGCATAAGAAAACAGTTTTTCTTTGTGACGTTTCAGGAGAACACACGCTCCCTTCATGAGACATTTATTTTCATTTTGACTAAAGATACAGTTATAACAATGGTTAGTGTAATAACCGTAAACTACAGGAAAATAATTCTACAATGCAAGCAATGCGTACATACAAGAAAAACTATTTACATTGAAAACCTGAAAATACTTGAATTTTATATTGAACATAGAGTAGCTTTGCACAAATATTTCAAGATCGTTATTGTGAAATGTGAGCTCTAGGTCATGTTTACAGATTGAACTTTAGGTGTCAGAAAACATAAAATGCAGGAAAGTTTTGCATGTTGTTGTATAGAACATGAAGAAAGAAGTGATGTGTTGGTTCCACTTTTGTCATTGTCAAAACTGTTCGCAGACTACATTTTTATGGCTTAGAAAATGAAACTATTAAGGTACATTTTCTTAACTGTCGCCCCACGCAGGTGATCGCACACCATGCCAAATGGCCTCACGTCTATTGTTTGTCGCATGAGTTTTTGTAGCTGTATCTTTTTCGCCAAATGAAATGTCTGGAGTCACCTGCATCGATTTCCAGTTCTAGGGAAAAAAATACCTTTAGGAGTTTTAGGACATCACTCGCAATTAATTCGCATTAAAACCTTTGAAATACGATTGTGAGTTGAGATTGATTGGGATGGAGATACCAAATTTGGAAAAACAGTAACTGCAGTCAATTTACAAGTGCATAATAATTCTGTGTAACTTGAAAAAAAAATGTAATTTATTTGACTATTGATTTTGGTGTTTCGCTGTCACCATTCACAGAAGCCTGTTGAATGACTTGTGAATGATGATGGCAGTGTGTCACCATAATTGATAATGTGAATAAATCATGCTTTGCACAAGTCACATTAAGTTATTATATACAGTGGAACCTAAATGTTGTTTTTCAGGTAGCCAAGATGAAAAAAATTTAAATGCAGGGATATGTTAAATCCAAGAAAACTTTATTAACATTTTGCTATATTGAGACCGTGAAGATTGGAAGTATAATGCACTCAGCAGCATGAGAGGCAACATATTCAACACATCGTATGGTTCTTGGGAGGCAAGTGCTTCAACTTTTTGAGCTAATAACTTATGTACCACACCACACACTGATTGCAGAAATAAATTTCTGAGGTAAACTAGCTCGATTATACAGAGTGTCCGAAAAGTCACGCAACCCGGTGTTTACGACCGTATAACGGAATAGCGAAACGGAATGAGAAGAAACGCTTTCTGCCAAGAGAATGCCCTGTATATTGGGAAAATTTAGAGAGACAAACATATGTAAGAACATGCATGTTTTAATAACAAATAAGCAAAGTGTTGCCAAAGGTGGAAAAAAAATATTTGCAAATCGTGTGTTTTGATGCACAGAACTCACTGAGGTAAATTATTGCAACATTTCACAATACCAACGAACAATTTGGATGGCCATCTATTGAATTTGACAGAAAAAGAACTTTGACGAAGTTTCAAAAACATTGCAGAAGGGAATAAATGAGCTGTTCCAAAAATCGATGTTTTCACAATATTACGAGAGACACTGGCAACACTTTTTGGTGTCACGTGTCACTAACAGACGTGTTTCACCTCAGACTATCACACTAAGGCACTTTTAACGACAAAGGAGAAAGTTGGTTATTCTCGAACATATGCAATAAATTACATACACCTTGCAACCCTGAAATGTGGGTACAGAAGAACGTGTATCAATTGTTATGTTTTCTGTGCCTTAGGTGGTTGCTGTTTGCCGCAAAGGGCATTCCAGATTGTGTCTACTTATGCTGACCTCCTGTGTGTGTTTTTAAAATGCCATATTCTACACAGGAAAGAGTGTTTATTGTTGAAGAATATATGTAAGAGACGCATTTAGGGATACCCATATTTCAGGGTTGCAAGGTGTATGTAATTTATTGCATATGTTCGAGAATAACCAACTTTCTCCTTGGCCGTTAAAAGTGCCTTAGTGTGATAGTCTGAGGTGAAACACGTCTGTTAGTGACACGTGACACCAAAAGTGTTGCCAGTGTCTCTCGTAATATTGTGAAAACATCGATTTTTGGAACAGCTCATTTATTCCCTTCTGCAATGTTTTTGAAACTTCGTCAAAGTTCTTTTTGTCAAATTCAATAGATGGCCATCCAAATTGTTCGTTGGTATTGTGAAATGTTGCAATAATTTACCTCAGTGAGTTCTGTGCATCAATACACACGATTTGCAAATATTTTTTTTCCGCCTTTGGCAACACTTTGCTTATTTGTTATTAAAACATGTATGTTCTTACATATGTTTGTCTCTCTAAATTTTCCCAATATACAGGACATTCTCTTGGCAGAAAGCGTTTCTTCTCATTCCGTTTCGCTATTCCGTTATACGGTCGCAAATACCGGGTTGCATGACTTTTCGGACACTCGTTATCATGGGACCCCTTCCCTTGTGAAAAACTAACTGAATCCAAGATGAGGGAGGGCCCATTCAATTTCTGAAATAAAGGTGTGTCCTGCAACTTGAATATATATATTTTGTGTGCATGTACACACACATTCCCAAATTAATACCATGTTCCTGGGTGGATTACAGTTGTAACTTAAAGTGCACAAGCTAGGCATCTTTGACATATAAAACTTTTTTTTAAGGTGTTGCGTACGTAAACATCATTAGGCTGTCATCAATAATTCCAAAGTTAATTGAGTCCTGAAGTTAGCTCAGAGGCTCGTTTCTCAGATTTGGGTCTTCCTGTTGTGCACCATCTTCTTCCACAGACTACACCTCTAGAATTATTTCTCATGGGAACCTAATATTTGGAATGCAAGCCTTCCAGGCATGATTGAACAAACCATCATGCCGAACTTCATCCAAATCCAAAAGTATAGCCTGGAAACTTTTCTGAAATTGGTCTAACATGGAATGACCCTACTGGTGATTTGATTGTGTTGAACACACAAAATATTACAATCAAGGAATAAGAATCCACTTACAAGTTAGAACTATTTTTATTATTTGTAATAAATAATGATTTGTACAGTCACAAACACTTCGAAGTTGAAAGTGTTTCTTTGGAAATTAACCACAAAACAGTGATACACCATGTTTCTTAAATTTAATCATTGTTTATTCGGTATTATCTTAAATTTCACTTTAAATGCTACACTACTTGGCATTCTGCAAACATTGAAAATTTTTGGCCTATATTAATCTTCAATTAACTTCAATCGTGAGAATTGTACATTATTTGGAATATTATTTCAAGCTTTTGTATTCAATCTGCTCTTAATGTTCCTTTTTAGCCCTTTTTAAAAAATCAACTTAGCTGTTGTTTACAGAAAAAAATGTAAATACTGTCATTGTTTTTCAAGGAGAAAACTATTGATTTTAACCTTGGTATAAGCCGGACAACCTGGTTAAAAAGTTTTGCCATGCCATGACATTCTAGTGTTGTTCAAGAGTTTTTAACTTTACCTTTTAAACATTTTAACGACTCACCTATTTTAGCCTGTTTGTTTTTCACCCCTGAGGAAGAAGTAAATCCAATTAGAAGGCAAGTGTGTGCACAATAGTCATTTCACCATTCATGATGCATGGTTAACCAAGATTGCAGAAGAGCAATGCTAAAGAACAAAAGGCAACAAACCATGTATGATGCTTGACATGTGACATTAAACAGTAGCACGACTAACAGCCCTGTAGCCCCCACCTGATACCAGACAAAATTAAAGAATAGATTAAGAATGCTTTAATCAATTTTTCAGCATATTTTATTTCATTGTCATGAACTTGGAGTAGCTGCTTCTATTTGCTACTCTTACATTATGAAAGGAAGTTTCATGATTTTGAGGGAATTGATGCAATTAAGGAAGAGGTGGGAAAGAAGATAGGAGAGGAAGAGATGAAGGCCCTGTTGTTCGCTGATGACAGTAATATGGGAAAACAGTAGTACAGAGACAGCTTGGAATGAGGAAATCAGAAGAGCGAGGTGCTAACAACAAGAAACTGAGCCAGAAATGAACCAAGAATAAAGATAGACATGGAAGAGTTGGAGGTAGTGGAGAGCTTCAAATATCTAGTAAGCATAATTGAGAGAAGTGGAAGAATAGATGAGGAGGTAAACAGAAGAGGACAAATGGGTGGTGGACTCTATCAAAGCATTCAAAGATTAATATGGAACAGGGATGTACCTATGAAATGCAAGAATGTAATATATAACACATACTATGTGCCCATAATTACTATGGAGCAGAGACTTGCACAATGACAGAGAGAGCGAAAAGAAAGATGCAGGCAGTGAATATGAAATTTTTAAGGAGTGTATTGGGGAAGACTTGAAGTTATAGAATAAGAAATGAGGAGATCCGACAGACAGTGGGGGTGATGAAGCTTCAGGACAGAATAGATCAGTGCACAGATGAAATGGTTTGGACAAATGAAGAGGATGGGTGCAGAAAGACTACCAGTAAGAGCTTACAATGCACAAGGAGTGGGAATAAGGCCAAAGGGGAGACCAAGATTTTGGTGCCAGAGGCAGGAAACTGCAAAGGATAATGACATTTATGAAATGGTATTTTGTGATGTAGTGTTGCACATAAGAACATCAAACATGAAAAATCCTTAACAGAATCACACAGCTACTAAGTACCTAGTCTGGCCATAAATACTGTTACAAACTTTCGGCTTGGACTGTACATTTGGTAGTCAGGCTCATGTATCTTCTTGTGCTTAGCATGGAGTGGGGCGAATATAAAAACAGAGTAGCCGTAATTGCTCTGCATATGGTTGGGAAGTCACTCACAGATTTTCCAGCCCCTAAAAATCCCGAAGATCAGCAAAAAGTTTGTGTATCAGACAATCCAGAGATTCACTAAGACTGGTAGTATGAAAGATCGCCCAACAGTTGGTCGACTTCACACCGTATGAACAGCGGCAGCTGTTAAGCAGTGGTGGCTCGCATCCGCTGAAATCCCATCCGGAAGTAAGTGATAATGGCACAGGAGCTGAACATTTCACAACAATCAATGTTCTGGGTACTTAATGAAGATCTTGGAATTGGAGCTTACCGGTGGAGTACTGGCCATTTCCTGATGACACAAGTGAATAAGCAGATGGAACTGAAATCGAGACAGCTCCTGCAGCGGTACGTTGCCATTGGGCATTGCAGGATTCTCTTCATAAGGAATTGTTCACCACTGAATAAAGTTTTAACCACGAATATTTCTTGAACAACCAGGATTCATTGTGAAACATTGTTTGGTTCAACAGTCTCTCGAGAGGGTCCAGGACACTTTCGCATGGCTTTTAAGCCCTTTTTCTCAAACATGAGGCCTAGTGGAACTCTCATAGCTCACCCTCCACCAAACCATGACTGAGAAGGACTGGTGGCATCTCTGATTTTTGGAAATTCTCTCACAAACTTCTTGAGAGTTTGGAGCATACACCCTTACATTCTGCCCCAGCTCATAAGGCAAGAATGACGCGACAGTGACTGGAAACCAGTGTACTCAATTTCATCTCCACTTTTGATTGGCCATCTGATAGCCATTATCTCAGTACCTTGGACTACAAACTGTGCCCAGAGCTAGAGAGGACTGTCTGCAAGAAGAGGCACCCTATGATTGAAACTTAAAAGTGCTCCTTCATAGCAGCAGGGGCGGACTTTCCCATCAAGACCATCCGTGCTGCAATAGATATCTGGCCAGGAAGACTTCGAGCCTGTGTGAGGGCGAAAAGTGTACATTTTGAAAACTGATTGGTGCTATTTGTGTGTAATATATGTAAGTTTAACATACTGAAAGAACATTTAAAAATATGAAACCATATTCAATTTATTCACAAAACAGTGTGTAAAAGTATTTATAGCCAGACTAGGTATATAAGCAGGGTAGCTACGATTTTTTGATTATGAAATTCCCTGACTTTTCCAGGTTTTCCAGACCAGAAATAAAATTTTTCCAGACATGTTTGTCGTCATGATTTTTGCTTTTGAACCTCATGTTTTTCAATTAAATATGCAGGCAAGTTAATTATTATGAATATGAATATACACAGTTATTAGCTGAAAATTTACCAAGTGATTAATATAATGCTATTCAATGAAAAAATAAATAACTATTGTACTTCCCCATTTTCACTAAGTCATTACAATTAAGGTGGTGTAAAAAAATCAATAAAAAAATGTGGCATGTATCAAAGCTTTACAATGTAACCTGTATACAACCTCAATTAGCCTATATCAATACAAATGAGACACAACAGAAAATTAGGTCATGTACCTTTAGAAAATATGCAATAAGTTTAATGATTATATTTTTTAATTTATTGAAAATAGTACATATTACGGAAATTCAGAACTTGAATGGGGCCGGTGACCAACCATATACCTAAAAAAAATATATACCCGGGCCATACTTAGGAATCAAATATCTCCATTATTTGAGTTTTCCACATGCTGGAACCAATTTTATATTACGAAAAACATCGAAATCTGTCTTTTAAAAGGTAACAGTTTTAAGGAAGGGTTTTTTTTCCCAAATTTTCCTAGCAGGAAGACTAATTATCATAGAATTTTGGCAATCATTGTGACACGAAATTTGAACCTTCCTTAAAATAATGAGCACTATTTGGATTCGAAAAAAGTTATTTATGTTGAAAAAAAACCTTCAAAATGACCTCACTCAATCATACATGCTTCCCACGGACAAGGTATTCTCCGGTTGACAAGAGACAGTAAGTATCGTAAACTAGTGGGAATGAATGTAGAAATAAATCGGAACCTTAGGAGAGTGCATTCAGGGTCTTTATTTTAATTCTAAGACAACCAAACCTGACATTCCTAACCTAACCACAAAAGCATATATTCACAAAATCTTAAGTAATCGCTAAAACTCTGCAGTATGTGTTAACAGACACAAATCGAAATCGAACCATGTAAAAGTTGCATTTGTAGCAAAATGAAATCGTAATAAAACAAAAGGAACTTGGGCTCATTTTCACCACTTTTCAGCATAATTTCATTCTACACGCAAACAATACATAAAATTACTATCGGCATGACACCAACATTCCTAACCTAACAACGATGTGTGACCAGCGTACGTGTAATTCCTCTATTTCGCACCAGTTTTTAAAAAATAAATTCGTTCTACATGCACAATACATGTGCATATTCAAATAATGACGTCACTGATACTGCATAAAATCACTAATTACTGGGGTGTAACACATCTCTGCAATGTAAAAACTACGACAATGAGCAAATGAACTAGTTGATCACGTTGCTTCTGAACGGGTCGCAAACGAAGGACTCAAATTCACAGAACGGGTTCACGGGGGTAACGAAGTAGTGAGTCCCTTTGTTTTTACTCGGCATCCGCACCCGTCTAGTGTGACGTCAACCACAGACAGTTACGTGAAATTCTGCTCTTCAAGCTTTATTGCAGATCCAAAACCAATGAACTGTCCGAACACCAACCTGCTCCGTTTCACGTATCAAACGAGAACGGGTTCCGAACGGGTGTGTTCTTGCAGAAAGAAAATTTCTTCACCACACATAAAGCTAAAGCAACATTTTTTCCGCAAGGAATTCTGAGGATGGCTGGTGCGTAGGTTTTGTCTTGAGTAGCTTGTTCTCTAAGGAAAACTCTCACGCCTCTCCAAATTCCGGTCTTGAACAGGTTCACAGGTTCTTGAACGAGTCGCAAAATGAACGGATCCAAGAACCTAGATCCGAGAGTGAATAAATATAGAATTGAAATCCAAAGGAACCATAATTTTGTACGTAACAGACTAGAAGTCATAATGACGAGAGGAACAAGTTTCTGAACTGAATCTTTTGGGGGGACTGGAATCACAAGAACCGAATTCGGAAGTGGAAATGAAACGTTCGTTCATTTCGTAACGGGTTCTCATGAAACTCCAAAATGCATATAAATTCCAGAAAATATCCAAAATTCCCTGACTATTCCCTGACTTTTCCCTGTTTTCCAGGTTTTCCAGTCGCGTAGCAACCCTGATAAGGTTGTTTCATCCTTATGGTAGTGAAATTCGCCCCCATTTTAGTAGGCTGTAAAATCCCATTTCCACCAGCGAGCATGTTCTATGTGAGAGCCCTGTTCATGAACAATTGCGCGACAACGGAGCTTCCATTGTAGGAGACATCTATTGAGCACAGCCTGATCAAGTTTTGTCCACTCATCCTTGCACACTTTCCAAAGACCACCAAGCATAGTTGCACAACGTTTTTTGATGTTCCGTTTCAGGAGGCCAAAAACACAGAAGTCCATGGGTGCTGCATCACGGGACTTGACAGGTATGTCTCTAAATGGTCTAGCCTTAACACCTGTCTCCTGTTCCATATGGGACATGTAGGCCACTGTTCTTCTCGCTAGCCTTGTCGTGGTGGATGTGCACTTTGTCCATGTCATTGCCGTACAAAGCAGGGGCATGTTGGCGGTAGATGGGGGTCTAATACGTGCTCAATGTAGTAGGCTGCATTCACCTTCACATTCGATGACACACAGTGTATAGGAAGCTTCCCATTTGCACAGAAACCCTTTCGGGAAACTTTCTTTGCAGGAGCGAAGCCACTTTGCATGATC
The DNA here is from genome assembly GCF_977018435.1 of Lepisma saccharinum. Taxonomy (NCBI): domain Eukaryota; kingdom Metazoa; phylum Arthropoda; class Insecta; order Zygentoma; family Lepismatidae; genus Lepisma; species Lepisma saccharinum. Next base: position 62,096,118 of record NC_139241.1, on the reverse strand, counting down.
CTTCCCATCGATACAGCAGTAGTAAATCACGTGTATCTGCATGGATCCCATCAAATACACCCATGCCTCATCTAAGGTGATAACATAACACCATTTGTTGCCTGCCAGGTAGCCTTCATGCAGCCGTTTACATGCCACCTGCCGTTGTGCAATGTGCTTTGCTGTGAGAATGTGAACCTGCTGCTTGTGTGCACTTTTGAGCCCCAAATTCTGGCATATGATTCGGTTTATAGTTGCTGTTGACTGTTTTACACGTCTGGCTATGTCCTGTTGTGTGGGTGGATTCTCCTTGGTGACACACTGGCGTACCTTAGCAACGACGTCCTGACTGCGTTGTGGAGCCGGTTGTCTCTTTTGCCACGTTTCACCTGGCAATGCATGGGTTGAAGATGGATTTGCATTGCGATGGATTGCTGCATGGATTCCCTTATCAGACACTGCGAAACTTTTCACTTGGCACTGATTTTTAATTCGGCTATAGTTGAAGCCTATGTCGGAAAGGGCTATGATGTAGCCCTCCCAAGAGGGGTGGAGTTTCGGAGGCTTGTGATTGTGATTTGATTTATTTTACTTCGCCTGTTGTGCCACTTTTGGCTAATTTAGGAAGATGGGGATGAGTGATGATATGATGAAATTGATGAATGGACACTCACAAATATCCATGCCCAGGCCAGGATTCGAACCTGGGACCCCTGGCATCGTAGCACGATGTGCTAACCACTCCGCCACAGGGGCCAGCAGAGTGTCAGAGGCATGTTGATTACACACGACTCTTCTTTTCCTCGTTTGTTCGATTAACTGTCTGGCCTTTGGATGCTATGGGGATCACGACGCTGCCGCAAATACAGTGCCTCTGGTGGCGATTCGACAATGCTACCATAAGGATGAAACAACCTTCTGTATTAATCATAGTAAAAACAAACACAGCTTCAAAGGACCTGGTGGCAGCTTCAAAAAATAAAACAATGGAGGGGGCAATCAATTTTCAAGTGGCAATTTTTTTTGTCAAAGATGTGAAACTGCATTGTAATCAAGAAACTATACTCACCAATAATGCTTGTTATGAGAAATTTAGTGATGAAGGAAGTTTTTCAGGTATTCATAGATTGGTTTTAAACATACAGTGCAGTGTGAATATTTGTTCTTCAAATTTCTACTAAAACTGAACGTAGCAAGGGTGTGTGTTGTGGAAAGAAGGTGAGTGGATATTGAGTGTTTAGATAGAGCATGAGAAGTGGTAAGTGGAACTCGGGGCCCTTTGGCAGCAATAATAAGCGAGAAGATGAAGCAAAAAAATCATCTCTGGCAAATCTTGCCAAGCAAAAGCACCATTTCTGATAGATGAAAAGCCTAATACATCTTTTAGTATTGAATACTAGGAGCACGATACTGATCAAAAAATTGAAAGATCTTGGTTATCCCATTTTTTCTTATCGTACCCTGTACTATGCAGTGAAAAAATTTCATGAAAAGAAAGAACGCACCAGTAAACTGTGAAATATGTGTATTTATGACCAAAGTGAGAGTTAGCATCAATATGGTGAGTTATGATAATTTTTTTTCAAAGTTTAAAGGAATCAGAAATTGGCTTGGAGAATGATTACTTAAATTTTGTCTGACTTAAGGGTAGGGCCTCCCTGATGGTGCAGTGGTAGTGTCATCACCTTGTAACCTAGGGGTCCCAGGTTTGATACCTGGTGGAGGCACATAGTGGTTCGGATCCCACTTTAAAACTGTAGGTCCAGTCCTGATTAGCCGCACTGTGCATAAAGTGGACTTAAAACACCAATTCAATCAATCAGTCAAGTAAAGGGCAAAATCCTTAATTATGCACACCACTGACATTAAGCTTAACATTTGTAATGACCTCCTGAAAGGTAAATTTATGGGGGAGGGAACTATTCTTTTGTGCTTGTAAAACCTAGTCATGGTCTAGAAAAAGTTAGAATGGAAGAAACACAAAAAAAATTATTGTGCATAAATAGAGTTAAAAATAGTAATGTTGACTTGTTACAATGTCAGGCTAATTAACGTTACCTTCCTGACCAGTGCTTAATTCTGCACATTTTACTCCAAAAAAATTGGATTAGTTGAAGGGAAATAAGAAATTAACTTCTTAATGTGACTTGTTACAAACATGAGTACTGGCACATAGCATAAACTTGTTCCTGTAGATTTTACTTATTATTTGCAAGTGTCAACAGCACGTTTTACAATAAAGATGAAAAGTGACATTTCACAAACTTCTCATTTGCATTTTCAGACTTGCTGATGTCATAATAAGTATGCCAGATTACATCACGCTTTGAGTCATACTTTGTATGTGAATATTTAAATCCTTGCATGATTTAGTCTGTGATACAGTTTACTTGTATCTCCACTGGGTCGAAATGAGAAGTGGGTGTCTGGGGGGTGACTTTCAGAGAATATATCTGGATACTGAAGCACTGACATGTCCATTGCCAAAGTCAGAGTAAAGCTGTGGGTCCAAATGCCGGCAGACGCACTCCTACCGCCAAGTTGACCGTGAGACTCATTTTATGCATATACGAGGGCAATTCGGAAAAAAACCTCCGTTTGCGCATGCGCGAGAAATGTCCGGGAAGAGCGACGTCAGTCCTGTGGCAGTATGTGCAGTAGTCCAGTAGACAGTGAGCAGTGGAAGGAGAAGGTTGTGTTGCAGTTCACTCGTCCATTACAATATTTGAAAATGAACGTTCCAATAGCAAAGCCCGCCAAATGTGAAGTGCGTGCCGTAATTCGATTTCTGTGTGCGAAAAATCTTTCGGCGGCTGCGATTCATTGCGAACTGTGTGATGTTTACGGACCAAACGTGATGAGTGACAGTGTCGTACGTGAATGGTGTCGCATGTTTAAAGATGGACGAACCGACATGAACGATGCGGCAAGAAGTGGGCGCCCATCTGTAGTCAGCAACGAACTCGATATCGGAACTTTCTCTGCGCTTTCCCCAACTTTCTCGGACTGTTTTGTACGAGGTGGTGACAGAAAAGTTGGGGTACCACAAGTTCTGTGCTCGTTGGGTTCCAAAACTCCTTTCGGAGGAGCACAAAAAAAAACAGAATGGGCTCTGCTTTGGACTTTCTGTCGTGTTATGCCGAAGAAGGAGAACAATTCCTTAACAGAATTTTGACTGGCGATGAGACCTGGGTGTCGTACATGAACTCTGAAACCAAACAGCAATCAATGGAGTGGGGACATACGCACTCACCAAAGAAACCCAAAAAGGCTCGGCGAACATTGTCTGCCAGAAAGGTTATGGCAACAGTCTTCTGGGATGTGAAAGGTGTACTGTTAGTGAAGTTCATGGAGCGTGGATCGACCATCACTTCAGAAGTCTACTGTGAAACATTACGACAACTCAGACGAGCCATCCAGAACAAGCGTCGGGGCATGCTGACTTCCGGTGTGGTGTTGGTTCACGATAACACTCGCCCGCACACTGCTGGACGTACTCAAGAACTTTTGGAGCAGTTCCACTGGAATGTTTTTGGTCATCCTCCCTATAGCCCAGATTTGGCACCGAGCGACTACCACCTCTTCAGGCACATGAAACAGTGGCTTGCATCGCACCGCTTCGACAATGACAATGTGCTTCACGATGCTGTTAGCAGGTGGCTTCATTCCCAGGCGGCGGATTTTTTTGCAGAAGGAATTTCAAACCTTGTAAAACGTTATGACAAGTGCCTCAATTTGAATGGTGATTATGTTGAAAAGTAATGTCATGTTCAAAGTTTCAAATGTATATAATACAAGTTCTGTATCTACGAATGTATGTCATTGATAACCAAACGGAGGTTTTTTTCCGAATTGCTCTCGTATATAATTCACAATATTATAAGCTTTTCCACATATGTGTTGTTAATTTTTGTAGGATGTATTATCGTGTCTTTTCTCAAAATTTGTATTGCCATTTTCAGTTCCAGGAAATCCAAGATCTAGTTATGAGACATTTTGCAGACCCCACAAGATAACCGAACTCTTGAATTGTATCGGAGATAAAATTTAAACTGATACTTTGATATGATATCAGCAGTTTCTGATGTACTCCATAACTGTAATCTCAATCATCAAAAATAAATGTATGGCAAAGAGAGCATGCATTCTCCGAAAATGTACAAGAAAGTGTTATTTTGCTTGTATATAAGTTGGTAAAAAAAGAAACTATACAATGCAAACGACATGTACACATAAGAAGAAATATTGCACTTGATTGTAGATTGTGCTGTTAACACTTACAAGTAATAAATAAAATGCATTTTCTAGAGCAAGACAATGATATTGTCTTATACCTGTAGTGTTCCAACTTAACACTAAAATGTTTTAAGGCCGAATCACACAGAACTGGATATCCAGTTAGTTGGCGCTGAACCTGACCGGAAGTGATGGCTGCCTGGCTGGCTGCTTGACTGGTTTTGAGGAATAGGCAGTGTTCTAATTGCTACTGGCTTTCCTTGACTGGATTCTGTGGAACAGCCAATCAGAGCTTAGTTTGACCATGTGAAGATAATCTGTGAGTTTGCAAAGGAGAGTTTTTGTCTGTGGTTTGCGAGTGTTGGCTGCTTTTGTTAGTTTCTCAATAAAAAAGAGTAGAGATGATGTGCAGTGCATTCATGTTCAGTTCATCAATATTTAGGTATCTATGCAAAGCGATGAGATGTGTACGTGACAAACATGATTGGCCAAAAATTAAAATCCTTATTATTAGCCTACAAGTGTATTAAGTGTGTGTGTGAATGAATCCTGCGAGTCTCGTTTACCATCTTTTTCTCGAGCCAAGTTCTAATCCATACTTATCTTGTTTAATTTTTAATAAAAGCACAAAGCAGTAATTGTCCTATAACATTCTTCAAATTGCTCTGCGAAATGTCTTATGGGAACAAAAGTCTTATCGACAAGTACGGTAACAAATATTGTGTAAGGCAAAAACTAGCAAATGGGTACCCAGTCCAGCGCCAACTAGGGCATAAAAAAAGGTAAAGGTAAAGTGTTCCCCTGTGCATAGCACCACGCCATTAAGGCGTATAGGGGGTGTGGGGGTAACGCCCCACACTTTCTTGATCCGGTCGTGAGTGGGGGTGATGTGATCAGCATCACGCCCCTGACCGCCTTTACCCACCAGGGTTTCCCCCAGGTACCCATGTTATTCGATGCTGGGTAGGCGCCGGGGCCGCTTCCACCGTTAGAAAAGTTCCCGGATTTGAACCGGCCGGGGATCGAACCCGGGACCTTGAGCATGGTAGTCAGACGCGTTACCGACTGAGGGCATTCCTACTGGAAATCCAGTTCCGTGGGATTCGGGCTTTAGTCGTGGGATTTTGTGTGGTTGTCAAGTTTATCTTTTCTGTAAAAGACTCTTTCACATGCATGACACGGGTAAACTTTGTCCCCAGTGTGGATTCTAGAGTGACGCTGGAGGTCCTTTTTCCACGCGTAACTCTTCCCACATACATCACATGGGAAACTGCTGCTCCTCGAGTGAACCTTTGAATGCTGTTGCAGAAGTTTCTCTTGCGAGAATGACTTTTTGCACGTTTCACATTTGAAAACACTAGTACTCTTGCTGGTGCAAATGGAAGTCATTTGCCTCGAATCCGAATCGTGAGTTTTCATGTGCTGAAGAAAGTTGTCTTTCCTGTAAAACATCCTGCCGCACACTTCACACGCGAAATGGCTCTGTCCAGAATGGATTTTCCAGTGCCGCAGGAGGTCTTTCCTCCATACGAAGCACTGTCCGCACACGGTGCACTCGAAGTGGTTCTGTAAGGAGTGCATGTCCAGGTAATACTGGTCTGGAAATCCCTTGCCGCACCGCGAGCACTTTACAGAATCTGCCGTTGCGTGAACCGTCAAGTGATTGAGGAGTATGGTCCGACTACGGAATGCATCGTTGCAGTACACGCACAGGTAATTTGGAGCCTCTTCTTTATGCTTTGTGCCATGCTTTATGAGGCTCTTCCTCGTTGTGAAGTTCTCCCTGCACTCGGGGCACTCGTACGACTTCTGTATGCCGTGGATTTGCAGGTGCTTAACGAGTTTGTCCCTCCTATAGAACGACTTGTCACACTTATCACAGGAGAACGGCCGGTAGTTGCTGTGGATTCTTGCATGCCGAAGCAAATCACGTTTCCACAAGAAGCTTTTCTCACATTGGTTGCATTTGTACTTCCTGCCCCTGCCTTGCACTGGTTCTATTACGAGGGGGGATTCTTCTTCGGCTTTTGTGTCTTTCTTCTTTTCTGTGTCTTTGCCTCTTTTTTGTGTGTGGATGTAGATGTGCTGCATCAAGTTTTCTAGTTTTGGGAAATACACGTGGCATTCTTGGCACAGAAACTCCAACTTCAGGGAATCTGTTTCTGCATGCCGTGCATCAGGCTTCTCTCTGAAAAATATAATATGCTTTAGAGATAACTAGGGCCACATATTTATGGTGAAAAAATATCAAAATTTCGGTACAAAAACTGGCCACATTTCGGGATCAACAAACTATATAAAAATGCCATTTCTGTGTTAAAATGATGAATATAATCCTAAATTGCACAAAATAAACAATTCCTTTCTAATAGAACATTTATGTAGTTATCCGAGTATTGAGTTTGTTTTGCTTCTGGGCAAATCCTGGTTATGGGTGTGACAAAAAGTACACCTTCAGGTGGTTACAGCTATTTTGTCTTCTGAAAACATTAATAAAATTCTTTTCGTGTTTAGCATTCACCTAAAGGTACAACATGGAACATTCATTTGTTCACATTTAATGTTGTACTTATTACAAAAAAAAATAGTTCATTGAACTTTTTCTTGTTCGTCCTGTTCAAATTCCTTAATGGTGATCTCATTTTACTAAATATATTGTTGCTTTCGATGTGTACATTGTGTGTATGTTCTTTATAGTGTAAACTGCCTTTTACACTGTGTTTGCAGTGTAAACAACAGCAACAAAAATATGTCACCACCGAAACACTTTGTGTCACAACTGTAACGCTAATTTTAAATAGTAACAACTGGACAAAATACCATTTTTGTTTATATTATGTTTGCACACATGGCCACTATTACTTTTGATTATATTACACATGTTGCAAAACAATACTCAGTACAGAATCTGTTTCATTCTAATTGAAAGGTTAACTTTTGTTACGGTTGTGACATGCTAATTAGTTATTCTAAAATAAATGTTATTTAACGTGAAAGTTGAGGCTTTGGAATTCCTTTGATAAAAAACACACCACCTATGTCCCTACCAACTTAGAAGATCAAGTCAGCCATTTTAGATTGCATCACTTGCAGAAAAACATATTGCCAGATCTGCATCTAATATGACAATTTAAAAATGTCAAACAAGCTTTCACATATATGGCCATAGTATTGTATTTCTTGATTTAATTTTTTTTTTTTTTTTTTTTGCTATTATTGAAGTAGAGATTCCATGCTTTAATTTGATACATGACATGTGCATCATACTGAAAATTATTTTTTTTCTTTGCTGGTATCACCACTTCTCAGGATTTGCCCTTCTCATTTTTACAGCAGAATTAATCAACTTTCTATGAGTTTGATAATTATGGAATATTTCAGACTTACGAAAATGTTGTGTCAGTAAATACATTCTAAACTTCATTTGATTTTACTTCACATTTCTGCTACTTTTGGCTGATCGCCAAAAAATGAGCATTACAATGTGTTACTTCAGATTTCTTGTTTCGGTCAAAAACAAAAGGTAAGTAAACAGAAACTATACAGAATGAATGTACTGTGTAAAGTCGCCATTACTTCATTGAAATGTATTCTGTGTTGCCTAAATCTACAGTAATGAACTTCAACAGCAGATTTGGTCATTGCCAGACAGTTAGGCAACACGTAACGCTTTGCAATGAAGCAAATATTTCAGGATCTAGGCATTCCATTTTTTATTGGTGGCGACTGTACACATAAGATACCTTAGGCAGAAGCAGCCCAGCATGAAGGCTTCACGTAAGTGAATGTAGCACCTGACATGATAAGCCAAAACAAAATCAAACAAGACATTCCTACCGCTTAATACGTTCTTAGGTTAGGAGTGCTCAGTCTGGTGGTGCTATCATTTGCATATGCTTTTCCACTATTTGAGTTTGTACACTTTATGAAAAAGTATATCTGTTGTTTGTGGTTTCTGCACCTTGAAACACATTTTATACTACATAAAACATTGACATTTATTGATTAAAACTAATTTGATGCAATTCTCAAGAGGGCATAGTTGGTCAAGGGCCCTTAAAGTTTTACCAGATAGTGGCACATTTGATAATATTTCAGAACTAACCGTAAGGGATCCTCTACAAAGGAACTGTCCTCATTACACCAATCAGTCTCCTGGATTTCTACTTTCACCTCATGCTGCAGCACTTCCCAGAGTGCCTTCTTGTCTGTTTCATCAGAAGCTTCCCCACCACATTCTACGTCTGAGTTAGATGGCACTGAGCAGCCTTTCACCTGCACATTGGGTGTTTCTGCACCACCTTTGTCCATTCTGGTCTCCGTTTCTTCAATCAAACCTTCACTCCTTCACTCACTGATATCTTTATTCCTGGAGATGAAAAAATATATATATTAATATGCTGTAAAAAATGCACCTCTTAATGTACTAGAACAAAACAAGTAAAGTGCTCCCCTGTGCTTTTTTGATCACGGCCGAAGGTGGGAATGATGTGATCAGCACCTGCCCCTGGCCACCTTCATCCCCCAAGAGTTTCCTCCAGGTACCCACTTTATATGCCACTGGGTGGGAGCCGCTTGAACAGGTCAAAAAACTCTGTTCTCCCCTGCTGGCGATCGCACCCAGGTCTCTCGCATTGTAGTCAGATGTCCTAACGACAGCTACCATGAGGCAAGAAGAAATTTACAACCTATTAGCGATTTCACCTTGGCTATAAGTGTGATAGCACAGCTTTATACCTTTACTGCTAGAGTGTATGGCAGAACATGTTAACCCTCTGTGTCGCCCATGTGCCTAACAGAAAGTCAAGTGGTTGACTGAATTTTGCAACCAAAAATCCCAGGTTTAGTCCCAGCCTAAACATGGGCGTTCCTTCATCAATTTTATCCAATCATCACACATCACTGTAATCACGAATAGTCACAAGTGGCAGAAAAGTGATGCTCGATAATAAAAATACAAATACAGCATTCCATCATTTGAGTGCCACCTAAAGGCCAGTGACATTATATATGGTAATGAGCACCACTCTCTCCATGCAACCATAGGAAAAGCTGCTCAACCTCCCACCTCTTCCCTTTGATTGCAAGTTTTATTTGCTTTATGCCCGTTTTACATTTTCAGGTCTATCAAATCTAATTAATCTTACTACTACACAATAATGCACTTCTCTATGCATACAATAATAGAAATTGCGACATTATCATGAAAAAGTGATTCTGGTCTGTATCTAAGACAACCACAACTAAATGCCCATTTGCTGTCAAATGTATACAAAATTATATTTTGTGGTGATAACATTTTTCTGTATACAAGATACTGTCTCAGGTGTACAAAACATTTCTGCATGCAAGTATGTACGGAATTTGCAGACTATGATGTGGAATAGGTGCATGATATCACATAGTAGAGATCCTTTGATTACACTCAATGAAGCTACTTTCTGTAGGGGTATATTCAGTCTAGTTAACTTTTTCATCAGACCTACACTTCAGACATGGCGCAACATATCTTGTGTTTCCACAACTCTTCTATTTTCATTGTTGTTTCTATCTCTGGGTGAATTCCCACAATGAGGACAAATTTAAATTTCATTTAACTGACAAATTTCAAACATGATCCCATTACTTCTTATGATATTGAACACAGTTTTAGTCAATATAAATCCATTTTAAGAGACAACAGAAGGAAATTCACGCTCGAACACTTGCAGAAAATGAAAACACATTTTGTGTTGTTTTACAATTAATGTAAATGTACGCATACTGTAATTTATGTAGTGTCTTATGTGTATATTATTAAAAAGGTTTTTTTTTAAAAAAAAATTTAAAGTCCATATTTAACTCCATATTTTGGTGAAAATAAGTATATATGTATTTACATATTTAGCACATTTTAACTACATATAAATCCGTTCCCTGGTAATCACTAAGCATCTGAAGTGTGTATTAACAGACATACATAGAAATAGACAAGTAAAATTGCCTGTGCTCCATGATTATTTCAGGATTAAACAATCAGAATTTGGGCTCAGTAACCTACAAAAATCCATGCAGCAGTACCGGCACTAGAAAAGCAACCAAATTATTTGTGAAACACATGCAATCCTTATTGTCTAGTGACATCATTTTCATCATCACTGAAATTACTTCTACATTATATCGCTAAACTGAATTATACAATAGGAAAAAGATCAACATACAAAAAATAAAGTTGTGGAAAATTACCACATTAGTAGTTGGGGCGTTTCAGGTTGATGCCATCCTCAAGAGACTGAATATTGTATGTAGACTACTTATTTACAGGTTCAGAGGCCCATAGAGGAGTAGGCTAGGGGGTTGAAGCCTAGGGCACCATTCAAAGCTTTTTTTTAAACAAAAAAAAGCACGAAATACATTTTTTTGTAAATTTTACTTGCAATAATATCCAATATACAGTTTGCTTGAAAAAAATTCGCAACTCGATCATGTAACTCCCTGTCAGTGTAGCAACCGCGCGGTAGTTTTACAAGATGACGTGTGAGCGGTTTTTTTTCCAATTTAAGGTAAGACTCTAGTTTACGTCCTTTTCCCAAGGAATACGTGTCATATATCGTTGGAAAGCTTATTTTATAAGGAATTCAACAACGTAAATCCCAAAGCGAGGAAAAATTTCCTGAAGGAGTGAATCGAAAAAAACCGATGTTGTCCGGATATGCGTAATTGAACGTACTGAGGAATTTTTTAGATGATGAAGCACATATTTAGGGGTGAAATGAGGGTAACACTTTACTATACCGGAGACGGATTTCTTCAAATTTACAGGAGAAAGTACTTACGCAAATAATTTTCTATAGCGTTGTTGATGTTCGGGAATGTAGTTTTGATCCATTTTAATGCGAAAGCATGTGGTTTTCTACGAAAATCTATTTCCGAAGTGCTATTGCTACACTCTCCTATTGTCCGTATATGCTAAATTGAACGAAAGGAGTGCTAATGGAACCTAACCTAACCTAGTAGGCATACCTCGTCCCTGTGATGGTTCGTGGGGCTATCGTGAATTTTTGGGCTCGTCAATGGTTTTTGGGGCTGCCCATGGAAGGTTTGTGGGAAATAAGGAACAACAGTAAGTACTCGTTATTGTAAGAAATAGACATTAGGTGAAATAATAAATTTCTAACGAAAATAAAGAAATGTTCAGCAATGCAGAATAGTACATTAGGAATGTTAAAAATTGCGAAATAAATCATTGATAGGTGTCTCCGGTATAGTAAAGTAGTACCGAAATGAGTGCTAATGGAACCTAACCTAACAGGCCTAACCTAACCTCGTAGGCATACCTCGACCCCGTGAATGGATAGTGGGGCTATCGTGAACAGAAAGTGTAAAATGAAAAAGGACTTTCCCGAAGAGATGCCGGGTGCCGCACCACGAACGCAAAGAAGCAATCACCATGCAGATAAGGACGTAGAGTCTAGCCTCAATTTTCGCTTAAAAACCTTTTGTGAATAGTTTGTGTGGCATTTATCGGTTCATAAATTTGGAAACACTGCACATCAGCTGACGATACTGCATATCAGCTGACGACAGGCAACGTGAGTCAAGATTTGCCCGCCGAATTAGCAACGACCAATAAATGATTATAATGTTAAAATGAACGCTTTTTTCATGGAAAAAAAAGTGGTCCCCAGCTTGAAAAATGTTCCGGTATGCATATGAGGTAAGTAGCAATGATTTTTATTTGAAAATAAACGAGTTTAATGTGTCTCCGGCTTATACTAATGTTACCAAAGCGAAATCCCACGTTCAAAAATGTTCCGCTATGCAGAACAGGTAAGTACAAATGTAAATAATTAGGAAATAAACGAGTGAAATGTGTTTTCACTATACCATACTGTTACCTTTTTAATTGTGGGCTCACATTCTGGTAACACACCGCCTAGGGCAGTTTGTCCAGATAAAAGTGTATTTCAATTTCATTCATATTATACTAACAAACCGAATCAAATTTTCATTGTGATTCTGTGTGAATAAGATTATTCTACACTTTTCGTCTTACCTCCGTTACTTTATCTCCTTTTTTTAGCATTTACAAGAGATATTAAAATCTCTATTATAAATAAACACCATAATTCGCTTTCGATGAGAGTGAAATTGAATAGTGCTTGTGATAAAAATTTAACCTCGTGCCTCTCCGTTCTCTCCCGGGTTGAGCTGCAAGATGGCTCTGACACAGGCGTAACTTGGAGGGGACAAGAAGGCACTTGCTCCTTCAGAATTTTGAGGTTTATTAATTTTTTTTCAAGTTTTCATCCTGATCGGACCTCAGAAGCAAAGTAATGAGTAATTTTTATGATTTCGCAAACATAACAGTAATTTGACAAATAGTCCTAGACGTTATTTTATGGGAGAGAAAACTTAAGACTTTTATTATTCCCGTCCCAAAGTTAAGTACCAAGTTTGATTCTGCACCCTCCCGAAGTTAGGTCCCAAGTTGCGCCCATGTGCGGGACAAGAAGCGGAAACAGGCAAAATCAGAAAATAAGTGTTTAGCTTCGTTGAGTGAAGTTGCATCTCAACAGCGACGTCGTTAGGGGGGGGGGCACGCGGGAGCACTGGCCCAGGCAATCGTCCACGTGGCCTGGGAAACTGTTCTGTATTTGCTGGAAATTTTATTTTGGTGACAAATATTGCAAAATAATTCTTCAGTAAATTTTGCTTGCAGTTTGAAGCACTTCTTCAATTATCAGTAGCGCGAACCCAAGCAAGGCATTTATTTCTTATTTCCCTGTTTCTTGCTTGTTGAACACAAACAGATGTATTAGCAGATAGCAGAGGATGCAGTTAATGGTTTTGTGGTCCGCCCCGGTCAGGGAAGTCTGACACCTATTGAAAATGCACTTTTTCCTCCCTGCTGCACACCATATCCAGGACCCCCCCCCCAAAAACGCACTTTCTCTTCATCTGGCCCTGCACTGGTACCATGGGCGCCGAAAGAACGACACAAACAGGATATCCCCATGCGTTTCAAATTCCAAGAACAGTTCTATTACTTGTCCCTTTTTCGGCACGGGACATATAGGTTCTTCTCACATGCATTCAACCCTCCTGCTAATGACCTGCCCTGCAAAGGAGGAAAATGCCACTTTCTGAAAATTCGGAGACACATCGAAGCGGTCGGTTCATCTGTTGATTTGGTGGACAACTGATATCTGTCAGATAGTTTGAAGTAGGGTTTGTGGTCTGATCGGTGGTTAACTTCTGTAAACGCGAGAAGATAGAATCACGAAGTGTTTGTGATCTCGTTTTCCTACATCGCGAGTGAAATGTCGCATGATAAGCTGCCAGATTGTCTTCCTCTGGAAACAATGGATCAGAATGGACTGATCGACCAATTGTCCTACATATTGACGTTCTAAAAGAGTCTGACTACCACACAAGATCTCGGGTTCGACTTTCAGGGTGGTTGATCTCATGTATAATGAAGAATAAACCACGTTTCAATTAAGGAGGAAAACTAGGTATGTGGCAATTTTATTTACAGCCGTCTGCAACCTCTATAACTATTATGTTACAAAATTTGTATATCTTTCGGACTTTCTGTGATTTTTCTTCATTTAGCCTCCACCTGCAAATGCGGAAGCTGTTGCTGCTTAGGTGGCAAGGTTGACTAGACATTCAAATATAATTAATCCCTAGTCATACAGCGAATGATAGTTATATAATATAATCATGAGTTATGGAGAAGCAAATTACTTATCAAGCATTTTCTGTTTCTATTTGATGTGCAGTGGTTAACAAGGTGCACTACGATGCCAGGGGTCCTGGGTTCGAATCCCGGACTGGGCTTGTGTGTTCTTTATGATGGTCCTCTTATAAATTTCACATCACTCATTTTTATCTTCATCTTCACGATTAGCCAATAAGTGTCAGAAAAGCGAAGTAAAATAAACCAAATCAATCATTTATATATTTCTATATTACGCCGCTTTTCTATTGGGTTAAATGCGACGATGAGGATGAATGATGAGCCGAAGGAATGGCGATCGGACAGACATGATACAACCATACCTGTCCAAGGTCTGAACCTTGGACCTCTGGTTTCGTAGCGTGGTATACTCAGTGGAATTCTTAGGAAGAAAAACTGTAAGAGTAGGGTGAAAAGAAGCAAAATTGTACGATGCATAAAAAGCCATGTTTGCTTCTAAATCCTTCCAATTATCGAGTTCGTGTTTTAAGTCCACTTTATGCACAGTAAGGCTAATCGGGGATCCGAACCAGCATGTGCCTCCACCGGTATCGAACCTGGGACCCCCTTGATTACAAGGCAGCGACGCTACCAGTGCGTCATCGAGGAGGCCCAGAAAAACTTACAATTAGTCAGCAAAATTAATATTGAGGGACAAGGCCTGCGAAGAGTTCTTTCATTCGGTTGCGCGTGGTCATCACATCGAGTCCCATAGTTTCGAGAGCAGAATTTGCTTCCATATCGCTTTCAAGTACTTCCAAAATTATCCTCACGATGTTGGAGCAGCACAGAAATTTTGGAACTAATACAAGCAGGCACATACCCAGGGAAGGAGCTCGGGGACTGCAGTCCTTTCCCGAAATCCTACAAATATCTGATTTTAATAATGTGTAGTAGTAATTAAATTTACTTCATTAACAGGATTAAACATCTTGTATATGGTTAGTTGCAATATACCAAGAATACATCTGCAGCGCATTTACCCCTCCCCTCAACCTTTTCGCCTTTAGATGGCGGCTGCCGATAAGGGATAAGCCCCTTCCGAAATCAAATTCTGGCTACCGGCCTGACCACCAGGGATTGAACCTTGAACCTTTCAATTGATTGATTAATTGAACTGGTGTTTTAAGTCCACTTTATGCACAGTAAGGCTAATCGGGACTGGTTCTACAGTGTAAAGTGGGATCCGAACCACTATGAGCATCCACCGGGTATCGAACCCGGAACCCCTTGATTACAAGGCGACGATGCTACCATGCTCCACCGAGGAGGCCCTTTCTCCTTTCCTTTTCAAGAATATATATATATATATATATATATATATATATATATATATATATATATGATGTATAAATAGTTTGTTAATTTATAATAGTATGATAGAAAATATCTTACGCTTGGCCACCCCCCCCCCCAAACTGATCAACCTAGCTGCGTCCCTGTATCTCAAGACATAAGAAATATTTTTAGTATTGATCAGTAATGCCACTTATAAAATTCTAATTCGTTTTATCCGGCCCCCGTGGCGGAGTGGTTAGCACATCGCGCTACGACGCCAGGGGTCCCGGGTTCGAATCCTGGAATGGGCATGGATGTTTGTGACATTCAGCAATTTCGTCATATCATCACTCATCCCCATCTTCGCAAATTAGCCGAAAGTGGCACAAGAAGCGAAGTAAAATAAAGCAAATCAATCAATCTAGTTCGTTATAGTGAGTTTTTGTAATTAAAGCAGATGTATCATTTTTTACAGTGTCGTTCAATTAATCACTTCGAACTTTTGTTGCAGGACAATTAGTCAGTGAGTTTTTTTTTTTTTTACCCTTCAGAGACAATTTTTTTATCGAGCAAAATCGATAGCATCCTCGTTATAGGATCGACAATTACTTTTGCGCGTGAATATTAAATAGGAGTGTAAACTAGAAAAATAACAACTTGTTCCCCAAGTGAGGGAGGAGGGCGTGGAATTGGTTGCAGGGGGCGATAAATTCTGTTCTTGTTCCGTGTGTTGAAATTTCTTCCTACGGCTCTGTTCGAAGGAGGTTAAATATATATATATTTTTAAAGCCAGGAATTTATTAATTACAGTATTTTAACTATATTTTAAATTTTACTTCCAGTCTTTTTTCTTATTTAATGTTCTAACATTTACTTCATGTTTGATATACTCTGTCTTCATTATTAATATTTATATTTGTTTTCTCTTTTGTCATTACTTTCACCAATACACTGAAAACATTGTTCTGGATATCCGAACAAAATATTAATACTAAAGAGAACAAAAGCTGCCAAACTGCATGTAGGAACAACTTGTAACCTAACTGTACAATCCTGTAAAATGGACACAATGAATGAAAGTAACCAATATGTAATTTGTAATGTAATAGATGTAAATGTAATGTAAAGTAATGTAATCAAATAAAGTGCTCTGCACGCAAAAGCGTGGGAACCGTAATTCTGAGGATATGACGTCCTGGTTTATTTACAGGAACCAGCCCAGTAAGCGCATACCCTTAAATGTAGGCGAGTAGAGGCGGGCTTCTTCAGGGGGTTCCCCTGTTTGTTTGTTTTTTCGGTCTTTCTAATTTAGTTAATATTTATAAAATTAATATTACATGCAGTTCACAATCTTCTCCAACTGCCTATTTATATATTTCTAAATATTTTACATTTTACTGTGTAAAGAACTTCATTTATTTTTATATTTTGAAAATATCTTAATCTTGCTAACCCAAAACAATCAACTATTGTTTTTGCTTACAATCAAGACACGTTGACAAATATAGACAGTACCATAGTAACAGAATCCATCTTGTTGGCCACCGAATTAAATACATTGGACACAGTGAGTTACTTGGAATTTAGTACCTATTGATAAGAAAGTTAGAATTTAGGAACGACATTGCAACTAAAGTACAACGGCAAAGATAATGAATGGTAGGCAAATTGTCCACCGCTATTTTCACTACTTTTTTATTCTACATCCTGTGTTGTTTTAAGGAATGAAACTACATGGTTCGAGGCAGACATTGTTCTCTCCTTATTGACGTTTTTATTTGAATGCATTGTCATCACATTGTGTAATTAAGACCGAATGAAAATGGTGGTTGACAATTCGCCTACTGTTTCTTTCGCCTTTGGGTACTGTAGCTTTTTCCTAGAAAGCGCTGTCGCCTCGTAATTGAGGAGTCTCGGATTCGATCGCTACTGGAGGCCCATTACACATTGGTTCAGATTTCACTTTCGACTGTGCCTTAGGCTAGAAATTTAGTCCTTTGTGTGCTTGTATGTTGTTCCCTGTTATATGTTTGTGTTAGTTTAGTGCTCATATAAAACTGCAGCTTCTGTCGTAGATAAGGAGACATTAGTTCTTATTAGTTTTTGCATTGATAAGTAACTTAGTTCATCTCCCGTTAGATCAGTTTTATTCAAGGCAGTATCTGTCTTAAAATATAAGATCTGTCCCATATTTCAACATGAAGTGCGTCTGCCGGGATCCATTGTGGATCCAAATATAAGTACTAGTTATACAAATTGGAAATCAATACGAATCTATGACTGAAACAACGAAGAAACTTATGGGAAAAGTGTCATTAGCGGCAATATTATTTTTATGACTTCAGGTTGATTATTTACGGTGCATATAAAACCAGTGGCG
Source organism: Lepisma saccharinum (assembly GCF_977018435.1). Classification (NCBI taxonomy): domain Eukaryota; kingdom Metazoa; phylum Arthropoda; class Insecta; order Zygentoma; family Lepismatidae; genus Lepisma; species Lepisma saccharinum. Next base: position 62,078,521 of record NC_139241.1, on the reverse strand, counting down.
GCGGCAGGATTAATCATCTAGTGGTGCTGAGGGGGTGCGAAATAAAATTTAGGGGGTGCGATGTTGAAAATAAATAGAGCATGAAAATATACATGAATGTTTTAGCAGAGGAGAGCAACCACGAATTTTTGTCCTGGGGGGCAGTACCAGGATAAACGTGCCAATAATAATAATAGTAATACTGACATTATTATTAGTAGTAGTATCATATTAGTAGTAACAGTAGCAGCAGTGCTAATAGTAGTAGTAATAGTAGTAGTAATTTCAAATACCTTAACGCATTTGGATAAACGATTTGAATTTTTTTTCAGAACGTTCAATTTCACATTAACTTATAATTGAAAACGAGCACAAGAACTGTTTTTTTGAAAGACAGGAAATGCATGACGAATATAATTCTTTTCATGCATATGACATGTATAACTTTCATGTACAGTGGGATCCTTGAGTATTACCGTGCAAATTGTCCATGATAATTTTCATTAATTCCTCTCTTACATCCTATGTGTTTTTAAGCGATTGATATTTATGTATGCTGGTGCAGAAGTTGTCAACAGTTTGTTTTGAGCTTGCTTTTAATTCTTGACGCTCTTATTGGATCAAATAAAGTAGACGAACATGGCGATGGACAATTTGCACGGTAATACTCATAGATCCGACTGTACAACATATATTTTACACATATGCAACATGGAGCGACTTAAAAGATAACAAAATTCATATGCAACATGGTAACACTAAATTGTGTACGTATTCAAAGTTTCTTTAATACATGTATATAACATATTATTTAAATACATTACATAATCAATTCATCTGCCTCATAACAAACAAACAGAAAAAAATATATAAATGTCTCAAATGTGTGTAAACAATTGTTAATGCATTTAAGACCAGACTGCTTATCAGTATCCAGGGCCGACGCTAGTCATTTTGCCGGCCTGGGCGGTGGCGGCAGATGCCGCTCCCTTTCGAACGCACTCCCCCCTCTTATTACGCAGCAACGGGAAATTAAAAATCAATATATTCCTTAGTAAAACAACTATAAAAATAAATAATGAGACTTGTTACACTATTTCAATACTATTAAGCACAAAAGGATTAGCTCCACCACAGTTAAACTTTAAAAAATGCGGCACTAAGTTTATATTATTATTATATTTTATGAAAACTCTCTCTCTCTCTCTCTCCCTCTCTTTCAAACATATCTTGAATTTAACCAGTATTAGGAAAGAAATGAAGGCTTGACTTAATATGTTTACCGTTGTAGGTCTGTGATATATGATTGGATTTTTAAAAGAATTACATGCAATATTGCCGGATCTCCCGCGTGGGTGATCTGTCTGAATTCTTTCCTGCTTTGTTTCCGCATAAAGCAGCTCTGGGGTTCACCCAGCCTCAAATTAATGGGTACCTGGGGGCAACCCTGGGAGGTAAAGGCGGCCGGAGAGTGGTGCTGATCACATCATTCCCAAAATTGCCGAGATCGAGAATGTGTGTGTCCCTGCCCCCACATCCCCTAAATGCCTTCATGATATGGTGCTATGTGCACATGGAACTTTACCTTTGCATGTAATATTATTTTTCGTATAAAGCTACCGGTATCTTGCATAAAATGGAAAAAAGCGTGTTTCAGACATGATTGACCGAAGATAGTATTTTTATTATTTCGAAAAAAAAAGTTACCGATAAAGTTAATAAATTCGAAGTTCTACACTCACATCAGGTGCAAAAGCATAACCCTTTATCAGTTTAAGGCACTTTTAGTTCATCTTTGAATTCACTAGCCTTCATGTGTTAACATTCCGGCAAATTTTCTACACTTTTCAGACAAAGGTCAGATGGCATGTCATTATGCTTACTAATATCATAAAAGAAATTGAAAATTCACTATGATCTTTAAGCTGCTCAAATCTTCCTCTTAGAGCTAAAATAATCGTCTAAAACCTTGTCATAAAAATCATCTTTGTACCGTTTTTATGGATCTCCAAAAGTTTCGTCATACTGAATCTGCTTCTTCTTTCGATTTCGGCCCTGTACAATGTTGCCTATCTTTGGATCATCTATATCTAAATTGGAAGCCAATTCTTTCTCATCAACCGGGACTCATAGGTCGCCACCCCCCGACGCCTCCACGAGTGGAGTGAGGGAGGCCCTACCAGGCTGCCAAGTGGCGTATAAGAAACTTTGAAATTTTTCATCAATCCTGTTTTTTTTTTTCAAAGCGCTGATATATTTCCAAGAAATATAACAGCATCTAACATCGTTTTGAAGACATTTGCTCATTACATTACGTGGAATAAAAAGTCATACCAGATAACTAGTGAGCAAAGGAATGTAAAGCCCGACAACTGGTTTGCAATACACTGAGCCTCATGTACGACCATTTGGACAGTTTTATTGTTGCCAATTATTTGAAGGAGCGCATCATAGACCTCTCCTACTTGATACTCAACGGAGTTAAGGCATCGAATCTGCTTTCCCACCTCGTGGCACTCAGTGGTTTTAAAGTGAGACTACTGATATGTTCCTTCAAAATGTTGGGTTGGCATATATTAACTTCCAAGTTATATAATATAATATTAGATTATAACTTTCAAGTTTTCAGTAGGCTTATTTTCTTCCCCTTCGCGCCCACCTGCGCCGTCCCTGTATAGAACGTACGTTCATGATCCAAACAATGGTCTTTTGACATTCATAATCGGAGTTCACACAAAGAGCTTTCGTATTAGATAAATACCATGACATATAATACGATTCTCAGGAGTAAATAAATGCAACGCTAATGTTTTATAATTCATAGTATATTTCATAATTTGTTTGCATGCAAACTGCCTAAATACAATTTTATTCCACAGAAGACATCTTGTTTGAAGTGTTGCTCATGCTCTCAGGAGAAAAAACCTGGAAAAAAATAATGATTATTGTTTCTAACAATCACAAAATATCAGTGGCGGCTTTTGCCCCAGCAAAAGGGAAAGTAAACTGTCCTTGCCCCCCCCCCGCAGTTTTGGTGCTTTGCCCCCCTCCGTTTTGGAACCCAATCGCCGCCACTGCAAAATATGATATACTTTCCTTCACGCGACATGATAATAATAAAAACAAATTACTTGGTAAATGTTCACATGTCAGTCACCGAAACTGATTGTATAGAATTAGAAAGTATTATGCATTATCAGTCACGCTTTTTCCAGTAGAGTAGCTCTACTGTTAAAGTACAGTAGCCGTACAGTTAGTCAGCAGTTGGGTTTCAATACATTTCCCAGTTCACAGCAGAAGACAGTAGAATTTGTCTACAGCAAACAGTAAAAATTTCCAGCAATAGAATCAGGCCCGTATTGAGGGGGGGGGGGGTGGCTATGGGGATACAACCCTGGGCCTCAATTGGGGGGAAAATGCTTTGAAAGGACCACAAAATGAAAAAGAAAAACAAGATTTGAAATGTGGTATAAATATTAAAGAAATACTCACCTGATATGGCCTAACAGTTGCAACTGGAAATGTATATAGGGGGACTCACGATATTTTTCGCCGCGGCCCTTCTTAGAAGCGTCAAAATATCAACGTTTAAATATCCAATAGATAAATACTACTGTGTCAAATGTAAAGGCAAACGTCCCCCACCTTCCCTAACGAAGAAAGAAGTTGGAAAAAAAACTGCCTGGTCTCGAGACGAACGTTGAAAACACCAACAATTTGCCTGTATGTTTCTCTTTTACGCTGAAGTCTTTATTCGTTTAGGTAGAAATTACATGTATAGTATTTACATTTCATTCTGACATCTCATGTTTAACATGTATAACCAATTTAATTAATTCTTCTTAATTTCTCAAATACCAAGGGAAAATTTGCTGTGGTAGCTTTGGTGAATGGTACCCACAATCTATGAGTTCAGCAACGAAGGAGCATATATTTTGCCCCGATAGTCCAACCTTTCGTTGGATGTTGCAAGTTCGATTTATAGTGTGATAAATTTCATTGGTTCTGTTTGTGCCTGAAACTACATGCCCGTTCTATAGTTAACTTTATGAATACAGCACACCACAAAACAAGTTTTGCCACGTAGTATTAGAAAGTGTTATTGATAATACTCACTCAAAATCCGAAGATTCTGTTTTCTACATAAGGGAGTGTAGATTTGCAAGTCCCTCAATCTACCCTCTTTTGGCTTTAGAAGTGATCTCTTTGGTTTCGCTTGGGTGCTCATCTGCAAAAGCAAGCACATCTCAGTTTCAAATTAGAGAATTTTTGACAAATAATTTTTAAAAATACAAATTAATGTTCAAGTACCGTGTTTGGTTTCAGCGCATCATATGGTGCTTTTCTTTTTCAAGTATTGCTCCAGTAAGGCTACCACCACACTTTCAAAACGTGAAATTGAAACTTTTTAGAAACTAACCATAATGACGAATATGAATAGGTAAAACAGGTTTATATGAGGGAAGTAAAAGGACCCCACAGGTGCTGTTCTATTTTATTTAATTCCTTCGCTTGCCCTTCATTGTTGAAGCATCTGTAAATAATCCATGAATTGGGAAAACCACAAAATTTCGAGGTATTTGGTGTGTATGTGCGCGAGCGCATAATTTTTATTATGCGTATATTTTCTGTTTCTTTTTGTTAACTGCAACGAACGATGATTAGATGAAATTGATGAACGAATAATCACAAAGGACAGAACTTAAACCTAGAACCTTCGATGGCGAGTCAGTGAATAGAAACTTTGAATTAAGACTTCGCTTTAGAGTATATTCCACCACTGAAACAAACTTCCAAACGCTACGATTTTTTCTACCAGAAAAGGAAGTTTTCCCCCTATTTCTGAGGTAATATAATGTACGTAAAGAAAGAAATACATGGGAAAATTCAGTGTATTTTTTTTCTAGGAAGAAAAATTCCGGTTCTCTTCAAGTTGGTTAGTTTTGTTATTGTCTTCCTTCTAAGAATTTCTCAAAATATGTATAGCTTCTCAATCAATCAAATCTGTCAAGGCAGGTAGAGAATGTTTGTATGGGTCGAGAAGATGAAAGAAAAAGTGGAGAATGCTTGTATGGCTGAACAAGATGATTCAGAAACAGGCGGAGAATGCTTGAATGGCTGAACAAGATGATTCAGAAACAGGCGGAGAATTCGTATGTACAATTCAACAAGATGACACAGAAACAGGTGGAGAATGCTTGTATGGCTCAAGAAGATTGTACAGATACAGATGGAGAATGCTTGTATGGCTCAACAAGGTGATACGGAAACAGGTAGAAAATGCTTGTGTGGCTCATCAAGATGACAGAAAAGGAGGAGAATACTTGTATGGCTCAACAAGATGGCAGAGATACAGATAGAGAATGCTTGTATGGCTCAACAAGATGATACAGATACAGGTGGAGAATGCTTGTATGGCTCAACAAGATGACACAGAAAAGGTTGAGAATGCTTGTATGTTGTATGGCTGAAGAAGATGGCACAGGTACATGTGGAGAATCCTTGTATGACTGAAGAAGATGATACAGATTCAGGTGGAGAATGCTTGTATGGCTCAAGAAGATGATACAGATACAGGTGGAGAATGCTTGTATGGCTCAACAAGATTGCACAGATGCAGATGGAGAATGTTTGTATGGCTCAAGAAAATGGCACAGATACAATTGGAGAATGCGTGTATGGCTGAAGAAGATGGCACAGATACAGGTGGAGAATGCTTGTGTGGCTCAACAAGATGGCACAGATACCGGTGGAGAATGCTTATATGGCTGAAGAAGATGGCAAAGATACAGGTGGAGAATACTTGTATGGCTCAAGAAGATGGCAAAGATACAGGTGGAAAATGCTTGCCTGGCTCAACAAGATGGCACAGGTATCGGAGGAGAATGCTTATATGGCTGAAGAAAATGGCACAGATACAGGTGAAGAATGCTTGTGTGAATGAACAAGGCGAACCAAATAAAGATAAGAATGCTTGTACAATTCAACAAGGTGACAATGAAGCAGTCTATATTAAGCACTGATCTCCATGCACTTACCGTGAGGGTTTGTCTGCCTCTTCCATATTCTCGTGACTGGTAGGAAGTGGTTCTTAATAAACTCTGGAAATACAAGAGGAAAATTCAGTAAAAAACTAAATTAATGATTGCGTTTTATGACAAGAGTATTCACATATATACAAAGACTCGTTGATTTACTCTAAAATGTATTTCATGATCTGAAAATACCATACTATCAAACTACAGGAACTGAAACCTCAGTAAACCTGAATGGAATTGCTTCCCTGAGTGCACATATTTGTACAGATTTGAATAAATGTGAATGGATGGTATTCAACGAACAACGACAACAATTGAGTGTAATGTACTGACAACGTAAAGCATGTAATGCTGAAAATATGCACTTACCCTTAAATCTGTTACTGTCTCGTTTACTATGGTCCTCAGAAAGCCAATCTACAAAATAAATATAACTTCAAGTTAGAATATCTGTGCATATTGTTCATCTGATAAGTGGCGTGTTTATGATCTTATTTCGCGGGCTTAGCTGTATCTATTAAATTACTTTTTAGGTACTGGCTGTACTGTTGTGCCTACTGTATATACACTGTCTCTACCACAAAAATAGGTTAATAAATAAGTGTTGAATTATTGTAATTTAAAAACGAAGCAAAGAGTTATGTGCTTCAGAAATTAGTGTTAGCAATCGTTAGTATATCCTGCACATTTCCATGATTGCATCTAAGGTGGACAGGGTTCGAACCTGAGACTCTCGTTTCTTAGCGCGTTGTGCTGATTACCCCTATATGGAGGCCGACGAGTTAGGTCTTAGAAACAATTAGACCCTATAATTCAAAATATAAACACAGTGCATTAGAAAGAAACCTACATTTTAGGAAATTATATGTAAAGCTATAACCATATAAAAGGGATGAGAATATTTTGGTCCCGCATCTATGGTTATCTGGTAAGCAAAACAAAATATGACCAGGATTCCTAGGCAATGACGAGGAGGCTGCATTCAGGTAGGTTACTATGACTCTGGCGATAAAGCTCTAAGTATAAAGTGTTTTGCAGTATCCGTGTAGAGCCCCAACTTAAACCGTAGTTGTGGAAATTGTACTCTCTTTGGATGTTTTTATTACTTCTAGCCTTGGTGTAGAGTTCATCTGCACAGGAGGAAGTTTTATGGAGAATTCACAACGAAGAGACACGTGACACGAGAGTTTCACACCGAAGAGACAAGATGCATGCGACACGCGGCAAATGACACTTATTTCTTTGCTCAGTTTGCATGATGGTATCGATATAATTGCATTAATCAGTATATTGGTCACCCGAAAAAAACGTAACAAGAGACATTGTTGCATGTAAATAGCGTTGTAAAATTTGTGCAAGTTATTGAAACTCAGGAGAGGCATGTTGGACATGAGAAAACAGAAATAATATGCACTGATCTCCAACTGTACACGCTAGACTTTCCAGCCTGACTCTAGTCAGTAAAGAATTTTTTTTTTTTTCATAACCGAAATATTTGGTTCCGTTGGTGGTTTACTTTTTTTTCTTTCGAAAATGGAGTTTTCATTTACTAGAAATGCGTCAATTATCCCATATCATTGGTAAAGGTGAGAAAGTTTTCCAATTTGCAGTCGTCGGATGTACTAATAACGTTGAAAGAAATAAAATGTGGAAGAACAAGGTATATCCCCCATTTTCTTCAGCTCTGGATTTCTGATTGGAAATTTAGGATCCCTCTCGAACGCTCAATAGTGACTTGTCATATTGTAATCAAAAGGTCCCGGAATCAACTCCGGCTGGAGGCGCATATTGGTTTGGATCTCACTTTCAACTGTGGCTCCAGTCCCGATAAGCCTACCTGTGTATAAAGTAACGGAGTAGTTTGATCAAATTAAAAATAACATTTTATTGTTAATAATTCAATGTCCATCGCTCTTTTAGCCATTACATAGTTAATTTCCTCTAAATCCATTTTTCATTATTTCCAAGTTTTCTGATTGTACTGTTTTCTTGCAGAGAATAACGATCATGAAAGTAAAGCTGAAGGTGTGCAAAACAACATCTGTGAGAGTTTAAATTTCAAACAATCAATCAATATACATAAACTAATAAGATGCTACTCACCACCATGATAGTCGCCAGTAATTGCAGATGTTCTAAGCACTGGAGGGGTTCTGTAGAAATCTGTAAAAATTAAACACTTATTATTATTTATTATTACTACGTATAAAGTTAATAATGTTCAATGCTGGACAAGATAAAATAAATAAACTACTATGTACTTACAATCATATTTGTTAGAACATCAATAAGAAATTTAATCACAGTATTTTATGCTTCCTATGCACTAATTGCTGAAAGTTACTCACCATACATTGCTGAAATATTTGGTATGAAAAATTAAATATTGAAAATCACAACTCAAAACACAAACATCGCATTTTAGAACACATTACTAGGCGACACAGACAATATTACTTGTTTGCAATTGTTGAAATTGTATTGTTCGCATTCTTTGTCCAAAGTAGCCAGTAGTATGGCGGGGGGTGATAGATTGTTGGGGGTAATGATCCCCTTTTATCCAGCCTGTCGCACAATGAGGATGAGTGATAATGTGATTAAATTGACGAAGTTATAATGACAAAGAACACCCATGCCCAGGGCAGCTTACCGGAACCCCTGGCGTAATAGCGCTCTGTGGTAATCAATCGGTCACGGAGATAGGCGAATTGGCAAGTTGACTTCTATGTAGCCAACTTTGCAACATTCTAACACAGTGATTCAAACAAGGATTCTCTTACTCAGGGGTTCCCAAAGTTTTTCGTTTCACGGCGCCCTTAGTGTTTCAAGATTTTTCCGCGGCGCCCAAGTCAGAATGTAGGCCTATCTAACACTTGCAACGCTCAGTTAGTGTGGTTACTTTGCTTGCCTTAAGTTAAAATATAAACACATATTTCAAATTCAGAAACAGTTTATGTGTAAATAGTACTAAATAAGCGCCCCAACAAGCTAGCCACTGCGCCCCAGGCCGCCGCGGCGCACCCTTTCGGAACCACTGCTCTAACTGAAAGGAAGCGCTTACACAGAACTCGTGGAGACATCTCGCCGTGGTTCTTCAAAGCTTCTTCCTCTATTTTGCCTCGCAGATAATCTGCAAAGAGAGAATGAAATTTTCTTTCACTAAGATGAGGATGAATTGGTAGAACAAACACAATATAACATTTAGGCCTTGCCCAAGATTCAACCCTAGCAGGCAGATCAAATTTCTCTGAGGTTAGGATAACAATGCATATCGAGAAATAAATGATCAAGTCTCTTATATCGTGCTACCTAGTTTCTGTTGAATTGCTTCATCTGCTACCCATTGTCACGAGATATTGTTGAACCGATGAGAAAGTGTCCTGGAGAGACAGTCAAATGTTAACGATGTTCTGGCGCCTAGGCTCACTCACCAGAATACTCTGTGTCTCTGTGTGAGCGTGCCTGTGCCTTATCCGCGTGTATACCAAGTGCTCATTCAATCTATTAAGATCCGGAAGATTCCTATTAAACTAAACATCCTTTTAATTCATAAGAAATAAGACTAGCTTCTGACGACCATTTGAAATTATATGAATCAAATCGTCTACTTGGAGGGAAAAAATAGTATCTACTTACCCTTGTACATATTGAAGCCATCAGAGGCATGACTAGAGAAGCCGTTAACAGCAATCAGGAGCAGGAAGACTAACCAGCCGCCTGTAGAAGACATGTCTCTGAGGACGAGACTACTTTGCTCTCATTTATGTACCTGTATTCCATTGACTCTCCACCAGAGAGAGAGAGAGAGAGAAGGGATCGAGTTGGCGTCACAATATGAATGCCATTTGCACAAGACACATAGTTATGTAAGTGGGTTGTAGAAATCGATTTCGAATATATATATTTTGTAGAGGTTATTTCTGTACTCAGCAGTTGTTTCCTCTGCCTTCCTGTTTTCAATAGCAGTGCAGATGCAACAAATTGTCCCCGACGGGAACACCAGAGCTTACATATGGTTTTAATCATATACTCTTAAGGAACGTTTGTTTATACGCAATATGACGTTCGAGAATTCAAACAAAAACACCAACGTATAAGACAAAGGTGAATATCACCGAGCAAATTGTCCATCATTGATTTTAGTCATTTTGCTCTACTCGTTCTTAAATAATGGAATTGTACTTATGCTGGTGCAGAGGTTGTCTGTCAACTGCATCGTTAGTGTTATGATTCTACGAAGTCCTACATTTCAGGAACGGAAGCAGGTATGTAGAAACATGAGAGTTCTTTTAAAAGCGGTCAGCATTCAAGAAGGTTGTGCGAGACGGTTGAGAGCATAGTCCGGATCCTACAAGAAGGTTTGTGCCGCCAGCTGGCGTTGGAAGAGATGGTGACATTCTCGTCCTATTCTACTGCTTCCATTCTTGAAAAAGAAAGAGAGAGAGAGAGACTGTATAACTTTAATGCGCCTCGTATTCTTCGATTTTGCATGACTCCAAATAAAGTAAATGAAGATAGCCAGTGGTTCAACCACGGGAGGGGACAGGGGGGCATTGCTCCAACCTCTGATGGAAGTCAATTCTAGGGGGGGCAAACGTTGACGGCCAAGGGCACCTGCAGGGGGGGGCATAGAGGAGCAATTACCTCCTCAATTTCAAATTTTATGCAAATAAAAATACATTTCGTTAAATTTTCTTCCTCCCTTCGCTCGCAATGCCTCCTTTTCTCGGTGTCGTCAAGTTCAGAGCCTTAGCTAGGGGGTGGCGGGAGTCGGAAATGGGGGCCGAATGATTTAAATGAAAAAAGCTGTGAAAGAGAGAATGCCTTGACGCCCATGGGCGTCCGGAAGGGTGAGCAAGGGGATCGTGGTCCCCTCCTGGAAAATGAAAGTCAACAAAAAATTATGTATTTCACATAGCTATATAATTTCATTTTAGCCATAATAATGCCATGTGTGTTAATTATTGCATGAACACCATAAATTCAAATTTGAGCAATGTTTTTTTTTAAGGAAACTACACTATTTTAGGGGAAAATGTGCCTTGTTTGCCCCCCGGAAAAAATACCTTACTTGCCCCTCCCTGGAAAAAATCCTGCGGACGTCCATGTACATATTGATTTCAAGTAGCTTCCCAATTGTCCTCACGATGTTGGGCCATCACAGAAATTTTGGAATTCCTTCCAGGGATCAAACCTTGAACCTGTCGTACCAAAGACGAGAGCGCAATAGTTTTAGCGCGCGGGAATTTTGTTATTTCTATTGCCATCATATAATTAGTTTTGCACTCATAAAGAAGATTACTTTTAAGAAATTAGATGTGTGCATAAAATTTCATATATATCGTCATAATTCTCCAACAGTACGACGCCACAAAAGACTCGTTCATGTCCCATGGGATAGTGATTGACGGTGTTGCCTTGCACTAAGGGCGCCGGATTCGATTCTGGTATAAAGAATATACATGGGATGACTATCTTGAACTCATTACACAAACATTTCATTTTCGCACCGTTGTCATACTTGTACAGTGGGATCTATGAGTATTACCGTGCAAATTGTCCATCACCATGTTCGTGCAATTTATTTAACCCAACAAGAGCTATAAGAATTAAAGAAAAACTCAAAACAAGCTGTTGACAACTTCTGCACCACCATACATAAAAATCCATCGCTTAAAAACACATAGCATATAAGAGAGAAATTAATGAAAATAGTCATGGACAATTTGCACGGTAATACTCATGGATCCCACTGTACACCTGATTTCAACACCCTTTTATATGTAAACCCACGGAAGAGGGTTTTCTCTACTTGTCAATTTTCTTCGAGCAAATTTACGAATCTAAGGAGTAAGGAAGGACTAATGACATTGTTCTTGGTATCTAAAATCTGGCCTAAGAGAAATTACATGGATTTTTAAAGACTGTCTAGATGCCATTAAGTTAATGCGTTCATTGTGCATTTAGATTCCCGAATAATGGCCGTGGATTTCGCGGGTCTATATTCGTAAATTTTAGGGGGCTACAGGAGAATATAATGTTCTCTTCCACAATATATATATATAAATAAAGCACACACACATGGTATATTAATAGTTTATTAGTTTTTAATGGTTTGATAGAAAAAAAAATCTTAAGTTTTGCCCCCCCCCCCCCAACTGATCAACCTAGCTACGTCCCTGCGAATGTTGCATGTTGCGTGTCGCATGTTGCGTGTTTCTTCGGTGTGAATTCTCCCTTCATTGACTTAGATGCTTGGTTGATATTGCATTTGCTGTTGTTGATGTTATTTAGCCCCTCTTTATATACTAGGTATACACTAAAACTTTCCGACCAGGAAGATGAATTCTCCCCATCCCTCTACAAATACTCCCCACCCTGGATATGCGTTACTTTATGTGTAAAATCTTACGCTCATAATTCATTCTCAGTAACTAGTGATAACCCATGGCGCAACAGCCCGTGAGTGCCAGGGCACCGACTGCTGGCTTCACTCCCACCTGCCGAGGTGGTAGATCATCCAAACAGTTACCGGGTTACGTGTGTTGAGAACGTAGGTTGTAAGGTTTCCGTGACCGGGTTACGCTACTCATTCGTAGCTCCCCAATTTCCTCACGATAGTGGGTGGCCACTGGTCCCATACACAGGCCGAAATTTCAGGAGAAAAGCGGTTACGGTTCCCTCCAAGAGACTCGAACTTGCGCGCGTCCCGTAGCCAGAGCCCAAAGCATGACGGCCACGGTGCGGGGCAGTAACTACTTATATTTCATTTGATTTGATTTTTTCCTTCATAATTTCGATTAACGTCGATACTTTCTCTTCGAAACGGGACCGAGAGCAGGCGTTTGTAATTCGACATGAAACAGAGCGCAAAAATTAACTTATCCCTGAACAACCAACCTCCGTGGGGGGAGAGGTTAGATCAGCGCGGTACAACGCCAAGGTCCCGGGTTCGAATCCAGGACCGGGACGGGCATGAGTATTCTTTGTGAGTGTCCCTTCATCAATTTCATCGTATCATCACTCACCCTCATCCTCACGATTAGCTAAGCTACAAGTGACAGAAAAGACTAGTAAAATGAACCAAATTAATCAATCATCCATGAACTCTATCCTTAACAATTAATATTATAGAAAGTTACGAATTTACTTTTTATTGAAACATCCGTTCGTGTCGAGTTACCACGCATTTGAGATAGAATTTTGTCTGACCACGCGGCATGTTTCATTTCTTGGCTTGAACCTTGAAATATTACAGGAAGTGAAGTTATGACAGTAGAGACAAAAATAATTACTTCTTATATCTAGCACGTTTAAACGGGCATGCACCCACTGATTTTGACATGCACTGAATCCAAGGAACTGCAGGCGACCATTTTTTCCATCCGACCAACAGGAGCAACGTGATCGTTTGGAACAAAAACAAAAGACTCACGGCGTAGGAAGCAAATACCTGTCAAATACAGACAAACTTGCTGGTTGTTTTTCGGATGTTGTTGAAAAGGAAGTAGACAAATGATACGGAAGTAAATAAATAGGTTTTTATCAATATAGAAGGTGGGTTGTTTTGTTAGATAGCCTACAAGAAATCTGAGCTGACTGTCGTAAGTGATACTGGTCGTCTTATAATTCAAAATGCCAAAAAGCAGTTCTTAGTGTATTCGAGTATCCAAGTCTTTGGTTTCCATTACGTGATCAGTATGTGCTTCATGGATAGTAAGATGTACGCTGAAGTATTGATACGATATTTTGTATTTTTTTAATGAATTCGCCAACCTCCTTGGCAGAATGATTAGCACAGCGCGCTCGGACGCCACGTGTCATGGGCGAATCCCGACTTGGGCACGGGTGTTAATGTTCCTTCATCATATCATCACTCAACCTCATCTCCGCGATTAGCTAAAAGTGGCAGAAAAGAGAAGTAAAAGTAAACTCATTCAATCAACATTTAATGAACTCAAAAGAAGACCGATAAATTATATTACATATTATTTGAAAATATCAATAATTTGTCAACTTCATCTTATCGCCCTTCACCATAATCTTCGCCATTAGTCAAAAGTAAAGTCGCTTGCAGGATTCTTTCTCAGGACGGGGGACAGAGTGAGATTTCATATCTTGCCCCTCAATCTTTGAACTTGTAGTATATCGTTTATTATTATTATTTTACAAACCATAAAATTAAAATTGAGTAAAGAAACATTGGCGCTGGTGACAAATTCCAACTTGAGTTCATTATTTAAATATAAATTGGATTTGCCTGCCTTGTTTGCTTCCTATAAATATCTAGCACCAGTGGCGTAGCATGGACATTTCGGGTGGAAACGCCAAGTCCGAAGGAAGGGTCGGCCCTTTTTTGCTTAATAATTTACTTATGAAATTAGTCAACACAGGTACTTTATTTGCCTGAAGTCAGCTGAGTTTTCAATAAAACACCATCCATGCATTTTTTAAGCTAGAAAATGAGATGCCTCACTATGCAACACATGTTTTGAACTGTGGTGTTTTATACCTTTTTATACCTTTCTGCATGACGCAAGTCATTAAAAAAACCTACCTGAATCACAAGCGCCTCTACACAACAGTAGACGTCATTGTTGTGGATGATCCAACTACTCATTTATTTGGTTTATTTTACTTCGCTTTTCTACCACTTTTGGTTAATAGCGAATATGAATATGAGTGATGATATTGATGAAGGGACACTCACAAAGAACACCCGTGCTCACGCCAGGATTCGAACTAGGGACCTCTGTTGTCTTGGCGCGCTATGCAAAACACACTGACACGGAGGTAGTTGGATGATCCAACTATCGTATACTCTACTGACGTTATAGTGCCGATTAGTAATTCAGACCACTATTTATTGCATCTTGAGAATGCTTATAAACATTTTAAAATAATTTTGTCCAGAGACCATTCGATGTTAAGAGTTTTCAAATGAATGCTAAACATTTCTATTGATACAATATTAAGCAGTTAGTAACTAACGAAAAGATAATAATAACAATAATAATAATAATAATAATAATAATAATAATAATAATAATAATAATAAAGAATAGTTTGCGGGTTAAGTGGTAGACCAGCCACAGGCTGAACTTATACCACGAGGACTTCACCAACTTATTTGACAAAAACTGTGTTGATCTTTTAGTTTTTAATGCACATTGCTGTTCGTGCGATAAATTATACAATGCGGTGGCCATTAAGAAATGGTATTTTTGAGTTTGGTAAAGTTACGTCAGTCAATATTGCGTATTGTAGTATCACACAGCACGAGCCCGAAGAAACCAGTAGGAATTCTGCTTCTGTTGTCTGTGACGGAAGGAAGGAAGGGTCACCTGAGCCCTAAAACCAATCATGTAGCTCTCTGCTCTGTACGCCAGCGTCGAAGAGAGCATTGCGCGCTTGCTGTAGAGATTGAAGCTTTTCCTCCAGATAGACAGCAAGAAATATAGAGTCCTTTACGTCAAACCTGCCCGGCGTCCAGCCAGGAAACGCATTGAAAAAAAATGCTAGAACGAGTGTTGTTAGTGGAGCGTTGCAAGTGGATCGAGAGAAATAGCTATTATAATGCCATGAAGGTCATACATATATGAAATTAGTCAAGTTTTACTTTATATTTACAGCATTTACGCATTTTTGAAATTTTAAATCAGGGAACGCCGGACGTATGGACGTACTTTATAACGCTACGCCACTGTGACTATCACTTTGGTGATGAACAATTCTTCTATCTTTTTGTACTTTTTGAAGATGCATAGGTATCAAACAGAGACCACTTAATCACCACCATGGCACCTATGATCCATGTTTTTACGTATCTGCATAAAAAGAAAGGTAATTCAAAACGACGGCACGTGAATTATCGAACGGATGCCTACTTGGGGAAATAATTTCAGACTTTTCGGAATCCCGAACAGACGAGAAATTTCAAAGGAGCGTTTTGGGAAGTGGTTAAGTATTGGTAATTTTTGGGCCAGTAGGGTAAAAAAAAAATCTTCAAATTAACGGTTTTTATCCCAGAAGTGCAGAAAGAATCACCTAAGGGGGGAATAGTGTGTAGAATTCGAGATTTCACTGCGTCCGTACATTTCGAAAGTTTCCCGGCCCGAAACTGGTCCAGATAAGGTGAATTTTTTTCAGTCCCGAACGACGGGATCGTAAAGTTTTCCGTTCCCAATTCCGTCCCGACCAAAAATGTTCGTCCTGTACACACGGCAGTCAAGATGATTCTGATGCCTGTGGTGGAAAAGTTCTTTCCTTATTTTGTTCAACATGTCAGTAATTGTTGTAACTTACAGTCTGCAAGTCACAGAAAACAGTATCATTTATAATAAAATATCACAACTGGAATTACATTGTCTTTTCTCAGATGTCAATGGGGTGCATAGTCAAAAGTGGCAGAAAATCGAAGTAAAATAAAACAAATGAATCAGTTCAAGATGATGATTTTGAAAATGGAAGGTTCATTGTGATTTGTGGATCATTGGTAGCTTAATGAATGTTAGAGAGAATTCCCTTTACGTCTAAAATGTAGTGATCACCTTTAGAAAAAGTCCAAAAGTAACAATAATAAATCTTCCATAAACGTCGCATTGAAGATGACATCCCCCTCCGAGAGGTTGCTAATCCGCCACTGCACTAACCATTATATAATTCCCCGCACATACCTAGGTACGTACCTTCAGAATTTATACTTGATACTCACAGCTCGTAGATTTCTGTTAATTTATATGGAGAAGCGCTCAACATGTTCAACCTAAGTGCGAAGAAAAAAGCATTCGGTAGCATAGAATATATTATAAATACTCTTGGAAATGAGCTATACAATTATATTACAAAATTGTACATTTGATGTCTTGTCGATTTTTTCGCATTCCAAATTGGCTTCTTGAAATACTAGGCGGGGACAATGCATAACTTTTGCTTCACAGTAGTGTTGTCATCTACTTGATCAATGTCCAATAGTATCAAAATATATTTCCCCTGGCCAGGAGAATCCATATCAAACTCGTCCAAAGAGTAAATGGGTTACTAGAAGCACACCAGTTCTTGGCTGAAACAAAATAGACGAAATAGAAAACCAAGAAAGAAATGACATCTGACAGCTAAACAGAGTGGCAATAATCAATATAACCACTACCAAAATGAATAAGCAAACGCACTGTCGATGGTGCTCCGTGAATACACATACTTTTTCAGCGGGAAGAGTGTGGGTTCAGTTACCCGTTCTATATTGCCCGCCGCCAAGAATAACAGTATTAAAATTAAAGGTCTACTGTTAGAGAAGAAAAAGCTGTGTAGTACAGTATTGCTTGGCAAATTGTACATGACTATTTTCATGATTTTTTATCTTGCACCCTGCGTGCTTATAAGGAACAGATTTTGACGTATGCTGGTGCAGATGTTGTCACCAGCTTGTTTGACGTTTCCTTCAATTCTTGAAGCTCTCACTTGATGAAACAAACAGAATAAACTTGGTTATGGATAACCTGCTTTGTAGTACTTTGTGCATCCGACTGTACAGTCACGAATAGAACTTAATGTGTAATTTGTATCCAAATGGATTAGCATAACAGAATGTTAATAGGGTAGGTAGGGGGAAATCGGATCATGGGGGAAATCGGATTGGCTGCAAAGAACTCAGTTTTGCAGACACAAGAAATGAAGTTTTTGCGTCATTGCGGTGTGCATTGTGCTGCCACCTCTCAGAAGAAACGAGAACTGCCAGAACCCATTGTTTGTTTGGAGCCAGAAGAGTTCCAGACTACATTGTTTCAAGTTGTGCATTTTTGTGCGGACAAAAAAGCAGCCGATGTAAGTTTTCATTGTCGTGGAATAAGCTTCTATTCAGTGCTTGTTAAGTAAATTTTATTTTCAATTGTAATATTTCATTGTATTAAGCTTGCCTCACCAGATCTTGTGATAATTTTAAACAAAACACAGAAATCAGTGCCTACAAAAAATAGGTTTTTTAATAAGGTGTATTTCAGGGTAAATCGGATCATTCGAATTCTCCTTTCTGTTTGATTGTTTTGAAATAACTGGAGGGATCCAGTAGGCTATATTTATATTTTAATAAATCAGTCTGTCTATCTATGATCATCAGCAGCCTAATTTGTAGCACAACACATGTGTATGTATGCTTTAATGTAGGCTATAGAAACGTTTTGTTTTGTTTCAGATGCCTCGTAACTACATTCGGAAAACTGCTCATGGTCCTTATAGTTCCTGGTCAGTTGTAGCTATGGAAGAAGCTGTCACTGCTGTTAGAGAAGGGCAATATTCAATACTGATAGCCTCAAACATGTTTGGTGTCCCATTTACAACCCTTCAAAGAAGAACTTCAGCTCCTGAAAATGTTCCAGTGCATAATGTTGGGACGTCAACCAGTGGTACCTCCAGACATTGAAACATTGTGCGTCTAGGAGATTTGGTTTGACACCGAGGAGCGTATGTGAGTATGCCTATAAGTATGTGACTGAGCGAGGGATTCCAAACAATTTCAAAGAGGAATCCGAAATGGCCGGCATTGATTGGTTTCAGGGATTTATGAAAAGACACCCGAAACTTTCAATTCGGAAAGCCGAAGGTCTTTCTCGTGCAAGAACGAATGGCATGACACGAGAAAATGTTTCGAACTTTCAGAAGAAAAATGCATGAAAATCTATTCCTTCACTTCGTCTGACATCAGGTGAAAATTATCCTTACCTCAACTCTGGAAATAAGAGGAAGAATGAGAAGGATAAGAGACAGGTTAAGCAAGCTGGAAAACTCGCATCGAGAAGTGAGAAGAACGAAGCGTGGAGGTGTGGATTCTGCAGTCTTTCGTACTACGACGAAAAAAGTCACCAGGCTGGTGATTGGATACAGTGCCAGGCTTGCAAAGTGTGGTTCCATGAACGCTGTGTAAACGCCTTTGGTAAAAAGCAGTTTATTTGTGGTATTTGTTTATCAAAATCTGTGTGATTCGATTTACCCCACCGCCGATCCGATTTACCCCGCAGAGGAGAGGTAAATCGGATCAGTGCACCACGTGCATTAAAGTTACAATATCTCAGCAAATAATAAGAAGTGAAAGTAATTTATACATTTGTCTAAGTAGACCAAGTGGCCCGGTTCACCAACCGAAAGTGGAGCTCGGTGGAGCTCACCTTAATGGATTTCTCTCGTAAGGCATGAGCTCCATTTTCTCGCAGTGTTGCCAGCTCCTCACCCGAAAAAAAATCACCAAGGTTTTTGGGTCTAACCTAACCTAAGGCAAAGAGTTGGCAACACTGCAAAGCAAGCCTCAAGCAGTGTTGCCAACTTGTTCTTGACCTATTTTTTATTTTACGACGTTTTATGCACTAAACTAACCTACAATGAGAGTAGTACAGTGGGCCGGGTTCGCCAACCGAAAATGGGGCTCGTGGGGCTCGCAGTGTTACTAGCTCCTCACTTGAAAAAATCACTAAGGTTTTTTGTTTTTGGGTATAACCTAACCTCAAGCAAGGAGCTGGCAACACTGCTTGAGGCTTTTCTCGCAGTGTGGCCAACTCCTCACTTGAAAAAAATCACCAAGGTTTTTGTTTTTGGGTCTAACCTAACCTCAAGCAAGAAGCTGGCAATACTGCTTGAGGCTTGTCTTGCTGTATTGCCAACTCGGGTGAGGCGTAGCCTTTTACAGTGTATGTTAACCTCACAGTGTTGCCAACTCGGCGTAGCTTTTTACGCTGTATAATTTTTTAGCTTTTTTGTGTGTGAGTGTATATGTGTTGCCAACTCGGCGTAGCCTTTTGGGTGTATGTTAACCTCGCAGTGTTGCCAACTTGGCGTAGCTTTTTGGGTGTATGTTAACCTCGCAGTGTTACCAACTTGACGCAACTTTTTGGATGTATGTTAACCTCACAAACAGTGTTACCAACTCCTCACTCGAAAAAATCACCAAGGTTTTTGGGTCTAATCTAACCTAAAACAACTGGCAATTTTGCTGAGGCTTGCCTTGTAGTGTTGCCAACTTACTCGAAAAGTTACCAAGATTTTTGGGTCTAACCTAACCTAAAGCAAGGAGCTGGCAACGCTTGAGGCTTGGCTTATAGTGTATAAAGCAATTTGTCAACCTACTGGTATTGTCATAGCTTTTTACGAGAGAGAGGAGAGAGGGGGATGAGTTAAAACAACTGGCAGCTGCCAACACCTACCTACAGCTTTTTTTTTGTTTGGTGTAACCTCTAAAGCAACTGGCAAGTTTGCTTGAGGCTTGCCACAGTACATAAAACAATTTTTTGCCAACCTACACACACTGGGGGCAAGGAGAGTCGGCAACAAATATATACTGTTGTAAAAGAGATGGATGGCAGCATAGTATGTGTGTGCGTGTGTGTGTAGCATTATTAACTAGTGTTGGCAACCCACTTACAACTAAAAAAAATAGAGATGCCAACGTTGCTGTAAAAGAGAGAGAGACCTATCGTGACCTTTGTAAACCTACCGGGGGAACGATGTGCCACACGCGCGCGCGCTGGCGCCTTTATTATTTTCGTATTGCATACAATATTTATTGTGTTTTTTTCTATCTACAATCATATTTTTCTTATATATTTTTTTATTTTTTTATAGGGTTGATTAAAGCACATATTTGAGGAGGACAACGCCACCCATATATAAATAAACCCCTCGAATTAACACTAATTAGAATTACCTTACAAAATTTTTCTCATAAGGCATTTTTGTTTTGTAAACACTCTACCACCAACAGATCACATATAAATAAACATACCCCGAAAAAATGCGCTCCATGAAAAGTTGCCCTGTTTGCAAAAAGAGCATATCAAGCCAACATTTTGTAAGACATTGTCGCACCTGCGTGCCAGGCAAGCATTTGGCTGCCACGGAACTGTGTTCCGGATGCAATAAACACATTACAATTGCGTATGCCAAGAAGCATAAGCTTACTTGTTTAAGCAAAAGTACATCTGGGGCTCAACCGTCGACCAGCTCAACCAAGAGGAAAGCGGAAGCTAATTCGCCACTATCTGCCAAACGCATCAAGACTGTGGCGAAAGCAGACCAGTCTGCTTTCGAGCGGTTGTTAGAGGACTTTCCCCTTACTTCGGAGGGCTCATGCGACGTGCGTAGCTTTTTGGAGAACGTGCAAGCGCAAATTATTTCTATCCTCGGCGATGCGCTTGCAACGCACTCCACCAAATTCTATGCTTCGCTACGTTGCCAGTACAAGAAGCCGTCTGGTGAAATTTACAGCTTCTGCCACAACACCAAGGCGAAGACGCTGCATCTGGCGGATGTCGACAACCTAGAGGTTATTTACAACAAGTTTGTCGAGGAGCTGCTGGTTAAACAAGAAGAACATGAAGCTAAGGGCTCGGGGGGTTCGCTGTGTGGCGAGCCTCACGAACTGTGCGTCAAACTTTGCAAGTTTGTGCCTCTCTCCGCCTCCAGCTACGTCCCCTTACCACCTACGATTGTGGATAAAAAGGCTGTCGTGAACATTCAGAACAGTGACGCCAAGTGTTTTCTCTGGTCGGTGCTTGCAGCGTTGCACCCTGTTCACTGGAAAAAACAACCACACCGAGTTAACCACTACCTACCCTACGAGCCAGAGCTGGAAGATGCCATTGCTGGGATCAACTACCCGGTGGAGGTCTCAGACATTCGCAAGTTCGAGGCCCGTACACACAACCCTCGGTTGGCTATCAATGTTTATGGCCTCACCGACAAAAATGTGGTGTACCCTATCCGGGTGAGCGACGTAGACGACGATGGTGCGCAGGAAATTCACCTTCTGCTCATCAAGGACGAGACCCACCACCATTACACCCTCATCCATTCCCTCTCTCGACTTGTTTCGAGCCAACGGAGCGAAGACAGTCACCACATAGAAGTTTGTTGCAGGTGCTTGTCTATATTTCGTAATCGAAAACAGCAGGATTACCAGCGCATCAGAGGTCCCAACATCACTACCGAGAAGCTCGCTAACCACAAGCTCTCCTACAATACCAACAAGCCTGGGACGACAGTCTTACCCGAACCTGGCACCATGATGCGTTTCAAAATGCACGGTGCCATGGTAGAGCACCCCACCATCATCATCGCGGATTTTGAGGCCTTCCTCAAACCCCTGTCCACTTGCGATCCCGGTCCCGAAGTTTCCTCCACCACCCCTTACCAACTCCACGAGGCCTCGAGTTACACCTACGTTGTGGTGCGACGAGACCAGCACATCGCCCCCAAACCCTACGTGTACCGTGGTCCCGACACAACCAAACACTTCCTCAAAAGAATGGTTGTGGAAGCCAACAAGATAGGAAAGGTATTGTCAACCCCCAAGCCTATGCTCCCACTGTCCCCCAACGATCAACGTAGACACGACGAGGCCATCGCTTGCCCTGTCTGCGTTGAGGAGTACACTACCAAAAACCATAAAGTCCGACACCACAATCACTTTAACGGTAGGTACGTTGGTCCTTGGTGCAACGACTGTAACCGCATGGCCCAGGACCCACACTTTATTCCGATCTTCTTCCACAATGGCTCGGGGTACAACTTTCACCACCTGATCAAGCATCTTGGGTACGACAACATGCGAATCAACGTTCTCGCCGAGAACGAGGAGCGTTACATCAGTGTGAGCAAATGGGTTCAAATCCCAGAATTACGCTCTACCATCGAGCTTCGCTTCCTCGACTCCCTGAGGTTCCTCTCGGCTAGCCTCGATGCCCTGGTGAAAAAGCTCAGCGACGGACAAATGCTCATTACCACTGCGAATTTTTCAAACTTGGACGCCAGTCTCTTCAGGCGTAAAGGGGTCTACCCCTACGAATACGTCACCGACTCTACCAAGTTCGCAGAGACGTCACTACCTCCCCAGGCGAAGTTCTACAGTCAGCTACGAGGCTCGAACATCACCGACGAAAAATACCACCACGCCCAGTCCATGTGGCGCAAGCTGGGTTGTCGAACTCTCGGGGACTACCACGACGCGTACCTCAAACTTGATGTGACGCTCCTCGCCGACGTGTTCCAGACGTTTCGTACAACTGCGAAGAGCATCTACAAACTGGACCCCGCCTACTTCTATAGCCTCCCCGGACTGGCGTGGTCAGCCATGTTTCTGGTGACGAAGATCGAGCTTGAGCTTCTTTCGGACGTGGACATGATGCTGTTTGTAGAACGTGCCGTGCGGGGTGGAATGGTCCAGGTGTCGCAACGGCACGCGCGCGCCAACAACCATCACATGGCTACTGGCTACGACTCCACCCAACCGTCAAGCTACATCATGTATACGGACGTCAATAACCTCTACGGACACTCCATGATGCAGCCACTCCCGTTTAGAGGTTTCGAGTGGGCTGATCCCTCCAACTTCGACGTTGAAGGTTTCGACGATTCGAAACATGGGTTCTTCGCCGAGGTGGACCTTGAGTTCTCCGAGGAGCTGCAGGATTTGTTCTGCGATCTCCCCCCTGCACCCGAGTTCAAGTGTCCACCCGATTCCAACCAGAAGAAGCTTGTCATGGATTTCGAACCCAAGAAGAAATACGTTCTTCACTACCAGAATCTCCGGTGGTTGATGCGGCAAGGGGTCACAGTCCACACAGTTCACCGCATCCTCAAGTTCGAACATTCTCCATGGTTGCGTCCATATATCGAAGTCAACACTGAACGCCGCACCACAGCCACGTCCGAGTTTGATAAGGATTTTTTCAAGCTCATGAATAATGCGGTGTTTGGCAAGACCATGGAGAATGTACGGAATTACGTGGACATAAAATTGGTGACGAGGAAAGAGAGATGTCGTCAGCTTGTCGCGAGTCCATTATTCAAGTCTCGAACAATCTACAACGAGCAGCTGGCTCTGATTCACATGAAGCAACGTGAGGTGAAGCTCAACAAACCCATCTACGTTGGAGCCACAGTTCTGGATCTGAGCAAGCTCCACATGTTCGAGACGTACTACGACACATTACGTCCACACTACAAGCACAACATCTCGCTTCTCTACACGGACACGGACAGCTTGGTGTACCACGTTCGCGCAGCCAACGCATACGGGGATATAGCCACAGATCCATCTTTGGTTAACCTCTTCGACACCTCGGGCTATCCCCAGCCGAACCGGTACAGTATCCTGGCTCACAACAAAAAAGTGCCTGGCAAACTCAAAGATGAGAAGGAGGGAGACGTGATTCTCGAGTTTGCAGGTCTTCGCGCCAAAGCCTATACCATCAAAGCCGAGGGCAGCGTTACCAAAAAGGCCAAGGGTGTCGGCAGACAGGTGGTTCGGGAGCATCTCACATTTGAGGACTTCGTCGATTGCCTCAAGACCAGGTCGTCGGTTCTAAGAGCAGAACAGCGCATCCAGAGCGTCGACCATGTGTTGACCACCAACAAAGTGAGGAAGATTGCCCTGGATCCCAACGATGACAAGAGGTATGTTCTCCAATGTGGAATCCACACACTGCCGTGGGGGCACTATCGCTTAGCAGAAAGCAAAACCTGCAACATGTGCCCATCTTCAACAGAAGATTCATAAAAACAAAACAAACAAAAAAAAACAAAACAAAAAAACACAAAAAAAAACACTGACAGTCATTACAAAAACTTTGACCGTATTTTAAATAACCAGCATAATATGAATCTTTTTGGTTTCCGAAAACAAAGCAACATGGAGACTGAACACCACACGACGACAGATCATGAATTTCTACCTTCCATGTTAACTAAACTCAACAGCATTTGGACGAAATTGGATGACGATGTGGGCAAAATGTTTTACGTCTTCAACAACAATTTACATTTTTACAAAATTCCGATCGATGGAAAACTTCAAATCACCGTGAATCCGGAAAACGTAGGCGAAATCAAAATATCTACCGGCAAGAACATTTTTCGAATCAAGCACGACAAGATGCTTTCTAACATTACGTACAATGTTTCCGCAGGAGATTACCTGTACGTCGAACTCCTAGGAGATTACGACAAACTCATTCCTCTCTTCGTAGAATTACGAATCGTCTATCCTATTATAAATAACCGTTAACCAAAATGCCTAACGACATTTTCGGCAACACTAAGCGTGTAGACCATGCAGAAGAGATTCTCATGTTGGACGTCCGAATTAAAAAGTTGAGGAGCGATTTGATCGCTTTGCAGGAGACCTTAAACAAAAGTTTAGAGTCGGAGATCGCTACGCTCCAAACGCAATGTCTCGACCCCATTCTGAAAATCGATTCCGAACTGAAAACGCTCATAAAAAATTATGTCGACGTACCTTCTTACGACAACGTTCAAAATATACAGTTGAGCGTGGATAAGCTTCAAAATGATTTGCTCAAATTACAGCAATTTCAATCGAAAAATGAAGATTTGGAAAAATTGAAACTCGAAATCGAAGAACGAACTTCAGCAATAGAAAAGAATTTCTCTGAACTTCAAACCGTCGTGAAGGATATTGATGTAGAACGCTTGCATGTTGTTGTTTCCAAATTACAAGAAGAATTCGCCGGCACGTTGGAAGAAATTAAATCCAAGTTACAGACTTTGGAAGATACCATGACGAACCTACCATCGTCAGACGAACTGCAGGTCATCAGCAAAAGCGTCGCGAACATAAAAATTCAATTGGAGGCTTATCAAGATTTCGAACACATTCAAACCACCATCGCTACGCTTCAGGCGTCTCTGGAGTTGATCAACGAAGAAATTAAAAATATTCACGCTGAAGCCAGTGCGTTGACGAGCATTCAGGACACGTTGAGCACGGTTCAGCAAAAGATCGAATATTTAGAAAATTTGAACGTCGAAACGAATCTTGCTCATTTTCATCACGTACTGGACAACATACAGGCTGACTTGGAATCGTTACGGACGAGCGTACCTTCGAGCGAAGATTTGGAAAAATTGAAAACAGCCGTGACGGCACTATCCGAATCGAGCGACATCAAAAGTTCGTTGAGCGATCTCGAGAGTAGGGTGGCCAATCTCCCCACCTCCAAAGAATTGCACGCTTTGAAAAGAAACATATCACGTATGCTGAAACGACTGGAAACGGAAACAGCGAACGTGGAACAGATTCGAGACGAACTTGCTTCGCTGGTGTCGACGCTGCCCACTTCGCAGAGCGTCGCTGACCTTCACACCCAGTTTACCGAAATGCGAAGCATCGTGAACGATCTTACCGAGAAGAGCTCGAAATTGAATCAAGTCGAGAACCTTCAGAACATCGTCGTCAACATCAGAGATCAAGTTGGGGTGCTGGAATCCACGCAGGAATCGACGCTGGCCTCTTTCGGTGCCAAATTACAAGAACTCAACGAAAACTTCAAGCAGTTGAACGTGGAAGTGAAAATCAAACCGTCATTTTCTACAGTAACGGATACCATCGTCGAACATTTGTTGCCCGTACAAAATACACTGGGACAGCTTCACAGCAACCTCGTTAGCGTCGATACTAAATTCGCTAAACTGCATTCTCTGCAAGCCATCGAAATCAACAGCGTACCCAATCAACAGAGAATCTCCACGTTCGTCGAAGGTAACAAACTGTACATGTTACATCCTTATCATCCGTACTACAAGTTTCTCCTCGATGGCACGATTCAGATAAATGAATTTTCGTACTGGTCTCACGGTAGAAAAGCTAGCGTTCCCACCATGACCTTGATATCGAATCGTGGTGTCCAGAAAGCAGGAAACATTCCTCTGGCACGTTGGAACGAAACGCGCAACATATATGAAATACACGAAGACGAAGATCTCACCGTTTTTGACGTAAGTGCCGGCGATAAGCTGATCATTCAAAACACGAGCGAAGTGCCACCCTCTTTGAATCCCATCACGCTGGTGCTTCTCTTCAAACGTAATCTCTAAAAAATGTCTAGGCAAGCCATCGTCGAAGAATTGCATAAACCTGCACGCCGCAACTACGAACGTTTGGCGGTGGTAACCAAGGGAATCGATGACCTCTGGCAAAGTGACCTCGTGGAGATGAGTAGCGGCAATCTAAAAAATATACATAAATTGAACAAAGGCAACAAGTATCTCCTCACCGTCATAGACACGTTTTCGAAATTCGCATGGGCTCTACCTTTGAAAGCCAAAACAGGAACGTGCGTAACGGAAGCATTCAAGACAATTTTTCGCGAAAGCGGCAGACGGCCACGGTTTTTGCAAACAGACAACGGTAAAGAATTTTACAACGCCGTATTCCAAAAGTTTATTCAAAAACATGACATTCGGCATTATTCAACCTTCAGTCACATCAAAGCCAGCATCGTGGAAAGATTTAATCGAACCTTGAAAACACACATGTGGAAACGATTCACGCTTCGGGGAAATTACAAATGGGTCGACATACTGCCGAAACTCGTCGACACTTATAATAATACAGTACACAGAACCATAGGCATGAAGCCAGCTGACGTTACGAAATCCGACGAGCAGCGTTTAATTTCTACAGTTTACTGTCCAAAGTACACTCCCGCGACTACCAAGAAGTCAAAATTCAAAATTGGAGACCAGGTGAGGATCAGCAAATTCAAACGCACCTTCGAGAAGGGGTTCACAAAAAATTGGAGTACGGAACTTTTTACGGTGGTTCGAGTTTTACCCGGAAACCGACACACGTATATAATAAAAGATAGTAGCGGCGAGATTTTGAAAGGAAGATTTTACGAAGAGGAACTCTCTAAAACGAAGCACCCCGACACGTACCTCATCGAGAAAGTATTGCGTAGAAAAGGTGACAAACTATTGGTGAAATGGCTGGGGCTTCCGGAAAAAAGTTGGATCGACGCGAACGAAGTGATTCTATGAGTGCGTGGAATGTCGTGAAACGTCTACCTGATTCGGAAAGTCAAACGAAGAAAAGAAACGGCGAGTTGCTTCCCGACAGCATCCGTTGTCTAATCGTAGGCCCTTCAGGGTGTGGGAAAACGACACTGCTCGTGGACAATTTTCTCCTCGCACCGAATTGGTTAGATTGGAAGAACCGGCACCTCTACGTATTTTCGAAAAGTCTCGAACAAGCGAAATACCAGCAACTGATAAAACTGTACGATGGTCTGGACATTGCAACTTTCGCATCTGAAATAAAACCACTCGACGATTGTCGTGAAAATTCAGTCGTTGTGTTCGACGATGTCATCTTGGAAAATCAAAATGAAATTCGCAACTTTTTCACGCAAGGTCGTCACAAAGGAATGGATTGCTTCTTCCTAGCTCAAACGTTTTCCAAAATTCCAAAACAGTTAGTACGCGACAACGCTAATTTCATATGTTTGTTTCGTCAAGATCACACCAACCTCAAGCACGCGTACGATGACTACGTAGGCGGAGACATGAACTACAATCAATTTTCGGAACGCTGCTGCTCCCACTGTTGGAACAGTGACGATTTCGGATTCGCGACGATCGACATGACGAGAAAACCCAACGACGGAAAATACAGAAACAAAATCAACGATTTTCTAAACGTTGCAACGTTGTGAGAAACGACATGTATAAATAACGTTATGGCGAAACGAAAAATCGAAGACGAAAATCTCAAGTTGCGAAACTACCTCGCGAAACGCTTCAAAGGTTGGAAATCCGAGAATCGCGGATTCTACGAAGAGAAGAAACGTCAAGATCAACCTGTGATCGATGCCATCAGCGATCTAGGTAAAGAAATTAAAGGCGTCACAGAACAAAATAAAAATTTGATCAACGAACTTGTACCACTTGCAGCTAAAAGTTACACCGTACCCACGCCTATTTCGAGCATTCCTTCGACACCATTCGAACTGAAGGACGTACCGGCACGACGTCGAGCCATAGGTAGCACGCCGTCGTCTTTGGATAAAATCGAGTTGGGACCTTTGGCACGAGACTACCTGAGCACGGGCAAGTTCGACAAGGATGAAGTGTTCGGATTGTATCCGAGCATGGAGAGTAACGAAGGTGGTGGTGTGGTTTGGAAAATTGGAAAATCGAAAGTTACCTTCGAAGGCAACGACATTAAAATTAATTTAGGCGACAAGGATAGTTGGAACAGGTATCCGGGTACGGTGGGACTGTGGGAACTCGTTGCCAAAAAGCAGCCGAAGGATTACACCGACGAAGATTACCAGAGTTACAAGGAAATTTTGATCATGACGGATGCCTTATACCAAAACAACGACGCTACGCAGAATAGGGTGAAATCAAGCAGCGGCGAGAAGTACAGGAATCTCATCAAGCCGATATGGAACCAGGTGAAAACAGGCAGCGGCGTCAAACTCTACAACACCCTGCCCAAAGAGTTTGTGTGGGTGGACGACGTGCGCAAGCTCATAGACAGGTTGTTGGTTATTGCAGGAGAGGAGAATGCAGGCAATCGTAATTTCTACAACGAGAAGGTTGGCATCGTGGACATGATCAGCACGAAACTTTCCAACTTCATCGTGAACGACGACAAGGGCATAGGTTACCTCATCAAAATTATCAACACGCTGCCTCCGAGATTCTGGAACGTTGCCGAAGGAAAAGGACTCGTGAACGACATCATCAACAAGTTACCTTTCGAGATGCATTTACCTGGCTACCAGTACTGCGGACCAGGTACCAAACTCGAGAAAAGATTGGAGAGAGGAGACAAGGGTGTGAATCTGTTGGACGCCGCATGCAAAGATCACGACATCGCTTACAACTCCACTCGCTCCGATCTGGATGCACGTCACGAAGCAGACAGAAAGTTAGAGCACGCAGCTTTCGAAAGATTCGTTAGCAGAGACGCTTCGCTGGGAGAAAGAGTTGCAGCACTGGGCACCACCATCGTCATGAACACGAAACAAAAACTTGGATGGGGTGTGTAGAAATAAAAGAATTCTCGAACCGTGAAAAAAATTTCTTCGGTATATAAATAACACTACGTAAAAAAAAAAAACTCCAATTGTGTTTGCCATTTATAAAATGAGTAAACAATCACTAGACGCCCAAGCATTAAAACAAATGCTAAATTCATCAGTCGAATATGTAAAAATTCAGGAATTAGAAGTGGACAAACCTTACACGATAACTTCCGGTTCAATTGTTTCTACCCAGTATGGCCCCAAGGCGCGTCTGTTGCTCAACGCACAATACAGTCTATTTTTACCAGATCGATACGCTAACATGTTATCCGACGAGAAGCTAGCTATTTTAATCGAGAACAAAACTCAAATCGTGTACAAGGGTACAAAGGAACTTCTTGGTAAGAAAACAAAGCATGTAATAGAATTTGTGTAACGGCTCTGCGCGGAGTATATCCTTGAAAAAAAATTACACGGAACAAAAAAAAATCTCAGAACATTTATATATAAATAACATACCGAAAAAAAATTACACAAAACAAAAACAATCTCAGAACATATATATAAATAACATACCGTGAAGATAACATATAGAGCATCAACATGAAGCCCAAGGGTGTCGTGTACCAGATACCATACTCCAATCTGAAAAATCTAGGTGCCCTCGATGGTTTACTCACCAAGAAACAACGCGAGAAGAAACGTTCTTGCTTGACGAAAGGACACGGAATGAAATTACTTCTCAGCACACCTCAATTGAAACGCTTGCAGCGTTCGCGGAAACAGCAAAAGATTGGAGGTTTCATATTCAGCATCCCAGCCATCCTGGCAGCATTGGGGGCCGTTGGAAGTTTGGCCGGCGGTAGCGCCGCCATCGCAAAAACCGTCATCGACTCGAAGAAGAACAAGGCAGAATTGGAAGAACAGAAACGTCACAACCTGGCTATGGAGAAGAAGGGGAAAGGTATAACCAAAAAACAAAAAGCAACCTCGATGCTTTGAAAAAATATAAAAAAAAGAAGAAGCCCTGTCCAACTTCGATATTGAATCTCTGATCGAACTGTTGGGAGTAAAAAACTTCAGGGGTGTTTTCATGTCCGATTCTCTACCCTCTGCTGTGAAGAAAAAGGAGTATGGCGTGGTCAACCTGGACAGTTACAAAAATCCTGGTACACATTGGATATGCTACCTCAAAATTGACGATAACAATGCATTTGTTTTCGATTTGTTCGGTGGCACACCACCTGCCAGGTTGGTGAAGTATCTCAGTGTTGCCAACCTCTACTACAATGACAAACGCATTCAGGGTTTCACCGATGTTAACTGCGGCCACCTATGCCTTTCCGTTCTCGCATACATGTCTAAAATAAATAACCCCTCGGTGGAACATTTTCAGAAAGCATTGTGGAACCTAAAACACGATGGGCGTGTTCCATCTCACGAGCGAATCTTCAATCTTGAAACTCACGCTGCACGACGACATCGTCTATCCTAAATCCGTAGCTCTGCGTGCATTCTACAGCATGTACCTCATACCTAACGTCACGCAGCACAACAACAAAATTAGCGTCGGAAGCGAACACATCGTCGTCACGCCAGGCCAATACAATCTTTCCACTTTGCAAGCTCAGTTACCCAAAGGCACGTACCTTTCTCAAAATTCGGTCACGCACAGAGTGGAAATCCTATCGGCGACGGAAACCATAAACCTGGGTACCATGGGGGAACTTTTAGGTTTCGAGAACAACACCAAACTCGATGCCGGCATCAAACACACGGCAACCAACATTCCTAAATTTCTAGCCATAGAAACTCTAAACGTTCACTGCAACGTGGCGGAAGGCATGATCACAAAATCCTCGGACGGATTGTTAGGAAGTCACAAGCAGACAGGAATCATAGCCACGTTCAAACCCAGTTCCGAATTCATGGAACCGATCATCTACACACCCTCTTCGCCAATCTATTTTCCAGTATGCCGCAACCGCATAGACGACATAGAGTTGGTGGTGACGAACGAGAAAGGAGACGTGGTGGATTTCGCAGGTGCAACAACCACTGCCATCGTGGAGATCAACGTATAATAAATAACACACATAGTGAAAATGGAGCAAATCGAAAGTTACGAATTGCAATCTTTCCCTCCCAACCGTCGCACGTTCGCCAATTTGAACGAAGCAAACAGAGAGATCGAATACGACGTGGACGTAGGGGATGGGTTCGTTCATCCTCACAGAGCGGACCTCTACCTTCAATTCGACGTGGTGAAGAAGGAAAGCGGAGACGCGTTTCCGCCCAATGCAAATTTGATACTCGTTGACAACTTCGTGCCTCACCTGTTCTCGCAGGTGGAGGTGAGGAAACACAACACCGTCATAGACAGAATAGACTATCCAGGCATCACGTCGACGGCAGTGGGAACTTTGAAATTATCCAAAACAGACGCAGCATACTACCAGGCGGGAGGTTTCGAAGCAGGGACCAAAATATCGACGACAAGTCACACGGTGCTTTTTCCCATGCGTCTGCTGCCGGGATTCTTCTCGGACTACAAGGAGATCATGTGGAAGGGAGGATTGCGCGTCACGTTTCGAAGAGCAGCCAACGACAACAACGCACTGATGCGATACACCAACTTGAACGCCGACGGCACGCCGATAGCCAACACATTACCTGAAGCGGCCAAATGCGTCATCCGGAGCATGGAATTGAGAATGCCGATCGTGGAATACGAAACAAACTACGCCCTCAAGTACAAAGCAGAGATCTTGAAGAGTCCGCAGGTACCGATTCACTTTCACGGTTACCAGTGCATACAGAAGATGGCGTCGGGAAGTCACATGGAATTCGACGTGACGACACAGTTCAACAACATACAGTTCGACATGCCAGATTTCGTCGTGGTGCTCTTTCAAACCGGACGCGATAACAACCAGGAAAAAGATTCCAGCAAATTCGACGACTGCAAGATCAAGAACATTTATCTGAAGAATGGACGCAACGAAGTCTTCCCGCGCGAGAATTACAACCTCGACATGACCAAAGACGATTACCTCAAACTTTACGAAGCTTACACCTCTTTCAAGCGCGTGACCGAGGGAAGCATGGACATGTACTACACGCCCAGCGAATTCAAAACCCGCAGACCCATGTTCGTCATCAATACCACGAAGAGGAAGCAGGTGGTGGTCAACGATCGAACCAACATCAAAATCGTCTGCGAGTTCAACAGTCCGTTGCCCGAGGATACCGTATGCAGTGTCATCCTGGTCGCCGAGAAGTCCTTCGTCCACGACGTGAAGAACGAGAGGGTCACAGAGCAGTTTTAACAAGTTTGTAACATCTTTTCTTACACAAATAAGAAATTTCTGTACTAGCACAATCAGTTTCAATAGCACAATACGAAAATTTCACTAGTTCAGATCAGTTACAATATTAATTTCATCAGTTATGAATTACAATATCATCAGTTTTTGCACTATAGCACAAAACAATCAGAATTTTTGCACAAAAATTTTGTTGTTGTTGTTTTTACATGAGAAAATTAACAATAAAATTTTTTTTATCGTTTCAGATGCTGTCGAACATCAAGAACACATACACATACACACACACTAGAAAAAAAAACATGCAACTTTATTTGTAACACACACATACATTCTCCATCTTCATCAAAAAATATTATAATAAACATAATTATTATTATCTATATCTCACAAAACTCTATATCCAAAAATATTACAACATCAAATAACACTAGAGTCGTTAGTACACGTTGCATGCATTACGGAGGTCCTCTGTAGAGTTTCATGGAAGTTTGGGGAAAAAAAAAAAACACGTGAAACTCTACAGAGGTGTGGTTATCTAGAGCCGCAGCCATTAGAACCTTTTTGGGTTGGGCACCACGCACCCTGGCGAGGTTAGGGGCCAGGCATCCTAAAAAAAAAAACACAATAAATATTGTATGCAATACGAAAATAATAAAGGCGCCAGCGCGCGCGCGTGTGGCACATCGTTCCCCCGGTAGGTTTACAAAGGTCACGATAGGTCTCTCTCTCTTTTACAGCAACGTTGGCATCTCTATTTTTTTTAGTTGTAAGTGGGTTGCCAACACTAGTTAATAATGCTACACACACACGCACACACATACTATGCTGCCATCCATCTCTTTTACAACAGTATATATTTGTTGCCGGCTCTCCTTGCCCCCAGTGTGTGTAGGTTGGCAAAAAATTGTTTTATGTACTGTGGCAAGCCTCAAGCAAACTTGCCAGTTGCTTTAGAGGTTACACCAAACAAAAAAAAAGCTGTAGGTAGGTGTTGGCAGCTGCCAGTTGTTTTAACTCTTCCCCCTCTCTCCTCTCTCTCGTAAAAAGCTATGACAATACCAGTAGGTTGACAAATTGCTTTATACACTATAAGCCAAGCCTCAAGCGTTGCCAGCTCCTTGTTTTAGGTTAGGTTAAACCCAAAAATCTTGGTAACTTTTCGAGTAAGTTGGCAACACTACAAGGCAAGCCTCAGCAAAATTGCCAGCTGTTTTAGGTTAGATTAGACCCAAAAACCTTGGTGATTTTTTCGAGTGAGGAGTTGGTAACACTGTTTGTGAGGTTAACATACATCCAAAAAGTTGCGTCAAGTTGGTAACACTGCGAGGTTAACATACACCCAAAAAGCTACGCCAAGTTGGCAACACTGCGAGGTTAACATACACCCAAAAGGCTACGCCGAGTTGGCAACACATATACACTCACACACAAAAAAGCTAAAAAATTATACAGCGTAAAAAGCTACGCCGAGTTGGCAACACTGTGAGGTTAACATACACTGTAAAAGGCTACGCCTCACCCGAGTTGGCAATACAGCAAGACAAGCCTCAAGCAGTATTGCCAGCTTCTTGCTTGAGGTTAGGTTAGACCCAAAAACAAAAACCTTGGTGATTTTTTCAAGTGAGGAGTTGGCCACACTGCGAGAAAAGCCTCAAGCAGTGTTGCCAGCTCCTTGCTTGAGGTTAGGTTATACCCAAAAACAAAAAACCTTAGTGATTTTTTCAAGTGAGGAGCTAGTAACACTGCGAGCCCCACGAGCCCCATTTTCGGTTGGCGAACCCGGCCCACTGTACTACTCTCATTGTAGGTTAGTTTAGTGCATAAAACGTCGTAAAATAAAAAATAGGTCAAGAACAAGTTGGCAACACTGCTTGAGGCTTGCTTTGCAGTGTTGCCAACTCTTTGCCTTAGGTTAGGTTAGACCCAAAAACCTTGGTGATTTTTTTTCGGGTGAGGAGCTGGCAACACTGCGAGAAAATGGAGCTCATGCCTTACGAGAGAAATCCATTAAGGTGAGCTCCACCGAGCTCCACTTTCGGTTGGTGAACCGGGCCACTTGGTCTACTTGTCTAGTAGCTGAAGGTTTGCTTGTCTTTATGAATATAATTTCAATTGTAATAAAGGCACTGATATTCAATAAATAGAGTTTTTTAAAAAAGTGATCCGATTTCCCCCTACCTCCCCTATAATTTTATCCTAAATAGAAAAAAAATCATCTAAGCGATAAAAGTTGTTAATTTGGAAATTTGACTCTGTGGATCGATCTGAACACATATACCTAGTGAAGCAAAATTAGCTCCAATATCATGTAAAAGAGGTCACATTGCATGCAGCTATATCCGCTGCCTTACTTCAGGTTATTATCCCAGTTGCATTAAATGCTGCATTCGTGATAAATATGTACCTTATCGGAAACTGATAAGAGTCTCAGTCACTTCATTTCAGAATGGTTCGCGACCAAACCAGTGAATTAGGAGAACAATCAATCACCTACATATGTAGACACAATGATATTGAGTTTAGGGCGTATGCATGCTACGAAGCCTGTTGCATTCATTAATAAGAGTGATATTCATGACCCACAGCCCAATAAACTAGATCATGACTAACTAACTAACTAACTATCTAGCCTTCTAAATCTCGAAGGTTTATGACTGCAGCAACACAAGCCTTCCATCTGTCCCTATCCTGGGCAAGATCAATCCAATCTCTTCCATCCATGTTGATTTCCTTTAGTTCCATCTCAACGTTACTCCTCCATCTTCGTTTTGGCCTTCCTACAGGTCTCTTACCATCAGGTCTCCCAACAAGAACCTCTTATTTCCTCTCCCATGTGCCACATGTTCTGCCCATCTAAGTCTTCTTGATTTAATGAGAGAAACCAGTGGCGTCTCGTGGCCTCAAATTTGGCCAGGGCTTATTTTTTAAAGAATTTAAAATATAATGACAATTCACATGAATTACAAAAAATAGGTATTTTTTTCTTCTAGACTACAAAACTGGACTTACTTTTTTGAAATAATTTAAAATGCAATGACAAATTACATGAATTACAAAAAAACGGGTATTTATCTTCTTCTAAACTACAAAACTGGACTTATTTTTTTTAAAGAATTTAAAATGTAATACAATTCACATGATTACAGAAGAAACAGGTATTGTTGTGAAACATACCTTTCTACGAACGTTGACTCCTGTTCTTCTGCTCAGCAAATTTTGTTATTACTTTTTCGTTGAAGCCCTCTATGTTTGAAATGTATTCTTTCTCTATTGTAAGCAAGTGCCAAGGCATTTGGTCTGTCTTGTCCCATTGCATTTCTTAAGCAGGTTTTAATACTCTTCAATGTGCTGAAACATTGTTCAGATTCAGCTGTTGCCACGAGTTATTAAAACTATGTTTGTCATTTTTACTGTTTTTGAAAAGGTACCCTCTAAATAATTTTAAATAAAAAATGAATGCAATCTACTGATAGAGTTTATGTTTTTCAACTCTTCACTACAATAAAGAACACGAAGTTCCCTCTTTAGTTTTCCCTCTTCTATGAAGGGATAATAAATCTGGGAAGATGCCTCTGTTTAAAGATTGTTCTCTTTCATTATGTCCTCGTAGAGCAAGTTCATGTCGACCACAGAATTTTAAGCAATCGATAATTCTATTTAATATATGCCTATTTTTCCGGACAAATTCATTGTGGCTTGTAATTGACAGCCTATGTCCTTCATCAATTTGTGTTCAACCCTGCCAAACTCACTCAAACATAGCGAATGAAAGCCACCACAACACTACAGTACAACACGCGAGATCGACGCGACGCAACGGAACTATACGACGCACGTTTTTAGAAACGATATCGGGCGGAGCTACTGAGAGCGTGTCCTTGGCGACAAGCCAATTGCAGGAGTGCAACGTTGTACAGTTAGGAAACTGCGGCGCGCAAATTAAACGCCGTGTTCTGTATTTTTTATTGCGCGCAAGAAGTTTTCATGAAACTCGCCACTTTAAGGTTCATCATAAGATGGGGCACAACATTTTGAACCTGACTGTCCAAGTCCCATGAATTTCCGTCGCCTACAGCCGGAGTTATCGTTTCTTGAAGAAACACGAGAAACAGCACGTCTCAACACACACGCACACAACAACCCATTCATTTTGCTTCAGTCTGTTCTTTTCGTTGCCACCGTGTTGACCCCGCTGAGTTGTTATGTCTTGGTAAAGCTATGGGTGTCAAATTCGGTTGAATATGCACAATGACATTTCATTGTCTTGTGTGTTCAGAAACATTGCGAGTCTGGTTAAGTTTGGAGTTCAGCGTTTTCGTAACGAGAGCGGTGTAAGATTATACTCGCACGCTACGAAGAACAGTTGTGAGAGGATTCAATACAGCCCTTATTGATTGATTGATTTGATTTATTTTACTTCGCTTTTCTGCCACTTTTGGCTAATCGCGAAGATGAGGATGGGTGATGATATGATGGAATTGACGAAGGGACACTTACAAACACCTATGCCCGGGCCGGGATTCGAACCCGAGAACCCTGGCGTCGTAGCGCGCTGTGCAATACAGCCCTTACGTTCGAAAATTGTGCAATAGTGTGTGTTCCGTGAGTGTTATTAAATAATGTCGCGAAGAACACCATGGTGCACTGGTTAGCATATCGCGGTACGACGCCAGGGGTCCCGGGTTCGAGTCCCGGCCTGGACATGGATGTTTATGAATGTAATTCATCAATTTCATTATATCACTCATTCCCATCTTCGCAATTAGCCCAAAGTGACAGAAAAGCAAAGTAAAACAAATCAAACCTAGTACCAGTAGTACAGGCACCAACGGTAAAATATTACGTTCACAAACAGACATTTTAGTTTTAAAGTGTATTCTTACTTCACGGAATTGGCGTCGAAAGAAGTGCGTGCTGAATCAATGTTTTCTCATAGTCGAGAACTTACGGCTAAAGCGTGTGGTGTATGTGTGCATACTGTGTTGCGTATTATAAAACAGGGTAAAGTATCTACCACAGAAATAGGTGAACCCTTATTCAAATCTCCTGGGAAACATGCCAGAAAACAGACACGAGAGCGATGATGATGACCTTGTAGTTCCTCTATAATAAATACCTTCAAACTTCTTTCAGGTACTAGTTTTTCTTATATGCTGCAGTGATATGATATAATCCTGTGTAGAATTCTTCACTATATATTTCATTGTTCTCAAATATCACGTGCATGCATTATGTACCTAGTCTTACCATAAATACTGTCCCAAAGTTGTAATTAAATAGACACAAAATGGTGAGAGATATTGTAATATCAGAATAACATGAGATGCATGGATGCATTATGAACCAAAATCACAAATAATTATTCGAAATGGCCACCTTTAGCAGTGACACACTTCTGAAGTCTTCGTGGCCACTCATCAATGGAATTACGCAACACATCAAGTGGAAACTCCGCAGCTGCCCTCTGAAGAGACCGCTTTAAAATGTCAATATTGGGATGTCTCTTCTTGCAA
This sequence comes from Lepisma saccharinum, assembly GCF_977018435.1. Taxonomy (NCBI): domain Eukaryota; kingdom Metazoa; phylum Arthropoda; class Insecta; order Zygentoma; family Lepismatidae; genus Lepisma; species Lepisma saccharinum. Next base: position 62,039,846 of record NC_139241.1, on the reverse strand, counting down.
GCCATCTCCTGAAGCTTGGACCACAATTTGTAGTCCGAAGGGTTTAAGTCTGGACTGGCAGAGGGCCAATCTGACGTGGAAATGAAGTCAGGAACATTTGCCTCCAACCACTGCTGGGTGGTGCGTGCTTTGTGTGCTGGGGCTGAGTCCTGCTGGAAGCTCCAGTTCTCTCCATGGAAGATGGTGTCGGTAAGATTCTTGCATAGTTTCTCAAGCACTGTCTGCTGGTACACTTTGGCTGATATTTTTACCCCTTTTTCACAGAAATGGAGCGTGCCCTCATAGCAGATGTTCCAGACTTCATTTCCACTTCAGATTGGCCTTCTGCAAGTCCGGACCTATACCCTTTGGACTACAAATTGTGGTCCAAGCTTCAGGAGATGGCTTGGAAGAAGAGTCATCCCAATATTGAAAGTTTAAAGCGGTCGGTCTCTTCTGAAGGCAGTTGCTCATTTTCCAGTCGATGTGTTGCGTAATTCAATTGATGCGTGGCCACGAAGACTTCAGAAGTGTGTCAGTGCTAAAGGTGGCCATTTCGAATAATTATTTGTGATTTTGGTTCATAATGCACCCATGCACCTCATGTTATTCTGATATTAAAATATCTCTCACCATTTTGTATCTATTTATTTACAACTTTGGGACAGTATTTATGGTAAGACTAGGTATAAAATGTTGAATATTGGGCACAACGAATTCTCTGTGTTCCCCTTCCGCTAGCAGTTGGTTTGGCAGCATCGCAAGAGCGCTGGCAGCGTATTGGCTGAACTCATGTTCCTTCTAAAAGCGTACGCCGTATAGCCCCGAATCAGCACTTAAATCCATTGCACTCTTCCCTTCTCTCTCTGCTAGCATGTGACCTTCACTGTAGCGTAGGTGGGTGTAGGCCACGCCTTCCTTTGCGAAGTGCCCCGGAAAGCGATAATTGACATCAATGCCGCTAGGAGCGCTGTCGTATCCATTGCAACAGACGATGAATTTACGTGGGTAAAAATCGCCTTTTAAAAGACTGTGTGATAGTTATGCATTATGGTAATTGATAATTACGTCAATACGTCCGTTTTTCTTTAGGGGCTAAGCCCCGGAAGCCCCAAGGGACGAGACGCCACTGAGAGAAACTATATCATGAGGCGCGTTTATAATTGATTGCGTGAGAAGGAAGGAAAAACATTGAATGGGTTCGTGCATATGAAATGTTTACGTGATTGGCAAATCTGAAAATGAACAGACTGATTAGAATATGATATGGTGTAACCTGTTTCGTAGATAGGAGCTCCCACTCTGTTTCCTGGTGGCCTGTAGTTGCAGACGAGGTAGATTCTGTGCCACTCGTGTTCGAATTCGGTCGTCTTGTACTTCGCAGCTCCGCAGCCAAACCACTTCGTCTTCCCCCACACGAGCTGCGTGTAGAAACCGGTCTTGTTCTCAGTGCTGGGTTCGAGGAACATGAACCATTGAGAGACGAAGCAGGAGGGAAAAAGAATGAGACAAAGTAAGGTTAGACGGGACTTTTTACACGTTTTGTGACTACAAAATACAATTTCATAGTCCTACTACTTAAAAGTAGATAGTACTTTGTGCAAATTGGTTCGTATCCAGCGGCAACTCATTTCATTCAACTTCCAAGATTAAATACTTACGAAGCTGACACCCGTGGGGGAGTTGCGAGCACAGCATGCTACGACGCCAGGGGTCTAGGGTTTGAATCCTGGCCTGGGCATTGGTGTTCTTTGTGAGTGTCCCTTCATCAATTTAATCATATCACTCTCATCTTCGCGATTAGCCAGAAGTGGCAGAAAAGTGAAGTAAAATAAACCAAATCGCTCAATCAATAAAAAGTCAAAATTGTCATATGAAATCAGTAAAATAAAATTGGGAGAAACCAAAAAGGTAAATGCAAATCCTCCTTAAAATATCACCCGATTACCATTTCTGTCTTTGAACAATTTTCAAAACGAAGGTTAAAAATGGTAATTACGAAATATTTGAGTGCAGAACGCAGCCCCCTCCGAAGAAAAAAATCTCGCATACCAGGATTGTAAACGAAAGGCTAGCCACGTCTAGTTCGCTCCATTTTTTGACTCTCTTTGCGCTCTTGCATCTAGGTGGTTACGAAGTGTAACAAAGAGTCGTCTACTTTATCGATTTGGTGTCATGTATTTGATGTTTGCACCGTTTGCACTGCATCCTGGAGAGGTGTACAGTGTGGTGTTGAAAGCAGCAGACGGCCATATTGTTGAATCTTCTGAACTTGAGCGTCTACTTAGTTGAACACAAATTTCTTGCACCAGCCTGACACTGGGGCGCATCTGCACTACACCTGGTGTCAAAAGGTGTAGCGAACTAGACGGGGCTTATGATTGCCATTCGTGACGGAGAGACATCGACTTACAACCATATACTCACTTGTCGTTGTATTTTCCATCAGGCGGCCACGTGAAGTCTTTGGCTTGGTTGAACCAAATCATTATTGAGTCGTTGATGTGGACTTCTGGATTTTTGAAGAGCGACTCGTCCCCCTGAGTCAATCCTAGATTCTGACCAGTACGATAGCCCTCTGCAAGGAGAAACTAGGCTAGACGAAATTATGATGAAGTTATTTCTAGTACTGATAAGTGAATAATTCAGCAGAAAATAACGTTTCGAAACAATAAATCAGTATCAATTTTTAAATTTGTAACAAAAACAACAAAACTGACGTAATCGTGCCTTGTTACGCGTCATACAATTCAATAAGAAAATTCAATGAGGTTGTTAGTTTGTTTTACAGTGCAATGCACAGCCAAATATGGCTAAAATACAACACTTTTTATACATAACACCCAAACATACAGGGTAGGATTCATAAGTAATGAGCCTCACTGTATACTGACGCGTGCGCACCCTGCAGCGCACTCCGCTTGACATGAACGGTGGTGGTGGGTGTTGGAGCGGTAGCGTCGGCCTTAACAGTAGCCCCTATACGGTGGTGCGTGACACGGCGATATGGAAGTTCGTTAGAGCAACGCTACGCGATCAAATTTTGCGTCCGGTTGGGCAAGTCTCCTTCCGAAACGGTCACAATGCTTCAACAGGCGTTTGGGACTGAGTGTCTGTCCTCTTGTCAAGTCAAAAAGTGGCACAAGGCTTTTCGTGAGGCCGGGAAGAGGTGACTGACGAACCCCGGTCTGGACGCCCGTCGTCGGCCCGAACTGACGTGAATGTGCAGCGAGTGCGTGATATTTTGAACACGGACCGGCGTTTGAGTCTCTACCAAGTAGCAGAAGCCCTGAACTTATCGGAGACAACGGTGCAACGCATTGTTACCAAGGACTTGCACATGCGGAAAGTCTGCGCGAAACTTGTGCCGCGAGTTTTGACTGCAGAACAGAAACAGAACCGAGTGCTCCGATGCGAAGAACTGCTGCAATTGTGCGAAGGCGATCCTGCCATTTTCGAAACACTGATAAGAGGTGACGAAACGTGGAATTTTCAGTACGATCCAGAAACAAAACGACAATGCGCTGAGTGGCACACCTCAAACTCACCCCGTCCCAAGAAAGCGCGGATGAGCAAATCGAAAACGAAGACCATGCTCATCGCCTTTTTCGGAGTGACGGGGATCGTCCACTACGAGTTTGTCCCGCCCGGACAGACCGTGAACGCTGCTTACTACCAGGAAGTCCTGAAAAGGCTGAAAAGAAGCGTCGCGCGCAAGCGAAGGGACATCAAGGACAACTGGAAGCTTCACCACGATAACGCCCCCAGCCACACCGCCTTCATAGTCAACGTCTAGCTGGTCCGAGTCAACGTTCCTGTGGTACCCCAGCCTACCTACAGTCCGGACTTGTCGCCTCCTGACTTCTTCTTGTTTCCACGCTTAAAATCAGTGCTGAAAGGAAAACGTTTCGACTCCATCGAGGACATCAAAGCAAATGTCAAGGCAGCCCTTGCAGCCATCCCAGAACAGGACTTCGGGGACGCCTTTGAGTCATGGAAAAGCCGCCTACAGAAGTGCATTGATGCAGGAGGTGCCTATTTTGAAGACTATTAGTCAGTTGTACCGATCAGCTCAATAAATATGTCTTTTTGAACGAAGGCTCATTACTTTTGAATCCTACCCTGTAGAACTGTTTTGTTACAGTACACGTATACTAAGTGTTAATTGCACAAGACGGTATTTAAGCATGTGGTTAGATGCTCATAAGGTCAATGTTGCACGTAGACCACGCCGACCCACAAAGAATTTTAATTTCAATCAGTTAAACAAAGCCACACTCTCTGAGCGAGGTTAGGATACTGTTTCCTCTATTTGTGAAAGAGTAAAAGAATTTAACGAAATTATATGCTGTTACATGATTTCCGTTACTTTATCTTTCACTGCTACGACGCCAAGGGTCCCGGGCTTGGATGTTTGTGAATGAACATTCATCAATTTCATCATTTCATCACTCATCCCAATCTTCGCAAATTAGCCAAGAGGCACAAAACGCGAAGTAAAATAAACTAAATCAATCAATTTATCTCTCACTGGTTGTAGTCTTTAGATTTACAAGTAAGAGTTTATTTTTTCGAGTAACAGTAACTGATTTACTTTTCCTTCTTACCTAAATGGATGTTGGATTACCTTAAGATTCTTTACCTTATATTTCTATATTTAAACATAATAGTTTTAGATTGACAATTAGATTGTCATTAATGAAGAAATACAGCCTAAACTCCGTACCAGCTAACTGTAGACCAGGCGAACGAGAACAAGTCTCTGCGCAAGTAGTGACGCGAGACGGCTCCACCAATGAACAGAGAGAGAAACGGGATTGTGTAATGGGTGACGGGAGTTACCCGACTTCCTATGCAGCGTTGCAAACTTTTGAAAAGGATAATACCGAACGCACATGGCAAACCGTCTCCAGGTCCTTACGATTGGTTTAAGAATTCCTTAGGGAAATTAGGGGTAAAACTGCAAGAGGAAATTTTGACAAACCGTGTATTTAGCGTACGGACTAAGATCTGGACCGTACGTCCGTGCATGTACGGTCAGAACGGTACGGCTGGCAACGCTACGTTTTCACCACTCGATTTTCCTCCTCCTCCTCTGCCGATATGCGCGGCCCTGCTCTACAGTTAGCTGGGACAGGGTATAGTTAGTTGTAGTAATTAAGTGTTATAATTTATCTGGAATAAAGCAACTGTGAAAGAAACTGTAACAGAGCTACTTTGTCAGTGATTGTAAGTCAGTTGCTTGTAAGAATTAACTCTAAAAAGCACAGATGGTTGTGATAATCTCTTTCATAATCGTACGAAATTCGAAAGCATCCAACATTTTCGGAATTGGAGTGGAAGGTATAGAAATGTCCACCCAAAGTATTCATAAATCTAGTGTTCTTGTAAAATTTTAGGGGTTGTTACGGTGTGCACCCCTAAGATTCCTTTTAACGCTATTGAAAGTTGCACTTACTCAAAGTCTTCCTGCAACCGTCGTGTCCCCAGAAGCACTGTTCAGCCCACACCTCGGCGATCTTTGCCAGTTCTTGGTCCCATTCCTGAAACAGCCACCAGAACATGATTTACTATCCATTGTTTCTTTCACATGGGCGATTCAAGGTCAAATCTGGATTTGACCTTTTCTCTATAGCCTCGTCTAGTTCGTTGAACTTTTTGACACTATGTGTAGTGCAGGTCTATCCCGGTGTCCGGCTGGTGCAAGGAAATGACGTTCAACCAAGTAGACGGATAGTGGTGTTCAAGTTCAGAAGATTCAACAAATGCCTGGCTGCTACTTTAAACATTCATTTGATAAGTTAGCACGCACCACACATTATACCGCTCCGGAACGTAGTGCAAATGGTGCATACACCAAATCAACGAAGTAGACGAGTCGGTGTTGCACCGTGTAACCAACCAGACGCACGAGTGCAGTGAAAGTCAAATAGTGCATCGAACTAGACAGGGCTTATGATGCCAGGGGTTCTGGCTTCGAATCTCAGCCTAGGCACGGGTGATCTTTGTGAGTGTTCCTTCAATTTCATCAATTCCATCCTCATCTTGATGATTAGCCAAGTGCAGAGGAGAGTAGAAAGTACTTCATAGAGAGTGTATGCACCATCTTGTCTTCCCGTACGATAAGTGTCTCAATGCCATGGGTGCCTGCATAGACAAATAGCTCAAGATAGGCGAAGGAAGGGTAAAGTGGCCAGTGCGGGTAAAGTGGCCAGTGCGGGCAAAGTGGCCATATGAGTTTTCTTCGATGTATAGCGCTTCCGCCACGCGAAAGCCGGGCGAAACAGTCACCACGGATGCTGTCAGTGTTGTCTGTGACTTTGAAGCGGGAGGCTGCACTTTTGTAGATGTGAACTCATTTTATTGTTTTTCCGCAAGTCTGATTTTAGCTAAGTGGTACAAATTGTTGATTATAGCTAAATAATAGTAAGTGTTATAATTATTTGCTCTTGTGATGTTTGACCTGCGTGAAATAACCTTTTAAATTGTGTGTGTTTGAAAACGCTAAGTCATGTAGGTTAGACGTTAGACCACAGTTTTTGTAATGGCGTCATTCCGGGCAAAGTGGCCACGAAACAGACAGACTCGAAAGGCAATGAAGGATAGATTAGATGTTTAAAATGTAAGAAGTGGGCACTGGGCACATGAAGAGTGCGCCAGTTGTGACGAAGATGATGAGTTTGAGTGCGAATTTTGCAAATAGGCCTACGCCTAATCCTTTATTGATAGACTATTGATTACGAATTACTATTTACTTTATCTTGTAAAGATAATACTTAAAAACATAATACTTATTAATGTGTATTACTTCAGCTTGTGTTGATTAAATACACACTCTGAATCAATGTGATTACTATTGGTCTATGTTTCTATAACTTTGCTGATTAAAAAGGTATGATAAGAATTCGTCAAACCTTAGAGTGGCCACTTTACCCTTCCTTCCCCTATGTACTTGCAGAGTAAAAAGATTTTGTTCATCTAACTTCTTTCGTTCTTTTTTTATTGCCAAACAGGTGCTAATGTCTGGACGTAACTCGTATTTTTCATTAATCCATAATACCGGGCTCTTTTGAATGTAGTCGAAGTCTCGAGGTACAGAGGGTGTCAAAGAGTACTCTCCTATGTAGTCGTCACTGTTTATGTACAATCAGCAGCAATAAAGTTGGACACCTAAAGCGTTGTGTGTTGCCTAACTCCACGGCGAAAAGTGGGTTTTAATGGCAAAATTTTTCAATGGGAACCTCTACCACAGCCATAACGTTAGGCAACAAACATAACCCCTTGCAGGGAAGCAAGTATTTTAGGATATAGGTGCCCCATTTTAATTGCCGGTGACTGTACATTTCGGCATTCCCCATTATTCTTTCACTAAGAGCATTGTAAACACTGGCGGGGGAGCTGATGGGGCTACAGCCCCTCCCGAAAATTTGAGAAAACAACAATTTTCAAATGAAAGCAGTAAAGAACTCGGTAAAAGCCGAAGTGGCAAATGCAAGCTTTTCTTAAAATGACCTCCGTGTCTTCGGACAACTATTGAAACGGTAATTGTGATTTTTTTTTTTATAGAGTAGCCCGCCCCTTCCTAGAAAGCAGCTGTGTGATATCCACTTCATATTTCCAGGCCCCTTCTGAAAAAAAAATCCTGCATACGGTAGTGCTGGTAAATATTAATTTTGGAACGAGAGCTCATGAAATATAACACAGGATTATATTAGATTAGATTAGAAGAAACTCACCAAGGTAGACATGTTGACCGCCGCAGGCTGCCCGTTCACCTCACCAGCCACCACCAATCCCCGCAGGAAGTTGTGTGTGTCAACGATCTTTTTCTTCATCTCGGAGGTCAGCTCTATTGGCTTCAAATCAGTGCATCCACCAGTCATCGTCTTGCCCTGCAGAAGACGCCACATAAACTTATACCTACATTTGGTGGCAGTGGCGTGGCGTGACTTTTTAAAAAGTGTTACCGGCTATCAGTACGAAAAATGTGCCTGCTAGACGTTATTACAACCCCCCCCCCCCCTTTCGGTAAAGAAAACATTTCTTCGAGCTAGATATTTGTTCATTTCGTTCTTGTTTTGCAATCAGCAAAGTGATTTAGCTACAAACACTCCTAGAAAGAACTACCACTCATGAGACAGTTACCACGAAAATCCAATGAATAGTGGTAGACCCTTGTTAATTCTTCATTTGTCTCCGTTTCTTTTCAATGAGCTGCGAATGGGAAGAAGAAGAACCACACTTTTCTCGGGTCAGATTGACGTTTGTGTGGTTAGCACTGAGCAGACGTCAGAACTCCACTCCTTCGTGGAAGGGAAACCCAGCTGTACGTACTACTGTTGTCAACTTAGTATTTTGGAGCAAGGTTTGTCCAAATCACGAATCACACCAAGGAACTACATTTTCGTCTATTACCTAACTGGTCTCAGTTATAGTTCAATCCAGCCTTAGCTCTGCAGTCTACCTCTAGTTGCTTCACAGAAATTGTATTTCTATTTAGGTGGGATTTAGCTCTCTTCTGCCAATCCGATGTGACAACACTGGCTGCTCCGGTGGGTCTGAACGGCAACAGGGCCCCTTAACAGGCATATGAATAACCCCATAAAGTCCTTCCCCGCTCTTTCCTTGCATTGGCGCCCTCTTCTCCCTTGTTACCTCTTCAGGGTAGCGGAACGGCCTCCCTCTTCGCTTCTGTCGGCTGCAGAAAAAATGTCCTAGGCAATATCTACTCGACGGCAACGGAGTTCATTAACGTATTTAACAATGTTGTCATTTTATTGAAACAACTTTTTAATTCTTTACATTTTGCTGTTACCTGCGGTAACACCGGCTACATGCACGCCACGCCCAGTAGCGAAGAGTAGTCTTACGAAGGAGGCAAGCAATGTTTCAGTACAACAAAACATGTAGTACAATGGCACGCCAAGAGGGGGATTAAAGGTTTATAGCCTCATTGGCCCGGTCGCTGGATTTGTAAAAATATCATAATAAAGTGACGGTTCTAAAAATAAACCATATGATCCTCAAACGTCACATTTACTTTCGAAATTTCAGGTAACGTTATTTGTATGGTAGTAAACGTCTTACATATGCAAACTTTCCGCATACGACTAAAGGGGTACGTATTTTCTTATTTATATATTAGTACTTTAATTTGTTCATAATTTTTTAATCTGGACAAACGGTGACCAAACGGATTTAGGTAAAATAACTCATTTATTTAATTTACACTGCGTGATTGTAATTTAGGATTTGTGGGCACCCTAAAAATCGCATTCGGAGTCAAACATTAAAATAAAAAGTTAAACACAAACTTTAAAAATTTCATTTCAAACCAAAGAAACACATGCATAGACGATATACTCACCACAATAAATTCCAAACTCCTTTGCATATATAGGAAATTTCCCGCTATCGAACAATTCAACAAATCTTAGGGCCTCAAGGTTCTCAAAACGTGAAGACACTCCCATGCTCTTTCCACAACTGGAAAGCATCCACGCAAGATCACTTTGGAAATCTCTGGAACGACCGAAAGTGATACCAACCTATTTCCTTCATTTTATCCCTCATGGGAAGGAAAAATATATCAGTATGGAGATAGAAATTAAGCGGTGGAATCAGAATCATTACAGCAGAAAGAGTATATACATAATGTTTAAGTAATAAAGTGTCATACAGAGGCGGGGCCGGGGCCGGGGGAGGGTTGGCCCCCCTTTGGCCCAGTATTCCTAAGAAAAGGAAAGTCAAAGGCAGGAAAAGATGACAAAATGAGGAGACTACTACAAAAAATCCTGGGAGCACCACTTGTGTCATAATAATAAAACTTAAAACATGTTCTTGTGTTCATAATGTGTACAATGTATACGATTTAATTGTGCTGTGTAAATATCAGTAGAGAGTTCTTTTTAGATAGCTTCATTTTCACCCCAAGTTTTATTCAAAAGCAGTCAATTTATTGAATGTGGTTGTAAAATTTGTGAAACAGCTCACTTGAATTACTGTGTAAATAATTTGGCAGTTGCAAACACTGGTGCGGTCAACACTTTTGACGTAATTTGAGCTGGACCGAGCTGGACACAGGGTGCAGACCAAGGTCCGTCGAATCTTCCCTCCATCCCTGGGGAAACTCTTCACGGGGGTGCAGACATTTCACTTCCTGGAAACACAAACCCCCGCCCTTTACCATCTCGCCCGAACTCCCAATATCCATTTTTTTACGCGTTTTACAATTCGCGAAATCTAAAATAAATTGTAATATAAAATGATATATATATGGAATTTAGAACAATGATAATAACTTATTTTAGTTATTTTATGACTAAGAATTATTTTTATATTCGCGATCTTGTTTACGTGTTCATGAAGACAAATATTCTTTACTCGTAGTTTTTGGTGGCAATATATCCTTCTGCTTTCGGTTGAGCTCGGCTATTTTCGGGAATAACGCAAGCTCAGCAAGCAGAGCTTTTGGTATAAGCGTTGTGGACGGTTCCACTCGAATTTCACGCTTCGCCATGTGACTCCTTCCGGTGCGTTATTTTCCCGCAGAGCAGCCGCAAGCATTGAGGCTGGTGCTTGCTACAGAGCTGCTGAGAGTTTGCGGCCGTAATTTTTCGCGAAATCGAGTGCGATGGAAACGAAATAAGGCTAAAACATTAAGTACATTAAATGATATTCGAATAATGCAAGCAGTGCTTGCATTGCTTGTACTATATCTTCGCCTCTGGCCACGCCTCTGTTTGGTGGTCACGATTAAAATTGCCCTACTCAGAGCCTTCTGGAGCCCATTCGAAGCAACGGATTGCGCTGAAACTTGGTATAGACGTTATTGAGACCATGGCGAAGCAAATGCTGAGAAAAAAAGTTTCAATTTTTCACCACCAGGTCGAAATGTGGCTTTGAAATCTGATGCACAGTGAACAACATCCCGAGAAATGCTTCGTCCGAACATTGACCACACTGCCTTAGGCCCGCTTTTTCCTTAGCATTTTTCTTAACATTTATGCCATGACCAAAATACTGCCGTGTAAAGTGAGAAATTTTATGGCATTTCAGATTCCATGGCATATTTCATGACATTTCTCAAGGATAGGATCGGTCCTATTTCCGTAGCATTTTTCATAATCATAACCAATCAGAAGCGACCTCTAGGTCACGAGTGAAGCTGTAATGGCGGCCGAGTGAGATGTAAACAAGTACCACTTCACATTTTTAAAAGCCCTTAAGTATTCAACCGATAGGAATAACGTTTCGTATTAAATGGTTTTAGGTACAAAAGAATGGCGCTGCTTAAATACATACTTTACAACGTTTACTGTACACGTATGGAAGAATATCTTAGTTGTTTCAGTTGTAAACACCGTGCACTCACCATAGATGGTGTAACTCGATGTGCCTTTCGTGCTGTATCTATTACGCTTCCAAAGGGCCATTTGCGTTGACGCACATTGACGCTTGTTCCGACATAAACTCAAAATTACTGGTGGTGGTTACTTCAGCGCCACATTTCAACCTGGTGGTGAAAATTTGAACTATTTATTTTTCCATCAGCACTCGCTTCTCCAGGGTCTTCAGCCGCATAACCTCTGTACCAAGTTTCACCAGTAGCGGCTCGTGCCTAAAATAACAGGTGAAGAAGTATATTTATAGGCAATGAAAACAAATAGTAAGTGCCAGTGCCCCCCCCCCCCCCAATTTAAAACGCCTTTTTTGTCTTCATCCGTCCATCTGGAAAATGGTGTCTGCAACAAATTACACACTAAGTCATTTACTGGGTTCATTGTAGAAACCACAGCTCAACACATGAACACAACACACGATAGGAAACGCGAAACACACACGCGGAACAAGATCTCGCGAGAACGCGAAGATTTTGCCACAAGCACTGGATGCGATGTTTTCTCCGACGAGAGAACTGATTCACGTAGAGGGCGACACCATGTTCAAGGCCAACGCTAGGTGACGTCACCGTTGCCATGACAACCGGCTAAGTCTTCCGCAGGGGCGGCGCCAGAACTTTTCGACCGGGTGGGCAGAAGCTCCATATTGATAGATTAGGGTGGGCAGTATAAATTTAAGACCATATACGTACATGTGCATGTAAGACGTATATGTATCCCCTCTCTCTTACACTCCCGATTTTCTTCTTGCTTCTTTTCCCTTTCCATTTCAGGTTTTCCTCTTGATTATTTTCTAATCTATTGTCGCAACTTGTTCAATTTCATTTCGGGTTGCCTCTGATGGACACAATTATTTCAACGAAGTGTTTATCCATGTGCAACCATACATTCACAGTCACAGTCTTTCATGCATATCAATACACTCCTCACAAAAAGTTTGGAATATTGTAACGTTAGACAATAGGTGATAGACACGGGCATGTGTGCCTAATATAACAATATTGCAAAATTTTTGTGAGGAGTGTATAATGAAACAAATGTAAATTAGTTATAAGCTTGTGTTGCATCACATTTTGCTCTTCGTGAACAAAAAAAAAGGCACATACTTGATTTTATGTATTCGGCAACAGTGATATAAAGTGCAATGGTAGACAATCGTGACGTTTCTCGTAATTTAAATGCATGTTCCTGAGCATAGTAGTTTCATCGTATGAGTTTTTGACTGAAGAGTTATCTCACTCCTTGGGGGGTAATTTTTCTTAGCTTCCAAGGTTTGTACAATTGACAAATCTATCTGAATGTTTGCAGTAGGGGCGATTAGGTGTAAACATTTGAGGGGCAAGGGCAATATACTTTATTTTGGTAGAAAAGGCTTAGCATAAAGAGGTCATAGTGCGGGGGCAAAAAATGCCAAAAAGTGGCAAAATGTGCCGGGGGGGACTGCATCCTCTAGCTCCCGCTCCCCCTAATCGCCGCCACTGAATGTTTGGATTAAAATAAACGTCTTAGTAGAAATAATTTAAAACACACGTTAGTTCGTTGTCCATGAGGTATTCCTAGGCTAATGAAAGGCTATTTTGACAAAATGTCACTCATAAGTAAAAAACAAGCAAGATTGAGAAATCTGTTCAGAATTGAAGATATTATTAGCTAAGTTGGTATTCGTTTTCTGAACTAAGTCATGTTACTCATGCGGGATAAGCAATACACGTATGGTTGGTTACATGAACATATTTTTTGAGGTAACAAAAATATTTAGGACACAAGGAATTCATCGAAGTTGATCACCTTGCCAGGAATAATACATCTATTTTTTCATAGATGACTTACTTGGGTTGCACGGCATGACCATTTCGAACGCACTAGAATGTCAACCTCTGTGCTGTACAGCATACCCTGCTAACTATATTCTTGCAGGACAACGAGTTCCTGGCGCCTGGAACCACAATCGAAATAATAATTTATGGGGAGTTGTATTTTGAGTGTCCGTGTGTGTTTGTTTTCGGCCCTTCGTCGTTTTCATCTCTTCGCCATTTAACCTTATCGTCGTCATTATCAAAATTAGCACAGAAATGACTTAAAATAAAACAAATCATCCACAACTTACTCTTCCAAGGCATCTAATTCCGTGAACAATGACATTGTTTTCTAAAAGTCCCAAATATTTGTCTCAGGCAATACACCCTCTTAAAATGGACGCATCTTCTGTAGAGGTAAAATGACACGTTTGTTGAGAGTTCTTTCTGTATATTTTTTCTCCAATGGCATAACACTGTCGCATTATAATGAACAGGCCCTGTTCGACTCACCCCTACTCTGCTGGAAGCACAATGCACACTGGTTCGGACTACACATTAAACTGTAGGTTTTGTCCCGATTAGCCTATCAGAGCATAATATTGGGCTTAAAAAAAACTCACAAAAACGTCTTCTGGATACTTCGTGACATAACTTTTTTTATTTACTTCAGCTGCATCTACAGATTCTGTCGACATTTTCAGCTGATTCATAAGGCAAAATTTATGTGTCGAACGAGGATTTCTAAATATGATAAAGTCATTATAACACCATTAAGCCTTGTTTCCATGATATGAAAAATTCAATATGCTCCAGAAGAACTTTCTAATAGTCTGTAGGGGAGCAATGTTTGTGTATATACAGTATATCGTCCTGTTTTTGTACCTTGTTACATTTGTACTTTGTGCAGAGTCTGAAGAAGACCTTGCTAGAAGGTTGAAACGTTACGTTTAGTTTATGTTATATAATAAAATAAATTACTGCCTTGGTCAGCATATTGAGTTTTTCATATAATAAGCCACTTATTAGCAATTGAGTAATTCTGTAGCTTTTTCCATACATAACTGGTTTATCAAAATTTATTGAGTTCGGTATTGTACTGATTATTGTGAATCCTTCTTATTACTAGAACGAATATAAAGTTGATATTTCACATGCATATTGGTATTTGAAGATGCCAGGTATATAAAAATTGCAATTAAATAAAGAAAGGGACACTTCGGGAATTTCAATGCAGAGCTAATTAAAACTATACTACAATCTCTAGCATACTTAAACCCGAAGGTTTATAGCGGCAGCAACACAAGCCTTTCATCTACCCCTATGCGGGGCAAGACCAATCAAATCTTTCCCATCCTTGCCGACTTTTTTTTTTTTGGGTCCATCTCAACGTTATCCCTCCATCCTCGTCTTGGCATTCCTACTGGTCTCTTACCATCAGGTTTCCCCAACAAGAATCCTGTAAACTATTCTTTCTTCTGCCATTCGTGTCACATGGCCTTCCCATCTAAGTCTTCTTGATTAAATTATTCTAATAATAATTAAAAAGTCGAAATAATTTATTGTTTGCTGGAGGAAGTAACGCTAAGATGATGTTTTTATTTGTTTATTTGGAGATTACTTTAACCATACCCAGGCTGGGATATATACACGGAGGCCCGGAGCTGCAGTTCTCAAGTTCACCCTAAATTCTGATCTAATCTTGATCATACACTGCATAATTTTGAGCCTCCTAAGTCTACTAGCTGCTTCTAATCATACGCGTAGAAGTATTAGTTATCACAGTTTTTTGTTTCAATAGCTCTAGTAATTACTTTCACTTTCTAATGACAAAATTGGCTTTTTATGGGTTGATAATAATGTGGTTGAGTGTAAGAAAAGGCATGATCCTTAATTTCCGCCACAAAAAAATAAGAGACAAATAAATAAAAAAATAATATGTGAACATTTCTAACATAGATAATATTCACAAGTAAAATATACCTTTTATGAACACCAGAATAGACTTATTTATCGAATCATTCATATAGCTATCTCCAAGTATATGTACTTATTGAATTTGATTGGGTGGGCAATCGGGTGGGCACAGGAATTTTTGGGTGGGCGCTTGCCCACCCGTGCCCACCCCTGTCGCCGTCCCTGGTCTTCCGCAACCTAGCGGTGTTTGCTCTTGGGTTGGGACGAACTCAATACGTGCGTAGCGCCGAGCGGCGTGTTATTTGAGTATTATCGTGTGCGTTCTGCTGGGAAATAGTTTAATTTAATAAGCAAATGAAAAATGTCAATATTAATTTGAAAATTAGGTGAAAACATCTGCACTTGTTGCACTTGGCCAGCCGCCACTGAGTTTCACCACCAATTCATTGATTCGACTGAGCGTCCACACTCACCGACTTGCATACACAGTCCATGAAAAACTGTGGGCACAGAGGTTTTTTTTCTTTTCCCCCCGTTTTCCATCTCTGCTCACTTCAAAGTTTTACAATGGCCCACACGTAACGTTAAACTGCCAGGGAAAACGTTCTTGAAAACGTAACGTGTGGACCAGCCATTGGGTAGTTTTCAGTTCAAATGTTTGTCACAGTGTTTTGTTTGCGGAAAAACGTTCGTGGCAGGAGTGGAGAACAGTGGTTTAAATGTATGATGGGTCCTTAATTTGAAATATGCACGTTTTTCCGCTTCGCCCTCGTTCATTTATCACAATTTGACCAGTAATTATAGGGCCATTAGTTTTAAAGAGTAATGCCTGAAAATTTTGAACGTGTCCATGTGTAGATAGGCAAAACAGAAAAAGCGGCATGAAAGTAACATGACAGCAAGCTTTTATAAGAACAGAAAGATGAGGCTATGAATAATAAATAAAGTCTGGAACCATCTAATGAAATTATTAGCAACAGCTAATAGCACAAATCATGAAAAATAACCATATTATTTATTCACTTCAACTAAATGAATTTCAAAATACTGTGGAACGTTAAAATGCAAGACACTTACATCGAATATGCACATTGTATGCTCCTTCCCGTTGCACGTTATTTTACAGTAAGGGTTGTCAGCTGCCACTTCCAGAAGGATTGGGAAGAGGAAAACCAGGAAGCCTGACACCATGTCCAAGGAAACCGACAAACTGCCGAAGAAATAACTTTCATCACCTGAGTTTCTTCTTTGCCCCGCATGTACATTGAGTTATACCTAACAGGACTGTGTGATAGTTAAAAGTAGTAAAATTGGGACAAACAATATATTACCTCTACATTTCCATACACTTCACTTGTGTCTTTGGAAATACATATATTGAAAACAAAAAAATGGGTCATAAGGGCAACAAATATTACTGTTAAATCAAATAACTAAGTTTCTCAAAACAGTCATATTTTTGCTATTATATATTAAATAATAAACTACATTTTAATTTAATGATGAAGTAAGTCTATGTCTTGAGTTTTTGCACAATTGTACAAATTTCATTAGAAATTTTAAAGAATTGAGTTTTGTCGGCACTATTTCAAAATTTCTTCGCTATTTCATCCTGATCAGGATATCAGAAAATCTCCATGTAGAAAACTTGCAGGTGTGTGTTGCAGTTTTACTAATCTTCAAACAAGAAGTGCATTGTGCTGTCTTAATGATGACGTATAAAGCTTAGATTTTACAAGAAAACTATTGAGATGTAAATGAAATTTCTTTTGCTGCTTCAGTTCAAAGAATCAAACTACGTATTTTAACTAGCATTATGATAAAGAAGTCTCATGTATAAATTATTTCTATATCACTTACCTACACCACAATTGAAGAAACAAATGACAAACGTAATTAATTCCAAGACTTATTTATTCAGACTTGACAATTAATATTTTTGAGAGTTATATAACAATCAAGTTTAACTGTTCTTCAATCCTTGATTAACGTGGCTATGTGATTTCGCGTTTGACAAATTTCATACTCAACAAAATTACTTTTTAAAAAGACAAATTCACTCGGCCATTAGTTTTCAAATAGCATTCTTAATAATGACAAAACTTCAAAATAACTTATTCTTGTTTCACATAGTAAAATTTACTAATATTCTTGTTTCACGTAGTATAATTTACTAATTCTTGTTTCACATAGTATAATTTACTAAATATTTCTGTTTGCGAGGAACATCATGTTATTTTGTGCGATTTTTATACATGTTGTGTGCGTTGTTTACTGTCTTCACCTATTGGTGGCGCTGTTGAGAGGCTCCTTGCTTGCGTTTATCTATCGAAGTACACGAAGTTGCTGTAGTCAGGAACGTATCCAGAAATTCCTTTCGGGAGGGGCTGGGCAACATACTATCAGAGCGTATAGAAGAGAAAGTGTGCGCACTTCGGGTTCTTCCCGTAAGCCAAGTGAATAGAGCGGTGCCCCACCGAAACACTGGCAGCACCTTCGCTTGCGACGAGCGTCTTCTGCTTGCAGTGCGGCCGTGCTTTATGTAGAGCGTTTTGTTTTGTTGTGCTAGAATAACACTGTGTACTTTTATTAATGACAACGTTGTTACGTTATTCAGTTTAGTGTCCTTACATTTGTGATTGATCCGTTGTGACTAGTTTGTGCTGTGTTCTACGCATTATTATTGTGTTAGAGACAGCAGCGAGCGAAAACTACAAGATGCCTACGTGTTTCGTACCCGGCTGTAGATCTGGATATGACCGCTGTTCTTCAGGCAGTAGACATTGTTTTACGCCACCTAAAGACAGTAATGGTTTCTCAAAATGGGAGAGTGCCATCCCTAGAAAAGATTAAAAAAAACTAAGTCATAATTGCTATGTGTCTGATATTCATTTTTCCACTGACCTTTTAGTGAAAGTGGATTCGTTCATAGTGGATGGCGAAACAGTAGAAATTCCACGACAAAGGTGGAAATTAAAACCAGAAGCAGTTCCTCATATATTTCCTAATATGCCCAAATACCTCTCTAAGACAGTTAAAAAGAGAAATTATCCCATGAAAAGGCAATCCTTGCGGACAGATGATAATGAAGTAAGTACTCGTCGCAATGTATCATTAAGCTTATCAGTAGAGGATGATTTGCTTCACACTGCGGATGCGTAAATTCCCATGCCATCGACGCTATAACACATTTTTTAGTGAAAAGAATGAGAATGATCGTAGCGGAATGCTGATTTTTCATGAAGTTAAACTTAGGGAAGCAATTCAGTTTAACTCGAATTCCTTAAAAATAGACGGCTTGTTGATTAGGGAAATCTTACTCCAGACGAAAGCAAGAATCAATTAGCAAATCATGCTCTAGTTTTTTTATGTTTGTTCCTTTTCTGTATAATTAGATTCAACCCATAGCAGTATATGCTAGCAGGAATGCCACCCCTGGTGACATTCTCACAAAAATACTTATCCAGGTTATCATACATTTGGAAAAAACAGTGGTCAGAATTATTGGTTTTACATCTGACGGTAGCCAATCTAACAAAAAGTTATGGAATGCTTAGGATCCAAGACTATGGTTCGGGCGATGGCTGTAAATACCTTACCCATGCATCGAAAAGTGTTTATGATGCGCTGTTACGAGTGGAAGAAGTTGTTGCAAAAAAATTATCATGTGCTAATAGTTTATGGGGTGATATATGTTTTCAGTGTTTGGACAATTTAAATATAATTGCTGTAAAAACCTCGCAATTAGGATGCTGTGAAGATCATGTGCTGCGTACGCTACCTAAACTCGTATTTCACTATCTGAAATATCGATTTTTCTTCCGCACCAAGGAGATAAGAAAGGAGTTAAGTGCCCCGTAGACAGCAAAATCATCTCGGAAATTCTCCAAACTATCCAGCTGCTGAGCTCTTCTCCAAATGTAAGTAACATGCATTTTTGTTTCTTATGTAGTTAGTTATGTAAGCAACGCGAGCATCTTCCGCGCCGTCTCAAACGTCACCACTGCCATCTAGGCGGTGGACCACGGCAACTCAGGGAGTGCACACACTATTCCTTCTATACGCTCTGATACTATTAAGGAGTATTGATAGAACCTCACAACCGTATGATTAAGGCCAGTGATGACCTTTTGGTGCTAAATGGGTAGGGGGAGTAAGGAGTACTTTTTCTTGGTAGACAAGGCTTAGCATTAAGAGTCCATAGTGCGGAGGCAAAAAATATATAATGGGGAGCAACTGCCCCCTAAATCGTAGCCACCGTTTAAGGCTGCCATTTTTATCAGAACGTGTTAGTCCGTTTCTTCTCATCAGACAACAAAACATCTATGGAGTCCGAGTGTTTTTACGAAGCTGTTACACACGCACGGGATGGACAATCCACTCGACAACGCGACATTCAAACTGTGGGCTGCGAACTGGATGCAGACAGCGGTCGGAGTTTTTCTCTCTGATTCGAACCTGAACACCACTGCTGCGTCTTGTCCAACGATGTCTGCGCCTCTTATCAAAGCCGAAACCCACCAAATTGTTCATATTCCGACCTAAGCCCTCGCAATTCTTCAAAATTGTCTGACACAGCTTCAGCAGTCTTGTTATAAATCGGCACGAAACAAAGGAAGTCTTCTCGAACACAGCTGGATCTCAAAACAAGTAATGGACAATGAAAAGTCTTCCGTTCACAAAATATCTAAAGTTTCGTCTCCCAATATGATAGTGGTGTGCCCAAGGAAGTCTTGGTGTGGGTCATAACCCCCTCCCCCCCTTTGGCCCAGTATTTCTAAAAAAGGAACGACCCCCTGATCCCCACCTTGGATACGTGCTATTATTAATAACAGGGTTGTAGAACAATCTGTCTTGCCTCGATAATTATTTCTCTCCTTAAATTGTCGTCACATTATTGTATTTCACACACAAAAAACAAAAAACCTGATTTTATCTAGTGTAAACCGAAAACTTTCGAAGACTCGAGCCCCCTGCCCCCTGGATACGTGCCTGGCTGTTTTATTATATGTTTGCGCGGATCATATCACCCCACCTTCGGCCGGGATCAAAAGTGTGGGGCCTTAACTCCACACACCCTATGTGCCTTCATGGCGTGGAGCAAAGCACAGGCGAGCTCTTTACTCTTCTTTTTTTTTTTATGTTTGCGACATCTTTCATTTGAAACCCAACGTAGGTCTGGTCTGTGATATAAGGCTGGTCCTTTCTGTTTAGATATTAATCTACTTGTTGTGTGATTACCAAAAGATGTTTATTTGATTGATTGATTGATTGATTTAGTTTATTTTACTTCGCGTTTTGTGCCTCTTGGCTAATTTGCGAAGATGGGGATGAGTGATGAAATGATGAAATTGATGAATGGACATTCACAAACAACCAAGCCCGACCGGGATTCGAACCCGGGACCCTTGGCGTCGCTGATGTTTATTTGAAATGGAACCCGTAAGACGGGGTTGGAGTATTTTCAGCTGGTGTTAACAACAAAATACCACGGCGTATTTATAGGTCAAGTTCATAATGAGTCATTCCATGCCAAATCAACACAGATATGTGCAATTTTTAACCTGACCATCTCCGATTTTCATGAAATTTGGGGAGTTGAAACTATGCATAGAACTTAGTAACTATGAAAATTTTTAGTCTCGTGCGTCTTGTAATTGTTAAATTATTCAAGGTCAAAGTTAGCAGAAATTGCCCTTTTTGAGCCCGCTTAGCTATACTAAATGTGCTGTAACTCCGCCCCTATTATGCCTAGGAAGCTCAAATAAAGCTTATTGTACAGAGAATTAAACAAGCTTTCCAGTGATATATAACAAGCCTACCTTTGGATAAAAATATAATTTTGTCACGTGACCTTGGCCTTTGACCTTGAATATCTCAAAACATGTCATCACCAAAAATCGTGAAAAAAAATATATATATATTTGGTCCCTCATACCATACTCTAAAACATACCAAAAAATCATTCTGGGACTGCAATGGGATCAGAAGATACAAAATAATATGTGTAACTATGTGACTGATAAAAGCCCCATTACATGAACTATGAAGAGTCAAATGTCCCTTAACACCCCCTACAAAATGTGAAGGAGTTATCCTGGGTATAATTGGTCATGAAAGAAATAGGTTAGGCACAGGGAGATCCCTAGCCGTGTGTGTCAAGCGCAGATCCGACATATTGTTGACCGCCATATTGAATTGAACGCAAAAATTTCAAAGGAAAGGGGGTGATGTGATATATCAAATGAGGCTAGAATTTCACGAGAAATGAAGTCACGAAGGTTTATCCAACATATAATTAACCAGCAAAAATTTATTACTGCATGCTTGTGACCATTTTCTCCTTTTCGAGGTGTTAAAACCAAGCATTGGAATTCTCCTAACGTGTTAGGAACTCATCGAGATCACGCTGACATCTTGGGAGAGAAAGAAGTATACGCACCATTGCATATGATTTTAATCAGCTACATTCACCAAATAGTTGAATAGTGAAGAATATTGGGAAAAGTATATCAAACAATTACGTGACACTTCCTTTGGAATGAAAAATTCATCAGTGACGAGGCAAATTTTTATGTTCACGGTGAAGTTAATAAAAATAATATGCAATACCTGTGATTTGCTCAGTCGAATGGTTGTTGCTGATAAGCTAATTATGTGGTATAACGTATGGCGAACGGAAATGGTTGGTCCCTATTCAACAACGGAACCTTAAATGGTGAGGGCTTCTTGGATTTGTTAAGTGAACAGGTTTTTTCACCCTTGCTTACGGGATATGGCACTTTTCGAGAGTTTTGAAACAGGACAGAGTGTGACCACACTATGTAGACATTTTCACAATTTCTTCATGGTAATTTTCTAGGTAGATTGATGGGCACACGGGGATCTATTAAAAGGCCTGCACATTCCCCAGATCTAACATCTTAGGAGGACTTTTACCTTCAGACACATTTGAAGAGAATGGTGCATGCACTAAAAGTCCCTGATATTGACCATCTGAGAGAAGGCATAGTTGCTGCTTGCGATGTTGTTGCACATGCTACATTACCAAATGTTCTATGCGAGTGTGAGAGACGTCAACGAGTGTGCTCACAGGAACATTGACAACATTATAATGTGCATATATCGTAAGTGAAAGATATGTGTATAACTTTTTGCTGGTTAAATATATGTTGGATAAACCTTCGTCACTTCTTCTCGTGAAATTCTAGCCTCATTTGATATATCACATCACCCCCTTTCCTTTGAAATTTTTGCGTTGAATTCAATATGGCGGTCAACAATATGTCGGACCTGTGCTTGACACACACGCCTAGGGATCTCCCTGTGCCTAACCTATTTCTTTCATGACCAATTATACCCAGGATAACTCCTTCACATTTTGTAGGGAGTGTTAAGGGACATTTGACTCTTTATAGTTCATGTAGTCGGGCTTTTATCAGTCACATAGTTACACATATTATTTTGTATCTTCTGATCCCATTGCAGTCCCAGAATGATTTTTTGATATGTTTTATAGTATGGAATGAGGGACCAAATATATTTTCTTCACGATTTTTGGTGATGACATGTTTTGAGATATTCAAGGTCAAAGGCCAAGGTCACGTGACAAAATTATATTTTTATCCAAAGGTAGGCTTGTTATTTATCACTGGAAAGCTTGTTCAATTCCCTGTACAATAAGCTTTATTTGAGCTTCCTAGGCAAAATAGGGGCGGAGTTACAGCACATTTAGTATAGCTAAGCGGGCTCAAAAAGGGCAATTTATGCTAACTTTGACCTTGAATAATTTAACAATTACAAGACGCACGAAACTAAAAATTTTCATACTTACTAAGTTCCATGCATAGTTTCAATTCCCCAAATTTCATGAAAATCGGAGATGGTCAGGTCAAAGGCTGTGTTGATTTCGCATGGAATGACTACTTCTAATAACCTTGATTCTTCCATCTTGTGTATCACATGAGCATCTCAAATGCGGTAATAGATAGCATAACGTGAAAGCCGCATGTTATAATTGCGTAAATATTGCCCCAGTGAAATTACACTACACTACACATTGTATACAATGTACAGTGGAATGAAAAGTATTGCTGGGCAATTTGTTCATGACTATTTTTATTAATAAATAATAATCTCTGAACAAATTCAGTTGTGATGAGATGTTGCAACAGTGTAACTTCGTCAGACTATCCTAGTTTTGTATCCTCGAGTGCGTAGACAAGTAGATTTTATCCTTTCACTTCAAGGTGAAATGTAAGGTCCAGGGCTTGAAATTGCGGTGTTAGAAAGGCTGGTGATGTCACAGGATCATGAATGCTTATTAGGATAACGTCACGTGATTGATCTTGATTTTGTAAAGAATTTCAATAGTTTTACGAATTAAATTTACACATGTCCGTTGATTTGGCCTATACACGTATTTGGGAAAAGTTCCAAATAGTCACTTTGTGCAACTTACATCCCACGAAAATTTCCGTACACAACAAATTGTCCCTAGACCCAACTGTAGATAGTCAGTCACCTTTCGTAGTGTGCATTTTGTTTAAGAACTGATGCAAAATTTTATTACCCTGCGAATGTAATGAATAGTGATATATTATGCAATTACATGCTGATATTCGTGATAAGTTATGGTTGAATATGAAATAAAATTCTATCAACTATTCATATATCGATATTATTGCGTATTATGGAAATTTAATATTCCAATAAATATTGCAAATCTTCAAAAATCTCTGTTTTATTGCAAATAAACTGACAAATATTTATTTCTAATTATGCAGATAATATCAAGAATTAACAGGAAATAAAATTAGCATGTAATACTATAGCACAGGGGTTTCCAACTGGCGGCCCGCGATGAATTTTTTTGCGGCCCGCGAAGCCAGTTTGCAAAATACATTAATTTTATGTATTTTTACTGAAGGAACGGAAGCTCTGTGAAAAAAGACAATATCATAGGTAGAATTGATTCTGCAGTCAATAATGCATCATCAGAATCTAAAGTGACATAACTTTCTCTTCACGCCATGCATTCTACCCCTTCGCTATGCGGAATGAACTCGCCCGCTTCAGCGAAGGCTTCACTCTTTGTGTTTAGAAACAAACTGCGGCGCTATATAGATCTGTTTTACTACGCACGAACTACGAAGAGATTTCCAGTGTTCCAACTCGGATTGTACTGTGACTGATTGTTAAAGTTTGTGCAAATATCGAAATGAGCAATATCTCCAAAAAAACGTACGATTCAAAATGAAAATAGAACCTATCAAGAACGTTGGGAAAAAGACTACCTCGTTACAAACAACAATGGCAAGAAAACGGGCCAGGGTTTTGCAAATACCTTTCAAAGGAACGCTTTCCAAACATTCGTAGTTTTGGGCAAAGAATGGCATCGATGTTCGGCAGCACATACACGTGTGAAAGTGCTTTTCCTTCAATAAAGTTCATCAAGAACCGCTACAGATGCCAACTGGCAGATGCTTCACTGCTTCACCTTCTGAGATTTTCAAAAACAGAAATTGAAGTGGACATTCCAACTTTAATAAAACAAGTAGATCGGCCTCAATTTTCACATTGAATACTTGCTATGAAGGATTCTTATTTGTATGGTGTGTTTTTCATTTCTTTCAATTCATCCATAAGTATTGGGTTTTTGTGAAATAAATTGTAATTATACAATTTTTATCTGTGATTCCATTGTTTCTATTGCCTCATTTTAGAAATTTAGGTCATGTGAAAGTACTACATTTTCAGTTCAGTACTTACAATTTTTGTAATTTTTAATCCCACCCACAAAAAATGCGGCCCGCCAATCAACTGCTGGATATAATTTTGGCCCTCGGACCTTTTGAAGTTGGAAACCACAGCTATAGAATATGTCAAAACATAGTACATAGGCCTATACATTGCCACATTTTATGCTTTGACATTTGTTACTCTCACTAGCATACGCAGGATTTTCTTTCGAAGGGGCTGGGATTGTAAAAGTGGGAGGAGGCGAGATACACTACAAAATATTTCGCAATTCCCATTTTAAACCTCGTTTTAAAAGTTGTTCAGTTACAAAAATGGTAATCGGTGTTCATTTTGACGGGGCCTCCGTTTACCACTTTAGTTTTTCCGAATTCGTTACTGCTTTCATTTGAAAATTGCGATTTTCTCAGAATTTCGGCCCATTAGTTCCCTCCTGCGAACGCCAGTGGTTGCTGTGAAGAATTCCAGCTCCAGTTTGACACCTACTAATGTCGCTACAAGTATTCATAAAATCTCTAAAATAATTAACTCAATGTAATTTGTTTTCCCGTATGATTAGCCATATCCGGTTCTTTCAACCAAAAGGTGCTAAGAAATTACTAATCGTGGACTGTTAATATATAATTTAATTACTTTTTGAGTAGTAAAAACATCATACTATAAGGTCATATCTGAAACAGTATGGAAATGTAAACAGCGACAACTTGGAGGGACTCCATATCTAGAAATGCACCACATTTGCTGCGTGGTAGGAGCGCAAGTCTTTCATACTCTGTTATAGACGTTTCTTGATCCAAACATCGCATTTATGTTGAATTGGATGAGAGTTTGTTTCGTAAGACGCAATAGAAAGCAAGAAGCATTATCCAAATGCGAGGAAGTTTAAGAGGAGCATGGCTCTCCGTCGATTCATCTAACAAAAGAAAATCAGAAATCAAGTTAGTACACAATTTGGTAATTTTGACTAGAATTTTGGTAACTTAAGCAAATTCTACACTATTATGAAAATACATTGGTTCTGGTGACCAATCATTTGTTTGTCAACTATTTAAACACATATTTGATAACGAGATTTTTTTTTTTGTTATTCCAAACAAACTTTTTATGCTCAGATAGGATAATCTGGATTGGAGCTGCACTTTAATGTGAGATCCAACCACTGTGCAATATGCCTCCACCGGGTATCGAACCCGGAATCCCTACATTACAAGGTGATAGAGTTACCACTATATCGGGAAAATCCAATAAACTTAGGATTGTAACAGAATCAATAAAACACATAATGAAATTTAAACGTTGTCATCTTTTAATGAGGGAATCCAGGGTCTCCCTTATCGCACAACGCAAGGACAACATTACGTTCTGACATCAGACGAGGAATGTCTACTACTTTGTTAGGTTAGGTCTGACAAGTTTGGTTCTCTTAGTATAAATTCACTATTAATATATTATTTATGCTAAGAGAACTAAACCTAACTAGCCTAACCTAACAACTTAGACATTTAGCTTAACAATAAAAGCATTCCTCGGTGAGGTCAGAACGCAAAATTGTCCTCGCGTTGTGCGATAAGGGAGACCCGAGAATCCCTGGTTTGATACAGGTGGAGGAGCATTCAGACGTGGGGAGTAAAGTGATTCGAGTACCTTTGAGTAATTTACTCTATTCTGTGTTGGAATTAAAATATGAATGTTCATTTATGACAAAATTACGACCAAAATACTCTAGAAAATTTATTCGGGACACCCCCCTAGAGTGAAACTCACCTGTTTCATATATTGTCTGTCCAAGGACGTTGCCAGCCGGTAGGTAGTTGCACACGAGGAGCATAGTGTGCATGGGCGGCTCCGATTCTCCCATTATGTACGTTGTAACCCCGCAGCCGACGTGCGTGGTAGCTGCCCACACAAGCTGCGTGTAGTGGCCGGTCTTCGCAAGGTTACTGGAAGGCAAAAGGGCCATGTAACTTCTATTTCAAGGTACGATGCTTCTTCGAAAAGTGTAGTACGAAATTTAGCGGAAAATGAAGGCTAAACCAGGATTCGAAATCGGGTCTCTGTCATACCTTGCCAGCCCTGGTTTTGCCTGATTTCTCGCCTGCACTTGTGAGAAATTGTCTGTGCAGTGCTTCCGCAGCGGGTATGTTGGTTTTGAAACACTGATGACGTGGACGATGCCTCGTTTTAAACGTTTCACGCCAGTTCGGCAGAGTGGAACTCCACCTTTTATTCGCCTGAATCGAAGATTACATAGTCACAGTTCAATACGAAATAACAATTTTAAACAGGGTATAACAAGAACCAGCAAAGATTTCAATATTTCAATAGCGGTATTGAATTTGAAGTATGTGTTTAAAGATGGCTAACTTAAAGTCGCTCTAGACCATTGCGCTGTAACATTAAAGTCCTGTCGATGTTCCAAATTCTGAAGAATTTCATCTGTTTCAAATTCCTTAGGGAGAATTGAAGTGAATCTTCGTGTGGTTTTCTTTCCCTGTTGTCCAGATATCTATGATTGAAAATAGGCTTACGTAGTCACGACACTATTGCGAATATCTAGGCAACAAGGACGGAAACCACACGAAGGTTCACGTGAATGTTTCAGAATGATTTTTAAACGGATGTAATCTTTCAGAATTTGGAATATATAACAGCTTTTGTTCTTAAGGATATGAATTTTCGATGACGACATTCAAACCTTGGGCCGGTGGAAGCGATGCGAGGAGCACATGTTATTTTATTTTAGAGTAATGTGTTTTAGTAATATGGCTCATAATTACTATGTTGTATATCGTTCATATTCTACGTTTTGATTTAAGCATACTCACTCGCCAGTGAACTTTCCGTCCTTGGGCCACGTGAAGTCCTTCACCTCGTCGTACCAATTCCTTATCATGACGGGAATGACCGTGGAGGCGTCTGGGAGAGTCTCGGATGACGCCTGCATCGCCATGTTTTGTCCGACTGGCTCATTCTCTGGAATTCAAGGGAGAAGCAGCGTGATGTTCTCCAGTTAAGAAATTTACAATGAACTACATCTACAGCATATCTGACGCAAGTTTGCGCAGTATTTACATGTATAAGTCCCATGGTATTTGAAAAATCCAATTGGGGATAATTCCGTAACTGCTCTCAAAGTGCCAAAAATTAGTAAGCAGATGGGGCATGCAGAAACCAGAGGGGAAATTTCTTCACGCCCCCTCTTCAAATACCACCCTGATGTATAAGCGTATTTTAGAAAGTGTTGAGGTACATATAATGACGATAAATAAGCGTGGAATATTTTAAGGGGTGTCGTTAGAGAATGTTTGATAGGTATGGAGATAAGTCACTGCATTGATTGGCGCCGATTTTCGCTTCTTTGGCGGGTCAAGATTGACATAAACGCAGGCCCGAATCTAGGGAAGGGGGTCTTACGTCGTTATCCCAAAACTCTGGCCATAGTGGAAATTGCTTATTTTCTTGAAATACTTTCTCGCACAGCTGGCAACAGGTGTAAAGCCAACAGGTTCTCTCTATTGGGGAATAATACCAGCTGGCTATTGTCTGGTGTGCGGATTGACATTGTCATGAAAAAAAAAAAAGCAAGTCCCTTTCACCTTCCGTGGTGTTTGACAGGCTTATTCCAGCATTAACAATACGATGAATAATGTGGGTGTGCTGACCTTCAAATCATTTAACTGCAATAAAAATAGCAACAGTCATATAATTATTTACTGGCATATTTATAGAAATTCGTACTGTATTTTTATTGCAGCGTCATTGAATTCTGATATTGCAAATTCCTGGAGAAATAGTAAAAAAAAATATTATGATTGAACACATTTTATTTCTCAAAGATAGCGAGGGAAACTTTCTTCCCTCGCTTTGGACGAACTTAAAACTGCAGAAACCGCGAAGAAAAATTCAGAGAAGGGATTCCCTCCTGAAATTAGAACCTGCTCGTACCTAACAAGAACTGGCTAAATGCAGATATTTTTATCATATTCCCAATATATTTATTCTCTCAGCGCCGGTAACCATATTCAACGTTTAGATCTAACCTAACGGCTAGGGAGAAAATTGAACCTGCTTTCATGAGGTAGCACCAGTACCTTATTATTCGAACAACCCTCATATAAGAGATGGGAGCAATGCAATTAAGACAGATATAATTACTTACTTCTGGTATTCCGGCACTCGTCGTGCTGCCAAATGCATTGATCTGCCCATGTCTGGGCGATCATTGCTATTTCGTCATTCCATTCCTGAAAAAGTATTAAAAATACGTTAGTAGTATAAGTTCCAGTTGAGGGCTGTTTTTCTCCGTGGGTGGCTCCAGGAGTGGCACGTGTTCATATGATTGACAGGTCTTGTAAACAAGTGTACTTCATTAAGTGTACCTTAAACTTAATTAAAATTGAAAGTCAGCGCGGCTCTCACCCGCGAACGATCGCGGGTTGTTTTATTCAAGACAGAGCAGAATTTCAAATTTCGGACTGAAAACACGTTTGGGTGTTGGCGTAAATACCAGGAGCGATTAAGGGTTAGGCCGTGTCCGAAAGGGGCAAAGAAGGAGACCTAAAGTGTGGACTTCTCGGAAGTAACGTCAGATGTGCAGTTTTAACAAATGCACCCTTTTGCTCGTTTCTTGGAAATAAAATTGAGGCGGTGATAAACATCTGCTGTTCTCTGTGAGATTGCAAGACCGCAGTTAACGAGACTGTACTTGAAGTCCATGCGAACCTGAACCTTCCAGGCACTGCCATAGTCTCTGCTTGGATGTACAGTCAAGAGTCAAGATAATAGTAGGTAAATTGTAAGTGCTCACCAGATTGGGCATGTGCTTGGCGGGTGGCTGCCCGACCTGCTTGCCCTCCGCCACCTTCGCCCTCAGGCTGTTGTGGTTCTCCAGGATGAGGTCCTTCAGCTCCGTTCCGACGTCCACTGTTTGCAGTTCCGTGCAACCCCCGCTAGCAGTCTTTCCCTGTGAATATCCAACAGATCAATAACACAAACAATATATTTGTTTGTAATAATATCCAGGCATGTATGTAGAACTATATTTCGGGAGTTCTCCTAACGAAGTGTATCTATTAATATTAATAAATTGGACAGTACGTATTCATTATCTATCTTATGTCTAGTTAAGACAACTAAAATTTGTATAGGAACAAACTCTCCTACCAGATAAATTAATGTTAAAAGTTGGAAATGAATTATTAATTTAATACTAAAAATGTTGTTAGGTCCAGCTGATGAAAAGTCCTTGATCATTATTTGTATGCGTGTTATTAGTAGAAGTGGTGTACATAAAATTTCGCAGGTACTGTCAATGCAAAGCTGTACGTATAGTCTCAATCTAATCCTTGCCCTTATTTGTAAGTTCTGCGAATATAAATTAACAGTAAGCGTGTATTTTGCTAATTTAATTTTGGACTTGGTAAGTCTTCCAGCGGGGTCTGGACCCCACTCTTAATACGCCCTTGAAATTATTGTAACTAGGTAGGTACTAAAACTTCAAAACAGGCGAAGGGAAGATAGTAAAAGATTTAAAAATAGGCTAGAAAATTGATAGGCATGAGCAAAGTAAAATAATAGCAATCCAATCGGAATATGCAAATATTCAATCGCATCTTCATTATTTTCCAGTTTTAGGCACTCGAACGGCAGTTTATCTTTGGAATAAGCAAACATAGTCACCACTCTCATATTCCTCATATAGCTTTTTCCACAACCTAATTAATTTGGTGCACACCGAATAATTTGTACGGGGAAACAGGAGATTTTTCTCACTTCTAGATACTTGTAGGTATTATCTAGTTTCAAATATTTATCTCCGGAGAAGTCTTTTTTAAGGGAAAATTACAAACTTCCCTTAAAAGTGGATATATTTGTATTTTCGTTATTTTACATCGCTTTTCTGCTACTTTTAGCTTACCGCATACTTGGTCACTGTATGTTCCTTCCCATTGCATGTTATGTTACTGTAATCGTAGTCCTCCGAACACTTTCCTTGCACAAGCAGCACGATGAAGATGAACCACATGTTCTACGGGTAAAGATCTACCACAGACTTAGAAAAGAAATACAAATTAGTTGTGATCATTGCATAGAGTGCGTTACTATGCGTTAAGATTGAAGAATCTACAATAAGCCTCTGCTTGTCCAATTAACTATTTTCTACAGAACTGAAACTACAGTAGAAATGAAATAGAAATGGATGCGACTCGTGTTCTTTTAATCATTATTTTGAAAATCTGTTAACGTGGCAAAATCCTAATGTACAGGGTGTCCGGGCTAGAGGTATACAAAAATATATGCTTATAAAGAAACAATTATATATGTTATGTTGTTGGGTAAATGCTCAATCGATAGAAAATCTCCCCGAGATTTGATCGTCACCATTTCAAGGTCAGCACCGAGTCGTATAGATCGCGCATGCGCACAAATGTTCAATGCGACGCGCTTTGGCAAGTCTAGCAGCGTACGCCTGACAGTCAATATCAGGGGGTGCTATTCCGGCTTCCCGCGCTACGGCGGCACGTGAAGGTCTTCTGCTAGAGTGACGTCAAAAAGGGGATCCCTCAGCTGCGGGCCGCTTAATAACATGTAAAATCATACAAGTTTATCACCTCATAGAGGCGATTATAACTCTTGGGAAGCAATGTTTATAACATGTAGTTCTTCTTCACTGCTTTCCCGTACCTTCTCAAGTTAACTGAGGATGGCAAACGAACAAATTCATGCTGAATTCAGCAAAAAGGGAATCAATGTCTTTGGTTCTTTAACACTATTTGTCTACACTTCTACACGCAGCAATAAAGTTCGTTGGTTGGTTGATTGGTTGATTTGGTGTTTTAAGTCCACTTTATGCACAGTAAAGCTAATCGGGACTGGACCTACATGTTAAAGTAGAATCCGAACCACCATGTGCCTTCACCGGGTATCGACCCCGGGACCCCTTGATTACGAGACACAGCAATGAAGTTAAATGATTATTAGATGAGAGTCTCATCTTGAGACTAGCACAATAGAGAACACCCGAAAAATCGTAAAGTGAAACAATTTTAAATGCCTGTGTGTGCTGGAGGGTGCTGGGAGTAGAGTCTCGTGCGCATATTTTCATGCAAATAGTTTACTAACTTAATTAATTATAGCGTGGGCATAACTGCAACAAGATTGAACGGAAAGGATTAAGTAAGTCCCTCTACATGTATATAACGGGTCTCCATGACAGCATAACGCTTTAGGAAGCCAGAGGCCCCAGTTTGAACCATAGTAAGGCATATAGCAATGTTTGTCTCATTCTCCACTCATTAGTTCATCATTCATCCTCATAGTAGCGATCAACCCAGTAGAAATTCGTCTTTAAATGAACGACACATACATGCATATTGATTTATTATTATTTCGTTTTTCTGCTACTTCTGGCTAATCGCGAAGATGAGGATGAATCGTGATAAGATGAGGCGGATGAAGGGACAATCATAAACATGTAAGGACAACACAATACGAGCCCCACCAAGGATTATAATGGCCACGAGTCCAGACGCCAGAGCCTCGCTAGTCACTAGTATGTAAAATGCAGTGGTATGAGTCCTGTCGAGTTGCATCCACGGGAAGCTCCAAAATTTCGGTGTTGTGTGCGTGTGAATAAAACTATTATTATTATGAAGTTACAGTTACGCAATAATAAACGTCTAAGCCGTAGGAATGCAAATATTGCCATCAGTTTCAATAATACGAATGTCTATAACAGTATCCTTCTTATTTAATTTTTATTTAACACGTAGTGTTTTTTTTTTTTTGATACGGAAGAAACATGCATCAAATTATGTCAATATATTGTACATATATTCAGGTAGTGTTGTATTTTAAAAATTTCCAGCAGTAGAATTTCAGCAACTTCTTTGCAGGGGCGACTTATTGTTCACAAGAATTAATTGAAGTTACTGCTGCATAACATAATAAGTACGAGTATATTGCAAAATCATAGACAAAATGCAGTGGGTGGAGGATGTCTATGTAATTTATCCTAGTGGGGGAATTTTCTTTAAGAGGATTTTCTTAACTGGAGAGATAGCATTCCAAAACCTTTTCCTCTTTGAGCACTGCTGCCTCTCCTGTGAAAAAATCTTGCGGTCGTCCTTGTCAAATTGCGTCATTACGAGGCAAATATTTTTTTCTTATTTTTGGGTTGCTTTCCTGTAACTTTTACCTAATTGGAAGGCGAGGATGAGTAACGAAAAGATGAAATTGATGGACACCCGCAAAGGGACACAATGTCCAGGCGGGACTCGAGCCTTAAACCTTCGCTGGGTAGCGAGATCGTTACTGAACCAATTAACGTTCTCATCTATTTCTATTTTGAGGGCGTATTGGTTGCGTCATCGCCTTATAATCGAGGGATCCCGGGTTCGGTACCCGGTGGAGGCACGTAGTGGTTCGGATCCCACTTTAAACTGTAGGTACAATTAGCCTCAATGTACCTAAACTGGACTTAAAACGCCAATTCAATCAATCTGTTTTATTATTTCACGTCGCTTTTTGACATATAGAGCAAACTAGGGCAATGAAATGAAAATGAAACATGAAATAGATAAGACACACAATGATACACACCCATGCCTCAACCAAGGTTCGCTTCTGAGTTCATAGAGCGTTACGCTAGCGATTCCTCCAGGTAAGGGATATACGATAGACGATTTGACGTACACCGAGGGGGTTCATATCTGCAGTTGGGAACATTCAAATGGAAAGTAATTTCTTCCAGTTTCCGAAAGCGACATGGCTTTCATTGTTCGGTATAAGCCAACTTCGAGGCACAGATTTCTCCCAGATGTCAGAAAAATCTGCAGGTCCAGTAGTAGCGATCAGGTATTCGTTTACAGAAGTGCTTGTGCTGTTTGTCTTGAATATTAAAGCGAGTAATTTTAGGTCGTATTACGTTTATTCGGTGTCTGTACCATGAATAAGCGTGCCAAAGGTAAACATTCTTGTGCTGTTGCAGAGTGTACCAATTGGGGCTTTAAGGAATCTGGCACCACATCTATTTCTATTTTGAGGGCCTCCCCGATGGCGTAGTGGTGGCGTCATCGCCTTATAATCGAGGGATTCCGGTTCGGTACCCGGTGGAGGCACGTAGTAGTTCGGATATGGAAAAAGTTATTCAATTTGAGATTGTGTTTGCATCCTTCCATGGGTCAACTGTTTCCAAGCAACATAAAGTTATGGACACTCTAAAGACAGTACTTCAGTCAAAATTTCCTGAAGTTAACGAAAAGATTATTTCCCTGTATGTCAGAACAAGAACTTTTATTAGAATTCTTTGAATAAACTAATGAAACTCAAGTCCATGGAAGCAAGTGCAGCGAGAAAAAGACGACAGTGGGTAGCATCGTCTTCAAAATCATAAGTCTACAGGAAGGGTAAGTTGTAATGAATTTTTATTCTTACTGATATTTAATCGCGGCGATGAGTGTTGATCATATAAAATTGATGAAAGGGCAGGCACAAAGAACATCAATGCCCACGACGTGACTCCAAGTCGGGAACTTCAGTGATGTGATTCAAAGTCGAACACGCGGTTGACCAGATTCGCCATCGAGCTGGCACGAGTTTTCTTGAATTTATTAAGGGATTACGCTTTCCCACGACATTGCATTTTATCCATTTATTATTTATTTATTAAGTTCTAAAAAACATATTTTGATGTTACGGTTTTTTAAACACAAATCAGTTTAGGTAGAATATTTCTGCAATGTTACCATAGTGTAAACTTTAATGTAAGCGAAAACATGTGTGCATCACTAGTTAAAGATTTTCACATCTACAAAAAAAAAAAAAAAAAATATCCAAAACCCATTTCCACCTCACTCAAGGATTATGTTAATTCAATTCAAATTGTACGCGGGTTCAGTGCCATGAATCTAACCTTTACTGAACAGAATGAGATTGTTTCATAGAATGTATCGCCGAAAATCAATTTCGCTGATATCCCGTTGTCGTTGTTCTATTTTCATTAGATACGAGCTCCAATTACCATTTTAATCCTTCGTTTTAAAAGTTATTCAAACACAAAAATAGTTATTGGGGGTCATTTTAAAGTTGTTTTTTTACTTCATTACTGGTGTTATAATTCATTACTGTCTTCATTTGATTTTTTTATTTTCTAAGAATTTCGGCGGGTTGCAGCCCCTTAAGCCCCCTGCGTACGCCAGTGCTTGCCACACTCATCTAGCCTACGCTCCCATCAAATTTATCATTTCATCATTCATTTTTATTGTTGCGGTTACCCTAAATACGTAGAAAAGCGACGTCATATAACAACAGCGACATCCTATGTATACTAGATATATAAATTATAATGAACAAATTATTAATAACAAACATCTGTGAAAATTTGAAGGTATGAAGGATAATAAGTATTGGTGTGGTAGCGAAATATTTAATACGTAAAATTGTATTTATTTACCCATACGCAACTTCAGAGTTCAATGTAGGGGCGATATAAGAGGATAGTCGTGATTACTTTTTGTTTGATTTGTATAACGCCATTTATTGTAATTGCGTGCTGTAAAGTTCTTCATATTATTGCCTAGGTCTTATTCCTTGCGTTTTGCTTATTATTCTGCCTCAAATGGTTAATAGAACCAAGATATGGACAATTAAAAATGAAAATATTTCCCGTAAGCTTCCATTGCTACGCGAGCCCCGCCCCTTGACAGATCCCCTTGGTCACGTCAGAGCTCGTTGCGGCTTCTGGCCAATGGGAGAGCTCCGTGTCTCGGAATGCTCTTCCTAAAATACTTCTATATTCCTTGAGTCAATATGTGGACGCCACAACGAAAGGTGTAGCGTATGCTATGGTTAGCAGAGTTCGAATCAGTAACACGTGTTCAGCGGCGTGCAAGAAGAGAATGGAACGTGGACCATCCCACACGTAAGTCCATTTATCAATGGGACAAAACTCTGTAGTCATTGCTTGGGTAAGGTCCATGTTCCATTCTCTTCTTGAACATTTTTGCGCACGAGCGATCTATAAGAGACTGTGCTGTCCTTGAAATGGTGACGATCAAATCTCGAGGAGATTTTCTATCGATTGAGCATTTACCCAACAACATAAAATGTATAGTTCTTTCTTTATAAGCATACATTTTTGTATACCTCTAGCCCGGACACCCTGTATTATAAAACGTGTAGCTCCATAAGCATCATACTCTGCTTGAGTGTGCCCATCATCATATCGTCAGTGCATATTTGATCTCCCCAACCACCTGTCATCCACGTTGGGAGATGAAGACTATTTTAGTTATAGAGTTTTGCCCAGTATAATCTAAATCGTGCAAGTGTCGTTAACCGCTGATATACCCACTCTCTCACTCGACCTCGTTCTGAAAATTTTTGATGTCACCTTAAAAGCACTAAAACTTTAAGAGTCAATTTTATATTAAAGAAATAGAATCTAGGATAAAATGGGATATGCAGTATTATTATGAAAATCGATTGTACTTAGTAGTAACAATGATGTTAGGGAAAAATATTTAAACAATATTGAACTTACACTTTAAAGAAATGGTCAAATGTCTTCCTCACCAGGACGTTGCATCTTTCCGTCCACAAACCCACTTATACGAGTACTCTTAGAAAGAAATTTTTTTTTCTCGGATTACAAACAACATCGGATTACCGAGACATTATTGGTAAGACTCTACTTTACGTCCTTTTCCTAAGGAATACATGTCATATATCGTTGGAAAGGTTATTGTATAAGGAATTCAACAACGTAAAACCCAAAGCGAGGAAAAATTACCTGGAGGAGGAAATCGATAAAAACCGATGTTGTCCGGATATGAGTAATTGAACGTACTGAGGAAATTTTTCGATGATGAAGCACATATTTAGGGGTGAAATGAGTGCTAATGGAACCTAACCTAACAGGCCTAACCTAACCTTGTAGGCATACCTCGTCCCCGTGAATGGTTCGTGGGACTATCGTGAATGGTTCGTGAGGCTACCCGTGCATGTTTTTTGGAGCTAACGTGAATGGTTTTTGGGGCTACCCGTGCATGGTTTTTGGGGCTAACGTGAATGGTTTGTGGGGTTATCGTAAATGGTTCGTGGGACTACCCGTGAATGGTTAGTGGGGCTATCGTGAACAGAAAGTGTAAAAAGAAAAAGGTACTACCCGAAGAGATGCCGGCTGTCTGCAAGCACAGTTTTGAACGATGCACTAAATTATTACTGGGGATAAACGTGCACCATACACACGCACAACGCACCGCGAACGCAAAGAAGCAATCACCACACAGAACGCAAACGAGCAAAGCACACGCATTCACAACGCGGACACAAAGACGAGCCTGCAGTGTTGTTAACTCCCATCGGTTACCACCAAAAGGCAATAAGGACGTAAAGTAGAGTCTAGCCGCATTGTTATATATTCAGTGCATGAATATAAGATTTATTTAAATATATATTTTCCATACATTTCGTATTTTACCTGAATTGACATCAAATACTCAA
Source organism: Lepisma saccharinum (assembly GCF_977018435.1). NCBI lineage: Eukaryota > Metazoa > Arthropoda > Insecta > Zygentoma > Lepismatidae > Lepisma > Lepisma saccharinum. Next base: position 62,002,489 of record NC_139241.1, on the reverse strand, counting down.
CAGTAAGTTAGAAATGTGATGATCAATTATCTTCAAAGTAATATTTAGCTACAGCAGTAAATACATACCTACATTTACTACTATTCAATCACACCTTCTTAAATAGTTGTACACAACAATAATATCGAAGTAGAACTTTGCGTTCGCGAAGCTTGAGATTATCTACGACTTTGCACCTAGGTTTCTAATTGATTCCGTTTTAATATTTCCATCTTACTTCAAAACAAAACATCAATTTTTCAATAGTTACAGAATTGGTTTGATCACGGCTGTAAAAGCACACTTATTGGCTTGCTAGAAAATGTCTTTACTTACGTCATCAATAAATTGATGTTCCACACAAGCCTATTTTCACATTTCTTCTGTGATTCATGACGGCTAAGTACAGGTTGGTCGATTTGGTGTGTTCGGGAAGTAACCTGTCTTCGATATAAATCTGTCACAGAAAATGAGCATGCTTTCGATTAATTCAACTCTTTCACAAGTAAATCCATTCCAAGTGCCTTAAATTTATATTGGGTATCATTACAACTTTAAATATCAAGGAGATTGACGTATAACATCAACAACCATAGATGAGTTGTCTAAAGACAACTCCGATAGTACAGGAGTTAACGTTGTTCCCTACATGTAGGGAATCTAGATTCGATCTGCGTTGGAGGTATATTGCACAGTGGTTTAGGTCCCACTTCAATTTTAGGTCCAGTGCCGATAGTCTATATGTGTATCAAGTTAACTTGAAACGACAAATGAACAAGTAATGTTTAAGTGACATCAAATCAAACTTTTCCTAATATTTTTCTCTGAAATATTTCTTTCAATTCTATAAGCCATCGACAATTGAAATTTTCATCCAATAAGAGGAGCGGAGGAGGGAACCAATTGTACCCTAGCAAGTCATTGTTTTGGAACCTAATAACTTTTCAGTATATTAATAAATGTTTTATCTCACTTTTAGCTTATTTTCTGTTGAAAGTTTAGAATTTTGCAATTTTAAAACGCTTTAGGAATTCATTACTAAATTTCATCTCTCACTTGGAAGGAGAGGTGATGTTGTCCTAAAGAAATTATTTCAAATCTCAATACTGAAAATAACGTTTCAAATTTACCTCTGGCGTGAAACCTCGTTCTAATAATGAGATCTAAAATATTTAAGTTAGTATTTTGTCAGTGAAATCTGGCGAATAACATAACTCTTGGTGTATATTTGCTATAATTCTATTCCGATAAGTCGTCTCAAATTTCTGAAAATAATAATTTATTTAGTTTATTTTCGTTTTAATGGGTCATTCCTCTTAAATATTACCTGTCAATAAAAGAAGAAGCAATGCCGTGTGAAATTTCTGACTACAACGCCATCCAATAGAGACACGGGAACACTCTAGCTTTCCATCAAAACTGCTTGTATATACAGGGTGAACAGAAACTATAGGGACAAACTTCAGGAAGTGATTCCTGACAGGTAAAGAAACAAAAAAGTTCATATCAACATATGTCCGGAAATGGACGGTGAATTTGAAATAAAGCAATTAGTGCTGGTACACATTACATGCCATGACTTTCATCCATGTTACAACAAGTGTTCAAAGTGGCCTCCATGGGATGCAATGCAAGCGTCAACACGTCGCATCATGGATTGCCTCACTCGTTCGAATGTTCCAGCCTTTACCCGAATAGCGTCCAGGCTACACGGATACGCTGTTCAAGGGTCTGCACATCAGAAACTGGCTCAGCATACACAACACTTTTCAGATGCCTCCACAAGTAAAAATCAAGGGGGTGTAAGTCCGGTGATCGAGCGGGTCATGACACAGGTCCTCCTCGTCCGATCCATCTTCTGGGGAAGATGTTGTTGAGGTGTTAACGAACAATAATTCGAAAGTGGGCTGGCACTCCATCATGCATCAGCCACATTACCTGTCGTAGTGCCAAAGATACATTCTGAAGCAAAGGAGGCAGAGTGTTCTGCAGGAAATCCAGATACGTCTGTCCGTTAAGGCATTGTGGAAGAACAAAATGGTCCAAGTAGATGGACGACAATAATCCCTGCCCAAACATTCATGCTGAACCGTTGCTGATGAGACGATTCAACCATTGCCCGAGGATTAGCTGTAGCCCACAGATGACGATTGTGTAGGTTGACGATGCCATCTGTACCAAAGGTCGCTTCATCGGGGAAGAGTACTGACGACAGAAATCACAATATGGTGGTGACCTGTTGCAAAAACCAGCAAAAAAACGTTCCCTTGGAGGAAAATCCGCTGGTGATAATCCCTGCACACGTTGCAGGTTATAGGGATATTACCAGTTTTCATGCAGGATACACAACACCGTCGCTTGACTTACACCATGCTGGCGGGCCACTTGCCTGGAGCTTGTACTTGGGTTGTTCTCAATATCGTGTAGCTCATGTTCCTCCAGATCTGATGTACGCACATGCCGCGACCGCCCTCCATGTTTGCCTGTATGAAAGGACCCGTGCTCACACAAACGCCCATAAACGGCTGCTAAGGTTTTCTGGTTTGGGTGGTGCTGTCTGTCCGGGTACGTGATTCGATAATTCCGTACGGCCTCTCGACCGTTTCCATGTGTTTGGCGTATACGAAGACCATCTCTGCTTGTTCCTGGTATGAATAACGGACCATGGTGCTTCGACGTAGCTCCAATCACGCAACACAAAAAAGCACACTGTGAGTGTTGTTATGAGAGGATGATGTCATTCTTCAGTGCCATCTACCTTGGCAAATATGAGTTTCCGAACATATGTTGATATGAACTTTTTTGTTCCTTTACCTGTCAGGAATCACCTCCTGAAGTTTGTCCCTATAGTTTCTGTTCACCATGTATATAAAAAACCAAAGAGCGGCAAGTGAGGTTTGCATATTCATTGAAAATATCTTTAATTGCACTTCAAATTTCTTAAATCCGGAAAATAAATCTATAAAATTAGTAAGGTTGTGGATAATGGCATATGAGTTGAGCCTTTTTCCATTGCGAATGACGAATCTCAAACTTCCAACCAAACAAGGCATTTCTAGAGTAGATTAAGATATTAGCTATCGAAAGCTTTACATCTTCTACAAAACTCATTTGCTCTTTAAATCGAGAGAATACATTCATGAAACACACATAAAACGTTCAATATTTCATTATGTAGTAGCACCAACTTTATTCAACATAGGCATTTTCTCACACAACATCTATCTCCCTAAATGTCTTCTAAATTTCCTCTATGAGGCACGTGTTCTTCGAAATAACAAATAGAAGCTTGCTTAAGACAAAACAATACACCTTGTCAAAGCCTAACAAACTGAGAGTATAAACAATACATGTTTATAATGACATGCGAATAGTATCAAAGAAAAGAGAAGAGAACCAGTAAAACCTTGCTCCAAATGATCACCACTCCAGAACACTTCAACGGAGCAGATGTGGAGGATTCTGTCTTGTTCACAGTAATGGGCGGGGATTCGCTCTTTCCTGTAAAATAATACAGAGTAAATAATTTGATAGAAATGTAAACACAGCTTACGCCTTGTGCCAACATATTCTTAAGAACCAATAATAAAGATAAATGGGCCGGCCCCTGTGGCGGAGTGGTTAGCACATCGCGCTACGACACCAGGGGTCCCGGGTTCGAATCCTGGCCTGGGCATGGATATTTTTGAGTTTCCATTCATCAATTTCATCATATCATCACTCATCCCCATCTTCGCTAATTAGCCAAAAGTGGCAAAAAAAGCGAAGTAAAATAAAGCAAATTAAACTTAAAGATAAATGGATATTGTGATGACTTATAAACCTAATTTGTTATAAGAATAAACAATACACTATAACAGTTGGTAACATGGATATAAGAGTCAAACGTTCCAGGAATATAAACGAATATACGTAGAAGTTCCACGTCGGCAAAAGACCCAATATCTACGATACATCAAGAAGACTAAGAGCCAGAGCAATATATTTTGTACAGTCACGGACACTTCTTGGTTGTAACAATCCAATCAACATTCGCTGAGATCATGTTATGACCTTGAGGTATCTGTGACTGTGGTACAGCACCAAAATATTGGTAAGAATTCAGTGACGGATGCAAGAATAGAGCAACTGGGGTAAGTGTTGCGGGCACAAGGTTATAAGCGTGCTAAATTGCTAAAGATTGATGTTTTTAAAGTATGATATTTATTAGTACAAGTAAACTTCGAAGCATGTAATTGCCAAGGAAAGAAATGTATGTACTTTAGAAGCTTATCTTGCTAGTCAAAGTTCTGTTAAAATTTTAAGTCTATACTTCATTCTCAGATAATCGGGATTGGATCTACCGTTTAAAGTGGAATTCGAATGCATATTGTATTTGTGCAATATGGCAAAGAAGATAATAGTCGCCAAATTGTCCATCAACATTTTTCGTTATGGGGTGTAAGGGGTGGGAAGGGCACCCAAATGTCAACCTCACTTCCACGTAGTACACCCTGGACTGCATTGTGCAGGCTAACCAGACTCTGGCGTATGGACCTGCAGTCAGGATAATCCTGTGTAGAAATTGTAATGTGTCATCCATATGTTTGTCCGTTCATCCGTCATCGTATCATCATTCATCCCCATCGTTGCGATTAGAAAACACTGGCAGCAAAGCGACGTAAAATAACCTAATTCAATCTGTCAAGAACCATGTTCGTTACTTTTTCTTCTACAATCTACAGTATGTTGTTATGGGGAATGGAATTGTGCTCATGCCGAAGCAAATGTTCTCTCCACATTGGTGTCTTTATTTCCATTCGTGCTCCTCACAACGCAGATTTCTTTTTATTTATAATTTGATTTGATTTATTTCACTTCGCCTTTTGTGCCACTTTTGGTTAATTTGCGAAGATGGGGATAAGTGATGATATGATGAAATTGTTGAATGTTAACTCACGAACAACCATGCCCAGGCCAGGATTCGAACCCGGGACCCTGGCGTCGTAGTGCGATGTGCTAACCACTCCGCCACGGAAGGGCCGGCTCTCACAAGGCAGAAAACAGAGTGAATACACATGATGATTGACAATTTGCTGTCCACTGCTTGTAGTATTTAAAAGGGGCGTATTATGAACAACCTACCCCCTTTTTTTTCGTTAATGACATGCCACTGATCGCAGAGAACAATGGAAGATTCACTTACCACAGAGCCCTCTGTACTTGTCGTTGCACTTGTGGCGCTTGCAGGCAGAGCAAGGGGCTCCGATGGCGTACATTTCGCCACTGATGATGTTCCCCGCCGGCTTGTAGTTGCAGACAAGCATGACCTCGTGCCAGCCGTTGTCCTTGCGTTTGTACTTGGAGACCCCGCAGCCGACCTTATCCGTCGCCCCCCAGACCAGCTGGGTGTAGTGGCCGTACACAGCACTGCACGAGAAGAAACAAGAAAGATACGATGATGATGTTGCTACTGCTATATTATTATGTGTATCTGGTATCACCCTCCCCCTGCCACATCCCCGCAACTAGCACCATGTCTGGACCAAACATCCTACCGAGGTAGTAATTTCCAATTCAAGCGATGAGTTTGGTTTGGTTTGATTTAGTGTTTTAAGTCCACTTTGTGCACAGTAAGGCTAATCGGGACTGGACCTACAGTTTATAGTGGGATCCGAACCAGTATGTGCCTCCACCGGGTATCGAACCCGGGACCCCTAGATTACAAGGCAACGACGCTACCACTGTGCCATCGGGGATGCCCTTAAGCGATGAGTGAATGTGTATATGTACGTACATACATACACTGAAGAGACTGAATAACAGCAAAAGTTTTGACATTTCCTTTCACAAGTGCGTGTATTTTATATAGAAGGGGCCTTTAGTAATATTTTGCAGGAAGGCTCAAAATGTGTAGATCCGGTGTTATCGATAGAATTTTCAAGTTTTAGATCGTTTATTCAGTAAACGTTAACTTATAACGTGAAAGATGCAATATAGCTACCGAGAGTGGCGCTACAGCAAGTTGAAGCGGGCACTTGTCGCGCCTTCCATCTCTCCCCTCAACACCACCTATGCCGCAGATTCGGACCATAACGGTACGGGGATTGGAACGGTGCTCTAGGGCCTAGGCGACAGTAGCTGACGATTCCGACACAGCCCAAATCTATTGTAAGCAGAGCCCTGTTACAACCAAACATAGGCGCCGACTCCATGGGGCTTGGGGGGGGGGGGCTCGAGCCGCCCCAATGTTAAAGATGTTGGGGCAGAGCCTCTCAAATAATTTTGGTTAAGAGGATCTAATGTATTATTTTGCTTCTCTTGTAAAGTTTACTCTGTATTGTGGCACATGTATTTAACTTTAAACACACATTTCAAATGTTCTAGACCAGTGGTTTCCAACTTCAAAAGGTCCGAGGGCCAAAATTATATCCAGCAGTTGATTGGCGGGCCGCATTTTTTTTGGGGGGGGGGATTAAAAATTACAAAAATTGTAAGTACTGAACCGAAAATGTAGTACTTTCGCATGATCTAAATTTCTAAAATGAGGCAATAAAAACAATGGATTCACAAATCAAAATTGTATAATTAGAATTTATTTCACAAAACCCAATACTTATGGATGAATTGAAAGAAATGAAAAACACACCATATAAATAAGAATCCTTCATAGTAAGTGTTCAATGTGAAAATTTAGGCCGATATGCTTCTCTTATTAAAGTTGGAATGTCCACTTGAATTTCTGTATTTGAAAATCTCAGAAGGTGAAGCAGTGAAGAATCTGCCAGTCGGCTTCTGTAACGCTTCCTAATGAACTTCATTGAAGAAAAAACACTTTCACACGTGTATGTGCTGCCGAACATCGACGTCATTCTTTGCCCAAAACTACGTACGTTTGGAAAGCGTTCCTTTGAAAAGTATTTGAAAAACTCTGGCCCCTTTTCTTGCCTAGTTTGAAGGAACACATCGCCTTGCAAATCACACAATTCAAGTTGGAGAGAAAAGCTTCTTGTTCTTCGATGTTAACTCCAAGAGGATTGCTAAATAAATAGCTGGATGCTGCTTTTTAAGTTCTTCAAAATCTTTAAATCTGGACTCACACTCATCCATTATTTCTTTAATATTTGCACTGAATTCAGAAAAGTCCAGTCATCCAGTGTTTCTTCATCAGCTGCTAGCCGCCGACAGATTGGAAAATGAACCAGGTTATTCCTCTCCAAAGTAACGTTGAAAATCTTCAGTTTATTACGAACACATTTATGTTTCCCATTAAATCTGACACCAGCTGGTTTCTTCCCTGCAGATTCAAGTTCAGTTCGTTCAGATGATCTGTTAGAAACGCCAGTTGTTTAAGGAAATTCATAAATAGAACGTATTTTAATAAAAATACATAAAATGAATGTATTTTGGAAACTGGCTTCGCGGGCCGCAAAAAATGAAACCCCTGTTATAGACCATCAATATGGGGGGGGGGGGGCTGAGACCGCTATGCCATCAACTTTGGTGGTCTATGACCGGAGACAGCAAAACACATGACTTATTACTACTATATACTAAGTATATAATTATGAGTAGAGCCCGGAAGTTTGGCAAAATGCCTCTTTTTATCTACTGCATATATTGATAAATTTTTTCCGGATATACGTTTTTAATGTTGTTTCGAATGTTTTAGAAGCCTTTTCATTTTGCCTATTTTGCCTATTTGGGACCCCACTGCCTATTTTTAATTATAATGCCTTTTTTTGCCTTTTTCAATGAAATTTGAACATTTTTTTAAAAAAATGTGTAAATAAATTATTTTTCTCCCAAAAAACGTTGTTGGCATTTATTTTTCTTCCGTTTATTAGGTGAATAATTTTCGCCTTATTTAAGTAATATTGAACTCACGTATGTTTCAACATTGCTGAAGGAGAAAAGTGTGTTTTAAAAAAAATAGTATTTCATGCTGAGTTAAGATATTGCCTTTCCGTTAACATGTCCTTGTGAATGATTGACTGCTGAAAACCTGTTGCAGAACACCTGCACAATTACGTCATCACGTCCAGCGTCCGTGTCAGGAGGTTATTGACAAGAAACAGCACTAATGCCCAAGGGCCTTTGCATGGATTCCAAAATCAAGTTCTCTATCTTTAGTTTAGTTCTGCACTTTGGAAGGAAAGGATCGTGTAGTTGTCATCATGCCGAAATTTAATGTGCTATTACGAGATAAGTAACATGGTTACGTGCATGAATTTGGTGAAAGCACATTTTTGACAGATGGTACTATTCTTCTCTGCAAGATATGTGAAAAAACATTCAATCATGAGAAAAAATACTTTATATCTCAGCATGTGTCAACAGCAAAACATAAATCTGCAGTTGCCAAAAAGGTTGGACAGAAGAAGATATCCCTAATTTCAACAGTGGGCACTTCATCCAACAGGCAATTTCAGTTTTCTCTTGAACTGTGCAAAGCTTTCATGGAAGCAGGGATACCTTTCTGGAAAGTGGAAAACAAGTAACTGAGGAAATGCCTGAAGAAATACACTAAAGAAACGGTGCCGTCGGAATCTACGCTGCGGAAAACATATTTAAGCATCTGCTACGAAGAAGCTCTGCAAAGAATTCGTGCTGAAGTTGGTGGAAAGAAGGTTTGGATTTAAACAGATGAAAGTACTGACGCTATGGGACGCTGAATAGCCAACGTCATCATATGAACTATGGAACCAACATGCGGAGAATCCTCGTCATTTCTTTTCGCATCAGAACAACTAGAGAGATACAATGGTTCGTCAATAGCTCAGTTATTCTCAAATTCCCTACTTCTGCTCTGGCCAGATGGTGTACATCATGATGACATGTTACTTTTTATCAGTGATGCAGCTCCCTATATAAAGAAGGCTGCCATAGCATTGAAAATTCTCTTCCCGAACATGCTTCATATCACATGTGTAGCCCACGCAATGCACAGAATCGCCGAAAAAGTTAGAGTGTTGCACCCAGAAGTGGACAGGTTGATTTCGAACACAAAGAAGATATTTCTGAAATCTCCCTCTCGAACCCGAACATTTCAGGAAGTTGCACCTGAGCTTAGTTTACCTCCGCAACCAGTCTTGACGAGATGGGGAACCTGGATATCAGCAGCTATATATTATGCTAACCACCTTGAAAAAATCAGTGAGGTGATCGATGCTCTTCCAGAAAATGAAGCGGCTTCAATTCGTGAAGTGAAAAAACTCCTGTGCTATTCCGAACTGAAGAATGAACTGTCGTTTATTTTTGCACATTATGGTGCATTGCCAGAGACAATTTCAAAGCTAGAAAAAAGAGGTGAGACTCTTGTAGCATCCATGAAAATCTTCGAGGAATCTATGCAGCAGATGATGGAAGTGTCAGGAGAAAAGGGGTCTGCTGTTGTGGAAAAGTGCAAATGGGTAGTGAGTGCAAATGATGACTTGAAACAATTGAAAACAATTTGTGATATTCTAAAAGGTGAAAATGCTGTTATCGAAATGAGTCCAGCTACATTTGCTTGTTTTATGTATGCTTCATTAACATTTTGCCAGAAATTATAGATAAAAGTAAGTGACTTTCAAATGTGCCTTTTTCAGTTTATTTTGCCTTTTTTCCCATTTTTAGTGCCTATTTTCCACATTATAAATGCCTTTTTGCCTGCCTATTTTAACGAAAATAAATGCCTGAACTTCCGGGCTCTAATTATGAGTATTGTTAACATTTTTACTAAAAAGAGTTTCTAAATAACGAGGTGATATGACAATTATACCAATATGTTTTTTTAGTGAATTCTGAACAATTTGAGGTCGTAAACACAACTTTCAGGCAATATTGATATGTACGATATTTAGTTATCCTCGAAATCTCTTCCTCTAGTCCAAAGAATAAGGGGAAAATAATTCTAAAGTCTTGAGTTTATTTAACACTGGCTTGCAGTAAAGTACGCAAGGAAAGCTTATGAAAAGTCTGTATTGCGAAAGCGGGAACGGCTATGATCAAATGCATTATTGCTAAAGCACGGCGTGCTATGTGTTTATTTATAATTGCAAAATTAAATTTAAGAAGTAAAAAATATTGTAGCAAGAACAAAAAAGTAAAACTATTTTCCTGCGATTTGTGTTAGCATTTATGTAAATAATTAAATAAAACTGTTAAATATTGTAAATATTCGTTATTTTTATGGGTACGTCAACACTAAGGTTATTTGCACCTGTCCCATGCCCTTTCTTTACAAGTCATTCATTTATTTATTTCAGTGATCAGATGCCCCCCCCCCCCCAATAATTTTGACAAGTCGGCGCTGATGCAACCGAACCATCGTGACTGCGAGGGAAATTAGCTTTGGAAGGACTTTTGAAGCAGGATTACGCTTTTCAACATTGCTGCAAGGTAACCGATGTTCTTCCCACATCGTCCACTTCGAAACTAAAATTCAGTGTTGCCACAATATGAGGGCACAATTTATCTTTGCAAGGGGCAAAATTTCCCTTTTTGAACCAATTTTTCCCTTCACCTAAGCAAATCATACAATAATAATAATAAGTATTAGTAGTGGTAGTAGTAGTAGCTGTAATTATTATTATTATTATTGGTGGTGGTGGAGGTGGTGGTGGAAATAGCTAGTAGTATTTCCGTTGGTATGTCCGTGTGAATAAAAAATGTTAAAATTTTTACATACATATCACCTCGCTTCCTGACCAGATGTGCCAGATTTGGATCCTGGTCAGCAATCCATTTAATCGTTAATCCTCATCGTTACTATTATCCGAAGGTGTATAAAAGTGATGTACTTAACAGAGATATAAACAGATACAAGCTATATTCAAGGGAGCAGAAAAAAGAACAGAAAAAATGAAAACGTGAATATGAAAGTGGAACTTAACATTAACTAATAATGTAGTCAGATGTCTTAAAATTTCCCTGAAATTGTGGTATTTTTAATCGAAATTCCCTTTTCCCTTTTGGCTAAAATTTCGGTCCGAAATTCCCTGCAAAAGGGAAATTTCCCTTCATGTAGCAACACTGCTGAGATTGCCAAACGGCTGCAGCGCGCAAAGTCTCGAAGACGATTGGCAGATAGAAATAACTCCCTAGGTCAGCCGCCAGTAGAAAAGATAAATAAATCGCTATTACTGAGAGTGAGTATGGTTCGCCCTCTAGGGCTACACCTTTGTCTACGTGAAAACTAAGCGCCAGATATGAATAAGAAAAAGAAAGAAAGTTTTATGCATATAACCTGTCATAAGCTATGCCATGTGGTTAAATGCTTTTTGATTTAATACTTCATTAGCATTTAACTTAATATATTTAATATTATACTGATTACAGGAAATACTTACTTAAAGCGAAACGAGTTGCCTGGCGGCCATCTGTAAATCTTCACCTCGTCGTACCAGTCCTGTATCAACTTGATAATGATCTTATCCAGGTCCGTCACGGGGGTGTTCTGGGCCACAAACCCCAAATTCTGGCCGACGGCCACGTTACCTGAAATTCAGAACCTCCTGCATTAAACTGACAACACTTGCTGCAAGAGTAGCATCTAAAAATAATAAAAACAAGTTGGCTCGTGACAAATACAGACGAAGTGGATAATATTAAGCTGCCGGTAATTGTACAGTCATGGTCGAAAGCGAGTCGGAGTGAATGAACCACCGTATCCTTAGAGGCAGGCAGTTCGAAGCACACAACAAATTGACCCATTGATTGATTGACTTGCTTTATTTTACTTCGTTTTTGTGCCACTTTTGGCTAATTTGCGAAGATAGGGATGAGTGATGATATGATGAAATTGATGAATGGACACTCACGAACATCCATGCCCAGGCCGGAATTCGAACCCAAGACTTCTAGCGTCGTAGCGCGATGTGCTAACCACTCCGCCACGAGGGTCGGTCAAATTGATCCATTGCATAAAGCGGTAGCGCTTCTTACTGGTTGACAAAACATGTTTTCGTTTTCTGTTAATTTTATCATCAGAAAAAGGAGAGCAACACAATAGACTGTGTGAAGGGTTGAAAAGTTTTGTGGAAATTGTGGCTCAAGTTGGAAAGTGTAGAAATCACCACTAGGACAGAAAAAAAGCGACTTTTGCCAGAAGTGCCTGACTATGTTCATTTCATGCAACATTCATGAATGAGGTTCAAAACACAAAATGCGAAAACAACGAAGACTCGTAGAAGTTATTCGTAATTGAAGAATACAATCAAGAACTGGCGAAATCAGAGGCAGAGAAAAAACGGGCAAAACAACGTACGACAAATTTAATAAGTCGAGTTTGGATGTTACTTTTGTTTCCGTTTTCCTTTTTCGATCATGATTATGGAAATTGGTGATGGACTGGTGGGATAGATGAGTGGACACATGCACACGTACCGTTCTTTTGCCGGAATAGTTTCCGCTACAGCTTCGACGCCAACACCATGTTTTTCACACCCATCTACACAATCGGAGTTCTCGGCATGACCGTGGAGGAAAAGCAGAAAGCCTGATTGCTCCTGCCCTGCGTTGCCAACCTCCCGATAAGAAAAAGCTGTTTAATCTGTGAAATTATGCTAGGATCTAAATAATAACAATGATAAATTATTATTATTGATAATTAGTAACAGTAATTCATTATTATTATTAGGTTGATTGTAATTTTAAGTTATGCACCTATTTTACGAGATGAGTTCAACATTCAAGTAGAGAAAGTTTGAGATCATTCGTCGTCTACAAAGCGGAACATTTGTTTTATTTGTGCCCTACAACTTTCTACCCATTCTTGCCATGAAATGTTCCTCGCGAGGTAAACGGGAGAATAAAAAAAAAGATGAACAGGAGAGGGTGTGGTTGGAAAGTTATGTCCCTGAATCGGAAATAAGATGTGGATGTCATCTTATTTTTCATTTCTCAAAATATCGTTCATTGAAGCGAATTCTCCCTCCCAGAGGAACAAGTTTGCAAATTATGTTAGATTTTCCAATTATACAAGCACAGAGTTCTAGGTGCCACCGAAACTAATATTGTGCTAGGTTTAACATGATTATGCTAGGGTTGGCATCGTTGCTCTGCTTCAAAACAAACTTCCAGCTAAATTTTGTGGCTTGCGTCTGTGTCCTCTTTTTCATTGCTCGAGGCGCAGCAGGCTGGGCCCGACTCTTGATGTGTCGAGGGGAGCCCCCGACGCATTCGACCATCGAAAGGTCCTTCCAGGAAATTTGTCTAGCAGGGCTACGTGTGCGCCTGTCCCATTTAGCCCCGTTGTTTCTTGGTGCACTCGATATCGAGGTAGCGAACGCCGTCGATCTTATCGGCACGTGTGCAAACGCGCCAACGTCATCATAATCGTTTCAAATCCTGCATTCTCAGCACAGAAGCTAGGACACGGATAGGATGTTCTATTTCCTTAGGAAGATTAGAAGGTAAATAAACCACTCACCTCTGGCGTTTCTGCACTTGTCGTGTTCGAATGTGCACTGGTCGGCCCACCTTTGGGCGATAACCTCCAGCTCATCGTCCCAGTTCTGTAAAATGAAGAGGAGGCTACATTTTATTCAATCTGTATTTTCTAATATTCACTCTGTATTTATCTTATTTTACATCTTTCCTCTCTCCTTAGGCCCGTTTTAGACGAATAGTTATATATACACACAGGGTGTCCCAATACAGGGCACGTGTTGTGTCGTGCCTATATGTTTTGATTAGCCAAAAGTGTCCTATGGAGATAGGGATCCATGCATTATCGATCTCAGCCAATAATAATAACCTTACTCGTGCTACTAGTAGCTTACCAGTAGTTCCATGTTGGCAGCTGGGGGCTGGTCGGCCTGCTTTCCCATGGCCACCTTGTTCCTCAGCTGGTTGTGCTTGTCCAAGATCATCTGGCGCTGCTCCACGGCCATTATGCTCGTTACGGGGCCCTTGCAGTTGCCATTCTGGTTCTTACCCTGGTTCATAGAAAGAACACGTCACGCATGGAACCTTCGGCTACAATCTTATTCACATCTGTTTGTTTCTTTTTTTTAAAAGAAGGTAGCATCGTAGCCACACGAAATGTAGGTATATTGTTTATTATTTCGTGTTACAGTAAAAGAAAGTTACACAAGTATCATGTTGAATTGAGAATTTTATCTTGCATTCATGCGTATATTTCAGGGCTGTTAAAGGTCCAGGCATTTTAAATAAATTCAATTTCCGTCCGGAAGAGAAAATCAGCAAGTGTCACTGGCGTACGCAGGATTTTGTTTCGGAGGGGGCTGCAATATTAAAGATGGATCATATTACATAGCTGCGTTATATTTCGTAACCGCAGTTAACCTTGGATTTAAAAATTGTTCGAAGGCAAAAATGGTAATAGGGGCATTTAACACTTTGGTGTTCCCGAGTTCTTTACTGCTTTCATTTGAAAATTTTGATTTTCATATATTTCAGGAGGGGCTGTAGCCCCATCAGCCCCTCCCCTGTGTACGCCAATGGCAAGTGTAAAATGAACCTTTTTTCAATCAAACAAAACGCAACTTGTACCGAATTTAAATTGTGCGAGGAAGAAAAGGTTCCGATCCTGCAGCGGAATCCAATGGAACCATTTAGAATTTATGGATTCATGGACGTTTAACAACCCTGGTATATTGCTGCAGGAAACTAAATTTTATTTAGTTCTGAACATTTTTCAGCATTTTGTTTAATTGCATGTACTGGCTGCCATCTTTTAATATGGCGGACGTACCTCGAAATGTACGTATTTTCAGAACAATTAATCAATAGGAAGCTATCTGCCAAATATTATCTGATTGAGACATTTCTTTAGCATTGAGGACTAAAAGTGGTAAACGTTGTAAGTGCCAAAAGCGAAAGTGTTGGGAAATCGCATCGTTATCGTTCCGCACATCAGTCCGTAAAAACGTGCACACTAGCGGCCTCTTTACACGCCCTTTGAACTACTTATAGGGCTACCAGCCACTTTTCACGTTTACCACATTATAAAGCATGGCACATTGCACCGTTTAACGTGAAAAACGGCGTTTGAATTATTTTGGAACTTGCAGCGTTTACCAATTTTAGTCTTCAATTATTTAATCTGCAGATCTGTTGGGGATTTTTTCTGCAATTCTCGCCTAATTCGCCTGTACTATATCGACCATCTCTCTTTCGTGCGAGTGGTTAGGTTATATGCTTTATCATAGGTGGGAGCTCTAAAATTCCGGTGTTGGGATTGTTTCTCGTCCACAGAAAAGAGAAAGAGAGGATAGGATCATTCTAAAGTCCAAAACGCTTCTCTTCTTCTCTTCGTTGTTATCTTTTTCTCTCTTTTACTCTACTTTCCACTCATTTGTTCGCGTCTTCTTCTCTCCTCTTTCTTTTTTCCTTTTTATTTTTCCTCTTTTTCCATCTTTTTGTTTTTCTCTCTCCCTCCCTTCCTTTCCTTCTTTCGCGTTCGTTTTCTGTTTTATTTCTTTCAGCCTTTATTTCTCCCTCATTCTTCTTGCTCCTCTTTCTTTCTCTCTCTCTCTCTTACTTTGTTTGATCTCTCTTTCTCTATTTCACTCTTCTTCCTTTCTTTTCCTCGCTTTCGCACTTGATTTCTCTCTCTCTCTCACATTATATCCAACTGATGTTCGCTTCTCTACTGCGCTCTTACCCAGAGACCTTTCTGCCAGCCTTTCCTCGTGGTTGTTGGTTGCATTAGACCGTCTTAATATTTGTGTTTACTTATCTTCAAACTCATTTCCCCACAGTCAATTAAAAGAAAACTAAATATATGCTTACAGGCCGAAACCAAGTGTTAGGTAATAATCAAAATCTAATTATTGATAACAACTCGTTTGAACCCGTATCCAAATTCAAATACTCACGAGTAATATTAACATGTGAAAATTATATTAAAGAGGAAATAAAAAGTAGGCTTAATTCAGGAAATGCATGTTACTTCTTTCTTCATAAACTTTTGTCTTCTCGTTTAATATCTAAGAAACTAAAAGTTAAAATATACAAAACAGTAATTTTGCCTGTAGTATTATATGGGTGTGAAACTTGGTCCCTTACATTGAAAGAGGAACATAAATTGAGAGTAATTCCCCCCGTACGTCTAGATACATTTAATGTTGCATGTCGCTCATTTCCACGAGTGGCGCCGTCCCGGTATTGCAAATCGATCACTTCCACGAATGTGTGTTTGTGTGTGTGTGTGTGTGTTTGTGTGTGTTTGTGTTTGTTTGTTTGTTTGTTTTATATTGTGTAGTAGTTCTGGTGTGTGTGTGTTTATATTGTGTTATAGTTGGGATGTGTTTGTGTGTGTCTTGTGTAGTAGTTGTGATGTGTTTGTGTGTGTCTTGTGTAGTAGTTGTGATGTGTTTGTGTGTGTCTTGTGTGGTAGTTATGCTGTCTAATGTGTTTGTGTTCGTCTTGTGTAGTAATTGTGCTGTCTAATATGTTTGTGTTTGTCTTGTGTAGTAGTTCCTCCACTCATATCGGGGGTTAGGCGTAGAGCTGACAACTCTGCACTGTAAAAAGACATGTCAAGAAACAGAAATATAAGGCCATGGATGTTCCCAAGGTAAAATATTCCGGAGGTAAAATAGTCCCCCGTTCGGATCTCCGGGTGGGGACTACTTTGGGAGGTCCCTGGACTAAGGATAAGGTCTACGTTAGGAATAAGGATATTAAATTAGGCACCTGGAATGTTCTGAGCCTTTACCGGCCTGGGGCATTTCAGTGTACAGTTAATAAGATAGTCAAGTATAAATTAGATGTAGTAGCTGTCCAGGAAGTTAGGTGGCCAGGAGAAGGGAATTGTAAAACTAAAAATTATACTTTTTTCTATGGTGGTACTGAAAATCATAATTTTGGAACAGGCTTTTTCATAAATAATAGAATTATCTCGGCTCTTAAAACAGTAGAATTTATTAATGATAGGATATCATATGCAGTTTTACAGGGTAGGTGGTGTAAAATTATTTTAATAAACATACATGCACCAACGGAAGATAAAGATGATAATACTAAAGATGATTTTTATACAGAGTTAGAACAGGTCTTTGATAAATTTTCTCAGTATGATATGAAAATTCTGTTAGGTGACTGTAATGCACAGATTGGCAAAGAAGATACATTTAAACCCACGATTGGTAAAGAAAGTCTTCATGAATTAAGTAATGATAATGGTATAAGATTGATTACTTTTGCAACCTCAAAGAATTTAATTGTGAAAAGTACCACTTTTAAACATAAAGATATCCATAAATATACCTGGTCTTCTCCAGATGGTAAAACTCATAATCAGATAGATCATATTCTTATTGATAAGAGAAGGCATACTAGTATAATTGACGTTCGTACACATAGAGGTGCTGACTGTGCCAGTGACCATTATTTAGTAATTGCTAAATTAAGAGAAAGACTCTCAGTGATAAATCATAAGCAACAAAATCTAAAAGTTATAAAATTTGATACAGGAAAGTTTGCTGATGAAAGAATTAAGAAAGATTACCAAATTAAACTGTCAAATAGATTTGATGTTTTGCAGGATTTAAATGATGATGAAAATATAAATGAAACAGACGTAAATAAGAATTGGGAGCACATACGTAATGCAATAGAATCAGCAGCTAAAGAAAGTATAGGATACCATAAACCAAGAAAAAGTAAGCCATGGTTTGATAATGAATGTCATAATCTAATAGAAATAAGAAATCAGGCTAGACTTAGGTGGTTAAATAACTCGGATGATACAAATCTAAGCAATTATAATAGAATAAAGCGAGAAGTTAACCGCACGTTTAGAAGTAAAAAAAGAGATTACTTGAAAAGCAAAATTAACGAAATTGAAACAAACAGCAAAAATAAAAATATCAGAGATTTATATAAAGGTGTAAATGAATTTAGAAAGGGGTGGCAACCTAAAGTAAACTTGATAAAAGATAAAGACGGTGATTTTCTAGCTGACCCAAGCGATATTCTAAATAGATGGAAGAACTACTTTAATGACCTTTTAAATGTCCATGTAGGAGATAAATCAGAAGTAAATGAAGTACACACAGCAGAACCTTTAGTTCCAGAACCTAACTTGACTGAAGTTAAAGATGCTATTAAAAGGCTTAAGAATAACAAAGCACCTGGCATTGATTTAATACCAGCTGAGTTAATTAAATATGGTGGAAATTCATTAATATGTCAAATTCATAAATTAATTTGTTTAATATGGAATAAAGAAGAAATCCCTCAACAGTGGAAAGAATCCATAATTGTTCCTGTGTTTAAAAAAGGTGATAAAATGAACTGCAATAATTACCGTGGAATTTCTCTACTCTCAACAACATACAAAATATTGTCTAACATTCTTTTAACAAGACTAACCCCATATGCTAATGAAATTATAGGTGATTATCAATGTGGATTTAAAGGTAACAGATCAACTACAGATCAAATTTTTCACATCAGACAGACACTTGAAAAAAAGTGGGAATATAATCAAAATGTCCATCAGCTATTCATTGATTTCAAAAAAGCATATGATTCGGTCAAAAGAGATAAATTATATAATATATTAGTAGAGTTTGGAATACCTAAGAAACTTGTTAGTATGATAAAAATATGCACCAGTGAAACAGAAAGTAAAATTCGTGTGGGTAATAATATGTCTGACAAATTTATAATTCATGATGGGTTAAAACAAGGAGATGCATTATCTCCATTGCTCTTTAATTTTGCCTTAGAATATGCTGTAAGGAAGGTAAAAGAAACTAAAGAAGGACTAAAATTAAATGGTGTGACTCAGTTGTTAGCATATGCAGATGATGTAGACTTACTGGGGGATGATGTGAATACGATTAAGAATAATGCTAAAATATTTTTCAAAACTGCTAAAGAGATAGGTTTGGAAGTTAACAAAGAGAAAACTAAATATATGCTTACAGGCCGAAACCAAGTGTTAGGTAATAATCAAAATCTAATTATTGATAACAACTCGTTTGAACCAGTTTCCAAATTCAAATACTTAGGAGTAATATTAACAAATGAAAATGATATTAAAGAGGAAATAAAAAGTAGGCTTAATTCAGGAAATGCATGTTACTTCTCTCTTCATAAACTTTTGTCTTCTCGTTTAATATCTAAGAAACTAAAAGTTAAAATATACAAAACAGTAATTTTGCCTGTAGTATTATATGGGTGTGAAACTTGGTCCCTTACATTAAAAGAGGAACATAAATTGGGAGTATTTGAAAATAAGATCCTTAGGAAAATCTTTGGACCTAAAAGGGATGAGGAGACAGGTGAGTGGAGAAGGTTACATAATTTAGAACTACATAATTTGTATTCATGTCCAGATATTATTAGAATAATTAAATCAAGAAGACTTAGGTGGGCAGGCCATGTGGCACGAATGGGAGAGGAAAGAGGAGTTTTCAAGGTTCTTGTTGGGAAACCTGATGGTAAGAGACCTGTAGGAAGGCCAAGACGAAGATGGAGGGACAACGTTGAGATGGACCTAAAGGAAATCGGTAGGGATGGAAAAGAGTATATAGATCTTGCTCAAGATAGGGACAGATGGAAGGCCTGTGTTGCTGCAGCCATGAACCTTCGGGTTTAAGAAGGCTAGAGAGTTAGTTAGTTAGTTCAAACTCATACTTTTATGACATGTGAGGATTACAGTGTGGTAGGACGACTAGCAAAACAGTTCGATAACAGAATGTACATATCCTGATCCTGACTACTTTCCATACCCTATACTAAGCGATCATAATTTTTGGCGTTTATCTTTATCAAAAGTCTGTGTTGTTTTTTTATAATTTTCGCATAATTTTCTACACTATTCAAGTTTTCAAAATCAAGCTAACTCATCACTGAAATGATTAAATGATTGATTCTTAGCGTCTTGTGCTTGTTACAGTACGTGTATGACAGAATTCCCAAAATAATCAACACAAAAGTTGAAACATCTGTTAACAAAAAAAAATATGTCAAGCCCCCTTATTTTAATTAAAATCTGATTGATGCAACCTGCATAACACTCAGCAAGAAATGCGAAAAATTTCGTCCCTTTACTGATAGCTATGCAAGAGGACAGTCAGTTAACTGAAATATTGTTAGATGAGATTTACACTAACTTTTTATGTAAACCAGTGCTCCCGCGCAGTCGAAAGGTTAGCACTCTCGATTTCGGTGCCAGGCGTTTCGGCTTCAATATCTGGTATGTTCCAAAATGTCGGTATTGATTCGAGTAGAACCAATGCGTTTAAAACGCAGTGAAAATTCACGAGAAACACTAAAAAATCGAATAAAAGAAAGGCGTTATTTCACGACTTACTATGTGTAAAAAACGTGTTTTGCATATCATTTTATCAACTTATAATCACTTTGAGGAATCAGTCAACATTTTTCGGTGTGAAAGAATGACCATTTCTACCTCTCTTCCTGAAACTGCATTTTTACAGACGAACGAGGTTCTGGCGCCTGTACCCAAAGCCAAAATAAGCTTTGCATGGCTCAGTAGCATCAACTTCAAATACTTTTTGAGGTCAAGTTTGAAATAAACAACATTTTACACTTAAGTATATGTAAAAAAAAATATAATATCTGCTGCTCTTGTGAATTTGTAGGGGGGAGAAAGTACCTCGCCCCTCTTAAGTCGACGTATGTTCTGTGTCCCTGGTTTTTTTTATTTAGTCGTCGCGATTTGCCGAAAGTGGCAAAGAACAAAGTACAATAACACAAATACCATACTATACCATCCTATAGCCTACATGCCGTTTGGACAGGGTATAGCTTACGTTGTACATGCACATAGTGTGTCTCTCGCCTGAGCATTCTATGGAGCAGTACTCGTCACATAGCGTCTCATAGACAAGGCATCCCAACAGAACAGCGCGAATGCAAATCATCTCATAGGAGGAGGAGACTGAAAGGGAAATGAAAAATTCGTTTAGAATATCATATAAAGTATATCCGTAGTTACGTTCTTTGTGCGGGGTGTAAGGGGTGACCTTCCACGTAGTACACCCAAATGTCAACCTCACTTCAACGTTAGTACACCCTGGACTGAAGACTAACGAGGCTCTGGCGACTGGGCTCCTGGCCAGTATAATTTTGTTTGTATTGTCCTGTTCTTTTGTAGTTATGTGTGCTGAGTGTCCCTTTACAGCCTCAGCTTTTAACAGAAGTCAGAACATTTTAAGATTTTTAATTATGCAACGTTAGAGTTGTTCCTTCTAATGATAAGGGCTGGCCCCCGTATAATGTGACGGGAGCAAAATAGCCTAAGTGCTGACGCTCCCACAATTTTAAAATCAAATTCAAATTCAAACGTTCTTTGTGCAGGAAAAAAAAAGTTTACTTTCCTCAATTCACCTAACTAACTAACTAACTAACTAACTAACTCTCTAGCCTTCTCCATCTCAACGTTGTCCCTCCATCTTCGTCTTGGCCTTCCTACAGGTCTCTTACTGTTTTGTATATTTTAACTTTTAGTTTCTTAGATATTAAACGAGAAGACAAAAGTTTATGAAGAGAGAAGTAACATGCATTTCCTGAATTGAGCCTACTTTTTTATTTCCTCTTTAATATAATTTTCATTTGTTAATATTACTCCTAAGTATTTGAATTTGGAAACTGGTTCAAACGAGTTGTTATCAATAATTAGATTTTGATTATTACCTAACACTTGGTTTCGGCCTGTAAGCATATATTTAGTTTTCTCTTTGTTAACTTCCAAACCTATCTCTTTAGTTAATTTTAGTCCTTCTTTAGTTTCTTTTACTTTCCTAACAGCATATTCTAAGGCAAAGTTAAAGAGCAATGGAGATAATGCATCTCCTTGTTTTAACCCATCATGAATTGTAAATGTGTCAGACACATTAATACCCACCTCAATTCACCTTCACATTTAAATTTAAAAACAACACAAGAATATATAAAATGTACATAAAAATTACATGGTAATATAGTATCCATTATCTTAACACCATCAGCATAAAATACTCCAGTCAACTACATCTAAATTGAAATGCCATTTAATTCCTAATTATACAGTGTATGCAATATAATAATTATTAAGTCACTATCTCTTATTGCGCAACTCGTAGCTCTAGATAGTCTCCGATTATAAAGTGTTTACTGAGAAAACAACAGATAATACCAGTACAAATACAAATCTAATAAAACTTAGATTTGGTTGCAACTGAACATACTCCCAAGAAGATAGCAAGGTTATTAGAAGTAGTGTGTATTTCTACTGTTTTCCCCTTTTAATCTTACTTTCATATGATAATGAATGTATAACAATAAGTAATTGTAACACGATGTGCAATTGCTAAAAACGTTGAACGTAATTTTCTGTCACCTTTAAGAAGAACTGTTATACAGATGGTTAATATTTACCTCTCGCATTCCACATCGACCGTGCACGAAGATAACAGATGTCTAAGTCGGATGAGTTATCTACTCGCGAGAGCGTAGGCAGCAGTAACTAGCGCCACAGGCGGTTGGAATTGCTGAGCTGCCTATGACAGGTTGAAAAGAGTGCATAAGTATTATCTAGAAAATTATTCATTCCTGTTTATCTTCTTTCCTTTATAGAAATGAGAGCTTCGAGATCTGAAACAAAACTCCAAATAAGCTGCAGACAACCTTTGCACTAGCACACATAAAAGTCCAGTCCTGAGCAATGCTTGTGCATCTCACTGTACGTCCATACAGGTATATTTTATACAGATAGATCCCAACCGGTAAATTCACAAGTCGAGATCCTTGATTTCATGGCAGAGGAAAATGTGGTAATATGGAACCCCACTTTGTTTTTTAGCTATTTTGTCTGAACTATAATCTCAATTTTTAAGTTCGTGGTATCTACACTGTATGTTGAGCCTTCTTATTCTATGGGCTACCCATTCATAATTTAAAGGTACAATATTCCACTTACAAGCTAATCTCTACAAAAATAATGGAGAAAAGTACTAGTGAGTCAGAATACAAAAGGTGCTGGTTATGTGGACCCCCATATTTTGTGAAGTAGAGCACACAGAAAATTTTAAATATTACAAAATAATAATGATTTCTATTCAATGGCAAAGTTAAGTACGTATTACAAAAGTAGCAAACCATTCTACGTACATCCATGGCGATGTTTGTGCTTCCTGTGCCAGTCTCCGCAATGTTGTTCTCGGGTCTTCAAATCCGATTTCTTTAGCCCCATTTTCTTCTCTCCGACTGCAGTGACCCTCTCTTTCATCATGGTCTAATCTCATGTTTACCCTTTCTTTGGTAGTGCTCGACCATAGGCGTGCGCACGGGGGGGGGGGGTAAGGGAGGGCAATTGCCCCCCCCCCTAATCATGGACGTCTACAGAGAGACAAGCAAGGTATTTTTCCATGCGGCGTATTACCCCGATAATAGTGTTGCTCCCCTTAAAAAACACTGCTTGAATTTGAAATTATCGCATTAATGTAAATTACTATGGTTGAAATCAAATTATACTTGTGACATATATACTTTTAGGTTAACATTTGATTTCTAAGGGGAAGGTGTAGCCCTTCCACACGTCCATGTCCCTACATTAGTATGCTTTCACCTAGAAATTTAGTGTAGCGGAATCTTATCACCGTTATTAAACGATATTATACTCTTCAAGAAAATGAAGTATTTTCAAGCCGATTAAAGTTCAAAGCAACTGCGGGAGAAGGGGTTGCAGTGGCGCAACCTTGAACGGAAATTAATTAATGGGGGGAAAGGGGGGGGAAACATTGAAGTAAAGAAAGCAAGACTAGAAGATTCTAAGAGTAGCAGAACAAAAGGATACTCAAGTTGGAATTAGTTTTCACGGGTTTCTTACATTATTTCTTCCAGACGGCCAAGAACACCTGCAGTGGGGCAGAAAGAGGCAATTGCTCCCTCGATATCAAATTTTATACAAATAAAAATACATTTCGTAAAATTTTCTTGCTCGCTTAGCTCGTAATTTCTGCTTTTCTAACAGTCTTGTCAAATTCAGATCCATAGCTAGGGGCGGCGGGATTTGGTATGTATGTATGTATGTATGTATGTATGTTCATATACCCATCAGTGCAATTAAATTAAAACAGTGACATAAAATGAGGTTTTTCTTTCCCGACAACTTTCATCAAGGCTTTTTGCTCACCCTAATCAGAGGGTCTGCGCACGCCTATGTGCTCGACTCACATATGTCCGCAGCATATGCAAAAGACATAAACATACCTATCTAAAAGATGTGTATGTAAGGAACCCTGCATAATATTACCAGCGCCATGGGGGTCCATAATACAAACGTTACCATCTCGAGAAACACTGCAACTCACCATATAATGAACAAGACAAAATATTTGTGAAAATGTTACAAAATAACATGTAGGTAAAGTGTCTGGTTTTAAATGTCACCTGTATATAAATCATAAATGCTGCAGACAAACGAAATTTCACATGCCTTTCCTAAGGTTTGAAGATCGGTGAAAGCCAATCGAACATCCACCATTACATAAATGGTGACTGTGCCAGTCCTACGATCTCCAGGGCGAACTAATAAACAAGTAAGAACTTTCATCATTAGAGTGCAGCTGCGTGTTCTTCAGATATTGAGGGGTTCCAAATTACGAGCAGGGTTCCATATTATCACCTTTTCCTCTATAATTTTTGTTGATTAATTGACCACATATACGATATATCTACAAGATGTCAAAAGTCCCTGACCACCCCTTATAAAATGAAGGGGAGTGTAGATTGCAGTAATTGGTCATGGTGATAGTATGTTAGGATTAGGGGGAATTTTTTGATGCATGTCATGACAACGGTCGCCATCTTGGTGACCGCCATCTTGGATCAAACTTCATTTCCTTAAATGGGAAGGGGGCTTGTAGAGTATGGTTTTGGGCTAGAATTTCACCAGGAATTCAGTGCTGAAGTCAGATTTATGAAAACTTTAATGATAATGAAGTTATAGGCATGAAAGCGATAATTACGTAGCATTTGCAGGTGCTGAACCATGCCATTGACCAAGGTCGAACGAATCCAGATCATCAAGATGTATGGGGGGAGGGGAGAAGAAGTGCCCGTGCTGTAGCTCGTGATTTCAACGAACGGAACCCTCAACGGAACCCAGTGTTGCACGTTACAGTGTCCCAATTGCTGACCAGGTTCGAAGAGAGCGGTACAGTCCAGGACAGGCCACGATCTGGTAGGCCCAGAACTGCCACTGACGAAGAAACAGCTACGTCATCGTTTGCCACGTCTCCACAGCGCAGCACACGTCGAATGTATGTGCAATGTGGTGTCAGCTAGAGTTCCATTTGCAGAGTGTCAAAGATGGTTAAGTGGCACCCGTACAAGCTGCACTTGCTGTGGAGCAAATTCTCCAGGACCCACACTGCGTATTCTGCATTCTGATGAAGCAAATTTTTATGTGAATCGGAAAGTGAATAAACAGAACATGCGGTATTGGTCCTCCGAGAACCCGTTGTGAAGAGATCCGTGCAATATGGTTGGTGCTGGGAAGGTTATGGTGTGAGCCGGAATCTGGAGGATACGTATCATTGGCCCATTCTACATGACAATTTAAATGCAGAGGGCTACTTGAAGTTGTTACAAGAATACATTTTACCGTCAGTTTTGACGGAGGATGGCAGCTTTCCCCTATATTTTCAGCAGGATGGGGCACCACCTTATTATGGGCGACAGGTTGGTCACTATCTGGACCTCCAGTTCCCTGGTCGATAGATTGGTCGACGTGGGCCAGTGGAATGGCCTCTCCGATCAGCAGATTTGACCCCACTCGATTTTTACCTGTGGGATCATGTGAAGTCAATCGAGTATGCCGAAAAGATTCGGGATGTGGGTCACTTGCAGCAACGGATACTTGATGCCTGTCCACAAATCACACCTTAGATATTGCTCCGTCTCCACAGAGCATGGGAGAACCGTCTCAATATGTGCATAGCACAAGAAGGACAGCATATTGAACACATTATGTAACTTTCATATGCCCATAACTACCTTACCATTAAAGGTTTCATAAATCTGACTTCACCACTGCATTCCTGGTGAAATTCTAGCCCAAAACCATACTCCACATGACCCCTTCCCATGTAAAGAAATGAAGATGGATCCAAGATGGCGGCCGTTGTCATGACATGCACCAAAAAGTTTCCCCCTAGGCCTAACATATTACTACCATGACTAATTGCTGCATACTACACTCCCTTTCATTTTATAAGGGGTGGCCAGGGACTTTTGACTCACCCCGTATACACTTGAATTGGTGTCCTTTGACTTTTCTCTAATCAGAGACTAGGCATGTTAAAATGTCACGTTACTTTCAGACAAATTCACTCGCAAGACTGAGAATCTGCTAGAGTTAAGACAACTCTAATTTATACCCAATAATGTCAGATCTCTAGCTGCTATCTCACTCTGCTTTTTGGATATGCTGCGAGGTTAGAAACCTTTGAATTCGAATAAAATATTTAAACATGAAATATTCACATTATACCAGAGGCCACAAAACTAGGTAGCTGGCAGAAGAGCGATGGTGCTGGGACTTCGGTAGCAGCTCGGAGGTCCCGGCTGATGCCGCTTATGAGAAAGTCAAAACAGGACCAAAAACCGCTGGTTCCAACTCAAGATGTGACAACTTTCACCATACAGCGTTGCCTAACCGGAGTGTCAAACCTCTCTACAATGAGGTCATCACTAATTTTTTCCAACTAATTTTGCTGCCATTTTTGTATCACATATATTACAAAGCTGCGAAACCAGAAAGCACATTGTTGTAAACCTCCCAAAAAATACAAGTGACAGCACTGTCAAATATGTAATTCGCTTAATTTCATGTCGCTCTGTGTGCTTAAACTAAAATATCATTAAAAAGAAGCCATTTTCTTCGACTGTAAGCTATTTAATATTTATTTACTTTCTCTATACAAATTAATTTATCAAAATGCAACAATTCACTAAGAAGAAATGTTCCTTAAGAGAACGCAAGAAGAAGCTCAACTCAACACAAGCTTAGGCTGTTGTAGCAGCAGCTGCTCACTTCACGTGCAAGCAGAGACTGACGACAAATGAAAGAAGGTTTACTGTTGGCCAAGTTGTGGTGCTTGAATCCGTTATGTATGGACCTGGTTTTTAAAAAGATTTATACAGTAATGCAGTGTAAGAAAAATACATTTTAAACATACAGTATAGGACAATTTGCTTTTCTATTTTAGTATCCAAAAGCATTACCGAGTTTCAGTTGCCTCTCAAGGTTCTTTCGATTTTCTTTTTGGCGGACAAATGGACAACAGGTGGCCTCTATATGGCTGCTTAGTAGCCTAATTATACAGGGCGTCTCAATAGTCACCAAACACTAAATTTGATCTCTCATGAAAACTAGAAAAGATTTTCACACCAGGTTTTCTGCATCATCTGTTGAGATATTTTAAGTACTTTTGATTGCGGTTCACTCCATACAGGAAATTCTATCAATTAATTAATAGCTAAAGTGGAAGTGTTCTTTTCAGAATTCTAATTTAAAGGGAGAAGACATGTGAATTTCTTTTTTGCAGAGTTATAATTCACAATTTTGAGGTTGACGCTACACTAATGTGTGCTTTGCGATCATGGGGGTCATGTGTAGCACTTGATGGGTTTGGAAAAAGTGATTTTATGGGTAAAATTGAAATGTGACATTTTGGTGACTTACACTCTTCGTAGGCAACATCTAAGATTTGAAATAATTTCTACTACTGTTAAAGTAAGAATGCAAGAATGCACTGAAAAGTACAAAATAGACACTTAATTTGATGACCGACATAGATTTATCATCATTTTTCCAAATTAGGTTCTCAAATAAATATCTTCGAATTAGGCACGTAGGTGAAATGGACAACAACAATAACTATAAAATATATGTATTCTCAGCTATGGCCTGCAACGGTTTTTAAACATAAAAGCCTACATTTTCTGGGCAAGGAAAAAAAAAATTTTGGACAAATCTTCAGCCTACTTTTCATTTTTTTTAAAACTGAACTGAAAGGTTAATTCTCACCGCAAAGACCAGTCCTCGGGGAACACTCGTTGTCAGGACATGCAGTGCAAGGCCGGTCGTTCTTGTAGATCTCCGATCCATTGACGTTGCCTGTGGGGCGGTAGTTGCACACCAGTAAGAAGCTTCTGCTTTTTTCCCCCTCCTTTCGAAATGAAGCATAGCCACATCCAACCCTTAGCGTCATTCCCCACACTAGCTGCGTGTATTTATCCTCAGCTATCCTTTTGCGACTAAAAGAACAGGGATATGCAAGAAGGGTGTTTTTTCACATATTTTTTTTCCAGAAATCACGTTTACAGAAAACAAGCTACATCAAGCATCGGATGGTTTTAAATAAATACCTAGGTATAATCCATGCCTTTCTTCCTCCCTTTTAATCGATGTATAACTTGAGTCACAAAATTCCCAAATTAAGGTGAGGTGTGACAATTTCGCAGCAGGCATGCATTTATTTAATTAAGAGAGATGCAGAGCCGAATCTATAAAAGTTATACTTTTCCATCTCTCCACTTCTAACCAACGATCCGACCACTCATTGGTGGTATATTTTATTTTTATGAACCTGGTTTTAGGTAATGGTTTATTTTTATTCTTATTTTGTGTAAAGAACAAAGGTTATGGAAAGGAATATAAAACATCCTGCAAGGTAAACCTCAGCTCTCAGTTGGTATTAAGAAATCGCCGAGTACAGTGAGTGCGGGATAGTAATAGTTCGAGGCGCGTATAACTTAAGGTAGGTTGCACCTCGAACCAAGGAACCTCGAACCAAGGACTTTTCATGGATTAACAACACGGTCGGATCTAGGTAAGTGTGGAGAGAAACCAATTCTGTCATTCCTCTTCTTTCTACTCCTTGACAAAATAAGACAAATCAAGATTATGAAATGAAACCTCTCGCATTGGCATAATCACGAGTAGTTACGTCCCTTGTGACTTTACGATCCGCAAGTTATAAATTGAGTCACACTTCATTAAGTATCGTCGGAATGGGCACTGTTAGTAAAGAAAATCCACGCACAATTTGAGAGTATGAATTTCTGCCCATGTTGAAAGTGAAAGCTGCTTTTAAAGTTCATTATTTAGCTTAATACCGTGTTCCAAAAATATGATGATTAAGTATTTACAGAATCCCATGTATTCCTTATGGAGAGACGACTTCAAATTCAAGTTACGGCTAAACAAATGAGAGTTTCTACTCTTTCTAGCGCAAATATTATCTTTAATGGATTCCCTACCCGATCCTATGTTTTTTTTCCGGCATCGGAAGTTTGATATCACCAAAAAAACTAATAAAATAATTCTCCCATAAGCGCAATGCATTTCTCCTTGCCTCCTACGGCTATCCTGGCACTGTTGCCAAACCTGATGCGCATAAAAGAGCTAAATTTCACCTTAAATTGAGCTAAAGTTAGTTGACTTTCAAGGAGCTAGACTTAATCCTGAATCACACAGAACTGGATTTCCAGTAGGAATGCTCTAGTTGACGCTGGACTGGCTACCCATTTGCTAGTTTTTGCGTCACACGATACGTGTTACACCGTACTTGTCGATAGTCTTTTGTACCCATAATGGCGGCCGCGTGAGATGTAAACAACGTATCACTTAACACTTTTGAAATACGATAACTATTCAACCGAGAGGAATATCGCTTCGTATTAAATGGTTTTAGGTAGAGAAGAACGGCGCTGATAAAATACATACTTTACAACGTTTACTGTACACGTTTGGAAGAATATTTTAGCTTTTTCTATTGTAAACAGTCGTGCACTCACCATAGACGGTGTAACTCGACATGCCTTTCGTGTTGTATGTACAGGGAGGTTATTTCAGTCGTTCACCGCCAGAGTGACGGCCGTTCCGCGGACTCTTCATGCAACAGGTCCCGGCAAATTGCGTTCAGGAAGTCCGTAACAGAAACCGCTTGTTTTGTAATGTTTCCACTTTTCACAATTACAGTTACAATTACAATTGAAATAAGCACGTACCTTGTCGCACGGATGCAGGAAAAGGTGTCCTCCCAAATACAAATATTTCCGGCACCTTATTTCTGACATCTAATCTTAGATTAGTCATCGCTACTTTATTCTCAGTTGTCGCGACAGCGCCTGCAGCTTATCGGGGGTTGGGTGAGTTGTCAGCCGCGAGAGGGCGCTTCATACTGCACGTGTCGGCAGTGATGCCAACCGTAGGGATATGTCCCTACGCATAGGGACTTTTCACTAAATTTCGCCCGCGTAGGAACGTAGGGACAGATTTTGCCAAATGAGGGAAAACGTAGGTACTTTTTTCAATCTTGGTAAATTACATTTTATGAATTAGTTTATCTGGATACTTTAGCGAGGAGGAGAAAAAAGAACTAACTAACAGATCTCCATCAGAATTTTGGAACATGTTATCGGTTACCAAAAACTTTCAAGGCAAGTTCCTTTTTTAAAACATTTCCACTCTCGCGAAAATAGTGCTAACATTGCCGCATTCTAACGCGGAAACGGAAAGAATATTTTCAATGTTAAGTGATACAAAAACAAAAAAGGGAAATAAAATGGGACCAAAATTGTTAAAGAATGCAGGAAATACAGCATCACCAACCAACATCTATCTCTTCACAGCAGCAGCATGTATGACTTCAAATAACATAATCAACAGTAAACGACTCAACGT
The DNA here is from genome assembly GCF_977018435.1 of Lepisma saccharinum. Taxonomy (NCBI): domain Eukaryota; kingdom Metazoa; phylum Arthropoda; class Insecta; order Zygentoma; family Lepismatidae; genus Lepisma; species Lepisma saccharinum. Next base: position 61,971,867 of record NC_139241.1, on the reverse strand, counting down.
TATTCATTAGGGGTGTGCTGGATTCTTTACTTTAAAAAGTCGTTAATTCTCGACGTTTTCTGCCTTGTAAGTTTCTGGAACTTATCGAAAGTTGTAAGTTTTTATTCTAGAAATGCAAAAACAATCACTTAAAGTGAAAATGACTTGTAAAATTCGAGATTTCCAGTGCTTCGGGAAATTTCGAACATTTCCCGTCCAGAAAATTTTCCGACTTGGTCGGGAAATTGCAAATTTTTCAGTCCCGAATGTCGGGATTTAAAAAAATTACCGTCCCGATCCCGTCCCGACCCAAAAAATTCTGTCCAGCACACCCCTATTATTCATTAAGGCAAGAATTTACAATACCGGACCCTTCTGTAATTTCTATGCTACGTCTTATACTCACGAAATAATTATTCGTGATTATTTATCTCAAGTTAACATGTTGAGGTGAGGGGGAAAAAATGTTCATTAACGTGTAGAAGTTGTAAAATAAGCTTTTCAATTCTCGCAATGATTCTCCGTATACAAGTATGGTAGCCATATTTGTTGATATGAACAAATTAAAATTAGTTACGCTGTCTACAGCGTTGCCACACTGTTGATTTCATACTTGGAGAGCATGGATCGTGTAAGAATGGCGGAAGAGAACAGTAAAAAAGTTGTTAATGTTGTACAGATTGTTAGGTGGAGTGTGCAGGAGGATGGCTGTGGGCTAATTAATAAACTTATGGATTTCAGTATATTGCCCAAAGAACGTGCTTACATGTGACAGCGACAATCACGATGTAGAAGAACTGATTTGATTACAGGTAAATTTGGCAACAGTACATCAATCATAAAATTGCAGGATACGAAAATGGCGTCTTCGATGATGAACGTTTGCCGTTAAAGTGCTACGAAAATAATATTTTTTATCGGTTCGTAATCACAATTACCGCAAAACCATTCAGGAATAGCCCCACTGACCATTCTCGGTAAGTTTAGGTTAAGTTAGGTTAGGCAAACATAGTTAAAATTTGGGCTCGAAAAAAACATGCACGGGTAGCCCAACAAACCATTGACGGATAGCCCCACGAACCATTCAGGTACGGTTAGGTTAGGTTAGGATAGGCAAACATAGTTAAAATTTGGGGTCGTAGTAATATCAGGAATGTATATTTCGTTTTTTAAGTATTGGAAACACAAAATCTTCCGGTAAATAATAAGCAATCGTGCCGATCGCGGGACTTTAATAAAATGCTGTTCACGATAGAGATTGTCTTAAACCGGATTCACATTAAACCGCGTTTGGTACAACCTGTCATGTTTCCAGCGCTAGCGATCGCTGGACAGTTTCTGTGCCAATGAGAAACGAGGGAAAAGTCATCTGCTAGGCAGCGAGGAGCCAATGGAAGTCAGAAGAGAGGCACTTACGCAGACGCTGTTGCCACGTTGTACAAGTTTAACTCGCGCGTGTCTTGTTTTTGACTTGTTCAAGAAGCTTGTTTCATAAGCCTGGCCTCGAATTTCTCCAACGCGGCATTCACTCGGTCTACAGCGACAACGCCGCGTGGTTTCTGCTAGAAAAGCCAATGATTGGCAGCGCGGAAAACATGACAGGTTGTATCGAACGCGCCGTATAATTACATTGTACTAGGCGATAAACACGAGACAATTGCTCTAGGGCTGAGATGATACCCGTTTGAACCGATACCGACACTGATATGTGAAAAGTGTAACAATTATATTGTTGGGGTTATGTAAAACACGGTCCACACTTCACCTACATGTGACCTTCGTATCTGAGCAGGAGAATTGAAATGCCATTAATTCCATCACCTCTGACATCTTAGTGCGCACATAAAACATGTATCATACATGGTAAACAATGCATTTAGATCATTAGGTTTTCTTATAAGAAATACGAGGAATCTAACTAATGTAGACAGTATTTCTCTCTTGTATAATGCATTAGTTAGAAGTAAGCTTGAATATGGTTCTAATGTTTGGTTTACATATTATAAATCCCAGGAGTTGGTAATTGAAAGAATTCAAAAACGATTTTTAAGATATTTGTATTACAAAAAGTATAATGTACCATCATACTATAATAACTTATCATACAATGACCTACTTAATGAGTTTAATTATGAAAGTCTTATTAATAGAAGGGAAATAACACAACAAATATTTCTGTACAAAACAATGACTGGCATCATAGATAACCCTACTTTTCTCCAAAAGATATGTTTCAATGGAAAGATATGTGGCTTAAGGCTGCGGCAATTGATGTCTTATGATATTCCTAAAACAGAAAGATTCAAGAATTCTCCATTATTTAGAATGTCCTTTGCATACAACAAAATATCCATATTGCAGTCTAATCTTGATTTTAGTATCTCAATCAATGTGTACAAAAAAATATTAAGACAAGTGTTTATAACATAAATTATATTGGGTGAAGCGCTTCTAAATTGCTAATTGAGTGTTATTGAGTGTTATATGATTCTATAGTATAGTTTAGTAATTTATATTACATTATATTTGTGTATGTGTTCTACCTGTCTTATGTCTCACTGTATTATATTATGTGTTTCTCTTGTTTATGTATTTCTATTTTTATTTGTATTTTTATTGGCTACCTTCTGTAAAAGGAGAAAAATTTCTCTGTTGAAGGAAATAAATAAATAAATAAATAAGTCGACATAAAGTATCGACTAGACATTTTGAGAGTTACGGAAGAAGCCCACGTAGAAGTGCACTAAATTGAGTTGCTTTACTTAATGTCACATAGAGCAAGGATCTATGTCGAAGAGTTTCCTCACAATTGTAATTTAAAACCAGGGATGTCTCATGTGGATACCCTATACATTATCCAAATGTGAAGGATATGAAGACCTGATCAATGTAACGCTATTCCTCGCTCGCAAAGGAATATGAATCAAATTGTGTGCTATTCGTTATTAGTTTGTTTCCTTTTCTGGGGTGAAGTAATACGTCACCAGGTCATGTGACTATGGAAATGGAAGGCTCTCGTGTAGCGTGCGGAGCTCTCTCTTACTCTGGCAGCGGTTGGGTTCACATCTTGCAGTTCAACCTTGAACTGGTGGAATCGGTCTGTGGAAGTCCACATCTGTGTACTGGTAGTACAATTAATATATTGAAGTTTAATCTAAGATCCATATTACTTGATTTACTTAATTAGTTTAATTTGAGTACTAGTTTTTTTATGTTATGCTTAATTCTACCATTACGCAGATGGCCCTTTCATAGTTGACCGATATCCACTAATCATGTTCATTTGTATTCAATTAGATTTATAACTTCCCTATTCAAAATTGCTGATTAATAATATATTTTCGACTTGAGAATAATACAGAACATTGAATCAACCCTAATACGTAATTGGAAACACAATCTGATTCCGTACATTTGTTTTGGTTTATATGAAGTGGGGTTATATTTGTAAATTGAATGATTAATGTCAATCGGGCATATATATGATATTTGTTGTGGGGAAATTGCTATTGTTAAAGTTACTAATGTTATAGCTATATGACAAATTTCTAGTCGTTGTGTTTTCTCAATAAACTATTAAATATACTGTTTACTTTTCGTACTTCCCACAAAGGCCTTAGATTCTGCTAAATATTTTAATAAGTAAAGGTTGTCAAATTGTCAGCCCATAGTATATATAATTGTAGAGGACTAGTGGTATAGTCCAAATCTAAATTATATGAGAAAATACTTGGGTGGTGACATCAAAGAGAGGAAAAAAGATTCAAAGAGTTATTCATATAAAAAACAATCGGTGGATATTTTTCACTAGTCTTGTATCATTAATTACAATAAAAATGTGTTTTTCTTCTTTCAAATAATACAACAATTTTATACTGCCGGCCATCATGGCAGAGTGGTTAGCACATCGCGCTTTGACGCCAGAGAAATCCCGGGTTCGAATCCCGGATTGGTCATGGATGTTTGTGAATGTCCATTCATCAATTTCATCATATCACTCATCCCCATCTTCGCAAAAAAAAAATATCCAAAAGTGCCAAAAGCGAAGTAAAATAAAGCAAATCATTCAAACAATTTTATACACTACAAATTTCAATGACTCCTCCTTTTTTCAGAAATCGTGTTGACTTGTTTGTAAATTTTATTTCTCTTAAAATTATATTTAAAGTAAATTTATAAACCTAAAAAATAATAGGGGTTCAGTTCATATAAAGGCTTTTAACAAACAATTCGTAATCTTACAAAATGTAAAATACTATTATTTGGTTCGAGAATTATTAAGACTTTCAACTCTGCAGTTATTCTCTTAAAATGTTCTGTAATTTTTCTAGAAAACTCTATTTCTTATTTCTCAAAAATAGATTGATTGATTTATTATGAAAGTTTGCACTATTTGGAACATTTCTGAGGAAACCTGACGTTGATAGGGAGCACTGTTCCCGAGATATATCAAATCAAAAAAATATCCAATATGGCGGTATATTTTCAACATGGCGCAGATATCGATTGGCTACTGGACCTAAAATGTATTTTATGATATAACAATTAATCCTACTAAGTATCTTGTTTGTATCAAAAAGTCAATGATTCGGGGCTTAACCGCCAGACGCGCTTTTTTTGGGTACCATCCTCCATCTTGGGACACATTTTATAGCGTATTTTTCATTCAATTGCATTAAAACTTATATTTTTTTAAAAGCTTGTGAATTGGGCTAACACTATTATTCCAAACAATTTCCTCTTATTTTATTTATTCAAATGTCACTAGGCAAAAACTTCAAAAACTACTAGAAAAATTACATATTTTAAAGATTATATTTTAAATTACTGCAAAACCATTGATATTAGCGAAAACTAAACAGAATCTTTTTCATAGTCTATCTAATGAGGATCAAGACTAAAACAAATATTTTCTGTTTACGACCATTGGTTACTCTTTGAATCTTTAACTGGAAAGTTCGCCATATTGGACGCCATCTTGAATAATTCAAATTTCTCAATGTTGACAGAGTGGCATGACATCAATCGGATCTGAAATGTACATAACGTAAGCTTTCAAAAACAGTCAAAACATTTTATTCCTGCCTCAAATCAAGGTTATGCCACTTTTAGGCATTTGGCACCCGGACTATTCCACAACTTCCAAAATTTCCAAAATTGTAAGAGGTCACACAACATAAACCTGATAAGTAAAATTTCTTGGAACTACAATAATTATATTGTTCAGTATACTAACTGTATGACGTGCAGAGTACGAATTCCTTAGGTGGCAGGGGGATTCCCCCCATCAAAAATCTTTACCTTAAAAATCCCCCATTTAATTTTTTTTTTTTTAAACAACAAAATAAAAGCTATAATTTTTGACTTCTTATGTATTTTACTAAGGATGTATCGAAAACACACACAAAATAATGTTGTTGAGTGCAAAATGCTTTCTCTGTCTCTCTCTCTTTCAAGGGCTAATTAACAGATATAGTTCTCACAAATAAAACAATATGCGCACAAAAAAAGAAATAGAAGAATGTCAGTCAAATATAATTATAAATTTCGAAGTCTTATATTAATAGAGGAAATGCCGCGGTAGCTCGTTCGTTAGGACGTCTGACTACCATGCGAGAGACCTGGGTTCGATCACCGGCAGGAGAGTACCGGGACTTTTCCGACCTGTTCAAGCTGGTCCGGCGCCCACCCAGCGTCGTATAAAGTGGGTGCCTGGAGGAAAATCTGGGGGTAAAGGTGGCCAGGGGCGTGGTGCTGATCACATTACCACCAACTCGGCCGAGATCAAGAAGGTGTGGGGCCCGGCCTAACCCCACACCTCCTATACGCCTTCATGGCGTGATGCAAAGCACAGGGGAGCACTTTACTTTACTTCTTTATATCAATAGAGATAAAAATCTAAACATAACTTATACATAATAAAACTGTTTCGTAATTTGTTGACATATTTTACCAGTTAGTAAAGGAATAAGTTTGCTACTTTTCAAATATCTGCTATTATAAACCTAACGAATTAATTCCTTTATATGTATTTAATAATGTCTTTTTTTAATATTTTGACTTTTATATTTAATAACAAAATAAACACCCATGTCATAATAATTTATATCTATTTGTGTGTAGATTAACATCTTTCTCACCCCACCAGTCTTAAATTATTTCTCACCTTGATGAAATGTAAAAAGAAAACCATTGTGCTGCATATTCATTCATCTGATGAATCAAGTAGCACAGTCTCCCCGCGTATACGTATAAGTAGGGGAAATATTAGATAAGAGCAATTAAGCCTATTGTAATGAAGATTAATTTACATTAATTGGTTTTTAATTTACATTAATGTGTTTAATTGATCTTAGTTAATAACCGACGCTTGGCTATTGTTAATTAATTAAGAAAAGAGTGTAGGGGGAGGGGGAGGGAGATGAGTCTTGGATGACTCATGCAGTGGCGGTACATGCAGTTATTGATTTTCAATTATTGTACAATAGTTACTATTATGGATCCTGTTTTAACCCTAATCTAACCCAATTGTTGTACTTTACATACGCGTTACAGCTGTGGATGAGTATCGGATGATTCAGGCTGTCGTGCAACTTGGATTTCATGGTTTTCAATTAGTGAACAATAGATACTATTATTGACTCCGTTTTCGACATTTTATTTTCAATTAGTGAACAATAGATACTATTATTGACCCCGTTTTGGGACTTTTCTAACACAATTTATGCATCTTACATACACGAGGATGAGACACGGAGGATTCATGCAGTTGTGGGAGTTTGAGTTAATATGTTTTCAATTAGTGAACAATATTTACTAAGGAGGGGACGATTTTGGCTATTCTAAACCAATTCATGTCGTTCTGCGAGGTAATTGTGTGTCGGTGGTGACTCATATTTGGTATAATTAAGGATCTGGATTAAACCGGGTTCAACTGGTCACGAAGAGACTTGTGTAGAGGCCATTATAACAATATTTGATGTTATGTGCGCTTTAAAGGCGAAGACATTATTGGTATACAGAGCAGAGCCGTAGCTAGAAAGAGTGGAGGGGGCGAGCGGGGCGGTGGCCCCGGCCGTTGATGGAAGGGGGCGCCGAACGGCTAGAAGAAAAACATTGAAAATTACTTGTAATAAAGGATGCATGCGATCCCTTCGAAAGTATTGGCGTCCTATTGAAACAATATCATTGCCAGTTTGCAAAGATATTGATTTTTTTGCTCGCTGCACTCGCATTACAAAAGCTTTCCTTTTAAACAAATAAAAGAAAATACATAAATATCCAATTATATACTATTATTTGTTTGTTAGTGAGGATGTGTTTTACAACTTCTTAGTGAATACTAGCTCCAGTAGTATATGCAGCTGAAAAAATATTATTGGTGTCAACTGCAGTCTCCATGTCGTAGCAACTGTATTAAATTTTCCTTGAAAACAAAATATTTTTTGCGAAATTTGACGGAAAACAATATCTCTTAAAAAAGCTATTTCATTTAAAAGAATACGTCGTGATGGTCTTTGGCTCCTTCAATGATCTTCCCAGGCAGCTTTCATATAAAAGATGTACAGGACGAGAGTACACGTCACTTAGAACAACAATAATAAATAAAAGTGTTATAATTTCATCTTTCTATTTTATATATTAGTATTTTTTTTAAGACAAGGAATGTGATATAACTCCACCAACCCCATGGTTACACTATCTACAAAGAGAACAAGAGACATACTAACCTTTTTTTCCCCTTTGCTATATAGATGCCATCCTTTGGCCACTTGAAATGGACGCTCTGGGCATACCAGAACAAATTAACGATGGCTTTTAGGGCCACAGGGAAAGTCAGACTTTTGTTCTCGGGTTCTGGCAAAGCGTCAGAGATATGCCCGACAGGTTCGTCGTCTGCAAAGAAAAGAAACTCGTGTAACCTGGACTGGTCCATCGCCCTTTGTTATTTATTCCTTTTACATTGTGGATTGTCCAGGATTTTCGTGATCGTAGGGGTAATTTATGTTTTAGTAGCCAGACCTATAGTTTGAAATGTCTTCCTGCATTTCTCGTTCATTTTTAGGAATGATGATTGATTAATTGATTTGATTTATTTTACCTTCCTTATCTGCCACTCTCGGCTAATCGCGAAGATGGGGATGAGGGATGATATGATGATTTTGGCGAAGGAACTCACAAAGTTCACCCATATGACAATCCGGGATTCGAACCCGAGAATCCTGGCGTCGTTGTGAGCTGTGTGAAGAAAGGTTGACCTTTGCGTGTCTTCAAAAGGGATTACCACTTGTACCCCAGGAACAAAGATCCAAAGGGGGCCTATGAAAAGGTTATAAATATTGCTCAAATTATTACCTACAGATATCGAACTCGGGCCTCTGAAACCGCTCCCCCTCCCCCCCCTTCCCAGAAACGCAAAACGAAGGCCACCATTTTGTTTCTTTTTCAATTTATACACACATTGGCTATAGTTAGAACAACTGTGCAATTTGACTCTGTGGGGAATCGACCTCGAGACCTCTTAATTACAAGCCAGCAACATTAACCAAGAAGCTAAGCAACAGGCTTTTCGATCATTATACTCAAATAGGCTAATCGGTCATACCTTATGAAGTTTACATGTATTCCCAGGATTAGTACAGATATCGAACTGGTGGTCTCCTATAGACTGTTGGCCTCCATAATTCTACACAATATGTACAACCACAAATATTGCCACTTTTGTTAATGTGTACTATTTGCCGGTCGCAATTATATTTTAAAACACTCCACGTTCGAGTGTATTAAATGGAATCACACACTAGAAGATAACAAAAGTGCAAGTTTAAATTCGGGTTGCATTGTCACAACTTGACCAGATACAAATATATATATCATACATAATGCAAAACTTGGCATAGTCAGAAGGTTAAAAACTTCCCCCAAAACATGTTACAAACCGCCACATTCTCTATATCGCTTTGATATAAGAACAGAAATAACGTCGTTATGGAGGTATCAATTTGCTGAAGTCGTGTAACATAACATAACATAATGCTAATATCAAGTCATTAAAATAGGGGACGTCAGTATAACTTTGATGCAAAAAACACCGCGCAACTCGCATCGTTCGACATTACAGCACAAAAATATATCTCGGGGACACCCGGCGCTTGGCATCTATTTAATATCGCGATACAACAACAACAACAACAAAAATAAAACACCCACGTCCAGCGTGGGGCAGCGTCGCATCTGATATAAAAACACCATGCAGCCGTTTCACCAAAAACGCGAAGGCATCCCTTTGAAATAAAACTCCTTAGGTTTCATCCTGATGCAGGTATCTCGGGGCAAGCCCAACCACCTACCGACCTGTTGGGTGAGAAAGAGAGAAAAGGACTTGAAAATCTGCTCCCCCCAAAACAGGCAATAGCTAGGTTGGAGAGTTCAATTAACTACTAACCGATCTCGAACTACGCACTGGTAATGGTTAGGCTGGATCTCTAACCAAAATCGAATATATAAAACACTATCGCTATGATATTAAGCCACAACAAGAGACACTGCGCGGCCGGTACGGGGACAGTGTACGGGGTGGCGTCCTTTGATACAAAAAAACAAACCATGTGGACGGTACACCACCAGCACAGTGTTGAATATAAAAACGCTGTACAGCCCACATCCCTTGATATATCCACATAACAAAAACACCACAGGAGTGGGGATTTTGAAAAAAAATTAGCCGCATAAGGTTAAGTTACATCCTCCCAAAAACATTTAAACATGGACACCAGTTGCCAGCTATTTGGGCTACAAACACATTGACACCTCTTGCCACCTATTCCGTATAGAGGTTATCTTGCCTCCTATCATGCAGCTGGAGAGAAAGCATTGCTTTCACTCTGTTCCGAAGAAAGCTAATCTTAACACCTTTGACTCCTTGGTGTCCTATACCTACTGACGCGTATCGCACATCCATGTAAATATGAGATTTCAGAGAATACCTCACTATAGTACACATACTTAAAAGCCGAATCACACGGAACTGGATATTCAGTTAGTTGGCGCTGAACTGGCTTCCTGCCCGTATGTGATGGCTGCCTGGCTGGCTGCTTGACTGGTTTGGAGGAATAGGACATGTTCTAATAGCTACTGGCGTTCCTCGACTGGATTCTGTGGAACAGCCAATCAGAGCAAAGTTTGTCCATGTGAAGATAATCTGTGAGTTTGAAAAAGGGATGTTTTATGTCTGTGGTTTCTGAGTGTTGGCTGCGTTTGTTAGTTTCTCGACAAAAAAAGAGAGAGATAGAGATGACGTTCAGTGCATTCGTGTTCAGTTCATTGATATTTAGGTATTTAATAAAATCACAAAGCAGTAATTCTCCTACAAAAGTCTTCAAATTGCTCGTCCATCTTTACAGATTGTCTGCTCTGCGCAATGTCTCAAGTATCGTGTGAAACGAAAAGTAGCAAATGGGTAGCCAGTCCAGCGCGAGTCTCGCTACCGATACGAATATTTTGGAAGTCTGTAGCTTCATGTGACTGCAGTTCCGGATCAGACGTCCGCTAGGAGCATTCGCTTCATTCGATTTCTTACTCCAGTTATTCTTAACCTGAAAGGTACGTGTAATATACAGACGTATTCTCCGAAATCTCATTTTTACATTGATGTACGATATGCACATCACGATTTGGTATCATAACTGCCGTCACAATCCTCAAAGCTTCCCCGTTCCGATGGAAAACCCAATGCTATCTCATAGGGAAAAACTACGTGACGTGTTTGGACTCAGTCTTGCTCAGTGACGTGTCACTAATATGGATCATTCTTTTATTTTGGACCTAACACACACAGTATGTTTGACTAATTAGCAAACCAGGCAGCCAACCTTACCTATGGCATTGTTGCAGGAGCGACTGTATACCATGCATTGGTTGGCCGACCTCTGCGCGATCATGGCCAGCTCTCTATCCCACTGCTGGAAAGAAAAGAAATACCCAACATTCAATGTCGTACCCATACAGCTGGTTGGGGGTTCAAATCCCCTCCAAAATCACAAAAAAAAAATATTATGAAGTATTTTCCAGCATTATTTCTCATCTATAGGGAATCGCAAAGTCGTTTTCTTATTAACTGGCTAGCAACAAAAACAAATTTTCTTTTGCTAATTTAGACCACGTTTCGATCTTACGAACCCAAGAAAATCGACATGGGGCCTCTCCGATGGCGAAGTGGTTTCGTCATCGGATTGTAATCAAGGGGTTTCGGGTTCAATGGAGACACATAGTGGTTCGGATTCCACTTGAAATTCTAGGTCCATTTCCTATTAGCCTATTTGTGCATAAAGTGAAATTAAAACAAAAACTCAAGAAAATTGACATTCGTATACCTTACTTAAGCACACATGTGCATTAGTTCGGAAGAAAAGCAATTAGGGAGTCTTAGGCATTTAGCTACAATGTGATTATAAAAAAGATTAGACAAATTTGTACAAGAACACCTGTACATTTTTAAAATTTGTAACAGAATCGTCCCTCTTATATAGGTTTCCTATTTTTCTGCAACAAAATAGTGGAAATTATTAGAAAATCTCATTTTTAAAAGTAGCGCTTAGCCACCGATGCGCTGCATGTTATTGTGTGAAATTGGGAAGACTAAAAGATGGATTGAGGGAATTATGGTGGGGAGTTAAATGAGCACGGTTTACCTTAGGTTAAACTCCAGTTATTCTTTAACTTAAAGAATAACTGGAGTAAGAAAATAATTCATTTTTGTCAGCAGCCTCACGTGACTGCAGCGGCGCCGCCTATTGGCTGCAGTTCCGGATCGGACGCCCGCTTTATTCTATTTCTTATTCCAGTTATTCTTAACCTAATTCTCTGCAAGGTATATGTAATAATTAAACTTATTCTCCAAAATCTCATCTTTGCATTGATGTACGATACACGTCACAATTTTGTTTCATAACTGCTGTCACAATCATTAAAGCTACTCCTTCCATTGGAATATCCAATGCTATAGTACAGGACAAAACCACGTGACAACTTTGTTTGGAGTCAATCGTGCTCAATTGTCTTCTGTTGACATCACCACTATTATGGTTCATTGTTTTCCCCTTCTGTAAATTGTACTGACGGGATCTAGGCCTTCATTTTTGCATACTTTAGCCTGGCAGTTGCCATAATGGCTACAAGATATAGAGTTATGCTTGACTTTAACACGAAAGTTAGAGTGATTCATGCGAATGAGCGAGATCATGAGGATGTTCAACTTTCATAATACTCAAGTGTACCATGCACTAAAGACGAAATCGGAAATTTTGAAGCTGAGGGAAAACTTACAAATGGTTAAAATTGCTCCTACAGGAGTTAAGGAGATAGGGTCGCTTTTGTTTGTTAATGTATGCAGAGGCCAGTGGCGTACGCAAGCGGGGGAGGGATGGTTACCGGGTTTAAACCCCGCCTTGAGCTTTTGAAATATTATGGAAAATGTTGTAGAAAAAATAAAAAATTGCTAATTTATCACAGTCAAAGATCTGCGACAGTAACAATAATAATAATACTAGTAGAGAGGCAGCACTTCGTTCCTACGCGTCAGCAAAAATTCGATGCGACTGGTGTTATGTTACACCCGGTGTAGCGGGGTACGAGCGATTTTATTGTTGAGTCAGCAGAACGTGTCTGATCACGTTGAAGGCATCGGAAGCGGTGGGGGAGGGGGGTCAATGGATTTGTCACGTTGTTTCTTGATGTATGCTAACCTAACACGTGCGTATGTTTGTTTGTGTGTGTGTGTGTGTGTGTGTGTGTGTCTGTGGAGGAAATGCGCGCGCAACCATTGCGTATGATGCAAACACATGAAGAAATGATTTAAAGATGGCGCCGAATTTTGCTGTACCCCGAAAGCTTAGCGGCTAAGGTTATTGCTCTGTAAAACAAGAGGCGTCGAGGGTTCGATTCCTGGTAGAGTCAATATTGATTGATTGATAGATTGAGTTAGTTTTTTTTAAAAGTCCATTTTATGCACGGTAAAACTTACAGGATTGGACCTACAGTTGAAAAGTGGTGATTCGGACCACTATGTGCCTCCACCGAGTATCGAACCTGGGACCCTTTGATTACAAGGCGACGATGTCAATATTGAATGGTCTCGATTAGCCTGTGTGTACATAAAGCCAACAAAATGGTTGAGTTCGCAAATCGAGTTGGGTTAGTGGTTAATGTTGTCAGATAGCAATGAAGAGGTCGCGGGTTCGATTCTATAGGTAGTTAAATTAGGCCAATTGTTTAGTCCCGCCATTATAGGTCCCCGATTAGTCCATCTGTGCATAAATAGTGTTTGAATAAAATCAATATGGCGGCCTTGGGTTAGTGGTTAATGTTGTCGCCTGGTAATGAAGAGGTCGCGGGTTCGATTTTCTAGGTAGTTAAATGAGGCCAATTGTTTTGTCCCGCCATTATAGGTCCCGATTAGTCCATCTGTGCATAAATAGTATTTGAATAAAATCAATATGGCGGCCGCGTTTTGTGTTCAGCGGCGGCGGCGGCGGCGGCGATGGAGCGGGGCGGCGCGGCGCGGCGCGGGGGGGGGTGTTTTTTATTCCGCGAGATGTTTTAACCAAGCGGTTGAGGGTTCGATTCCCAATGTTGGTGAAAATTGAATATTCAATTGTATTTGTTTAAAATTTCCGATTAGCTTTTTGTGCACAAAGAGAAAATGAACTAATTGGAAATAGGATGTTTATGCTGTAATGAAAAGGTCCCGGGTTCGATTCACAATGTCAAATTGGCTGATAATGATGTTGTTTTTAAAATAAAAAAAAAGAAGTGTGTTGAGTCCCCATTAGTATTTATGCAGGAACAGATATTAAAAATCAAAACAAAATGCATTTTGATTACAACGCAAAGACTTTACCGCTAATGTATAAACATAAATTAGAATCTGTTGTTTTGCCGTGTGGGGCCCCCAGTACCGATTAGCTTAAATGCATAAAGAGTAGGTCAAATAAGCAAGATGGCCGTCACTATTGTTTTGTGATCAAAGAGGAGTCACAGGTTCGATTCAATCAAAGGAGGCAACATTCTATGTTTCAATTCCATGTAAAAGTCTAAAGTTATGTTTCGATTAACCTCAATGCATAAAAAAGAATTAAACAAAAAACAAGCAAAATGGCGACAGATGTGATAAAAGAAAAATTGAATTAGTTTTTTTATAGTGACAAGAAAAAATAGCGAATCACTGTTAGAAATAGAATAAAAATAAAGATACTTGCCTTTGCGTGTCCAGCGCTGTGCAGAAAAGCTCTCATGCTTTATCTCCGACAAGTCCACAATACACATTTTTTTTATTGTATAGTTAATTATTAATGTTGTTATTAACACAGATTCTTACCAGTGTGAAGAAAAGCTCTCATGCTTTATCTCCGACAAGTCCACAATACACACTTTTTCATTATATAGTTAATTATTAATGTTGTTATTAACACCGATTTTTACCAGTGTGAAGAAAAGCTCTCATGCTTTATCTTCGACAAGTCCACAATACACACTTTTTCATTATATAGTTAATTATTAATGTTGTTATTAACGATTGTTACCAGTAAAAATATAAACCATGAGGATTTTTAAAGGGGTGATAAGTGAAAAAAAAAACCAAGACATATATTTTATCCCTGTTTATTACCAATATTTACAAAATTCAAAAGAGCCGCACACACACACACATACATGTGTAAAATGTTTATATTGTGTCACCAGTTTATCAGCATGTTATTTAACAAGTTTTTATTCTTCAAGTTTGTTCACTCACCCACATAAGGAATTGTGTCACTATCATATCCATTTTCTGCTGCAACCACTGAATTAAAATGTTTCACTATTTTTTCCACAAGCATGTTCTCGCAAAAAACAAACACTTCTTTGGAAAGTCTTTTTCCGTCGATGTTTTGTATAGACAAAGGCTCAGGTTTTGTACATCCATGTAGATGGGAAAGCACAAACTTCTCCTTATTACATGCATGGACAGGGGAAATATCTGTGCAACCGAAACATTGTTCGCGAAGGTCGAGAATGCAAGATTCCACACAGTTTCCAAAATATGATTTTAGATACGGCGACACTGTTTCACACATAACTTTCGCATGCTCGATGCACACAAATATCTTCATAAAGTTCCGCCACGAACTTTCTGCGATGAACACTATCTCCAGGGAACCGTAAGCTGGTTTCTTCCTTATAATGATCTGACGGCGATTGTACAGTGTGGTTATCAGCAATTCATGTTGCTCACTTAGTGGGTAGGAAACACGAGGCTGCTCACCTGGAATAGCGATGTAATTGTCGATTACTGGAAACAATTCCTGAAGAGCGTGCCACTCCTGCAACTGTAGTTCAACACCGGCCGCCCCGCTTCTGTGTAGCCTGACCACAGGTTGGAAATCCAGATGAGAGGAAAGTCCGATTGAAATAACCTTTGTTTTCGAAGCATTCAAATAGTAGACGTGATCAAATAATATCGACTGGCGTATAAGACTAGTTACTTGTTTTTGTTCTTCAGGTAAATGCTGATCGCTCTCTTTCTGAAGAACCCCATTGAAATTAGTGTACGGTTGAAATCTTTTTTTCAGCGGCATCGAAATAGAGGATTCCATGACTAAGAACTGCGAGATACTGCATGTCGCAGCGTGCAGGTATACATTTGAAGAAATGCGTGGGTGTGTTTTTGAGACGCATGCGCGCGTAGCAAACCAAGCATGTGCTGGACAAAAAAGGTGGAGGGGGGCGGGGCTTTACAAAGATCAATGGTGAGAGAAAAATCAGCAGAATATCATAAACGTCATATTGAGGAAATATTGGATAACAAATATTAATTAATTTAATTAAAGCATCAACCGCATTGTCGATCTGCAATTAGGTTTATAGACAGGGGGCAAAATTGAAAATATCGACGATGTTCTAGTATTGGATTGTTTCTGTATTTCCATCGGTATAATCCTCCACCACATTTGAAGCATACTGTTTTATCCTCTTTTTGAATGTAAAATAATCCTGCTTCGGACAGAGCTACAAACGGGAATTCTTTTGATTGCCAGTTTCTGAAAGAGGACAATCTAGCATTGAAAGATCCCATCTCTGGATATTGCGTCATTGTTCTGTAAAGACACAAAACAAGATAAAGATTATAAGTAAGCTGTTGTAAACTGTAACGCTACAAAATTTTTAATATACTATTAGGACTATATGTAACTTGTATAAAATTTCAAACAGTATTTACTGTCAATATTTTCTAGTATACGTACCGAGTATTATAAATTTAATTTACGAGTCAGCAAATAAGTTGTTATAATATTGTCGTTTTTTATCGGTACTGGGAATAAAATTTGAAATTTATGCATGGGTTTACCAGAGGCTCTATGGAATAAATACAGAAAACAGTAATGCCCACAGTACACAGACCCGTAACTTTGTATCTCATGAGTGTTGTACGTATAGAATTTAGAGTTACTTTCCAAAAATCGCAAATGGTTATGCACATGTGGAGGTTTTCCGTAACTATCAAAAAATTCCCCCCGGGAGTTACTGTCTATGTAAATTGCTACCCAGTGCTTCCCGGGGCTATCTTTGGGATCTGTATTTACAATCAACGCTGCTGGTAGTTCCACATGTACAGGTAATTCATTAGCTGCGAAAACCCCAACATGATGATTGTCAAAGGCTCTATTTGATATTAACCCGTGAAGCAAATTTAAAGTCGACAGCATTGCTGGACACTAAATAGTAATATTGTGAAACTCACCTTGTTATACAATTAATCCAGATGAATATCTCTTTGATTATTAATTTCCATGAGAGCGTCAAATTCAGAGTAGATAACACAAGTCACAGTAGATTCCAAAGCCGATTTGAAGTGGACTTCCAAGCTAACAGCCCCTTGCCGTTGAAGACTGCAGTGGGATATGGCACTTGCAGCTGCGTCTGGTGTTATATCGAAAACAAGTAATGCGTATCCCTGGGGGTATTCCTCTCGCGATATATTGTTTCCTTCATCCATATAGTGTATCCCTGTTCCAGAGAATAATGTGTGATATGCTGTTATGTACTTGTTGTTTTCAAAGTCTGGTTGAAGTGGTTTGCCGGGAATTTGGACTCCATCAACATATAAAGTAAAGAAGTTGTAATTGAAATGTTGAAAATTGAATGGGTTTGTAGACAGAGTGCCGTTGAATGCATCGTTGGTAACAAACCCCACAACTAATCGTTTCGGAAGACGTCCAAGTATCACATTGTAAATTGTTTTTGAAACAATATCTTTTGGAATAGTTACAGCTTTAAGTTGTACTCTTGTTAGAGGGTATTTTGCTGTATGTTTTTGCAATATGCGATTGTGACTAAGTTTGATGGAATAACTGACCGATACTTTTCTCACATATAGTGTAGCATCCAGAATTTCCACTTTGCCTTCACTGTCATCTAATCCCATCAAGCAGAAAGTGTTTTTCGAAGGAATTAGTTTTATTCGCATTTCCACTCCAGTGATCAAAAATTTCTCTTGATTGAAAATATCAGAATGCAAGTAACCAAACATATCAAATGTTTTACTCTGTTTTGTTAGTTGGTTACGTTTTGTAAAGCCTTTGTTGTCTTCCGAAACGTTATCAAAAGCGCCTGCTGTATCCTTGTACCACAATGCACTTTGGAGATGAGATGATTTTGCAGATATGTCATAGTTCAGTGCTTTTTCAAAATAAGACCTGTATGGGTGCATGTGAGATGGAAACGAGATGAGTTTGTTATTTAAGTAGATTTGTACTTCGCTGAACATTGCATTGAGAAAATCATTGACCGGCTCAATTGTTTTATCTGTGGGTAGCAATAACTGACCATTCGCTTTTACAATTCTGGCATCTATATTCAACATTGTGTGTGCTAAATCCATATAATCATCACCATGTCCAGGTATTACAAACTCGGTGGGGGCATTATCTGCCAGAGAACTAACAGGTTTGTATCCGATGGTGTGGTGTTCTAAGATGCTTGTCTGAGTAGGTTTTACCGAGAAAATATCCAATTCACTTTTAAAACACTCACATGATTTCTCCCTAATTAGCGCCATATCTAATCAAAAATATCTGATGTTATTTGAATTTTCTTACGGTTGCGTTTGGTTGTTTTCTTGGTGTTTGTATTGGCACTGGATCTCTTCTTTCTCTGAGCGGTCCTTCCAGTTCGCTGTCCCGAAGCAGAGTGATTCCTTTTGAAATGTTTATGCCCCTGATAACCTGAACCAATCATTTCTTTTACCTTTGTTTCAGCTTTTCTTTTAAGATTTGATCTGGCATCCGAAATTCTGGATTGTAGTGACTGTTTTAGGGGTGTTTTGTCTACAACATCACCTAACACATTTACCCCTGTTTTTAACATTTCTTTCCCTACAGCTTTCGCTCCTTTGTTGATAAGAGGCAAAGCTAACGGAAAAAGTCCTCCAAGAAAACTTCCAATGCCATGTCCTTTTTGATAGGCAGCACCGTAATATATGTTACCCACACCAGATCCAGCTTGTTGAAAATATGGGTCATTCATAATCAGAGCTTTTCACCACAACATCTAAAATGAAGTTTCAAACACACTAGTCCGAAGGAGAATGGGATGTGTGCACCAGTGCTGTCCCTTAAGTCAATTTCTATTTGTTCGAAATTATGTTTCTGCACTGGGATGTAATGTGGTGAATCGAAAATTTGCACACCATCACTTCCAAAAGTATGTTCCATAGGATTAATGTTTATAATACGTAATAGAGGGGCGATAGCATCTCCCACCATATGTGATTCCCCAATATCTGTGTAAATATACATCTGGGAAGGAATCTCTCTCACAACATTTGGAGGCGAGCGTCCAATTTTTACTTCTGATAGATCATCGGTCGGTTTAAAACCTAATATTCGTGCCAGTTGAGGTGACAATCGTACATTTATGTTTCTCTGCTTGGTAGATATATCAACAGTCACATGTTTGTACGCAGGATGATTTTGGAGACTAAAATTTAATGTTTCAGAATATTTATTTATTTATTTATTTATTTAATAGAAGATTCCAAATACAGCGTTAGCCATTTTACATTGGAACGATTTTATAGAACATAAGGACAAAAAAAAATAATAACATAATACAACAAAAAAAATAACAGAAAAATTACATGTGGTTAAGGGACTTACATACTTTTAGCTAACTTTCTTCTAAAACGGTCCAGATTTTCAAAAATGTCTATTTCGCTTCCTAGATTATTGTATTCACTGGGCAGTCTATGGAACAGAGAGCGCTGGATGAGGCACAATCTCGGCTTCTGAGAAGCAAAAAGTAGAGTGCTTCTTGTTGAGCGGGCAGGCACACGAAAGTGAATTTCCTGAAGAAGGCGGTCACTTCTGATGTTGCCATTCACTATTTTGTGTAGAAATATATAGTCAGCCAGTCTATGTCTCTCTTGAGGAGTTTGGATATTTAACATTTGCAGGAGGATGGACTTTTGCAAGTGTTTTGTGGACGGAATTCGGTGTCGAACAATGGCCAGGAAGAAATTTAGGACGGAATTTAGTCTATCTGAATTTGAGGGGCATGCCATAGACCAGATCGGAGAACAGTATTCAATTTTAGGTGACACAAAAGATTTGTAAAAGGTGCTGAGGGCAGTCAAGTTGTTTATTTCCGTGAAACGATAAAGAAGACCCAGCATACGCATTGAACCCCTTGTGACTGTAGAGATGTGCTCAGAAAAGGAAAGTTTCTGCAACAATGCTGTTTATAGATGCGTAATAGCCTTCGGATATTCGAAGTTCGTTCCATTTGACATCATCCATAGATTTATATTGAATATAGTTGTTAAATTTTGTAATGTTTAGTATTGAATAAGGATAATGCACTTCTACCAATGCCATCTCCCATTTGTTGGTGTCCAACTCCACACGGTTCTGAAGCTTTGTGGTGTAATTAGTTAGAGTATTACTTGGGAAATATTTCATGGAACTGTTACTAGGCAAAGTAAGGTAGAAAGCGTTTGCTTTTCTCATGATGTGTTATGAAGGTTATTTGTATCACTGATGAGAATACCTACAAAAATTTATGCCTCTCTCTCTCTCTTTTTTTTTACTCCAAAAACGATGCGCTAATCCAACTGTCAAATAATCTGGAGCAACCTTTCCAATGAACTAACAACTTTTTACTGGCTCCTTTACCTTTGGTCGCAAGGATTTTATCAATTTCATGCATATCCGGTAAGCGGACCAGTTGGAACTCTTCCGTATAAAATGTTCCATCGATTTTATGTCCTTGTAGATCTTTTAATTCATACACTTGAGGATTTCTTTTCAAAATACGTTCCACCACAAATATTTCTCTTGTCCAATTTTCCATGTAACCTTTGTCAAAGCGTTTTTTGCTTTTTGTTATTTTCACTGTATCTCCTATTTTGAATGGCATCTTCAATGACAATAGTGGAGATGAATCAGATTTGAGTTTTTTGTCATACATATTGTGCCATACTTTCAAAACCTTCTCAGGAGTAACATCTGCTGGTGCCATTTTAATACTCGAGTGAATTTTATGATTATAAGCTTTCAAAAGCTTTGGGAGTACATTAACATAACAGCTGGTTCTTTGCTTAGTAAAATACTTCCACATGCGTTCCTTTAAAGTTCTGTTGAATATTTCAACAATACTAGCTTTAATATCAGGATTCTTTGTTGTAAAATAAATTACATTTTGTTTTTTGAGATATTCCTGCACAATACTGTTGGTAAACTCACGCCCTTTGTCAGTTTGTAATTTCAAAGGTTTTATTTTGCTTTGTTTGAAAATTTGCTGGAAAGCCTTTTTTATACATACACCAGTTTTATTTTTTACAGGGACAGCCCAAGCATGCCTGCTAAAAATATCGATAACTGTGAGTATATATCTGTACCCTTTGTTGTGATTCCGCAAACTCTGCATGTCATTCAAGTCAGCCTGCCATTGGTCATCGATATTATGCACAAAATAAAAGTTTCTCGGAAATCGACGCTTTACAGGTCTATGCAAAGTGTATGCAGTTTGCTTTGTCAACCAATGTTTGATTGTTGACAATGGTATGGATTTTTTTACAGCTTTCCATAGTGTTGAAGCTGTAGAATAGGATGCTGGATGAGATGGATTGTACCAGATATTCTCTAATATTTTTTCGCTCATGGTTTTTATCTTGACCAAACTGGAACAGTACGTTTACGTTTGTGCCCTGGAAATGATGATACAAAAGAAATTGGTTCCTTTTCTTCTTCTTCTTCTTCTTCTGCTTCTGTTAATTCTTGTGCCTCTTCTTGGTTAGCTCCGGACAGCGGAACATGGCGTCCGGGGTTGCCAAAAACAATCTGTTGAATAAACTCCTGTCTCCGGGGGTTTCCAATATATTCTTGAGGAATATTAGATAACGCCAGAGCTCTATTGAACAGTTGCCACCCAACAGGATTGCTTGTTTCTCGTGGTCGAATTATATCCGATACTAGATCGACAATATATGAGCCTTCAATTTTATTATTGTTAATAAAAACTGCCCCATATTTATCCCAATCAATATTACTATTATGTAAAAGACGTTCATACAACAGTTCGGCTTTTCTACGATACATGCTAGGTGTAGCAGCTAGAATTTCTTCTTTCATATCAGTCAACTTCTCAGTAGATTCTGTAATCGGTAGCGACACAGGTTCTCTTTGTTTTCGAGTAATAGACAGAAATTTTTGGAGCACAATGCTGTAACGATTCCATTTTTCATCATCCGAAAGACCTTTGAGATTCAAAATTACTTGCATATCCTGATCCAATTGCGATAAGGATGTAGATGGTGCAGACATAACAGGATGTCTCATGTTATCCATAAATTCTTGAGGTATTATAACCATTTTTTTGGCATGCTCCATGTTCAGATTTTTTTTTCACTTAAATAAACTTGATAACACACCTCCTATTAAAGGGGCTAATAACGCAGGTAGAAATCCTCCGTGTTGCACTAGTATCTGTTTCTTCTGCTTTGTAGAGTGTCCTTTGGCAGAGAGATTACGTATCACCTTCTTGTACCGGCTCAATCTTGTTTTCTGAGGTGTTGAAAGAGGAACATTCCCTTTTAGAACATTGTAACAACACTCACAGATTGAATTAACTAAGGAAGAATCAGCAGCTTGTAATATCGCTGTGCGAAGAGCTGGTTTAGCATCCGACAAAACTTGGAGCACTTTAGCGTGTTTCACTCTTGGAGCCATGATGACAGAATAAACGACTAGTGATTATGCTTGCTTTTTTTGTAGGAATATATACATAATTGATATCATCGTCGGGAAATATCCGCGACCGAAAACGTACTTCTTCCGGAGTGTTCTGCTTCAGATCAAACAGCAAATATCCATGGGGTTCAGCGGTGGCATTGTAATATGCATCTTTTATAAAATTTGGATTCTCCGGGTATACTTGTCTAGATAAATAATTAATTTGGGCTCTGTCTCTTGGATTTTTGAAGCATACAATATAATGACTATTTAAAGATATATCCCTATTCCCTTTTCCCTGATGGAATAGATTTTGAGTGATAAAGAAAAGACTAATATCACGATGATGACACCCTTTTGTGAATAAATCTGTGACTCTTTGATCGCATTCCCTCATCTGATCATCGATAATAATAAGATGAGGTCCAGAATTTGGCACAAATTGGTCAATATTAGTCATTCCTTCCCGAAATTGTACAAAACCAGGGAAATCATTGTATGCAGATTGCCATTCCCCGTAGCACACCAAAATATTGTTGAATTTTACATTTACCATTTGGGGTAAACACTGGAGAAAATGCTTCACAAAATATGTATTTCCGCATCCTGATGGACCAGCCAATATTGCAGAGAACGGGTGTTTCCACAAGCACTCCATTTCTCAAACTGTGAAGAATGTTTTAAATTACATATAATATAAAAGTCGAATGTTATGAATATTTTTCTAGTTGTTAGATTTTACTGATATGTTGTATCTTCAAATTACATATATATATATATATATATATATATATATATTATATTGTATTGTATTATATATATATTTTTTTACACTTCATCAATAAATAAATATGTGTGTGTGTCTGTGTATATATATATATATATATATATATATATACACACACACACACACACATACAGACAATTTTCTTATAGTACAAAATTCACTTTACAACAGCACAACAAATGCCAGGTAGCATTAACACTGTACGCATGCGCGTTTGTAAAACCCGCCTACATATTCCGAGCATAAGCGTTGTGTTAGATAGCTCTCCATTGTTTCAACAACGATAAACAGCTTGGTGGTCCAGATCAAATTGGTTCTGGAATCTACTGTGACGTGTACCGTCTACTTTGAAGTATAAAAAGGTGAGTTGCACAATATTACTATTTAGTGTCCAGCAATGCTGTCGACTTTAAATTTGCTTCACGGGTTAATATCAAATAGAGCCTTTGACAATCATCATGTTGGGGTTTTCGCAGCTAATGAATTACCTGTACATGTGGAACTACCAGCAGCGTTGATTGTAAATACAGATCCCAAAGATAGCCCCGGGAAGCACTGGGTAGCAATTTACATAGACAGTAACTCCCGGGGGGAATTTTTTGATAGTTACGGAAAACCTCCACATGTGCATAACCATTTGCGATTTTTGGAAAGTAACTCTAAATTCTATACGTACAACACTCATGAGATACAAAGTTACGGGTCTGTGTACTGTGGGCATTACTGTTTTCTGTATTTATTCCATAGAGCCTCTGGTAAACCCATGCATAAATTTCAAATTTTATTCCCAGTACCGATAAAAAACGACAATATTATAACAACTTATTTGCTGACTCGTAAATTAAATTTATAATACTCGGTACGTATACTAGAAAATATTGACAGTAAATACTGTTTGAAATTTTATACAAGTTACATATAGTCCTAATAGTATATTAAAAATTTTGTAGCGTTACAGTTTACAACAGCTTACTTATCATCTTTATCTTGTTTTGTGTCTTTACAGAACAATGACGCAATATCCAGAGATGGGATCTTTCAATGCTAGATTGTCCTCTTTCAGAAACTGGCAATCAAAAGAATTCCCGTTTGTAGAAGCTCTGTCCGAAGCAGGATTATTTTACATTCAAAAAGAGGATAAAACAGTATGCTTCAAATGTGGTGGAGGATTATACCGATGGAAATACAGAAACAATCCAATACTAGAACATCGTCGATATTTTCAATTTTGCCCCCTGTCTATAAACCTAATTGCAGATCGACAATGCGGTTGATGCTTTAATTAAATTAATTAATATTTGTTATCCAGTATTTCCTCAATATGACGTTTATGATATTCTGCTGATTTTTCTCTCACCATTGATCTTTGTAAAGCCCCGCCCCCCTCCACCTTTTTTGTCCAGCACATGCTTGGTTTGCTACGCGCGCATGCGTCTCAAAAACACACCCACGCATTTCTTCAAATGTATACCTGCACGCTGCGACATGCAGTATCTCGCAGTTCTTAGTCATGGAATCCTCTATTTCGATGCCGCTGAAAAAAAGATTTCAACCGTACACTAATTTCAATGGGGTTCTTCAGAAAGAGAGCGATCAGCATTTACCTGAAGAACAAAAACAAGTAACTAGTCTTATACGCCAGTCGATATTATTTGATCACGTCTACTATTTGAATGCTTCGAAAACAAAGGTTATTTCAATCGGACTTTCCTCTCATCTGGATTTCCAACCTGTGGTCAGGCTACACAGAAGCGGGGCGGCCGGTGTTGAACTACAGTTGCAGGAGTGGCACGCTCTTCAGGAATTGTTTCCAGTAATCGACAATTACATCGCTATTCCAGGTGAGCAGCCTCGTGTTTCCTACCCACTAAGTGAGCAACATGAATTGCTGATAACCACACTGTACAATCGCCGTCAGATCATTATAAGGAAGAAACCAGCTTACGGTTCCCTGGAGATAGTGTTCATCGCAGAAAGTTCGTGGCGGAACTTTATGAAGATATTTGTGTGCATCGAGCATGCGAAAGTTATGTGTGAAACAGTGTCGCCGTATCTAAAATCATATTTTGGAAACTGTGTGGAATCTTGCATTCTCGACCTTCGCGAACAATGTTTCGGTTGCACAGATATTTCCCCTGTCCATGCATGTAATAAGGAGAAGTTTGTGCTTTCCCATCTACATGGATGTACAAAACCTGAGCCTTTGTCTATACAAAACATCGACGGAAAAAGACTTTCCAAAGAAGTGTTTGTTTTTTGCGAGAACATGCTTGTGGAAAAAATAGTGAAACATTTTAATTCAGTGGTTGCAGCAGAAAATGGATATGATAGTGACACAATTCCTTATGTGGGTGAGTGAACAAACTTGAAGAATAAAAACTTGTTAAATAACATGCTGATAAACTGGTGACACAATATAAACATTTTACACATGTATGTGTGTGTGTGTGCGGCTCTTTTGAATTTTGTAAATATTGGTAATAAACAGGGATAAAATATATGTCTTGGTTTTTTTTTTCACTTATCACCCCTTTAAAAATCCTCATGGTTTATATTTTTACTGGTAACAATCGTTAATAACAACATTAATAATTAACTATATAATGAAAAAGTGTGTATTGTGGACTTGTCGAAGATAAAGCATGAGAGCTTTTCTTCACACTGGTAAAAATCGGTGTTAATAACAACATTAATAATTAACTATATAATGAAAAAGTGTGTATTGTGGACTTGTCGGAGATAAAGCATGAGAGCTTTTCTTCACACTGGTAAGAATCTGTGTTAATAACAACATTAATAATTAACTATACAATAAAAAAAATGTGTATTGTGGACTTGTCGGAGATAAAGCATGAGAGCTTTTCTGCACAGCGCTGGACACGCAAAGGCAAGTATCTTTATTTTTATTCTATTTCTAACAGTGATTCGCTATTTTTTCTTGTCACTATAAAAAAACTAATTCAATTTTTCTTTTATCACATCTGTCGCCATTTTGCTTGTTTTTTGTTTAATTCTTTTTTATGCATTGAGGTTAATCGAAACATAACTTTAGACTTTTACATGGAATTGAAACACAGAATGTTGCCTTCTTTGATTGAATCGAACCTGTGACTCCTCTTTGATCACAAAACAATAGTGACGGCCATCTTGCTTATTTGACCTACTCTTTATGCATTTAAGCTAATCGGTACTGGGGGCCCCACACGGCAAAACAACAGATTCTAATTTATGTTTATACATTAGCGGTAAAGTCTTTGCGTTGTAATCAAAATGCATTTTGTTTTGATTTTTAATATCTGTTCCTGCATAAATACTAATGGGGACTCAACACACTTCTTTTTTTTTATTTTAAAAACAACATCATTATCAGCCAATTTGACATTGTGAATCGAACCCGGGACCTTTTCATTGCAGCATAAACATCCTATTTCCAATTAGTTCATTTTCTCTTTGCGCACAAAAAGCTAATCGGAACTTTTAAACAAATACAATTGAATATTCAATTTTCACCAACATTGGGAATCGAACCCTCAACCACTTGGTTAAAACATCTCGCGGAATAAAAAACACCCCCCCCCCGCGCCGCGCCGCGCCGCCCCGCTCCATCGCCGCCGCCGCCGCCGCCGCTGAACACAAAACGCGGCCGCCATATTGATTTTATTCAAATACTATTTATGCACAGATGGACTAATCGGGACCTATAATGGCGGGACAAAACAATTGGCCTCATTTAACTACCTAGAAAATCGAACCCGCGACCTCTTCATTACCAGGCGACAACATTAACCACTAACCCAAGGCCGCCATATTGATTTTATTCAAACACTATTTATGCACAGATGGACTAATCGGGGACCTATAATGGCGGGACTAAACAATTGGCCTAATTTAACTACCTAGAGAATCGAACCCGCGACCTCTTCATTGCCATCTGACAACATTAACCACTAACCCAACTCGATTTGCGAACTCAATCATTTTGTTGGCTTTATGTACACACACGCTAATCGAGACCATTCAATATTGACATCGTCGCCTTGTAATCAAAGGGTCCCAGGTTCGATACTCGGTGGAGGCACATAGTGGTCCGAATCACCACTTTTCAACTGTAGGTCCAATCCTGTAAGTTTTACCGTGCATAAAATGGACTTTTAAAAAAAACTAACTCAATCTATCAATCAATCAATATTGACTCTACCAGGAATCGAACCCTCGACGCCTCTTGTTTTACAGAGCAATAACCTTAGCCGCTAAGCTTTCGGGGTACAGCAAAATTCGGCGCCATCTTTAAATCATTTCTTCATGTGTTTGCATCATACGCAATGGTTGCGCGCGCATTTCCTCCACAGACACACACACACACACACACACACACACAAACAAACATACGCACGTGTTAGGTTAGCATACATCAAGAAACAACGTGACAAATCCATTGACCCCCCTCCCCCACCGCTTCCGATGCCTTCAACGTGATCAGACACGTTCTGCTGACTCAACAATAAAATCGCTCGTACCCCGCTACACCGGGTGTAACATAACACCAGTCGCATCGAATTTTTGCTGACGCGTAGGAACGAAGTGCTGCCTCTCTACTATACTAATAATAATAATTTGAATTATTATTCCAATGCAGCATGGAGAGAAACAACATTCCAAACACAATCTAAGCGGCCACAAAGTTCAATTTTGCAATTCTTTTGCAAAAAGTCGCGCAGTCTCTCGCGAGAATTGTGAAAATTCCTTGCTTCGTCGCAGTGTGCCGACGTTATTGCAAACGTTCTTCCCGGTACTGATTTTGCATCCCTTTGTGAACTCCCAAGTGATGCTGAGTCTACATCCACATCATTAAATAATGTTGAAGAAGTGCATTGTGAAACACCTAGAAGTGATAAATGTGTTGGAATGTCTATAAACTTACTTTTGACCGAAACCATAGACTCAGTGGAATTTGGCAACATGTATTCTCGCGCCTCATCATCATCCTGGGTGAGTTCCATAGGTAAAGGTATTGTAAATTTCCCCCTGCATATAACACCGTGCTATGAAGGCACATGTAGTGGTGTGCTGGGGCCCTCACATTCTCGATCTCGGCCATTTTGCAGGGGATGTGATCAGCACCATGCTCCGGCAGCCTTTATTCCCCAGGGTTGCTCTCGGGTACCCATTGATATGAGGCTGGGTCCGGAGACAAGGCTGGATAAATTCCAACCAATTCCTGGAATCGAACCCGGATCTCCCACGAGGTTGTCAGACTAGACCACCGCGGACCCTTGAATGAGTTTCATATTTTGATTATTTCAATAAATTTCATATATTTGCTTGTTTTTATGGATTTTCTTCACACTTAGAATGTCTCACCTATCATATTCAAATAACAGTTGACTAGAGAATTATTTCGTAACAAAGAAACAAAAAATGTAATTTTGTCATAAATATATTTATATAGATCTCTACTACTTAATAATAGTAGTGATATAAGTAGTAATAGTAGTGATATAAGTAGTAACAGCAGCTGCATTAGTAGTATTATTAGTAGTAATTAAACTAATTAATTAATTGTAAGTATCATTAATTAATTATTATTAATTAATTAATTAATTAAAGTATAATAAAACAATGGTAATGTGAATTTGTAGAAAGTTTTCGAAATAACCCCCCCGCCATTGATGAAATCCTGCGTACGCTACTGGCAGAGGCAGGCAGGAATCTTGGATGTATGATGTCATACAGGCAATAGGCCACAATAGTAGGCATCAACAAGATATCACAGGCAGTAATTTTCCCCCTTTATATGCCAGAATGTCAAGTAAAGTGTAAAATATGCATAGAATCCTTGCAGAAAAGGGCACGAAATAGTTTCACTAGATGTATCTTCATAACAGTGCGAGATAGGAAAAAACCTATACGAATCAATTGTGTTTCTTTTTCATTTCTGAACAAAACGTGTATCTATAATTGTTTGTTTTTTAAAACAACTATTAGATGAGTTATGATGGATTTTCTTAGTTAGTGCATGAAGCGGTAGCCATCTTGGATTTATGACGTCACACAGGCCTTCTGCCACAATTGCGGGCAAAACACCTGGTAGTACGTTATTGTGTACCACACAAGCAACGTATTACCGGTAGTCATATATTCCCTTCATTCAAAAACCCACGGACTATAGAAATATTGACATATGCTCCTGGACTAAAACGGAAACCTGGCTTTAGTCGGGAAAATGTTCTGTTCCCTTCCAATTCCGTTTAAGGCGGGTTCACTGTATTATATGAATACGCTCACCAGGCGATGCATGTTTCCGGCGTGGGGCTGGATCCTCACTTTCCCGGTGGCCACGTAGCTCCTGATGTAGTTTTGCAACTTAAGGATCTCCCTGTTCATGTTGGCAGGAACCTTTGTGTCCAAAGCATCGTTACAGTGTTTCCCGGGATCGGTCGTCTGTGGAATAGAAAGCAAGGCTTCACGATCAAGGAAACCAAGTTCACTGAGTCAGAACAACTTCAAGTTATGTCTTAGACTTACAGGAAATATAATATTACTTACTTCCGGTTTGAGACAAACTTTAAGCCTGATCCACACGTAATGTTTTATCGTTAGTTTTGCATGACCATGCCAGACGGATCAAACAAGATATTTCGTGTGAACGGCAAGTTTCACATCTTGCATGAACTGAATGAAGTTTGACGACCGCTGGAAAGACGGATGAGGTGGAGCATTGCTTTCGAGCAAAGTGGAAGACAAGTCGTTGCATGTACAAGGGTCGTTTAAGGTTGATCGGGATTTTCGTACGTAAAAAATCGATGAATAGCCGGATCATGATGAAACGTGCGGGTGACGTAATGTATTCCTTCGCGAGTAACTAGCGCCCGGCATGACGTATTTCGCTTATGCGCAGCAGTTGCGGCGAACATGGCGGCAAGCAGTGTGTCTGTGGCTGTGGAGCAGCGGTGTGTAATCAAATTTCTCGTGAAGGAGAAAGTGAAACCAGCTGAGATTTTCAAACGATTGCAAGTACAGTATGGTGAACAAACGATGTCGCGGACAAGAGTGTACGAATGGTGTGAGCAGTTTCGCGAAGGACGGGACCTGGTGACAAATGAAGCGCATGGACACATTCGCCCGACTGCAGTCACACCAGTGAATATCGCACGTGTTGAGCAAATGATTCTTGAGAACCGGCGAGTAACAGTGCGGGATATTGCTGCCGAGGTGAATATCAATGTCGGGAGTGTTGAGACAATCATTCACGACCACTTACGCTTCCGCAAAATCTGTGCAAGGTGGGTTCCCCGCCAGCTGACATTCGATCAGAAGTGGACACGCAGGACGGTCTGTGAACAGCTTCTGAATCGGTTTCGAGCAGAAGGTGATGAATTGTTGCAATCCATCATCACCTCCCCGATGGCGCAGTGGTAGCGTTGTCGCCTTGTAATCAAGGGGTCCCGGGTTCGATACCCGGTGGAGGCACAAGTGGTTCGGATCCCACTTTAAACTGTAGGTCCAGTCCCGATTAGCCTAACTGTGCATAAAATGGACTTAAAACAACATATCAATCAATCCATCATCACGTGTGATGAAACATGATTGCACAATTCAACCCCAGAGACCAAAAGACGCAGCATGGAGTGGCGGCATAAAGGTTCCCCGCCCCCAAGAAAAGCAAAACGCAGCCGTCCGCTGGAAAGATCATGGCAAGTGTCTTCTGGGACATGAAGGGCGTTATCCATGTGGATTTTCTGGACAAAGGGAGCACGATTAATGCCCAGTATTACTCCACATTGTTGAGTGGTGCTGTACGAAAGTCCACTCGCAAGAAAAGACCTGGGATGTTGTCTGGAAATGTCATTCTTCTCCATGACAATGCCCGCCCTCACACGGCCAATGTGACAACAACAACTCTGGCCGACATGCGCTGGGAAGTTCTGCCCCATCCCCCCTACAGTCCGGATTTAGCCCCCAGTGATTATCATTTGTTTGCACCCCTTAAAGACCATCTGGGAGGGAAGAAATTCACGACAGACGAAGCACTGCGGAGCGATGTCCTCCAGTGGCTACGACAACAACCAAGTTCTTTCTACGCCAAAGGAATTCGGGAGCTGCCAGAACGATGGCAACGGTGCCTCGGCGCGCACGGAGAATACTTTGAAAAACTGACATAGTTTGGTGTTTCTTCTGCTACCCATTTCCTCTGCAGAAATAAAAGTCCCGGTCAACCTTGAACGACCCTCGTAGACGCACATCCTTCTAATCGGTCAAACTTTCCTTAATTTTGCGCCGTCTCTCGTTGATATTGAACGAGTATTCCAATTCATGGGGTTACTAGCGTTAATAATTTGCAGTAGGTGTCCATATCCATTGGTAAACAATTCGCCAATTCTCATGTTCCTGCCATAATTCACGGATCAAATTGAAATGTCAGAATTTACTGTCACGGGTAAGACACGCGTACTACAGTTTTTATATTAAAGTTACTATTCTACTGGTAGTTAAGCAACATTATTCTTAGTTTCTGTGCAGTGAAATATGAAAATTAACACTGTTGATTAAACATGACTACCCTAAAATAGTTTCCCAGATTTGTAGATATAAGTGAACAATTTTGTGTCACGGGTGGGACAGACGAAACACTGCCTCTTCACCCAACAAACATTTTTTTAAAAATATCTTGTGAATTGTCAAATAATAAAAAATATTATTTTTATGAGAAAGAGAGAAGGCAATTGGCCTTTGAATATTCTAGTGGAGTTTAGGGGGAAATGTAAGACTTAAAAGAGCAATTAATTGGTTTCTGGTGTCTCGGGTGGGACACAAAACAAAACCAAATTAAATCAAAAAGTTTAAATAAACTAACAATACGTAAAATACATTCTACCTTCTAACTTAATTATGTGTGAATTGAATTTTTATCCAAATGACAAGTCTAGATTGTTGACTTACAAGATAGAGTAAAGTTTCAGCATTTTCATGCCATAGCATATTCCATGGCATATTTGAGAGATAGAATTGGCATTTCCTTAGCATCTCGCATACCATAATCTTTCAGAAGCGAGCTGACGTCACAAGAATAGATGTAATGCAATATGCGATTTAAACAATGCATCACTTCACACATTTAAAAGCAACAACTATTCAAATGAGAGGAAAACTATTTTTACGAAAACTGTTTCAGGTACAAATTAATTGCTCTACTCAAATACATCCTTTATAGCATGTATGGAAGAATACATTAGTTGTTTCAATTGTAAACAGCGGCACAAGGACTGAAATATCTCATATCACCACCGAGAAATATCAATATGTAAGTGAGGTTGATGGTTACTTAATGTATCAAAGCAAACAAGAGCCTTTCCTCCAAACGTCAGACACTGCTGTCAATCAATCCGTTCAATGTTTTATCTGAATTGTAATTTTGATTTGTCCGTCATTTAAGCCTATGAACTAAAACCAAGGCATTGTTGTTCTTTTAAAGATACTGCTTTTCACTCGTGTGTGTGTGTGTGTGTGTGTGTGTGTGTGTGTGTGACGCGTATTCTTTATTAAAGTTGTGGCATACAAATGCAGTTTTACAACAATGACTCGTGCTTGCCGATGGATTCTGTAAATAAATTGGAGAGGCTTTGTAAACGTGAATATGATTGTTGCGCAGAGAAAGAAAAAGGAATTTGGTTTGGGGAAATACTTTTTATTGACAATTTAGTACTAAAGATTTGGAGATAAGTTTACGCTCATGGAGCTAAAAAGCTTTATTGAGTATTTCGAAATTTCAGGAGTCAAACAAGTGCGCAAAAAGAACCAGATCTGGCTCCAAAAGAGCTAAATTGGCAAGAAAGCTAATTCTAGATGAAAATTTTGGAACCAGAGCGGGTGTCACCATGCAAGGACAGGCCTTCAGCTAGCGTCTCTTGCAAACATCTGCACCCATAGAAATTTTGCTGGGTGCGGCTTCTTACATTAGTGGTGTCACAACCTGAACGTACAATAGCATTGAAATAGAAAGCCTTTATACATGCCCATTTCATAATCGGTCAGCTTCTTTAACCGGCGCTACTCGCGGTCGGATCTGTCCAAGACCATCTTAGAGAGGCTCAGGCCGCAGCGCTCAGTCCTGACGTCATCATCTGGAGGCGATCATCTTAACATGTACTAGGAAGACAATATTTTATCGTAGAAATTTTAAGTTCATTTGTTTCTCTTTTGGAAGGACTGGAAGCTCAGAGGAAGTTACATTTGAACATTTATCCTCACCGTAAATATAGTTAGAAGAGATAGAAGAAATATTAAATATTTACACCAACATTCTTCGTTCAAGAAGCAACTTTGGCCACCACAAAAAAATCCCTAATGTCACACAAATTCATGTTCAAAATCGTTCAAACTTCCTGGTGGAAATTTTTCAAAAAATGCGGCGTGTATTTGTGATATATTACGGTAATATTTTTACGTTTTACATAAAACTCGTTACAGTTTTTATATATATATAAAAAAAAAGTAAAAACAAATAGAATAAGTTAAACCCCGCATGTTACGTTCAGAGAAAATTCGCCGAGTTGCCTAATCAATTAATAAACTCACAGAAGCATCGCTTTCATTATTATTATTATTATTTCATTGTCTTTCCGTTCATGAAAAGACGACGACACATAGCACTTTATTACAAACATCAATTATTTTTTCAACAATTAATAAGGCAAACAGCAAAGAAGTTTAGAGTGTGGAGAGTTTCCTTCTTTTGTGTCGGCCTTCAACAAAGTTATTTACTTTTTTACAATAATTATTTAACAAAGCATTTGTTGAGGACCACAAAATTATTCTCAAAACCTTTTCGCATTCGTGTCCATTATTGCAGCTCACCCACCACTTATCTTCATCTTCTCTCAACTTCACAAGACTGAGACTGAATGCCACTTCCCGCTGGTTTACTGCTTTCAAGAATTCCACTTCATATTCACGGCTTATCAGTTTTTTGACAACAACATAATTGATCAGCACAATATCAACAACCACCTCTGAAGGACACAACAATCCACCTCTATCCAAACTTTTTATAAAATCCAATGAATCGTTTGGAAGATATTGCATAGTCTTGTCCAAAACTAGAATTTTGCTGCAGTCATCACACGTCAATTTTTTTCTTGCAATGTAAGAGCAATAGCCTGCTAGGTACATCAAAATAGGAAGATCTCTCTTCGCTTCCATAATATCCGCATAATTTTCAAACTCTGAAACATAGCCAAGTCTGTAACTGCCAGGGTCAATTCAGATGTACCATGCTCGTCAATTTGATTTACAATTGTACCTCCCTTATAATCGATGTAGGATTTGATATGAATTTCATCCAATATCAACGAGCTGTACAACTCATGGTTTTTAAGGTGAGCCACTTTCTCTTGCATATGCATTAAAAAATTGCCTTCACTTTGCTCTGCGATTGGACTTGCGTGGATATCTGAACATAATTTCTTCAAAGTATTTGGATGGGGTAAAATAAAATATCCTGAATCACGGATGAACCTATATGCACATGGAGACATAAAATTCAACAACGATGAGAAAACAATAATCTCAGAATCATGTCTCAGCCGTTCTTTACGAACATTTAACAGCCGTATCTGTGATTTTATAAAATGAAGCACTGACACTCTACTATCATGTACAGTCTCTTTTACATTGTCCAGAAGGATTTCAATGGCTTCCGAAACATCACTAATATTACATGCTGATTCTACACTGTCGAACATTTCCACAAAATGTATTGCATCTTCAATAGCATGTGTAGTTGATACCTTACGTGAAAATCTCTTCTCATTAATTTCAACTCCACGATAAAACATTGACAAAGAAAGTGAGTCATTTACAACAACATACTTAACTTCATGGGGCTTTTCAGAGAGTTTGAGGGATAAGAAATACAGCTTTCCTTTTGCAAAATATCCCACTGCAAAGAACGATGGATTTTGTTAATCTGATGCTTCAGTTCATTTAAAGTCGAAAATGTGTGAGTTGCGTCATACTCTTTTTTTGTCCCTATACTGTCTGCAATTGCTCTTCTTAAAGCTTCTGCCTCCCTCTTTTCTTTCTTCTTTTCTGGACATTCTCGTGCCTCTTCATAGTGCGTTCCAGAAGACAGGTACGATGGACATCCAGGGAAAATTGATGGGATTGCACCTGGACGGATCCGAGGTCTTGCCAAAGCAACCTTGAAGATTTTTCCTGTACGGTTATCCCCATGCACAGTTTCCCATTCAATGTCCCCAGTCTTGAAATGTGCCTGGCACACCTAGAAATAGCATAATGAAAAATGGCATTATAACTGGGAACATAAAGGTAAAGTGGGAGCTTTAGAATGAAGTGAACTATAAGGTACTTGCTTTATACAAGCAGAACTTAAGATATAAGGGAATGCAAATCTTGCAGAAATTGTGACCGTTTTTGAAATATAGAAATACAAGTGTGTGGTTACCATGAAAATTTTCAGCAAATCATGACGTGAGGTTAAGAATGCCAGGAATTGGCAGTAAAAAGACCATAGGCGGGTATGACATTCATTTTCACCAGCATAGAATGAACAAACTGGTAAAGCTCTTACAATTTATTAACAATACACATGTACAGTATTTAGTTACTTAATCTGTCCTCAAGTAGACATGTAATACTTTTGTTGAAAGGGAAATAATATTCTCTCATTGAGGTCACCTGACATCAGAATCGACTCGGTGGCTGAGAGGTTAGCACAACTCGCTACAACGCCAGGGGATCCAGGGTTCGAATCCGACCGGGGCACGGATGTTCTTTGTGAGTGCTACATCAATTTCATCATATCGTCATTCGTTATCATCGTCGCAATTAACCAAAAATTGTAGAAAAGCGACGCTAAATAACAACAATGAAACATGACATCAGCAAGTCTCAGTACTAGTAGTTATACAATTTTTTTAAAATTTGAACCAATACTTTTTACAAGACTGTTCAAGGATTCAGGTTACCGTTGGTACAGAGAAAAAAAGATTTGCTTAGACTAACGAAAAAGGTTAGGTTGACAGTTTGGCGATTTATTTGTTTGCAATAACCAAACATCAGTAAAAATTTCTAAATTATTTTGTTTAGGAATACCAACAATAACTGTCACATAAAAGTTTGTAGAGCCAAAATGATTTATACACATGCAAGTAAAGATTATGATTAAATATATTCAAGAAAAAGAAAGTTAAACGAAATGACTATGTTTGCTTATTCACATAGCTCGGTAAAAAGTATGTTTTTTTGTGTGAGAACGTTTATTTGAAACATAAACAATATATTTTTGTATAATTATACAAGAAAATATTCCAACAAATTGCTTGTTGTTACAAATGTACTTTGTATTTCAATGCATAACCTAAATATCAACTTGACTTCTATTATCTCCGATTAACCTAAAGAGGCAGATCAACGGGCTAAAAATAAGATTATAAATGTGCATATATTTCAATTTTGCTCAGTTCTATAGTTTTCTTTCCTTAAGCATACTTTGAAATTAAAAATTTGTATAGAATTCTCGATGACGAACATGTTATCGAAAAAGACTGCTTTGTAGATGTAACAATATTTTATAACGTTGAACATTTCATTTTGCATCGATAAACAACTATGTAACGTTAACCAAATTTAGTAATTGGAAGTTAAATTTGGCATTTCTAAAGAAATTAGTTTGGTTAGATTTACCAATTCGATGCTGGTAATCAAGAATGATTTGCAAGAAACAAGTAAAACTTGACCAAATCTGAAATTATGTTAGATGCCTATTTCGTGCACATTAAATCTTTACATTATGAACTAAACTATCTCTCGTTTATTTATAAGTATAAAGTCTGTGTTACTTACCCTGGAGTTCATCGTAGGGTCAAAATTACGTGTAATTGCCCTAATCCATTTCTGTCTTTCAGTAACATCTTGAGGAAAGCTAAATACATTAGTCTTACTGTTCTCATCATAATTTCCTCTACAATTGAGAACACAACACTTATAGACCATCTTCCTTGTACGCTCCCACTTCACTTATACTTCGTTGCAGTTCTTAAAATTGCATTGCAATTCCACATACGCTTAAAACGATCCAACATTGCTTCCAACAAATAAATCAAACATGGCGGCTGTCTCGCCTACAGATGATGACGTCGCTCACGTGACTAGAACAAGCCATTCGGCTTTCTCCAGTTTGAGAAGGTGATGATCTGTCACACCGTTACCCATGTATTTTAGTATACGTAAGATTATCTTTGCTAAATTTGACTCAGATCAGGAATTTTATGTAATACAGTATATGTATATTTGTTTGTGAATAATACAGATTTTAATGCTTCACTTACCTTATGTAACAAAGGAAATAAAATGTATTGTAACTAATTACCACGCGAAAATATAGTTGCTCGCGGGTAAGCACTGTACTCCCTTCTTCTATCACCCTCGGACACATCTGGGGGGAAAAAAACGATGGCTCAGAGAACGTTAGCAATGACTCACATTTCGGATTGTGGTGTTTTATCGAAGAGGATACTCGGAAAGAGATGTAGACGAGAGCTTGCTTGGCTTTCACGCTTCCATGAAACTCGAATTCCGAGCATTTGAAAACCAAAGTGAGTGCAGCGCTCACCCGCGAGTAACGGCGGTTAAAGTCCCCAAATCTTTCCTCTTCTGGCAGAAGCAGACCCGTAGC
The DNA here is from genome assembly GCF_977018435.1 of Lepisma saccharinum. Taxonomy (NCBI): domain Eukaryota; kingdom Metazoa; phylum Arthropoda; class Insecta; order Zygentoma; family Lepismatidae; genus Lepisma; species Lepisma saccharinum. The sequence goes on along the minus strand of NC_139241.1, from coordinate 61,934,141 downwards.
GAGGATTTTATTTCAGGAGGGGAGGAGGGGCCTCATCCCATATCAGCAGAGCCGTCGTCAAATATTTGTAGAGGAGGCAGGCCATTGATAAAACTTGATTAGTAGAAATAATAATGACAATAACTATTATTACCACGGTTATAATTGTCATTTTACAATAACAATTGTAAGTTATTAAACGTAAAGCAATTTTAATCCAAAATTATTATTATTATTATAAATTGAGAGACTTTTCTACTCGATTCACCGTATGAGGGAATATCCAACACAGCTGTTCTCCATTATTTTCTTGCATTTCATAAAGTTAGTGTACTGAAATTCATAGTTATTGTATTTTGTTATTAACTTTTATACTTTCAGTTCAAAAAAGTTCACAAGTTAGGGGACAAATTTTACTTATAAAGTTTATATTGTGTGACCTCTCACAAGAAAACTATAAATTTTTGGAGCTGAGGGTCCATTTATTTGGAGTAAATGGTAGAATATAAAAATATAACATGGTTCGTCTATTATACATTAAACGTTTTTCGATGTAATGTTTTATCCTGCTATGGAAGTAAAATTAATTACCACTATACACTATTTAAATTGGATATTTGTAGGATTTGGGTAGGACTTCAGCCCTCTTAGCCCTTCCCCTGGCTACATTCCTGGGCAGAAGAAACAAACCAAATTTGTTAGCTATTGATGACAACGGCAAATACTTACTTTGTGATTGCACATTACATGTCTTAATTGGTTCTCGCACTTCACCAGGCAGTAGTCAGGAAAGTCGTCAGCTTTCACAGATAGAAAGATCAGGAATAGTGACAGGTAATCCATGTCTGAAAGACAGTTGCAGTAAAGTTTCAGGAACGAGGAACCAACGTATTCACAATGTTTCAGTCTTTTGTTAAGAAAATAATTATATATAAACACAAGGACATAAATATTCATTGCAGTTGTCTTCACTTAATAACATTTTCCATTTTTTGAAAATATAGCCTATAATAAATACTTAACATGGTTCTTCATATCTAGTTATAATATAATAATGCACTTTTTAAAATAAAGAAATCCAGATACAACTATGCTCATTTGTAATTTTGTTCGCCATCAGATTTACTTTTGTATGTGACGATTGCCATTCAGTGGTGGATTAACACTTTTCTGTACGGAATTTGTGATTATTGTCATCAATAACGGTTATGAAAATAGCAAATATACAGAACAGTACAGATTACAATTTTTAGCTCATTAACTCATTAGTCAGTCCTTTCTAAGCCTGGCATCTATATATAGCAGTCCAGGCCAAGTATTCTCAAATCCTGAGTATTATTCCAAGGCTGATGTCCTTTTAAATTTTTTACTTGATTAATATTTGTGGGTGAGTATTTCACTTCAATTATAATAATCATTTTACCAGAGTTTTTGTTTAATTAAAGTATTCAAGAAATTACATCATAATATAATAATACGTGCTATGTAATTATAAAATACAGTTTTTCCACATCATATTGGTACGAAATCAATGGAAAAGAATTTTCCATAGGCTCCAGGATAATTAGACACCACGAAAGTGTTGCGTGGCATTTTTTCCGACCCGCGAACGATCAAAACGCCGGAAAAGTATAGGCCGGTATCGGTAAATAATATCCAACCGATATTTTCCGATATCGATTCATTAGTTCAGCCATAGTAGTCGCAGGGATATATTAAGTTCATGATTATAAACATAATATGTAGCGGTGATTGGGTGCCAAGCGGGGTGGGGGCACAAGGACAGTTTGCTTTTTCGGTAAAAGTTCGGTATATCGGAGACACATTAAAATCGGATATTTTGTGTTTCGCATGGTTCCTACTACAGCGCCTTGAAAAACGTAGTGTGGAAAACGACCCAAGAAATGGTTCCCCGAGACGATGACAAGTAGATGCCAGTGCGATCGACCCAGGTGCTAATTTTGTTATGAAAGTAATGCGGCTTAATTAGTTTTTGGAATATATTGTGTAGATTTGTTTCTCTAGAAAGGCGGTAAGTGAATTGATGGAAACAGTTATATTTGTGGAGTGATTTGCAGTCACGAAATAGCATTAATTTGGAAAGAAAAGTAAAATAAAATTAATTAATAAATAGCATGCGTAACACAAGAAGAAACATCGTAATGTGTTTCCGGACGTCAGGTCTTGGACTGTGTATTAGAGTTTATTTTTCTATGTTATTAGAATATAAATAGTATCCTGAGAGATATTTCATACCGAGGCGACAAACCACAAATGTCGCTTGAAAGCGAGCAGTCGGAAATCAATGCAGCCTTTCGAACCGTAGTGACAAAAGCTCTGACTGCACCGTTTCCTCAAGGAGATTTTACACCAAAGCGATACGCGACAAACGATACGAGGATTTCACACCAAAGCGACAAGGGGCCTTCGGTCCAAGGCAACTTTCATACCGAAGTGACACATGTTACTTGGAAAGGAGCCAATCAAGAGCAACATTTCACATCGTAGCGGCATGACGGGAAGCACAGGCCAGCGTTCGGTTGGTGAAATCCTCAAGCGATAAGTGTCGCGTGCCGTTTGTCGCTTTGGTGCGCAATCTCACTAAAGCAAGACACTCATTGCATCGCGTATGCGCGAACAACAAACCACGGCAACATGTCGCAAGCTATTGAGGAAATGGCCCAGTTTGAGCGACGCACAAGCGACAAAGCGACACGTGTGGCTTATCATGTCGCCTAGATCTGTTGTTGTAATGTGCGGTTTATCGTGTCGCCTGTCTGTTCTTCGCAAGCAACGCTTGCTAATAGTCTGAAGGCACCATGTCGCTTGTCAATTAGTTGGGAACTCCCCCTGTAGCGCGTCGCTTCGGTTTCAGCACCCTTCCTTTAAGGAGCTTTCCGACCGAAGTAACAAGTAGCACGCGAATACGCCATATGAACGTGTCGTTTGCTGTTTGGACCCTCATGTGCAATGAATGCTATTTTACAGTCTGGAAGTGTGTGTCACTAGTGTGACAGTGTGAACATCCCGTGTCGCTTGTCCCATTGGTTTGAAAGTTGCCTTACACTCATGTCGATGACACTAAGAAAGTTTTGTGGGATTTCCCTTGTCGTTTCATGCAATCATCATTATCATCATCGCCGCGATTAGTTTAAAGCGGAAGAAAAGAGACAGTAAATATCAAAGATACAAATGCTTCAGTCTGTATATCTTCAAAAGAAATGATGATGATGATGATGATAATAATAATGAACCTAATTCATACACAAAAATTTAGTTGCCAAGAGCATTCCACGCGTATTTTTTCTCCCGTATTATTAACGAAAGTATGACGATAACAGGACGTGGTCGACTGTCTAGAATGTTCGTTAATATCTTCGCGACCACTGTACCAAATATCATAGCAATTATCACATTCATAGAAATGCTTCATGTAAAAGAATCAGACGTTGCAGCGAAAACTCCATTTACTTCCATTATAAGCAGTCGAACACCAAGCACCGGGGTCAACACCAGCGCCTCTAGCGGATCTTTTTCGAGTGGAACCAGCCCACGAACCATTCACGGATAGCCCCACGAACCATTATGCACGGTAGCTGACGGATAGCCCCACGAAACATTCACGGATAGCCCCACGAACCATTTCCGATAAGGTTAGGTTAGGTTTGGTTAGGCAAGCATAGTGAAAAGAAAGGGGTTAGAAACACTGACAGGGGCTTACGTCATCAAAAGTACGCAGCATGCAGTTCACGTAGCGAAAGCAATGGCAATTGTGCGTCGGTGAGTTATTTCTCTTGAAAAATACATGATTTTCCGGTCAAATAGATTCCACGATGAAAGAAAATACCTCGACGAATGATGGAAAGCTTGCAGAAACTCATTTCCATAAGTAGTTTCTTGTGTAAAAATGAAGAAATGTGTCTCCGATATACCGAACTTTTACCACTTTTCCTTCGCAGGCAAGGCCTTAGTGTGAGGGCAAGAAGTGGCAAGAAGCCCCTACACATAATGGTTTTGATTTAAGCACAGACTTTTACTAAATGACATTCATGAAAGAATATTCAAAACAGTGACAAAACAGTAACAATACCAAATATGTGGTATGTACAAAATATGTAGAAACACACTTCGATTCCACTACGGAACTATAAAGAATGGTATAAGAACATAATTTGTGAATGTTTGACAATTCTTATTACATCTTAAAATCACAACAGAAGGCAACAATATAATATGTTGGACGAGGAAAGATCTTCCAAATGATCATTTAAAATTAAGGAAGATATCCATTGGGAAGAACATAAAGATTTTAATTTATTATCGTACCTGTTTCTGCACTGCATGACATGATATCTAACAAATTATTATTATAATTATTTACTGCAAACCATTGGCAACATGTTGCTCATAAAACTTAATTTCCTTGGAATTTGACGTGCCCCATAGAGAAGTACAACACTTTTCTACGGTTTCTCGTACTTAATCTCAATTTCATTGCTAATGAGTTATATCCTAAATGTTACAATATGTAGTTAATAACAACTTAAATGTATTTTCTATTATTCACAAGAAGATTTTGATACATGTAACTAATATTTACCTCTCGCATTCCACGTGAGCATACAAAGTAGACTTTTAAGTTGGAATAGCTACATGATCTCAAAAGCGTAGGCTGAAATAACTAGCGCCGTCATGTGGCTGGAATTATTAACTCTATATGGCAGATATGGTATAAACCACAGATTGCAGACTCCTGTGATCACACCGAATTGTCTTTGGATTTGAAATTAATAAGTTTATCAGTATTTTTTGTCTCTTTGGTGCACATTAAAGAGAATTATTAAAAAAAATGTTATTTTTTTATTTTCTCTACATGTAAACTGGAGTGTTCCCAATTGGGAACATTGGCGTTTCATGTGAAGTATTATTACAGAGTTTTCTAATTATAATTCAACTGGACCAGCATCTTTTCCGTTTATATATTAGCATAGTAAATGTACAGAAATATTACATATAAGCTTACAGAGTGAGACAACATTACAACCTTCAAAATACAAAATCCTAATACAAATAATAATAGGATAACATAATTGTATAAAAATGAGAAAACATGATTGTGCAATTTTACTCAAGGAGAAAAGGATTTGTTTTATTGAAAATGTAGCAATACCAAATTTTAAATATATTTAGTTTACACATTTGAAAAAGAAAAAAATACAGACACACACAGAATGTCCTAAACTAGTGATAAGCCATGGAAAGCTGGGAAGCAGTGTAAATGCATATTTCTTGCACACTCGCGACATTGTAGGCGAGCATTTTCTTTTTTGGCAAAATGCAAACCTTCCTTCTCCTGCTTCAATCAGAAAATGACCATCTGTTTTCCTCATAGACCCTGGGATTTCAAATCGTGGTCCTGGCCTCGAAGATGTTCGTGGATTTTTGCGAATGAGGATGGTAGCTACTTCTCTTCGAAAATCCAAGTGATTCTTTGAATTCTTCCCATGAAGTTCTTGGTGAATTTTCCAGGCTGCAACAAATGTCACATTCAAAGCATTGGAAAATAAATTCCACCACCATTTTTTCCCTCGGAGCTGAGGGACAGCATACGGTCGAAGACATCGACGCCCCCCATTCCTTTATTGTACTTTCGTACTAAGTGAGATTCAGGGATATCAATCCTCTTCTTTGATTGCCAAGAGAACCGCTTTGCTGTTCCTAATGGCAAGTGTGTCTGGTAGTTGGATGCCAAGGTGACTACGGAATTATCATTCCATCTACACATGTAAATATCGCCATTACATCGAAAGTCAAACTCTCCTCTTTTCTTTTTCTTCATTTCATTTGTGGGAACCAAGGGACATTTACCAGTCCTTCCTACTGTACCTATTGCTTTGAACCTCTTTATTTTCAGCTCTTTCAGCAATGTTTATGAGGTAAAGAAATTATCAAAGAAAACTTCAACTTGCAGAGGATTAGCAACATCATTCAATAAGGCTGTGACCACTCTAATCCCAAGTGGAGAGTTAGATTCACCTTCTTCCTTTCCTTGATAGATTTTCATAACATAGGTATATCCATCACTTAAACTAAGAGTCGAGATTTTGAATCCGAAACGAATCGGTTTTACCTTTATGAACATCTTGCAAGAATGATGCCCATAATAGGGAACCATTGATTCGTCGATGCTGAGTTGTTTATGAAAAAATCCATATTGCTGAAGATTGTTGTTTAGCTCAACATACACCAATGGTGAAATTTTTCAAAGTTTATCCCCTTGTTTTAATTGAGTATTGCCATAACGTGGAAATATTTCTTTATATCCCGAAACTTCTGCCTGGGCATCGCAGTTGGGACAATTGGTACAGTCACGTCTTCTGCTGTTAACAAGTACATATCTTCTCTTGGAACATTGTGATAACCGCTGATTAGAAGCAAACCAAAGAACTGAGCTATGTCATGTTTGGTGAACGACACAATTTTGGCCTTTTGAGTCGCGTATAGGCACGTAATTGAAGATAGTTGCTCGAGGTATGTCTCTGGTAAAAATTTTATGAAACAACTCAATAGGTTCCAGTGGCAGTAATTTTGGGTGTTTCTCGGATAAACACTGAAATGAATCATCGCAATGGAGTGAATTGTTTTCTATAACCGTAGACTTCTTCCACGAAGGATGTCCTACCTGTTTACTTGATGCCCCTTTAACCTTTCTTGATGTGGTTGGCTGAAGAGACTCCGGAGTAGATTGTTCTACGTTAGTTGTGACAACCAATTCACCACACACATCTGAAGGAACCACTTCTTCCAAAACGTTGTCATCAATTTTTTTCCTCGTCGGTAAGATCTGCAGTTTCTTCTGGAGGCAATTGACAAATATCCACTACATCTCCAATGTTTTCAGTATCGTCATCTAAAATTTCATTCAAATACTGAAAAGCTGCTTCCAATGTTAGGAACCGATTCGATGCCATGTTGTTCGTACAAATGTTGTTGAAAGACTGAATTTTATAACAACGAGACGGCATGAATCAACAGAAGCAGCTAACAGAACGTGGCACAAAACACGCCGGGATCTTTCTTATACAAACAATAAACAATGTAAAAACAATTATTTCAAATGTACTTGTAGCCAACAATAAGCATGATTTCTTTTCCATTGTTGACCAAGTTACAAAACAATCTTGCCTCACAACTGTGAGAAAGGAAAATTTCTCTTCAATTTCTTGTGCGAGTTATTTGTTGTCTGTAACTACAGCGCCTCGAATAACGTAGTGTGGAAAACGACCCAAGAAACTGGTTCCATGCGCGCCGACTACGTGGGTGCTCCGGGGCTCGAGCACCCACATAAATAATCTTGTGGGTGCGCCGCACCCACAAGATTTTTAGTTTGATAAAAACAAAATAAAATAAATATTTCTCACTTGCCATTATCAAAAAAATAATAAGCAATTAAAACATTGAGATGGAAGTTCAAATTTGTAACCTCTAAAACATAATTGTTTCAAATGTGTTTGTTTCAGTTTTCGGCAGGATTGAACAACTTCATTCTTCTTTTCAGAAGAAATCATTGTCATACCAAGAAATCAAAACTTTGGTGGAAACTTTTTCTGCAAGTTTAGCTTCACAAAGGGATATATTTTTTGAGTTGTGGAATGAAACTATGAGGAAAGCTGAGGAATTGAACATTGATGAACCAGTTTTGCCTAGAAAAAGGAAGATGCCAAAACGCTACGACGAAGGTAGTGATCCTCATACGTATCAAACGCCGGAGGAAATATACAGACAAATATTTTTTGAAATAATTGATGTGGCTGTGGATTCGCTAAATCGTAGATTTCAAGCAAAGCTTTTGGAACTTATTTCACAACTTGAAGCTTTTGCTATCGGTCAAATTGGTGCTGATCGAATTGTGCAGTTATATGGGACAAACTTTGATAAAGACAAGCTAAAATTGCACAGGGACATGTTTCTAGACGTGTGCAGAACGAACAAAGAAAAAGTGGCCAACTTGTCAGACATTACAAATATTTTAAGTAGAGAAAACAGTGGTCCCATGCGTGAAATGCTCACAGAATTTGTGAAGTTTGTATAGGGGTGATTTTAACTATACCTGTTGCTTCTTGTACAGTGGGATCCATTAGTATTACTGTGCAAATTGTCCATGACTATTTTCATTAATTTTTCTCTTACATCCTATGTATTTTAAGCGATGGACTGTTATGTATGCTGGTGCAGAAGTTGTTAACATCTTGTTTTGAGTTTTCTTTTAATTCTTGAAGCTCCTATTGTGTCAAATAAAGTGAACGAACATGGTGATGGTCAATTTGCACGGTAATACTCATGGATCCCACTGTACCTCTGAGCGGTCATTTTCAGCACTTAGACGATTGAAAATTTTTTGCGTCAACAATGACACAAAAAGATTGAATGATTTGGCAATTTTGCATGTTCATAAAGAAATGACTAAACATATTGACATTACCAAAATTGAAAACAAATTCATAAGTGCAAATGACGTAAGAAGGAATGTGTTTTATATTGAAAGTTAACATGTCATGATTATTATTATTATTATTTGGTACATAAAGTTAGTCATTTTGTAGTTTCTGTTAACAATAAAATCCTTGCAAAGTTCTTTCTGTAATACAATTAAAATTATTTGCATTTATGAAGATTTTTTCATTTTAATTTTTATGAATGTGGTATTTTCTTTTAGTAACGTGTTGATAGTATCATTGCCTCTTGCAATCATTGTGCATGTAAGTTGTTTAAAGTATACAATACTTGATAATTACAGATCTAACCGCCATTAATATGCACCCACAGAAATTTTGGAAAGTCGGCGCCCTTGACTGGTTCCCCGAGACGATGACAAGTAGATGCCAGTGCGATCGACCCAGGTGCTAATTTTGTTATGAAAGTAATGCGGCTTAATTAGTTTTTGGAATATATTGTGTAGATTTGTTTCTCTAGAAAGACGGTAAGTAAATTGATGGAAACAGTTATATTTGTGGAGTGATTTGCAGTCACGAAATGGCATTAATTTGGAAAGAAAAGTAAAATAAAATTAATAAATAAATAGCATGCGTAACACAAGAAGAAACATCGTAATGTGATTCCGGACGTCAGGTCTTGGACTGTGTATTAGAGTTTATTTTTCTATGTTATTAGAATATAAATAGTATCCTGAGAGATATTTCATACCGAGGCGACAAACCACAAATGTCGCTTGAAAGCGAGCAGTCGGAAATCAATGCAGCCTTTCGAACCGTAGTGACAAAAGCTCTGACTGCACCGTTTCCTCAAGGAGATTTTACACCAAAGCGATACGCGACAAACGATACGAGGATTTCACACCAAAGCGACACGGATCATTCGGTCCAAGGCAACTTTCATACCGAAGTGACGCATGTTGCTTGGAAAGGAGCCAATCAAGAGCAACATTTCACATCGTAGCGGCATGACGGGAAGCACAGGCCAGCGTTCGGTTGGTGAAATCCTCAAGTGATAAGTGTCGCGTGCCGTTTGTCGCTTTGGTGCGCAATCTCACTAAAGCAAGACACTCATTGCATCGCGTATGCGCGAACAACAAACCACGGCAACATGTTGCAAGCTATTGAGGAAATGGCCCAGTTTGAGCGACGCACAAGCGACAAAGCGACACGTGTGGCTTATCATGTCGCCTAGATCTGTTGTTGTAATGTGCGGTTTATCGTGTCGCCTATCTGTTGTTCGCAAGCAACGCTTGCTAATAGACTGAAGGCACCATGTCGCTTGTCACTTAGTTGGGAACTCCCCCTGTAGCGCGTCGCTTCGGTTTCAGCACCCTTCCTTTAAGGAGCTTTCCGACCGAAGTAACAAGTAGCACGCGAATACGCCATATGAACGTGTCGTTTGCTGTTTGGACCCTCATGTGCAATGAATGCTATTTTACAGTCTGGAAGTGTGTGTCACTAGTGTGACAGTGTGAACATCCCGTGTCGCTTGTCCCATTGGTTTGAAAGTTGCCTTACACTCATGTCGATGGCACTAAGAAAGTTTTGTGGGGTTCCCCTTGTCGTTTCATGCAATCATCATTATCATCATCGCCGCGATTAGTTTAAAGCGGAAGAAAAGAGACAGTAAATATCAGAAATACAAATGCTTCAGTGTGTATATATTTAAAAGAAATGATGATGATGATAATAATGAACCTAATTCATACACAAAAATGTAGTTGCCAAGAGCATTCCACGCGTATTTTTTCTCCCGTATTATTAACGAAAGTATGACGATAACAGGACGTGGTCGACTGTCTAGAATGTTCGTTAATATCTTCGCGACCACTGTACCAAATATCATAGCAATTACCACATTCATAGAAATGCTTCATGTAAAAGAATCAGACGTTGCAGCGAAAACTCCATTTACTTCCATTATAAGCAGTCGAACACCAATCACCGGGGTCAACACCAGCGCCTCTAGCGGATCATTTTCGAGTGGAACCAGCCAGAGAGCGCAGAACCATGCCGTTTTCCACACTACGTTATTCTAGGCTCTGTATCTGTAACCATTGTTCATGCAAGACGCCAATGTTCCCATTTGGGAACATGATAATAAACTTAGGTCCAGACTAATAGAAATAAATGAAAAACCCATTCCAATGCATTTCAGGTAATACTAGCATTATGTTCTGCCCGATTATGTACAAAGAAGAAAAAAGTAATTAACTTGGGTGTAAATTAAAGATATATATAATATTATGAATGCAATTTTAACCATTTTGGTGTAATTTCATAGTATACTATCCAGACAATAATAATGAAAATATTAATTAAATGTTGTTAATAGTAAATATACACCCTAAATTAATAGATCAAACAAGAAAACTATGTAAAATTTTGTTTCAGTATAGTTAAAATTGAAAATTAGTTGATGTTCCCAATTAGGAACATTGGCAGGTAAAGGGTTAAAGGGGGTGTGTGCTTGAATGAAAGTTCAGTCGCGGAAAGAAAAACCTAATTGCATCTCATTGTTTTATTGTATTATTAGAAACAGGGACGTATAAAGAGTACCTGGACGCACCGAAAGTCTCATTAGTGTAATTTTAGACATAATTTTACTAAATTCGACGGGAAGTAAAAAAATATCCGCACTTACACCATAACTTTCTTTAGGTTGACCGCACTGTCTTCAGTGCTCGTGGGCTGATCTTCCAGGTAGTACACCCAAAAATGTCCAACTCTTTATTAGGTAGGCCATTCCCGAGGTTACGAGATTTCTTCCCATGATTCTGTGCACGCTATGACGTCATTAAGAGGACAGAATGGAACTTACTTCGTTAGCGTATACGGAAGCTTGAAATAAAAGGGTCGATTTTTTTACTTATACACACCTTTTCTCGAATGCCGTTAGAATGAGTACAAATCATCCTGTTTGTGCTCTTGCCACGTGCAAAAACCACAGAAGAAAATCGCTTGGAATAAAGTAACCATCGCTTACCAAAAAACACGTTGCTGCAGCAGGATTGATTCAATTTGTTCTTCCAAACTTCGGACTTAACTTATTTCACACTCGTCTTCCGCATCATCACGTATGAAACTTTCAAAAGCCATTACACAATCGGAACTCAGGTTCTGATCAGTGCCGGATCTACAATCTTGCCCCCCCCCCCCGCAAAATATTTGCAAATGACCCCCTACCTACACCCACCCAACACCCACACACACACACAGTAGTTATGGTACCTCCTTGAGTCCGATAAATCAATTGATTGGAAAAGATCGATCAAAGATCAATTGATGACGTAGCGTGTTTTTTTTGAGGATTCTGATTGGAGTGACGTCATAAAAGGGGTGGGGTTTTAGTTTGTGATGAATGTTTTGATAGGTAGGTGGGAGGAGGAGAGGGTGACGGTATCAGTAGCGACAGTTGAGAGCGTGATGTTTTTCTCGGAATTGTGAGAACAGATGGTGTGACTGTTATCGAATTCTTGGATCGGGGAGTGTGGCGTGTCTGTCTGAATGGAGGTTTGCAGACTGTTGATGGTGAGAACAGATGGTGTTTGTCTGTTATGAAATGCTTTGAACGGTTGAGTGTGCGGCGTCTTTGTCGGGGTGGTGATAGGTTTCCGGTTGTTAATGGATGAGAGCAGATGGTGTGTGAGTGCTATGGAATTGTTGGAACTGTTGAGTGCTATGTGTGGCGTGTTCGTTGGGATGGAGATAGGGTGGCTGGAATGGTAATGTGCCTGGTGATTAAGAAGAGGTTATGAAATTCTCAGACTGTTGAAGAAAAGGAGAATAAAAAGTCGGAGGATGGAGGAAGAACAGCAAAAGGAGAAAAATGAGTCGGATAGTCTAGATGTAAAAAAAATAAAGAGAGCAAAAAGAGTAGGTTTCGCGGAAGAAGTGACTGTGTATAGTGTACCAGGACAGGAAGAAGATAGGAGAGGCACGTGGGCGTTGGACGCTTTGCAAGAACGAATGCGAGCAATAAGTATCGATGAAGTAGATCGAAAGGGAGGTATATAAAGGATTAATGGATTACGAAGTTACCAGAATCAGCATCTCGGTTGTCGAAGCAGCAGAGCATTCTATCACCAGGAACAGCGAATATCGGAATCTTTGTTGTTTGTAGACTTACCTTGCACAGAGACTAGCAGCAATTCGTGCCGATTCAAAAGACTGTAAGCAGCACTATTGTCCGAGCAGGTATCGAGGTGAAGCAACTGAAAGGTGAGTATGGGTTGTAATATCGTGGCTGGCGAAACTTGTGAGTGTCATGATCTGTAGGAAGTCCTCCGATCAGCCACCGCAGATGGACCCAGCAGGTAATTCCCGCCCATTGCCGACGCCTCCACAATCACCGATAATGTCAGGATCGCCGACGGGAGAGGAGACAAGAGAAGAAAAATTTAATGTAGACATTCCGGAATATCTGACGAAACAGCAAGTTCGGGCAAGGTGGGGAGTAAAAAACGATGAACAGCATCAGTATGAGGAGATTAAAGATGGCGGGATAGACAATATCGGTGGCGGTGCGAGGAAACGGCAACGTAGTGTTAACATTAATCCTATGTACGAGTATACGGAGCGCTTTCCAGGCCCGACAATGTGTCTTGCATATCCGGTAACAGTTTCCGCATTGAAAAAACCAATAGATTCCAAAAAAAGAATTTCGACGAGTATAAATTCTAAATTGCTAATATTCGATATCCCTGTTAGATACAGGGAATCGCTTTTAATCACATTTTATAGTAGAAATTTGGCTGATGTGTGTGCGATGCAGTGCGATGATCATGGGTTTCCGATCGACATGTACTGCATCAACGAACGGAAAAGCGGATTATGCGAGACACGTTTCTGGTTGGAGAGAACACCTGTTTACGGTCATGTACCTTTTCGTGCCTGGAGTAACAGGGTAGCAGGTAAAATAGCTGCAGAGGGATATAGTGCAGGACCTTTTATTGTAGCGTCGGGAATCGCCCCACTAGAATGTCTGTGTATGGAGACGGAATCGGAATTAAATTCCGCACATGTAGATGTGACGCATCTGCATGCGTCTCCTTACTGCCTGGCTCGAAAATATATTATGATGGCAGACGAGAGGCACCGCATGGACACAACGAATTTGGAATTAGTTTTGTATGAGAATTTGGACGAGTTGTTGGATGTGGAAATTCCAGAGTTGTACCGGGTAGGCTGTCATAAAAAATATATGGTTGTTGAGAGCAATGACGTCGCGGCACTGATGCACGAATTTCGTAAAACATATACGGAATCCGTGCTGAAGATGGCCGAAGTCTTGTGCAACAGTTCATTTGAAAAGTTATTTTTAATTTAAAATATTGCGACAAACTGCTCCACAGTGGGGACAGTTGCAATAAATTGGCGACCTAGAGCCAGGATTCGAAAATTGTAAGTTGATAAGAACTGAACTGATAATGCTACAATGAAGAAAAGAGAACTTCCTTACGTGCTTCGAAGTAGTGTGTGCCTTCAACCGGATCTCAGTGATGTTGCTGAAGTAAGCAACGAAGAGGACAATTCTGGTAAGCAAATGGAGGATTTACTCTGTTGTAAGGACAGATTTTCTGACACTCGCATGATTGAATGCACGTCATGCAAGAAATGGGAACACGTAAATTGTAGGGGTCTTACAGTTATTCACTGGGTAATATTCAGCTCTATGAAAGAAGACTATTACTGTAAGGCATGCAAACCAGAATTCAATCCATTCACTCTAAAATCATACTTGGATACAGTAAATCCCAATATTGACCAAATTTTATCTGCTTTTCACTTGAGTTTGGCCCAACATGAGAATAGGTTGCAAGACAAGTTGCTCCAGAATACCGAAACGCTGGAGAATAGGTTACTTCAGAATACTGAAGCTCTGGAGAATAGGTTGCAAGACAAGTTGCTCCAGAATACCGAAACGCTGGAGAATAGGTTACTTCAGAACACTGAAGCTCTGGAGAATAGGTTGCAAGACAAGTTGCTCCAGAATACCGAAACGCTGGAGAATAGGTTACTTCAGAACACTGAAGCTCTGGAAAATAGGTTACTTCAAAATACTGAAGCTCTGGAGAATAGGTTGCAAGAGAAGTTGCTCCAGAATACTGAAGCTTTGGAGAATAGGTTACAAGATAGACTTGATCAGAACGCTGAAACGCTGCGCGAAAGTTTACAAACAAACTGTGAAGTTTGGGGCACAAAATTGGTTAGGTTGCAGCAAAGTACTGAAAAACTGAACGAAGGACTCCAACATGTAGAAAATAAGTTGCAGGAGGTTTCTGATTCTTGTCAATCAGCTAATAGGTTACTAAATGAACGTATAAATGATGAAGTAACTTTATTAAATTCGAAAGTCAGTGATCTTGAATCAAAACTAGACCATCATGATGATGAGTTAAAACAACACTTATCAAACCAGTTGTGCCAACATGAAACTTCTATAAGTACACTACAAACAAATATGAATACTACTCAGGTAAAGTTGCAAGAATTTGATTCTATGCTTAAGGATTTAAATGAGAAATGCATTAACTTAGAGCAAAGCGATGTTATTTGTACTAGTATGGTTAGAGACGTTCTACAACCAGATAAAGAACTAAGTAATGATGATGCACTTATTAATGAACATAGGCACATAGCATGCCAAACTGATACAAGATTAAATTCTAAAATAAAGCATGTTGTTTTTAGTGAACACAATAAATGCGAAACATTTCATACAGGTTCTTCTGGCTATGATACATCTGATGCTGAAGTGAATTCTGTAAAGGAAAATGTAACCAAATTGTGCAAGGGCAAATCTGCTCACAATAAAAGTAGAAATAAATTTGCTAAAGCTTCCACTTCACAAGGCAAGAATACATATGCATTGCGGCATTGTGTTTTAGATAATACTGAATTTAGTAATAGCAATCCTACTGTTGACAAAATCCATTGTACATGTTCACTCAATAACCATTCATGTCTTTCTTCGTTGAACAACTCTTTACTGTATGATAATAAGCACGTACATACTTGTGATACTGAAAATAATGCACCTAGTTCTTTATGTGCTACAGACACATCAAAGCAAATTTGTTCTACATCTAACAGAAATTCCATACCTTCTAGAACTTATGTTGCTTGTGATAGTAAAGACAATTTCACAGGTCTTGAAACTTCAGTATGTGATTGCCAACGTCAAAGTACATGTCATTCCTTAATCCATGATCAGTTTCCTGATGACTTAAATGTAAATCATAGTCCTTGTACTAGAACAAACTGTACTTATAACCCGATGTGGCTGAATAATGATTCTACATGGAATTCTTATAATCAGTCTGATACATGCTCTAATAGATTTTCACGAGTTAGTGAACTTAGTCAATTGCCACGTTTTGGAGGAGATGTTTCAAAACAGTCTGCTAGAGAATTTATCGAACAACTAACTACAATGTTAAACATAATTGGTGTTCCTCCCAAGTATAAATTATGTATAATTCGTAAGTGTTTTTATAACGTAGGCGCTTACTGGTTCAACAGTGAAAAGAAGAGTTTCATTTCTTATGAGGACTTTGTACATAAATTTCTTGATCAGTTTGCATCTAATAAGTTATTAGAAAGTCAGTTGACATTGTTACGATCAAGAAAATACAACCCAGCTTCAGGTTTGTCATTGGAAGCATACGCTTTAAAAACGTATTCTGCTTATTGTAACCTTGTGGAAACTCCAAACAAAGTTGAAGTAATACGGATGATTTTGAAACAGCTACCTGAGTCAATTTCAAAGAATGTGGGCTGCCATAACATTACAGATCTTAAGCAACTGACGCAGAAATTAAGGACTATTGATTTGTATTCGAGCGAAAAGAATAAAAGTTTATCTTTGCCCGGTGATAATACAGATTCTGATGACAAGGCTAATAAGAAGAGAAGTTTCGACAGACCAAAATACTTCGTCAGGCAAGTAAATGTGGAGCGGAATTCTTATGATTCTACAACACAGACCGAAAATGCAGGAATCAATGTAAATCATCACCCATCTCCCAGAAGATTTGAACGCAATCCCTCAAGAAGGCAGTTTGTGAGGTCTGAAAGAATTAATAATAACGTAAATAATTCGAATTTCAGATTTGGCAATACCCCAACATCTGATAACAGAAGATATAGTAGAACTGGAAATTACAATGAACAACCAATAGAGTATGGTAATGCATCTCATAGTTCACAGGAAAATAGTGTTACAGTAGGCAGCACCAACTTGCAGCGTAATTCTGCAAATATGGAACACCTAACTCCGACTGCTACTACTAACACAAGTGCACATTCTTCTAACTACTTAAGGCCGTACTAAAGGCAAGTTTGTGGTAATTTTTCGATAACAGATGGCAGCACCGTTTGCCATGGCAACCGAGGGCCATGTTGCCAGATCTCCGCGTAAATATAACCAAGGTACATACATACAGGTTGGTCGGTTAGGGTACTCCTTGATGGGATATGACGTCACGTTGGTTAGCAGATTTTATTGAAAAATCTAAGTAGATGTGGAGCAACGTAATTGTTTATAATGAGATTTTAGTTGCATGTTCTTATTGAAAAAGAAAAAAACAATTTATCAGCAATGGAATATAGTAATAGTCGTAATAGTAATATAAAATCCTTTGTATTGTATTATGTATTTCTTTTAATATTTCGAAAGCAGAAGAGAACATACAAAGATAACTGTAGTTAATTCAAACACGAAATGCATAAATTAAGGAGAGTAATTGAAATAACTGAAAACATTTTGCAATTACGTTTGAAGCGAATCCTGAGTTGACTGTAGAATTCACTTTTTATGAGAGCACTTGAACACACATCTTTTATCGATGACGTTACCAGATTTTCTTAATAAATTTGCAGAAGTTCAGTGTACATTTTGTAAATATTTATAAATATTAGCGCTCTCTAACGATCCTCAATCCTTTATCCTTGAAGTGAATAAACATGGAATTCTGCACCCTTATTTTTTACTGAGTTTTAATATCGCGATTTTGAAAGAAAAATGTCAGAAGAATCCTGGATACTCAATAGAAGACATATTTGTTTATTTTTATAATAGTTAAATATTATATACAGTTTTGTAGCGCATCTAATTTATTTGCATGTCTCGTCAACACACAATGTCCTGTTTCATAGTTCTTTACGGATTTGGTCTATTCTGGTTTTCAGTTCTGCAGCTGATGCAGAATCTTTGGAAGTATCAATAACATTTTCAAGTAACAGTAACTGTAAACTACTTACGTTATGAAATTAGTAATTGTAATTCAGTTATTTTTCCACCTAACTAGTAAGTTCTACAATTACTTTACTGCATGGAAAGAAATAATATCTTGAACCAAATGTTCTCCTCAAAGAATGGGTAAATTGACGGTCCCGGGCTCGAATCCCTGCCTGGGCATGGATGTTTGCGAGTGTTCATTCATAAATTTCATCAGATCGTCACTCATCCCCATCTTCGTAAATTAGCACAAGAAGCGAAGTAAAATAAAGCAAATCAATAAATTGATGATTATCAAAATATTGAGACCATGAGAACAATTTTGTATTTTTTTCGTCAAGAGCCAGGATGTATCCCAAGTTTATTTGTATTAGAACACTTACCATATAAGACTACATAACATAATCTCCAACAATCCTCATGGACACACAGTAATTTTATAGTTCAACAAAAGTTCTAAAAAAATATTTGGTTTGCTCAACAAAAAAAAATGTTAATCGTCATTGCTTTGTAACAGAAGTTTACTGTGAATTTTATTGCCTCAATGTTTGTACATGAAATGTAAGAAATAAGTTATAATTTCATGAAACTTAATACTAAGCATTTGGTGGTCATCGGCGGTGAAAAGGGCATCGCGCTTGCAACTCATGTTCCCAACAACGTCTTACGAGTTGAAACAATTCTAGAGTAAAGTAACTGTAATAATAACTATGTTAGGTACTTTCTAAGAACAGTAATAACAGTAATTATATGTGAATTACTTTCTCAAGTGATTAACTCGGAGTTACTTTTAAAGAGTAACTATTCAAGCACTGCTGATATATCATCGAGTTCAGTAAGATATTGCTACAAATTGCGAGGAAAGTTGAGCCTCCCTCTTGGCAAAGCGGCAACGTAATCGCCTTGTAATACAGGAGTCCCAGGTTCGATAGACGAGGGGTGTACAGTGATCCTCAATAAAAATGGGACAACTAGATCCTGAAAGTCTCCCTTCTCTGCAATGCGTCTTGTGTTGTCTAAATCTACGGCAATGAGTGAATTTTAATAGCAAATTTTCAATGGCAAGTTCTGTCACTGCCGTTGAGTTACGCAACACACATGACGCATTGCAGGGATGTGGATATTTCAGGATATAGTGTCCCATTTTCATTGCCGCTGACTCTACATACACAGTCCCAATTAGCCTTTCTGTGTATAAAGTAGACTTAAAAAACGTATTTCGAGGGAAGATACAATACAATAATAAATACCATTAACATAGAAGTCCAATAGCTTACAAATCATTGTTTACAGGGACTACTAAAACTAGATTTTCGAGATATAAAAATTCAAATTTACATTGTTGTTTCAATGCATATTTATTATTTTTCTATATCATACCCTGCAAAACATTATTGCGTTCTCTGAGAGCAGTGTTGGCGATTGGGTTCCAAAACTGGGAGGGGACAAGGACACTTTAATTTCCCTGGTAGATAAGGTTTTGTATAGTATTGGGGCAAAAGTGGGGGCCATCTTCCCCTCCCCCTAATTACCGCCACTGTCTGAGAGATATGCTTTTTGCCAATCATCATCGCATCCAGGAAGCAATGAATGTCCTAAGATTTTGGGAAAATACCTCTCAAAATTTCAACTTGCAAGAATATCAATAAATGCGTGCCAATGCTTGACAGACAAGACAAGTAAGTTACATCCCTTGCATTGTTTTTTTTCCTCCTGTCCCCTTTAATATATAATTTACAATTGATGAACACTTGCTATCAGATATTATTAAGGCTTGAAACATCATTTCTTGAGCATATTTTGGACTCTCCATTTCTGTTAAACAAGCAAAAATGTATGTACTCTTCCATGTAAAGTTCAAACAGTCCACTTTGTTGATTTTTATTCCGCAGAAGCTTATACACCATTTTCCATTGTAGGTCAAACCTATTGTCCTTTTGTACAAATTTAAAGAGTGTTCTTTACTATTGGTAGAAGACACATCGATTACATTTTCAAATGCTCATCTGCAAAAGGAACAAATAAAAATAGTGTTAACATCGTATATGAGACTATGAACTTACAAAACATGTTTAAAAAATATTGATATTATATTATTACAACCTTAGACAAGTTGAGTTAATAATGTAACGTACAGATGTAGTGTAAATGGATTTGAAAGTAATGGATCTAATCGGCGCAATAATGCTTAACGATATCGTCCTGTTATTAAAGGGCTGTTTGGTTCACGATATGAGCTCACTTCAGTGATCTAACTTTATAATGGATGTTAAATATGATGAGCCTAAAACAGAAATTTGCAAAATAATTGTTAGAAATATTTTCATAGTAGAGTAATGATTGCAACCCTATACGTATGGAGTGAGGTTCCTCCAGGTTCGAATCCTGGTTTCATGATGTATTTATATCATTATCTTTGTTCCAATCATCCATTTTATCAAATCATTATTCATCCTCATTGTCCCGAGGAGCAGAAGTTGGAGGTAAAATAACAGAAATACATTATGAAATGGAAATTCAGTTCCTACTATCTTTTTATTTGAATTATTATAGTAGACCAGCCAAGAAGCAAAAAAAATTAAAAAAGTTTTATCTGCATGGAATGTTAATAATAGGCATCCATGCTAAATCAATCAGTCATGGGTCTGAAAAAAACTAGGGTGGATGTCACCAAAAATTTCGACCTTATAAGTCATTTCAAGGTCATATTCTGACCATAAAAGGTCAAATTTCAAACTCATCCAAGTATGTTCATTTAATGTGTCAAATGAAAGGTATGGACGAGACAAACTGGTGATATTTTTAGGTCAGAATATCGATGTCAGAAGTAGTCTCGTGGGGTAAAGTTAATCAGGCTAAATTTGTATACACGAGAGTCCTACATAGTGGACCATCCAAGGTGCAAAAAAAAAAAAAAAAAAAAAATTAAAACATTTAACTGTATGGAATGATAATATCAGACTTCCATGCATAATCGATCAGTCATAGGTTTGAGAGAAAAACTAGTCAAGCTTCATACTCACTGGTATTCAAAGTAAACTATTTAGTACAAAAAATTAGTACTGAAATTCAATATGATATTGAACCAAATATACGTAGCATAATCAGGACAAATTATGATTTCTATGAAGCTCTGTGGAATCCACAATTAAATTATTGCCTTTGTACTTGTAAGTATGGGAACCAGTGTCTTCATTAATCTATACCGGTACTCATTTGTAACTTCTCAGTAAACATACAGACTTGTGCTCGATAGACGGTAAGGCTTTAGTTTCATAACTGTTAGAGTGTACTTTTACACTTTAAATATATACAGCATCAAGTTATTGGACGAAATGCACTCTCATTATGAGCCGTCCTAAATTATAAAAGGACAAGAAAACAGAAGAACTTCATACAGTTTACAGAACCGGGTTTCTGACGTGTTTCTGTAAATGAAGATAACAGAACCGTGTCCGAAACTTGAAAACATTCAGGGATCTCGCATTACATATGAATATTTGCGAGCTGCTTCAAAAATAAAAATCGAAAAACTCTTGCAGAAAACATGTCAGAAAGTACTCGTTTCAACCATGTACAAGGACAAAGTAAAAACATTTAAACAAACTACTAATTTGTAATAAACATTCCGATGTTGTACATGTGAATAGCACGAGTTTCCTAGGTTTGGAAATTAACTTACAGAAATGAAAATAGACCATTTATGCAATACTGATTTAATGATATCAGATATAATCTATATTAAGCTACGTATATTTTATGCTATTCTAATGATCTCAAAACGGTAGTTATTAGGATTATGTCTAACGTAAAATATAACATTCTATTCTGATTTTACATTTACAAAGAATTATCAACTTCGTTTCGGAGTAAAGAAAGTCATGCAGCGTTTAAGAAATTGATAGGTTCAAGCGATATTCTCACCGAAATTACATCACAAGATATTTCTTCAACATGTAAATAAATTATACATTCATTTCGCCTATATTTCAAACTTTTTGCTTTCGATGGATAATATTAAGCAACAAGAAATTAAATATTAAAACTTACCTTCGAGCTTGTTCAACTTTTTAACATCCTCCGTGGAATATTTGTTCCCTTGTTCTCGTATCTGTGCGGGATTCGATATCTTCTGATAGCTTGGTTTGATTTTCACTTTTTCAAGAACTTGCATTGATCATATCGTTAGAAAGCACGGAATGAAATCTTGGCAACAGTGTTGGCTAAAATCTGCACCACGGAGTATATTGCGACGAAACGCCACTTCAAAGGTTTTAATGATAGGCACTACTCTCTGAAGGTACGAAATATTTTCATTTTTTCACATAGTATTTCAGATGCTTGCGGGAAGAACATGTGATCTTTGTTTCACCACGAAATCTTCCATACTAGTCATAAAAGAAAGAAAATGCACCGGTATTAACAAAACTACCACTTCAGCGCCATCTGTACGGAGCAGTTTGAACATGACGGAGACCTTCTATTTTCTGTTATTTACTTAAATCCCTTCAATCGTAACAAAATTATAAGGTTCACATGTTCTAGTGAATAAAACAATCTTTTATATCAGAAAATTTCTTCCTTACCGAATCTATATTAGTTTTACGGTTATCCTTAGAAATTTGGGTCTATGCTTTAGCATGGCTTTAGAACCCCCTTAAACAACTAAGGCAGGGTGATATGCTCCGATTTACCTTGCCACAAATAAATGCAAAGGAGCTGGATGGTAGAGTTAATAACCCTTATTTAGTACATGTTAAGGAATGTCTGAAGGATTATAATAAAATTAAATCTTTAGGCGTTACCAGAGATAAAGTTTTATCTGTAGCATTTTTATTAGAATGGTACGATTCTGAACCAGAGTGGATTATGTCAGAAAACGGTACTCCAATACCAAAAATTGAGAATCCAGAAATACAAGGTAAAATTGCGGATCTGTCTTTAAATTGTTTAATTGATACTGGAAGTCAGTGTAATTTATTAGATTATAAAATCTGGACAATTCTAAGTTCAATTATACCAGGAGCAAAATTGGAACAATTAGAAGGAATACAATTGGCTTGCTTTGCAGGAGATCAACGTATAAAGGTAATGGGTTTCAAATATGTAACAGTTCAAATAGCAAATGAGTTTTTCCACATGGGACTGTATATTGTTAAACAGTTACACGCTGATTTAATTCTGGGTTCGCCGTTTTTGTGGCAATATAAGGCGATTATAAATTACAGCAACGCAACCGTCATGCTTTCGAATTCATTAGGTCAGGAAATAATTACTCCGTTTTTAGTGCAATCTGAAGAAAGTCTTCCGTCAATGAAGGGAATAGTACGTTCTTGCAAATTACCAATTTCAACCACTTCACAAATTGAAGGAACATCTGACATCGCTTTGGAGGAAGATATTCGGCGTGCAGCGTACATGAACAATACTCTTCCATCTGATTGTTTGGATCAGTTATTTCATCTTCTTCTCGAATACCAAGTTTTATTTTCTGACAGACCTAAAAAAGCAAATGTGGAAGCTTACGATATACAATTGGATACTGATGTGCCAATAATAGCACCCACTTACCCTGTTCCTTATGCTAGACGGGATGATATGGAAAGAGAGTTACAAAAATGGCAACAGTGGGGCGTTATACAAGAAAGCACATCTCCCTATAAGAATCCACTCCACATAGTCCCAAAAGCGGGAGGTTTATGGAGACCAGTGGTCGACTTCCGTAAATTAAACCAACACGTAATTTCTCCTATGACACAGGTAGAGCCTATCTCGGAATTACTACAAAGATTGAAGGGAGCAAAATACTTCACATCTATTGACCTTAGTTGCGGTTATTTTCAGATTCCTTTGACACCAAGGTCGTTTAAGTTTACGGCATTTTCTTATAGAGGTATTTTGATGGAGTTCCATTTTTTTGCCTTTTGGAATTAAAAGTGCCGTGAGTGTGTTCGTTGATAGAATGCATAAAATATTTGGCAATCATACAAATTCTTTCCTGATTGTTTATATTGATGATATTTTAATTTTCTCTCCATCAATTCAAAACCACTTAGAACATTTACGTTATGTTTTATCAACTCTGAAGACAGCTAATATGTCTATTAAATTGTCGAAATGCAAGTTCTTCCAAACTGAAATACATTTCCTAGGCCATGTGATTTCTGGAGAAACCATTCATATTGATCCTGAAAGGAACCAAGCAATCATGGATTTTCCAGTTCCTCAAAACAAGAAGGCTCTAAGGAAATTTTTAGGAATAGTAAATTGGAGGAGAAAATTTGTTCACAAATTTGCAATGATAGCTGCTCCTTTGTATGATTTACTAAAATCAAATAACAAGTGGGACTGGAAGGAGAATCATCACCAAGCTTTTAATGATTTGAAACAGCTAGTTACATCTCCTGATGTATTAGCTCAACCGGATTTTAGTAAAATTTTCCATCTTAACACTGATGGAAGCAAAGTTGGAATTGGAGGAGTTTTATGGCAGTTATCAGATGAAGATGAAACGTTAGTAATACAATATGTTAGTAGAGTATTGCGTGGTACAGAATTAACTTATTCAACTCATGAGATTGAATGTCTTGCTATCCTCTTTTCAGTAGAAAAGTTTAGTGTTTATCTTAGTGGAAGAACATTTGTTATTCATTGTGACCATCAGTCACTTTCATGGCTGCAGTCGGCTAGAAGTTTAAACCCAAGACTAAACCGCTGGGCATTAAAACTTCAAAGTTTTGATTTTACTGTTGAACATATTCAAGGTTCTACCAATATTGTGGCTGATGCCTTAAGCAGATATCCTGCAAGGTCACAGGGAGATTTATTCACATCGAAACTCTACGTTAATAATACAAATATCGATCTCCTATCCCAAGATACTCCACAATATTGGGTACAATCTCAACAGAACGATGAGCAGTGTCAAAAGTTAAGAATTGCGATAAACAAAGGAGATTCTAAGTTCGAAATCAGAGGACATTTTAGAATGCATGAAGATATCTTATTCTATAAATCTATTGCGTCTGAACACTGGAGAATATTTGTACCTAAAAAAACTGTGGAAAAGGTACTGTATGATCATCATGATTTATGTGGACATTTTGGTTATTCAAAAACCTTCAGAAAGTGTTCAAAATTTTTCTTTTGGCCAAACATGAAAGCCAGCATTAAATTATATCTGAGAAATTGTCTTGAATGTGCCAAGTCAAAGCAGAGAGTGCAACGTATCACACGAGAAGATCTTCACATATTAACTCCTAAAATACATCAATTCCTTTCATTAGATTTGATTGGTCCGTTACCAGCTTCTCAAGGTTATCAATATATACTAAGTATAGTGTATCTTGCAAGTAAGTTTATTATGGTTTATCCTTTGCGTAAAGCTTCATCTATGGAAATTATCAATAAACTAAACCAATCGTATTTTCATCATTATCCTGCATGTCTAATTATATTAAGTGATAATGGTTCACAATTTAAATCTAAGGAGTGGCGAAGTTTTATTACCTCCAAGAACATCAAGCATATTTTTACTGCGCCATATTCACCACACGCTAATCCAATCGAACGCTACAATAAAGAGATTGTGCGTTTACTGAGATTATTTTGCAAGGATAATCATAAATCTTGGGCTAAATGTTTGACAAACGTTGTCAAATTGTTGAACAATTCATATTCTGAATCCATTGGTTTTACACCTGCGGAACTATTTTTACACGATCAAGTTAAAGATAATATAACTAATATTGTCGATTGGCCTGAGAATATTGAAGAATTATCCTGGAAGGCAAAATACTTGGAGCTAAAAGAAAAACTTAAACATCGAAGAAATTCTAAAGGTGTTCAAACAAGCTCTGGTACTAAAAATATTGTCAAAGGAGATTTAATCATGATTAAAAATCATGCTAAGAGCTCTGCTTTAAACAAAACTATCTACAAATTGTATGATTTGTTTATTGGCCCATTCTTGGTAATAGAAGTAAGAAACAATTGTGCGACTGTAGTTTCTCTAGATGGAAAGGGAACAAAAGGTAGACAAAACCTAGAAAACATTAAACCTTTTAATTGTTCGGAGGAGAAAAGAAAGGAGTTGTTAAGAAATACTGATTTATGTTTTAATTGTACATAAGGGTTGAATTTGTTGTAATTTTGTGCAAAAACGAGTTCAGTTGTTTGCATTATGTATTTTATTATCATGTGTAAACCAGCATGAATTTATTATCTCTGTTCTGTTGATCATCATATTATCTTTTATGTAAGAACTTATGTTTTGCTTCTATTCTCATCAGTATGGTGTATGTCAATGTATTGAGGAAGAGTGTTGACACGAATAAAAAAGGGATAATTATACAAAGTGTCTCTCTAGAAGAATGATAAGAAGGAATATATATATAATGTAAGTTGAATGTAATGTGGTTCGCATTTTTATTGAAGGGCTTCATTTGCACATATAGTTTCAAACGGAAGAAGTGCACTCGTGAAGAATAAAACCTTTTTAAATGGACATAAGATGGTTATGAAATAGTAATGGTAATGAGATTGCAGTAAAGAAGAAATCTACTGAAGATGGCAGTAAAGAAGATGTGAAAAAAAAATGAGATTGCTGCCAAAGAAGTAGTAGAAGAAGAAGTGAAGATGATACATTGAAGATGTTAAGTTTGAAAAATATACGTATTTCTACATCAAAGTATGATGTCAACGTTTTCAACCGGAGGAGGAGGCTATTGCAACAGTTCTTTAATTCAAAGACATTTTACAATTATATTTTGTTATTTAGTTGTGAGCATAATCTGAAAAGAATGAAGAAAATTCTGTTGTGCTACTCTGTTTAATTTTGATGTTATTTTGTTTATTATTCGTTACTATAGTGACTGTAAAATTTGGTTAATAGACTAATTTTGTTAAGTAACATTTGAAAAGTTATTTTTAATTTAAAATATTGCGACAAACTGCTCCACAGTGGGGACAGTTGCACTTGCAGTGGTTCAGGTGCGATATGAGGTTGTATGATAAATTGGGTGAGACGCTAGATATAAATGGTTCTGCGGACGTTGTCATGACATGCACCAAAAAGTTTCCCCCTAGGCCTAACATATTACTACGATGACTAATTGCTGCAATCTACACACCCTTTCATTTTATAAGGGGTGGCCAGGGACTTTTGACTCACCCCGTATACACTTGAATTGGTGTCCTTTGACTTTTCTCTAATCAGAGACTAGGCATGTTAAAATGTCACGTTACTTTCAGACAAATTCACTCGCAAGACTGAGAATCTGCTAGAGTTAAGACAACTCTAATTTATACCCAATAATGTCAGATCTCTAGCTGCTATCTCACTCTGCTTTTTGGATATGCTGCGAGGTTAGAAACCTTTGAATTCGAATAAAATATTTAAACATGAAATATTCACATTATACCAGAGGCCACAAAACTAGGTAGCTGGGCAGAAGAGCGATGGTGCTGGGACTTCGGTAGCAACTCGGAGGTCCTGGCTGATGCCGCTTATGAGAAAGTCAAAACAGGGCCAAAAACCGCTGGTTCCAACTCATGATGTGACAACTTTCACCATACAGCGTTGCCTAATCGGAGTGTCAAACCTCTGCAAAGAGGTCATCACTGATTTTTCCAACTAATTTTGCTGCCATTTTTGTATCACATATACTACAAAGCTGCAAAACCAGAATGCACATTGTTGTAAACCTCCCAAAAAATACAAGTGACAGCACTGTAGAATAGGTCATTCGCCTAATTTCATGTCGCTCTGTGTGCTTAAACTAAAATATCAATAAAAAGAAGCCATTTTCTTCAACTGTATGCTATGTAATATTTATTTATTTTCTCTATACAAATGAATTTATCAAAATGCAACAATTCACTAACAAGAAATGTATTCCGTAAGAGAACGCAAGAAGAGGCTCAACTCAACACAACCTTAGGGTGTTGTATCAGCAGCTGCTCACTTCAGGTACAAGCAGAGAATAACGACAAATGAAAGAAGGTTAACTGTTGGCCAGGTTGTGGTGGTTGAATCCGTTATGTATGGACCTGGTTTTTAAAAATAAATATATAGTATCGGTAAAAATTTACTATCCTTCGGACACCTCTAATTTTTTCGTTTCGTCAATTTTTGACATTCGTACTTACGTATCTGCTTCGCAGAACATTCCTGAAGGTGTATCAACGTTGTTTTGATGAAGAGCAATTTTTCACATTACCAGTATGTCTTTCTGGTAGGCCTTTTCGCTTGCCTGAGACACAATATGTCGAGTACACCTTCCTACATAATCGCGCGTCGTGCTTGTCTTTTGTCAAATTTTTTACATTCGTACTTACGCATCTCCTTCGCGGAACATTCCTGAAGGTGTATCAACGTTGTTTTGATGAAAGTAAGAGCAATTTTTCACATTACCAGTACTTCTTTCTCCTAGCCTTTCCGCTTGCCTCACACACAATATGGCGCGTACACCTTCCTACATAATGACTCGTCGGGCTTGTCTTTCCTCGATTTTCAATTGTTATACAGTGTTTCAACCTTCGGAACCCAAGAAATGCCCGTGAACAAAGTTCATCAGATCTATTTCCTTTTAATTTTTTTCGCGTTCTTTTACGAAGAAAAATGTAATCTTTCGTGGCGCTATCCGTGAATCGTTTTTGGGGCTATCCGTCCTGGAATAAGTGGGAAACATCTAGAAATTGCAAAATAAGCAAAAATAAGGCATTACTTTTCGGAATGGAAACTGTCGATTTTCGCGATTTTTTTTTTTTTTTTGTTTCACAACCAAATATATATATTCCTGATACTACCACGACACCAAATTTGAACTATGTTTCCTAACCTAACTGAACTAACCTAACCACGCGCCAATGGTTCGTGGGGCTAGCGCCAATGGTTCGTGTTGCTAGCGCCAATGGTTAGTGGGGCTAGCGCCAATGGTTCGTGGGGCTAGCGCCAATGGTTCGTGTTGCTAGCGCCAATGGTTCGTGCGGCTAGGGCCAATGGTTCGTGGGGCTAGCGTCAATGGTTCGTGGGGCTAGCGCCAATGGTTCGTGGGGCTAGCGCCAATGGTTCGCAATTATTTCCAATTTCTAGATCCTGATACTAACACGACACCAAATTTTAACTATGTTTGCCTAACCTAACCGAACTAACCTAACCACGCGCCAATGGTTCGTGGGGCTAGCGACACGCCATCCTTCTAACTCTCGTTTCATCCCTCTAACTCTCGTTGCAAACGCAGACAGTTCGAAACACTGGATACCCAATGAACATGAACAAAACACAATCACGACGAGTGATGCATGAAGAAAAAGAAAAAGAAAAAGAAAAAGAAGAAGACGACGACGCGTGATGGTGTACGAAAGTGTACGCGCCAAACGCTATTCTCCGTCGGAGAATTAATTTTCAACGAACAACATGAATTTCAGCTATGAAACATTCCCACATCACACAAAACACCTTCCCGATGTTCGACAATGCTACAGGAACTTATTACAGTAAGTAGTTTCTTCTGTAAAAATAAATAAATGTGTCCGAAGGATAGTAAACTAGTACCATAGTATCCAAAAGCATTACCCAGTTTCAGTTGCCTCTCAAGATACTTTCGATTTTCTTCTTGTCGGACAAATGGACAACAGGTGGCCTGGCCTCTATATGGCTGCTTAGTATCCTAATTATACAGGGCGTCTCAATAGTCACCAATCACTAACTTTGATATCTCATGAAAACTAGAAAAGATTTTCACACCAGGTTTTCTGCACCATCTATTGAGATATTTCAAGTACTTTTGATTGCGGTTCACTCCTTACATGAAATTCTATCAATTAATTAATAGCTCAAATGGGAGTGTTCTTCCCAGAATTCTAATTTAAAGGGAGACGTGTGAGCATTTTTTGCAGAGTTATAATTCACAATTTTATGGTTGACGCTACGCTAAAGTGTGGTTTGCGATTATGGGGGTCATGTGTAGCACTTGATGGGCAACTATAAAATATATGTATTCTCAGCTATGGCCTGCAACAGTTTTTATACATAAAAGCCTACATTTTCTGGGCAAGGAAGAAGAAATGAATTTGGGGCAAATCTTCAGCCTACTTTTCATTTTTTAAAAAAACTGAACTGAAAGCTAAATTCTCACCGCAAAGACCAGTCCTCGGGGAACACTCGTTGTCAGGACATGCCATCCGATCCAATGTGCCATCATGTGCCTCCACCGGTTATCGAACCCGGGACCCCTTATGACTCTTTCATATGTGACTCTTGTGTTTGATTGATTATTGAAGAACCTTTTCTTACGCCTGATTGATTATTTTGCTATGCGATGCTAATTTGTTGAAAACAAAAATGAAAAAAATACTTCCTGCAATCATTTTCTTGTGTTCTACATGGTTAACTTGACTTTAGTTCTTTCAAATACGTTTTTCTAATAATTTTTTGTATTAGACCTCGAATTTACGTTGTTTCATATGACTACCCCACTTTACCCAATCGATTATCCAAAACGGGAACATTGCATATTTTCCAGATAAATGTTTTCGTGAATTCCCTTTTCCTTTTTTTACACAAGCAGCCTTGATTCCTAATAGTCTTAAGACCTACTCAGAAAAGAAAAGGTTTGAAATGTATTCTTCTCGTTGATAACTCTGTTTTTGATCGACCAAAATATGTTAGTGCCCCAATTTTTAACGAGTCTGCCCTACCTGGTTCTGCATGTACAGCGTCTCTCAAAGGTTTTAGGACAAAGACATTTTAAACTAGGCAACCCAAATTACGTAAGGCGCTGGTGGGTTGCGTGTAGAGTTATGCTCAACTTCAGGGTTGCCATATGCAAAATATATACTTATGAAATACGCGAAAGAAATAAAACTAAGTATTATTGTATAAACTCTAAAAATATATATATATCAGTATTACATTTGTCGCAAATAAGAAATACATTTTGAAAGAAAGAAAATCGATTTTCTAGTATTTCATCGCTGATGAGTCTACACAAAGGAAAAGAGGAGAGAGGAAACGAAAAGGACAACAAATGAGAGGAGAAAAAAGAGAGCGAAAGGGGAAGAGGAAAAGTAAAGGAGGGAAAGAAAGATAGGACAGATGTGGATAGGAGAAGTAATGAGGAGAAAGGAAAAAGTGCGAAGAGAGATAAGAAAAATGGAGCAAAGAGGAGAAGAGAGGAGGGAAAGAGATGAGAGGAGAAGAGAAGGTTTGAGAAGAGAGGAGGAGACGAGAAGAGTTGAGTTGAGAGTAGAGTAAAAGAGAGAACATGAGAAAAACTAAAAGAAGAGAAGAGTGCAGTGGAGTCGGAAATCTAAGACAGGAGAGGAGATAAGAGGAATGGAGAGGAATGGGATGGAGACAAGAAGCTAGAACAGGAGGGAAGGCGATATGACATATAAGCAGAGGAGAAGAAGGGGAGATAAGAAGGAGAAGGAGAGAAGAGAGAGGAGACGAGAGGAGAGATGAGGTATTTGTAGAAAAGGTCGTCTCAGCGTCAAGAATTGATGCATTGATCAAATTATCGACATGAAACGTTCAATAATATTTTAAAATGAATTGGAGAATGTATTAGATCGATGCGTAATGCCTCTTGGCTGAGTTCAGAGCGACATAAAATCTGGCACTTAAGATCTTTAATTTTACCTGCGATTATACCACTAAAAACATGACTGTAATTTTAATATTTATAAGAATTATCCACCACTTCTCGGTTCGTTGAAATGGAGATTTTGTTATTTAATATTTCCCTTTCCCCCATCCGTTAATTTCAAACTGAATAATTCCGTTTCACACGGCGGGGACAATGAACGCAACGGCATATGTCTAAAACTTATGAAAACTTTTTTTCCTCCGGAGGGGTTTGAACCTACGACCATCCGGTTGACAATCTACACCTGTAACCACTACCCTACAAAATGTCGTTCTTGAGAATAGCTAGGAGGAGCTGATGAGTGTGTAGATGCAACTCTCCCCCTACATGTAATGTGCAAAGAATACTTGTTTGTAACACAGAAAACGAAGGTAGTACGAATCGGCTCAAACATTTAATGGAAATATAATTAAGCCTTGTTTCCATATTAAAAACACTAAGTTGCTGACCAAGGCAGATTTATTAAGATATAAAAACACTTAAGTAACGTTTCAACCCTGAGTTCTTCGTCTGAGGAAGACCCTGATACAGAGTTGAAACGTTACTTGTTAAGTTCAACTACATGAATATCCAACGACAATTACAATATTGGAGTGACTGAATATATAAAAGTTGTTGTTTGGGCGGAAGGTAAAGGCGTGGTGTAGTGCTTAGAGTTCTCGACTGGGCGTCAAGCGGTCCCAGGTTCGAGTCTCCTTACGAAGTGTTCTTTTTTTAAAAAAAAAAAAATCTCCTTTTATTAAACAAGAGCATTGTAACATTATTTGTAATAGCAGTGTAGAGTGGCTACATTGTTCTTCATCTGGAAATTACTAACAAAAATTAAACAAATAAATGAATTGACACATGTTCAAAGGGATATTTTTGCGTATAAGATCGTGAATTATGATACTCTAACGATAATTGTGTACTGCTTCATAGATATTGACAAATATTAATGAATAACTATTTATATTTGTGGTAATTCAGGACATACTAATTTTACCCCTTAACCCACTCCAGTTCAATGCAAGGATACCTCCGCAAATATCGAATGAAAAGTTTTCGTCATGTGCAATTCTCCATTAATAATGTTTAAGCCGATTCGTACTACCTTCGCTTTCTTTGTTACAAAGAAGTATTATTTGCACATTACATGTAGGAGGAGTGTGGCATCTACATTTCACTCGTCACCTCCTCCTAGCTATTCTCAAGAACGAAAGTTTGTAGGGTAGAGGTTGCCGGTGTAGATTATTAACCTGATGGTCTTAGGTTCAAACCCCTCCGGGGGCTGAACATTTTCGTAAGTTTTAGACATATTCCGTTGCGTTCATTGTCCACGCCTAGTGAAACGGAATTATTCAGTTTGGATTTAACGGGTGGGGGGGGCAGAAATGTTAAATAACCAAACCACCATTTCAACGAACTGAGAAGTGGAGAAAAATTGGATAATTCTTATACATATGAAAATTACGTTCATACTTTTAGCATTATAATCGCAGGTAAAATTAAAGATCTTACGTGGCAGATTTTTATGTCGCTCTGAACTCAGCCAAAAGGCATTTCGCATCGATCTAATACATTCTCCAATTCATTTTAAAATATTATTGAACGTTTCATGTCGATAATTTGATCAATGCATCAATTCTTGACGCTGAGACGACCTTTTCTACAAATACCTCATCTCTCCTCTCGTCTCCTCTCTCTTCTCTCCTTCTCCTTCTTATCTCCCCTTCTTCTCCTCTGCTTATATGTCATATCGCCTTCCCTCCTGTTCTAGCTTCTTGTCTCCATCCCATTCCTCTCCATTCCTCTTATCTCCTCTCCTGTCTTAGATTTCCGACTCCACTGCACTCTTCTCTTCTTTTAGTTTTTCTCATGTTCTCTCTTTTACTCTACTCTCAACTCAACTCTTCTAGTCTCCTCGTCTCCTCTCAAACCTTCCCTTCTCCTCTCATCCCTTTCCCTCCTCTCTTCTCCTCTTTGCTCCATTTTCCTCATCTCTCCTCGCACCTTTTCCTTTCTCCTCATTACTTCTTCTATCCACATCTGTCCTATCTTTCCTTCCCTCCTTTACCTTTCCTCTTCCCCTTTCGCTATCTCTTTTCTCTTCTCATTTGTTGACCCTTTTCGTTTCCTCTCTCCTCTTTTCCTTTGTATAGACTCATCAGCTATGAAATACTAGAAAATCGATTTTCTTTCTTTCACAATGTATTTCTTATTTGCGACAAATGTAATACTGATATTTTTTTATACAATAATACTTGATTTTATTCCTTTCGCGTATTTCATAAGTATATATTTTGCATATGGCAACCCTGAAATTGAACCTAGCTCTACAACCGACCCACCAGCGCCTTACGTAATTTGGGTTGCCTAGTTTAAAATGTCGTTGTCCTAAAACTTTTGAGAGCCACTGTACATAATAGTGATCTAACATATTCATAAAACTTTGATTTCGTTTTAATTTGACGTGCCCCATAGAAAGGTACAATACTTTCCTAGCTTTTTGCACTTAAACTTAATTCCATTCCATATCATACATACTGTATCCTAAATCTTACAGTATGTAATTAATAATAATTTAAATATAATTTTCTATTATTTATGAGAAATGTTTGACACATAATACTGATACATATCTAGATAACTAACATTTACCTTACGCTAAGTTGGAATTGCCACCCAATCTCGAAAGCGTAGGCTGAAGTTACTAGCTAATAATACTAAGGATTATCTATTACACGATGGGATACTCAGTATATTATCCATTGACTGGTACGAACACTTTTCTAAGGCCTTATAAACCACAGACTTTACATTCTTCTTCTTCTTCTTTATCATGACCCGGTCAACAAAAACCTGTCGACTTTGGACATCGTTTCTGCTATTAAATTTGTATTAATGTTTTCCTTCTGAAATTAAGGTCTAAATCACCATCCCTGAGACCTTCTGTAAACAAACGGTCTCACCGATTCGATGTATCACTCCGCGTCAGCTGATCCATGACCGCAATCATCTGCTGTTACACTCATAGTTCGCCGCACCTATTCATTTTATATAAGAGCCTCTGAATGTGAGAACCCGTTCTCAAAACATCAGACGAATATGCAGCCGCATACATTGTTACTCTCCCGGTCATTCTCTCTTTCATAACCCTTAAAACTGCAGACACTGACACACCACTGCACTGGGATACCAACTTAACCACTTCATTTACTGGTTTCTCAGGATACTACTGACAGAACGTTACATAAATATTGAGTAAAATCTGTTTCTCACCCCTTTGCAAAGGCTGTCCTTGCTGGTGTTTTGAAAACAAGCTCGGAGAACACGGAGACTTTCCCTCACGCATAGAACTCGGCATGTTATTTTTCTAAGGCTAAGTCAGCCAATATTACTAACTTGCACTACTTCCTTGCTGTTCACATGATTATTTTTAGAAAATAACCAATGTTATAAAATATCATTATGTACACAAATCTCTAAGCTCATTGAAAGTTATATTACTACAAAATGTTCACACTTATCTTGCCTTGCCATGTCACCAAGTTATTTTACGAAGTGCACTATATTTGGCGGAACAAAAATCGTTATTAGGATGCTTGTCAAAGTTTCCAACCGCAATAAATTTACGAACTTTTTGTCTTGTTTTGATCATCATCAATATATTTATTGGACTTACAGCAATGCATATGGCTGTTTATGCCCATTATATATTTTATTTACATAAGATACAATTTACATAAAATGTCCAAACAAATTTCAAATACACTCCTATCTTTATCAAACCTTAGAAATATACATTACCATGTTATATCATTTTGTCTAAAAAATTGCAAGTAAAATATATTGAAAGATTCATTCATTCATTCATACTTTATTGGTTTTAGCTGTTATACCAGCTCTACACCAAGTGTCCTAAAAATATGTCATGCATGACACTGTTACACAAATTACAAATTTTGAATATATACAGTTTTCTTATACATAATTTATCTACATCATTATCATACAAATTTAAAATTGATAATAAATACAATTGTTATATCTGGTGACTATATCAAGTTACACATTTTGAATATTTACAATTTTCATATGTCTATATTAATATCATGAAAAAATCTACAAATGATAAATACAATTGTTACATCTGGTGACGATATTAAACAGGATAAAGAAGTTGGAAGAGGTATTCCTTTCTTTATTAGATTCTTGAATAACATCTCCCTTTGAGTGGTATAAAGTGGACATTGAAATATAACATGATGAGCATCTTCCTGATCTAGATTGCACTTGCACATAGGTGAATTTACTAAATTAATTGTATATAAATGGTGATTTAAACGTATGTGACCTGATCTCAATCTTAGTATTAAAACTAAAAACTTTCTGGGTATATTAAATGTATAAAACCACGGAGTCTTATTGTTTAAATTTAGTACATTTTTATATGAATGACCCATATATGTAAATTTTTGTTTGACCCATATCTCCCAATCTTGTTGAATTTTGTTTTTAACTCTTGGTAACATATCTGTATATGATAATAATATATTCGTTCTGTGATCCATAATTCTTGCTTCTTTAGCATTTTTATCTGCCAGTTCATTATAATGAAACCCTGAATGTGCTGGTATATATGCAAAATGAATTGTCCTTCCCTCTGTAGTTAACTTACCATACAATCTTATTATGTAAAGTACCAATGCTGATGCCTTATATAACTTTTTATATGAAGATTGCACATTGTACAAAACACTTTTAGCATCTGTTAATATTAATATCCTTTTATCTGGAATATTATTAATGTACATCAATGCACGATATATTCCATATGCTTCTGCCGAGAAAATAGAACACTCTCCAGGTAGTCTAAACTTTTTAATATTTCCATTTGAAGAGTCAATAAAAGCACATCCTACTTCTTCTTTATTTTTTGATGCATCTGTGTATATTAATCTATAATTCTCCCAATTTTGTAAATATAATTGAATATTTGCATAACTTGTTAATGAAACATTCCTTACCGGTATTTGATCATATGAAATTTCATAAATTGGATGTTTGCTATGCGTTATTATTGTAGAAAATAAATCTTGAAATTCTATTTTACATTGTAGGAAAGTTGAATATTGTCCCTTTATTTTGTTCTCTTGATATAAAATCCATTGGTCTTGCATAAGTTTATTTACTGGATGTTCTTGTGTTTCCCAGCACTTGAAAACGAATTTATTTGTAATCCATTTGCATCTTTACTTAAAAGGTTTTTCTATGGATTCTAAATAAACTCCTACATTGGGAGCTGAATTCATGACACCCAATGATCTCCTCAAGACTTTTCTTTCTAAACTATCTATCTTAGATAGAATTCTTTCTGTAGCATTTCCATATATGCTGCATCCGTATTCTAGCTTAGGCCTAAAAAAGTTTTTGTAAAATAAAAGCATTATTCTTGGGTGAGCACCCCAATTAGTATTTCCTAAAATTTTAAGCATGTTGAAAATTTTTTCACCTTTAGCTTGTAAATACCTTATATGATCCATCCACATTAATTTTCTATCAAAATTAATTCCTAAATATTTTATTTTATTTTGAAATGGAATACCAGCAATTTGTGTCAACGTATTTGGATATTTATGTTCACTTTTGTTATTAAAACATACAGCTGCTGACTTGTTCTGTGATATGATAAAGTTCATTCTCTCCAGCCAACATTTCACTTTATAAAAATTATTTTCTATTTTCTGAATACCTTCATATGGATTACAAAATGATCCTAATATACACAAGTCGTCTGCATACTGAATTATTTTTATTGTAGAATTATGAAATTGAAATATTCCTCTCATATATATATATTAAATAATAATGGACTCAGTGGACTTCCCTGAGGTAATCCTTGTGAAGTGGTACGGGGCCCACTAAGTGTGTCCTGAAACCAAAATAATATTTTCCTATTTATCATCAAGTTCCATATTATCTTCATAATTATTTTCGGAGTATTTGTCTGATTTAACATATCAATTAATATATGAGAATCAACGCTATCATATGCACCTTGTATATCTATAAAGTGAGCAAATGTATATTGTTTCTTATACATTGCATTTTGAACATGCAATGTTAATGTTGATAATGCATCAATACAACCCTTGTTTAGCCTAAAACCGAACTGATAGGGATAAAAATATTGTTCTTTCTCAAAATACCACTCTAATCTTTTTAATAATAATCTTTCAAATATCTTCTCAATTGTAGGAGCCAACGTAATAGGTCGATATGATTCAGCTTCTTTCGGATCTTTAGTTGATTTAAGTATAGGTAGTATCAGATGTGTTTTCCAGTTTTGTGGCACATTTCCACTTCTCAGAATATTATTATAAATATTTACAAGTACTTTTAATGCATTGTCCGATTGATGTCCTATCATTTCATACGTTATTCCGTCGTATCCTGGAGCAGTTGATTTTATATTACTTAGAGTTTCTCTTAATTCTTGCAATGTTATTTTTGAATAAATTTCATCACTGGAACTTATATTATTTATAATCTCGGGTATTTTATTTCTTACATAACTAGGTGTAAACTTTTTTTCAAAATGTTCTTGCCAAATTGTTGTTATAGGTGAAACTCTAGTTTTATGTCCTTTTTTAAGAAAATTTATTTTTTTCCAAATTGTGTTTGTTTTAACAGATGGTGATAATGATTCACAGAATTCTTCCCATGCTTGCCTTTTTGCTTTATTAAAGATACGTTTTGCTTTAACAATTACTTGTTTTAAATTTATCCAATTATTTGGCAAAGGTTGTTCAGCAAATATTTCAGACAATCTTATCCTTTCTTCTTTTGCATCTTGACACTCATCATTCCACCAACTTATAGTAGGAAAGTTGTTTTTATTATTAATTTTCTTCCGTTTAGCTACAATATCCATTGCATATGTTATTAATTGTAAATAACGTTGACACGTTATATTTTGTTCCTGTTTAATATCTTCCATTGAGATATAAGAGTCCAAAATTACAGAATATAATTCCCAATCGATGTTTTTAACCTGCCACCTTCTAATTGGTAATGAATATATTTTAGGTACTGAGTGTGCATCATTTAACAGTGTAACGAAAATTGGCAAATGATCACTACCCCTATTCACAAAATCTACTTCCCAAAACAATTTATTTATTATATTATTTGACACAATAGTTAAATCTATGGCTGTTGGTGATTTACCATTCCATGGATAATGAGTAGCTGACCCATCGTTCATGAAATGTAATGATCGATCACTAATCCAGTCCAAAATACTACATCCTAATGCATCTCTATAATTACAACCCCATGCTTCATGATGAGCATTCATATCACCTGTGATAATGACATTGTCGTGGACATAATATAATAATTCATTAAAGTGTGTTACTTTAATATGTTGAGATTTATAACTCGATGGAATATAAATTGAAACTATTGTACACTCTAATGTGTTCATCTTAATTTTCACTGCTATTAATTCTACATTAAATAATTTTATCAACCCTAATGATTCTGGTAATGTTACTCTCTTAAATTTTATACTTTCATGTATATATAAACCTACGCCTCTTGTATCTTTAGTATGTAAATTAGATATTAACTCGTAATGAGGTATTTGATAATATTGATGCTGTCTACCACGAAATTCGGACAAACTCAATATACCTGGATGATGCTCATCTATAATTTGTAATACTTCTAATCTTCTAGCTGTAAATGAATATATATTCCATTGCACTATAAAAGACATACCTATTGATACTCTTCTACAAGTTTAACTTTCTGATAATATTGCAATTATCTTTCCTATAATTTGTTGCATTGAAATTAAAATCTTCTGTTTCTTCCTGGAATCATTTAAATCACGAACTGATTCTGTCTGTCTGGTAAAAGGTCCAACAATGACTGATATATTTCCTTTTGTCTACAAGAAACTGATTTACGATCCGAATATATTCTGCAATTTATATTGTCCATATCTTGTTCTTGCTTACTATAAGGGGATTCTCTCAAATATACTGGATATTTGTATTTTATTTGTTCTTTTTCTGTGTCTGATGAGGATGAAGAGTCCACATTCACATCCTTTTTGTTTTCCCGTGGGAGTTGTACAATACGTCTTGTAGCCGTTTTCATAATCTTCTTTGGAGGTGATGTAACAACTTTGCTGTATTGTACTCTCATTTTTTGACCACTATTCTCTTTTGATATTTTCTTTTGTTCCGCCATTTGAGTTACAAAACTCGCACAATAACTCTCTCTGCCCTCCTTGCAACTATCACTTGTTGTCGCATTCTTCTCATTCACATAACTCTTTTTGATGGGAGGGAATTCCAATCCGCTTCTTCGAACAGTTTCATGTTGAAATTGATCCCTAAATAATTTAATTTTTTGTTCACATGATATATTTTTTTGAATTATTTCCCGTCACAATTCCTTTTGCTTCATAGTATGAGATGTTTTTCTCGGCCATAATAATTTGAATTTGCTTTTCATCCTGATATTTTGAGCACATTTTGTTGCAAGCGTTATGATCTCCTTTGCAATTTATACATGTTTCACTCATTTCGCAGTTTCCTTCGTGATAATCTTGGCCACATTTATAACACAATTTTTTACCCTTGCACTGTTGACCTGTGTGAGCAAATCTGAAACATCTATTACATTGCAACACTGGTTTCACACGTGGCACTACCTCAACTATTTGTTTTCCAACTGCTATGTATTGTGGTAAAACTGTTCCCTTAAAAGTTACACATAAGACTTGAGTAGGTTCAAGCTTATATGACCCATCATTCCGCCATATTTTCTTCTTCATTCTTTCCATCTTAGTCACTAGCACTGGGCTTTCTATACTGCTTTCCAAATACTGCATTTCAAATTCTGTGGGTATTCCAAACACAAGGCCTTCCTTCTCCACTAAAGATTTAGGAATTCTGGCATTTACTCCTAACTTGTCTAATAACATTTTATTTTTCACAAAGTTATTAGCTTCTTGTGACGTGTTGAATAATGCTCGAACTCCATTTCGTCCACTTTGATCTACATACTTTACTTTCACATTATTATCCATCAACATATATCCAACTTTAACTGGATGCAAATTTCCTAACTGTTGGTTTCTACTTTCTATTATCACTAAATAGGGTTCGTTGGCATCTATGTCATACTGATATATTTTTTCTTCATGATTGGTAGTGTGTTCCATCCTAGAACTTTTGTTACCCATTTCATTTTGTATTGTATTGTTCTTTCTTTTATTCGGCACATTTACTTTGTGTGAAATGTCCATGACATCATTTACATCATTTTCTTCATGTTTTGAATCAGATGATATTATATCAATATTATCACTGGTTATAGTATTATTGCATATAGCACTATGTCCGTCCTCAACAATATTGCTTCCCTTCTGATCCATTATGATAAATAAACGAGACAGTTAAAGCACATCTCTAATACAATCCAAAGGGATATTGAACGTCTTAAATTGTAATCGATTTAATTAATATCAATCAACTTTTGTCCTTTTCTATCACAATAGATAATAATCTAAACACTACTTAATCTTACTACACAAGTCCTTCAATTAAATCCACATAACATTCGATTCAATCTAGCGAATAATCTTGCTTATTGAACCAATACGCCATTTTTTTTTTCCTGTTCATATATTGAAAGAAAGAAGCCAAATTTATGGGAAATGATTACTGGTGCAAAGAGTTAACCATAAAGGTGAAGCAATAAGTAAAAAAAGAAAGAGCAT
The DNA here is from genome assembly GCF_977018435.1 of Lepisma saccharinum. Lineage (NCBI taxonomy): Eukaryota > Metazoa > Arthropoda > Insecta > Zygentoma > Lepismatidae > Lepisma > Lepisma saccharinum. Next base: position 61,892,993 of record NC_139241.1, on the reverse strand, counting down.
TGGGTTTAAAGTGAGACGTCATTTGCGGCAGCGTATCCCATACTACAAATTTGCCGTTGTTTTACCTTACGTAATGAATCCTGTAACAACGCTGGATTTTCGTGTGGATTATTTTACTTCTATGAGTTTGCAATGCTTTCTGCATGCAGGTGGTTTTGTTTACAGAAGGTGTCAGGGTTTGTGATTTGACATAGTCACTCTAGTTCACCAGTATCATATGCGATTATATAAAAGTCATAATTCAAGCTTACATTTTCGACCATATGCATATAGAAGCCATATTAATGTAGGAGATAATTCTGATAGAAAGGAAGAGAGAGATATAGGAAATGACATTTTTAAACTTTGAAACCTTTATAGATAGTCCAGGAGCAATTGTAATCTCATTGGTTTTTGAATGAAGGGAATATAGTCACTTTATTCAAATTCCTCGTCACTATGATCTGAGTTTCTGTCCTGTAAGTCATTGTTTTCACACTTTTCTTCATCTGCACTACAAAGACACAGTTCCGTACGTCGCAGGAACTGATCCAGGCATATGCATGAACATTTCCTCTTTCAGCAACTACATGTCAACTGTAATCTTCTCTGAAGTTCTAGGTAGTGTGAATATCACAAGAATTTATTATTTATTTACATTTTACTTGGGATTACCGCTAAGCAGTTTTTCCCATATCTATATACATATGTACTGTACATAAACTTACATTTTTTAGTACATTATTATTAAAAGATACTGTGAACAATTTTTTTCTATTAAATAGTTAAGCCACATTTTCTAAAAAAAGATAACAATATATATCCAACTGTAAGGTTAGGTTCACAAATCAAAGATTCCAAACACTGAGGAAAAGGAATTTCACAGTTTATAAGAGTTTTATAGAATGTCTCTCTTTCTTGTGTATCTATTACACTCAAATAGGATATGGTGTATATCTTCCTTGTTGCCACATGTACAGTTTGGGTTTTGTAGAATCCGGATCTTTTGTAAATGACTTTTAGTAGTTGTATGTCCTGACCTAATACGATTTAGTAATACTATCACATTCCGTGAACTTTGAACTTTTGTAAACCAAGGCCTCATTCTATTGAAATTAGCTATCCTCTGATAAAAGCTGCCTGCATTTTGAAATTCACCTTTGCACCATTCCGTCCAGTTTTCCTTCAACTTTTTCTTCACCCTCGGTAGAAGGTCTGTGTACCAGGTTTTCAGCTCCAGTACAGGTTGAATTACCCTAGCTTGTTTTGCATACAAATCTGCCATATCATTTCCTAAATTTTGACAATGTGCTTTAACCCAGGTTAAATGAATTATCTTTCCCCTGCTCCTTAAATTTTGTAAAGTTTTTACACAGTTTATAATGTATGGGGAGCATTTAAATAATAAATCATAATTGGACTGAATTGAATATAATACACTTTTGGAATCCGTTAATATTAATATATTTTTTCTTGCAATTTATATGTATAAATTATTGCTTGGTAAATTGCATAAGCTTCAGCTGTAAAAATGGAAAAATCTTCCGGTGAATGTACCATAATTGATTCCTTCTTCTGTACATCATAAACAGCACATCCTACATTTTGACTACTTTTTGAACCGTCTGTATATATAAAGTAATAATCTTTCCATCTTTCCATGTAATCATATTTTGTATATTGTTCAGGAAAATAAATATCTCTATATTCACAAACAGGAAAATCTAGAGTATATATGGGCTTACTCCTTACTTTCAATAATTTTTGATGATCCTCATAGTACTCATTATATAATTGCACCCATCCTATATCTTCGCAGTTATTAATTTTGCCTGTATCATATAATTCAACCAAGTCGAATAGAATGTCATTAAACGGATGATTAACTTCTGACATTGTTTTCAACAGATATTTAATAGACATTTCTCTTTTCCTATAACCTAAGTTCCATTCGCATGCTTCCATGTATACAGCAACATTGGGAGTACTCTTCATCAGTCCTAGACACTTTCGAAGAACTTTCCTCTGCATTACTTCCAAAGGTCGAAATACACGTTCCGAAATTGTATTAAAGACTATAATCCCGTATTCTATTGTTGGTTTGTAATAGTTTTTGTAAAAATTCATCATGGTACTAGGATGACTTCCCCATTTTGTTGTAGCCATAGAACGAAAAACATTGTAAATTACTTCTGCCTTTTTCACTAACATTTTTACATGAGGTTTATGTTAATTTACTATCAAATATAACGCCTAAATATTTCACTGAATTTTCTATGGGAATGTGTAACTTTTTTGTATATTGATTCACATTTTTCGGAGCTCCTTTTTTACTAAATATAATCAACTTTGATTTTTCTGACGATATATTCATAGACCTATTCTCAAGAAATTTCTTTATCTCTATTATTTTCGCTTCCATGTTGGTGACTCCTTTATCTACTTGCTTGACACTCTCATATATACATAAATCATCTGCATATTGTATAAATCCAAATGGCTCAGGACATATTCTTTGAACATCCATTAAATATATATTAAAAAGTAAAGGACTTAAAGGGCTTCCCTGTGGAAGTCCTCTTGTTATCCATCTAGGACCCTCAACTTTATTGTGAAAGTAAAAATATAAACAACGATTTTTTAATAGATTCCAAATTATTTTTAGATGCATATAAGGTATTTTCAAATTTTGTAGAATTTTTAATAATTTATTTATATTTACATTATCATATGCCCCTTTAATATCTAAGAAAGCAGCAATAAGACTACTTTTCCTTTTCATTGTATCATAAATTTTTGATGATAACATTGCCAAGGCATCTGTACACCCCATTCCCTTCCTAAATCCAACTTGAAGCCTTGAAAATAATTCCTGTCCCTCTATATGCCAACTTATTCTCTTTAGAATTAATTTTTCAAAAATTTTCCCCAGTACTGAAGACAAAGCTATCGGTCTATAAGATTCTCCTTTATGTGGACTTTTGCCAGGTTTCAATATTGGTAAAATCATTTGAGTGTACCACGATTGCGGTACATTTCCTGAATTCATTATATAGTTGTAGATGTTACAAAGATATATTATACCACATTCCGGCAAGTTTTGAATCATCGAGTATGTTATTCCATCTTTTCCTGGAGTTGTGTCCTTAGCTCTTATTATTATATCTCTTATTTCATCGATCATGATATTGGTATATAATCCTTGTGAATGTCTATCTTTAGGACTGAAAGAGAAAATTTCATCAGGGGCATCTGCAGGTTCTTGTTTATTATTACATGTTACCTTCATAATAAATTCATCTTTCCAGGTTTCTTTGAGTGGTATTAATCGAGGGGTATGTGGTTTGCGGATTGATTTAAATTTAGCCCACACGGTACTGATACTCTCTTTGTTATTTATGTCTTCACAATACTTTGCCCACGATTGTCTCTTTGCGCTGATATAACTTTTCTTGGCCTGCGCTATTGCTTTCTTATAATTAATCCAAGTTTCCTGATTTGGTATTGTTTTATAAACTTTAGTAGCTTCAATTCTCTGTATTTTAAAATTTTGGCAATCTTTATTCCACCAGTGTACTATTGGATACTTTTTTACAACTTCCTCTTTTGCCCTTGTACATGATCTGTCCATAACAATACTAACAGAATCTACAAAATAATCATATGTACTCTTATCAATATTATTTAAATCTGTATTTTTAAATAAGATTGTAAGTAATCACAAGAATGATCTTTTTGTCATCCTCATTTTCTTCTTTCTCTATTCAACAGCCTATTGTGCTGGGTAGATTTGGATGTTTCCTTTCTGCTTTTATTTCACTCCTATACTCTCACACCTGGTGAAAGGTGTGAGAGTCACTTTGGCGGCAGCGTTCACACTATCTATTAATGGTATCCCAGTTTGTGTTTGTACTTGCAAAGAAGGCAAAAAAGTTGTTGTTGATGGCGCAGAAGATGATGTGCTTGAATCTCTTCCAACAAGTTAACAAGATGACAGATGAATTGATTTATTTTACTTCTCGTTTCTGCTACTTTTGGCTAATTTCAAAGATGAAATAGAAGAAAGGACAATCGCAAACACATATGGGCAGCATACAACTCAAGTTCCATGGGTCCAGACGCCAGAACATTGCTTGATTGATTGAGTTGGTGTTTTATTTAAGTCCACTTTATGGACAGTAAGGCTAATTGGGACTGGACCCACAATTTAAAGTGGGATCTGAACCGTTATATGTGGCTCCACCGGGCAATCAACTCGGGATCCTTTGATTTCAAGGCGACGACGATACCACTGTTTCATCGTCATCGGGGAGGCCCTAGACGTCAGAGCAATATTAGTCTTCAAAATGCAGTACTTCGTGGAAGTGAGGTTGATATTTGGGTGTCTCTTACACCCCAAATATGATTACAGGATTTTGCGTGACACCAAAATCAAATATTTCGGCAAATTACGATGGTATCTGTTCGCGAAAAGGGATGTTCAAGGCTCACGTCTTGCTCCAACCAAAGTTCCCCTCACACTTTTTATCAGAAGGAGTTATTTCCAAATATTGGAGTCAAATAAAATCAGAAGAGGATCATCCCAATCTACTCATCTCCATAGGCTGTTGATGGGAAAAGAGAAGATAAGGATGACAAGAAGATCATTCCTGTCATATTGACACTTCCTAGAGCTCCAGAGAATGTTGAATGAGGAAGTCACAGGCGAAGTCATTATCCTTTACCATAGTAAGGTAGTGTCCAAAAAGTAGAAAAATGGAAGGGGGAGACCTGCACGATCACCATAAATAATCATCAAGGAGTGTAACTCACCTTACGCGCATAGGCAACAGTACTGCTTGTGTCAAATAGGCCCGTGATTGAAAGGTAAACAAAACACAACATACCAGAATAAGAGTGCCTCATTCTGTATGGAACGCTCCTTGTGATCGGAGGACAATATCTTGGTAAAGTATGCAATGTGCAGTAAGAACATGGCACAAAGACGTCATCGAAGAATCATCGGACGTCTGGAAGCAGGTCAAACACAGACTGAAGTCACGTCAGCGTTGACTGTGCCACAGTTAATTCCAGGCTTTGGCGACGGTTCCAAGACACAGTAGATGTTCATAGTAGGCCAGAACAAGGTTGTCAACGAGTATAGCAACACCACCACAAGGCCAATATCTGGCTTTAACTGCACGACGAAACCGGACGATGCCTGCAAGACAACTGTCCTCAAGGCTTGCAGCCACCTAGGGGTTAGAGTTTCTCTAGCCAAACTGTGTACCGGAGACTCAGGACAGCTGGTCTCTATGCCAGATGTCCAGTAGTGTGTGTCCCGCTTGATCCAGTGCACAGAAGGGTCCGCTTACAGTGAAGTCAGCATCATCGATATTGAACCCTGAACGAATGGAGGAACGGGCTCTTTCACAGATCAGTTCAGATTCAGTTTGAAAAATTATTCCCGTCGCACATTCATCTAGAGAGAACCTCGATCATGATTTAATCCAAGGAATATCGTGGAAAGAGGTCAGTTTGGTCGAGATGGAATACTGGTATGGGAAGATATCATGCTCAATGGACGTACAGAGCTGCACTTCTCTGTTGGAGGTACTCTTACTGACCAGAGGCACTGAAACGAGGTACTCCAACAACATGTGCGACTTCAGAGGCGCAGTCGGCTCAGATTCAACTTCAAGGATGAAAATATGATAATACATGTGCGAATCGAACCAAATTGGTGGATGACTTTCTTGAAGGTGAATAAATCCACCGCATGGACTGGTCACCAAGTCCCCCAGACATAAATCCTGTAGTGTCTTGGAGACAAGTTAGCTCGCGATCCTCCACCAAAGACATTTCCAGAGATCCGCACTCCTCTTCATGGAACCAGCTGCTTCGTAGAACTCTTTAACCACCTTGTAAATAGCGTGCTACGTCGTTGCAAGGTTGTGTAGCTGTTAGGAGTAACTTCACCTATACAAACCTCTTTTTTTCGTCAAGGAAGTATCTTCTATGTTCTTATTTTTTTCATGTGTCTTTGCACTAAAAACAATTGTTAATTTCATGCATTCTACTCTATTGTATACCATATAACGTTTTGATTAACTTTCACTATGTTTTATGCAGTTCTGTCACTTTATTAATAAGACTTTTCTCATATCTTAGTTATGCTTAACTTTTGGACACTAATGTACTAGTTAAAAATTACAATAATATTTATCACTTTTTAATTATTAAAAGAAAATGCCTGTGGAAAAATCTGATAATCGAACTCTAAATCAGGATATGAACAGTTTATCATGTGCAGAACCTCCAAGGCGGTGATCTTGGAATTCGGACTTCATGTATGGTTTCTGACACATTGTAATACATGATTGCATGCCTCCAAATGAAAGCATCCTCCATACACATGTCTTCCCTTCGTGTAAAAACCCAACAAACTTACAAATGGTCAAAATTACTCCTAAAGGAGTTAAGGAGATAGGGTCGATTTTGTTTGTTAATGTCTGGAGAGGCAGCCATCTTGGATATATGATGTCACACAGGCAATACGTCACAATAGTAGGCATCAACAAAATATCACAGGCAGTAATATTCTCCCTTTATATGCCAGAATGTCAAGTAAAGTGTAAAATATGCATAGAATACATGCAGAAAAGGGCGCGAAATAGTTTCACTAGATATATATCCATAACAGTGCGAGATATGAAAAGAAAAACCTGTCAGAATCAATTTTGTTTCGTTTTTAATTCTGAATAAAACATGTTTCTACAATTTTTTTTTCCAAAACCACAATTAAAGGAGTTATGATGGAATTTCTCAGTTAGTGCATGAAGCTGTAGCCATCTAGGATTTATGACGTCACACAGGCCTTCTGCCACAATTGCGGGCAAAACACCTGGTAGTACGTTATTGTGTACCACAAAGGCAACATATTACTGGTAGTCATATATTCCCTTCATTCAAAAACCCACGAACTATAGAAATATTGACATATGCTCCTGGACTAAGAGTGTGATTTGTTGTTTTGAGAAAATAGGACATTCAAGAAATAAATGTTGTGCATCAGGATTTTCATTGCCATATTTGCAATTTTCTTGGGTTTTGATATGTATCTCTGCTAGATGAGCTGGAGTATGGACGTGACTCGTCCTTAATCTATTGATAAAAACTATGACCTGCCGTGGGAGTGTGTATAAAAAAAACCATGAGTCTTTTGTAGTAAAGTCAGCTATGCACCTATATGTATTACCCACAACCTTAAATTGTTCCTTGCACCATTTGTTCCATTGATCCATGAGTTTGATTTTCACTCGTGGTAATAAATCCGTATACCTAGGTACATTAATCTATTGAAACTTATGGGTTGTAAATCTCTGGCCTGTTTAGCATGTAAGTCCACTCGATCATTTCCTACGTTAATATTAGGTCCTTTAACATAACTGAATTGAATGTCAATGTTCCTTTTGCAAGCAAATTGAACTTGTTGAATAATTAAAATATTAAGATGTGATTGATGACATAATTTGGTATAAGATGTAGATAATGCTTGTAGTACATTCAAAGGATCTGTAAGGAGAAGATTTTTTTTCGCTGTGTTGAAGCCGTTCAAAGCATGGGGAACATGCGAAAAAGTAACGTCTACTGTTAAGTTTTTTGCTCTAGATCGTTTTGTGGGTCAGGACAAGTGAAAATCTTATATGTGTTTTCCATCCCGTGGGATCAACAAAATAAAATTTGTAAATAAATCAGGGAAAACAGAACTGATAGGCAAGATTGGCATAGCTGAAATGCGGCAAGGAAATTACGAAGAATGCACGAGTCTGTTCACTTTTTTTTCCGAAAGATGATTTTATTACCATGATAGTAAGTTTGAAATTGTTCTTTGTGAATATAACATTTTTTCTTCGGAAACGATGTAGTATGTATGTAATTTGGGACAGGTGCAAGTCGACTAAGTGCGAAGATGAAAATAGTTTGAGAATTAATTAATGTCTGTAATCGTAAAGGTAAGTCAGAAAAGGAAATTGACATGCTAATGTTGCTGTTTCATGCAGAAAGTTAATTTTCAGTGAAGACTGAAGATATCCTCAATGAAATTGTTGTTATTATTATTATCCTGTGTTGTTATTAAACCAGCCTGTCTCTTTGGGAAAATAATTGCAACGGCACGTTTACATCTTTCTCCTGCCCAAGCTATGCAATACAGGTGAATTGCTTTATTTTCAAATCATTTCTGAGAGCCCCAGTAACAACCGAGGTGCAGATGAAATAGCACTGCTTTGAAGAAGCAGTGCGTATATATTAGTTTCATCTGCGTTTTCCGTGTTATTTTAGCCTATCATCATTAAATGCTTCGCTCTCAGCACAGCTTTACCTTCGTTATAGTTCCTGGAGTTCACATAGCATTCGCAATATTTAAAAATATCGTATAATTTAAACGTTTCTTCCATCCCAGCAATGACAACATGCTGCTATTACGTACTACTACTGAATTTAAACAAACATTTATCCTACATAGAGCGGCCATATTGGAGACGACACTAGCGCTCAGGTGGTAATTTTTAGGGGTGTGTGGGACAGAATTTATTTGGTCGGGACGAGAATTTTTTTAATCCCGACATTCGGGACGGGAAAAATTTGTCATTTCCCGACAGAACTATATAAATATGTCTGATTAAATTTGTCAGATATTCAATTATCGATTAGTAGATTTCGTATTCAGATTTACTGTCGAATTAAAAATTATAGATAAAGTTTGGACTCTATTTAAAAATTAACTAGTAACAGTTGGTTACTAGTACAGTAACAGATTTTTGTTCAACGGAGTAAATATGTGCATGGAACATGGGAACACTGCACACAGCAATGTCAGTTAAACTGTGACAACTGCAGGCGGTTCCAAATATGTATTAATAGTTTCTATCATTCAATCACAGTAGACTTAGATTTCCTTAGCTTCTATGATGATTTTGCAGTTCAATAAAATCCTACAAATGCTTCCCAATTTAATCTCTTTGAACATTTCATCATGGATTCACAGTGCAGTAAATGGTCAACATTTTGCTGTGTTGGGATTTACAGAGCTGTCCCGTCATGGCTCTATGAGAGTCCCACAATCGGCAGAAGTGGGGTATGGTTGGTGGACTACAATGTGATCCTCGCGGCTAGAACCGAGGGATCCGCTGACCAACGACAGGTGCGGTCCTCCATTCATATTGGGGGTTAGGCGTAGAGCTGAGAACTTTCCACTGTATAAAGACATGTCAAGAAACAGCAATATGAGGCCATGGATGTTCCCAAGATAAAATATTCCGGAGGTAAAATAGTCCCCCGTTCGGATCTCCGGGCGGGGACTACTTTGGGAGGTCCCTGGACTAAGGATAAGATCTACATTAGGAATAAGGATATTAAATTAGGCACCTGGAATGTTCTGAGCCTTTACCGGCCTGGAGCATTTCAGTGTACAGTTAATGAGATAGTTAAGTATAAATTAGATGTAGTAGCTGTCCAGGAAGTTAGGTGGCCAGGAGAAGGGAATTGTAAAACTAAAAATTATACTTTTTTCTATGGTGGTACTGAAAATCATAATTTTGGAACAGGCTTTTTCATAAATAATAGAATTATCTCGACTCTTAAAACAGTAGAATTTATTAATGATAGGATATCATATGCAGTTTTACAGGGTAGGTGGTGTAAAATTATTTTAATAAACATACATGCACCAACGGAAGGTAAAGATGATAATACTAAAGATGATTTTTATGGAGAGTTAGAACAGGTCTTTGATAAATTTTCTCAGTATGATATGAAAATTCTGTTAGGTGACAGATTGGGAAAGAAGAGACATTTAAACCCACGATTGGTAAAGAAAGTCTTCATGAATTAAGTAATGATAATGGTATAAGATTGATTACTTTTGCAACCTCAAAGAATTTAATTGTGAAAAGTACCACTTTTAAACATAAAGATATCCATAAATATACCTGGTCTTCTCCAGATGGTAAAACTCATAATCAGATAGATCATATTCTCATTGACAAGAGAAGGCATACTAGTATAATTGACGTTCGTACACGTAGAGGTGCTGACTGTGCCAGTGACCATTATTTAGTAATTGCTAAATTAAGAGAAAGATTCGCAGTGATAAATCATAAGCAACAAAATCTAAAAGTTATAAAATTTAATACAAGAAAATTTGCTGATGAAAGAATTAAGAAAGATTACCAAATTAAACTGTCAAATAGATTTGATGTTTTGCAGGATTTAAATGATGAAAATATAAATGAAACAGACGTAAATAAGAATTGGGTACACATAAAGGTAAAAAAAAAAAAAAGGTAAAGCTCTCCCCTGTGCATAGCACCACGCCATGAAGGCGTATAGGGTGTGTGGGGGTAACGCCCCACACTTTCTTGATCCGGTCGTGAGTGGGACCGCCTTTACCCCCCAGGGACCCATGTTATTCGACGCTGGGTGGGCGCCGGGGCCGCTTCCAACGTTAGAAAAGTTCCCGGATTTGAACCGGCCGGGGATCGAACCCGGGACCTTTAGCATGGTAGTCAGACGCGTTACCGACTTTTTTTTTTCTGTCATCTAACCAATTTTTTTTAATATTTTTTTATTACTATTATTACAAATTACATTTTATATGAACATGGTTAAAAAATAAGATACCTTCTTTTTATTCATATACAACCTTTAGGAAATTTGCATAATTCTTTCTATTATAAACAATAGTGTTTTGCATTAATTCTTGTTGTAAGAAATCTTTAAAATTACATGCGTACTTAATATTTGTGCAGTTTAAAGTATAGTAAATAGAATTGCTAATAAGCCATTGTACCGCATTCCATTTGGTCTTAGGATAATACTTAAAATCTGGTATTATTACAGTCTGTGTCGTATAATTACCTGTTGATGTACGACATATTCTACTTAACATGTTTCGTAATTGTTGACACATGGTACTTGCGTGACGACATTTAGATATTCTGTGTTCTATTGTATCTTCCTCATTGCACACATTACATAATGACGTGTCACTGAATTGAAGTCGATGTCTTTTACTTTTGGTATCATATTTATCATGTACTAATATGTACCATAAGGATTGAACCTTGTTAGTTAAATGTTTCGCCCAAACATTCGTCCATACTATGTTCCATTCCTTATTGGGAGTTTGTTGCTCTACTTTCGTTGACTGCGTATTTAGGTCAAGTTCCTGGCGATACAAGTCATTGACTTGTAGGTTCGCTATCGTACTTCCTGCTCCCAGTCTGTACACACATTCTATAATAGAAGGTAAAAGATAAGCAAAGTTTTTCGGGATAGCTGCTGTGTGCATTGGCAAGGTCAAGGGAATGTTATCGAGGATCGATCGTAGCACTATCGCTGTGTAGCTATCTGGTTGTTGTATGAGCATCTGTAGATTACGCGTGTTGAACAATGCCGCTGCTTTCCATTCCACGTGCATTAGTCCCAATCCACCTGCCGTTCGCTGTTGCACTGCAGTGTTATAAGCCACCTTGCCACAGGAAATACGTAGCTAGCGATCGTAAACGTGTTGCAAAACTTCTTGACAAAGGGAAGAGTGCTGCAACAAACCAAACTTTTGCGAATATGTATCTGTTTAAATAATGCACTCGTGATATAAGCGATAAATTTCTTAACACATTGGTTTTAATCAAACCTTGTATGTTATTTATTATTGTTTCAAAATTTATATTGATCGTTGATTGTAATTTATTCTGAAAAACTATCCCCAATATTCTTACTTTATCTTTGGTTACAATTTCACGTCCATATGTTAAGATTGTTTGCTTTCCCAGTGGCAACAAATACGATTTTTTATAATTAATTTTTACACCTGATATTTGCATGTATTCATTTAGACAGACTATAACTTCCTCATAATCAGTCTTCGAATTAATGAAGGCTGTTACATCGTCCATATACCCACATACATGTAAGTTATTTTGACAATATCTCAGAGATGACAATTTTGTTTTTTTGTACCAGTTACATTTTCCACTACCATTTTCATATTTACACTACTACTCTCACTATCTTCATCAGTAATCAACTCACTATCCATATCGTCTCCCATTGCGTTTTGTTGTTCTTCCTGTCTTTCTGCTGTCTTCTGTTCCTTAATGTCATTGGTGCGTACCACGCCATCCTCTACGACTACTTCTCTCACTGATTCCGGTTTGGAGTTTTCTTCCTTAGTTACCAAGCATGGTGTATCACCATCTTCCTCTGGGATCTCCGAAGCCGCCACTGCCACTTCTGCTTCTTTCGTAGTGTCTTCTACGGGGTTGGTAGGTGTTCCGTCCTTCTGGGGGTTAGGGTGTCTTTCTGTGTGTATTTCAGTTGATTCCAGCCGATTCTCAAGGCTAGTAGAAGGTGTTTCACTGGATGGAACTTCTTTGTATGGTCCCTTTCGTTGTTGCACCACTTGACTGTAGTTTCGTCCTTGCCTGAGCGGAACTCTCAGGATAGTGGGTTGACGAAGGTCGCACATCCTACGTTCGTGACCAGGCTGGTGACAAATCTGGCACGTCCGTTGCTGTCCATCATAGATAACGTGACACTGAAACGAGCGTATTACTAGAAACGAAGGTATTGGTTTTGTGACTTCCATTTTAGCCACCCGCACTCCATTATACACTGGGTATCGAAAGTTCCCCGACCATTGTTCTTTGTCTACACTATCGACAGTTCCAAATTCTCGCAGTTTTTCTTTCACGCTATCATCGTCCATTTCCAATGGGAGATTAAAGACACGCACAAATTTCACTTCCCTTCCCGCATCTTCTAATGACACTTTCACACTATTGCCATCAGCGTAACGAAACTCCATGTCTGCCCCATGTTGTTCTAATAGTTTTCTCATTGTCGCTTCTCTCACAAATTTAATATACACACAACGCAAAATTGTCGGGAGTTGTATTCCCATCAATTCGTCAACATGCAGACGGAATTGTCCGTGAATAAATTCATGTATATCCGTTGCCCTCGGTTTAGGAGCATTCACTGGAAAGCTTATCTTTATCGTATTTAACCTATTCATTTCGTTATTCTTACTTGCCACTATAGTACTTACAAGTTTATCGATTTGTCTCTTATGTTACAAGTCCAATTTTTCAGACGTAGTTGACTCACTAGCTGCACTCGGGGAACGCACTACCAGAGAACGATATCAGCACGTCCAACACCCACGGCGTCCACCGAGGAACTACGAGACTGAGCCACGCGAGCCTCCCCAAGCCCCATGGAGTCGGCGGCTATGAATGTCATAATCTAATAGAAATAAGAAATCAGGCTAGACTTAGGTGGTTAAATAACTCTGATGATACAAATCTAAGCAGTTATAATATAAGGAAGCGAGAAGTTAACCGCACGTTTAGAAGTAAAAAGAGAGATTACTTGAAAAGAAAATTAACGAAATTGAAACAAATAGCAAAAACAAAAATATCAGAGATTTATGTTAAGGTGTAAATGAATTTAGAAAGGGGCGGCAACCTAAAGTAAACTTGATAAAAGATAAAGATGGTGATTTTCTAGCTGACCCAAGCAATATTCTAAATAGTTGGAAGAACTACTTTAATGAACTTTTAAATATTCATGTAGGAGATAAAGCAGAAGTAAATGAAGTACACACAGCAGAACCTTTAGTTCCAGAACCTAACTTGACTAAAGTTAAAGATTCTATTAAAAACCTAAAGAATAACAATGCACCTGGCATTGATTTAATACCAGCTGAGTTAATTAAATATGGTGGAAATTCGTTAACATGTCAAATTCATAAATTAATTTGTTTAATATGGAATAAAGAAGAAATCCCTCAACAGTGGAAAGAATCCATAATTGTTCCTGTGTTTAAAGGTGATAATATGAACTGCAATAATTACCGTGGAATTTCTCTACTCTGAACAACATATAAAATATTATCTAACATTCTCTTAACAAGACTAACCCCATATGCTAATGAAATTTTAGGTGATTATCAATGTGGATTTAAATGTAACAGATCAACTACAGATCAATTTTTTCACATCAGACAGACACTTGAAAAAAAATTGGGAATATAATCAAAATGTCCATCAGCTATTCATTGATTTCAAAAAAGCATATGATTTGGTCAAAAGAGATAAATTATATAATATATTAGTCGAGTTTGGAATTCCTAAGATGCTTGTTAGGATGATAAAAGTATGTACCAGTGAAACAGAAAGTAAAATTCGTGTGGGTATTAATGTGTTTGGGAAATTTTCGGGACAGGAAATGTTCCAAATTTCCCGAAACTCTGAAAATCTCGAATTCTACAAGTTATTTCCAACTTAAATGTTTGTTTTTGCATTTCTGGAATAAAAACAAACAATTTCCGATAAGTTCCGGACACTTGCGATGCAGAAAACGTCCAGAATTAACAACGTTTTAAAATGACCTTTCGGTATTTCCCGACTGCTCGGTATCCCGAAAAGTCGGAAGTCATTTCCCGAAGTCGGGATCGGGACGGGAAATTTTTTCCCCGATCCCGGTCCCGACTTTTCGGGATCCCGCACACCCCTAGTAATTTTAATCGCGAATTCTTGCTACTACTACCATAGAATATGCTACTACTACGACGACGCATTGTCGCATGCTCCATTGAAGCAACAACATTTACCACACGTTGCTTGAATGTTCGTGTATTTAGACGAACTGGCAGCATTGACCCGTCTGAAGAATTTGCGCCAAAGTGCCTGGAATTTGTCTTCCTTTGCTTGGTAGTGTTTTAAGGAATCAAAATTTTATTGTTTATTGCTGTTTTTTTAATGTTTTTACCCTCTGTACAGTAAACTTCTAAAGTGATTCAAAATGTACATACAAGTGAGAACGATTGATGCCAAGCAAAGTGAATCAATTAACATTTCAAAACTGACACGAGTGTCAGAGTTAAAGACTAAGATTCATGGGTGTATGAAGATAAACCCTGAGAAGCAGCGTTTGTTTTACCGCGGAAAACAGGTAAACTTTATTTATTAAGTGAATGTTTAGAATTAAATGCCCTTAGCAAAAAGTACGAAATTAATATGATTAATTAGGTCATGAAATTTCGTACACTGAAAGGGACTTGAAAGAGGAACCACCTGTAATTATTTGCGAAATTTAACTGTAAATTAAAATTTGGAGGTAACAATATGGTATAGGGAAAACACATTTCACTCGTTCATTTCGTCATTTTTTTACATTCGTACTTGACTATTATGCATTGCGAAACATTGTTTAAGGTGTGATTTCGCTTCTTTCACAAAAATAACTTCAATTTTACACATATCGAGTAATTATTGTGCGTTCCTCTCACACAATATGGCGGAGAAATCTTGACTAGCGTTGTCGATGATCAGTGGGTTTGCAGTGTTGCAACCTTGGTGACATTATTGTATAGGGGTGACGGATTTCTTCAAATTTACAGGATAAAGTACTTACGGAAATCATTTTCTGTAGCGTTGTGGAAGTTCGTGAATCTAGTTTTGATCCATTTTAATGCGAATACATTTTCTGCGAAGATCTCTGTCCGACACGCTGTTTATGTTGCCGCCATTTGCTTTCTGCACGAAAGCACAATGTTCCTTGTGTCAGATGACGTAACCCCATGGTCAGTGTTTGTGTTACTTGCCGTGTTTTCACTAGAACATGACGTGTCGAGTACTTTTAATTTTTTAAAAATTGTTTTTACTATGCTTGCTTAACCTAACCTTACAGAAAATGTTTTTTGGGGCTAACGTCAATGGTTTTTGGGGACTAACATCAAAGGTTTGTGGGACTAACATCTGTTCCAGCTCCCTGGCTTTCTCTATAGACTCCCTGTTTAAGGCTGTTAGAAATTGGCCGGAGTCACCTGCCCCCAAATGATCCCCAAACATTTATATTTGAAGAAATCCGCTACATCACACAAAACAAAAACACCTTCCAGATGTTAGACAATTGGGTATTGCGGAAAATAGTTCAGTTCATTACCTATATCCTATTTGCCGATCATGTCTCGCACTTCTTACATTTGCACTTACCTATTGTGCATTGTGAAACATTCTTTTAGGTGTAATTTTGCTTCTTTCATGAAAATAACGTCAATTATGAGAGTAACGGTTATTATTGTTCTTCCTTTTTCCGCATCAGTAATTCTTCAGCTTGACTTGCGTAATGTTTATGCAGTGTTTCCAACCTTACTAACTGAAAAATGCCCCACACACCATTCACGCATAGCTCCAAAAATCATTCCCTCATAGCCCCAAAAACCATTCACGGTTAGGTTAGGCAAACAGTTAAAATTTGGGGTTATAACTGGAAAATACCCCACACACCATTCACGAATAGCCCCAAACATCATTCCAGCATAGCCCCGACAAACCATTCACGGTAAGGTTTGGTTCGGTTAGGCATACATACTTAAAAAAAAGGGACGTCATTTTTTTGTAAAACAACGGCATGGTTGGAAACAATGACAGGAGATTACGTCATTAAATGTGTGCAACATCTGCTTCATTTAGAGAAAGCAAATGGGACAATCCATGTCAAGTGGTCCAGGATATGAGAAAATCGTTGCTCGACAATTTTTAAACAATCTAAATTTTTCTGTGCAGTTACTTTACCATGTTGTTAGTTGATAACAGTCATTATTTTAATTTTAGTGGCTGTAGGTTTAGAGTGGCAGCCATATTTGTTTTCAAAGATCCGCCATTTGATGGTGTCGTAAGGGGTTACCGAATCTGAAATATCTCCGTCCCTAATTATCCTATCGATGTGGAACAAAAACCAAAATGGTCAGCATACTGTAAGCTACAAGACTGTGTATTAGCCATTGTTATATATGAATTATGAAAGGGTGAAATTTACGTTTGAAAAAGTAGGTCATTGACGCTAAAAGTCCTGATTTCAGCAGATAATATTTGCAAGAAGGGAAATGGTCAGGAAGTTGAGCTTTACTGGATAAAGAGCTCTGATATAGATGTGCTCATTCACCAAGTTTCAACCCTTAGACGTTAGCTCCCGTGAAATTGCCACAGATGCTGGGATGAGTCAGCGAAGTGTATTGCGCATTCTGCACACACACACAAGTTTCACCCATATCATATCTCCCTCCATCAAGAACTTCACGGGAATGATTTTGTGGACCGTGTTCGGTTTTGCACATGGTTGTTACGACACGACACACCCGATTTGTCGCATATCCTCTTCACTGACGAGGCAACTTTTCCCAATCATGGAAATGTCAACCTAAGGAACATGCACTATTGGTCGGTGACAAATCCACATTGGCTTCGCCAAGTGGAACGCCAGCGCCCATGCAGTGTGAACGTGTGGTGTGGTATAGTGGGTGAACATCTCATTGGCCCTTTTTTTATACAAGGGACACTGAATGCTGACCGATACATACAGTTTTTACAACATGAACTGCCTGTACTATTGGAGGACATACCACTTCAGACAAGGAGGGACATGTGGTACCAACATGATGGGTGCCCAGCTCACAGTGCAAGACGCGCTACAGCATGTGTGGAAAATACATTTCCAAATCGTTGGATTGGACGTGGAGGGCCTGTCAAATGTCCGGCTCGTTCCCCAGATTTGACACCGTTAGACTTTTTCCTGTGGGGAAAGCTGAAGGGCATTGTCTACCAGGATGTGCCAACAACTCCAGAGGATATGCAACACCGCATTACTGCGGCCTGTAGGGACATTCGCTACGAGATGCTACATTCTGTGCAACGATCTTTGCGTGGGTGCCTCGTTTCCTGTATCGCAGCTGACGGCCACCACTTGGAACACACACTTTGACAGGTTTTCGCTTCTTACGCAGTGGTTCTTCGACATACTGTCATGGTCATTTCATTATGCTGTAACACTCTCAAATACATGGTGCTGACGATGTCTACTGTATTTTTTCTTCCTTTAACTCGTTCTGTCTTCATCTTGTCCAATGGCTTCCGACATCTCATTCTTGTACATGCCGTGGTACTGACGGTCAAGTGGGCCACTTGTAAGTTTGTTTACATATTTTTACATGGCCATATCTTCGTTCCTATGTGCAGTAGATGCATGAGACCAACGGCGTTGTGTTTCTCTGTGTGTGCTCTTTTATATTATGCATGTTATTGTATATCGTTCCATTTAAAAATATATGACTTTGCTCCAGATGCCCCATTTGTCGATATTTTTCGACCCACCCCATACCTCCGATTTACGAGCCCCATTTGATATTATTGTTTCCCGCAAACCTCACATCGCTACTGTTTCTGGTTTCTTCGCTATTTCAGGTGGTACTTTTAGGTGCCACACGTGGTGTGTATATATATATATATATATATGTGTGTGTGTGTGTGTGTGTATAATCATTTTGAGTTTGCTAATGGAAATTTCCATTACCTTTTTTAAATAATGAGTTCAGTGTGTGTTCTTTGTTTATGTGTTTTCTGTATCATATGCATCATTAAATCAGAATAATAAACATATCGTTAAAATGTTTTCACTGTTGCTAGCCGAATTTTAAAATTGCAGTGATACGTGGGCGTACCCAAAAGAAACCGAACTAATTTTTTTGTGAACTTATTTATTCACAATTTAAGTGCAAACCTTCAATCCCCTTCAAGGTACTCTCCACTTGCATTAAGACACTTGTCCAATCTTTGATTCTATTTTTCAAAACATTTTTTAAAGTCATCTTTTGTGATGCGTGACAGCGCCTCCGTCGTTTTTTCTTCACCTCAGCAACATCAGCAAAACGTTTTCCTTTCATGTCTCCTTTCATTCTAGGAAACGAAAAAAGGTCACATGGGGCAAGGTCAGGTGAGTATGGAGGATGAGGAACAGGTGTCATACAATTTTTGGTCAAGAATTGTCGTACATACAGGGCTGTGTGAGCCGGGGCATTGTCATGATGGAAAAACCAGTCACCCGACTGCCACAATCGGGCTGCTTCCGCCGCACGTTGTTGCGCAATCGTTTCAAAACTTCGCTGCACTGAACTCCAAGTCACTCCCGACAGCTCCACAATTTGTTTAATTGTCTGTCGTCGATCTTCGTTGATTTCACGAATTTTTTCAACATTGTCATGTGTTCGGGCCGTGGAAGGAAGACCAGAACGAGGTTTGTCATCAAGTGAAATTTTACCATTTTTGAAACGGGAAAGCCACTCAAACACTTGAGTTTTCCCCATAGCATCGTCCTTGTATGCCGTTTTTAACATTTCAAGAGTTTCTGTTCCACTCTTTCCGAGCAAAAAGCAGAGTTTCACCGCCGCACGCTGTTCCCGAAAATCAGCCATTGCAAAAACGATGATCACACAAAACAGCTGTCACTCTAAACTCCGTGTCCTGACCTGCTTCAGCGACGGCACTTGGCTTACAGACTCAGGAAGGTTCACTCTATGTGCTCCTGGCGGGAAAACGTGGTACTACAAAAGCTCTGCCCACCACAAAATTAGTTCGGTTTCTTTTGGGTACACCCACGTATGATATGTTTGGTCATGTATTGCATCATTTTCCATGCTGTTACCAGTTCAGCCATCTTCAGGAAGCCCACTCTCCAGCACAAGAATTAATTACTTTTAATCCAATCTTATATTAATTAATGAATGTTTTAAGGTTACATTTCAAAATGTGTAGCTTTATCTTAATTAGCTCCATGCCTTTCCTTTAAAAAATATTTTTTTAATGAAAATTCCGTATTTTAAAGAAAAGAAAGCTGGCTCCTGAGAAAAGGGGCTCATGTCTGAATTATTTTTCATTTCAGTTTTGTTTACCTCTGGATAAAAAAAGAATGATTACAGTCATGATCACCTTTTGTCATAGCTGCTGAAGTAAGATTTAATGCAGTAAAAATTGTATACTGGTTAAAAACTTATTTTTTTTTTCTTTATTAACGGTTACGGATTGCTTGTTATAGCCATTCTAATGGCATACTTTGTTGCCGAGTATGTTAAGTAAAGTTTCGATCTCCACCACAGGCAGAAGTGGCAGAAAAGCAATGCTGAGTAACAAAAATGCAAACGGCCATTCTCTTAGTACTTAAATTTCTACTTTCAGCTTGAAGATGACTACAAACTGTTTGACTATGATGTGAGACTGAATGATGTCATCCAGGTGATGATAAAACCTGACACATGTGGGGAACCTTCTTCCAAGGCTGGGAGTAGTGAGGAGAAGGAGAACACTGAGCAGAAGCCTTCAACGTCGCAGGACGAGGAGCAGGTGAGAACATTTCCCATTGTTCAAAAAGAATGTATGAATTTCATGCATTGAATATATGACCATTAGTGGCCACATCAGTAGATAAAGTACCCACAAAGTGAGGTCCGAACCTCTGAATGTGCTCGTATCGGGGACATGTTGCATACAATACAATGGCATTAACCAAGAAATTGATTGTCGCAGACTGTTCCAGTTGTTGATCTTCTTAAACGTCTGCATTAGAACTGCATATGTGACAATGGAATATTAAGGATAGTCTTTCTAAAGAGTGTGGGACGGAGTCCTTTTTTTTCAAGTCCACTTTAGGCACACACACAGGCTAATCAATACTGGTCCTACAGCTTAAAGTTGTATCCAAACTACTATGGGGCTCCTTTGGGTATCAAACCTGGGACTCCTTGATTACAAGGTGATAGCATTACAAGTGCACCATTGGGGAGACACTCTTTCTAAAGGAACCATTAGTATTTGTTAATGGGGGCTCCTGGGCCTGACACCCACACCTTCCCCCAAGTGTCTCCGTGGTGGTGTACTGGTAATGACGACTCCTCTTAATCAAGGCTTCCCAGCTGAGGAAGTTTCTACCCCACTTGCAACTGTAGGTCTGGTTCCAATTAACCCATCTGAGCATAAAGTCAAGAAAATAACCCAAAGCCAAACAATATACACTAGCACTGTTCTTACAATAGAGTAATTGCATTTCCTTCTTGCACTTTATTTGTTTCATATTGTAACTAAGTCTTCAATTTGTTTGGGAATCTGTAACATCAAAATGATCATTTTTTTTAAAATTATTTCTCTTTCAGGAGAAAACAGATGCTGGTGACAGTGAGTCGGAGACTGTGACTGAGGGTGTCCAGGCTAGCCTCTATTATAAGGTAATTGTGTGTTTTTTGAAGGGTTTGAATTTTTATTTTTTGTTGAGAGGTATGTCATAAGTACACTTTTACCACACATTGCTAATTAGAATTGTGCATTTTTTTCTTAATTTTCACTTGCTGCCAGTGGTCAAAGGTTCGAGTCCTATTGTGGACATGAGTGTGCCTTTCTTTGTTAGGGCCCATTCATCTAATCACCATGGCAATTATCCAAAAGCAGCAGAAAAATGACACGAATTTAAATATTACATATTTCATGACTGAAGACTTATTTATTATTATGTTCAAGCATTAGAAAGTGGTCTGGAATGTGATTTCAAAATACAGTGGAACCTCGATGTTAAGTTTTTCAAGGGACCAAGATGAAATAACTTAAAATATGGGAAAATGTAAAATTCTGGAAAATTTTATATAATTTTCCTCTATTGGGACCATCAAGATTGAATGTTAAATCGTGATTCCACTGTACCTGGAATTTGGTGGTGACCTTAACATATATTTAGTGTTGATCGTTAGGCATTGTAAGAGCGTTATATTCACCTATTGCAGGTGGGAGACCTAGTGGATGCCAAGGACCCAGTGACGGGAGCCTGGTTCGAGGCTAAAGTGTTGCGTATCCTCAAGGATTCAAGTGTTTCTGAACTCCCCACCACGAGTGATTCTAAGAGCAGCAGTGATCACGTGTTGAATGATACCTCAAATCTCCCCAGCTGTTCCAAGACAAAGGATCCTACGTTCCGGGAGAACTCTCCAACGAAAAAGAAGAAAAATCGCCTCAGTCTTTCAAGTGGCTCAGTATCTCCTCGTAAAAGTTCTAGAAACTCCAATGCTTTGTCTGATGAACTCGAGAGTAGTATTCCTGGTGCTGGAGAAACTGTAAATGATGGATACACGTATAATGTGCAGTTTGAATCGTAAGTATAATCTTGTAGGGATGGGACAGATAACTCTGTACTCTATCGGTATCGGCCGATGTAGGCATATAAGTTTATCGGTAAGATAACCAATAATTTTACTGTCGTAAAAAAGTAAGTATGTGGCTTCTTTAGCATTGCAAAAGCTTGGTTCAACTCATAACATATATTTATTAAGGTAAGTGAACTATTTAGGTTCTGCAAGGACCATTTGAAATTTGATATCGGGTTTGTAGAATATCAGTTACCGGTATCGTAAATTTAATATTGGTACTTCATCAATATCTGCCAAAATTTCATATCGGTCTATCCCTATAATCTTGTATATTTTAGAACAGAGCTGAGTGGTGTAAGACATGACCATTTGCGGAAACACCCAATTGTCAACCTCCCTTCCATGTAGTACACCCTGGACTGCATTTCGTAGAATAGCAAGGCTCTGGCATTTGGACTCATCGTCAGTATAATCCTATGTGAAGCTTGTGTTGTGTGATATCCTGGTTCTTTCATCCTCATCTTCGCAATTAGCCAAAAATGTCAGGAAAAGCAAAGTAAACTAGAAAATGAATCAATTGTAGAA
The DNA here is from genome assembly GCF_977018435.1 of Lepisma saccharinum. NCBI lineage: Eukaryota > Metazoa > Arthropoda > Insecta > Zygentoma > Lepismatidae > Lepisma > Lepisma saccharinum. The sequence continues at coordinate 61,870,420 of NC_139241.1, read as the reverse complement.
CTGAATAAATACTGATAATGATGCCAATTCTCTTCCCGATTCTCACTAATACCGATGTTTGCGAGAATTAAAATTCGTTTGAAATTTTTATTAATGTTATTAATATGTAAGTATTCCAATGCAGTTTTATTTTTCAATTGGACAAGATTTTGCTTTTAAATATTCCAGGATTAAATCGGAATATTAAAACATCTGTCATTTAATCAGAAAATTTATTATATCACACAACACTGATAATTTTGATGATAACTAAACTCTACAAAAGCGTTGCATGGCATTTTTGTGGACCCTGTAAAATACCCAAATGCTGGAAAAGTGAGCCTGTATCAGTGAATAAATTGCAACTAATTGAGGTGGAGTTTGTTTTAATTGCACATTATGCACAGAAATGCTAATCGGGACTAGACTTACAGATCAAAGTGGAATCTGAACTACTGGGTATTGAACCTAGAAACCCGTCACATTACCTCTTCTTAAGTATGATTTGTGGCTGCAAACTTTATTGATTCAGATGCTTGCAGCATCTGCTTCTACACAGTTTTAAGTGTAGCACTTGTTACTCAACCACAGACTTTTTGTTAAGGGAAAAATTTACAGTTACTTTCAGAGGATTCAGATGATATAAACTAGAAATTGACTGATACAAAATAGTGGTTTTACCTGTATGTTATATCTTAATAAGGATGTCAGCTTTCATCAAAGGGCTATTGATATTTAGTTTTTGAATGTGTGTTGATATGTTGTTGAAGAAACATTCATTTCCAAAATATTTGTTATTTTATTGCACTCTTCGCCAGGGGCCCCGGGTTCGAATCCTGGCCGGGGCATGGAATTTTGTGTGTGTCCATTCATCAATTTCATCACTCATCCCCATCTTTGCAAATTAGCCAAAAGTGGCGCAAAAGGCGAAGTAAAACAAAGAAAGTCAATCAATCAATTTTATCGCACTCTCTTTTAGATGAGTATGTTTTTGTTAAGGGACCCTATTTGTCCCCCTATTAAAAGAAGGGTGCAGATATCCTCAGTGCTGATGCACTTGGTATGAATTTAGTCGACAATCTTTCCATCAAAAGTTCCTGGTTCAATTACTGCCCTGATGTACAGGGTGGGAAATAACCTTTTGCTAGGGGTCCACAGTAAAAAGTAAAAACAATTAAGAAATTATGGTAATACCAAATGTTTACTATGCCAATTGTGGTTACAAAAACAAAATTAAAAGTTAGTATGTCCGCCGTTTGCTTCTCTCACAGCACGAAGACGATCAGGGTAGGAACTCAGAAGATTCGCAAACAGTCCGTATTCCTTTCCATGTCACGGAGGACTTGTTCCAGATGTGCAAGGAGTGTTGGCCGGGAATAGCGGTCCGGTCCACGTTCCACTATCATCAAGGACTCAGCTGCGTCCTTCAGAATAGCCCCAAAGTGCTCCGCTGAATTCAGGTCCGGTGATGCACCCGGCCATTCAGAACTGCTGAAGAAGTCAATGCCACTTCGACGAAGAAGGTCTTGGTTTTAGCATTTGCCTTGAAGCAAGGTGCTTTGTCGTGAACTAACTTTTAATTTTGTTTTTGTAACCACTATTGTCGTAGTAAACATTTGGCATTACCATAATTTCTTAATTGTTGTTACTTTTTCCTGCAGACCCCTAGCAAAAGGTTATTTCCCACCCTGTATGTGTTGCTTCATCAAGTTCATCTAATTATGATTTTCATAATCATGATTAACCTACAGAAGCGGAAATGTGACATCACAGGATATGAAATGTGCTTAACCTATTGTTTTCTTTTTTCCCCCAGGTATGAGTCCGATGGGGAAATCATTCTGAAAACATGTCACTTAAGGCCTAGAGCTCATTACACCTACAAATTCGACGAACTCAAAGTGGAGGATACTGTCCTTGTGAACTACAACATAGATAAACCAGGAGACCGAGGATACTGGTACGATATGAAGATATCGTCAATTAACAATTCCAGAACATCGAAGAGCATTGTTGGAACACTCATCGTTGGGCAGGACAATGCAGCAATAGAAAACTGTAAAGTAAATTTCTGGAATGAAGTTATGCGGATAGAGATGCCCAAATTGCTGAAGGATCGCACCGAGGATGATGACCTGAAAATGAAGGAAACTAGTGTATCACGTAAGTGTATATGTAAGTGCTCTAATTGAGTATGTTGCTCCTCTTGCAGGGACCATCCTTCGACCCATCCTAAGCTCCTCACGATGTTACATAACTATTTTCCCCATCCAAAGGTTATTTCAACAAGATCATTCCATGTCAAATAAACCAATAGAAAAATAATTTTGGACCTTTAGGATTCAGATTTTTAAGTTTTTTGTTCGTTCATTGTACCTATCAAAAAGACAAAATGTAAGATTTTTTGAGCTATTGACTTTCAAAAACTCAAAAAATCAGCTTGTAGTTGCAGTTGTAGCATACAAGTTAACAAATTTAGCAAATTTCACACATGTTAAAATTAAAAATAATAATAATATCCATAGGAACCCATTGCCATCCCATAATGAAATTATGCAAACAGTTAGTAAATTGATGTATTGAAAACAATTTTTTTTTTAATTTCTGAAAAGTTACAAAATACAGATATCACATTTCAAATTAAAGCTCATTAAAAGCAGAAGAGAGTGACACCAATTTGAACTCTCTAGGCCAAATGTTTCTTTTTTTGTTGTTTTACAGCTGTTTAAAAATTTATGAATGTTGTCAAAATATTGTGATTGTTGAGTTTTTGAAAGTCAATAGCTAAAAAACTAAGAACCCAAATATCTGAAAATTTTCGTTTTTTGTCAACTCCCACTACTATAAATTATTAATTTCTGAGATGTTAACGTTCAGGCATTGGTTGAGTTGACACGGAATGAACAAACAGTGAATCTTAGTAAGTTTCATATTTGGCATCTACAAAAATCACTGTCACTTGTGTAATTTCAAAAACACGAGAAGACTGCAGTGAGTTCTTCAATTACAACCATAATAAAGCTATGTTTCATGTAAGTGTTGCAAGGAAGGTAATAGTTTTATTCTTTCGTATGAGACCTAGTTGCATCTAGAAATGCTCCAACATCAAACACAATAATTGACTAATATGTTCATATGGACATGTATTCCGTGGGTGTCCGTCCTACCCATTCTGCGAAAATAGAAAACTGATAAAAATCTAATTTAACAGCCTTGAAATTCAGGTAATTTATTGTATTGGTTTAGAATAGTATTTGGTTACATGTTGCTGCTTTTGTCAGAGAAGATAAGCAAATATTCTGTAAATTTATGGATATTTGTAATAATTGAACAATCGTATTCTGTTGGTAACTCGAATTGTATCTTATTTTCTTTAATTATTATTTGTTGTATGTGAATAGTTCTGAAAAAAGAATTAGTTATTGCTGTAATCCCAAAATTAATAAGTTAATAGTTCCTTCGGAAATAAAAATCAACTATAATTGTGGAGAGAAAAGGCAATAAATGGATAAGTGACAATCAGTGCCAACAAAGGAACAAGAAGTCACAAATCAATTCTGGGGTGTAAGGGGGTGATCCTTCCACATAGTACACCCTGGACTGCATTTTGCAGACTAACGAGGCTCTGGCATCTGTGTTTTGTCCTTGTGTGTGCTGAGTCCTCCTTTACAGCCTCAGCTTTTAACCGAAGTCTGAATGTTTTAATATTTTAGTTAATAACATTACAGTTAATTCAGGTCAGGTAATGGGTTTGTTCCCATATAATGTGACAGGTGCAAATAGTCTTTAAGTGCTGACACAACCAAAATAAGACAATTGCAATGAATATTTAGTAGGACAGTTCTTTGCTTTCTTTTGTAGGAAGTAAGGTTCCAGACTGTTCGTACTGCAAGGACATTCCGACGAGAAAATGCAGGAATTGCTCCTGCTACGTGTGTGGCAGCAAGGAGGAACCGGAGAAACAGATCCTGTGTGATGACTGTGACATGGCCTACCACTTAGGCTGCCTGACCCCTCCTCTGGAGAGCCTCCCGGACGAGGACTACTGGTAAGATGGAAAGCGAAGATGAATCCTGCTATGTCAATGCTAAGTTTGTAACTAAGGTGTAAAGATGAATCTTTTTATAATGGCATTCGCAAGAGATGGTTTAGATTCTACTGATTAACCTTTCTTAGTGGTGGATTTTAGGTCATCAGTTGTTTTCCTCCTCATCCTTCGCCGTTTCCTGTCGCTGGCTGGGTCGGCATAAAAGTCAAGTCTCTCCATTTTTTCTGGTTTTCCACGGTATTCCAATCTTGTCCTCTTCTCCTAACACTCCGCTATCTGCTCTTTCCACTGATATCTTGGTCTCTGCCTTGGCCTTTTCCCCACTCCTTGTGCATTGTAAGCTCTTACTGGCAGTCTTTCTGCATCCATCCTCTTCATGTGTCCGAAGTATCTCATCATTCCTTATGCTATCCCATCTAGTCTTCCCCAATATACTTCTTAAAAATTGCATCTTTCTTTTGTGTCTCTGTCATTGTCCAAGTCTCTGCTTCATACGTAATTATTGGCACATAGTATGCGTTACATTTCATAGCTACATTCCTGTTCCATATTAATCTCCGAACGCTTTGATAGAATCCACCACCTATTTGTTCTCTTCGGTTTACCTCCTCATCTATTCTTCCACTTCTCTCAATTATTCTTCCACTACCCTCAACACTTCTGTGTCCACCTTAATTCTTGGTACATTTCTGGCTCTGTTCCTTAATCCCTCCTCTTCTAATTTCCTAATTCCAACGATAAAGCTGTCTCTGTATTTCTTCTTCCATGTTTCTCCATATTACTAAGTCATCAGTGAACAACAGGGCCTTCATCTCTTCCTCAGTTCCTATACTGGACGTAATTAGTTTGTCATTTTATTTTCTGTCTTGTAATGAACTTCTTGCATCAATTAATGCACTATTGGTGGGGACATACATACAGTGGAACTCCAATTTTATGTTTTCCCACTGATACACTTTAGTCCAAGCAAAAGGAGACATTATAAAATTTTTCCAGCTTTGTAAGTTCCTTAACAATAAACTCCTGAAAATCATAATCAAAGTTCCACTATATTTGGTTTTTGACTGAAACAGACTGTAGTGTTAATTTGCAAGTCTTTGAGTGGTGCATGATAAATTTTCCTATGATATTTTCACTGAGTAAAGAAATCTATACATTTTTTACACAGTCCTTGTCTATATCGATATACTAAGAGCTATGTTCCAACATATGTAACTATAGTAGAACATCAAGTTTGCATTTTTCCAGGGACTACACTGAGAAAGAAACTTGGAAGTGCAAAAAAATGTGACATCTAGGGAAAAATATGGCACCATCATATTGAATGTATAATGCAGGATAGTAAATTTGGGTTTCGCTCTATTTAAGTTAATTTAAATTACCGAGAAGTGTCCAAGGGCTGCCTAAATTACAGCCTGTGGGCGACATCCTGCCTTAGAACTTATAAAACCTCAATTTTGTTGTCTTGAATTATGTCTTCGCTGTAAATAAAAGTGCCCAATTGAATCAATAGTTACTGGTCTTTGTGTAAAAAAAATTCCGTGGCCTTGCTTTAAACTTTGCTATTTCTACAAGTTTCGGTTTAATTTTGAAAAAATAAAGAAAAATAATAATGTTGTTTGTAATTTTGGTAGGTACTGCCCTTCCTGTAAGACTGATGAGAATGAGATTGTGGGCGCAGGAGCCAAATTGAAGGAGAGCAAGAAGAAAGCCAGGCTCACCTCCGCCAACTCAAACGTCACCAGAGACTGGGGGAAGGGAATGGCATGTGTTGGGCGCAGCAAAGTATGCACGTTGGTGCCATCCAATCACTACGGTCCAGTTCCAGGAATTGACGTGGGGACTTGCTGGAAGTTTAGACTTCAGGTAGGAAGTCACACTATATTAATTTACTTGGACTTCTAACTGCTATTTTACATTTATACCTATATTTCAGAGACTTTTTTGGTCTCCTTCTTCAGGAATTGGATGTTGGATACATAGTCATGTGCAGAAGTAGAAGAAACTTTAAATAATTCAGCCGCCAGCCCTCTTTTCTCAGGAGCCAGGTTGTTTTTTTTTGGGGGGGGGGGGGAGGGGGGCAAGATATTGATAGTGTTGCAGAACAATGCAAGGTGCTATGCTGTAAATTCAATGGGGCAACTATTTGAGTGGTGTAGCTGGGAAGTGCCAGAGTCCCTCCTCTCCTCTGGTCCAGCCGTGAGTCCTTATGACTAAGACTTGTTTAAAAGACTTGCTAAAAAATCCACCACAGGGATATCACTTCTAGACCATCAATGACATAATGGATGCCATAGGGTGGTTCCTCAATCCTATATTGAAAACTATTCTGCTAACGATATGAGAAAATTACCAGAAATTTGGCAACATTTGCTCCAATCTTCCCGAGACTATTATGAAGGAGTGCAGTAACTTCATCATCTACAGTAATGTAAGCAGTCAGTTATAAGTAGCACCCAGGACTTTATGTCCTATAAAACTGTAAAATATGTGTGTAATTATGTGATATAAATTGGAAAATATGTCATGAAAAATTACAAATATGTCAGAAAAATGCAGAAATATTCCCAGTAAAGCCAAAAATATGCACAACAGTACTCTCGAATTTCTCCCATACCCAACAGAGTAGAGTAGGGGCTGTAATGTACCTAATGTTATTTTTACTTTTGACTGATTTTTGTAAAAAGCGAAAAAGGCAAACAAATGAGAACGAAACTTCTTCACTTCCCGTGCAACAATGAGAGAGAACATTTTTCCTCAATAAAGGTTGCATGGCTATCAATTGTCGGAGGGATAAAAAAAGTGGGGTTTTATCGTTCTGTACTAAGAAAAGATGGCACCTTTCTTTCTCTGTAATTTCCATATCCTGCCATCGACAACATGAACTATCCGTTGTGCTAAAGCTACGAAGAAAAAATTATGAAATAACCGATTATGTGCAAGAGAATTACGAAATTATACAGAAATATGTCTTATTACAATAAAATTGAAGAAATATGTTGTAAAAATGCGAAATTGGTGAAATATGTCAAAATATGCTTTGTCAAACTTGTCTAGTTCGGCTGATTTTCATCAGATATGTAAAGATCTCACCCCAATATTAGATCCGAAGCCAAATGAAAAATATGTTATAACATAAAGTCCCAGGTCCTAGTTATAAGCATACAATCACTTTTTCTTAATGATCCTTGTAGATAAATGTTCGTGAAGTGTTTACTGTCATGTCCCAAAAGTTAACAACACATTAAAGGAAAATACATATCTGAAATCATTCACCCTGTGGATAGTGTTTTGTTATTGTTGCAGTGGCACTGAGATCCTAATGCCACAGATTCAGGGTGGCTATTCACCGGGAATTCTGCATGAATTATTGGCTCCGAAAATTATGCTTGAATTTTTCTCCGTAGACGTGAAAAATTGCAACTTTTATTAATCCAAATCCTATTGAATTTATACATATTGATAAATGCCCTGAGGCGAGATTTTTTTATTTATATAGAGGGAGGAAAATAATGTTGTGTGAAAAATGAAACAGAATTCTCTCGATCTGTTTACTTTGTTACTGTCCTTTGTAGAGCAATCTGACAGACAGAAGATTATTGCAAGATAAGATTTCTTGAAGATGATTAGTAGAGGCACATATTTTTGGTAAATAAAAAAGCAAAATTTTGGTACAAAAACTGAGTCAATTTCAGGTTCAATAGCGGTAAATATAATAAAATATCGGTGTTATAGCGGTGAATAATTGGATGAAAAGTGGTATATAAAAAGACATTTTGGTTTTAAAATTGTGAATATAATCCTACATTTGATTTAAAAACTACACTTATTCCACAGAATTAACATTTCACTTCTAATAGCACATTTATGTAGTTATCGGAGTATTAAGTTTATTTCTGTGTAAAGGAGTCCATTTTTGCTTCTCCAATATTAAAAGCAGAATTAATCAATTTTCCGGGAATTGCATAACACTCAGGATAATTCAGACCTTAGAAGGTGTCGCGTCGGTGAATAAACCCTGAATTTCGTGTTTAAGAGTTAATTTCGTTTTTTGCAGTTCATTTCGCATTATTTCGTGACAAAACATGGTCACAAAATGCATCTCACACGTTTCAAAAACATGAAAAATTAACACTACAATGTGTTTTTTCAAATTTTGTTTTTTCGTCAAAAACGAAATATGCATGCCACTAATGATTAGGTAGATTTGATTGATTTGGTGTTTTGAGTCCACTTTATGCACAGTAAGGCTAATCGGGACTGGACCTACCATAACATTTATGTGACTTGTGTTTGTAGATGTATTTCGAGTCTGAGTATGTGAAATGGCAATTGTAAACTAAGGACCTCAAATTAAATGTTTTAAATATACCGTTTAATTAAATTAGAATTTTTGGATACATTGGAATCACACAGACACTTCATATTGTTACTATATTTGTGTGTGCATATCAGGGGCGCATTGCCTCCCCCCCACCTTGAATGGAAATCAGTTCTAAGGAGGGCAAGGGCAGCTGCAGAGGGGCAATTATCCCCCTCGATTTCAAATTTTATGCAAACAAAAATACATTTCATAAAATTTTCTCGCTCGCAATGCCTGCTTTTCTTAGTCTCATCAAGTTCAGAGCCATAGCTAGGGAGTCGGCCCTGGCCGCAGAACAGTCTAAATGATAAAAGTTGTAAAAGGGAGAATGCCATGGCACCTCGTGAAATTATTTGCACCCTATTAAATCAATATTGTTTTCAGTTTGCAAAAATATGGATTAAGAATTTTCTTGTTCGCTTTACTCGCAATATGATTCTTTTCTGTAATGCATTGTAAATTACCAGAGAGAGAAATAAGAGTTTTTCTTGTATGAAACAAACAGACTGCTTTTTTCACAGTTAAGTTGCTATATTACAACAATGTAACATTGACAACATCCATTATATAACAGATTCTTTTTGTTTAAAAATTACTAACCATTGTTATAACTGTATCTTTAGTCAAAATGAAAATAAATGTCTGATGAAAGGAGCGTGTGTTCTCCTGAAACGTCACAAAGAAAAACTGTTTTCTTATGCTTGTAATAACCGTAAACTACAGGAAAATAATGAGAGAAATAAGACTTCTCTTAATGGATTTTATCTTAAATGCATGAACAATTGTTGAGAGGAAAAGGAGCGTGCACTTTTGAGAGACAATTTATATAATTTTTGCAGTTGGTTTGTTATGAGGTGGATGAATTGATTATGTAATGAATATAAATAATAGACCTAGGCTATATGCTGTGTGTGTGTATATGTATATAAAAGTGAAAAAGAAGAGAGGAAATGCTCACTGGACGCAGAAAAACTTCAAATTTTCGTTATGGTATGTCACATCTTCTCTACTCCTGAAGATGTGACATGCCATCACAAAAATTTGAAGTTTTTCTGCGTCCGGTGAGTGTTTCCTCTCTTTCACCATTTATCTAGCCCTTGTGGCCCTCCTTCATTGTATCGTACACAATTTAGTGTTGGCATATATTTTCTTATTTTACATCACTCCATTTTGAGTAAAACCTATGTTGTGCATGAAAGTTATACATGTTATATGTAAAAAAGAATAATATTCGGAATGCACATTCAGAAATACAGTTTGTGTACTTGTTTTCCATTATTAATGAATGTGAAATTGAACTTTTTTTTAAAAAAATGTTTAAAATCGTTTATTCTAACACAAATGCTTTAACACCGACTTCTACACCCTTTTTGTGTAATTTACGAGCATGATAATGTCTTCGACACTATCACTACTACTACTAATAATAATAGTCATAATAATGTCATTATTATTATTGGTACGTTTATCCTGGTATTTGTCACACCCCCCCAGACAAAAAGTTCGTGGTTGCGCCTCTGGTGGATGTATGTGGGTGTTGAGAGGCTGTAATACGCAAGGTTGAAATAGAGAAAACATCTGCTTGTGACCTTGAATTTTTTGAAAATTTGCCTTGAAAACCGGGAATTATGCTTGAATTTTATCATGGTTCTAGAGTAGCCACCCTGAGATTGATGTACTGCATGATATACTGTGGATTAAGGGGACGTAGGTTTGAATCCTTGAGAGACGTAGAAGTGTGTCTCAGCTTGTTTCTTTTGTTCTGCTGTTAATGTAGCATGAAACATGTATGAGAGATGCATTTTCTTGTAGGTATCAGAGGCAGGTGTCCACAGGCCACATGTGGCCGGTATCCACGGCCGCGAGTCTGATGGAGCCTACAGCATCGTCCTGAGCGGCGGGTACGAAGACGACACAGACAATGGGGATGAATTCTACTACACAGGTTCCGGAGGGAGAGACTTGTCGGGGAACAAGCGAACGGCAAATCAGAGCTCAGACCAGGTGCTCACAAGGATGAACAAGTGAGTTAAGATTTTTGTAACAGAAGCAAGAGCTGAGCCAATACGAATGCCAATGTATCGATATTGGCCAATGCATTTCTAGAGTTTGGAAATCTTTGTTGGTCTGCAAAAATGCCATGCGACACCATGTGAAATTTTTACAGCAGATATTTATGTATGCTTATTGTTTAATAGCAAACAATACAGACATGACATACATGTTGGATTGTAATTGTTTAGAATCTTTAACATATTTGTGTGTAGTGCATATTACTCACTATATAATAAGAGGCCTGTCCAGAAAGTAACTCACGTTTTGGAATAAAAAGAAGACAAGTGAAAGTAGACATTTTTTATTAAATATTTTTTTTTTTTTTTTGCCAGGGAAAGGTTGTGTTCTCTCCAAGGAGAATCTTCTCTTACCAGTTAATCCTGTAATGGACAATGTTCTAGTGAACGCACATAAAATCCAATATTCATTCTGTCCGATTATCTCCTGTATCTTGCTCGCGCCAGTGTGACTACTGTCAAGATTCTTCAGAGTTTCACTTCTTGCAATAAACGAGATTGTTTTCCTTTCCGTAGGTCTCTGTGCAAACTGGTTTCTTATGAACTAAAATTGTAAAAATTTCATAGAAGGGCAACGACTTTGCACAATTGAAAGAAAATACCATTTTTTAAAAGACTTTTTGCCACAACATGCATCCCGTGCATAACCGGTCGTATAACTAGGCAGGATAAATGGTGTTACCGTCTCCTTGGAATCTTTGTGTCCGCGTAAGCTCCATGTTCTCATTTTGTGTAACATTTTTTACACCTGAAAAACAGGCGCCATCTTGAAAAGTTTGGATAACTCAAAGTTGACATTTTTTGGTCCCTTGAACTTCGTATTAACGAGGTTTTCCTGTAGTTCCAATCAGAAACACTATTTTAGAATTTAAATTAATATGAACTTATAGGGGAATGATGAGTGACAAGGGACACTGAGGTGAGTCGAGAGCTTCAGCTTTCCTCACTGCTGATTCATTTGAGTGCGTTCACTGCATCGTCTGACTCCAGCTATTGTAGCTTTAGATGAAGAAATCATGAAAGGAAAAGTGATGAATGTATTAGTCGCGAGTTGAATTGAGTCGAGAGCCTTGGCTTTCCTCAAACTGTTAACTGGCTCTTTCTCTGATTCCTATTCCAAGCCCCCTCCATGGGACACGCAACTAAAGCAACAGCAAGTACTGTAGCAAATATTTAATAGTTTGTATTTAAAGTGTTAATCAGAAGTTCCATTTCATAACAGTATAGTATGATTACGGCTGAGCCAATACCGCATTTAATCGACACCTTTATTCATTCCCTTCAATACTGATGCTTGAACATTTTAAGAATTTCTAGTTCAGGTAAAGGTAAAAGGTAAAGTGTTCCCCTGTGCATAGCACCATGCCATGAAGGCGTATAGGGGGTGTGGGGGTAACGCCCCACACTTTCTTGATCCGGTCGTGAGTGGGGGTGATGTGATCAGCACCACGCCCCTGACTGCCTTTACCCCCCAGGTTTCCCCAGGTACCCATGTTATTCGATGCTGGGTGGGCGCCGGGGCCGCTTCCATCGTTAGAAAAGTTCCCGGGTTTGAACCGGCCGGGGATCGAACCCGGGACCTTTAGCATGGTAGTCAGACGCGTTACCGACTGAGCCACCGCGGCCACAATTTCTAGTTCAGATTGTTTGCAAATGTTAATGTATAAGTGTGCTGAATCAATGTTCCGATTTGGGTTTAAAATATTTGTAGGTTTGCATGTGAGATAATCAGAATATGAAAATAACTGTTGTTAAATCAAGGAACACATTTTTGCTGTACAATGTTGGAGCAGAATGTACAAAAATTGTGTGATGGATGATATTCAACTTGACATTATTATGCACTGTAGTCTGAAGAAATCAGGCAAGCAAATTCACATGTCTTAAGGAAAGCATATGGGAAGCCTTCTTACAGTGAAAAAATTGGCATTTCACCACTTTACGCACTTTTAAAAAATATAGATGATCAAACTTTTTTTTTGTCTACAGGGCATTGGCCTTGAATTGTGATGCTCCCCTAGATGCAAAAAATGGATCAGAGGCCAAAGATTGGAAGAAAGGGAAGCCTGTGAGGGTCGTCCGGAACTACAAGCTCAAGAAGCACTCACCCTATGCTCCAGATGAAGGGAACAGGTAGGTGTTTTTCTCAGTCATGAGATTCAGAGTAGAATGGAATAACGAATGTATCACTTGCCCACCAAATCAATGTCTTTACATATAATACATTAATTTTGTTTGTTATTGCAGTAATTACTATCCTCGTCTCTTCGTTAATTCAGTGGACCCTCAAATTTACATTTTTTCGTGAGTGAAGAACCTTTGAATGCAGGAAAATGTAAAATCGAGAATTCCACTGGATTTCTGTAGTCCGAACGTTGATGTTTTGTGTTTTGAAATCTTAATAACGTTTTTCATTGTTGCTAATATATCTGAAGTTAGTTAAGGTTTTACACACTCACATATACTTTTGTATGCCCTCAAATTGCCCATGGAGCTGTGGCTTTTGCTAACAGGGGCTTCTCCCCCCCCCCAAAAAAAAATTCTCACATTTGGAAGATGCTGAAACATTATATTTAGAATTCCTTCTAGAGCATTCAACAGAACCTTTCTATTAGGGATGGGACAGATTAATCGATACTTTATCGGTATCCGCAGATATAGACGTATCAGTTTATTGGTAAAATTACAGATTATTTTAGTGCAAAAAATTCTGCCATTTTGTTATATTTTTTATGAATAATCTAAAGTCCTACTTTTAAAATAAGTAAGTGTCTAAATATGCAACTTCTTTTACACTGCAGTTACCTGGAAATAATAATTTATTAAAGAGGTCAATGAACCATTCAGGTTCTTCAAGGACCATTTGGAATTGTCATATCTGTGGAGAATCAGTATTGTCCAAAATTTCATATCGGCCCATCCCTTCTTTGTATGGTTTGCTTTCAATTGGTTTCTAAGCTTCTTATCTATCATTGATATGTAGACAACATCGAAAGCAAACCATGCAAAAATTCACATGTATATATTTTAAAGAGAATTCTAATGTAGATGTAATTTCTTGCCTTTAAAATTCTGGTCCCAATGAAGCAATTTGTACCAAATTTTACTTGATTTTACAGTCCCCCAGTTTCCACACAGATTCCTTACTTCAGTAGCTACTAAAAGTTGCACAAAACTAAGACAAACTAAATTTCTCCATTTTTCCAGGTATACACTGGTTTACTTTAGTTGTATGCACGATGCCCATTTTCTTTGTGTGCAAAGTTTTCACTTCGAAGCAACAAAACTTTAACCTTGGAGCACTTTTAGTGTGTTTATGAATTTTTCACCATGCTGGACATGCTGTATTTTGTAATATCAATAAATTACTTTTATTTTTTTCGCAATAGGTATGATGGAATCTACAAAGTAGTGAAATATTGGCCAGAAAAAGGGAAATCTGGGTTTATTGTCTGGCGCTACTTGCTGCGACGAGATGATGCGGCAGCTGCCCCCTGGACACCTGCTGGCAAGAAGCGCATTCAGAAACTGGGGCTGGATATGGTTCAGGTGGGTAGATTGATTTTCTTCAGTTATGTGTGATTGTGGAAATTAAACTAATTCTAAAGTACTTGATGTGCGGGAACAAATCTAAAACTGTGTACACAACTTTTTTGTGTATATTTTGCTTCCTTCTTTATTCAGCCTCTGTGGTGAAGTGGTAAACATAGCACTCGACAAAACAAGAGATCTTAGATTCAAATTGGCCTCCCCGGTGGCACAGTCATCACCTTGTAAACAAGGGGTCCCGGTTTCGATTCCCAGTGAAGGCACATACATAGTAGTTCGGATAATATAGTGGTAGTGTTCTCACCTTGTGATTAAGAGGTCCCTGGAAAATCTCTGTGGTGGGTATGGTTATTACACTATGCTATGATACTAGGGATCTTGGGTTTGAATCCCAGTCTGGCAATGGGCATTCTTTGCGAGTGTCCCATCATCACTCATCGCCGCAATTAGCTAAACAAAATACAGATCAAGAGGTCTCAGGTTTGATTTCGGTGGAAACCCACAGTGGTTCAGATCCCACTATAAACTGTAGGTCCAGTCCCAGTTAGCCTATCGGTGCAAGAAGTTAACCCTAGCTTACCCAAGGGAGGGGGAGAGGGCTGTAGGGCCCACCACTCCCTATTTTTTCGATTTTCCAACTGGAAATTTTTATAAAAAATTGAAAATAATTTACATTGTTCCCTAGGGTGTTCCCAATATTTGATTGAAAATAATTTACATTGTTCCCTAGGGTGTTCCCAATATTTGTGTATTTTGTTCATAAAAACATGAATGTAATGTAAATTGGAGGCAAAATGCACTAGGTGGGCCTATCAGGTGCCATCTTTGAATGTGTGTTATTCGATACACCCATGCCAGTGAGAGTGTACAATTGGTTGGTAATGATGGCAACTTTGATAATTACAGGAAAACCTCCTTAATACGATATTGGTTAATACGAAGTACCCTTTAATTTGAAGTTCTTCCCATTCCCCAGCCGATAAGGTAGGATTTATAATGTATTTCAGAATGGATAATTTTTAATATGAATTTGTTTACAAGACCCTTCGGCAAAACTGGTTTCGCTTAATTCGAAGTAGACACCTGCGTAAGTCGACAAGAGAAGATCAAATGTGGAGAGAGCTTGGACGTTATTTTAACTTGACCGTGATATGTTCCCTTGTCCTAAGAGCTGCTGACAACTTCAGGGAAGCAGCCTGAAATGTCTGCTGGACATTGACATTCTTTGTCAATGTGCATGGCAGGTCAAGCTCTTTCCCCGCTGAATGCGCGCCACCTTGGAAATATTCACCAGTGCCAGATGAGAAATTTGAGATAAGATTGCAGGAATGTTCCAAAACAAGACGTGTGGCACCTGGAAGTCTCACCCATCTGTCTAGCTCTGAGCTCGAGATTCATCAGTTTCCCGTGAGCAAGCACCTTTTGGCCTGATAGCCGACAACTTCCGGTAACCATTTTCATTAAACGTGTGTTCTTTGTGCTATGTAGAACTTCATAAAAAAAGGGAAACTGTTACAGATATTCAAAGCCAGATAGACCAACTAAAGATGGTCAACCCGCTTAATGCGTTGTCATCTAGATTTCCCGCAAAAATTGACTTTGATGTTACGTATGTTGCAACTACCGTTTCCCAACTATGCCAGTCATAAAATTTGCCAAAAAAGTGTTCTGTTGCCCAAGTGACTTCTCCATATTTCGTATCAGCAAAATGGGGGATTGGGGGTCCGTTGCTAATTGTTTTGTGTGTTTTCTTGCTCGTGTGCGCACATGGGCTCCTTTCCTTTGGCGTCTAAAATAAAGCAACCAGTTCTGAATACCTTCTTCAAAACGAACAAAAACCGCAGGATAAGAAAAAGAAAAGTGACTCCCCCCACAAAAGTTGACTTTGATGTTACGTATGTTGCAACTACCGTTTCCCAATAATGCCAGTCATAAAATTTGCCAAAAAAGTGTTCTGTTGCCCGAGTGACTTCTCCCTTTTTCCTATCAGCAAAAACGGGGAGGGGGGGGGGGGTCCGTTGCTAATTGTTTCGGCCATGATTTTCTTGCTCGTGTGCGCACACGGGCTCCTTTCCTTTGGCGTGTAAAATAAAGCAACCAGTTCTGAATACCTTCTTCAAAACGAACAAAAACCGCAGGATAAGAAAAAGAACAGCTCATTATCCGCCACTGGTGTGCATGGCAATGCTATAACTGCAGAATTCAGGTCCCTCTTTCTTGTTTGAATGCAGCTGTCTGGATAGGAAATATTGCCCGTATTATAGTCTGTTGCATGGTAAAGCGTAATGCAAGGATTACTTTTCTTTTTCACACTGCTGATAAAAGTTCAGTCTTCGACAATTGGGTTATCTTTAAAATGCTGAGGATTTCCCTTCTGCCACCTGCTGCTCTAACTTCCAGCCGGTCGCATTGTGTTTACCCTGTTTTGAGTTCTTTTTATGTTGATGAGCTAAGCGGGACTAAATATACAGTTTAAAAGTGGGATCCAAACCAGAGTGATTATCGAGTGCGGCGCTGTTTAATATGTCCTAGGATACACATTCGGTGCAAACAGATCGCAAGTTGAGTGTTTCCTTTTTCAGGGTGGATTACAATGCAAGTTGATGAAGAGTTGGGGCGGATGCCTGCAAAGGGGGAGGGGGCCAATATGAAGGTAACTGAAGCAAAGAAAATGTGACTTTTTTTACAATGTGTTTAGACAGCTGAACCAGAACGAAATTGACAGCACGGATGTTTTTTTTGGGGGGGGGGGGCAGGGAAAGGTTGTGTTCTCTCCCAAGAGAATCTTCTCTTACCAGTTAATCCTGTAACGGACAATGTTCTAGTGAACGCACATAAAATCCAATATTCATTCTGTCCGATTATATCCCGTCTCTTGCTTGCGCCAGTGTGACTACTGTCAAGATTCTTCCAAGTTTCGCTTCTTGCAATAAACGAGATTGTTTTCCTTTCCGTAGGTCTCCATGCAAACGGGTTTCTTATGAACTAAAATTGTAAAAATTTCGTAGAAGGGCAACGACTTTGCACAATTGAAAGAAAATACCATTTTTTTTAAAAGCCTTTTTTGCCACAACATGTGTCCCGTGCATAACCGGTTGTATAACTAGGCAGGATAAATATTGTTACCGTCTCCTTGGAATCTTTGTGTCCGCGTAAGCTCCATGTTCTCATTTTGTGTAACATTTTTTACACTTTCTTTAAAACTCACAATATTATTATATAGTACATTTAAAGCTTAATTTCTGAGCTACCACCAAGTATAAAAATCCATTGTGGGGGTAATTTATACCCTACTTTATTTACACCTGAAAAACAGACACCATCTTGAAAAGTTTGGATATCTCGAAGTCGACATTTTTTGGTCTCTTGAACTTCGTATTAACAAGGTTTTCCTGTATTGTAATTAATGAACAACTACACCTCCATAAACAAATAAGTATGAATGAAAATTTATTATATGCGAGTTTTAGTGAATAGTAAAATATGTGTGACACTAATGCAATAATTTTTATAATTATTATAATTAATAAATAACTGCACATTTATAATCAACAAAGGAAGCAGTGATTCAATAAGAAAATGATTTCTTGAATGTTAATGATATTAAAAAGTGTGGGCCAGTGACCTCCTCCTCAGGTAAGTACATTTCTTGTACCTCATGGGTAAGTTAGGGTTAAGGTAAAACAAACTCAAAGAATGTGTGTAAAGTTTGGTGATTGCTCAGAAAATAAAATCTATATATCTCTCCTCTGTTCCTGAAAATGTTTTTCACCATCCTTACCCTTTTTTAATGTGTTGTGTTTGTCCTATGGACGTCCCTCTACAACTTGCGATTTTAACATTTCTCAACGGGCTCCTCGCACCCCTTTTTTAACTTTAAGGTAAGGGGATTTTCCCCATATACTAGAAGCATGCAAAATGCCCATACGTGCCGAAGCATCCAACAATTTCAGATCAAGCAATCTCCGTGCCTGTGTTTGTCATATTCAACAGTAACTCTACATTAGATTGTGATGTCCTTGCAGTATCCGGAAGGGTATGAGGAGGCCATGTCAAAGCTAGAAGGAGGTGAGGAGAAGGGTGAGAAGACATCGGGGAAGCGAGCGAAGGAGGCCTCTGACGACTCAACTCCAGACACAAAGCGGAGGAAGGTCCCACCGTACGACCTGGACAAGGAACTTCTGGATCTTATCAACAAGGATTCCAATGACAAGCTCTGGGCAGAATGCAAGAACCTGCTCAAGGATGGAAAACAGGTGGGTTTTGGAGAGGGGGCAGAGGTCTCAGATTAGCCTTCTGTAACCAAAATCTGATCAGTGAGCAAATGTGTTGGAGCTATTGCACAAAAGTTACCAGTGTCCATTTTTAGTTACTTGGTACCTTTTACAGGGTCCCTAGTAATGTGGAGAACTTGGAAAAAGTCCGATAAGTCAACTTCGTTGCCAGTTAAATGTTTTAATCAATTTGATTAAAATTTAGAGTGATTTTTAGAACAGGATTAAATACTGAAAAAACATGTTCACAATTTTCTCCAACAAGATGCTTAATTGTAAACATTTTGCTTTACAATATGCAGCTGGAGATAACAAAATTCCTCTGCAGTGCCATGGTATCTGCCAATACCGATATACAGAGATGGCAAGTGGTCAGTAAAATCAATATTTTTTGTGTTTATGATTGGAGTGTGTAATTTCCATGGCCAATTAAGAAAAATTGTAAAAAGTGCTCTTAAGTGCAGGTCGTGTCCATCTGCTTATTCGTCCATGTCAATTATCAGTTTCGGAAACTGAAAAAGCCTTGGGTGTACAGTTAGATTTATCAGATCTATCAAATAGTAGCTCAAATGTCATCACCAATATTGGCCAATACTTTGCAGGAGACCAGGTATCTCATGGGTACTTCAAAATGTCATGTGACACTTTTGTGGTCTCAATTTTTGCCAATTATGTGGCCAAGGTAAACTCTGACACATTGTTTTTTAACATACCAGGTGTGTTTTTTTTTTTCGTTACAGAAATTCCTTGCAAAGGTGACTGAGAGCTTTGAGTGCATTTGCTGCCAGGAGCTGGTTAGCGAACCCATCACGCCTGCCTGCCACCACAACAGCTGCAAGGTAGGTCATGTGTAGGGTGCAGATTTTTGCCTATTTGCCTTTTTTATTCCTTTGAAGTAACACATGGGCTTTAATGTTTTTAAGTTCCATTTCATAGTTGCAAAATTATTTTGCATCTATAAAAAGTGGGTATGCAAACCTTTAAGAAGAACATAGATATCATTTCATAGTGTTCCCAGTCCGAAAATGCATTTTTATTGTGCATAAAATGCCTATTCTCAGGGATGCCCACAGAGGGGGATTATGGTGCAGGTTGCGCCATCGAGATTTTTAGGGGGGATTTTTTTTTACCTTCAAATAACATAAAATTCAACATTTATATATTTTTCGAAAATATATGTAAAGATTTTACACCTTAAATGCACCATATTTAACCCATTAAATGAAGAAAAGAAAGTGTTTAAGGGTATTATCAAAGTTGGGGGGGGGGGAATAGTCAACTTTTAATTATTAGACCTTAATCGACATGTCGGTTCTGAGGGAGATTCTGAATTAAATTTTGAGGGGGACTGTATCCAACTCTAGGTTTTAGATTATGGCGGGTATTTTAATTAGAGGGGGATTGAGTATTAAATTGAGGGGATATCCAATTCTTGTGTATTGCTATTGTCTTGGACTGTTGCGGAAATTCTGGTGTAGAGACTGAGAATTAATTTTTTGGAGGAGGCAATATCCACTCCTCAATATCAACAGTAAGTCTAAAATTTAAAGGGGGAGAGAGAAAGCTCTTGATAAAGTGTTAAACCTTAGATTGTCAATGGATTTCTGTAGTGGAGAGAGAGTTCGAACATTAAATTTTGGAGACTGTATTTAGCGATATGGTATCCACATGTTTTCGACCCCGAACGTGCCAAAGGAGAAGCTGGAAAAGACTAAGAAAGTATTGACATCCTATTAAATTAATATTCTTGTAAGCCTGCAAAGAAATGGATGTAAAAATTTTCTTGCTCGCTTCCCTCGCAATGGTTGTTGGGAGGATGCATGTTTGGCGCTTCAATGAGGTGAGTGTGAAGTTTTTATACTATAGCTGCATTACAAGACAAGCGGCATTCTCGATATGGTCAACGATTTTAGGAATGGTCTTGAGTGATGGGCTCCCTGTTTAGGGAGGAGGGGCGTGTTCAGTAAAGCTAAGAAAAAATTACTTTCGGTAGACATGGTGTGATAATTAAATACTTTGTGTTGATTAGGATATGGTTTGAGGGCACGAATGATATGATTTTTTGGAGAGGATGCATGACATGATTTTGGGGGAGATGCACCATTGGCCTTCTTATATTTTTCCTTCCTTCATTTTTTTTTCGTGTATTTGGTTTTCCTACATTGAAGGAGGTAAGCCTTTGTTTATGTTGAGCTGACTTAAATCTGGTATACGCCAGAATTGAGGGTAACAAGGGATGTCAGATCTTTGCGAAATTCCAAATGTTCTTTAATCAGGCTAAGCAAACTGGACAATTCAAACGTAGTGTTAGAATAAGTATAGGTGGGTTTCATGTGACATCAGGATGCGCATAACCACCATGTTTGAGGCCAGTTGTATTTGTTGTTTGCAAGGAAATATCCACCACATAGTGTTCGTTACATCTGCACCAACTGCACATTTGTTTTAAATCGTTACTATCTGTGTTAGTATTTCCTGCCCACCTGTTTGAATTCCGTATGCATGCAAGAAATGGCCTCAATCACGGCTGCTCGAAGCCACAATACAACAGTTTGTGATGTAAAATCACTAGGCAATGGATGGTGTCCAATAACATTCATGCTAAAATACTCAACTTGCATATCACTATTGTTTCTCCCTTTCATACAGGGTCAACATTTGGGTTAAACTCACTTTATGCTCATATAGGTTAATCTGAACGTTAAGCACTGTTCCTCCAAGGAAACAGCATTGCCACGACACCATTAGGGAAGTACATGCTCCCCGCTGTCCCCTTCTCACGCACGCAAACTGGCATTTAGGGAGAATTCACGCCGAAGAAACATGCGACATGCAACACAAAACACGTGTCGCTTGGAAGCCAACACTCAGTAATCAATGCAACCTTTCGAACCGAAGAGATACGGCAAGATGCACATGTTGCTTCAGTTTGTTGTTTGCGCATGCACAGCGAATGCTTCATTGAAACGAGCTGTATTTAGACTCTGGAAGAGAGCCCAACCGGCATTATGTTTGATCCTCTAATTTATTGATATAATAAAGTATCGATATGTACAATGTTTTAAGATTTAAACACAACGTTCATTTCGCTTTATCAAGTTTTTTGATGCAGTTATCTATCGGCTGTAATTTGCCTTCAACATCGTGAAAAGAGGCCGTGTTTTGGCCATTTACCTGACTGCTTTTATTTGAAAAAGTCAGCTTATGGAGGCACTTTAGTCCAAAATATATTTGTCAACATGGTAAAGTACTCTAGTACATTGTTTTTCAACCACCGGGCTGCGACCTGATACCATGCCCTCGTATCAACTATACTGAGCAGCGAAAGGTTCTGCAGAAACTGGTTGACGACTATCATAATCCCAATATCATATTTGAGTTGTGAGTTTTCGTTTTTTAAGTCCATTTTATGCACAAATAGACTAATCAGAACTGGATCTGCCCGGTTATCGAACCCGGGATCACTTAATTACAAGGAGACGACGTTACCACTTTGTCTTCCATATTTTTATATTTGTCAACAATCCTACACACGTAATCAAACTATTATTACTCTTATGATTATGCTAGAATGTATTTATAAATATTTAATTTCATAGGCACATGTTAATTTAATTCGTGCATAAAATCTTCAATACTGTAAAGATTTACGAGGAAAATTCTTCGGCTAAGGGCATTGACTTAAAAAAAAAATACCGTGACATGGTTTCACGAAGGTTGAGAACCATTTCTCTAGTGTTTAGGTATTCGCGTTATTCAGGCTGAAAAGTCTAGCGTATTCAGTTTGAGGTCAGTGCATATTATTTTTCAGTTTTCTCGTGCACAACATGCCTCTCCCAAGTTTCCACAAATTTTACAACGAAATTTACATGTAACAATGTCTCTTGTTACGTTATTTTCGGGTGACTAATAAACTGATTAATGCAATTATACGAGTATCGGTACCATCATGCAAACTGAGCAAAGAAACCAGTGTCGCTTACCGCGTGCATCTTGTCTCTTCGGTGTGAATTCTCCCTTATAGCTAACTCCGTGGTGCAACAACCCTCTTAAGGGCCAGGGCCTGCCAGAGTTGCTTTTTTCTTGGATGGCATATGGTCAGCGCATCGAGTCTCATTGTTCCTGTTGTTTGGCTTTCGAGACTAGAGCTCACTACTTCTATTTAAGTAGCTCCCCAATTGTCCTCACGATACTGGGTCAACGACAAAATTTTGGGAGCTTCCACTGGGAATTGAACCTGAGACCACTTGCAACAAAGGCAAGAGCTCTCTAACCATGTGCATGCAGCAGCCCATACATGGCACTTCTAGTAAGCTTCAAATTACAAAACTGCAATCACAATTTTTTTGAGATTTGTGAATTTTGGTAAAAATTGGCCTGCCTCATTTTACTTCTAGACTGCATTTTGTATGTAAGTGATTGTCAAGTAATGAAAATAACAACAATCAATAGACAGGGGAGAGAGGTGTCACAGCCATGGACACTTCTGGGTTGTAACGATGCCATTGAAAGTTAATGAGATTGTTACAACATATAAGTGTTCGTTACTGTACAGTGTAGTTTTACAGGTTTGCTACGCATCTGGAAAACAGGGAAATGTCAGGGAATTTTGCAGATTGTCTGGAATTTACGTGCATTTTGGAGTCTGCAAGAGAAAAAGTTGCAAAATGAACAAGCAGTTCACGTCCACTTCTGAATTCGCTTCTTGTGGTTTCACTCACAAAAAAGATTCAGATTAGAAACTTGTTTCTTTCGTTCTTATAATTCTCAGTCCTTTGGTTCCTTTGAATTTCTGTAATAAATTTTCACTTTTATAATACTAGATATCTTAAAGAGTATCAAAGTAAAACTTGCAGTCCAGATATCTGATTGATAACTAAAGTACATTGACAATATCATCATAATTATCAGAAGGTTGGTGAAGATGAGGTTATCCTCTATTATTTTATAGATCTTAATCTTTTTGGCATTTCCTATAGAATTCCTATATGCAACAAAAATTTCTCCAGATGCTGTGTACTTTTAAATGTAATCAAAAAACAGCATTTTCTACGACACTATAAATCCGGCAGAAAATAAGTAATTGTATATGGTTTTTTTGTGGAGATCTGTTCTGGTGAAATAATGTACGTCTGTTACCTTAGCCTGAAGGCTAAATGCCCGATATTGTAGCACCCAATACATTTGACGCCAATTGTTATTTTACATTTTACTCTTCGAATTTTCATGTGTGAATTAAATTTGCTAAAAAAAAAAGTTGTGGAAGTGAATATTCATAATAATTAACGTATTATATATTTAATTGAAAAACACAAAGTACAAAAGCAGAAATTATGATGATAAACATGTCTGGAAAAATTTCATTTCTGGACTGGAAAACCTGGAAATGTCAGGGAATTTCATAATCAAAAAATTGTAGCAACCCTGTTTTAGTATTAATACACAATTGGTTCTTGGAAATCTCTTAAATAACTTGTTAAATTTTGCATTAATTAATTCATGTAATATTTTCTCTACAGAAGTGTCTGAAGAGGTCGTTTGCAGCAGAGATCTACAACTGTCCGTACTGTCGCATGGAGCTTGGGAAGGATTACAAGATGGAAGTGAATTCTGTTCTGGGAGACATTCTGAAACAGCTCTTCCCAGGCTACGATGCTGGACGCTAGCACAATAGGAATCAGTGCCGAAGATCTAGATGACCCACCAATTCTGTTATTTATTTTCCTGCTGGTTTTTCCTCTAGGATTCATTGTACTGCCATAAGATGAATGAAATGGGGATGAGACAACAACATTATGGGAGAGTTATTTGCTCAACAATCGGTTTACAATTAAGAGATTGTTTCATTGTAAAGACATTCTTCAATCATTCTGCGTAGCATTCAAAAATTGACGTGTCTTTTTACAACTGTGTTCAGATTTTAATAGTCATTGTAATGCTTCTCTTTCTCAGTGTTATTTTAGTCTTAACAGTTAATTCAGTGTACTGTATGCAGGAAAGCCTCAGTAATATTGATCTCTAAGAAAAACATCATATTCCTGCATTTTATGGTTTCTTAACCACATATCCCAGAAAAGCACATTATATATTTGTGATGATATGCAGAATGCACGTCCAAAACAATTGGAACTAGCAACATGCGTGCATTGATTTTAGTGTATCTATTCCACTGTATTTTTAAGATTCAATTACCCTCGCAACAACTACTCAACACTTATTTTCATTTTTCTCTTTCAAATCCCCTCAAAAATGAAATGTTCTTTATTCACAACAATTTTGTGGCACTGCAAAGTCATGCAAATCAGCTGGAAGTCAACAATAATAACCTTTGTCATAGATATATAATATTCATTAAGGCCAGTACAAGATATTAGCAGCCTGTACATATATATAGATATATGCACTCATAAAGGCACAATTTCTCCGAGCTGTGTTTACATTTTCCATGCAATTTTTTTTAGCTTTGCTGGTCACAAGACATCACATTATGATGCTTTTCTGCATAAGTGTTTTTACAAGGATCCTAAAAATGCAGTCAGATATCAATGCGAGGTGGTATTCATTGTTCTGTAAAAATCATGCTTTGTATCAACAAAATTAAAATCAAATACATCATAATGCAAGCAATTAGGTTAAAATCGGAAGAGTGGCATTAAAAAGAAAAAAGTGTTGTTTTTTTATGTACAGTAGTCATCTTATGATGCAAAATGTATTTTTAAGATTAATTTACAATTTTAGACCTTGTTACATGTTAGTTTCATTTATCATAGCAGAATTATTTCATAAACAAATTTTTAAATGGGTGGTATATCAGGACAATACGCAAATAATTATAAATAGAGCTAAGCTGGTAACAATTTTGAACCAAATACCTATGCTGATACTTTTACCAATGCCAATGCTGAAAATTGTAACAATTGCAAGTAGTTCGGAATATTTATAAATTTTAATAGTTATCTTTTTTATATTGGAATTTTAATGTATCAATATACCAGAATTTTGCTTAAAAATAGTCATAACTTCACATGAAATAACCATTTAATCATAAAATACACTTCTCTCCACACTGTTTTTGCATGAATAGTGAAAAATATGCATAATTTCCTGGATATTCAGATTCCACAGAAGTGCCAATGATACATCAGTATTGGCTCATAAACAGCCCTAAGGATGAATCTTCAATATGTTACCAGTTGAAACATATGAAACGAAATGCTTTAATCCATTGTTTACTAGACTAATCTTAAAAATAAATTAGTTTTGTAAGATTTTTACACTTCCAATATTTTTGTCAATTTTTATACGCTTGTATTTTATACGTACATTAGATTTTATCAGTATTTTAAAACTAGTTTTATATTTAAACATAAACTTGAACAATTTTCACCATGAGGGTTCAGTAATATTTGTCTTTGCCAATGGTTAAATTGGAACAATTCCATTTTGTCTTATGTGCGACAAAGACCTGCATAAAATTTAGATTGAATTTTTTTTATTGAGTAGGTGTAGGAGTTAAGTTTTCATGTACGAACATATATTAACATTCCATGAATTTCAACTGTATATTTTCCATTGTTTCTTACGTTATAAAAATGTTACTTTGGATATTTATTTTGAATTTTTATTTTCACAATTTTTAACATAAATGTGTGTGTGTGTTTTTGATTACCTCCATTTGGAATTTTTTTTGGCGTGTTTTAATAACAACAAACATGCTCAACAGCCCTTGAAGGGCCTTGGCCTTATCTCCCGAATGCCAGTCTCCCTTCCACAATCCTACCTAGAGGTGTGGAGATCTTAACTGGTAATGGGGTTTCGTGGGGTCAGCACATTAAACCCTCAGTCGTTATAGAGTATATCCGAGACCAGGTTACGCTACTCTCTCGTAGTTCCCAATTTCCTCACGATGGTGGTTGGCCACCGGTCCTATACACAGGATGAAAACCTACACTTACTTAACCCATGCCATCCCGCAGTCGGAGTCCAAAGCACGGTGCCTTAGATAGCACGGCCACGGAGGAGGACGATTTAATAATAATCATAATTTTTATCCACCCTGTATGCGACCCTTGCTATGGTCCGGTTCACAGGCTCGGAACAAAATAAATTGTTTTCTATATCGTCGTTGCCAGAAGATCACATACGCAGTGGTGCTATTTTTTTGTGACACTGTAAATTAGACAATTTCCTTGTGGTGTGTGGTGAAATAGATTTAACACATTGAATCCCAGGGTATTTAAATTGGCAATAACTCAGAAACCCGGGCATTTTATGTGATTTTCAACAATTTGAAACAATTTATTTTTTGGTCTTACTATACATGTGTTATACATCAAAATAAAGGCAATTTCTTTGCCTACAAGATAAAAAAGAAATAATTAGAATCTGTGTATTCTTGCGTGTGCTAGAGATGTTCAACATAGTCCTTGTTTTTCATATAATGAAAAAGTCCGTACTTCTAAAAGCAAACAGTGGCGACGATAGGGTTCCAAAACTAAGGGGAGCAAGAGCAATTTACTTTTCTATGGTACATAAGGTATAGCATAGAATGGGGACAAAGTTGCAAAAAGTGGGGACAACTGCCTCCCCTTGCCGCCACTAACCCTTGGTATGAAACACAGGCGGTGTGCAAGTACAAGTAAATAACTAAGTGTTCAATTTATTTCGATATTTCAAGTAAACACATTGGTCAAGTGTATGGGCACCCATAGGAGTTTTCTTGGGGTATGGGGGGCTCTTCGTAACTCCAAACTTTCAAGTGATATTGCACATGCATGGGACACTCGCCATATACAGGATGCTGGTGCATAGCACGAGCATG
This sequence comes from Lepisma saccharinum, assembly GCF_977018435.1. Taxonomy (NCBI): domain Eukaryota; kingdom Metazoa; phylum Arthropoda; class Insecta; order Zygentoma; family Lepismatidae; genus Lepisma; species Lepisma saccharinum. The sequence continues at coordinate 61,843,314 of NC_139241.1, read as the reverse complement.
GGATTTAAATGTATTCTTTCCTAGTTAGATTAGGCAAGTTATTTTTTTAAAGTAGACCTAAATATTACTTTATACTTGAAATACTGTTCATTAATTATAATATTATGTGATAAAGCTTTTTCCTCAAAAATTTGTTAAAAAAAAGGGGGCAAATACAGTAATTTAGGTCCTGTGTGTATCTTGCTTTTTCTGATATGTATTTTAGATCAAAGGAAAATAGTGAACACAAAAACCGGTTGGTCATTTTTGTAGCAATCTTCATAAGAACACTCAACTGTAAAATGTACTCAAGAGAAAAGTCACAAGCTGTACTTGGTTTCCTGGCATGATCTTGTATTGTTTTTATACTTTTAACCAACGCTATTGATGTGTTAACCTTTATTGTGTTGTGCTTATAGGCTTTTCAGCTCGGAGGAAGGATTCGAAAATTTGAACAACCAAAAGAATGTATACTAGGGATGGGCCGATACCGATAAAGTACCGATATATAATTTATCGATACCGATAACTGATATTCTACCGATCCAATATAAAATTAGAAGAATTCTTGAAGAACCTGAAAGGTTCATTGACCTCCTTAATAAATGTGTTTTTCCGAGGTGACTACTGCAGTGAAAGAGAAGTTGCATATTTACTTTTTTAGAAAGCAGGGCATGGAGATTATCCATAAAAATTATAACAAAATGGCAAAATTTTGCACTAAATTATCAGATATTTATCGATATATCGGATTGGTAAAATAATCGGTAATTTTACCGATACACCGATATGCCTATATCGGCCGATACCGATAGAGTACCGATTAATCGGTCCCATCCCTAATGTATACCATACATAGAAATTTAAGCAAAAAATGCAGACTATCAGAACTCAAACCCAGATCTATTGACATACCAACCGATCCAGTCTTAATTTTTTGCTTCTGTTTTGCCTGTCTCTGTCAGTCATACCATACCATAATATGTTGCCTTTGAAACTGGCGAGGCCTACAGTGCCTAGTATCTCTCAGTATGGAGCTGTATATTACATGTGTGATATATTGTAAGGCAAGAGACTTTGCCTTGGTTCCTCTTACAATCATGGACACTTTTGGATTGTAACGATACCATTCACTTTTAATAGAAACAACTAAGAATGGCCAAATCCGAATGTTGGATAATTTTCTATTCAGATTCCTGGATTATCCAAAATATCCAGGTACTATTCTGATTATTGGCAACATCTGAATTATCCAAATGTATGCATTATCTGAACAGTTTTACCAATTCTTATGGCCCCTCTGCATATTCTTATATTAGTCATGTTCATATTTTTCCGTATGGATTCTGAACAAATCCTTCATCCAGTCTGTTCGTTTATGGATGTTACCTTTTTCCTAAGACAGATGTCTGCGGTACTAAGTTCAGTATAGAATGACTTGCAATTTTGCACAAATGCTTATGACAGGTGTATGAACTTAGGACAGAAATCCTGCTCATAGCATTACCATCTGTGGTTGAGGCCAGGAACTTTTCAGACCACCCTCACATAACATTCCTTGTAACCCTTGTTTTCACATCGGTAAGTAAACATTACTCGAAAGATGTACGCTGTATTTTAATTTAGCATCACAGCTAATCACAATGATAAAGGTGAATGATGAAACTGGTGAATGGATATTCATGTCCAGCCTAGAATTTTAACATGAAACCTTTGTTGGTCAAGAGTCGACAACTCACGCTTTCGACCACCGAAACAGCCCTGATTATGGGTTATCTTACATTATCACCTTGTAGTCTAAGGGATCCTGGGTTTTATTCTCTGCGAGCCTCATATATATTATGCAGTTTGTACGTATCTTACTTAGAACTGAGATTCAGTGCCATTTAGCATACCTGAGCATAATGTAGATGTAAAGAATCTTAAAATAATAATAAATATACATTAGTTGGAAAAGGAGTCAATTAAATATTGAATGAATATAATTTGACTTTTATTAGTTGAACAACCAATTCGACTAATGTTAGTAAAAAAAAGTAGACTAATTTATTTCACTTATCAATATTTTATTTTGTCTGTCAACTGCAACATTGCTTGAATGATGATGTCAATATACTCCCATCTTCTGCACAAGCATACTCAGTGCTTTGCATAAAAGCCAGAGGAAGAATTTTTTGCTCGGTTGTTTGTTTTTAGTGGGTTAATTTCAATGTTTGTAGATATTCGGTACCGTTTCTCTCACATCGAATCATACAAGAGACTGCTGATAAGTGTTTGACCTTTGCATCTTCTGATTTTAAGAATTGAACAAAATGCTTACCATTTGTAACCTTTGTCTTTGTATTGTATTGGGTTGGCAACTAAGTTCCCGCCGTTTTTTTTAATTGGAAAAATCTCTATGACATTAAATACGTTTGGCACGAAGGTGTACATCATGCGAAAGAGAATATATTGTTCTACCTAAATTTATGTTTCTTTGTTACTAAGACACATTTTTTTGTTACTTTACAGATCATTAAAATGGAATGTCAAGTTGAGAAGAATGAGCATTTTCGACACCTCCTCCTTTTTGCCTTTAATCAAGGTTCTAAGGCCGCAGAAGCTGCTCGCAACATTTGTGCTGTGTATGGAGTGGGTGCTATAGCTGAAAGAACCGCCCGTGATTGGTATGCGAAGTTCAAAAAAGGAAATTTTGACCTCAAAGACGCATCTCGTTCTGGCCGTCCAGTTGAGTTCGATGAAGAGCGATTGAACCACCTGTTGCATGAAAATCCGCGTCAAACAACAAGGGAACTGGCAGAGACAATGGGTTGCTCCCACACTACTGTAGAGAAGCATCTTCACTCGATGGGAAAGGTTCAGAAGTGTGGAGCATGGGTGCCTCACACTTTAAGTGTCACCAACAAAAATCAACGAGCCACAATCTCCGCTGGTTTGCTTGCTCGGCACCGTGCAACCCATGGACACAAGGAACGATTTCTTCACCGAATCGTTACTGGCGATGAAAAATGGTGCCTTTACATGAATATGAAGCGGCGTAAGGAATGGCTGAGCCCCGGGAAACAAGCGACCCCACGCGCGAAACAGGAACTTCATCCGCGTAAAACGATGTTGTGCGTATGGTGGGACTGGGAAGGGATTCTCCATTTCGAATTGCTTGAAAGGAACCAAACGATCAACGCGGAACTCTATGTGCAACAAATGGAACGACTCAACACGGCTATTCAAGAGAAAAGACCGAATCGGCAGCATGGTGTTCTTTTGCTGCACGACAACGCCCGCCCTCATATCGCCAATATGACCAAGGACGCCATTCAAGCTCATGGTTGGGAAGTGCTGCGACACCCACCATACTCTCCCGATTTGGCACCAACGGATTTTCAACTCTTTCGATCTCTTTCAAATGCTATACGGGGAGTTTCGTTCAATACTGATGCAGAATTGAGAGCTTGGTTGGATGACTTTTTCGAGTCTAAACCACGTGATTTCTACCGACGAGGTATTGAAAACCTTGTTGAACGTTGGCAAAACGTTGTAAACAACACAGGAGAATACATTATTGATTTACTACTTGTATCTGTTTATTGAAAACTAACCTTTTAACACCTTCCTTAAAAAACGGCGGGAACTTAGTTGCCAACCCAATATTATGTTCAAAAAGTAACCTTCACAATAGCTATTATTTCTCAAGTGTGAACTGACTATAGCAGCACCACAGGCAAATTTTGCTGTGAAGAAATTCATGCAGACATGTCACAAACAATGACCAAAGCCCTTTGTAAGTCACTAATTCTGAGTTGTCAAGTTTAGACTTGTCATTTCAGCATAGAAAATGAAGAATGTCATGAGGGCTCCAATATTGATGGTGCCAGAAGCTGTGGATGCAATAATGAAATGTTCCTTGAGAACAGAGAAATTCTGATAGAAATGTAGCCAAGACTTTAACATATTCTGTGAAGAGTTAATAAGCACACCGGACAAAACATTACACCTCAGAAGAAAATCATACCTAATAGTTGATTGGCCCTCCCTTGGAGCGAATGACAGCAGCAATTTGCAGTGGCATGGACTCTACAAGTCTGTGGATGTGGGCCACATCAAGTGCAAGTCACTCGGTCATCAACTGGTCACGAAGTTTGGCGAGGTTCCACGGATGTCTATGTCTCTGCTTGACTTGTTGTTCCAAGTGGTCCCACAGATTCGAAGTAGGATTGAGGTCTGGAGACTTTGCTCTCCAGGAAAGATGGGAGAGCTCCTCTGCATGCTCATCGTACCATGCAGTATAGTTGCGACAGAAAAAAAAACATTAACACAAAAAAGAATTGGCTTCAACGAAATTGGCAAGTGGGTGAAAAAATGTACAGCATGTGATGTTCCTTTTCACACCAAGCTAGGCCTTATTAAATAATCTGTAAAGGCTATGGACACAACTGGAAGAAAGGAGGCATTTTGTGGGACCTCAAATTGGAGAACATCATCAAAATCCAATTTGAAGCATATCTAACAGACAAAGAAAAAAGAACATGGATATAATGTTATATGCAATAATTTTATTGTATTTTTATAAAATAAGTATTATGTAACAATTCTGTTTGTGAACATTGTGTCACATGTCACGTTTACAAATGTTAAACATAGCCTACTAGATATAAAGACAGCATGATTAAATTATTCCATGAGTTCATTCAATATTCATCTTAAAATTGCAAGAATATTAGAAAAAATAAAATCACAATTACTCAAACTATCAGACAAAAAATCAAAATGCAGATTTGAAATGAGCGCAAAATTTGAATAGGAATCTGAACTTTTTCCTTCGGTTTTTATTATTATTATTATTTTACAGTGTAATTTAGAAAAAGAAGATGAAACGGGGACAAAGAAAATACAGAACAATAAAGCCAAGATTAAAAATGTGTCTTATCCTCTTGTTTTTGTACAGGAAAAACATTAAGGTAGAGTTTCTTCCTCAGAAAAAGGTGTGAGAAAGGAAGGAAATATTACATTCTGGTTTTGCATGTTTGAAATTTAGTAGTTACTTTTTCTTTGTGAAGTTATGACATGAAAGGTATTTCTTTAACATTTTTCAATGTATTGATATTCAATTTGACGTTATCATGCAGTATACTCTGGGAAGAAATCGGACGAACAGATTTAATTGTGTTAAGGAAAGCGTACGAGAAGCCTTCTTACAGCAAGAAAATTTGCATTTAACCACTGATGCACTTTTCATAATTTCTGTAGGACTTCGGAAAAGGTAAGATTCTCATATGATCACGATAAGCATGCGCACAATGCATACCTACATGTAATGGATATAAGGGGTTATTTTGAAGAAAAATATTTTTTTAACATGTTTAAACATATTTAAGCCGAAAACAAGCAACTTTAATCCATTAACACAAAATCCCTTCTAGGGAGCGGTGGAGTAAACCGCCAGTACTTTTGAGATATCTTGAACATATGCAGCTGGACACACTGAAACAGAAAATAAATAATAAATACACACTCTTGTAGTCTATATGTGCATTTTTTAAATGTTTTTAGGTGTGTATTGAATGTGATTGCAACCAACCCCCTGCCCTTTTTATGGCCCCCTCCCCCTGTCTTCTCGGCAAGCTTAGCAGATGGGGAACAATTATTATAGTGTGTGGTAACAATAATATAGTCAAAATATATTTTTTACATATAGTGGATTGTGGGCAGCGTGTTTCTTGGGGAGTTGATTTGAATTTCGTAAAAGTACAGCCAACAGCAAAAATAAAGAAGGTAATTAGTCATCGCTATTTTCAAAACAGAATGAATGAAAATGGTGATGGACAATTCGCCAATGAAGATGTTCTCATCCTGTCGGTTATCCTTCCGTGGGCACGCCGTGACACCACTCCTACAACACCTTGAATAACGTAGTGTTGGAAAACGGCACTGTTCTGGCATCTCTGGCTGGTTCCACTCGAATATGATACCGCTAGAGGCGCTGGTGTCTGTACACGTGCATGGCATTCGTCTGCTTATAATGGAAGTAAATGGAGTTTTCGCTGCAACGTCTGATTCTTTTACATGAAGCATTTCTATCAATGTGATAATTGCTATGATATTTGGTACAGTGGTCACGAAGATATTAACAAACATTCTAGACAGTCGACCACGTCCTGTTATCGTCATACTTTCGTTAATAATACAGGAGAAAAAATACACGTGGAATGCTCTTGGCAACTAAATTTTTGTGTATGAATTAGGTTCATTATTATTATCATCATCATTTCTTTTACAGATATACAAACTGAAGCATTTGTATTTTTGATATTTACTGTCTCTTTTCTTCCACTTTAAACTAATCGCGGCGATGATGATAATGATGATTGCATGAAACAACAAGGGGAACCCCACAAAACATTCTTAGTGCCATCGACATGAGTGTAAGGAAACTTTCAAACCAATGGGACAAGCGATACAGGATGTTCACACTGTCACACTAGTGACAACCACTTCCAGACTGTAAAATAGCATTCATTGCACATGAGGGTCCAAACAGCAAACGACACGTCCATATGGCGTATTTGCATGCTACTTGTTACTTCGGTCGGAAAGCTCCTTAAAGGAAGGGTGCTCAGACCAAAGTGACATGCTACAGGGGGAGTTCCCAACTTAAGTGACAAGCGACATGGTGCCTTCAGTCTTATTAAGCCCCCTGCACACAGGGACAGTACTGGCAGCTAGAGGTGTCAGCCAGTAGCCAGTTTTTTTTTTTGTGTGGACGTGGTGAGTGCAACAGTCAGAGGATGTGCGAGAACATGGAGGAGATTGATGATGAGTTCGAGGAAGCTGTTGATGAGGCTGTAAGTGATAATGTACATTGTTTAAGTGAAGAGCTTCAAGAAATAGTAACCAAAAAGAGGGCGTGCTGGGTTAAAGCTGGGAGCTTCGGCTACAATACTGCGTAACTTGCCGAGGAGGATCCTCTGGAATACAAGAGAATTATGAGAATGAGTGTGGGGCAATTTAACGAACTGTGTAATTTAATTGAACATAAAATATCAAAAACAGATACGCTAATGAGAAACGCAGTTCCTGCCCATCCAAAACTAGAGGTTGCCTTACAATTTTTAGCTACTGGTGACAGTTACCAAACTCTAGCAATCATGTTTCAAATACCAGCCAACACCATTTCTAGTTTTATGCCAGAAGTGCTTACAGCAATAACGACAGCATTACAAGAATATATGAAGGTAAGATCTCACAATTATTGCTTGCTAACTTGTTAATTTATAGTATAGGGTAGTAGAAAAATCAAGACTGGGTCTGTCTTTTGTATCATTTAATAAACATTTGTAAAAAGAGTAGCAAATTCTTAGTAAGACTGGTGAGTTGAAAGTAAATAAGTGCAGAAATGTGCATATCTTTTAGGGGTTGTCACTCCCAACAACTATGCTAACCATAAAAGAGGTGATTCAAAAAAAATATCAATTTTCGTTAGTACAATTTATTATTAAATGTAATGTTAATTATAATGATTTGTAAAGTACACAAAACAAAATTTGTTTGTCAGGTAATGTCATTTCAATGTAAATGTCTGTAAACAAAATCTCCTTCAGCTATAAAATTGTTTGAATACTATCGTCGTCATCAGAATTACCGACGTAGGATGAGGCTCCAGATAACATCGGAGAAGGTGAAGGTCGTGGGGATTCCAATAATTGCAATCTCTCTTTTGTTAGCATAGATTGAATTTTGTCTTGGCAAGTAAGTCGGTTCCTTATGGGAAGGTCCCTCAACTGAGCTGCAACATATTTTCCAAATACGTCAACCTCGTCAGGCTGGACTTTGTTTGAAATTGACGGGTGACTCTCAGTTATTTTTTGTAATTTTGCAATCACACCCTCAACTTTAAATAAGTTGCTTACATGCCATTTTTTGGTATTAGGTGTGTGAAAAGTAGGCACAACTGGGGGTTGTGATGAGTCCTCTTCAATCGATTTGTCGACATTCTGTTCACTGGCAACAGTTTGATTTTCAGATTGACCAATTTCTTCATCCATCCCATCATCTCTAGCGCTGGTAGCTGGTGTAACCTGAAATTAAAAGACAACCAATAATTTACCGAACTCGCAATTCTCTATGTTTGTGTAAATGTGTTTGTACCCACTTGCAAATCTTAGTTTGTAACTAATATTTCTTTTTTAGGTTCCACAAACATCGGAGGAATGGGTGGAAATACAACAAAATTTTGAAACAAAATGGCATTTTCCTTTATGTTGTGGTGCTATTGACGGAAAGCATGTGGCCTAACGTCCGCCTGGGAGTTGCTCTGAGTTTTACAAATACAAAGGAGGTTACAGCGTTATACTTTTGGCATTGGTAGATGCTAATTATAAATTTATATACATAGATGTGGGAACCAATGGAAGAGCCAATGACGCAAGTGTATTCCGGTTGTCCTCGCTTAAATCAGCTATAGACAATAGTAAGCTAAATTTTCCTAATGACTACTTTATTTTGGGGGATGACACGTTCCCTTTGTCACCGAACTTAATGAAGCCCTTTTCGAAAAGAAATTTGACACTATTGGAACGTATATTCAACTATCGTTTATCACGTGCACGCAGAGTGGTGGAAAACGCATTTGGTATAATGGCAGCAAGATTTAGAATCTTTGGAAAAGAAATCGAAGTTGATTTATAAACTGTAGATCTGATTGTACAATGTACATGTATTCTCCACAACTGGTTGCGAACAACGTCACCAGCAACGTACTTTGAAAGAGGATGGGTTGACCATGAAGACACTGACACAGGAGTTTTTCATTCCGGCCAGTGGCGTTCCAATGGGACAGAACTACCGTCATTGAGAGGAGCTCGCTCGACAAACACATATTCGAAAAGAGCTTCGGAAACAAGGAAGAAACTGGCTGAGTACTTCAGCGGAGAAGGACGAGTGTCTTGGCAGATGAAGGCTATTGGCATGTAATCAGTGGCACAGCAAATGTACTTAGGCACTACTTTGTTATTGACGAACTCTGTAAAAATCAAATGTTCTTAATATCTTACTAGTGTTATTGGTCAGTAAATCACAAAATTAGTTTAAAATGTTAATAGTTGATAACACTAACAAGATTGCAAAATGTTTTAAAACACAATGGGTCCTTAGACTTTTGATATAGTCTAGTATCTTATTAAATTACATATTCAGCTGATTGTTTTTTTTTTAAAAATAGTTGTTACAAATATGTTTGTTGATTCTGTTTCTATTTTGGCAACTAAGAAATTATATGACCTAACCTCTAGACAGGTGACAATTAATTGAATACCTATTTACCTTGGCACACAGTTTTGACCTAACATACTCTTACGTAAGGATTAAAAAATCAAACTTAGCAAATTCGATGTTGACTTCATCGTGATGAGTACATCTCTCAAGAAACTGTCGGCTGCAGTGAACCATGGTAGTTTCGGTATGTAGACGTCGTCAGTGCCCAATCCACTTGTTTTTGATTCACTCACTTTCAGGAGTTCACCTCTGTACGTGGCCTTTATAGCCTTCTTACAGGCTCTCAAAAAACTCAAGTCGGGAACTGCGACCCCTAGTCCTATTAATTCACCCTTTAACTTTATCATTGAACTCTCCCTCTTTGCCTTGTTGGCATAATCAGAATGACGAACGTTCCATAGTAGTTCATAGTTTATGTAAGTTTCTAAAAATGTACCGATATTGTCTGCACTCCATTTTACACTAACAGTTGGTTTTGTCTTCGCTTCTTCAGATTTTGAACACATTTCTGGTGTGAAATTTCGCAACAAAAGTAAATACGTAAAGTAAGTACGAAAGTAATCACAAAAGTAGTTCTTCCCTCAACAGTCTAGCACTCCACCTGCAGCCAGTATCTTTAAAGACATGTCCAATAATGGCTGCCACTAGGTCACGTGACCCTGTTACTGGCCCTCTGACGTCCACTAAACTCAAACATGTTTGAGTTTGGTGGCCGCCAGTAGCCTACTGGATGTTGAAGCGGAAGTACCCCTGCACACGGGAACAGTAGAGGGATAATTAGTAGCGGCCATTACTGGCTAGTACTACTGGCCGCCACTACTGTCCCCATGTGCAGGGGGCTTTAGCAAGCGTTCGCTGCTAATTGTGCAAACAACAGATAGGCGACATGATTAACCGAACATTACAACAACAGATCTAGGCAACATGTGTCGCTTTGTCGCTTGTGCGTCGTTCAAACTGGGCCATTTCCTCAATAGCTTGCAACATGTTGCCATGGTTTGTTGTTTGCACATGCGCGATGCCATGAGTGTCTTGCTTTAGGGAGATTGCACACCAAAGCGACAAGTGGCACGCAACACTTATCGCTTGAGGATTTCACCAACCAAACGATGGCCTGTGCTTCCCATCATGCTGCTACGATGTGAAATGTTGCTCTTGATTGGCTTGTCTCCAAGTAACATGTGTCGCTTCGGTATGTAAGTTGCCTTGGACCGAAGAACCCATGTTGCTTTGTTGTGAAATCCTCGTATAGTTTGTCGCATGTCGCTTTGGTGTAAAATCTCTTTGAGGAAACGGTGCAGTCAAAGCTTGTGACCCTACGGTTCGAAAGGCTGCGGATTGCTCGCTTCCAAGCGACACTTGTGGATCGTCGCCTTGCTATGAAATATCTCTCAGGATACTATTTATATTCTAATAACATAGAAAAATAAAACTCTAGTACACAATCCAACACCTGACGTCCGGAATCACTTTGTGATGTATGTTTCTTCTTGTGTTACGCATGCTATTTATTTAATTTTATTTTACTTTTCTTTCCAAATTAATGCTGTTTCGTGACTGCAAATCACTCCACAAATATAACTGTTTCCATCAATTCACGTACCGCATTTCAAGACAAACAAATCTACGGTAACAGTTTCATACATCGGAGACACATTTCTTCATCTTTACAGAAGAAACTACTTACGGAAATTAGTTTCTCTAAGGTTTCCAACGTTAGTCGAGGTATTTTCTTTCATCGTGATATATATTTCACCGGGAAATCATATCAGTGTTTCCAATATATATATATATATATATATATATATATATATATATTTAACTATGTTTGCCTAACCTAACCAAACCTAACCTAAACTTATCGGAAATGGTTCGTGGGGCTATCCGTCAGCTAGCCGTGCATAATGTACAATTTGCACACGTGACGAACATGATAGTAGGTATTTTTCGGTGAAGAAGGTTGAAAACAATGATATTCGAAACCAAAAGAAGCGATATCATTCGCAAAGTAAGCGATATCGCACCCTTACGTGCGTTCGGTAGCACTTAGAAAAATGCGCTATTTTAGTAGAAAAAGCATTTACTTTTCATGTAAAAAGCATAATGGCACCTTGAACTATGTTCCGCAATACACAATTGGTAAGTACGAACCATGCGATACACAAAATATCCTATTTTAATGTGTCTCCGATCTATGAAACTGTTACCCAAAACTACACAATATATTCCAAAAACTAAGCCGCATTACTTTCGTAAGAAAATTAGCAGTCATACTCAAAGAGAATGGGATTATGTATTCCCATTCTCTTTGGTCGTACTGATCGCACTGCCATCTATGTTGTCATCCGTCTCGGGAACTAGTTTTTTGGGTCGTTTTCCACACTATGTTATTCAAGGCGCTGTACCACTACGAATATATCTGTAAATTTGTACATATACTATATCTGAAACATATTTTTTAACACTAATACAAAGTCATGTATATTTGCTGTTTGATTCCAAAATTACTTCCGCCTTCCTCCTCTGTACCACAATTAACTGTTTTGGCTAAATTCTATTTATTTATTATTCTATAAAGAAGTTTTTATATTAAAAAAAAAGAGAGAAATGAATCTGCAATATCAAACTTGAACGTTTGGCATCGATTCATTTTATTGGTTGTTGTATAAAATGTCGTCACTCACTCCACGTAACTCCGAGTGTGGTGCTTCGTGCATAAAAAAGGAATGCGCCAAAGTAAAAAAGCATAAAACATAAAGTTTACGAGTTGAATACACAAGAAAGGAGGGGTAAATAATCTTAATAAAAGGTGGGAGGAAGTATAAGCATGGCGGTAAGCGTTTGAAGCGAAACAACAGTGATTTGTGTTGCGGAAAACTTTGGAACAATTGAAGCCGGAATAAACTGAATGGATTTTCGCCTGATGTGTAATCTTTCCATAGCTTTCCGTAAGTGGCTGTCTACCTTATTTAAAGCTGAACGGGTAATAAAGTTAACTTTTTCGGAATATAAATTAATAAAAAGTTTGTACTTGAGAATTGATTTGACATTTGCCTGTCGTGGGTATCAATATTAATTTTTTGAAAATTATTTTTGATAGCATATTATATTGGCGCGTTCAGATTTGTTCAGGTAGTATACCGAAATTGCCACGGCATAATTTAAATACCTTACAGGTAGACGATAAAGATACTCCCCTTCATAGAAACCTAATTCACTTGTCCAGTGCCATACAAATTGAATGAAAATTACCGTGTGTAAGGAATTTATAATTACTTTTCGTGTTGCTCTATAGAATACCTATAACAGTCGTCTGCAAGCAGTACCTTTTACATATGTGACAATATTATCAAATGGCGAGTGTCAGATTACCTATCTCAGGTGTCAAGAGGGTAGGCTAAGCAATTATTTGACCAAGTGGTGATCACTGTAATCACTGGCATATGCAGATTTTTATTTCAGAGGGGTTGGAATTGTAAAGGTGGATATTACATAACTGCATTCTGGTAGGAGGCGGAATACACAATAGAATATTTCATATTTACCATTTTTAACCTTCATCTTACAAGTTGTTCAAGAACAAAACTGGAAATTGGGGGTCATTTTAAGGGGGTTTTTAATTACCACTTTGGTGTTTCCCACCTGAGATCTTTAATGCTTTTATTTGAAAATTTTGCTTTTCTTAAAATTTCGGAAGGGTTGCTGACCCCAAGAGCTCCCCCCTGTGTATGCCAGTACTTATGATACATCTGTTCACTCATGGCTTTTCAACATTTTAATTAATTTTTTTAATAACAGACTTTTAATATTGGAGGTACAGAATTGTGTTTATCAAATTACAGAGATCGGGAAATATCCAGTGAAGTCACTCAGGGTTTTAATTACCCCTTAAAAATACTGAAACAGTTAAGGAAATAGATCTGTTGCATAAAATGCCATGGAAAAGTCTGGAAATATTAAATATGGTGATTGTACATGCAATAATTAAATATCTTTTGCAGGTGTTCAAAAGGGGAAAAGGCTAATAACGAAATTTCTTGTTTAAACTTGAACCATATTTCCACACAAAAAATATATGTAAGCAAATTTACAATTTAGCATTATTGATATTCAGGTACTGGTGCGATCTCTCACAAACACTTTTCACTCGTTTCTTTCGTCATTTTTAACATTCGTATTTACCGATTATGCATTGCGAAAGGTTCTTGAAGGTGAGATTTTGCTCTTGTGGAGAAAATATGGCTAGAGTCTAGTTTACGTCCTTCTTGACCACTCCTTCTTGCCCGTTTACGTCTTTCTTGCACACTCCTTCTTACCCGTTTACAAATCCGACGGTGCTCCGACATCCGTATGGTAAGTAAGTTTTTCTTTTTACACTTTCTGTCACTAACCATTCACGGGAACGAGGTATGCCTATGAGGTTAGGTTAGGCCTGTTAGGTTAGGTTCCATTAGCACTCATTTCACCCCTAAATATGTGCTTCATCATCGAAAAATGTCCTCAGTACGTTCAATCACGCATATCCGGACAACATCGGTTTTTCTCGATTTTCTCCTCCAGGAAATTTTTCCTCGCCTTGGGATTTACTTTGTTGAATTCCTTATAAAATAACCTTTCCAACGATATATGACATGTATTCCTTAGGAAAAGGACGTAAACTAGACTCTTACCGAAAATATCTTCAATTTATCACATTAACAGTCATTATTGTTCTTGCTTTCTTCACTTGCATACCACAAGATGGCGGCCGCATCTTGAGTAGCGTGGTGAAACATCAATGTGTATGCACTGTTTCCAACCTTCTTAATCGAAAAATACCTACTTTGGTGTTACTGATTTCTGATTTTCCCAGGTTCGAACCCCAAAAAACCATTTATGGATAGCCCCATAAACCATTTCCGGTTAGGTTAGGCAAGCATAGTTAAAATTTTGTTCATAACACAATGCGAGACAGCTTTAAAAAAAATCAAAAAAAAATCTTGCAAAGCAGCCACGTGGTTGGAAACACTTCAAGGGGGTTACGTCATGAAACGTACGCGACATCTGGTTACCGTAGAGCGTTGGAAAGATGCTTTTCTTGAAATATACATGAATTTGCGGTCAAATATATTGCATGATGGAAAGAAATACATCCGTGGCCTTTGAACAACCTATAGAAACTCAATTTCGTAAATACTTTCTCCTGTAAAAACGAAGAAATTCGTTTGTGCGATATCGCACCGTCACCGATATTCATTGTGTAACTGCTTTTTATTTTGTTGATAAATTTATTCCATTGTTATAACATTAATCAAACAAAGAATAAATGTCTGATGGAGGAAGTGTGTGTTCTAACGAAACATTACATCAAAAGAATTATGTTTATATGCTTGTAACAACCGTAAGCTACGTATTGCATCCTTATGTGAATAGGTTAGGTGGGTCAGGTTTGTTGCTCTTAGGATTATAATTATAATATGCTCCTGCATGTTTACGGTGTTACCATTTATACATTTTTAATAGGTTATTATCAGGTTTGAAGTTCGTAGTATTTCCACACTTTTCTTCTTTCCTACGCATGTATCAAAGATTTCCAGTGCAAGAACACATATGAGCATGGTCACTTGCACAGCCTACTTTTCACAAATCAATATTCTCTTCCTCTTGGAGGTACACAAAATCAGTCTTCTCTGAACTTCAGACTTACTTCCTCAACCATTTCCAGGAATCTATCCTCATTCTTCTTCAAAAATCATCACACAATCAGAACCAAAATTGTAGCCTATTATTTATGTGTGCAAGATGATCTTCAAAAGGTGAAGATGAGGAATGCATGACGCTTATTGAGTGTAAGAAAATCTTTAATGGCTGTAGAATGTAATTGTTAGAGGCACATATTTATGGTGAATAAGATATCAACTTTTGGTACTACAAAAACTGGTGAACACACTAATTGCATATATCTAATTTGAATTGATATGCCGCTTTCATAGGTACGTTTTTCTCAAAACACTATAGTAAAAGTAAGTGACTATAGTAACATTATACTAGTTATTAGCATTAAAATAGGATCCCTACATGCTTTCGTGGTTAGGTTAGGCAGGTCCGGATTAGTTCTCTTCGCATTAAAATAAGATCCCTACATGCTTTCGTGATTGGGTTCGGCAGGTCAGGTTTAGTTCTCTTAGCATTAAAATAAGATCCCTACATGCTTTCGTGGTTGGGTTAGGCAAATCAGGTTTAGTTCTCTTAGCATTAAAATAAGATCCCTACATGCTTTCGTGGTTGGGTTAGGCAGGTCAGGTTTAGTTCTCTTAGCATTAAAATAAGATCCCTACATGCTTTCGTGGTTGGGTTAGGCAGGTCAGGTTTAGTTCTCTTTGCATTAAAATAAGATCCCTACATGCTTTCGTGGTTGGGTTAGGCAGGTCAGGATTAGTTCTCTTAGCATTAAAATAAGATCCCTACATGCTTTCGTGGTTGGGTTAGGCAGGTCAGGTTTAGTTCTCTTAGCATTAAAATAAGATCCCTACATGCTTTCGTGGTTAGGTTAGGCAGGTCAGGTTTAGTTCTCTTAGCATTAAAATAAGATCCCTACATGCTTTCGTGGTTAGGTTAGGCAGGTCAGGATTAGTTCTCTTAGCATTAAAATAAGATCCCTACATTCTTTCGTGGTTGGGTTATGCAGGTCAGGATTAGTTCTCTTAGCATTAAAATAAGATCCCTACATGCTTTCGTGGTTAGGTTAGGCAGGTCAGGTTTAGTTCTCTTAGCATTAAAATAAGATCCCTAAATGCTTTCTACCTTACATGCTTTCATGGTTAGGTTTGGCAGGTCAGATTTAGTTCTCTTAGCATCAAAATAAGATCCCTAAATGCTTTCTACCTTACATGCTTTCATGGTTAGGTTTGGCAGGTCAGATTTAGTTCTCTTAGCATCAAAATAAGATCCCTAAATGCTTTCTACCTTACATGCTTTCATGGTTAGGTTTGGCAGGTCAGATTTAGTTCTCTTAGCATCAAAATAAGATCCCTAAATGCTTTCTACCTTACATGCTTTCATGGTTAGGTTTGGCAGGTCAGATTTAGTTCTCTTAGCATCAAAATAAGATCCCTAAATGCTTTCTACCTTACATGCTTTCATGGTTAGGTTTGGCAGGTCAGGTTTAGTTCTCTTAGCATTAAAATAAGATCCCTACATGCTTTCGTGGTTAGGTTAGGCAGGTCAGGTTTAGTTCTCTTAGCGTTAAAATAAGAACCCTACATGCTTTCGTGGTTAGGTTAGGCAGGTCAGGTTTAGTTCTCTTAGCATTAAAATAATATCCCTACATGCTTTCGTGGTTGGCTTAGGCAGTCAGGATTAGTTCTCTTAGCATTAAAATAAGATCCCTACATGCTTTCGTGGTTATGTTAGGCAGGTCAGGTTTAGTTCTCTAGGCATTAAAATAAGATCCCTACATGCTTTCGTGGTTGGGTTAGGCAGGTCAGGTTTAGTTCTCTTAGCATTAAAATAAGATCCCTACATGCTTTCGTGGTTGGGTAAGGCAGGTCAGGATTAGTTCTCTTAGCATTAAAATAAGATCCCGACATGCTTTCTTGGTTGGGTTAGGCAGGTCAGGATTAGTTCTCTTAGCATTAAAATAAGATCCCGACATGCTTTCTTTTTTGGGTTAGGCAGGTCAGGTTTAGTTCTCTTAGCATTAAAATAAGATCCCTAAATGCTTTCTACCTTGCATGCTTTCATGGTTAGGTTAGGCAGGTCAGGTTTAGTTCACTTAGCATTAAAATAAAATCCCTACATGCTTTCGTGGTTGTGTTAGGCAGGTCAGGATTAGTTCTCTTAGCATTAAAATAAGATCCCTAAATGCTTTCGTGGTTGGGTTAGGCAGGTCAGGTTTAGTTCTCTTAGCATTAAAATAAGATCCCTACATGCTTTCGTGGTTGGGGTAGGCAGGTCAGGTTTAGTTCTCTTAGCATTAAAATAAGATCCCTAAATGCTTTCTACCTTGCATGCTTTCATGGTTAGGTTAGGCAGGTCAGGTTTAGTTCTCTTAGCATTAAAATAAGATCCCTACATGCTTTCGTGGTTGGGTTAGGCAGGTCAGGATTAGTTCTCTTAGCATTAAAATAAGATCCCTACATGCTTTCGTGGTTGGGTTATGCAAGTCAGGATTAGTTCTCTTAGCATTAAAATAAGATCCCTACATGCTTTCGTGGTTAGGTTAGGCAGGTCAGGTTTAGTTCTCTTAGCATTAAAATAAGATCCCTACATGCTTTCGTGGTTGGGTTAGGCAGGTCAGGTTTAGTTCTCTTAGCATTAAAATAAGATCCCTAAATGCTTTCTACCTTACATGCTTCGGTTAGGCAGGTCAGGTTTAGTTCTCTTAGCATTAAAATAAGATCCCTAAATGCTTTCTACCTTACATGCTTTCATGGTTAGGTTAAGCAGGTCAGGTTTAGTTCTCTTTGCATTAAAATAAGATCCCTAAATGCTATCTACCTTACATGCTTTCATGGTTAGGTTAGGCAGGTCAGGTTTAGTTCTCTTAACATTAAAATAAGATCCCTACATGCTTTCGTGGTTGGGTTAGGCAGGTCAGGATTAGTTCTCTTAGCATTAAAATAAGATCCCTACATGCTTTCGTGGTTGGGTTAGGCAGGTCAGGTTTAGTTCTCTTAGCATTAAAATAAGATCCCTACATGCTTTCGTGGTTGGGTTAGGCAGGTCAGGATTAGTTCTCTTAGCATTAAAATAAGATCCCTACATGCTTTCTTGGTTGGGTTAGGCAGGTCAGGTTTAGTTCTCTTAGCATTAAAATAAGATCCCTAAATGCTTTCTACCTTGCATGCTTTCATGGTTAGGTTAGGAAGGTCAGGTTTAGTTCACTTAGCATTAAAATAAGATCCCTACATGCTTTCGTGGTTAGGTTAGGCAGATCAGGATTAGTTCTCTTAGCATTAAAATAAGATCCCTACATGCTTTCGTGGTTGGGTTAGGCAGGTCAGGATGAGTTCTCTTAGCATTAAAATAAGATCCCTACATGCTTTCGTGGTTAGGTTAGGCAGGTCAGGTTTAGTTCTCTTAGCATTAAAATGAGATCCCTACATGCTTTCGTGGTTGGGTTAGGCAGGTCAGGTTTAGTTCTCTTAGCATTAAAATAAGATCCCTAAATGTTTTCTACCTTACATGCTTTCATGGTTAGGTTAGGCAGGTCAGGTTTAGTTCTCTTAGCATTAAAATAAGATCCCTAAATGCTTTCTACCTTACATGCTTTCATGGTTAGGTTTGGCAGGTCAGATTTAGTTCTCTTAGCATCAAAATAAGATCCCTAAATGCTTTCTACCTTACATGCTTTCATGGTTAGGTTTGGCAGGTCAGATTTAGTTCTCTTAGCATTACAATAAGATCCCTAAATGCTGTCTACCTTACATGCTTTCTTGGTTAGGTTTGGCAGGTCAGATTTAGTTCTCTTAGCATTAAAATAATATTCCTAAATGCTTTCATGTTTTTTTTTGCCTGTAACTTAGACTTTTCTTAAATGAAAGCTTTTTTTTCAAAATCCGAACAGTGCTCATTACTTTAAGGAAGATTCAAATTTCATGTGAGAATGATTGCCAAATTTCTACGATAATTAGTCTTTCTGCTAGGAGAATTTGAAAAAATGATAAATAATCGGAACTGTTACCAGTGGGTTATATTTCTCCCACCACTACATGATAGCAAGTAACGGGTCATTTCTACCATCGAACCCAGGTTTCCTACCGACTAGACCAACTTTTAGTGTTCAGAGTTTTTTATTTATTTTCTTTTTACTATAGTAAACAACAGATTAATAAAGTATGTAATGTGAGACAAAAATGTACAGCACCTGGAATAGTATTCAAAGTTTGGTTGGTAGCAAATGTGTTAATGGATAGATCTCAGTATTTATATAACAGAGTTTGTTCCATGATCTGTAGTAAAACCCCAGGCCACGTTTCACTCTCAGCAAAGCAGTACTGCCATCTGTAATTCCTGACAGCTATATACAGGGTTCCCACACACCTGGAAAACCTGGAAAACCTGGAAATCTCAGGGAATTTGAAAGAAATACAAATCTCAGGGAAATCTCAGGGAAAATCTTGTAATTGATTAATGGTTCCCAATGAAGCAAAACTGAGGGATTATAATATGCTCCTGTCTGTGGATAATCCAGGTTGTTGTAGCATTTCTCTTTCAGAAAGGAACTCGTATCTATTTGTTTGTGTGTTTCTTGTTTTTAAATGTGATTCCAGGGTTGGTGACGAAGTGTACACCCTCATAAATTTTGCGCTTTTTAAAATTTAATTAGCCGATTTCGATCTTTTACATGACATAAAATATATTTCAAGATGTGGAAAACGCATAATTAAGATAACCTGATGTCTAAAGTTAACCAGCGTTCATCTGATTTCCCTTATAAGGGAGTAGTTTTAAGTTGTTTCTTCCTTCTTTTTTTTACAAAATAGTAAAAAAAATGGAGTGTCCTGTTTAGGGAAATGTTTATTTTTTGCCATGTTTTGTGTACAATATTGTTGATTGTGTATTTACTGCATTTAGAACAGAATTTTAAATATTTACTTACTAGTGCCATGTATGAATTATGTACTGTTCATAAATACTTGTTCATATTTTAAATTTTTGATCATGTTCAACTATTGTTATAGTCATGACATGACACGTGAATTTTTACGTGCCTCAATAGCTCATATATGTGTAAAATGGAATTACTTGTAGGACCAGCAGATCTACATTAATATCATGTAGTGAAATAGTTTTCTCAACAGATATGCCAGAATGACATATTTGACAATGTTCCAAACCCCCAAACCTATGTTCCCATTTCTTCATGACTCCCTAGAAAGTGTTGTTAGAGATGTAATGGGGAGATTCATAAAAAGTGACATCTTGAACAATGCAAAAAATAGTTTTAAATTAATGCAAATTGATGTCAGGAATTCTGACAACTTGATTCCTTTGACAAAGATTGATATTGGAATTGGTGCCAAAGCTGCTTTGGAAGCTAAAGAGGTGAATGAAAATGAGAAGCTTATGTTTTTTACTAGCTGCAGAATTTTTTTGCAACCAACAACAGAGAAGATTGTGGAACGTAGTCCCCTTAAGTTCAGGTTGGTGAGAGCCACCAGTTGTTTAGTTCCGAAGCAAATGACTCAGTTTCCAAAGCGATGTGCTCAGCGCATGGAAGACTTGATACAGGAACTTCTCAGGAGAAAGAGAATGAAGGCTATAACTGGTGATAAAGTAATTCGCCAGTTTACGACATTGTTGCACAATGTCAGTAGTGAAAAGGAATTGAAAGAGAAGTTTTGTAACTTTTCAATCAAAACTGATGCACTAGATTCTTTTTTTACAGGTGTCATGAAGGGCAAGGATGACTTCTCTGAGTTATGGAGCACTGTTAAGTTGGTTTTGATTTTATCACATGACAATGCATATGTGGAAAGTGGGTTTTCTGTAAATAAGCAGGTTTTAATAGAAAACTTGAAAGAAGAGTCTGTTGTGGCTATTCGGCAAGTTTATGATGCAGTGAAAGTGGTAGGAGGAGTGTCAAATGTAGAAGTAAGCAAAGATATGATCCAGAGTGTTACAGGTGCACGTATTAGTTACGAAGAAGCATTGCAGAAGATGAGAAAGAAATGTGATCACAAAGAAAACAAAAGGAAAGAAATGAAACCTAAAATAAGTGAGAACTGTGCTTTACAAGCCAAACAACAAAAGATGCAAGAAGAAGCAAAGGCTATTGAAGAACAATTAAAAAGACTTGAAGCTTTTGAGAAGTAAAGTTTCTTAATTTGCTGTATCCGACATTAAGTACATTTCTTGTTTTATATTTCAGCCTCAGTAACTTATTATTCCTTTTTAAATTGGTACTAATAATTGTCACTTCATTTTTATGTGTTTTAAAAATTCCAATAATTTGTTTGTCTTAACTATTATTGTACGCATTACAGATTAATTGATATTGTATCCATTTATAAACATCTATAAAAAGTGTGAAAATATTTCAATGTTCTATATCAGATATGTTAGAAATTGTTTCGGAGTTGTTTAAAGTTCTAGAAAACTGGTCATCTTTGTTCTTAATTACATGCAAAGAAGTGTAATTTTATTTTATTATTGAACTAGTTTTGTTATTTGCATCAGAAAACAACAGTAATAAAGAAGGTGAGGATGGTATGCCTATGAGGGGAAATGGAGGAGGCCATTGTAAAATTATAGTAGTCATTTACTGTACATTCAATACTCTGGAAAAAATATGAGGATTCTGGAAAACTCAGGGAAATCTCAGGGAAAATGGATTTGGAGTTTGCGTGGGAACCCTGTATATAGTGTAAAACATTAACATGATGTAACCACATGCAACTTCCTTTCCAATACACTTCATGCTGGCACCAGTGGCGGATTGGTTAGCACATCACGCTACAATGCCAGAGGCCCCAAATTCAAATCCCGGCCTCGGCTTGGATGTTTGTGAGTGTCTAGTCATCATATCATCACTCATCCCCATCTTCACAATTAGCCAAAAGCGAAGTAAAATAGAGCAAATCAACCAATACACTTCATGTACTTGGCCTCCTCTATGGTACAGTGGTAGCGTCGTTGCCTTCTAATCAAGGGAATCCTGGGTTCAATTTTTATAAACAACACTCCAAATATCAATGAATTGTACATAATTTCCCACACATGGCTCATATCACATTGTAGTAAGTGATACCACATAAAACAACTCATTACTCCATGATAACACATCTCCAGGAGCTAAATGCAAAAAAAAATGTTGAAATGGAACCTAATCTTCACAAACTATGCAGATAGTTTGTTTGTAGGTAATATGCTGAAGGCAAACAGCACCAGTCGTTCATTGTGTTTGTGCAATTTCACATAAATTGCATTCATTTTGTGTTTCTTTAACCTTTAGCAGATGGATAGATTTCTCCCAACACCACATAACAGTGATTAACACACCATTTCTTGAAAAACAACATACAACATTTCAGGTCTCTTTTCTGAATTAGTATACATGTAAAAGTATGACATACTCTTACGATACAGTG
The DNA here is from genome assembly GCF_977018435.1 of Lepisma saccharinum. Taxonomy (NCBI): domain Eukaryota; kingdom Metazoa; phylum Arthropoda; class Insecta; order Zygentoma; family Lepismatidae; genus Lepisma; species Lepisma saccharinum. The sequence continues at coordinate 61,820,995 of NC_139241.1, read as the reverse complement.
TATCCATTGTTACTATTGAAATTCTGGAAATTGTTTCCGTAAGCTGGCAATACTGCCACTCGTATGACTTACTTGACTTAATTCCTGTTGTTCCCTGTGGAACATAGGGCATCAACAAAGCATCTCCACCTGGTCCTACTGACGGCAATTCTCTTCACTGCATTCCTGCTCTTTCCTTCCTCCAATGCTTCAGCGTGAACAGATCTTCGCCACCTCTGTCTAGGCCTCCCTCTTTTCCTTCTAGTGCCTCTCTCTCTCAATAGCCTCATTTTCCTTCCTCAACGTATGCCCTATCCAATTTTATTTTCGCCACTTTATCTGTATGGACACCTCGGTTTTTCCAGTCTTTCTCCAAAGTTCTGGGTTTTGAATCACTTATGGCCAAAATATATTCAGAATTTTTCTCAGGCAGCGATTGATGAGTTTAGAGGTGAATTTTTGTTACCTTCCATGTCTCAGACCCATATAACAGCACAGACTTAGCATTACTTCGAAAAATACAAAGTTTGGTCTTCATAGATATTTTCTTGTTTTTCCACACCGGATAGAACCTCACAATGAGAAACATTCTGTGCAGCCTCTCAGTCTTTTGCCACCACACTACTCAGGTGAGTAAAGCTATCCACATTTTCAATACTCTCTTCACCGATACTGAACGGGTCTGTTTTTGTGGAGTTAATCCTCAGTGCCTTGGTCTTCGTGGAGTTATCACAAGTCCTACTTTCTGTCTTTTTTTTCATTTTCTATTAAATCTGCTAGTTTTGTTTGCATATCACCATGTGCTTCAGACAAGAAGCACAAATCGTCTGCAAAATGAAGGTCCCTCATATTGCATTTCGCATCACTGCATCAATCACAATCAGGAACATTGTGGGTGATAATATACAGTCTTGCCTCACTCTAGACTGCACATCTATTGGCTCAGATACACAGCCTTCATGTATAACTCTACATGTATAATCACGATAAGTTTCTCTGATAAGACCAAGAGGGCAAACAGCACCAGTTGTTCATTCTGTCTGTTCAATTTCACATAAATTGCATTTATTTTGTATTCCTTTAACCTGTAGCAGATGGATAGGAGATCTTTCTCCCAACACCACATGGCAGCAATTAACACACCATTTCTTGAAAACAACACACAATATTTCAGTTCTCTTTTGTTCATTAGTATACATGTAAAAGTATGACATACTCTAATTACGATACAATGTATCCATTATTACTATTGAAATTCTGGAAATTGTTTCTGTAAGCTGGCAACACTGCCACTCGTATACATTGGTATTATTTTTCTACAAAAAGTATAAGTGTGTTTTCAACGAAACTTTGCATGGTTGTAGGAATGCACCACTGCAGAGCCTTTTTTTTAAAAAAAAAAAAATCAATTTTCTTCTTCCTTTAACCCTCATTATGGGGAGGCAGATTGTATAAATTTTACCTCTTCTAAAAGTCATGTCTTTAAGAAACAAAACAACGCCTATTTCATCTCTCTACAACAATTTGTTCTCGAGCTATGATTTTTTTTGTACTTTGCAGCAAGTTTGAAAAGCGCATATAAGAAAAACTCCCATCTACAGAGGCTATCCAGGCATGTGAGGCTCCATCCACTAAAGCTTAATGTTACATACACATGTATAGTGTGGCCTCCCTGATGGTGCAGTGGTACCATCGTCGCCTTGTAATCAAGGGGTCCTGGGTTTGATTCCCGGTGGAGACACATAGTGGTTCGGATCCCACTTTAAACTGTAGGTCCAGTTCCAATTAGCCTTACTGTGTATAAAGTGGACTTAAAGCACCAAGTCAATCAATCAAAAACCTGCATTGTATCCCTTCCAAATTTCTTTGCTCACATACACGAAAGCTTTTCCAAACCAACCAAAGTGGTTCTGAATCTATTGCTGCAATTTATAAGGATATACACTTGTGATGAAATATTGTTTTTGCTTTCCTTTTTCTTAAAAGTGTAGAAACTGTTTGACATATTTGGTCTAGGAATTAATTTGTGCGGTTCTTACGCACACATTGAAGCTGTAGTTCAAACACAAAATACATAAATACCTTAAGAAAAATATTGTCCATCGCGAGCCACCACTTTCGCCCATCCGTGGCGAAAGAAGTCCTCATCCTTTGAAGTGATCCAGTCAGAGACCCATTTTTCGATATCTTCTGAAGAAGTGAACCGCTGTCCAATCAAATCGTTATTCATGCAATCGAACAAGTAGTAGTCCGAAGGAGCAACGTCTGGTGAATACGGCGGGTGGGGTAAAACTTCCCATCCGACATTTTCTAAATAGGTTTTGACCGGATTTGCGACATGTGGGCGAGCGTTATCATGTTGAAAAATAAGTTTATCATGTCTGTTCTCCCATTCTGGTCGTTTCCTGGCCAGAGCTTGCTTCAAACGCATTAATTGTCGTCGATAACGTTCTCCATTAATAGTTTCACCCGGTTGCAGCAGCTCATAGTACACCACACCTTTCATATCCCACCATATGCACAGCATAACCTTTGCACAGTGAATATCTCGTTTCGGTTGTGATGGACCTGGTTCACCTGGCTTCATCCAGGCCTTTTTTTCGTTTCGGGTTCTCGTAATGGATCCACTTCTCATCGCCAGTAACAATGCGATGCAAAAACCCCTTTCTTTTCTGTCTTTGAAGCAGCAATTCGCAAATGGTTTTCGTCTTTCAACGTCTCTGTCTTTCAATTCATGTGGAACCCAATGTGACATCTTTTGAATCATTCCCATGGCTTTGAGGCGTTTGGAAACTGTTGTTTGATCAACGCCTAATGCTTCTGCAAGTTCTTCCTGCGTTTGACATGAATCCTGATCGAGCAATGCTCTCAATTCTTCGTCTTCAAATTTTTTTGGCTGTCCAGGTCGCTCTTGGTCTTCCAGGCCGAAATCACCACTTCTAAACCATGCAAACCACTTCTGAGACATTCGCTCAGCTAGCGCATGGTCACCATACACTTCCACCAAAATACGATGACTTTCGGTAGCACTTTTCTGCATGTTAAAGTAATGAAGCAGAACACCCCGCAAAAACACTTTATCTGGCACGAACTGCGCCATGTTCAGTTGACTACAAAATGCTGTTGTTGACGCGTCAATCAACTGCCCTATACTACGAACGATGCGTGCTGACAGGAGTTTTCAACACATGTGTGGCTACACTGAACTGTGGGACGATACGCTCGTTACACCATCTCTTGTCCAGGCGCACGAATTAATTCCTAGACCAAATATGTTCTTTGTGGACCTGTTTCTCTGCACTAATAAAAACCCATTTTGTGTTGCAGGTATGGATACTACCATGGATGGTGCTGTTTGTTCGGTGAGGTGAATATTGATGAACTACCAAATACATAAGTGTAGAAGGTGGGTGTCACTTCTGCAGTGTGGGGACAGTGTTCCAACAGTGTGGAGGTGATCCATCAGTAAAGAGCCACTCTGCTTTTCAGTTTGCCAGACTGTCAAGCGTGCATACAACACATTGTGCATGATGAATTCTAGTTGTCAAGAGCAAGAAGGTTTAAAAGAGAACATGACTCTGAATATCAGCAATGAGCAGACTGGAGGTGTTGATGTTGGTTCAACAGGTGAACCACCCTCGAATCTGGAATCTTCAAGTAATTCGGCTCCTGAAAAGTGTTCGCCGGAAACCATCAAGGAGAAAGGGACATTGGAGGAAGACTCTGTTGAGGGTAACAAACCTTCCTTAGAACCTGAGGCGAAGAAAGATGAACCATTCTATCTTGCTCCAAACTCTGAACCGCACCATTCCGTGCAGGATTGCAATGGGGAGCTACTGGAAACACTTGCGGAGACAAAGCCTGCGAGTGAACCAAAGCATTCTGTGGATGAATCCGATTCGCTAGTGCATCCAGACTCCAGCCAGAATCTCAAGGAAGGTGGTGATCTGAAGGCAATCGAACACAGTGAAAATTCAGGTGAGAAAGGTGACCAGTCAGGAGCTCAAATGGAGATCGATCCTAATAGTATACGTGAAGTTGGTGGTGAGAATTGTGCCAAGTACAGTTTGCATGGTGAGTGTACTGTATCACGGCAAACAACTGCCACAGAAAACAAAGCAAGTGACCAGCAGAATCAACCTGGTGAGTTTCTTAGGAACTGTGAATCAAATGATATAGGTGCAAATGAAACCTTGAATCAAGAAGAGTCAGACGAACAGAAGACTGAAGTAGAAGAGCCTACCAAAGCTGCAGACAAGTCTCTCAGAACAGCAGGAGATGCTTGTGCCAAAGAGCATCCCTCAGCCGAAGGCGAGGAAAATGACCTGAAAGAGATTGAAGACATCTTCAAGGAAGCCGTGGAGATGAATGCATCCATGATGACTGGTGGCTTTGCCAATTTGTATGCTGCAAGTGAACCTGAGAAGACTGAAAGTATGGATGAGAAGGATGTCACAATAGGGTAAGTGTGTTTTAAACTATTTACATGCAGTAATCATGTTCCTAATTATTCTTCAAAGTAATAATAATAATAACCCATGGTGCAACAGCCAGTGCGGGCCAGGGCCTACCCACCGACTGCTGGACTCACTCCCACCTGCCGAGGCCAGCATGCTGAACCCCCATTCCATGACCAGGTAATGCTACTCATTCGTAGCTCCCAATTTCCACACAATGGTGGGTGACCACTGATCCCGTACACAAGTCGAAATCTCAGAAGAAAAGTTGTACGCTTCTCACCAGGAGACTCGAACCTGCACACAACCCATAGCCAGAGTCTAAAGCATTATGCCTTTGATCACACAGCTATGGTGCGAGACGTTTTTCAAAATTAGTGGTTACAAGTTGCAAAGTGTGACTATAAATTTTGTGTGGATTCTGTCATGACGCAGGTTCTGATTCTGTTATTCTGATATCATGAAACTCAAGTGTGATCGAATATTATTTGTACTTTTGCTTTTGGTTCAAGCAGTCCTAGGTTTGATGACTTAGACATGGCCAATTCTGGAATATTTAGTGAAACCACAAAATTCCTGAAATTGGAAAAATTACATGAGACATTCCGTGTCAGATCAATCACCTTCTTGACCTCACCAGTTCTGATTTTGATTAAATTGGTATGAAGGACACATATGACAAGGTAAGTAATTCTGCCAAATTTCAGATTTTTATTTTGAAAATTGTCCAAAATACAGACATAATAAAAATCAAAATTTTCGTAAAAAAATGACAAACTTTTACTTACAAATAGCTGCAACTTTTACCCTAGTTGTAGTAGAGTGAAAATTCAAACACCGTTGAAAAGCTAAGGAATAGAGCTTTCCATTGATACCCTATATGACCTACTTATGACAGATTACAGTTTAAAGGTCATTCACTGTGACCTTTGACCTTGGATACCTCAAAACATGCCATCTCAGAAAATTATGAAAAAAATATATTTTATTGCCACAACATTCTTCTACCCATGTACCAAATATTAGTCTGGCAGTGCAGGATTAACGGGAGTGTCATGCTGCATACTACTGCATTTAAGGCACAGAGAGACACCATGCAATAAATATATCATACCTTGAGGATTTGGGTTTATTATACGTACATGAAATGTGTATATTTTATAACAAATCAACAGATTTATCAGCAACAGCAACTTTATTTGATAGACACAATTTTCGTCAGTAAATAGCAACAAATCTTGGAGATCAGAGATTGAAACTGCATCCATTTTAGCCAATGGCAGGGCTTCTTCTTAGCACATGGGTATAGAGCTCCTAACCAGACATAAACAACATTTATCTTGCATAGGCAAGCAACCCATTAAGAAAAATAATTTAAAGAGCGTTCCGATTTAATTATACCACAATTAATGACATTTCAATAAAATGTGCTCAATTTTCTCTTGTAATGCTTAACCCTTAACCGGGCAACCAGTGTCTATCAGACATTGTTGCTTATATTTTTTTGTCACATACTCCAAACGATACTTCCTGGGAACACAATATTTTTTTTTACTTCGTTTGTTTCCCCTTTTTTTTTTTTTTCTCATTTCACTCACGTAAACGGGCAAGCAGTGTCTGTCGGACACAGTGTACAATCGATATGTCAAGAAGTCTACTTGAATATGTATTAACAAATGTTTAATAAAAAATAAAGTATTTAATAAGACATCACATAAAAATATTATTAACGCTAAAATAGAAAAAAATGAAAAATATATGAGCAAATAAAACTATTTCCTCACACTACTTTCCGGCCTAACGTGTTTCATATACTATGCTGCAAAAAAACATGCAATTACGATGATGATTATTAATACAAGAATTAAGGACATAGCAATGATGATTAGGTTAAATATCATGTCACTCGCTTGTTTCCACAGCGATGAAACATAAAAATCTCACATTAGAAGGGCAAAATTCATTTAAAACAATGCAGTGTCCAACAGGATAAGGGTTAAACATGCAAAAATTTATTGTATCAATTGATCATCACAGTCGAAATTATGATGTTCCACTATGGTTTCCCCCACAAAAGGAAGTGACTAATGACCAAAGTGCTACCACATTTCAAAATAATAAGCTTTGTTCAACTATGCTGCATCAATCAATGCAAGCATTTTATCTAAAAATTTCTGATACTTTTTTTTCTTTTTTTGTTTCTTGGATATATATTATTTTTATTTCTGTTAAAAGTCCATTTCTAGCATGATTTGAGGAAAATAGCATGAAAAAAACCACTATGACTTGTACTATACCACGTTTGTTACAACCTGTCCTGGTTCCCGCGCTAGCTGGTCGCTGGCTTTTCTCCGTGCTGGGGAAAGTCAAAGCCAGGCAGCCAATTAAAATACGCAACATCGCAACAGCATCTACGTAAGCGCCTCTCTTCTGGCTCCCATTCGCTCCTCGCTGCCCAGCAGACGATTTTTTCCTCGTTTCTCATTGGCACCGAAACTGTCGAGCGATCGCTAGCACGGGAAACGGGACAGGTTCTAACAAACGCAGTATACATTCATTTTTTTTTTTAGTAAAGCTCTGCTGAACTTTTGTTTACAAGTTTTCCAAAAAATTTTGACAATCGTAGAACCTCACAATTATTTAAAGCAATAATTTACATTTTCTTTAAAAAAAGAAAAACTTTTTGACTGGTTTTTTTTGGGGAAGACTGGTCTGGGCCAACCCTGATCAGTTCCTCTTCTAAAGTTGTTTCAATTTCTCTCCTGATATACAGTTCTTCTAGTGTGTGGCTTCAGATATGAAAGCTTGGTATCTCGTCACACAGGCGTCATGGAAATGTCTGTTTTCTGTTTTTAAGGTGCAGGTGGGATTTTTGAGGAGTATGTTACAGTCATGCTCCAATGTCGTCTAGTTTCTCGTCAGTAACCACATGCTGTTTCACCCTTCACTTCTTATCAAGAGCAGACCCTGTTATCCTACATTTGTTCACAAGTTTTCAAACACTATATCTGTGTGGAACAAGAACATCTGGGAATTCTGCTGAAAAATGTATTCTAACTTCCGTACAAGAATTCATGACACAACAGTTGTACATAAATATTAGTTTGTTTTAAATTGTATGTATAGCGTGGCATTATAGACTGCAGGAAAGCAAATAATCCAAAACACTTGTTAACACTTTACCACTTCACGAACACATGCAAAGTGGACACCAGCTATCTGGATACTGAAGCACTGATGCTTCCAGTGCCAAGGTCAGCATACATCTGTGAGTCTAAATACTGGCAGATGAGCTCTCACTGGCGGGCATGCTAGCCAGGTCCATGGAGAACTTGACCATTAAAAGAACTGTATAAGTGAAGAATGCCTCTGCATTTCATGAGTAAGGTTCCATTTCTCAGGCTCGTTTTTGACAAGAAATTAATCTAGGAATCGCATCTTCACCAGCTGAAGTATTTTTGTGTGAGAGTTCAGTCTTCTCTGTAAGGGGTCCCTCGTTCGATATCCGGTGGAGGAACATAGTGGTTCAGACCCCACTTTAAAGTGAAAGCCCAGTCAAGATTAGCTTATCTGTGCATAAAATGGATTTAAAACAAAGAACACAATCTTCTGTGTGTCCTAAGTCACACATGTTGGGGTGGTAATAGAATGGTTCTCTTTTGTTTCTACCATTCTCTTATCAGTTCAAAGCTTGAATAAGGATGAAAAAGCAGTTGTATAAATATAAAAACCAGTCAATAATTATTTCAGGGTGGATATTCACTGGGAATTCCTTGAATTCCAGAAATTATTCACAAATTATTGGCTCGGGAATTATGCGTGAATTCTCTGTAGATGCGAAAAGTTGCAACTTTTAGTAATCCAAATCCCATTCAATTTAAACATATTTATAAATGCTCAGAGGCAAGTTTTTCATGGTTTGGTTTTTATTTTTATTGAGGATGGAAAAGAAAGCTGCGTGGAAAATAAAACGGAATTATCTCAGTCCATTTACTTTGTTAGTGTCCTTTGCATAACCTTCTATCTGACAGACGGAAAGTTATTGCAAGATAAGATATCTTGAAGCTGAATAGGTAAATTTGAGTATGAAATCCTTGTACAATTAACATTCGTAGATTAGTAGCTATATCCCGTAACATTTGTGACTTGTGTTTGTAGATGTATTTCTAGTCTGAGTAAGGGAAATAGTAAATGTAAACTCTGTACCTTAAATGAAATATTTTAAATATATATACTGTTTAATTGAATTGAATTGGAATTTTTGGATATATTGGAATCTCGCAGACCCTTTGCATTGTTAATATATTTGTGTGTGTATGTGTGGGTGGTGAGCTGTGGTAATTCATATGGTTCAAATAGAGAAAACATCTGCTTGTATAGAGCAACCTCAAACAAAAGAACCTTTGGTCAGAAGCCTTCATGCATCTTCCCTTCCATCCGTTCAACTTGGACCAGGGGAAAGCCTGCTTCACTCTGCCCCTCTCCTCCACGCACGAGTATGATGCACATGACGTGCAGTTCTGCACAGGTTCTTTTGCCTGTAGTCCCACTGTCCCCTTGATTTTTTTGGAAAGTTCACCTTGTAAACCAGGAATTATACTTGAATTTTATCATGGCCCTAGAGCTGTTACCCTGTATTTGCACTTTTGGTTTAATTTTCTTTATGTTGGCTGCACTGCTTTTTGTGCGTGCATGTCAGTAAGTGTGCATTTGTCATCATATTGGTGCATATTTAACATTCGTAACTCATTTTATTTGCTTGTTGTTGCAAGGTAAACATAACCCTGCCAGTCTCCATTTGCACCAGAGAATAGCAAGCAGTGAATCATTTTTTGTGGTCCAATCAGTATTGCAGACTAATATGCAGATGGCTTGTTAAGTCGTCGATAGTCACTCGTCACTTTGTCAGAATCATGGCTTGGACTTGTTCATTGTCAATTGTGATGCAAGCCTTCGGTGGATTTTGATGCATTATCCGAAAACAACAAGAAAAGAAAATAAGTGAAGAAGTTGAAACATGCACTAAAGCAACAGCAAATACACACTATTAGCATGTACATGCAGAAAGCAGTGCAGATAATTATTGGCTAGTCCTTTTATTTAAACAAATTATTTTCATCTTTTCAAACCACCTTTCCACTGTACCACTACCTGCATCTGGATTAAAAAGAACTAATATTGTGGTATTTTTTACTTTTCAGGGTCCAAAAACCTCCAGCACAAAAGCAGGTGTCTGGATCTCAAGAGCAGAAGGCTGTTTCTACACCTAAACAAAAGACTTCAGGGTACAATTGTGGTGAATGTGGCAAGAGCCTCTCTTCACACTATAGTTTGATGAGGCATTTGAAGACTCACACTAAAACTGTGAAATGTGAGGAATGTGATAAAATGTTCCCCAATATCACGGCTTTAAAGAAACATTCAACTGTTCACTCTCACGAAAAATCAAGTGAGCAGAAAACACAGCCACTAAGTAATGACGAGAAACCAGATCCTGATGTTCCTAGTGTTACCGGGTCCCTAATGGTGCCACCTGATGATAAAAGTCGGAACCAAAGTAGAAGTATTCGCTTGCAGTCTCCAGAACAGAGCTTGACGATGGCAGATGATGCAGATGCATGTGACACATTATCTCCAATCAGTAATGTAGGTTCACGTGAGAGAAATCATCTTGTTTGTCAAGGGTGTGGGAATCGGTTTTCTACGGAAAGGATCCTGAAGAATCACACAAAGAAGTGCTTACAGGTAATGGAGTCTGAGAACGTGCACGTGCAGCAAACTCCTCCGCAGCAACAACAAATCTTCTCCTGTTCTGAGTGCAATTATAAGTGGAAACGAAAGTGTGATCTTACTGCACATTACAAGAGAAAGCACGCCCCTGCAGTTGAATCAAAATTCATTTGTACAATCTGCCATTTTTCATTCCCAACGCAAAGGGCTCTTAATGACCATGTTAAGGTTCATGCAAAGGACGAGCACGTGCACAGCCATCCTAAAGAGATTCTGGAGCTTGATTTGACTGGAGATGATGCTGATGATTATCCAGTATCAGGTGCAAACAGTGTTGACAAACAGCCTTCGGAGGTTGAGCACAGTCTGGAAAACCGGGAGGAAGACCAGAGATTTGAAAGCGAACCACATAACAAGCGATTCAAGATAAGTCCCTTGTCTGAACGTGGTGCTGTTCTGCAGGGTCCTCTTGCAAGTCAGAAGAAACCTTCGCCTACTGACAAATCCTTGCCGAAACCAAAGGAGGATATAAATGTGCGAGAATCTCACATTACAGACTACGACAAGCATAAAAACAAAAAGCATTTGGTTCCAGGATACATTCAGAAAGAATGCAAGACATTTGTATGTAATGTTTGTCATTTATCATTTCAAGAAACATTCGGACTCGCTTCCCATCAAATGGAAGTGCATGGCGTGGCAGCTAATCCTCCAGTTTGTGTTGTGGCACAAAAGGAAGAGACTTCAGTGAGTTGTGAAAGGATAGAAACAACTTCCCGTGAAGACACCAGTACCACTTTTGTATGTAACGTATGCCATATGTGCTTCAAAGATAAGCCCACCCTAACTTCCCATTTTTGTGTCACACATGCATCAATCAAAACTGGAGCAATTGCATCATCTGCCCAAACTTGTAGAAGTGATGCACTTGGCGAGTTCACTGTTAAGGAAGACAATTCACCAGAGAATGAGATGAGTTCGTTTAACATTCCCAGAATGGAAATAGATGAAAAGAAAATGCAAGTTAATAATGAGAGAGAGGATCAATCAAGAATGCAGCAACCTCAAGGAACTGTAGTGTGCAATATCTGTCAAAAAACTTTCTTGCAAGTCAAAGATCTGCGCATTCACGTAAAACATTGTCACCCTGATGCTCTGAAAGAACAACACACAAACACAGGCATGAACATTGACAACAGTGCCCAACATATCAGTCAGAAACAGGATGAGAAAAAATTTCAATGTGAAATGTGTCCTTTAGCATACAAACATAAATATGATTTGAAGAAACACAAAGAGAAGAAGCATAGTGTGGAAGAAATTAAGGCTCCCGTGCTTGGGTTGGATATGAAGATGAAGCAGGATTGTCTTAGCTGCAGTATTTGTGGTGAAATATGCCGGAACAAAACAGCTTTAAAAGAACACCAGAGAACGCACAGCTGTTCATACTCGTGCACTGCATGTTCTGTTGGTTACACGCGTAAGTGTGATTATATAAAGCATTGTGTTAAGATGCATGGTGAGGCACCACCTGAAGATAATGTGCAAATTCAAGTGGCAGAAACAAACACACCTAAGATTTTATGTAGACTTTGTCAATTAACGTTCAAAACGAAGATCGAATACCTTCTTCATGTAAAAAAACATGAAATCAATCAAAATAAAAAGCTGCCGACAATGAGACCTTCAGAGACGGTAGGTGCATTGAAGTCAACACCGTTACGTGGGTCTAACGTATGCAGCGAGTGCGAGGCTGTCTTTGAACTAAAGGACGATCTGATTGCACATCGAGTAGCAGTACACGAGATCATCCCAGATGACGAAAATCTTGAGATGTGCAAATATTGTCACGAGAAACTTCCAAGTCATGTCAGCATGAAAGAGCATCAACAGATGCCTACTGGAGGAGAACCCAAATGCCAAATATGCAACGTGCCATTTGGATGTTTCAAGCTGTTGAAATTGCATGTAGAAGTTCACAGGCTGAAATCAAAGACGTTCGCAGAAGATTCTGGATGTAGCAACACTGCAGACACCACTGTACCTTCGTTCTATGAGTGTAATATCTGCGGGAAGATGTTCTGTAATATGAAAACTCTAGAACTGCACCAGGAAAAGCATAAGCAACCAGGAAGTGCTGCTGGAGGGAAAGGATGGAATGGAACCAAAACAAAAGTCCCAAGGAAGATAGTCCCCCCTCTGGTACCATTCTTGAGAAAGAAGAAGCCACTTATACAAATGAAAAGAGCAAGAAACCTGGAAGCCATAAACAAGAAGAAAATGATTATGATAGGTAAGAAAATTTTAAATGCAAAGATTCATAAAGATGATTCTGGTGTAATACTTACGGAAAAGAAAGGAGGACAAGAAAGCCAAACTAAGGAGATTCCTGCATCGTCAATTCAATCGCAGTTACAACTTCCACCTGGTTTGGAACTTAAACTGATCGGAAAGTCATCAGAGCCACCAGAAGTAGCACCAAGGACCCAGGTGTACATTGTGACAAATATGAAGAAGCCACAGGGGCCAGCTGCGAGTCCGAGTATCACACCCCAACAGCTGCACTGTTTGTTACCAGCACCAGCACGTGAGGCGATTATGGAAAGCAAAGTGGCATCTAAGATTGATGTTGTATCCACCAAGTGTGAACCTCAAGGCTCGGCTGTGCAGATCCCAAGTCCTTCTTCAAGTGTACCACCAATTACAAAGATATCCACCAACAAGGAACAAATGAACCCTCCTAGTGGTGGTGAAAATTTGAAGATCCATTCTCAATTCTCAGAGTCATCGAAATCTGCCCCGTCACCCTTCTCAAGTCAAGAGTTTACAGAGAAGGAAGTAATAGACTTGGAAAGCCAGGACAAACCAAAATCAGAAACTGACAAACAAAACAAGGAAATGATAGAAAGAGAAATTATGATGCATGCAAAAGGTATGTCAAAACTAGAGATTTTATCAGAAGTGTGCACAACATTAAATCCAAGTGTTCCTTCAGTATTAGATGGTGAAATCACTTCACATCAGCAGAAAAGTTGTCTCATTCAGCCAGGGTCTGTTCCATTTGATGACGAGGAAAACTTCGATGACTCCAAAAGTTTCCAGCATTTAAATGTACAGGAACATGCTGAAATTCCCAAGCTACCAGGACAAAATCAACATACTGTTCCAACGAAAGATGAGGAAGACTCCTTACTCAAATCAAAAGTCGATTCACAGACAGCCATTCATCAATGCAAAACCACCACCCCTGCAAAGGTCACTCCATCAGGTGTTCAAACAGAAACAAATGTGCCATTGTCACCCGAGAGAGAGACATTGAATAACAGCAAACCACATGAAGGAGACTCTACATCTCAACAAAATGAGGAAGGTGAGGTTACTTCAGATGGGGACGACCCAGAAATACAAATAATTGAATCAAGAATAAACGTAAATCCCACATTTCCCTTGATGACTCCACCACCACACATCACAACAAGCAGTTCTCATATTCAAAGTTTACCCATCCAGGTCCAGAGTACAGGGATAATCACGCAGAACAGAAATCCTCATGCAATGACTGGGAATGAAATAGTGACAACAAGATCCATTTCTGGACTTAGCCAAAGCAAAATTGTACTGTCAAATAGCTCTATAATCAATCAAACAGTAACAAACCCACAAATGGTAGGAAACCTACAGTCTATAAATCCAGTTATCAACCAGGTGACAGGTGCTGTATCAGGTGTAACCATTACACCGAACCTAACCATCACACCCAGAATCCAAGTCTCTAACCTTCAGCCCATGCAGCAAGCAACAGGTGGTGTTCCAGTTACGTCAACCCCTCTTTCGTCTGTTACAGGACAGGAAGCATCAGGAGTTCCGAATACCATAATTACAACAGGATATTCACCTCAGGTGAATCAAGTTGGCAACTGCTATGTTCTTTATAGTATACAGGCACAAACTGCGGAAGCCAGTGCATCCTTCAATCCACTGGTAGTCCAGCAGGCAAGTACTTCGGCACAGCAAGTGAATGCAAGTGCAGTGGTGGCAGGAAAGGATAAGTTGCAATTGCAGAAACCGCAGTCAGTGAGTGGATTGCAAGTGATGCCGCATCATGTAAATGTTTCACAGAGTACAGGTGTTGGTGGCAGCAACCAACAGGAAATTCAGAAAACGAATCCTCAGTCAAACAAGCAAATGCATTCAACAGCAAAACGGCTGATGATAGACAGCAAAGGTCGGGTTTTAGAGAAGCAAATAATTCCACATCCAAATATATTAAGACCAAGTACCACTCAACCGAAAGTTTTAATGCCAAGTAACACAGCCAATAAGACAGCTGATGCGAACATCCAGCAACCACATCTGTCCACTACCAGTGTTCAGCAACCACATCTGTCCACTACCAATGTCCAGCAACCACATCTGTCCACTACCAGTGCACAAAGAATGGTTTTGACAACAGGAAATGGAAAGTCACAGATTATCCAAGAACACAAAAATGATCAAATTCAACAGTATCAGATGACTGGAGAGGTGGGGAAAGTGCCTGCAGTTAATCAGTTTACTTCAAAGATAATTGTCACACAAAGTGATGCAAAGATGGGAGAAATTCAACAAATCCCAGTCCCGAATAAACAAGGTAGTCCAGATAAGAAGACTTGCAGCTTGTGTGACAAGGTGTTGAAATCACCATCAGCATTACAAGAACACCTCCTGGTACATATGGGAAAGCAACCTAAATGTGAACTATGTAATAAGACATTCACAACTAAGCGTGGGTTTAATAATCATGTCTTAAAACTGCACAACAATATTTTAAGATGTTCGGCATGTAATTCAAGTTTTACCAATGAGCGGCTTTTGCAAGCTCACATGATGACTGAGCATTCTGCTTATTATGGGAAAGTAAGTGCTCCAGTGAAACCTCGTGCAGAGCAGCCACTAAGTCCCACAGCAACGTTTCTAAAACCACCACCGTTGAAGTCATATTCATATGTTGCAAGATCCAAAGCAATGGGAATATCAGGAGTTGTGTCAAGTGCAATTCCTGTGCAAACAGGGAATGTGCAGAAGCCTGAAACGAAAGCAGGTGATAAGGAGCATATTGGCTATGATGAAACCGTGAGAATTTCCCCACCGGAAGAAACAGCAAATCAAAGTGACGCCGAGGCAATCAGATCTCTGTTCAAATGCTCTGTTTGCTGCAGAATGTATCCTAGCTTGCATATGCTGTTGAAACACAAGCGTTTTCACAAGCAGCCAAACACCTTCAAATGCTTTCTCTGCAGGAAAGCATTCCGAAGAGCTGCTGATTTGAAAAGACATAGATTGGAGCACAAAGATAAGAGGTTACTGCAGATGCAAGCAGCCAATCACAAACTTCAAGGCATTGTAAATATTACAACGGAGAACAAATACGTAGAGACCAAGAGCAACGAAGCAGGTAATGTGTGTCAGGCACCACCCTCTCAACCATTATCTCGATCCATACAGGATTTGATGTCGAATAATGCATCTCTTACTATAACTCACCTATCAGGAAGATTGTCTGCAAAGCCACCCTGTGCTAGCTCTGATGGTAGTGCAGATGGCCGTGGCAGGCCCCAACAGCTCAGTGGTGAAGGAAGCAGGTCCCAAGCTGCATCTACAATGGCAGCTACTATCAATATAAATATAAACGAGAAGTCAAATATCATTTCACTTCCAGAGAGCTCCCAACATGCCATGCCTGCACCACCTCAACGTAAACGTTTTCCATGCACTATGTGTTCTGCTGATTATGCCTCTAAAACTAGTCTTAAAAAACATGTAGCTAAAAAACATGCTTCCCCGGAAAGAAGTGTACAGCCTTTGAATGCTTCAAATCCAGGAAGTAATACACCATTACACCAGAACCCAGATTACTTGAGAATGGTTTTAAAATCTGTATTGGAACCACTGGGTGCACAGGACATTCCGTTACTCTCTTCAGCAAAAAGTACCAATCCAGATAAGATTCTCTTTCTCTGCGGTATATGCAGAAAAATATTCCCTGATGAGCCAGCCCTCGATGAACATCATAAAATCCATAAATCGCAGATGAGTGCAAGTATGCTTGTTGGTGTTCCTACGAGTTCGTCACATGTTACTTCTGGGCCTACGAGTTCATCAAATGTTACTTCTGGAAACCCTGTTCACGGTCAACCACTTCTGGCTGAGAGTGCAAGGTCTGCTCAGAGAACGATACAGCAAGGAACCCCTCCTGTTAGCATGGCAGAGCATGCATCGGAAAAACCGATAAGAGGAGACAGTAAAACAAATATGCAAGAAATCAACACACCTCCTGTTCAAGAACAGAAAAAAATATTCAAGTGTAATTTATGTGGAAAGTTATTGTATAATGATCATCAGGTACAGACTCACGTGAAACTTGGTTGCAATGGAAAAGGCCCAAAATCGTTAATGGGTAACAATCATTCTGGTACCGTTACTCCAAAGACTGCCCAAAGTCCTGGGGAGATCGTGACAAAAGCAACGGAGATGCTGTCGAATTCAAACACACTATTACCAGAGCCCGCAAGCAGTTCAGTTGCATGTGGCCATGTAGATAATCAGTTTCACACTACAGACCAGAGATTGGAATCCCCGTCAGCGAGAACCTTAGTTGATTATCAGCCAGTACGCACTGCCCACCTGAACTTGCGATTGCCCCAGTCCGGAAATCAAATTAATGTTGGTGCAGTCTCTCCAATAGGCAGGCAGCACTCGGAGGCAAAATCATGTGTCCCTGTGAAGGGTCATGATCTTTCTAGTAGCAAGGGTCCTAGTGTTTCTAGCAAACAGTACACATTCACGAATACACAGTCAAGAGATGTTCAGATGCTGCAGAATACATATTCTCCACAGTCCAGCGACAGTAAAGGCCAGATAGATATAAGTAGTACAAAGTTGATGGATAACCAGTCAAACCTGGATGATGAAAGTGAAGATAGCCACATTTACCAAGATGACCAAGACATATATTCTGAAAACTCTCCACCTATGAATGAAACGTTATTGTTGGAGCAGTTGATGTGTATTCAGTGCACGCAAGGCTTCAACAGCAAAGAGGAACTACAGAAACATTTTAGGGAACACCTGCAGTGCAGTGAATGCCCAATGACCTTTGACAGTGTGGTCAACTTGCAAGAACATAAGCAGAGGCACGTGTGGGCAAAATCTCTTCGATGCCGTGTGTGCGAGAAGACGTTCCAGGACAGAATGAGTCTGCATGAGCACTGGAAGAGCCACATGAAGTGTGAGGTGTGCAAAATCACCTTCAAGGACGTTGATCAGATGGTAAAGCACAGGGAGAAACACTCGAATGCAGTTGCAGGTGAGAATTTGCTTCCTTCTCGACAGTCCCTTTCAAATGTCGCCAATCCCCTCGTCCAGTGTGGCATATGCAAAGAGACCTTTGAAAATAAGTGGAAATTGCGAAATCATAGCATGAAGGTGCATTCTTTGAAACCCCATACCTGCCCAGAATGCAGACAGTCATTTGAAAATAAAGTTGCTCTGAAAGATCACATAAAGGTGCATCTCAGGTGTGACAAGTGTGGAAAGGAGTTCGACCAGTTGCACAAGATAAGGAGGCATTTGAAGACTCATGATGAGAAAATGTTCAAGTGCAACGTATGTTCGAAGACATTTTTTGATCGTAGCAGTCTAAATCGACATCAGGAGAATGTGCATAATGAAAAGCATTACAGTTGTGATCGGTGTGAAGACAAATTTGATACACTCTCTGCGCTGAAAGTTCATTTGTGGATTGTTCACGAAGGTAGGCCTGTTGTGAATTTTCAAGAAATTGACAATGAGACAGTTCCAGGTGTAGTTGACCAAATGGACACATAATGTTACACAACATTTACATGTGTAATTGTGGAAAATGTTAGAAATCAATATGTTGATACCATGTGCATATGTGTGTAAAATTTCAGTGGTTGATCAATTTTGAGTGAAAAGCCAGGTGAAATGTGCATACATCATATGTGTGAGAAGTTATGTCACAAGTTTTCCGTGCAACATAATTGCCTGCAGCATCATCATTTATTTCTTGCGTGTGTGATTCATATGATTAATGTTTGATTATTGATTTTATTTGGTGCATGTTCATCACTTTCGTATGTACCTACCAGCAACACGGCTGCTATTCTGCCATCAGTCGTTGCAATGTGTCTCTTTATGATAGCATACGTGTGGTCTACTCGGATGTTCTTGAAGTGAATAGTGTATAGCAGTATTATAAGTAAGGTACTTGGAATGGAACAATGAAGACAGTTCTAATTAAATTTGGTACAGCTTTGCACCCGTCTTTTGGTAAATTATTCATTGTAACATTCTTTGTATCGTAACAGATATTGCTATTTGTTAATCATTGTAAAGGTCATTTGCGAACTGAAGAAGCACATATCTTAGTACTGTTTTTTATATTTTTGTTGCATAAAACTTAATTCCCATTGTTTAATATCTATTCTTTTCTCCAATTACCTCGAGAATCTCTTGTGTATGGAAGTTCATTATTGTGTGTGTTTTTGCTGAGCTTTTAAGTTACTGTTTTAGATTAGTGTTGGAAAAATATGTTGGAAGTCTCAGCCTAATATTCATAGATGTGAACATCGTTGAATACAGATCTTATAAGCAACAGAAAATGAACATTCAGAACGTTGACACCTGGTCACGATGGGAAAGGAAGTTTTCAGTTTCTTACATATTTTTCTGTATAATTGATTTAGTCCCAACAATGTTTCCATATCTCAATCACAAGTTCCAGAACTTCCATTTTTCACTATACTTTTGATCACGTGCTACCAGAACTTGTACTAATTAAGTCATACTTTTTATTAGCCATCTTCTTCATAAAGAAGTCTCTTCTTATCCATGTGCCATGTGCATTTTCCACAATTTACCCCAAAGTTGTAAGTATGTAATATACACATTGTTTACTGTGGTATTTAACTAGTAGTAGTATTAATATTTAATTTTATGTAGGTTTTTATATGACTGATTGAAGTTTAAACTTGAAGTCCACTTGTTTGGAGCATTGTGGTTTCTATGAATGAGTCAAAATTACGCGATTTGTTTGGAAACTGAAATGTAAAGATAACAGAAAAAATCTTTACAAAATAGCACATAGGAGTGGATATAACTGTGTATAGATGAGACAAGTGTATCTGTTTTATAATGTGTATTTAAATAGTTTATATATATATATATATATATATATATATATATATATATATAAAGAAGATAAAAATGTGTTGATAATTTGTGATTGTTTAGGTACACATAGAATGTAATATATAGATGAAGGCAGTTTTTTGATGTAAATTTCCAAATACTTCCAAATGTTAAAAAGGAAAACGAAAAATGAAGAAATGCTTATGTAATACGACTGTAAAAATGTTCGGAATTTTCTGCAGATAGCAGTTTCCTAAGTGTATTTGAGTAAAGTTACATTCTGAGAAAAAAGAGCATGTTATGTTTGATATGCATGCAACCCTAAAATCGAAAACAGAGAAATAATAGCCTTCAATGTGTTAATGTTTCAGCTTTAAATACTCTTCTTATGTATTGTCAAAGACAAAGATGAATTTGATTGACTTGGTTCATTTTACTTTACTTTCTGCCATTTTTATCTAATTGAGAGGATGAGGATCAGTGATGATATGATGAAATTGATGAAGGGACACTCGTGGAGAAAACCTAGGCCCAGGTTGGGATTTAATCCCAGGACCCATGGTGTTGTAGCATGCCGTTCTAACTACTACTCCACAGATGTTGGCAAAGATGAATTTGAAAGAAAAAGTAACATACTCACTGGCATCTTCAGGAGAAAGGCAGATTCAAGATGTATTTCAGTAAGAACTTGTCATCTAAGTGTGAATTTCCAGATAATGAAAGATGCCAATTTATATTTTCCTCACCTTAAAGGTGTAATGGAACAAATCAAATCACATGCAAAATTAAAACTCGTATTTCTATAACATTAAAGTTGACAAATATCACAAGACACACCCAGTGCTGTTCCCAGAGAATTTCATGAATTTTGGTTCTATCGGTGGCTATGTGTACCAAGATTGTTTCTCTTTTTTACTCTTTTTTTTTTTTTTTTTTGCATTTCTCTGTTTCTTTCACTCTCTCTCTTTTTCCTTCTTATTCTGTTTCCTGTCCTTGTGGGGCCTTCATGACGACATAGTGATAACACCGTTACCTTGTAATGAACTGGTCCCAACTTGTGTCCTTTCTTTTTCCCATTCAATCTCATTATTCATCCTTCCTCCTCTTCTTTAGCATACAGCCCTCGCAGTTTGTCCTTTGCCTCCTTCACAACTGATGCCCATTTTGCTCGATCAACAGCTGTAGTTCTCCATCTCTTCCCTCTTAT
Organism: Lepisma saccharinum; assembly: GCF_977018435.1. Classification (NCBI taxonomy): domain Eukaryota; kingdom Metazoa; phylum Arthropoda; class Insecta; order Zygentoma; family Lepismatidae; genus Lepisma; species Lepisma saccharinum. The sequence goes on along the minus strand of NC_139241.1, from coordinate 61,800,430 downwards.
TTCCCTAAGGTCTTGCTCTACATCATCTTCCCATCTCATTCTGGTTCTTCCTTTCCTCATCCCGTCAGGTTTGCTTGGAACACTTTCTTTACAGATCTTTCCTCGGGCATTCTCACCAAATGCCCAAACCATTCCAATCTCAGGGTATTAATTGTGGTGGCAGTATCAGGTGAGTCGTATTTGCTGTGCAGTTCCTGGTTCATTCTTATATGTCATTCACCATTGTCTCGAATTGACCCATATATCTTCCGTAAGATCTTTCTCTCCCATGTTCTGAGCATCTCCTCAATCTGTCTGGTCATTGTCCATGCATCTGCACTATGGATCTTATAACTGTTTTCTAAATCTGAATTTTAAGAACTTGTGATATGGCCAGCTTTAATTCCATCTTTTACTTCTTCTTCTACTACATTATTTGTAGATGTTGCCAGTGAGTCGAGGAATTTAAAACTGTCTACCTTACCAAATATGTGTCAAGTCATTTCAGTTTCTTGTTTCTCAAATTACCTTCCCCAATTATGCGCATGTACTTACTGTCGGATTAAAAGTTATAGTTACTCGAGTTTGGACTCCAAATAAAAATTAACCAACAAAAAAACTACTCGCATCAAAATTTAGCTTATTCAATTATGCATTAATCTATGCTAACCACAATTTTTTTCGAGCGTGCCTTATATTTTTTATCATAGTGAGAACAAAAAAAAGTCTGGTTTTTTGGAGGTTTGCAAACTATCACTCTCTTTGAAAACCTATAAATCAAAAACACTTTGTCCGATCATGATGAAATTGTAGTATGGTGAAGGCAGAAAGGTTTTAAACACAATTCTTAATTTTCACATATTTAAAATTTGTCAAAAATCCATTTTTTCCATTTTCCGAAGCAACATTTTCTTAGTATTAGGTAGTCCTACAAATACAATATTGGTCACCATACTAAAATTTCATCACGATCGGACAACTCATTTTTGATTTATAGAATTTCAAAGAGACCGATGGTTTGCAAACCTCCAAAAAACTGGACCTTTATTTGTTCTCACGACGATACAAATATAAGGCATACTCAAAGAACAAATTAGTAAGCATAAATTAATGCAGAATTGAATAAGCTAAGTTTTGATGTAAGTCGTTTTTTTTTCTTTTTGTAGGTCTACTGGTTAATTTTTAATTGCAGTCTAAACTCGGGTATCTATAATATTTAACCCGATAGTAGTTGTGGATTCATTTATCGCCACCATTCTATACACCTCTATAGTCCTCACCCCCCCCCCCTTCTCTCTCTCTCTCTCTCTCTCTCTCTCTGATCATATGTCCAAGAGAACATGACATGTGAACATGTCACCAGATGGTAGTGTGATGGGAGGTTATCGTGCAGAGGGCAGTGGTAATTCGTTGTTGAGTCAACCATCATGCCATGGAGTGAACAGCATTCGTGTATCAAAATAGCCGTTCTTCGGAGGAGAGCTGGTGGAAACTGTGGGGATTAGTGTTCTACCATAGTATGCACCTCTTTTGTTCATGTAATGCTCCTATGCTTTCAGACTTGTAAACACATGTGGCACAATGCTGTCTTTAAAGATGTATGTTCACTTCTCTATACTACACCGTACATATGATCTGCATTCTTCATACATTCCACATTACAATATACTGCCCTCTTCAATTTGTATATTTTGGATTTTCGTGCCAGTCCCACATTCTTGCAAAAAAAAAAATAGTTGCCATGATTTATCTCCCAACACTCGTACATAGGAGAAATTTTCTTGTGTACTTATTTTGGGTGGGCTAGATTGCAACCATCCCCCCCCCCCAAACCCCCAATACATAATTTATTTTCTTTGTCCAAATTTTCAGACCCAATGAGGACCTTAGAGTTGGAAAGGCATCTACAAGAATTTTAATAATGCCTAACACAAGTTTATACTGCCTATACCACATGTTAGTTGGCCACCTAGGATACCTCAGGGTGAAAGGACTCTCCCACACTGCCACAGATGCCCAGGGATTAAAGAGAAGAGTTTGAGCTGTCAGTGCTCATTGTTTCAAAGTCTTGAAATTGCAGGAGCATTACAGGAATACAAGAGGCACATGCAACGGTGTAGCCACAGTGCTTTTGAAATTGAAGAAGCAGTTTGCATTAAAAAAAATCAAAGTACTCTATGACAGTAGATATAGAACAGTGGCAAATTAAGTAAAACACGTCGGTAACGCATCTGACTACCATGCTAAAGGTCCCGGGTTCGATCCCCGACCGGTTCAAATCCGGGAACTTTTCTAACGTTGGGCCCCGGTGCCCACCCAGCATCGAATAACATGGGTACCTGGGGGGTAAAGGTGGTCAGGGGCGTGATGCTGATCACATCACCCCCACTCACGACCGGATCAAGAAAGTGTGGGACGTTACTCCCACACCCCCTATACGCCTTCATGGCGTGGTGCTATGCACAGGGGAACACTTTACCTTCAATGAACTCTTCATGCTCTTAGCTTTCCAAGTGAATACGAGCAGCAATGAATCTCAAATCAAGGTTCATTTTTAAAGGTTCGATGTTAAAAATATGTGGGGTTAAAATATATGGGGTTTAAGGGAAAATTCCCTGCTCTGGCTGTAAATTATGATTGGTCCTGGGAGGATGCTTTCTGTATATAATATCCTGATGCTTTGACAGTAGTTACTTGGATTTTCTCCCCACTGGAAAATTTTCAAATACTACCCTGAGATATGTGCAATGAAAATAACTTACGTATGCAAGTTGAGATACAGTCATTTTCCCCAAAAATTCAGTTTGTTTTCATAATTGTTTTCGCATAAACATAACTTGAAAAAAAAGAGTTCACATGGGTTTTTTAGCCATAGTAACTTCCATTGTACAGTAAATTATAAGAAAATTGCTGATCTCTGTTAAAGTTTTTATGGAAAGTGACTTTTGTGCCACCCTGTGCATGAAGTTTCTTTCTCACTGTGATGACTTCTCATCCTCGTTACCAGGTTCAATGTGTACAATCTCTGAAAAGTTCAGATAGGCAGATGTTCAGATCGAAGAAAAAAAATTATACATAAAGAGATTGTAAAATAACCACTTAGACTTCAGATAATTAGGCTACTCCCAGCCAAAGTGGAATTCAGAAGGGGGCCAGTTTGATGCTTTTTCTGTTCAAGAACATATTGTGATGTAGGTTGGAATCCTCCCAAATTTGCATAAAATGAGAACTGTAAAGTACCCATATTTTTTTCTTAGTCCCAATTCTCCAAGGATGATTGTATGTAAATTGACATCAATAATTAAACTGTTAAGGATTGTAGAAACGACACATTTGTTTATTTTAAATATTATTTTTCAGAAATCCACGTAATTCCACATGAAGTTGTCTGACCATGGCTTTGCAAATAAGCATCAGATTTTGTTTTTATAAGAAAAATAAGCCTCAGGAGGCTAAATCAGGACTGTATATACACAATATTGTCAATGATGATCAGACACCCCCTGAACTGTAAGGAGGATCACTCGTACCTCATCAATGCAAATCAAAACAACTAGAATGACTCTTTAAGGACAGTGGGTGCGGTCAAAATGACCATATGATGCAAGCTGAGCGAGGCTAAACAGGGTATGATTATCAGCGTCCACTGATTCGGGCATTTCATCCATGAGATTTCAGACAGGTTCCAGATACCATGTGAAACAGTCAGTGATGTAATGGTGAAATTGAAACATGAGGGTGTGATGAAGCTATAACCACAACCTGGAAAGCCAAGAAATTGACCAATAGGGGTCGGCGAGTGCTCCGAATTGTGGTGAAGTTGAACCGGCAGGCTTCATTGGACACTGTGGCCACAGACTTTCGAATGGCATCTGGAAGTGATGCCAGTACTTGTACCATCCAGCGAGAGGTGGTGGCACTGCGATTCCATGGGGGAGCTGCAGCACATGAGCCAATGATTACTGCCCGGAACATTGCACATAGATTACTGCAACCTGGTAGAAAATCTTCCTCACAGGGTATCTCTGTGATAGAGATGAATGGCGGACATGCCCAGTACTGACACCAGACCAGCTCCACGTAAGCACATTTCTACAGGTGTCCGGTCATTATTGGTAATATAGTGTATAAGGCCTGTTTAAGAGAGACTCGTGTGGATTATTTTATTCTGAATGATAAAGCTATATCAACTAAAATGACATCACAGTACACATTCAACTTTCCTCCATGTTCTGTTAACTTATGGTCTGTGAATTGTGTTTAACCGAAGAAAACTGTTTCTAAGGAAGCATCTGTTTACACTAACCTTTCAGTCAGCCCATTAATATCACAGCAGTGTGCAGCATTGAAGAATATGTTCATTTAGGGCAGTATACAAAATGATGATTCAGACATCTGGTGAGAGTGTAATATCATAGTGAAGGTGGTGAATTGTTAAAGAAACAAAGTGGAGTTTGTGTGCACTTGGGCTTTTGATTATCAAAGAATGGTGTACTACGTTGTCAAGCTGTCAAAAAGGTGGAGTATGAATCAAAAAATGGTGTACTACGTTGTCAAGCTGTCAAAAAGGTGGAGTATGAAGAACCTCATTTGACAAAGCTGATCACATCTGTGTTGGAATGGAAACCACCATGACAATGTTCATCTTCATGTGACTGCCCTCTTGACTGAAAGAAATGATGAAACGATTCCACAATCTCCATACAGCCCTGTTTAACTGCCTGTGACACATTTTTTTCCAGTTTTCAAAAAGAGATTTCAAAGATGTAAGTTGGTCATTCCAAGTGGTAGTCAAAGGTTTGGAAGCAGTTGAGAATGAGATGAAGAACCATGACTTCCAACAAGTCTTTGAGTAGTGTTGAGTGACTTTACAACAGTTGTATTTCTTGCAAAAGGTCTTGTATATGGGGAAGGGAATATATGGGGTGTGTATTTATTATGTGCATGTGTAATTTTTTTACTAACTGTAGTTCTCTCTATCCATTTTATATAGAACTTCTTAAATGCAAATGAGTGTTGAATTTTTCCACCTTCACAGCAGTAGCCAAACAGAAATGCTTTTTGTTACATTTTTAAGTTTCAATAATAATAATAAATAATAATGACACCCAAACAGTGAAAGTGAAAGAAATTTCTATTATACTTAAGATTAGTGTGATGTATACGTATATAAATATTTAAAGTTTGGTTGACCAACAGGAATTTAGTTGCCCAGTTACATTGCATTTGAAAGTTGTAGCAATAGATATATGACACATGCATACATGTAAGTTAATAGTTGGTTACTAATATGTTTAGACATTATATAAAAATGAAATGACACTAGATGTTAGTTACATAACAGTTTGCATGCTCAAAGCAATAATACATATGACTTTATTTCGCAAGTTACATGAATATTGTGCATATTAAATCTCTCACTCCCAATTACATGCTTCTGGTGTATTGACAATGTCCATGCTTGAAGCTTTTTTTCTCAGCAGGTGTAGATGTAGCAACTAAAGGTCATCCTCATTATTTTGTTCGCTCACACCGTGTATTTTTGGTATTTCTAGCCAAAGATGCTGAGTTCAGGTAATGTGTTCCAACATAGGTTACAAGTCAGTAATCATAGACCTTGGTTACAAAACATGAATCTACCTTGAGCAGTGGTTGTTTTTATATTAAGAATGCGTACAGGTCATGTATGACTTAAACAATATTGGCATGTTTAAAAGTTGTACTCTCAACTTCCTGTCAGTGCAAAGGAACAATACAAACACTCAATCATTTGTTTTTTCAGTGCCACTTAAGCAAGGCCGGGTTTTTTGGTTATTAGCGATAAACGCGAAATGTAACTGAGAGATGCAGCAAGTATTATATGCACGATTTATTACAAATGTGACTGATTTCCGACTGTAATTTTGTCGTGAATTTTCATGAAAATTGACCGTTTCTGCAAACATTTTCATTTTTATGATAAAAACACAAAAAAATGGCATTCTTTACAAATTCCTTTTTAAGAAATATATTAGATTTGAAGATGTTGGCTGCAAAGGAATGAGAAATCATTTGGAAAGGCACAGTAACTCGAAAGTCTATTATTTTTTATGTGCAGATGACTGGGTTTTCCTGATCCTTTGGAACATTCCATTTATTTAGAAATACATTTGTTTTTATCTGCAAGAGTAATGGAACGCATGACGGCATGTGTGCCATTATATGTTGATCAATGTTCTCCGTGGTGAAGTTCTTCCAGTCATCCTTGAGTAGGCGCCTGTATAATCACTGACACTTCTGTATTGTAACAATCCCATTAACTTTTAATGTGATCGTTACAACCCAGAAGTGTCCATGGAGAACCTTCTCTCCATGCCGCAGTGGTTACATCGTCAACTTGTAACGAAGAGGTCGTAGGTTCGATGTCCGTTGGAGGCACATAGTGGTTCGAATCCCACTTTAAACTGTAGGTCAAGTCCCAATAAGTATATCTGTGTGCTCAAAAAGCTCAAACCACAGGCAGGTTTGCAGTGGTCTTCTCTCCTTGATGAACAACCTCTATACTAGGGTAGTTGTAGTTTCCGGCACAGACCCTTTCCTTTCATCTAACTGTTGTGTCAATGGGGGAAGTAGGCAACGTGATTGGTCACTCGTCACAGCAGCCACTCGAAACGGCCAATTCCATATTCTTGGAACCTTTCCACTCTCTTACGCTGTTGGAGGCCGGGAATAATGCCGGCCCTGTTTTATCAAGTGAATGATTTTGTAGCTAGGATTTCATCCCAAAACAAAACTCATTTTTGTTTGGTTTGCTACACCTACGGTCCCTTTAATTGCCTGGGATGTACATAATTTAACAACGGAGTATGCCTCTTCCAGTCAGTTCGCTCCACATTTTTCCAATATTGTGATGCAAGCTGAAAGATGGCAGAAATTTGACACCCCTTGCTGTTGCATTGGTTCTTTTGCCGCTCGGATTTGTTCAAGGGTCAAGATTCAAGAGTCTCAAACCTTTGTGGTGGAAATTAAGGGTCTTTCTTAATGAAAGTAATTTTTGAAGTTAAGTAAATGGTTTTGAAGGCTTTTTTCGTCAAAATTGGGCTTTTAGGCATTTGTAGGACTTTATAGTTCATTTAGGAATGTTTAGGTCCTATAGAATTTCAGTAGAGGGGTGCTGTGTACATGAAATGCAAAGATCTCTAAAAAGTATGTTTCTAGGACGTAGCAAAAAAAAAGAGGTATGGACCTAGAAATCCTTTCCCTATTTATGAGTTGTTCAATGTCTATTTATAATGTGTTTTATTTGTCTCTGTGAAGTCAATAGTCATTGTGTGAATTGTTACATTTTGAGTTCTGACACACATTAAGGTTAATATGTTCGTAACAGCGCTGTTGTGAGCATGGAGTTTGAATAGATGGCAGCAGGGATACAACAATGTGCTGAGAAGCGCAATATCCATTTGCAACAGATAGATGCCAACTCTGCACTGTTACATACACGATTCTCAATTCCTCCACTATGCCCAGTGGGCTGGCAGGATCCTATTTAAGCATTTTTGGCAGCCCCAAAGCTCAGTTGATTTATTGGACGACAGCCATGGCTGATTACAACCAAGTGCTGAGGGGAATCCCAAGGTCTCTCCCAATCAGGAAGCTGCAGGGTAATAAGAACAGTTGGTTGAGTCTTAGCATTAACTGGGCTGTTATTAGGCCTCTCCTCCCACTGTGCAGCAAACTTGAGCGACCACCAACCTTTCCTTTTCCAAACCAGCTGCAGTGGTTCAAACCTGCTCGACTTAGGAGCCCTTTGTTGGCAACATTAAATTACAAACTCGTAGATCCTCATTACTGATCCTTTTCAGGAGCCAAAATATTATCAGATGTGTGACTGTTCAAGTATACAGTAATACCAGTCTGTGGTAAATATAGTTTTATGGAAGTATTGCTGAATATTTTTATAGACACCTTGTATAACTCTAATAAGACACCCATGTGAGTCTGTGCCCATGTGTGTGTAAGATTATATAGTAGGTAAGCAAGCACCCAATAAGCTGGCTCCTTCAGCTTGATGCAGTTTTAAGAATTGTAGAAAATTTGCATTATTATTTTATGACACACATTCCTCTCTCTTTGTCTTAATCCCAACAACAAGGATTAGAGCATTTCTAACAAAACTGACCAACTGGAAATAATGCTAAGTGAATGCACACCAGATATATTTGTAGTTACTGAACATGGTCTGAGGTCTGAAAATTATAAATTATGCACAATTACAGGTTACAATCTACATGCAGTTTACCACAGGTCGATTCAAAAAAGTGGGGGCACTGCACTTCAAAAATAGTGTACAAAATATCAAAAAAGTGTTAATCCTTGACAAATACTGCAAAGAAAATATACTAGATGTTAGTTGTGTAAAGCATAATATAGGATTAGATACATTTAAGATTATAGCAGTATACAGATCACCAAACAGTGACATAAATCTCTTTGTAAATGCTTTGGACAACATGCTAAACCATCTAACAAAAAAACATAAACTATTAATTGGAGATATAAACATAGATCTTCTAAAACAAGACACAAACAGTGCTCAATACTTGGATACCTTGAAATCAAACAACCTAACTCAAATAAATCAAGAACCAACTCGAATAACAGAAAGTACAGAAACCCTAATCAACCATGTAATAACAAACATACAATCAAATCACATTAAAGCTGAAGTCCTACATATGCTTATCTCTGACCACACGTCTCAAAAAATTACAATACAAGGAAAAAGGTTAGAATACTCAAAAAGTTACACAATAGAATGTAGGGATACATGTGAGCAGGACCGGCTCTACCATACGTGCAACACATGCATTTGCATGGGGTGGCAAAATGTATAAAAAATGGCAGCTGCATTATTTGAGGCAGTTGGTCTTCTTGGGGCGGAGAAAATTCCAATTATATCCATTTGCATATGCAGTATAAAGCAGAAACGGATAAGAAAAGCAAAGAGTAACTGCAAAAGTTTATATTAGTTGTCCTTACAAAAGTAGCTATTATTGTTTTGTCTGAAAATGGTAAACAACGTCTACTGTGCGTGTGCGGTGCCAAGTTACAATGCTATCTATTGTTTGATCACGCGCCAGTCCGCCGTCCCCGCTCCCTGTTATCGAGGTTTGAGTTAAACTGACGTCTCGCCTTCAGTAGTTGGAAATAGAGCTGCATTGTTCTTTGACGTGTTGATCGCGAAAGGTGGTGGTGATAGGTATTGCCGAATCGCGCAAGATGCAATAGTAAGTAAGTTTTTGTCGTTGCTGGTTGCACCTCAATTACGATCTTGACGGTGTAACGATAGTTCAATTAGTGTATGTCATGTGTGAGAATGCGAGCGCGTTTGGGTGTGAAAATGTATTGAGAGACTTGTGTATTTGTGCTGTCATTAAAACAACTGGTTTGTCAAGTCGCCATGAGATTTAAAAATGATTTGTTGCATTTGTAATTGTAAACTAAGGTATGTCTGATATAAGGAAAAACTCTCAGGCGCAGAAAATGCAAACGAGAGAAAGAGTGCAATATAGAAAAACAAAGTGGAGCTTTGCAGAAATTTCTGAAACTTTAGTCAAGCGATGTAGTGAAAGCCGAAGAATTCGAAACTGGTGATTCTCAACTCGTGGAAGGTTGTTCTAATTGCGATCCTGATGATAATGGTGTATTTCAGCAAAAAAATGAAACAAAATCTCCTTTTGTCGGTGCTCAGGATGTAGTGGAACTGTATGAAGAATATACAGATCCAGCAAAATGGAATCCGCATTTGAGTGATGCCGAAAGAGTAGAGATCATTAAAAAAACGCCCACCTGAGAGACCGAAACCTGATTTCATTTTCCCTCGCAGCTCTAATGGTAGGAATTTTTCACCTGCACATTTCATTCACGAATTACGTAATGGAGAACATATTTGACAGAATGTGGCTGGTTTATTCAATATAAAAAAAGCTTAGTTGTCCCCGGCAGGGGAGAACCGGAATTTTTTCCACGTGTTCAAGCAGCTCCGGTGCCCACCCAGTGTCGTTTAAAGTGGTTACCTGGAGGAAACTGGGAGTAAAGGCTGCCAGGGGTGTGGTGCTGATCACATCACCCCCACCTTCGGCTGTGATCGAGAAAGTGTGGGGCCCTAACTCCACACCCCCTATACGCCTTCATGGAGTGGTGCAAAGCACAGGTGAGCACTTTTCTTTTTTGTACGTATTTTGGGGGTGGGGGCGGCAAGAAGTAAAATTACAAGGGTGGCAAAGCTCTTAGGGCCGGGACTGCATGTGAGCAAAATATAGATTATCTTAAATACCTCTTACATCAGGAGAATTTAACAGACACGAATGATACCTGGGAATTGCTAATAAGCCACTTAACATCCTATGACAACAAAAAGAATATACCCTAATAAGAAGAAAGTGCCACTAACAAGAAATTATACTTTTGAAAAGTAATATGAAAAATTTAGAATTACAAAAGACACTAAGCACTAGGAAAAGTACAAAAATGTAAAAAAACTATTCAAGAAAGCCATAGAGAGACAAAAATCGATTTGGAAAATTATAAACAATCACCCTGTATCAAACAAACAATGATAAAGCAAACATAAAAGTCATTAAGGATGACACTGAAGTAATTGACCCAAATATCATATGTAACTTACTCAACGAATATTTTATTAACTTAACCAACACAGAGAATGAAAATAATGACAAAACACTAGAGATCCCAAAGGACAAAGATCAGCCAAACAGTATATATATATCCCAGAAGTGAGTGCTAATGAGTTAAAAAAAAAAGTCGTACAAGGTTTAGAAAACAAAAAATCTCACAGACATGATGAATGGTCAGCTGAACTTATTAAATCCTGTTCAGAATCTATTTTAGAACTGCTGAATGCAGCCAACAATTCAATAAAAGATGGTACATTCCCCGAAGTTCTAAAAAACAGCACAGTGATACCCATATTCAAAAAAGGAGCTGAAACAGACATTGAAAAGTACAGACCGATCTCCCTAACATCTGCTTTTTCAAAGATGCTGTTTTGTAACAAATATAACAATAAACAGAAACCAGCACGGATTCCAGAAAGGGAAATCAATAAACACAGCTCTAGCACAGTTAATAGATTATGTAACAAACATTAGAGAAACACGAAGCTGCAAACACTATACTCTGTGTGATCAAAAGTATCCGGACACACTGCGGAACATGTGTTTATCATAGAAGGCGACACAGTAGTGCCATCTACCGCATGGAACACACAGTCAGCAAACTCGGTAGTCTGCAGACAGTGCGAGACAGCAGTATGGGATGGTCTGAGGAACTTACAGACTTTCAATGTGGTCAGTTGGTTGGGTGTCACTTGTGTAAGACGTCTGTGTGTGAGATTTCCACCCTCCTAAACATCCCTCTGTCCACTGTTTCCGATGTTATAGTGAAGGGATGTGTACAATCCAAAAGCATGCAGGCCAACCTCCCATGTTGACCTCCAGAGACCATCAAGTGTTGAAGAGGGTCATACAGCATTATCATCAGTCATCCATCGCCACCATCACACAGGAATTCCGAACTGCATCAGAATCTACTCCAAGCACCATTACTGGTTGGCGCAAGGTGCAGCAACTTGGTTTCCATGACCAAGCAGATGCCCATAAGTAAAACATCACACAGACAAATGCCAAACACCGACTCATGTGGTGAAAGGAGCGTCGAAACTGGACCATAGAACTGGAAAACCGTTGTGTGGAGTGATGAATCACAGTACACAATGTGGTGATCCGATGGTAGGGTATGGGTGGCGAATGCCTGGTGAACGACATCTACCAGCCTGTATAGTGCCAACAGTGAAATTCGGAGGTGGCGGGGCTACCGTATGGTCATGTTTCTCCTGGAGGGGCTCGGCCCCTTGATGCTTTACATAGCAATGTCACGACACAAGCTTACGTTAACATTTTAACAGCTTTCATGTTGCCTACCGTCGAAGACCAGTTCGGGGATGACCATTCTCTCTTTCAACCCGATTGAGCACCCGTCCATACTGCAGGGCTTGTGGGGAGTGGTTTGACAACAACAACGTCCCACTAATGGACTGGCCTGCATAGAGTCCTGATTTGAATCCCATAGAACATCTCTGTGATGTTTTGGAATGCCGACTTCATGCTAGATCACACCGATCCACATCAGTACCTCTTCTCATTTTGGCGCTCTGCGAGGAATGGGCTGCCATCCCTCAGGAAACCTTCCGGCACCTGATTGAAAGTATGCCTGCGAGAGTGAACGCTGTCATCAAGGCTAAGGGTGGGCCAACACTGTATTGACTGCCAGTGTTCCTGATGGAGGGTTGCCCGAACTTGTACTTTATTTTCAGGTGGGTGTCCGGATACTTCTGATCACATAGAGTAAGTATATCTAGATCTTTCCAAGGCATTCGATAGGGTAAAACATGACTTGCTTATGGTCAAACTAAGCCACATAGAAATAAGAGGGATAGCTTATGAACTTATCCAATCTTTTCTACAGGACAGAATGCAAATTACTCAAATAAGCTACAACATGCATGGTATAGTCACTAACTTTAAATCACAAAGTAGGAAAGTGTTAATCGGGATACCCCAAGGATCAATCCTAGGGCCCCTGCTCTTTATGCTGTACATAAACAATGTACAAAAATTGTCACCTGTGCAGATGACAACATAAAGGGGGCTTTATAACTCCCACCAACACCTCCTTGGACACGCCACTGTGTGTAACTGGTCCAGAAACGAACATAGCTTACATTTAGCGAGGGGGCAAACCAAAAAAATTCATCCATGACTATTTTGATAAGTGTTACATTAGCAAAATTATCCATTACCTTGCTCCTCAGGTTCCAGGAGGTTCAAAGTGTCATTAACTTGTAAATTCCATAAACCTGAAAAAAAAATGTGGGCAAGGCCCCCGCCTAGTTCCGTCTATGTGCATTTAAATTAAACAAATTGTTTATTCTCTTTGTTTACGCAACTAAAGCTTCAAGAAAATTAAAATTTGAAACCTGTAAATATGGTGTACAAACAGAGGCGAGTGTACAGTGGGATCCACTAGTATTACGTTTTTAAGCGATGGATTTTTATGTATGCTGGCACAGAAGTTGTCAAGAGCTTGTTTTGAGTTTTCTTTTAATTCTTGAAGCTGTTATTGGGTCAAATAAAGTGCACGAACATGGTGATGGACAATTTGCAAGGTAATACTCATGGATCCCACTGTACGTACTATACAAGTAGTCAAATTTGTAACCATTGGTGAATAGCGTTATGACAAATATGCTGTATAAAGAAACTGAACATTACCACATAAACAGGAAGTTGAAAACATTATGAGAATCACTTTTCTTTTCTTCTTCTTCTTTATTTGACCCTATCAACTGGCAGTCGATTTTAGTCATCTTCCTGAGTTTTTTTTTTTTATGTATTTAGTTCGCTATTCACTTATATTTCACAAGAATGAAAAAAACACATCTATTGATAGTTATTTATACTGTTTGTTAGATCGTCAAATTACATCTTCTTGCATATCCATAAAGAAGCCATATGGTAGGAGGAGTAGGGTCCGTGAGCAGGGCAGTAAGAGATGTAGGGAATGGAATTCTATTTCGACGTAAACCACTATATAATTTATCTCGTTCTCTGTCAAAATTGGGACATTGTAAAAAGAGATGTGTAGCATCTTGATTATCTTCTCCACATGCGCAGGCTTGTTTTGTTGTAATATGTATTCGTGATAAATGATCATTAGTGCGAACATGACCTGTACGTAGACGTATTATAAAAGTAATAACTGATCTTGGAAAATTATATGGGTAGTACCAAGGTTTGTTTTGTGAATGTTCTGCAAACCATTTATATGTGTTGCCCGTGGAATGAAATTGTTCTATGCACCACTGTTTCCATTTTTCTTGAAGTTTATATTTAACTCTTGGAAGAAGGTCCGTGTATGGAAGTCTCGCAAGTGAGGTAGTTTCCGATGATCGAGCGGCTTTGGCATATGTGTCCACACGTTCATTTCCCGTGTTTACTTGGTGAGCCTTTACGTAACTAAACTGGACGTTGATATTTCTTCCATTAGCATACTGAGTTTGTTGGATTATAAGTATGATGAATAAAGGATGTTTACAAATCTGAGGATATGAGGAACTCAGCGCCATTAATACGCTTAAAGCATCTGTTATGATGAGAATTTTTGTGTAATTATTATGGATAGCGTAAGTGAGAGCTTTATATATTGCATAACTTTCTGCAGTGAAAATAGAAGTGTCAGGTGGTAAACGGAATTGTTTGTTTATATTTTGATCTGGAATGAAATAAGCACAACCCACACCTAGGCGGTCTTTGGATCCATCAGTATAAATGATTAGGTGTGTTGGCCATCTCTCTTTATACATGATATGTCTTCCTAAATCCCTGAAATGGATATTGCATTGGGTATATAAGGGTATGTCTAATTCATAAATTAAAGGATGTTGGAAGGTAAAAGACTTTGCACGTGATTCCAGGTCTATGTATTGGCAATATACAAAATAAAAGAATGTGTGTTTAGGATCTATGGCTTTATTTTCTGTCCATTGTTTTTGTATTTCAAATAATTTATTGAATGGGTGCGTATGATTTTCCCAGGTTTTGAGCAGAAATTTTATTGTTAATTGGATCCGTCTATGTGTCAAACTAGTTTCTCTGCTTTCCATATATACACTGACATTAGGACAGGACTGCATGAGACCTAAGCAGGTCCTCAAAGCTTTTCTCTGTAGTATGTCTATTTTGTCTAAAAGACTTAATTTTGCACCCCCATAACTAAAGGCTGCATACTCAAAGTTTGATCGAAAACAATTCCTATAAAATAGCAGTAAGATTTTGGGGTGGCCACCCCATTTAATTGT